>NC_044303.2:103804308-105004308 GCF_007474595.2 Lynx canadensis | reverse complement strand
TATACTGCATGTTGTACATATATACATTGTGTATGTATGTATATATGTGTGTATATACATATATATTTATATTTATATATATATATATACATATATACACATAATATAATGGTATACATGCATTGCTTTTTATGGGTTAGTTATATCTCAATAAAGGTGAAAACATTCGTAGGCACAGCGGGAAGTTTCTGAGCTTTGGAATCAGACAAACACGGCATCTAAGCCCTGACGTACATATAGCTATGTATTCGATATTAGCTACGTCACGTTGGGCAAATGACTCAACCTCTCTGAGCCTTACCTTCCTCACCCATAGGACAGCAGCAGTGAGGCATCCATCTGGCAACTAAACAACCAGCTACACCTTGCAGTGGAGGTGCAAATACTTCATGTTGCCTGGTACATGGTGGTTACACAGTTTGAGGCAGTAGGACCCTTTACTAGTATCCTTACCTTGATCACATCGCGCCCCCTTCCAGCCTGGGCTGCAGTAACAGGTCCCAGTGATATGGTCGCAGGTGGAGTTGTTCAGGCAGTCACATATCTGGCGACAGCCATAGCCATATGTTCCTGCAGGGCACTCTGAGAAGGAGATGAAAATCCAACGTAAGCTGTCCAGCCTTGGGGATGTGGGGCAAGGCTGTCTCTTACTATATGATCCTCTGTGTCTCAAGGGCAGCCCTTCCGGGGGATCCTTACGCAGGCAGACCCACCCTGGAAGTCCTAGAGCTGGCCAGGATTCCCTGCCACATGGGATTCGGGGCCATGTGACACAAGGCCAGACACTGAGCTCCTTGCCACAGCTCCTGACTCCTGCAGCTTCTATGTACCCACTTCCCTGATGGGTAAGTTGAGAGTCTGCAGAACCCAACAGAACTGATGAAGATCGTGAGCAAGGGCAACCTGAGATGACCCTGCCGGGCAAAACTGTGAGATAAAACACTGAAGAGTATGGACAAGAGATGGCATCCTTGAGAACGTGAGCACGTTCCTGACGACTCGGGGATCTTCCAAGTGGCGCATCCCGACTCGGATTAGCTGGGAACAGGGACAAGGGAAGGGCAAGTCTTGTTAATTTTCTAGGTAAGAACTTCATTTGCCATAGAATGGCTCAAAATTTGGATGTGCAAGTTGAAGCCTGAGAGACGAAAATACTGATGTTTTTATGATGCACTCTTCATAAGAGTTGGGTGTGAATTTCAAAGAAGAGTCAAATCTAAAAATCATCACCAAATACTGATGTTTTCTGTAAAGTGAGCAGCAGGGGGCAATGTTCTATTATTATTGGAATTCTCTGTCACAGTGTTTCTGTTTACAAAAGAGCATCAGGAGAGTTCTCCAAAAATAGGGATATTTTAATTTGATGTTCAAAGTAATCACGGAAGCACTTAAGCAGCTTTTATTTAATAAGAACCATAACCGGTCTGGCATTCAAGGGAAAGTCAGTTTAGAGTCTGTTCTGATTCTAGGTATGTGCACATATGTTTAGACATTTATGCACACATACACACACACACGCACACATACACACACACACACAATATTTACATACACGAGGGGTATGCAGGAAACCGTGTGACTCAGTACGTGTTTCAGGGTGAAATGAATAGCAGTAAAAAACTAAAACTGGGACATCCGTTTCCAGGCTGATTCCTGGAGGTCACTCCTGTTATATTTACTATACAGGAAGATATGCAAAAATAACTCAAGGGTTTAGTACACAAGACTGAGACAACCTGGATATTCCAGGGGCGCTGTGAGGTGCTGCTGGGGTAGAGGGAAGGCGATGGTTTATTGCCAAAGCCCCGTCCTGCTGATCTGCCTTTCCGGCCATAATGCTCCCACAGCCCTGTAATCTTTGCTGCGTCCTTGCCAAGAGCGCCCTCTCTGGTAAGCAAGAACGCTCCTGTCCCTTTCTTGTCATCTATGATAAAAGACTGAGCCCCATTACAGCTCTAAGACCCTATTTATTCATTCTGAATATTGAATGAAAGTCACAGAGGAAAGTAACAAGAGACTACTTTGAAATACTCAATCTAAACCTAATTTTCTTATACCCTGCAGACGCATAGCTGTAGCGGCAGAAATGGCAAAAAAAGGCTGCGTAATTCCAACAGAGCATATTCTTCTGGAGTGGGATTTTTACAGCAAGAAATTTTAAGGCAATATATTGTCTTGAACGTCGTAAAGACCGAGATGCACAGTTGCTAGGGGAAACAGTAGAAAAATACTATCTAGCAAAGGTTGTCGGAAGGGGGGCAACGTTTGCATGGACCTCATTCCACACCCACTGAGGGGCTGGGAGCCCCTGCCTGCCTTTTGTGCACTCAGCCTGGCCCCAGAGAATGCATTCTCCTCCAGTGTGGAACCGGGCTCTGACTCTGACTGGCTCGTAACGCCCTTGAGCAGCCACGTTCCAAAAATAAGCAGGAGAGTTAGAGAGAGCCAGGGTGAACAGATGGAAAACCTGAATTCTGTCTTCCTCCTTGGAGCCACACCCCCTCCACCCAGAGCACTGATTACTTACCCAGAAGAAGTTTAGGGGGAAAGACAGCCAGCAAGGACCCCGAGGTGGCCAGCTCTCTGGGAGGGTTGACCATAACGGTCAACAGTGCTGTTAAGTGACCAGCCATCCATTCAAACAACTTGACAGATGCAGGTCCTGCCTTCATATTGTTCAGGCATGTAGGAAAACGGATTCTAGGGGAAAATACCAACCAGACGGGTCACCCTCCCGTACTTACTCTGTTCACAGCGCTTCCCCATGAACCCGGTCCGGCATGTACACTGTCCAGAGATGTGGTCACAGTCAGCTCCATTTTGACACTGGCATATCAACGCACAGTCCTTTCCATAAAACCCCAGAGGACATCCTGTGCAGGACGGAAGGACAGCAGAGTCAGAGGCTGCTGAGGAAAAACACAGCTCTTGCTTCCCACTGTTTGTTTTAAACCTGAAAGGTTCTTAGCCATTGGAGAGTGAATAAAGACAGTAATGCAGATCTCAGCTTGTCACAAAGGCTTCTTTGAAGTCCCAAGATGGGGCGCGTGCAAGGAGGTCATAATTCATGAGCGGGAGGCAGAATGGTTCCATACCTGGTGCTCCTGGAGACAAGACTAGTCTCTTCTGACAAAGCACGCCATCAACCCCGCAGAAGTATGGGGGCAATTCCTTGCATTCTTTCCCTGAACTACTCGACTCCTGGACTCAAATGCCATAGACTGAAATGGGTATTATATATTAAAATTACCCATATGCTTTTACTTACAGCACAGAACGTCTCTCAGTCTGCGGCTAGCCCTGTCCACCGTATCCGTCACTGACTCAGATAACATCTCCTTCACCAAAGATGTAGAGTAGAATGTTAAACTCAAAACAAAACAAAACAAAACAAAACAAACAGCACTTCATAGGTGCTTTGTAAAAAAAAAAAAAAAAATCCATAAACCTAACACTGCTGTATGATTTTCCAGACCCAGACCTCTTGGCTGAGGACACACATAAGCCCCACGGGCTGTCCTGGGCCAGCAGCTGCCCGGCAAGGGTGTGGGCTCTCTGGCATAACAAAAAGTTCAATACAGGCTGCTTGTATGGCTACTTCTAAGTATCCCATGTGGATTTTTATTTTCTCTTTTTCTAATGGAGGTTTTAACCAAAGTTCAACTTCCAAGAAACAGGCAGAGCACAGATGCCAGCATGCAATGACAACTGCCATTGCCATATATTTATTTAGCACCTAATCGATGCCAGATGCTTTGCATGCATCCTCTCACTGAATCTTCACCGCAGTGCAGACACACAGGGATGGGTATTCCTACCTATAGCAGGGAGCTCAGCCCTACATGCCCTAAGTCACACAGCCAGCAAACTCAGACAAGTCTGGCTCCAGACCCCATGTCCTTCCCACTTTCTTGTGCTATGTCCATTTAAAAAGGTCCTCTGATTAAAGTCACCAAACTCCACACCCGAAAAACAAATAACCCAGTGAAGAAATGGGCAGAAAACATGAATAGACACTTCTCTAAAGAAGACATCCAGATGGCCAACAGGCACATGAAAAGATGTTCAGCGTCGCTCCTTATCAGGGAAATACAAATCAAAACCACACTCAGGTATCACCTCACGCCAGTCAGAGTGGCCAAAATGAACAAATCAGGAGACTATAGATGCTGGAGAGGATGTGGAGAAACGGGAACCCTCTTGCACTGTTGGTGGGAATGCAAATTGGTGCAGCCGCTCTGGAAAGCAGTGTGGAGGTTCCTCAGAAAATTAAAAATAGACCTACCCTATGACCCAGCAATAGCACTGCTAGGAATCTACCCAAGGGATACAGGAGTACTGATGCATAGGGGCACTTGTACCCCAATGTTCATAGCAGCACTCTCAACAATAGCCAAATTATGGAAAGAGCCTAAATGTCCATCAACTGATGAATGGATAAAGAAATTGTGGTTTATATACACAATGGAATACTACGTGGCAATGAGAAAAAATGAAATATGGCCTTTTGTAGCAACGTGGATGGAACTGGAGAGTGTGATGCTAAGTGAAATAAGCCATACAGAGAAAGACAGATACCATATGGTTTCACTCTTATGTGGATCCTGAGAAACTTAACAGGAACCCATGGGGGAGGGGAAGGAAAAAAAAAAAAAAAAAAAAAAAAAAGGACGTTAGAGTGGGAGAGAGCCAAAGCATAAGAGACTGTTAAAAACTGAGAACAAACTGAGGGTTGATGGGGGGTGGGAGGGAGGGGCGGGTGGGTGATGGGTATTGAGGAGGGCACCTTTTGGGATGAGCACTGGGTGTTGTATGGAAACCAATTAGTCAATAAACTTCATATATAAAAAAAAAAAAAATAAAATAAAAAAAAAAAAAAATAAAAATAAGACCGGAAAAAAAAAAAAAAATAAAAAAAAAAAAAAAAAAAAAAAATAAAGTAGACCCTAATATTGGAATGATAAATAGTAATGTGTAAGTAATTTTCTCTAAGTAGCTGAAAAACTTTCTATATATACAATCTTGGCAGAATATGCCTGAGACAAGATCTCTACTTGCCAATGCTTCCTTTTGAACAATGGCTCAAGGTTTACACCCACTTCCAGGAAGTTTCAAAACACTTGCCCAGCCTATTCTCCAGTTTTCTAATTAGTGTTAAACAAGCGATGCCCAATTATTCCATTAAAATTTTTAATGTTTATTTATTGTTGAGAGAGAGAGAGATGAGCAGGGAAGGGGCAGAGAGAGAGGAAGACACAGAATCCAAAGTAGCCTCCAGGCTCTGAGTTGTCAGCACAGAGCCCGATGCAGGGCTCAAACTCAAGAACCACAAGATCATGACCTGAGCCAAAGTCGGCTGCTTAACTGACTGAGTCACTGAGTGCCCACCTAATTTTTTTTTAAAGATTTTATTTTTGAGTGACCTTTACACCCAACATTGGGCTTGAATTTAAGACTCTGAAATCAAGAGTCACATGCTTTAATGACTGAGCCAGACAGGCACCCCAAGAATTGCCTAATTTCTGACCTATTTTTCTTTCTCATCTCATTTCTGGGATTTCTGGGTGCTCATCGATTGGGAGAATAAATATTGTTGAAATTTCAGTACTACCCAAAGCAATCTGCACATTCAATGCCATCCCAATCAAAATTGCACCAGCCTTCTTCTCGAAACTAGAACAAGCAATCCTAAAATTTGTATGGAACCACAAAAGACCTCGAATAGCCAAAGTAATATTGAAAAAGAGCGAGGCATCACAATCCCAGACTTTAGCCTCTACTACAAAGCTGTAATCATCAAGACAGCATGGTATTGGCACAAAAGCAGACACACAGACCAATGGAATAGAATAGAGACTCCAGAACTGGACGCACAAATGTATGACCAACTGATCTCTGACAAAGCAGGAAAGAGTATCCAATGGAAAAAAGACAGTCTCTTTAACAAATGGTGCTGGGAGAACTGGACAGCAACATGCAGAAGGATGAAACTAGACCACTTTCTTATACCATTCACAAAAATAAACTCAAAATGGATAAAGGACCTGAATGTGAGACAGGAAACCATCAAAACCCTAGAGGAGAAAGCAGGAAAAGACCTCTCTGATCTCAGCTGCAGCAATTTCTTACTTGACACATCCCCAAAGGCAAGGGAATTAAAAGCAAAAATGAACTATTGGGACCTCATGAAGATAAAAAGTTTCTGCACAGCAAAGGAAACAATCAACAAAACTAAAAGGCAACCAACAGAATGGGAAAAGATATTTGCAAATGACATATGGGACAAAGGGCTAGTATCCAAAATCTATAAAGAACTCACCAAACTCCACACCTGAAAAACAAATAATCCAGTGAAGAAATGGGCAGAAGACATGAATAGACACTTCTCTAAAGAAGACATCCAGATGGCCAACAGGCACATGAAAAGATGCTCAACGTCGCTCCTCATCAGGGAAATACAAATCAAAACCACACTCAGATACCACGTCATGCCAGTTAGAGTGGCTAAAATGAACAAATCAGGAGACTATAGATGCTGGAGAGGATGTGGAGAAACGGGAACCCTCTTGCACTGTTGGTGGGAATGCAAACTGGTACAGCCGCTCTGGAAAACAGTGTGGAGGTTCCTCAAAAAATTAAAAATAGGTCTACCTTACGACCCAGCAATAGCACTGCTAGGAATTTACCCAAGGGATACAGGAGTGCAGATGCATAGGGGAACTTGTACCCCAATGTTTATAGCAGCACTCTTACAATAGCCAAATTATGGAAAGAGCCTAAATGTCCATCAACTGACAAATGGATAAAGAAGTTGTGGTTTATATATACAATGGAATACTACTTGTCAATGAGAAAGAATGAAATATGGCCCTTTGTAGCAACGTGGATGGAACTGGAAAGTGTTATGCTAAGTGAAATAAGTTATACAGAGAAAGACAGATACCTTATGTTTTCACTCTTATGTGGATTCTGAGAAACTTAACAGAAGACCATGGGGGAGGGGAAGGAAAAAAAAAGTCAGAGAGTGAGGGAAGCAAACCATAAGAGACTCTTAAACACTGAGAATAGAGTTGATGGGGGTAGGAGGGAAGGGAAAGTAGGTCATGGGCATTGAGGAGGGCACCTGTTGGGATGAGCATTGGGTGTTGTATGGAAACCAATTTGACAATAAATTTCATATTAAAAAAAAAAGACTCTGGGGGCGCCTGGGTGGCGCAGTCGGTTAAGCGTCCGACTTCAGCCAGGTCACGATCTCGCGGTCCGTGAGTTCGAGCCCCGCATCGGGCTCTGGGCTGATAGCTCAGAGCCTGGAGCCTGTTCCCAATTCTGTGTCTCCCTCTCTCTCTGCCCCTCCCCCGTTCATGCTCTGTCTCTCTCTGTCCCAAAAATAAATAAACGTTGAAAAAAAAAAAAAAGACTCTGAGATCAAGAGTCACATGCTTTAATGACTGAGCCATCCAGGCACCCCAAGAATTGCCTAATTTCTGACCTATTTTTCCTTCTCAGCTCCTTTCTGGGATTTAAAATTTCATATTATGATTAAAAAAAGAATAAAATGATATATTATTGGGGCACATGGTGGGCTCAATCAGTCAAGCATCTGACTCTCGATTTCCGCTCAGGTCATGATCTCATTCGTGGGATCGAGCCTTGTGTCAGGCTCAGCACGGAGCATGGAGCTGCTTGGGATTCTCTCTCTCCCTCTCTCTCTCTGCACTTTCCCTGCTTGTGCTCTCTTACTTTCTCAAAATAAATAAATAAACTGAAACCAAATGTATACTATTATTGGTAACCATCATGCGTGCTTTCCCGTGCTGTCTCCTTTATTCATTTGAAGGCAAGAAGATAGAGAATAGTCTTTTTTCTCCCTGACAGTGCTGAGCTGTGGACTACTTTGCACATTATATCCTATGATGGTAAAAACCTCACAGAAGAAGAAACGGTTGGGGCACTATGTGATATAAAATGGAAAAAAGAATGAGTGGTTCTTGAAGCATGATCCCAGACTGGCATCACCATGTGGAAAGTTGTCAGCAATGTGAATTCTCAGGTCCCACCCCAGACCCAGTGAATCAGACACTCTGGGAGTGGGGCCAGCAGTCTGTGTTTGTCATGCCACCTGGGTGACTCTGGCGCTCACTTAAGTTTGAGAACCACGGAACAGACTCTTCTCCAAGAGCACACGTTACGTCGGGGAGCAAGGCTTGTGATCTTCACTGCCTTTCTAGCCACAGTCACTTATCCCAACCTTTGTGCTGTTGGAATAAATGACAGGGTGGACATCCATGTAACCACCACCCCAGTTTGAACCATTATATAGAACATTTTCATCACCCTTCATGCACCTTCCCAGTAGATAATCCTAACAGATCAATTTGTTTGTTCTTGATCTTCATATAAAAGGAATCACAGGGATGTCTGGGTGGCTCAAGCGGTGGAGGTCTGACTTCGGCTCAGGTCATGATCTCACAGATTGTGGGTTCGAGCCCTGCATGGGGGCTCTAGGCTGTCAGCACGGAGCCGGCTTTGGATCCTCTGTCCCCCCTCTCCCTCTCTGCCCCACCCCCTTTCACACTCTCTCTAAAAATAAATAAAAACATTAAAAAAAATAAAAGGAATCACATACTACAAAAATGTGTACATATGTCTGTACAAAGATACATGTAGTGATAAATGATAGGGAGTTTGGTGCATATACATAGGTTCTGGTCAAAGGAGAGTGAGGAAAGAAACTGCACACCATCACATACAGCACTGCTCCACTTCGGTGTCCTGCAATGACATACAGACAGAAAACGTGGAACGTGACAGCTCATAACCACACAGAGGCAGTTAGACGTCTAGTGGTCACGGGGGAGATGAAACAACACTCCAACGCCAGGAACCCTGGGTGAGCTCAGCTCGTGCATGCAAAGGGCGAGGCTTGGTCCCGTCCCCCTTGGGTGTGGCTCCCTTGGTGAGTCTTGGAAGGCTTGTCACTTACTCTGAGTGCAGTACAGCCCCGTCCAGCCGGGAGTGCATTTACATTCCCCATCATAGGCGCTGCAGAAGGCCCCGTTGTGACAGTTGCACGTGTGGATGCAGTTCGGGCCCCAGTGGGCAGGCGGACAAGCTGAAACCACAGCACGCATGGAGAGTTCGGTTAGAGCCCGGAGACCAGCACCCAGCAGAGGGAACTCCGTCCTGCTGCCCATCTCCTTGCATATGGGAGGTTAGCGGTGTGCATCAGGACTAAGAAAGCACGGTGCTCCCAGACTGACTAATACCCAGATGGCAACATTGACTGCAACGGCAACCATCATTACTGCCACTGTATTCATGGACAGACTGCGGAGTGAGGCAGGCAGAACAAAAAGTATCTACAGTTCATAGATTTACTTGCCTAACAAATGCACGCTGAGCTCCTATGTGCCCAGCACTGTTCTAGACACAGAAGAGATAGCAGAGGACCAGGCAAGGTCCAGACCGCCCTTTGAAACCTTATACAGTAAAACCTTGTTTTGCAAGCATAATTCATTCCAGAAACATGCTTATAATCCAAGGCACCTGTATATCAAAGCGCATTTCAAGAACCATTGGCTCAGTTGTGATCATGTGACGTTGGGCATCATGTGCTCCTTGTATTGCAAGACATCGCTCACCAGAGCCACTCCCTCAGGGAAGGCTTCCCCAAGGAGAGAACATTTAAGCAGAGATAAAATGGACAAAATGATAGGACTAAGGAAAACTAAGGGATCTGGTGTCACGTAAGTCACACAGCAGTCGCTCTGCTCCAGAGTTGTCACTAGAGATTTGTTTAAAGTTTAAGGTGTAAATTATATGTAAGAATTGGTTTACTCATGAAAATTCTTAACTGCATGAAGCAGAAAATAATAAAAGGAAATCATTGGAGGGTCACTGTCCATTTAAGAGCAAAAAGAGCTTCAGATAAAGTATCTGTGAAATAATATCATATTATGGGGTAAAACGATTTGATTTACCAAAAACAAACAAAAAACACACAGAAAACCTTTTCATTTATACTAATGCTTTGAGAATAAACCTGCCTTGGGGCACCTGGGAGGCTCAGTCGGTTAAGCGTCCAACTTCGTCTCAGGTCATGATCCCAGGGTTGATGGGTTCGAGCCCCGCATCGGGCTCTGTGCTGACAGCTCGGAGCCTGAAGCCTGCTTTGGATTCTATGTCTCTCTCTCTCTTTCTTTTTTTTTTTTTTTTTTTTAATTTTTTTTCAACGTTTATTTATTTTTGGGACAGAGAGAGACAGAGCATGAACGGGGGAGGAGCAGAGAGAGAGGGAGACACAGAATCGGAAACAGGCTCCAGGCTCTGAGCCATCAGCCCAGAGCCCGACGCAGGGCTCGAACTCACGGACCGCGAGATCGTGACCTGGCTGAAGTCGGACGCTTAACCGACTGCGCCACCCAGGCGCCCCTCTCTCTCTCTTTCTGACCCTCCCCCGCTCACACTCTGTCTCTCTCTCTCTCTCTCAAAAATAAATAAACATTTTAAAAAAACTTTAAGGAATAAACCTGCTTAAAATGAGGACAACCATTGTATCTACGTGAGAAGATGGGTCTTAGCAGAACCAGCTGATCATTTCAAAACAAAAAGAGATCAAACCATCATGCTGCTTACCTTTAGAGTATACAGTGATGTATGTTAATTATTTCTCAATAAAATTGGAGGAAAACAAAGCAGGACCATCTATAATTTTTATTTGGTTACCCAGTAGGGAATATGGCCCAATGAAGATAGTAAGTCTGGAGTAAGTAAAAAATAGAAAAAAAATTCTCCTGAAATTGTGTGCACCATAATTTGCCCAAGAACAAGGGAAAAATGATAGGTGACGTTCAAGGTCTGAAATTAAACCTAGAATGGATTTTCTGAGTCCAATACCCTCATTTTACAGATTAAGAGTCACTGAAAAGTGAATAAGCATGCTACCCATTTAGGCTCTTTGCAAGACCTTATTTGGATTTAACATAGGAACACTGCACAGAGCTCTTAGTGGGGGAATCAGCCATTTAAAAATTAAAGTAATGTATATCATAATTATTCATATATTATTTCTTGATTATATAAACACTCTTACTTTAGTCCTAAAGAATTTGAAAACCAATGAAGATCAGTGGTTGTTCCTAAATAAGACTTACGTTGAGAGCAGTCACTGCCAATCCAACCCGGGTAACACTGACAAGATCTGTCAATGGGGTTACAGGTTCCATTGTTGGTACAGGTACAAACCCCTGCACAGTTTTTCCCAAATCTGCCGCTGGGACACACTGTGAATAAGTTTTAGGTCAGTAACGCACAATTACATCTCATCGCATGGAACTCGAGAGTCTTGGGACAGAAAACAACTTTGAAAGCCATCAGCCCAGCTGCCCATTTACTAGCTGCCTCCACTCAACAGCACCCCGTCATCTGGAATGGGCTCATTTTTAGAAACACATGAAGCCCAACATTCTCATTAAGGCATCACAAACCAGGAGACATCATCACGTTTCTGGAAATCTGACTTCATGGCTTCTTGCTCAGGGAGTCCAAACCCTCCCTGATATTGATTTTTCATGGGATGCTGTTTCCAATTAAAACCGAAGAGCAGCACAGCTCAGAGAGTAGAGAGATTCTGCCGGGGCGGCAAGCCAGCTTTTCCAAAGTCATTTCTGCAGAAGCTGCAGAAAGGGCATCCCAGAAGGCCTTGATAGCTGGTGGCTGAAAACATCCTCGGGGAAGCCCGAGAGGAAGCCTGAGGACAGATTGCACGGGGCTTGCCCGGCACCACTCACCTCCTCCCAGACACTGTGCGCCTTACTTACCTTCATTGCAGAGAGCACCTGTGAAGCCAGGCAAGCAGTCGCACAGGCCCGTGATGTGGTGACAGGGCCCACTGCTGTGCACACACTGTGGACACGTCTGGCTGCAGCGATGCCCATAAAAACCGGGGGAGCAGACTGAAAATAGAATGGAAATCAACAGTTATCTTTCCTGAGACGTATTCCTCTCAAATTCTACATCAGGATCTAGTTGAAGTTTGGGGCAAAAAAAATTTTTTTGTTTAATGATACTGAGAGTTTTCCAAGTCTAAAACAAGCACCAAAGGAAGAAGGGTAGTCCTTAATAATGAAAAGAAACCATTAAACTGAATTGCTGGAGGGCAGGCAAATGTCTCTGTCCTCTTTATTTTCTCATTTATGGTCCCAATTAACCTGGGGCCTGGCACACAACAGGGGCTTGAAGAATTTTTGTTGAACAAATAAATGAAAGGAAATAAAATTCTAAAATCTAATAAGGCCACATAAATACTCTCAAGCCATGTCTTGATCCTTTTTTCTTTAAGAGTCATTACTGGCAATAAACAGATCTATAGTCTGAATTAAAAGATTGTTCCTCCTCAACGTGGTCCAGATTAATGACTGTGATTGAGAAGTGAGCAAGCAAAATGCTACATAATTAGGTTCTCCTCAAGACATTACTTGGATTTAAACGCAAGACAAATGCATAGAGCTTTCACTGAAAAAAGAAAAAAGTCATCTAAAAATAAGGATAATGTGTCTTAGAGCCATATATTCTTTTCTTGATTACATTTACTAAAAGATTTCGTAAAATCTTATGGATCCCCTCCTCTCTTAAAAATCCCATTAACCAATGTCAACGGCCTCCATTTTTAACTCTGCAATTCTATTTCCCCCACAGCACTGGCTATGAGACTACTAGCAAGATGTATGATTCGCCGCAAGGTTTGGCTGATGTTGACTTCTGGTAATTGAGGTAAGGCCAATGCCAAAATTGCTGAATCAAATATTTACAGGTCAATGGATTTCTGGAACACCATTTGCAAGATTTAAGGCAGGATCAAGAAACGTATCCTGACGACGATGCCAATGAGGCATTGAAATCATTACTGAGAAGGAAAGGCCAAAGCCCCATCTGTTAGGCTCGTCCTGGAGGTTGGAACGAATAAAGCTCTTCAGGCAGTGCTATCAAGGACAGCTCCACAAGGGACAGAGACCTATTACAGTCTCCTCCCCACTCCACTGCAACAGAACAGCGCCACGAACTGAGGTGTGGGACAGAGATAATAATTCTGCACACAGTACCTGAGAAGGGAAGGCAGACCTTTCCACGTAATGAGACACTTACTTCTCTGACACGTGGTGCCTCGGAACCCTGGCGCGCACTCACAGATGCCATCATCTGGGGAGCACGAAGCCCCATTTTTGCAGTAGCAGGGCAGAGAGCAGTTGGGGCCCCAGCGTCCCTCAGCACACACGCTGTCACAGTGGACACCTGAAACAATGCACACGGGCAAGGCTAAGAGGCAGTGGGGGCTGGTGCCTCTGGGACACAAAGTCCCAGACGAGGAGGAGGAGGAGGACGGTCATGGTATCCAAGCTGGGTTATCTCTGCAACGATGAGCGGGATGGCATAAGGTTTAAAATTCACTTATATACGTCAGTACATCATCATACACTGTGTCATCATGTATCGTATCATCATAGCATTAAAATAATCCCAGGGTGATTTTCTACCAAGTCATAAAAGAGCAGGAATAAAACACCTTTGTTATACTGATTTTTTTATTTTTTACATATACATAATTTATTGTCACGTTAGTGATGTTTCTTTTTTAGAAGGATGAAGCAAATGGGAAGCCCAAGGGCTCTGTCTATTAAAGGCAAAATTTATCAAAAATATTTTTATCAGTGAGCCCTCAGCAACTTCCTTCTTCCCCCATCCTTTATCTTTACAGAAAAACCAAGTGTAAAAAAGATAAAAAGAAGTAAAAAGTGGTTAAATTGTCTTACATAAAGAAAACTCTCCCCCTGGAGCACACACCATCTTAAAACATTTTGGCGATAGGGGCACCTGGGTGGCTCAGTCAGGTGAGCGTCCAACTTCGGCTCAGGTCACGATATCTTGGTTCATGGGTTCAAGCCCTGCACCAGGCTCTATGCTGACAGCTTGGAGCCTGCTTTGGACGTTGTGTCTCCCTCTCTCTCTGCCCCTCCCCAGCTCATGCTCTGTCTGTCTGTCTCTCTCTCAAAAATAAATAAGCATTAAAAAATTTAAAAAATAATGAAAATTAAAGAAAAAAACACTTTGATGCTACATTGTACAGGATGGAAAGATATACTAATCTGTGCCACTAAATTCCTCTTTAAGAATTGAATCTGGGGGCGCCTGGGTGGCGCAGTCGGTTAAGCGTCCGACTTCAGCCAGGTCACGATCTCACGGTCCGTGAGTTCGAGCCCCGCGTCAGGCTCTGGGCTGATGGCTCGGAGCCTGGAGCCTGTTTCCGATTCTGTGTCTCCTTCTCTCGCTGCCCCTCCCCCGTTCATGCTCTGTCTCTCTCTGTCCCAAAAATAAACGTTGAAAAAAAAAAAAAAAAAGAATTGAATCTGGCACTGGGCAGATAAAGGCAGAATATCACAACTGATCTTATTTGCAGCTGTTGTCCAAGTTATTGATTATTAGGATACTACTCTATGTAGGTGTTTAACTCTTACCCGGAAACAGAAATTCTAGAGTTGGTCATGAATGAACAAATGCCTAAGGAAAATGCAAGGGAAAAAGCAAAGTTGCAAAAATAAAAATAAAACCAGGTTTTACGTGAGGTAAAGAGAAGTCTCTTTGGGAAGTTTGTGTTTGAAATACAACAGGGGCCTCTTTCTTGTAAGTCAGAATTCTCCCCAACTCAAAGACACGCTCTTTGCATTGAGAAGCAGTGAGTTATAATTAGTGGTGAACTGGCAACTGCTGGCTTCAGACCAAGTGCAAACACAGTAAGAACAAGCACGCACACACTTAGGGATCCAGAATGCTGTCACCACCCAGCACCAAGGAAGCTGAGAAAGCCATGTTTTGTATTACAGTTTTTGCTTCGAAATTGATTAGGAGAAAAGTTACCGTGGCCCAAACCTTACAACAGAAGCAGCCCCAAACCATAATGTGAACGTTGCTAATTGGCACAGTCATTTCTGCTGAGCCATAACTCCACTTTTGACTGTTCCTGTTTCCTCCTTCTGAAAATCTCCCACATGGTAAAGGCTGTTAAGTAGGCATGAAAGCTCACAGACCTCATTGTGTCTAGCTTGAGCCAACAAAAGACTATTATTTTAGCTCGCGCTGCTGGCTGAAGTAGGGGATCAGACCTGTTAGGAGCTGACTGGGGTTCAAGGATTCCCTGTAGAATAAAATATGGAATTTTGGCCTCCTGTGATTTTTTTTTTTCTTGAGTTCACAAACATACGATCTTTTCTTTTTCTTTTCAAATCTCTTTTGAAAAGCTGAGGTGGAATCCCAAAATGCTATGCTCACCAAATGTGATTCAGCAGCTATAGAGTTGTATCTGGTGTTTGGGCTCACACCTACACGAGGCAGGGCATTTATTAAGGAGCAAACCACTTCAAAAAGAGGCTGCAAATGGAAAAATTTTGTTTTATGAACTTAAAGGAAGTACCAACAAGGGTAATCTTGTGAAGGGTCACAGGCTTCACTCTCTTTTCAAATTCAGGTTCTGAGCGCTGACCATGAGCTAGGGCCCTATTTAATGGCACCTAAGACGGGGACTCCTGCTTGACAGATATTCGGACAACTCTGGCCATCTTGGTTTGCAGCCATCCATGCAAATCCCAGTAAGGACTTTGGAGAAGTAGAAGTTGAAAATCACCCTGAAAATTAGTCCTCATTTCTGGCACATTGTTGTGGGGTGGGAGCTTGAGGAAAGGGGAAGGGGCGGGATTTAACGATTTATGGTGATATGGTTCATCAGCTACTTGCCAAATCTCTCCACCACATTAAATAAATGCAGCTAAATCAGAATGGAATACACTTGAGGTCAAAATTATCTGCTGCTTTTTTTGCATTATAGATTATCATAATTTATATGTGACTTAGCACATTCTCAATCAGAGCATGTTAAGAAAACTGACCCCAGCACAGATTGGTAAATCTGAATAAATTGATCCTTTATTTCATATCTGATTCCTCTTCCCTAATAGGTTTGTCCAGCTGGATAGCACAGCCATCTGTCATAATCAACTTTATCGAGGTAATTTTCATAGAGTAACAAGGCCCACGATATAGCAAAGAGATCCATTACAATGATACGCTTGTTTCACATGATTTACCCATGATTTCATTTCCAGAGAATCACGGGGAATTTTAGAGATCATCTATCAAATCTTCTGTCTCCAATCATAAAAGAATATTTCAGCAGAACCAAGCCTACTTTTAAATATCTTTTATTTCAGGATTGCAAATAAGTCTCCCCTTTGAAAGTAAGTTATAGTAATTCTATGACCAACTTCCTCTAAAAATTCAACCTCTTTTCTTTTTCTCTACCATCAGTAAAATGAGTCATCACTTTTCAGATATTAATGCCTAATCTATTTGTAGACAAACATAAAGTATGCCTCAGGGGGCAATTCTAGAAAAAAGCATGAAGCTGCATTTTTTCCCCTTGCTGTCCTATTTTCTCCTACTGATACTCCTCCCCCTCAGAGCTCTGTGCCCTCCTATTATCTTTCCTTTCATCTTATAGTCAGGAAAAGGTAAGGTAAATTGATTACTGTTGAGTTGTTACCTTCTCTAGGGAATACTAATATTTTAAGAGAATACACATGTGAGGAGCCTAAGAAATAAATCTCTAATTGTGAAATATCAGACACTGAGGCTCACAGAGGGGGTCCCTGGGTAAGTGTTTCTCTAGGCCACACTAGGTATACGGCTACTGATGTGACCTCCCTGTAAGACTAACCCTTCAGTAAAACTTTTTTCAGGATAGACAATTATAAGTTTGCTTTAACCTGTGTGTGTGTGTGTGTGTGTGTGTGTGTGTGATTCCTGAATTATTTCCATTCATCTCATCCCAATCTTTGCAAACTTGCTGGAGTCCTACAAGACATTTTTATGTTTCCTTTTTTATCAAAGACAGAAAAGAGAATTCAACTTAATGAATATTCAAGGAGTCCAGTGGCTATTGGCTTCCTGGTGATAGGTTCTCTAAGAAAGAACTTCAACTCTAGAATGATAATGGCCCCAGAATAGGCACACCTAACCCTGTCTTGGGATCTCAGTCAGAAAAGGAGAGAGCCTGGGAAGGTGGAGAAGGGCTCCAAGCTAATGGAATGGTGGGTGCAAGGCCCAGAAGCCCAAAGAAGCATATGGAAATGGAGGACAGCTGAAACTGGGGTGGGGAAGAACAGGAGAGGTGTTTGGGCAGCCAGGCAGTGGTCACATACCCAAAGCCAGAATGCCATGCTGTGAAGTGTGAGCTTCCCCCTTGGGGTTGACAGGGACCAAATGGACAATGAAGCAGGAGAAGCACATAACTGAATTTGTGGTTTGTAGGAGGGCAGAAGACAGTTTGAGGATGATGGGTCTGGGAGCAAGAAGACCTGTGTCAGGGGGCTGTTTGGGGTTATTCAGGTAAAGGAAAAAAAAGACAGACATGACAAGGTCTTAAACTAAGTCAAGGGCAGTTGGGATGCAGGTGGGGAGGGATAAATTCCTCAGAAATGCACGAGACAATGGAGGTGAAAGATCTGTACTTGCACTGGCTCCTCCCACCCCCATATTCTGCACAGGGAAATGAATGAAGTTTGGAGCTCCGTCAAAGAGAGATGGTGTTTCTGTTCACCACAGTGCCCAGCACACGGAGGGTGTTAAAGATTTGTTGAGTGAATCAAGAAGCACCGTCTCTCTTTCCAACTTGATATTCAGAACTATTTCCAACTGGATGGGAGCAACCATATAATTCTTTCTTTCCCTAAAGAAGTGATGAGAGGCCCATGCAGACCAGATAACCCAGCATATGTATATTTTATATGCCTCAAATGGTGACCTTTCCGATATAAGGGGGTAGAAATGTCTGCCTTGCTGATTTTTGAGAAGATATACCTTCATGAGCTCAGGTCTGTGTTTTTTAATGCTAGCCCAGATTACAAAGCAACCGAAGAATTAGGGAGGCATCTTGAACAAATTGTTTTGGAATGTTTACCGAAGAAGAGATAAAGGCTCTAATGGGAGTTACTTCAGAAAACAATGCCCTAATGCGTTTGAAAGAGGGGACAAAATGGGAAGGGGGTATCTTTAAATTTGCAAGGATCTCTGGTTCAGTGGAAGCATTTTTTCCTGATCAACGTTCTAACGCTGATAAGGCGATCTGTGAGGGACTGTTTTTGCCAGGACTGAGGACAAAGAGCTCTTTGATAGCCTTCCCAAGTTGCTAGGCAATGGCTGAATGATCGTGATAAACTTCAGCTAAGCAGCTCTAAAGAAATGTTCGTGCATTTCATGCCTGATGCATTATGCCAGCGGCCTCAATGAGAAACCAGCATTCACTAGGCATTTGTGATTGCATGAATGCGGTAAAATAAATCATCTCGGGTGTCATTACTTCTCCCTCTCAGAGATAGAACCCAAACTCCTCGTCTTGCTAATTGTTCGTATTCCTAATGCCCGTACTGCACCCTTTGGGGGCATTAGTGAACGAAGGACATGATTTTGATTCGATGTCTGGTTCCTGAGCAACAAGCTATTAAACATCTATTAGAAGGAAGAGAGGGATTTGTTACTAATAATTGGGCTTGATGAGTATAGAAGAGAAGAGCCAGAGTAAGCGTCATAATACTTTTGCTGCTTTTCTAATCCTCTCGCTAACAAAGCAGAGGCTTACTGTTGGCGTAGAGACGTTCTTCACTGGTGTAACCACCCGTGCCCACGCTGTGTCCGCCCTGAGAGGACGTGAATTTCTGCAGGCCAGGAGCTGGCCTCGCTTCACCCTCGTGCTCCCAGCATCCAGCACTGTGGCTGCACACAATTTGGAGGCACTCAACATGTGGTTGTTAAATCAAATCTTTCTATTTGGACACTACGAATTGTAAAGATGGATTAAAAAAGGATCTGCTTTACAGAGATGACCAAGTTGGAAAGGACATGCTGATAAATCATATAAATCATCGATGTGTGCATTTGTAGCTGCAAGACAAAAACACCAGAGGGCATGACCTGCCTCAGTCTGGACCTGGATAAAAGTAAACAGAACAGACTGCTAAGCAGATGGGGGGCCCTGGGAGCTCTGGCTTTTTCTGCAGCCATTCTTTTGGGAAGGCAAGCCCCTTCCTCCACTCTCACCTCAGGGACTCCACCTTTTGCTTTTACAGGACTCCCTCCCCCACAAAACTGCATAGAGAGACATAAATGCTGCATAAATGTTGTCCACTCTTCAATACCCTGCTTGATTGGATGCATGCATGTTAATTAAAGCTCACTTCCACTTGCACTTTGATGTCACTCCATGAAGAATTAGGTTCCCCCTTATTATAACAACTCAGGCATCACTAACACCACAGGAGAGATCACTTTGGCACAGATCAGTAGCTAAAGCAGTAGTTCACTTACTCACCTGGTGAAACTTGGAGAATTTGGGGAAACACACACATTTCCTCTTTGTAATGCCCCCTGCCTCCTGGCTGGGCTCCAATAAGCACCCCACCTCTCTCCCTATTCTCTGTGCCCCTCCTTACCCTCCTACATAGTTGCCAGTCCCTCTCTCTTTCCCAAGACTTCGAGAGGTTGATTTGGTGCCTTCATCTCTTTCCTCTTAGTTTAGCATTTAACTTTTTTTTTCTGCCATGAATGCATCCCTAAGCCTTTTGCCACTGGTTATGAGGATTCTGCCACAGAAATGCTCCCTGCAACCCCCACCTCTTCAATAGTGAGAGTAAACGTGCATGACAGAGGCCAGTCTACAGACGGGTAATTGTCACTGCATGAGCCACTGGTGCAACCTTTTTTAAGCAGGATTCACACCTAAGAGCCCAACATGGGGCTTGAACTCACAACCCTGAGATCAAGACCTGAGGTGAGATCAAGAGTCAGATGCATAACCGACTGGGCCACCCAAGTGCCGATGTATAACTTGTGAAATGACAAATGAGGCCACCAAGTAAGGTTGTGCAGGCTGTACACTACACAAGAGCCTCTGGCCACAGGGCTAAGTGAGGGCAGAAATCCACCTTGCCCTCCACCTGCCAAGCAGTACAACCTGAAAGATTTCTAAACCTTCTCCAAATTTGTGCAAAAGGTGCTTTATGGGCAGGCAATAGTTCTGCCCTCTTCATGCACCCCCCAGCTCATCATTCACCAGGTGTGAGGTGGGGACAGGGAATACACAAGTTAAAAAAGTTCCCAGGTGACAGTGATCTTAGCCAGAATTTGGAACCAGGCTGAGGACGGCATATGTTCCCCCACAGCCAGAATGAAATCTTGATTAGCTATAATACTCAGTGAAGAGGTGTTTTGGCTGACTGAAGTCAGAGCAAAAAGGAAGGAAAAAGTCAGCATGTGTCTACTGTTTTTGGAAAATACTTTATAAAGCATATTACTTTACTACTGTGGAAATACACAAACATACACAAACACAACTAATTACATTTCTTTGACATCTGGGACTTCAAAATAATCATTTGAAAAGCCAATCTCACTTTACAGCAGTGTGCGTGTGTGTGTGTGTGTGTGTGTGTGTGTGTGTGTGTAGAGGTGTGGGAGAAGGAGCCCAGGACACAGCCTATATTTTGGATAGTGTTTCATTTTCCCCCATTTTTTTTTTGCTACAATCTGCCTCTTTTGGTAAAGTAATCAATGGGCTAAAAAATCCATATATTAAGGTTTTAAATAACTACATATAGTAAAAGTCCTTTTTTTTATTTTTTTTAACGTTTTTTATTTATTTTTGAGACAGAGAGAGAGACAGAGCATGAACAGGGGAGGGGCAGAGAGAGAGGGAGACACAGAATTGGAAGCAGGCTCCAGGCTCTGAGCCATCATCCCAAAGCCCGACGTGGGGCTCGAACTCACAGACCGCGAGATCGTGACCTGAACTGAAGTCGGATGCTTAACCGACTGAGCCACCCAGGTGCCCCTGTCCTTGTCTTTTTTTAATGGTACATTTCTTTCGGAAGTAGTATTTGGGATGTTAGATGTACCTTTTGCTTTGAGTAATCTGTACGGCCGTACATTTTGAAAACTTGTTTTAGAACCAGGTAAAATGGAAATATCAATGATAGAAATAGAGTCTCAGTTCCTTTAAAAGAAAAAGCCAATCAAACATTAAAATGATGGTAAAGTCATGAGGAGTGGTGGATGAACTCAACCATGAAAAAGCAAGCTGATTCTCTTAGGTTGGCATATGATTTCCTCAATTTAGACGTGTCAATTTCTTCGTAAAAAGGGATAAAGCTCTCCCTTATCTCTGGCTTTAAACCCAGAGGACTGATGAGCAACTCCCCACAGCGTGCTCAGTGACCCAGCACTGTGGGTGACTCTGTGCCTTCTTACTGATTTGGTCAGGGGAAGAACCCAGTCCCCGTGTCAGCTGCATTGAAGCCCCACTATTAATCTACACATGGCTACCTTGTCCGGTGATACTTAACATCTCAGCTAAAGCAATCTCGGCAACAGGGAGAAGAGGAGTCTGAATCATTTACTTCCCTAGGTTCATGTTATTTATCTGGCCCTGCACCTGGTATCCAAATGAAAAGCAAGGCTTTCTCTATGTTGAGAAACATTCTTACGAGGCACTTACTCAAAAGCAAGTTTGTTGATAAAAATTTCTGGGTCTCCCAGGGCTGACAATGAAACGGTATTCTATGTAAATAACACAGAGTCTACTCTTCCTTCCTTTTGGGAAAATAAACAATTCTTTGTGCAATTGGAGGGTGCTTTCTGGAGCTCCAGTAGCCTTCTTTTCCTCTATCTACATTTGCTTATACCAAGTGTGTTCTGTGAATGTGGTGGATGACTTCTCTTTAAAAAAAAAAGTCTCAGAGCAATCTTAGATCCTCACAGATCAACAGCTTACACAGAAGACCCAGAGAAATGAGACACTGGGGCCATGAAGCAAAGAGACAGTGGGGCAACCAGTCACAGATGGACAGAGCATTACGAGATTATGCTGTGTGACAAAATTGCTGCATTCCCGCAGGAGCTCCATAGGTCTAAGGCCAGATGGGATAATTTGTCTTACCCCATGACCCAGACTGTGGAATGTAACAAACACATTTTCTGGCTGGCTTCAGGCCAAATCATATCTCCTGCTTTTTTCATGTAGACTAGAGTATGCCTTTCACAGTCTGGCTCTAAATCATCAAAGCAGGTAGATACTTGAGCAGTGACTCGTGTGTTCGAGAACACCTCACACTTCCTCTAAAGTCATAAAACAAAAGTGGATTTGGTGGAGCATGGTCCCAAACGGATGACAGGTCCTCTCTGTTAGAAAAGTTCTGAACTTGCCAGGGGGTTCAACTATTTAACCCATTGCTATTTAACTTCATTGTGGTCACAGAGAACTTGGTACCAGTCATTCGATTTGAGAACTTCAAGAACCCTAGGGAAGTCACAAAACCTGGTCTATTCCCTAGAGCAATGTAGTTGTAGCACTGAGTGACAGCCCCGTAGAAACATGGGGAGGTGGAATTTCACAATGTGAAGTCAGAATTATCTAAGCTTTTGCAAGCCAAGGAGAAACTAGAGGGTGAGGGAGTCCTTGTGTTTGTGGATAACTCCTATTGACAGAAAAAGTCCATGACCCCAGCCTTGGTCTCTTTCCCAAGGTAGCTCTCAGACACTAGAAATCAAGCACATGACAGCTCATCTCAGTTTACTCCTGTCAGAAGCCAAAGCAGCTCTCAACAAATTCCAAAGGACAGAGAGACACCGCTGAAGAGGTCACTGATGACATTTCCCGTTCAAGGATGTGAAGACGTGTATTGTCAGGTTGGTAATACTCCCCACATTGATCTATAAACTCAATCCTCATTAAATCCACAGTGTTTCTTCACAGGAATTGGCCTGTTGGCCCTCAAATTCATAGAGAAGTTCAAAGGACCCAGGATAGCCCAGGCAATCTTGAAAAAGAAGACAGAAGTTGGAGGACTCACACTTCCCACATTTTAAAACTTTCTACATTGGGGTGTCTGGGTGGCGCAGTCGGTTAAGCGTCCGACTTCAGCCAGGTCACGATCTCGCGGTCCGGGAGTTCGAGCCCCGCGTCAGGCTCTGGGCTGATGGCTCAGAGCCTGGGGCCTGTTTCCGATTCTGTGTCTCCCTCTCTCTCTGCCCCTCCCCCGTTCATGCTCTGTCTCTCTCTGTCCCAAAAATAAATAAACGTTGAAAAAAAAAATAAAATAAAACTTTCTACAGAATTATAATAATCCAAACAGCATGGTGCTGACATGAGGATAGACACACATATCAATGTAATAGAAGTGAGAGTCCAGACATAAATACTCTCACATTTATGGCCACTGCTTTTTGGCAAGGGTATCAAGATGGTGAGGGTGGGGCAGGGGAAGAATGATCTTCTCAACACATGATGCTGGACCAACTGGATATCAGCATGCAAAAGAACAAAGTTGGACCCTCACCTCACACCATATATAAAAACAAACTCAAAATGGATCAAAGACCTAAATGTAAAGCTAAAACTCTGAAATGCTTAGAAGAATACACAGGCACGAATCTTTGTGACCTTGGATTAGACAATGGTTTTTTAGACTTGACACCAAAAGCACGAGGAACAAAAGAAAAAAACACAGACAAGCTGAACTTCATCACAATAAAAACTTTTCTATGGAAACAGACAGCATGAAGAAAGTGAAAAAGTAACACACAGAATGGGTATATTTGCAAATCTGATAAGGAATATCTGAAAAGGAATATATAGATAGAATATGTAAAGAAATATTACAACTTGGGGTGCCTGGGTGGCTCAGTCAGTTGAGCATCTGACTTCCAGCTCAGGTCATGATCTTGCGGTTTGTGGGTTCGAGCCCTGCGTCAGGCTCTGTGTGACAGCTCAGAGCCTGGAGCCTGCTGCAGATTCTGCGTCTCCTTCTCTCTCTGCCCCTCCCCCAATCGTTCTCTCTCTCTCTCTCTGTCTCTCTCTCTCTCTCTGTCTCTCAAAAATGAATAAATGTTAAAAAAAAATTTTAAAGAAATATTATGACTCAACTATAAAAAGACAAATGACCCAATGAAAAAATGAGCAAAGTATGTGAATAGACATTTTTACAAAGAAAATATACAGATGGCCGAAATGAAATCCAAAGATGCTTAACATCATCACCTATTAGGGAAATGCAAATCAAAAATTCAATGAAATAACATTTCACACCACTAGGATGGCTTTAATCAAAAAGACAGATAATAAAAAGTTTTGGTGAGTATACAGGAACCTCACATAACTGGTGGGAATGTAAAACAGAGCAGCTGCTTTGAAAAACAGTGTAGCAATTCCTCAAAAAGTTAAACTTAGAGTTATCACACAACCCAGCAATTCCACCCCCGAATACATACCAACTATACACACATCCAGACAAAAACTTGTACTATGTTCATAACAGCATTATCCAAAATAGCCAGAAAGTGGAAACAACCCAAATGTCCATCACAGATGAATGTGCAAATAAAATGTGGTCTGCCCATACCATGGAATATTAGCCAGCACCCAAAAGGAATGAAAGAATGATATATGCTCCAAAACGAATGAACCTTGAAAACAAGCCAAGAGAAGGAAGCTAGTCACCAAAGACCACATATTCCATGAATCCATACAGTATCGGAAGAGGCAAATCTATGGAGACAGAAAGTAGATTAGTGGTTGCCTAGGGTATGGAGAAGGGAGATAAGGTTGCCTAGTGGTGAGTTGGGGGTAAATGGAAAATGACTTTTAGTGAGTATTAATGGGGTTTCTTTATGAATTGATGAAAATCTTCTAAAAATGATAGTGATGATGGTCGTACAATTCTTTGAACATATGAAAAGCCAATGAATTATACAATTTAAATAGGTGAATTCTATGGTATATCTTTCTGTCTCTGCCTCTCTCTCTCTCTCCATATACATATATATACATGTAAACACACACACACACACAAACACACACACGAAGAGGTTGTTGCTTATCAGCACTTATCACCAGGTCCTGTCATATAATTCTCAGAAGTCCTCATCCATGCTCAGAATTAATCTCCACCTAACTGCCTCTTCCCCAGCACTTTCTGGAAGAAGTTGTGCATGGCAGAGGGTACAGTAATTAAGAGAGCTGGAGATGCAGTGGAAAAGCAATGGTGCAAATCCTGTCTCTCACATTTACTGACCCTGCAGCCTTGATCAAGCCACTCAACTCGGTGCCTCAGTTTCTTTGTCTGTAAAAAAGACAGAAAAAGGGGCGCCTGGGTGGCGCAGTCGGTTAAGCGTCCGACTTCAGCCAGGTCACGATCTCGCGGTCCGTGAGTTCGAGCCCCGCGTCGGGCTCTGTGCTGACGGCTCAGAGCCTGGAGCCTGTTTCCGATTCTGTGTCTCCCTCTCTCTCTGCCCCTCCCCCGTTCATGCTCTGTCTCTCTCTGTCCCAAAAATAAATAAACGTTGAAAAAAAAAATTTAAAAAAAAAAAAAAGACAGAAAAATATTTTCTACCTCACAGAGCTGCTGCGAGCCTGCAGTAAGCATTCAAAAAACATTACTTATTATTTCTTCGTTCTTCCTTTTATGCATTTTTGCTAAAAGGTAAGACCACCCTGACTCCATAATTTCCTAAATGTCACATCTCTGGTATGGATGCAAAAGACTCTCCTCTGAAAGGTCCACGTTCTCAAAATATGAACCATCACTAAAGGGGGCACTGGCTTGTTACTACCAATTTCTCTTTTAGAGGACAAGTTAAGAAACCATGTTGGAAGGTACTGAAGAATCACCAATACGGAGATAGTTCTGCCCCACAAGTCTCCCTCTCTTCTCTAAATATAGATACAAATATATTTAGATACAAACACAACATATACAAACATACACACACACACACACACACACACACACACACACACACACACACGACTTCGAATGAGAATTCTGAAAAGAGAGTTTTGGTTCATCTAACTACCTCTGGTCCCTAGTTTCCCAGCACTTCACTCTCAAATGGCACATTAGCAATCAACATTTTATTTTACTTTCAGAAGAAATGCTCACAAATACACCCAGTTCATTCATCCCAATGTTCAATAATTTTCTTGGTGCACTCCCATTTGTAATTTTCCTAAATAAGCTTTTAAAATTCTGCTCAAACTTTAGGATTTTGTTTTCATTTTTGTGTTTTTTTTTTAATTTTTTAACGTTTATTTATTTTTGAGACAGAGAGAGACAGAGCACGAACAGGGGAGGGGCAGAGAGAGGGAGACACACAATCTGAAACAGGCTCCAGGCTCTGAGCTGTCAGCACAGAGCCCGACGCGGGGCTCGAACTCACGGACCGTGAGATCATGATCTGAGCCGAAGTCGGACGCTTAACCGACCAACCCACCCAGGCGCCCCTCATTTTTGTTTTTAAAAATAGGCTTGACTTGATGTAAGAAACAGAAAAGCAAGATCTCTCTTTGCTTGGGCATTTAGTTCCCTCTCCCGAGTCTGTTGATCACGAGCAAAAACGTCGTTCTTTTTCCAAGTCCACTGTTAGTTTGGTAAACTTCCTGTCTGGAACCATGAAGCCATATTAAAAAGGAGAAACTTCCGCCTTTTGGTCACAAAACTGACACTCAATCTTATTAGGAAATTTATGACTTAAGAATTATTATAAGAAAAAGGAAGTTTTAAAGCTTTCGTGTCTAGCAATGAATATTTTAATACTTGCATGTTAACCATATTAATATTAATACTTAACATTCTTGCCTCACCAAGGTGAACTTAGTTATATTCTTGTGGTTTATTTCAATCGTCCTTTCCTCAAAGTTCAAAAATACCACAGAAGCCTTGATAAACCCTTCACAGCAAAAACATTTTCCCCTCTTGCTGCCCTGAATTCTAACAGTTGGATCTTCAAATGAGATTCAAGAAAATTGCCCCTATATGTTTCCACAAGAAGTCATTTGGGGTGCCTGGGTGGCTCAATCGGTTAAGTGGCCGAGTTCAGCTTAGGTCATGATCTCGTGGTTTGGGAGTTTGAGCCCCGTGTCAGGCTCTCTGCTTTCAGCACAGAGCCTGGAGCCTTCTTCAGATTGTGTCTCCCTCTCTCTCTGCCCCTCCCAGGTTCACACTCTATCTCTCTTTCTCTCTCAAAAATAAAACAAAACAAAAAAAAAAAGAAATCATTCTCAGATTACAGATTAATTTGGTCTTCTTGGGTAAAACTGTGGCAGTTGACTGGAGACTTTACCCTTTTTCCTTCTCTGAAAAGCTGACCCGTGTGCATTTCTGGAAAGTAGCAAGGGAGAGCACCAGGTGTAACTGGCATGTTTCCCGATTCAAGTAGCGGTCCTCGGCTCACCTGACCATCCAGGGAGGCAGCGGCAGTGGCCCGTGGTGGAGTGGCAGCCGTCCGCATGGCTACAGTCACAGCGCTCTGCACAGTTCAGCCCATAAGTGCCGTCCTGCGTGGGAGACAGCAATGAGGTCATGGAAATCCACAGGGAGAGACGACAGGGACCTCACTCAGCGACTTCAGATCCAGGATCTCCTTTCCTAAACACCTCTCAGCAACATGCATTATAATCACCTCTTCCCGTGTCTTCTCAGCCCCCCAAATGGAGGAGGCAGTGTTTTAAAGTCACTCAAACTGTAGTTTTTGTCCAACAAAATCATGATCGGTCTTATGAATGATGAAACCAACTATGCCACTAGGCTGATGGGCACATATGCAAATACATGTAAACATGCTAATTAATTAACAGAATCTTTTTATCTTATCCTTTTTTTTTTTTTTTAATTTTTTTTTTCAACGTTTATTTATTTTTGGGACAGAGAGAGACAGAGCATGAACGGGGGAGGGGCAGAGAGAGAGGGAGACACAGAATCGGAAACAGGCTCCAGGCTCTGAGCCATCAGCCCAGAGCCCGACGCGGGGCTCGAACTCCCGGACCGCGAGATCGTGACCTGGCTGAAGTCGGACGCTTAACCGACTGCGCCACCCAGGCGCCCCTCTTTTTATCTTATCCTAAGCCACCACCCATAAAAATATTTTCTTTTGGGGCACCTGGGTGGCTCAGTCAGCTAAATGCCTGACTTTGGCTCAGGTCATGATCTCAAGGTTCGTGGGTTTGAGCCCCGCATTGGGCTCTGTGCTGACAGCTCAGAGCCTGGAGCCTGCTTTGGCTTCTACGTCTCCCTCTCTCTCTGCCCCTCTCCCACTCATGTTCTGTCTCTCTCTCAAAAATAAAAAAAAAAATTTTTTTAATTAAAAAAATTTTTTAAATTTTTTTCTTTTGCTCCTAGAGATTTTTATACAGTAGTTCAGTGTTCCCTATAAGGCATGCTACTTGATGGTGGAAAGGGAGGACACTGACTCACATAAAGAAGCTCTAAACTTAAAAGGAAATTGGGACTCCTGGGGGGCTTAGTCAGTTAGGCATCCAACTCTTGGTCATGATCTCTTGGTCATGACTCTTGGTCATGGAGGTCATGATCTCACAGTTCATGAGTTTGAGCCCCCCATCAGGTTCTACGCTGGCTCCACAGAGCCTGCTTGGGATTCACTCTCTCCCTCTCTCCATGCCTCCCTCTCTGCCCTTCCCCTGCTTGTATGTGCACACACACCCCCTCAAAATAAATAAATGAGCATTTAAAAATAAAGAAATAAAATTAAAAGAAAATCATAGTGCTAGTTGAATTAAGTTCATTTCCATAAACTGCCAAGGTGATACCAAGAACCGTAAGGAGAAGTGAAAATCTTCTGTTACTTTTCCTAATTAATGTCCTCTTCTCTGTGAAGAAGTCTAAACAACCCGTGTATTCTGATTCCATCTAATAGAAGGCTGGAGTACTTGTTGGCAAATATTCCTCCCTGTTCTATTCCCAGGCCTTATAGTTTTCACACGCGCATCAGTTTGGGTCCAACAGAGACAAAACTCTTTGTGGACGTGACCAGTTAGCCCATGGGAGGAAAATGGACAGCTTTGCCTATACAAGCCCCGCCCTTTCAGGCCAGATCCTGATAAACGGAGGAAGGATACCATAAACCTTCAGGGGGTTCACCATTACCAAGGGCGAGGAACCTGAGAACCAGCATAAAACAGGCTGTGGGTGTCTGAACGCATAATCATTTGTCTAGGGTTTACTAAAATAAAAATTAGGCCCCACTAATGTTTGCTGGGGCTCCACGGCATTTAGATTTGCCACCATATGGGCCACTTAAACCACCATCAGCTTCCACTGAATTTTCTAATGCATCTAATATATTAAAAAAAAAAAAAAAGGACAAGATTATGCCGGGGGCTTTGCTCTCTTTGTCTATAATCAGACTGGGAACAAAAGGTACTCTCAAGCCCATCTCAGAGCACCGATAATTTGTTCACTGGTGGATGAGAGGCAGCAAAGCTAACTTCACTTTGTCCTAGGGGGTTGGAGGGCAAGGAATAGCCCAGGGTGGGATGCTCTCTAGTTGGGAAATGGGTTGTACTTGATGAGGGGGGAGCCCAGGGGGAAAGCAGCTCCCAGCGCGAGGGGCCCACTTCAGGGGTGGGGCATGGTATCATCTCGCCATCTCTCCCGGAGGCAGAGAACACACATCACTGAGAAAATGCTTAATGGCTCAGGAGGAAAAAAAAATGAGGAAGAAAGAGTAATGAAAAAGAGGGCAAAGAAACGGGCCAAGGGCTTCAGAGGAAGAAAGAGAAATCGGCCTGTTACTGCGGAACGTGTGTCCTGTTCACAGCCTCTGCCTGCCTGCGGTAGACAGAGTGCGGGATTTCTAACTATGAGTACCTCTAAAGTAGGTCAAGGGAGCAGAGTCAGCATCGAACAAGGCAAATCTTTGGAGCTGTTAGTGACTCTGGACACACTTATGTTAGCAGACGGTTGTCTCTAAACCTTTCACCATCTTGAGGAGCATTTCTGTAACGCTGGTCACCACCCCCTTTCAATCCCCTGCCGCTTTCCACCCCAGAGGCGGGAGGATTTCCATGATAATGGAAACACAATATTGGGGGAGTTGACAGGTATACGCTGGGTGTTTGACAAATGCTGTTGACTGGCTGCCACAAAAAAATGGGTAGATGAGAATGGAGAAAACCAGAAAGGGCAGTGGGGGTGGGGGTGGGAACCAGGGCAGAGATGAAGGAAAAGGAGGGAGTGATTCTCGCAGAGCCACCTAACTGATTTCCACGTCTGCCCCTTTTCCAACCGTATGGCCCATGTGAGTTCAAAGACCTCAATTCTTCTAATAGTTTCATTGGGTTCACACTCGCACATGGGAAATCAGGAAAACTGCAACCACGAGCCAACACTCTGCAGGCCTCCGAGCTGGGGCGCTGGTTCAGTCGTACCTGGCAGGGAAGTTCACATTTTTCCCCGCGCCATCCAGGTGCACACGTGCACGTCCCGTCCAGGGTGTTGCAGGCCCCGCCGTTGAGGCACTGGCAGGTTAAGTTACAGCTGAAGCCCCACGTACCGCTGGGACAGCTGATGGAGCAGTCCACCCCGTGCCAGCCTGCCACGACAAGAACGCCAGAGCATGGAGCAAACACAAGCAGCAGGGAGTGTGGACGAGCCTCTGCAAGCCACGTTTCCCTTTAGACATGTTGGAGGTGCACAGCAGGGTCCCCAGCACAGAGAGCCATGGCCCTGCCATGTACAGCCTCCTTTGGCAATGACCGTGGTACCCAGAATCCACCTTTGCTGTATGATGGGTCAAGGATGCCAACACCAAGAAGCGCCATGGGGCTACTGGGAGAAGATACGGAGTGGGGGAGCCTGTAAAGTGCAGTGATGCATAATGCACAATGCTGAGTGTTTTTCCAGTTGAGAAAGCGAAATATTTACATGGGAGGGTAAAGGAAGGTTAGCGTTTGAAAGAGCAACCTCATCTTTAAAGCAAACGCCAGTAACCAATGAACAGTGAACATCCAGGACCCTGGCTGTTGCAGCAACTACAGTTAGACACGGTTTGGCCCTCGCATAACATTGGAGCTTGGCTGCATTTCTTGTTGTGACTCTGGGCCCGTCAATTTAGGGGTGTGGATACATGTCTACTTGCTTATTTTTACCCAAAGCACAGAGACTCCCAGACTTCTGGAGCTGGCGGCAACCTCAGAGATATTATGTGAACCCCTTCTCTTGGCCCAGAGAATTAAGAGAGCCCACCCTGGACAAGGGGCTGGCTCAGTTCAGAGGCTGAATGTTGGCACAGCTGAAGCCAGAACCCGAGTCAAGGTTTCTCCCCCATGACTTTCAGAGGTACCAGGATAAGGATCAGCTAAAAGACTCATTCACCCACTTACCTGCCTTGCAAGCGCAAGACCCGTCCACAGGTGAGCAGACAGCATCATTTTTACAACCACAGGGAGAGGAACAGTTGATCCCATAGGTTCCCAGCGGGCATGGGATAGAGCAGTCAATTCCCTAGACAGGCACGGATAGGAAAATGCAATTATACTGAATGAAATATGGCCAACACAAATAAACAAAAATACCTCTTGACAATGCTAATTATAATCCCTCTCTAATTTTACCACTTGTATTTTTTAAAATTGCTAAATGCCACCAGTATGCAAATTTTAAAGCTTCAAGGGCAATGCCAGCTTGCCTGTTTAGGATACAGTTATTAAATAGGGGCTGTTATTAAATAGAAAAAAGCCTGCTGCCTTCATTAGCTTCCCTTCCTAGCAAATACAAACCCCTTTGTCCTGGCTCAGACGGGCAGATATAGCACAATAAACTACAAATTACAGTCAATAAATAAATACGCATAAATATAAATTATACACTAAATGGCATAGTGCCCTACACTTCTTTGTATAACGTGCAATATGATTAGCGGGTGAAGCAAAGCATCAGAACATACCCTCCGCCTACAGCATGATTCAATTTATTATATGACAATAAGCCTGAAACACAGAAGTGGGCTATCAAGGATGACCAGAGGTCATCTCCTCTCAAAACAGAAGAGACTTAACGCAAGGCTAATTCAGGGCTCCAGCAAAGAATACTGACATAGGTTAGAAAACCTGTAAAGATCCTCTCAACTCTGAGGCTTTATCACTTGCTCACTCCACATTATATGCTCTAGAATAATCACCAATGTCTTCATTGGTTAATACTGTCCTCTTTCAAATGGGAGAAAATACGCAAGGCCATTTTCCTTTAAAACAAAGATTCCTAACGCATAGCTAAGAAATCCTAGAAACTAGGCAAAATTCTGCTCTATTAGCACACAGGCATATGTGCAAGGTCTAGACTCTCAAAGGCACTGAAAAACTTACAAAGTGCCAACCATCACATGCAAATACACAATAAATACTAACTCGATACATTCTGTGCCTTCAAATTGCACGAGGTTAAGACAAAAGCCATTAATAATAGTATATACTCTACTTGGAAAAGTCATTTCTTTGTTGCCTATCTAACGTAGTAAAAGAATAGTGTAAGGAAACAAATAATTATGTAAGAAATAATTAAAATACAGCCTATTCCATGACATATATTAAGGAAATCATTAATATCAATGCAACATTTATAGCTTTACCTGCTCTCCCATCACTATTCTAAGGGAATGACTTATGTTTCTTATCAGTACTTCTCTCTTTACTCTTTCTTGCTAATGATGTGACCGATTTTAGCACCTTTGTTTGTACGTCAGAAAAGGTCACATACGGTATATGGTATCAGTATGCTTCACGTCGTACCCCTCGGCTCCTCCCTCCAGAGCCACTCACTTTGAATCCCGGGGCACAGGTGCACTTTCCAGTCACACTGTCACAGTCAGCCCCATTTTGGCAGCTGCAGATCTGTTGGCAAGCTTCCCCGAAGAATCCAGGGGAACATGTTTCATTACAGTAGAGTCCCGACCAGCCCGGCTTGCAGGCACACTCTCCAGACATGGGGTGACAGCTGAGAGACACGGATGAAAGGAGAAAGTCACTCCCGGGTAAACATGACACCCAAGGCCCATGCAAATGTCGCCTTAGCCATGAGCAATTCAGGGGTGGGTGATTCCATGCACAGTAATTTAAATTTCATTCCCAGGCTTGCTATGATTGAATTAATTGGCTGAAACCCAATTGGTACCGCAGAAATGTTGCGTGAAATCGGCATCACGCTCTAACAGGAAGACGATCACAACCACATCCTTTTGTCTGGAACTCACTGTGATTTTCATAAACTGAAAGCGCTAATTCGGCGAGAGGTCAACTAGATGAGAAGGCTTCAAGAATCACTCCGTCCAATGAACAATACCAAATCAGTGAGGCAGGGTGATGGCCGAGGGACTCCAAAAGCAGTGACCTGGTCGGCCTGTTTCCTCTCTCGTTTCCCTGTACCTGGTGGTGGCGCAGCTGTCCCTACCTGAAGCAGCAGCTGCTTTGACAGGCCAGGCGGCCAGCTGTCACTCCAGAGCAAATGGACACATCAGCTGCGCCGAGAGGCAGGCGTTGGTGAGGCTGACACAATAGGGCGCTCTGTGGCATGCAAAACACATGTGCTTCTCACCACAGGAGAATCTCAACCATCAAACAGGCTCCACTCACAATTGAAACACTGTTTGTTAAAGATGGTCTTCCTCCCCCCGGTGGAGATAAATCCCCTCCCATTAATGAGAGCCAACAACAGAACCCACTGTCTCATCCAGACATTTGGTAAGTGACTCTCATCTGAAGACAACCCATAGATTTTCCACTCTTAGAAAGAATGATCTGCTGGGAGAGGGGAAGGCTGAGATATAACCCCAGCTCTCCCACCACCTGGGCACCTTAGTGAAAGCACACAACCTCTCTGGCCTGACGTCCCAGTCTGTCCAGCGAGGGCCTCCACCGCACCCCTGTGGGTGGGATGCTTGCTCTTCTGCTGCAACTAAGTGTCCACAAGCAAAGGCCTAGGCATCTGTCAGAATCATGACTCAGGGAACACGCTACAAAGAAATACCCAAGGACCACTCTACATTGAACACGGGTTCTTGGGTATAGAAGGTTTGGACTTAAAAGGCAAAGGTTAGTTGGGCATCTGGGCGGCTCAGTTGGTTAAGCGTCCGACTTCGGCTCAGGTCATGATCTCACATTTTGTTGAGCTCGAGCCCCGCATTGGGCTCTGTGCTGACAGCTCAGAGCCTGGAGCCTGCTTCAGATTCTGTGCTTCCCTCTCTCTCTGACCCTCCCCTGCTCATGCTCTGTCTCTCTCAAAATAAATAAACATTAAAAAAAATTTTTTTTTTAAAAGAAAGGTTTGAGTGTCAAGTCTACTTACTTAGACCTACTCAGATCTACTTATCTGCTCCTTATCCTTGAGCAAACACTGGGCACCATCATCTCAAACTTAGCATGTCAAATAGCGAGTCTGTTCTTCCCTCTCTTCATTCCCCAGGGTTTACTCTCAATCACGTCACCGGAACAACGGCACCACCAGCCAGTCAGTTGTTTAAAACAGAAACCTCAGAGTTATTCCTGGTAACCCCTCCCTCATTCCACTTATCTACTTCATCACTAGAACCCAATACCCTGCCTCCACCATCATCTCTCCCTCCTCCCCGTCACCATGCTACCCGAAGCCACGGCCGTCTAGCTTTGAAAATCGGGACAGCCTTATGCCTTCTAACACGAGCATTCACTCATGCCTTGTCACCCAAAAAAAGTCGATGCTATCCTATCATTCTTGTTAAAACTCTTCAAAAACTCCCACTACACTTAGAATAAAATCTATGCTAACATGGCTCAAGTGACTGTGTCATTTATTGTCTAAACCAGGACATTTTCAAGAGTGAAGAGGGAATTCTTCATAATTACATTAAGAGAACAGGCCCTAATGCAAACAGTCCCTGTGACCCTAGAAATAAGATCACCCTAAATACAGCCCACAGGTCATTGTTATCTGGCCACTGCCTACTTCCCCAACCTCTTCTTTAGTCATTATTCTCTCTTTATTACTACACTTAACCGCAATGGATTTCTTTTTACTGATAAAAGCATTGAGCATCAGGGTGCCTGGGTGGCTCAGTTAGTTGAATGTCTGACTTGAGCTCAGGTCAGGATCTCATGGTTCGTGGGTTCAAGCCCCGTGTCAGGCTCTGTGCTGACAGCTCGGAGCCTGGAGCCTGCTTCAGATTCTGTGCCTAAATCCCTCTCTGCCCCTCCCTTGCTTGTTCTCTCTCTCTCTTTCAAAAATAAACACTAAAAAAATCATTAAAAAAAAAAAAAGAAAGCACTGAGCGTTGCCAATGTAAAGCTATCACATGGGCTGTTTATTCCATATGACTAGAGTACCATTTCCCCTTTCTCTGCCTGGCCCTCTCCATTCGACCCATGTCTTCCTTCCCCTCTAGACTGGGGGTTCCCTGAGGGCAAGAATCAAGCATGTTTTATTACCTGTCCCCAGCCCACAGTGGGTGCACAGCAAATACTGATTAAGGGAGTGAAAATGGCTTGGCTGAGGGGTAGTGGGATTTGACTGTGAATTCTTGCTTTCCCACATGGATCTACTTCCCCCATATCTCCAAGTCATCCAGCAGGACTGAATGATAATCTGCACACCTGCACTGAAAGGCAAGATTCACCCTAGAATTAGTTTTTAAAACATCAACGTTGTGGCTGAAAGGGAACCACCATGAATTTCAGGGAATACTCACTTACATGACATTTATGATGACACTGTAAATCAATGCATAGGCCAGCAGCTAGCATTTACCGAGCCCTGGATAGGAGTTAACATCATGCTCCACAATCCATGTGCATTATTTCGTTTAATACCTAAAGTTAATAAAACTACTCTACGTGTTGGGTAGGCACCCACTTTGTAAATAAGGCAACAAGGACCTGGAAAGAGTAATTTGTTCAAAGCCCAGCACGGGTAGAGCAGAATCAAAACCGAACCCAGTTTTATTCGTTTTTACATCAAAGAAAAAGTTGGGTAGCAACCTGCTAGGTGGGCTACTTATGGGGAAAAAAATGGCTAAAATTTAGGATTTAGCACAGATCAATAGGACAGCAGGAGCAATAAAAGCCTGTATTGTGCAAAAGCAGGGACAAATTTAAATTAAAACTTCAGAAAGTTCTGACAATTGAGAAAAGGAAAAGAAATATTTCAAGCCATGGATTGGTTGAAGTCGTTGACGTTATTTCCACATACTGTTACAAGGACATCTTTTTGTAGAAACTATTACTTTACATTGAAAAGTAGAAAGTCATATTCATGGTATAGACATAAATGTTAAATGAAATAGATTATCTGGGGACAGGGAATTGAACTAAGCTACAGGCAGACACAGAAATTGATATTCAATGCCCCCTAGTGAGTATTAGTTCAGCACACTGGTTCTCAGATTGATTGACACCGAAATTAGTATTCTGTAATTTGTAATTAGATGTAGGAAGCCAGAGCACTTTGGAGGCATTTGATGGGTTCTCAGGCAGGCAGCTTAATTGGTAATGAGATTTACGTGTTGATGTTAGTGCAGCAGACTGGAGGCTGAAGGATAATACGCTACTATCCGTTTTCTTTCTAAAGAACAGATTGCTTTGTGTATCTGAAAATAGGATTATACATGTATAGGAATACCTATCCTTTCATCACATATGTAACTAGATACAAACGCTCTGGTAAAACTTTCAGTTTCACAGCAAATTATTACAAGGGTCCAATACAATATTGGCTAAAATAGAATGAGTCCTTGAACTTCCTTTTATTCATTTCCTTAGATGTTATTAATGCTCAAATGTAATGACAATTATGTGGCATTTGCAAATAGGCACATCCTGATTGCCCACAGCTATTAAAAGTCCTTATTAATAAGACCTAATATACATATCCCGTGGGGAATCTTAATAAATTTCAAATTTTATTTTCCTGTTCAAAATCATTTCCACCATAAAAGCTAGTTTTCAGCTGAAAAGTCCAGGCCACAGCGAATGTCTTAAGGCTCTATAATAGGGCTATACCTGAAAACAGAAATGTCACTTATAAATAGATTTAAATTAGTTTCAACCCTATGATAGACTGCAAAAACAACAATGGCCACACATTCTTCGCAACTCCTCCTATCAGTTGAAACTGTAGTTGGTGTAGACCTGTTTTGACTAGAGGGACGTTAGCAAATATGAGATAACCAAAGGTTTGAAAAGTGTTTGCACGTTGGGGCCTTTTCCACCTCTTTTTGCTTTTGGAAGCCAGGCATTATGAAAGAAAGCCAAGGTTAAGGTGCTAGCTGCTGAAGACATGTGGTTCAGGCACCCATCAACCAGCCAAATGGTAGACAAGTGAGGGGGGAATTCTAGAACCAATCGACCTCTACTTGATCTGCCGGCTGAATACCAGGAGAAAAGCAGAAGGACCACCGAGATGTGCCCAGCTCAAATAGTCAAGCAAAAAATCAACTGCTGGGATGCCTGGGTGGCTCCGTCGGTTAAGCGCCCGAGTCTTGATTTCAGCTCAGGACATCATCCCAGAGTTGTGGAATCCAGCCCCACATCAGGCTCTGCACTGACAGCATGGAGCCTGCTTGGGATTCTCCCTCCCTTCCTCTGCCCCTCTCCCCCACTAGCTTGCTCTCTCTCTGTCTCTCTCTCTCTCCCTCTCTCTGTCTCTCTGTCTCTCTCTCTCTCTCTCTCTCTCTCCCTCTCTCTCTCTCTCTCTCTCTCACACACACACACACACACATTTAAATGGTAAAATGAACAAGCTAGATTTTCAATTAATACAAAGATCTATACCTCTTGGTTCAAAGGAACCTTGTGTTTCCAGGAAACACGTTTTCACTCACTAAGTGTTTACTTAACCTTGTCACGTCAAGAGTGGCAACATTTTCCAATGAAGAAAACCAAAGTTGATTAAAGCAGCTTGCAAAGTTGCTTGAGATACATTAGGAATGCACTTCTTTGATATGTCCCACTAAAATGTATTCCAAATATTCTCTCTCTCTCCCTCGTTTGCTCGCTTATAGTACAAAGTCTGCTTTTTCGTTCCTGACAATGGTTTAAAGAAGAGACCAACCGCACACTTCTATTTACATTTACCTTTTCTGCATTTGAGATTTGACGTGGCCACAAGTTACTTTTCTGGAGCATAAACGAAGTAACAGCTGTGCGAAATTCAAATAAGTAATTCTTGTAACATTTGAACTGCTATATAATGCACTACATTTTTGTCAGACCGAGCTTTTCCGGCAGTCTGCAAAGGAGACCCAGAATCTAAGTGATAAGTATGTGGTCCTTGGGGGAGGGAGAGGAAGAAATGGGGTAGAAAGATGTTTTCAGGGGTAGGCAAGGAACACTACGGTGGGTGGGATCATGGTTTCCTGTTCTTAAATTCTTCGAGAAAGTTTTGAGCTAAAAGGCCCCTGTGAGTCCTATGTCAGAGTAATCAATTCTGAAAACATATTTCACATGTGACAGCCACATGCGAAACACTTTTACGAAACTTCCACCGGTACCCTTCTTTTCTACACAGATGTGCTGTCATGTCAAAGATGCTGCAGTGAGAACCATTTTTGGGATACTCTTACGTACTACACTGGGCTTAACTCATGTCTTTCATTGCATCTTTGCTTCTAAGGGAATGTCACAGAATCCCCCTCTTAGGGAAACATTCTACGAACCTCAGCAAATTTAATTTTTGGCAATGGCCATCAATGGAGAATAGAATTTGATATCCACCCAAGAGCCTCTACCAGTTTGAGCACTTCCGGCCTGGACTGTCACCCACTAAGTAAAGAATTCTTCCACTCACTTAGCAGCTCCTCCCCAGAATGATGCAGAGGCAGGAAGGGTCTCAGGGTGGGCATCCCCCTGTCAATCTCTCCTTCCAAAGAGTGGTCACTGCAGTTCAAACTGTAATAGGACACATCCTTCCAGGGGCAGCTAACCCTCACCTATGAGTGTTATCCAGGTGGCAGGGACACCGCTTGTCACACTTGATGCCATACAGCCCTTCTGGACACAGACGCGCCTCGCAACGCTCGCCAGCAAAGCCTGCTTCGCAGAGGCACGAACCGCTCACGTGATAACATTTCCCTCCATTGACACATTGGCAGGTCTCCGCACAGCCAACTCCGTAGGTGCCAACGGGACACTCGTCCTGGCACCTGTCAAGCAGGAGGCGAGAGCAGAAGACAGATTAGTCAGTGCCGTGTAAAAATACACAGTCCATTCTGATAGGCTTTGTGATGTATAAACTGAACCTGCTTTTCGCGTTTGATACATTGTTTTCGCGACAGTCCCGTTACAGGTATAAAAGCAGTAAGCTGAATCACTCTGGCTACAGATAGTATTAACAGCAGTATGAGTCTGTTCAAAGGAATAACAAAAACGAAACCAAAATAAAATTATGAACTTGCCACAGGAAGAACGTTTTTTACCTCGTGCTTGCTAAAGATCTATAGATATAGACACAGATACAGATATATCACTTGAGGAGATACCGAAAACGGGAGAAGAGTAATTGCCCAAATTAGGAAATTAAAATATTGAAATAGATGCTTTCCCCATTTTAACGATAAAACTTTGTGGCATATTTCAAACAATGTTAATTCTCTTGGCTTTCACGGTGGCATCAATATTTAATCTCAGCCATGTGTCTGCTCTTTTCAAAGCTGAATGACAATAATTGCCCCTCATTTAGAAAGTTATGCATTTAATAAACGCAGTTGTCTTTAGATCTGGGGAAGTCAGAGCTATAGCTATCAGGTTTCCTTGATTCCACCTGGGGAACTCTTGCCAGGAGATTTAGAGACGCGGGGAGTTTCCTAGCACAAACTTTTTGGAAAGTGGGGTATCGTCCTCCGTAAGAAGGTTGACCAATAGCAAGGAAAAAATATCCGGTCCCCAAAACTGACTTTATCTTTTAAAAAATAACATTAGAGTCTGCTCCTAAAGGAAGGACAGGGTCTGGATAAGTTGGATCAGGTGGGAAGCTAAGTGGCCGCAAGGAAGTATGATGGAGAAGAGAAAATTCTCATCACGCCATAGAATGCATGACCAGTTGTCCAGCCAGCCAAGTTTCTTTGTGACCTGGCAAGGTGACTTCACGGAGCCTCCCGCAACAGAAGGAGCACTTCCTGCCAAGGGAGAGTGAGATGGGGTCTTGTCTAGCCAAGTGCCGGCCATAAGTAGGGTACACTTTGTGGATATCAGCAGACACTTCCCATGTGGCTCTCATGTCATGCCAGAACCACGGTCAAAAAGGTAGGTCAGCACTGCATTTTTTTAGACCAGTATAATGCCAACAGCAAGTTCAAAATAATGAATTCAAGGATACCTAAAGGCACTGGCAAAGGGGCTGAAAAGCAAACATTTTCCACAAGGTTTGCTTATGTTTTATGGGGCGTGATTAGTAACAATACCAAGACTGACTGGGATTCTATTTAAGAGTAGAAGATAAATCTCCAGATCCCTTTGACACTTTTCTGGTCAGGCCTGGCTCTAGCACGTATTTCATGAGACAGAGAAAAGGAAAGGAGCCTCTGGTAAACTTGGTTTCACCTGACTCTTAAGACCATCTTTAGGTATGTTTGTCAAGAGGCAAAATCTTCAGATCAACTGCTCAACAGATCATTAGCAAAGTTCTGTAGTAACTATCATTTAGCATAAAATCAGATGTGTGTCTTAAGGTTACCCAGGAGTATACCTATTTTTAGACCAGAGTATTTTTAAAGGGTACTCTATTTTTAACTTGTAAGAAGCTTTACTAAGCCAAGTCACTTAGTTTATTCCTTAAAGATGTAAACTTTAGAGAAAGAAATGCTGAAGTACAGTAATTTGGCCTCGTCATGGCTCGGCTAAAGGATGGTAAGACAACTATGCAACCTGTTCATCCAGATCTTCCTGCAATTCAGTCCCAAAAAGATAAAGATAAACAAGGTGAAATAACATTGCTTCCTCTCTCTTATATGGATTTGAAAACTAACCAAAATGTGAAGCTTTGGGATCCATGATTTTAACTTAGTAAAAAGCTTAGCTCTAAAAGTGGGTGAACTGAGTATAGATCGGAAGCCTGGAAAAAACGTCTGTCCACGGACAAATGACAGGGAAACAGTGTGTATATTTCATCCTATCTTGGCAGAGACTTCCTTTTCTTTGGGAAAACAAAATCCATAATAACTGGTCCTGGACCATATTTACCTTTCTAAGCTATAATAAAACATAGTACTAGTTTGTATTAAAAATGGCAAAAAGCCATTTGAATTTTACTTACTGAAGTAGCCATTATGTAAAGCTCACTTCATAGTCTCCTTTCTTTTTCATCAATGTTGCACTTGTAAGAGAATCCTGTGAATAACAGTTATGTCTATTTCCATCTACTAAACCAAGGTGGTAGGGTATCTTCCTAGAAGTAGACATTTTCCATCTTTGGAAATAAAAGCAATCACGAGGTAGCTTATACCTTTCAGGTTAGCAGAGTTAAAAGTCTTTGTCAACCAGACTTATCTCCCTTTTTGGCCCCTTTATCTAAAAGAAGCATCATTCTCAATGAATTTCATGCCCTTAATGTTGTTTTTGTGGTCCCAGGCAGAACAATGGGGGAAAAAAATCTATCTTAAGAATTAGTAAAAGAGGTAATAGATGTTCTTAGGAGAGACAGCAGAGAGGCTGATAAAGATATAGCAATAAATAGTGGCCACAGCAGAAATATAGAAATTTGGAGTTTATACATTCTTTCATTTTTTTAAATATTTTTTAACGTTTATTTATTTTTGAGACAGAGAGAGACAGAGGATAAATGGGGAGGGTCAGAAAGAGAGACAGACACAGAATCCAGGGCAGGCTCCATCCAGGCTCTGAGCTGTCAGCACAGAGCCCGACGCGGGGCTCGAACTCACAGACCATGAGATCATGACCTGAGCCGAAGTCGGTTGCTCAACTGACTGAGCCACCCAAGTGCCCCTTTAATTTTTTTTTAATGTTTATTTATTTTTTGACAGAGAGAGAGAGACAGAGCAGAGACAGAGGGAGATACAGAATCCAAAGCAGGCTCTAGGCTCTGAGCTGTAAACACAGAGCCTGACATGGGGCTCGAACTCACAAACCACGAGATCATGACCTGAGCCGAAGTCGGACACTTAACCGACTGAGCCATCCAGGCGCCCCTCATTTTTGTTTTTGAATAATGCTCTGGGATTGGAAAAAAATGGATAAGCTTTAAGAAGAGATAATAAAATACAACCCCAAGTCCCAAACCAATGAAGGTCACAGGCTTATTTTAATACCATTTTGATTATTATATTGCATCTTGTTACAAATGGATGGAAAAGGAAGTGAGTTAGCATATAAGGGGTGGCAGCTCCTTTCTGCCTGGTCCTTTTGAGCACGTTCCCTCCCTAGAGGGCTTGGAATAATTGGGCCAAACCATGATTTCGTGGGAAAGAATCGCATTCCTCATTAAATCTGGGATCGATGGATCAGCTGCCTGCCTTTCAAGCATCTGGAACTACTGCTCTGGGGGAAATATAAAAAGTGCTGGAAAACAGCCAAATTTTCCACAATCCTAGATACCAGAAAGTTCCCCCATTGGAGACCAAAGCCGCATCCCCCTCCCCCCCAGCCCAATTCCTGTCTGTAATTTCTGACTTTACCTCCTCTGACCCACATTCCTTCTTCACTTGCAGGTTAATAGGGAACACAGGCATGGCCAGACAATCTTGGCTTCACCTTAACAGACAGCCAAACTGAGGCACAGATCTCTCCGTGCAGCTCACTCTTAATGGAGCACCAGTTACAGGAAAGGACCCCAAAGGTCTGAGCGATTCCATGGTGGCCCACTAGCACGAAGAACACTATTTTAACCCCTTCAAAAGAATCTGCATGAGAATCTGGAAACCACCAGATGGTAGGATATCTTTCTAGAAGTAGACATGTTCTACTGGAAAATAAAAGCAATCATGACGTAGCTTATACTTTTCAGGTTAGCGGAGTTAAAAGTCTTTGTCAAACAGACTTAGCTCCATTTGGGGGATATAAGGGATATATAGATAGATAGATATAGATGATATAGATGATATAGATATAGATATAGATATAGATATAGATATAGATATAGATATAGATATAGATATACATATACATATAGATATACATATAGATATACATATAGATATACATATAGATATACATATAGATATAGATAGATATCTTCCCTCTTGCCTGGCTGTGCCACATTACAGTTCCTCACCACAATGTCCTCCTAAACTGTCCACAAGCCCCAGGGACTATTATTTGGGCATCCCATGAACCTCTCTGCCTGCCTACAAGGTGTCTGTTTTGTTTTTTCTGCTTCTACTCTGGCTGGGAGTGCGTCCCCACATCCTGGAAACACTCTGCTGACAGCTACCAGTGGTGATACCTGCTCCCCCAGGCAGCAGCCCTCTGGTCTAACCTCGGTGATCAAGTTACGCTGACTTCTTAAAACAGGGAAATGCCAAGACCCCAGGCCCTCAAAGCTGCTGTCACCACAAACTGCCCCATAGCTGCTCATTTTCCCCAATCGTGGTGACAAAAGTGCATGCTGTGTGTGTGTGTGTGTGTGTGTGTGTGTGTGTGTCTAGAACCCAGATGGGCATGGTATAATTAAAAACAGAAATCAGGGGCGCCTGCGTGGCTCAGTCGGTTAAACGGCCGACTTCGGCCCAGGTCATGATCTCGAGGTCCGTGAGTTCGAGTAGCACGTCGAGTAGCTCAGAGCCTGGAGCCTGTTTCAGATTCTGTGTCTCCCTCTCTCTGACCCTCTGCCATTCATGCTCTGTCTCTCTCTGTCTCAAAAATAAATAAACGTTAAAAAAAAATTAAAAAAAAAAAAAAAACAGAAATCATGTTGTCAAGTCACCAGAAAAACAATAGTTAGTGGAACAACAACTCAAGAAGATGTTCCCTCTTCAACTTCCTTTTCTTCCTTTGGCTCGTTGCCTTCCTTGCCTTAATCTAAAATTCACCTGGAAATTAGCTGTTATCCACCCCTCCCCTGCATTCTAAATAAGATGAGGCTAAGTCTGCAGTATACGTTCGCCTTACAAGTGTGCCTTATATGTTTGTTGTCTTTGTGTTGCCTCAGATTTGAGACTTAAACCAGTAGAGGACAAGAAAAACGATTATACAGCTGATCCTCAAATAACATGGGTTTAGAACACACAAGTCACTTATATGCTGATTTTTTTTTTATAAATACAGTCTGCTACTGTAAATATATTCTCTCTTACTTATGATTTTCTTAACATTTTCTTTTCTCTAGCTCACTTTATTCTAAGAGTATAGCAATACATATAACATAGAAAATATGTGCCAACGGACTGTTTATATTATCAGGAAGGCTCCCTAAACAGTAGGCTATTAGGTTAGGTTTTGAGGGAGTCAAAAGTTACATGCAATTTTTCGACTGAATAGGGGGTCAGTGCCCCAAACCCCTGAGTTTTTCAAGGGTCTGTATTTAATTTCTTAGTGCCCTAAAATATTAGACAAAGCTATTATCTTCATCTTTCCAAAATATAACAATAAGCCAGGATGTAGGTCACATAAACTTTTTGAGAAGCTCAGTTACATGTTACAAAAACCATGCTCTGAAAGGTGTCAGTAATTTGCAACATCAAAAAATAAAGGTAAAATACATAATTACATTAACAAAAGATGAAAAGCCTTTAATGAAGCCTTTCATTAACTTTAAAGAAGTTAAATAGATAATACTCACAAAAGTTCCTAATAAAAACAGGGATTAAAAAAAAAACACCCAAGCATGAAAAATTTTACTAAAAACCAGTAATGAGCATGAAACTACACTGAAGCCATTTTCAATGAAATTAGGAAGAAGACAGGAATTCCCAGTTTTACCTGTTTGTCAACACTGATGTAAAGGTTTCAATTAATGAAATTATTTCAAGAAAATGAAACAACCCTTATAATTATAAATAAATGAAACAACCCTTATAAATATTATAGAGACAAATATCTTTTTTTTTCTTTGGTAGGTGATAAAATAACTTTAGTGTTTGCTAAGTAACATTTGAATTAATTAAAAATTTTGGTAGAGAGGGGCGCCGGGGTGGCGCAGTCGGTTAAGCGTCCGACTTCAGCCAGGTCACGATCTTTCGGTCCGTGAGTTCGAGCCCCGCGTCAGGCTCTGGGCTGATGGCTCAGAGCCTGGAGCCTGTTTCCGATTCTGTGTCTCCCTCTCTCTCTGCCCCTCCCCCATTCATGCTCTGTCTCTCTCTGTCCCAAAAATAAATAAAAAACGTTGAAAAAAAAATTAAAAAAAAAAAAAATTTTGGTAGAGAGACTAAATAAAAACACTCAAAATCAAGCCTGCCTTTATCCTGAAATAGCCAATTAGAAACTGAAATGGGATTTTCCCAAAAATACAAAATACTTAGAAATAAATTTAATACGAAAGTGCAAATTCTAAGTTGGGAGGGGGAAGTGAGGGACCACACTATACAGCATCATATTTTTTTCTTTTTTTTTCTTCTTCAAAGTTTGTTTATTTTTATTTTTTTACTTTAAATTATACTTATTATTATATATTCATAAAAATAAAATTATAATAAAAACACATATTGATTATATAAAGTTAGAGAAATTACATAGCAAGAAAACAAATTTTCCAGTATTCCCACAATCTAGAAATAACTGTCATTTACATTTTACTGGATTTCCATTAGTGCTATAGTATCTTATTAAAAGTCAAAAACAGATCAGCCTTTTGGAAAAAAAAAAATAATGAGGGAAGAAAGTTGAAGAAATTCTTAGGTCACAGATATCATCAAAAATAATGATAGTTAATTTTTATTTGGTCCCCAGACATCACTCAAATTGACAATCACTAGTATTTGTACAGTTCAGAGAAATCACTCAACTATAATAACAGCTAATATTTGTAAGCTTCCACACTGTTCTAACCACTTTAATGTACTTATTGAATCCTGAGAGCAACCCCAAAGGAAAGTAAAATTATTTTAGCGATAAGGATGTATCTAAGGACACAGGTTCCAAAAAATCTTTGTTGTGAGCCATTATAATCTCCTACCTCTCAAGTCTTTTTTCTCTAATTGTATGCACACATCCCAAAAGCTTGGTTATCTGGTCTTTTAGGATGTAAGAGAGGAAAGAGAAAATTAGAAGGAGTAAGGTGTGCAAAGCCGTCTAGGGTAACCCTTCACTGATACAAAAAATGACAGTGGATGGAAGGGCCGGGTGAACACAGCCATTCATTTGCTCTTATAATCTTCAAAGTCCAATTGGATCTCACTTGGTCGCTACTCCACAGGGAAATGACTGGTATTCTTAATGGAATACTGAATCATAAGAAGGTAACTTTATGCCCAGCATACTTTTTAAAGCTAACCAAATACACATCCAATTTTGAAATAAATCTATCAAAAACCATTTAAAATGTAAAAAGTGGCTGTCCAGCCATTCAACTGTTGAGCACGAAACATTTATCACGGGTTCTGAATAGCTGGGATTTTATTTCTTTATTTTAATGCTGTCTGTCTTCAATTCACCATCACTGTCGATGGTTCCATTTCTACACAATGAGTTGGGAAAAAAATCTGTCGAACACATTGATACCTTATAGACGCCTCTGGATATTACAGAACAGTCACAGACACGTAGTAGCAAAGGTATTCCCTGGGCTCTGCAGCCTTTCCTTTCACACCATTATGAACAGTCAGAGAAAGATAAGACTATCCCTTACCGTTCCCCTGTGTATCCTGGGCTGCAATGACACTGGCCTGTGGCAACGTCACACGTCCCTCCATTATGGCACTGACATTCTTGTGAACAGTTCTTTCCAAAGCGACCCTGAGGGCAAGGCTGACCACACACTGTGCCCTGCATTCAAAGAGATTTGGAAAATTACATGGGCCTCCAGCCAGGGAAGGGCTAAAGGAGGAGGGAAAGAAGAGAGGAAACAAAAGGAGGAGGAGATAAGGCAACAGGGCTGCAAGATAATTAGATGAAGGGGATTTTAGAACACTCTGTTCATCATCTGAAAAATGTTAGGAAATTTAAGTGGACTTATTTACTTGGTAAGCCTAGATCTCAAGATACGTTCAAAGATGCAGAACAGGGGCACCTGGGTGGCTCAGTCAGTTAAGCGTCCAACTCTTGATTTCAGCTCAAGTCATGAGCTCATGGTTCGTGGGTTCGAGCCTCGCATGGGGCTCCATACTGACAGCAGGGAGCTTGCTTGGGGTTCTCTCTCTACCTCTTTCTGCTCCTCCCCTGCTCACGCACTCTCTCTCTCAAAATAAATAAATATTTTTTTAAGAAAAGATGGCAGAATAATCTTAATAAATATCCATATTAAAAAACTGAAGTTTAAGATAAAGTTACACAAAATTATTATGGTAACCTAAGGAATTTATAAATCCTCCTAAGCGTTCTTCCTTGTGTCATACATGTACAATAAGTCAACAATACTTACTGAACATCCATTACATGAATGGCAACATCTGGTGCAAATACAATATCCAAATGCTTTACCATATGTTCTAAGGAAAACACACATTATCATTGGCTTTATTTCTTACAAGGTATAATGTAGCATAAGACGGAAATTTTGTGTACCTGGATTAACAGTAACATTGCCTAAGAAGTAGTTCTACAAGAATGAACCTAGACATTTTATTATGAGAGAAAAACACTTTTATTTTCAGCAGGTTGAACAAACATTGGTGGGCCAAGATCAATAGGAAAGCTTATTTCCTGGGAAGAAAAATCAAGAGAGGAACTTGGACATGTTTCCTCACCCTAGAGGCTGTCCATCTTGTCAGGCACTGTCACTATATTTAACCCAATCCTCTGCTTTATATGAATAAGTACCAATAAGTCAGTGAAATACCTTCCCGTTTTCTGCTTCACTTGGCCATATAACTTGGGCTTGTAGCTTATCATCTGTTTATTGGAGTTATTGTTAGAGCAAACAACATTTCCCAAATAACAGGGATTTTTAAACTGTTTTTTTTTAACTGTTGCAAGCTGTTGCTTTGTCCTCCTTCTCTCTAAAAAAAGGCAGACTGTGGGCACTCTGAAATTGGAGGCTAGCAAACACCAGATGGTTTTGTAAATGTTTATTCTGGATAGCATAAGAAAATACATTTCCTCTAACTCCTGGCTACCCACAAAGGCAGTTGGTGTGCTAATTAAGTCTCCTCTGGTGGTTTCTAGCTATCTACAAACAGGGAAAGTTCTTCCACAGACTCTTGGAACTGAAAAAGCCTTTGAGAGATGATTCAAATCAATGCCTCACTGAGAATCATCTATGCATCAGGCATAGAGTTAAGCTCTGAGAATCAAAGTGATAAGGTCACAACCTTTAATTAGTTCACAATGTGATGAGGGGGACAGATGAAAAAATAGCTCTAATCCCTCCATTCTAGCACACCATAACAACACGACTGAAAAAACAATGTGCCAAGGGTCAATCTGCGGTAAGCAGAAATTCTGGTGAAAATTCTCATTCTCCCAGGGACTGATCCTACCCACATTTTGTAATGGTCCCCCATCAGCTTTAGAGATGTTGTTGAAATATTGTTTGTGAGTAAAGATTAACGTGAGCAAATAGCTTTAAGTAAGGCATTCTTAGGAGTTGAAATGCATGTGTGTGTACATGTAAAAGGTATATATTTCATCTTTGAAAAGCACCTAGAGTAATAGCACAAATAAAATATTGTAGAGAGAAGTATACCTTAGAAGCTCAGCTCTCAATTCACAGATTGAGAAATGACCCGAAGCATTCAGTAAGAAACTTCTACCAAGGTAGCAGCCTCAGAGTACAGACACACTGGAGAATGGGAAGATCCATCTACCCAGTAAATTGGGATTCATGGTCCAAGCCTGTGGCTGTCAGTACACCATAACCATAACCATCCCAACCAGAAGAAAGCTTCAACCTCAAGATGAGGCAACTATACAGACAACATCTATACAATAGTCCTAGAGTAGAATGCCTATAACTCTTCATCCAAAGAACACGGAGCTTTCCGGATACTCTGCTGCCCCAACAAAATCCTTCCCTTGCCAAGAACCAAGCAATGTCCAACAATGGCAAAAGACTGCTTATAAGAAATGAAGAAGAGAAGGAGTCAAAGGTAATTCAGTATTTCTACCTTGGACAATAAGAAAGAAATGCTGGTTTTAACGAAGATTTTTAAAAAGCAGAAAAGGAGTAGCCTGAAGAAAGACTTGGGTTCATGACAAGTTTTGTCTCATTAGCAATGATTTTGATGTGGCTCGAGCCAGTTCAGTACTTCTCAATAGCTCCCTTGTTCACCCCATCATCAGCCACTCAGTAAAAGGCCCCTCACTCTGACTCCACTGATTTAAGGGGTTTCTTTGGGCTCTGCCTCTAGATCCAGACCTTGTCTTGTCTGCTTACCTTTGTAACGCTCACCTTGGGTCTAATATTTCTTTCCCCCTTGTCTACATGGTCCTCACATCTTGAACTCTCCCTTACTTCCCATGATTCTCACTGGGATGTGAACTCCAGTTCTCCTTTGCTTCAGGACTACAACAAGGGTATTCGCAGACCAATTCCACTCCATGTCTGGGTCTTAAGGCTCCAGCTTGGGTGGAGCCCAAGTAGATGGTGGTTTCATGTCTACAGGTCATCTGGGTTGGGGTGTTTAATAGGACAGTGACAAATATATGTCTGGACTCCGAAGGAAGGTCAAGATTTGGGAAAAATCAGTAGATGACTGTTAAAGCCGTGGATCTGGGTGAGATTTTCAGAGATTTATAGTAGGAAAAGAGAAGAAGGATAAGACTGAAACCTAGGAAATACTGTAACAAAGAGGTGTGAAGAAGAAAGAGGTTAGGAAAAGAGATCTTCAGTAAGAGAAGTAGGAGAGGGGGTTATCAAATAAATGGAGAAAAAGATTATGAAAGGGAGGCGAATGAGCAACAGGGTTGGAAGCTTTGGTGAAGTCAAGCAGAATGAGCACAGAAAGGTCAGCACTGGATCTGATAATCAAGAAGTCTCTTATGACCCTACAAACATAGTTTTACTACAGCTGCTGGTGATAGAAGGGGATAGTGAAGTGAACCGTTCTCTTAATTTTTGTTTGTTACTGAAGGAAACAGACCTTGGTCGTTCACTCTTGTGCCTTCAAGCAGATGTACGCACAAACCAATGCCGGTAATGGCCATATCACACCCAGGTTTCAGAGAAAGCTAGTTAGCAAATCAGCTTTGATATTGAGTGTGTTGCAATGTTGCAAAACACTAAGCCCGTGAGACACGACATGAAGAAAGTGTAACATGGTCAAAGTTTGGGAAGTGGGGTGAGTGACAGCTTCCCCTTGGATTTGCATACAAAAGGCTTTGAGAAACTCTGCCATACCTGGTAATAAACCTGGTTCACCTCAATGTGCCTCCACAAATATATGACCAGATCAGTTGTTCACATAACCCTCACTCTGTTGAGAATAATGGTCTCAAAGAACAATAGTGATCCATGGAACTTAATTATAAAAACAATTACAGACATATTTCATTTACTGTGTTTTGCTTTATTGTGTTTCACAGACACATTATGTGTTTTGTTTTTTCTTTTCTTTTCTTTTCTTTTCTTTTCTTTTCTTTTCTTTTCTTTTCTTTTCTTTTTTTTTAAACATTTATCCACTTTTTGAGACACAGAGACACAGTGTGAGCAGGGCAGGAGCAGAGAGAGAGGGAGACACAGAATCCGAAACAGGCTCCAGGCTCTGAGCTGCATAGAGCCCGATGTGGGGCTCGAACTCATGAACCGTGAAATCATGACCTGAGCTGAAGTCAGACGCTTAACTGACTGAGCCACCCAGGCACCCCGCGTGTTTTGTTTTTTAAACAAAATGAAGGTTTGTGACAATCGTGCATTCAGCATGTTCAGTGATACCATTTTTCTTTTTCTTTTTCTTTTCTTTTTTTTTTTTTTTTAAGTAGGCTCTATGCCCAACGTGGGGCTTGAACTCACAACCCTGAGATCAAGAGTCGCACGCTCTACTAAGCCAGCCAGGGGCTCATTTTTTCCCCCGTGTTGGCGCCATTTTTTTCTTTTTTGTTTTTTTAATGCTTATTTATATTTGAGAGAGAGCATGTGAGAGAGAGGGGAGAAGGGCAGAGAGAAGTGGGGACAGAGGATCTGAAGCAGGCTCTGTGCTGATAGCAGAGAGCCTGATGCAGGGCTGGAACTCACAAACCATGAGATCATGACCTGAGCCGAAGTAACTGACTGAGCCACCCAGGCACCCTGACACCATTTTTCTAACAACATTTATTCCTTTCACATATCTCAGTCATATGTTAGTAATTCTAACATTGTTTCAAATTGTTTTCATTACTTTTATGTTTGTTATGGTGATCTGTGATCAGCGATCTCTGATGTTACTAATGTAATTGCTTTGTTACGTACATTGGTTTTTTAGACATAATGCCATTGCACTCTTAATAGACTACAGTATAGTATAAAATAACTTTCAAAAGCTGTAGGAAACCAAAAAAATTCATTTGACTCACTTTATTGTGGTATTCACTTTATTGCTGTGGTCTAGAACCAAACCCGAAGTATCTCCGAGGTAGGTTTATATTTAGATTCTTCCGGTGTTTAAATATTCTTCTGGTGTTTAACGGCATTGTCTGTCATACACGAGATGAAATATTTCCCTCTTTTTTTATCCTGAGGGAAAGTGCAGGACAGGTGGCCACTATGTTTTCCAATGAGGACCCTAAGTGCACTTCAAGATTTAATCACCTTCTGCCTGAAAATGGACGGAAGGCTTCCAGCTTTAAAAATGCTCAGGTCTTTCCAGTTTTGCCACCTTTAACCATCGGTGCAACTTTCCTTTGTGCTAGAGTCTCCTATGTGCCCTTTGGGGTGGGGAAGGGGAGGAAGGGAGCTTACCAGCCAGCCAGAAGGGCAAGAGCATTCTCCGGTGACGTGATGACATATTCCTCCATTTTGGCAGGGGCATCTCTGCTCACACTGTGGGCCGTGCTTGCCGGGGGGACAAAGATCCTCACAGCTGAGGAATTGAGGTGTGACAAAAGATACTATTACTGACCCAACCACACGACCCTCGGATTCAGACACAACAGCACCCAGGACCCTAAAACAGATAGCTTTCTCCGTTCGGAATTCTTCATTTCGTTAACATCAAGATATTAACCACATTGGCTGGAAAGGTCGTTGAGGGGTCACCTAGACCTTTCCTTTCTTTGGGGCTATTTTGTAATGAAACTGTTTTATCTGCTTTTGTTTGTGTGTCTGTTCAAACCTCAAAGGAGACTGAAACACTGGCACAGCCCCCGCTTTGTGTACATATTCCTCATAATTAATCTCCAACAATCTCTTCTTGAAACTGATCGTTTTCCATGACTTTAACCCCCACCCTTTTTCTATGAATGAACTTTCCTCGCTAAGGCTTTGTCTTGTCCGCTCTCCTGTAAAATTGGTCCAAGTTTTCCAAAGCCCATTGTGGCCTTGATAAAAACCCGTAAGAGCAATATTAACAATTAAGTCGTTTGAGATGATCATTCTCCCAAAAACCAGGGCTTTCTAGGCTAATGCAGTTTTTCCTTTAGCTCTACTTTATAGCTGTTAATACTGTTGGCAGGAAGTATTTACCTAATCAGCCGCATTTTTTCAAGTTTTAGCTCTGTGATTTACAAGTGTAATTTTCCCAGTAAGAGAATGATATTTTTCTATATCCTACTTTTTTTTTTTTTTTTTGGCAAATTCTGCCTCTTATTCTCTTTGCTTATACAAGCCACTGAAGAATGTCCTTCATACCAAATAAAGAAAGTAGTGGAGGTTAAGAAGATGCTCCAATTTGATCCAGAAAGAATGAAACTATCTGCACCCACATACCCTACACAGATGTGATACATTTCTTTCATGTTCACAAGGCAACATATGTATCCACAGGCATTAAATAACCCAGTTAAGCTTTTATCATGGACTATTTCCAACATCTTCCCCTTTTTCTCTTTTCTAGGGCACTAAACCCACCCCAGCTTTCTCCAGCTAATTAGTTACCACACAAAGCAGAACAGCATGGATCATTACCTATGAGCAGTGTAAAATAAATGCACTTGTCGGGGAATCGAAGCAGATCCTCAAATCTGCCCCAGCAACCCCCAAATGTTTCCACTCAATGCAACATCCCAGTCCTCTCTGTCTCTGCCCTTCCAGAAGGGCAGCGTGGAAGCCGGCCCTCCGACTTTGGCTGGGGTCTGATGTTCAAGAGTTAAACAGCAGGAACATCTAGTGGCTGTCACTGCTGATCTCCCCATCTGTGTCTGGAGCCCCGACCTCTCTGTGACTTCAGGCAGCAAGAGAAACAGAAGCACGGGAAGGCGATGGTGGCAGCAGCATGAACGGAGAAGGTGAGAGGCCTCCGCCACCTTGCCCTGTGTCACTTACAAGGCTCCAGTGTATCCCGGCGGGCAGCGGCATTCCCCCGTGACGTGGTCACAGGTGGCTCCATTCTGACACTGGCATCGCTGGCGACAGTCATTACCGTAGGTGCCCTGCTCGCAGCGGTCCTCGCAGCGCCAGCCCCGGAAACCTGCAGCACAGTGGCAAGCCCCCGTGATGGGGTTGCACAGAGCCCCGTTTTTGCACTGGCACCGGCTGCTGCAGTGGGGCCCCCAGTGATCACCATCACAGGCTGAAGAGGGGGAAAAACAATGGAGGGTGTCAGAGTATGGATGCGGGTAAGAGCAAGCTCTTCAGAACCCGCTTTCCTCTCCCCTTGACGAGACGGCTTCATGACCCCTTCGCTGCTACATCGAGGCTCTGACACCAGCCAGGCAATGCTTCATAAATGTGACCAGCACTAAGTAGGCCACTTCCAATCACTCCATTGCTCAAGCAGAGCTACGTTTTCCAGCTTCATGACTTTGCTTGGCCTGTTTCTTGCACCCAGAGTGTTGAGTTTGATGTGGCTAGAGTCAAGGGCTAGGGGAGATGTAAGTAATGGGGGGGTTGGGGGGAGAGGAGGCCGGCTACCCAGATGGGAAGGTTCAGCTCATACAAGGGCTTAAATGCACACTAAGGAACTGGATTGCATCTTGAGAATACGGTATTGGCCGTAAAGGATTTTGAACAATGAGAGACAATGCAGATTTGTGTCCTAGAAAGGTCATCTAGCTACATTCTGAGGAAGGGGCAGGAAGGAGCTCACAAGAGGCAGGGAGATGGGGCAAGAAGAATGGCAGTAGATCAGGAAGTAAGTGAGGTTCAGGGGCCTGCCTCAGGCAGTGATCCTGGAGACCAAGAGGGGTCCTGCAGGCAGAGCTACTGTGGAGTGGACCCACCCTGCTATAGGTCTAGGCTGGAATAATCCAAAAGAAAACTGATCTGCTTTCAAGGTGTCAAAGAATGTGTGGATTGGGAGGTAATCAGAAAAGAGAGAAAACTATTGATACAAATACTTAAATTCACTGGCTTACTGGGGCGCCTGGGTGGCTCAGTCAGTTGAGCATCTGACTTCAGCTCAGGTCATGATCTCCTGGTTCGTGGGTTTGAGCCCCACATCAGGCTCTATGCTGACAGTTCAGAGCCTGGAGCCTTCTGTGGATTCTGTCTCCCTCTATCTGGCCCTCCCCTGCTCATGCGCGCTCGCTCTCTCTCTCTCTCTCTCTCTCTCTCTCTCAAAAATAAATAACTGTTAAAAAAAAGTAAACTGGGGCGCCTGGGTGGCTCAGTCGGTTGGGCATCCGACTTCGCCTCAGGTCATGATCTCACCAATCCTGAGTTCGAGCCCCTCATCAGGCTCTGTGCCAACAGCTCAGGGCCTGGAGCCTACTTCAGATTCTGTGTCTCCTCCTCTCTGTGCCCCTCCCATGCTCATGCTCTGTCTCTCTGTCTCTTAATAATAGGCGTTTAAAAAATAAATAAATAAACTCAGTAAGTTTATTTAAACAGTAAGACAAACATGAAACTGAAAATGGACAGCAAAGGAAAAGACAACAGGCACACAAAACCAGGTAAGACAGTAACAGAAAAGAACATTTGAGAAATAGATTTAAAAGCATAATTCCAAAGGAAAGGAAGAATGACTGCAATTCAAGTCGATGAGCAGGAATAGGGGAGCAGGAAAGGAAAAATTTTCAATCCCGAACGTTCTACAAATTGTAAAGGGGGATGATAAGCAAAACTAACTCAATATGCATTGCCTACCCAGCTGTGCATTTATTTACTAATTAGATGCTATAAAAATCACTAGGGAAGAAGCACCCTGCCTGGAGCTCTTAGGATAAACTGCTTTTATGACTTAAGACACAGTTTCACTTCGTAAAAATTCTCTAACTTTAACAGATCTAGAATCAACCATTGGAAAACAAAACAAACTAGGCACACAGCAAATAACTTAGAGGAGATGTACAGGATTCACCTTCCAATATTAGAATCAACCTTTCATTTTATAACATCAAAAGGTTTAAATGAATAATTTTGTTTTTAATCACCATGGCTTCGTTCTCATTACCACCTTAATAAACATACTTTAACGCAATTAAAAACAATAAGAAGATTATTGAATCTAAAGCAGATCAAGAAAGCAATTACCTAAGAATTCACAATCATCTTTCACAAAGAAAGATTAGGTAGTAGTTCTGAGATTTAAGCCTCATTGTTATTCATACGGTTGTTTCCTTTATTGCCTATGGATATGGACAAAGAATTTTTTGTTCAATTATAACTCTTTCAATCTAGGACCTATACTTTAAAAAAAAATACACAGTATGTTTCTTTAAACCCCCTCGGGTATCCAAGTAGAAAAGAACATACCCTGTTTTTAAGGTAAGTTACACAGTCCTTTGTAACTTGTTCCCTGGTTCATCAATCCTAAGAGTAAGGAACAGCTTCATTCCACATAAGCCAAATCCCTTATCCTATAATCTGAACCAGTCGATTTGGTGATTTGGTTCATCACCGTTCTCTGTATTATAAATGATCTTATTCCCGAAATGTGAAGGTATCCTTGATCCCACTTCTTGCAAGATTAAATACAACCCTCAATACTTTTACTTATTTTTTAAAAGCTATTCAGTTTCACTCACTTTCTCTGCTCAACCATCTCCAAAGTTTCCATATCCCTCTCAACTTGTGGGAGCCTCATATGCTAAGTTAAATATTCATTGTTTCTTAGTGTATCCTGGGGTATTAAGTGAGCAACACAAAACACAATTTTAGTTAATAATACTACCTTGATAAGGACAACCTGACTGTGTCAGAAGCACTTAGAAAGAAAAAACCATGATGGGTTAGAGTTCTTTCTTCCCACGGTGGCAGTGGGATAAGGGTGTGCTGGCACGCATACATTTTATGGAATATGTTTTACAACATCAGGAGAGAAGTGGGAAGAAAGAAGTCAAGGTACTGAGGGGACAGAACACGTCTCTCTTCTCTCTTGTGATTCACTTCCACATCCCATCCAACAATTTCTCTCCCAGAAGAGCAGTCAGGGAGAGACCAGTCCTATTTCCTTGGGGTTAGATAAATGCAAAAAACCCCCAAAAAAACAAAACACACACACACACACACACACACACACACACACACAAAACAAAAACCCTTAAGACACCTCCTCATGATAGAAACAAGTTCATAGCAGAAATTGATAACTATCAGCATCAAAGAAAGGGTTTCAGGCTTTAAAGGAAATATTATCATGCCGACATGGTTAATTTCCTGTCTATATCTAAGCACTGTGGTATGCTTTGAAGTGACAGCTTCTCCCTTTGGGGCTGTGTTTCCCTAACAGGCCATTGATACATGGACCTCACCATGTGAATACTGGGCGCCAACATAAGCGATGCTGGGGGTGGGGGGGCATCCACATACAGAAGTATACAGACAAATAAGCAGGAAACAGAACAAGTGGGACACAGAAGCCTGGCTTGAATTTACGCATCACTGTGACTTCCTTTCCTCTCTTCATTTGTCATATTCAACTACTGCAACACTTCCATTTTTGCAGCTTATCACACAAAAGCCAGCTTTCTTACCCGATTGCTACAAATACAAGGGTACGTTGACTGTCTAGACAAGAGGCAGAACTTGCTCCTTATGAGCGTCAAGCTTGACCGGTTATCCTGAATTCAAGTACTGTGTTTGGAAAGGCAGTTTGGAGACTCTGAACTGAAATCACTTCAAGTCTTTTACTTAACACCTCACTCTAATCTCACGGGGCAAGCATTTCATGCCTAAAGAAAAAGTGACTAGGTTGGTTATTGCCACTGAAAACCTTAAAAAAAAATTGGTTACATTAAGACGGCAATAGCTAGAATATTCTAATAGGAAAAGGTAGATGAACCAACTTCTGTTTCAAATTATACTGAGAAGAACCCTGATGCTTCGAAAGGAGTGAGGACTCCTTTTCAGCTTCTGGTTTCATCTCTCTCTCTCTCTCTTTTTAATGTTTATTTATTTTTGAGAGAGAGACAGAGACAGAAACAGCACAAGCAGGGGAGGGGCAGAGAGAGAGGGAGACACAGAATCTGAAGCAGGTTCCAGGCTCTGAGCTGTCACCACAGAGCCCGACACGGGGCTCAAACTCACCAGCGGGGAGATCATGACCCGAGTCAGAGGCTTAACCGACTGAGCCACCCAGGTGCTCCTAGTTTCATCTCTTGCTGTGCTGGCCGCTAGAAATGGGCTCTAGATGCTATGTCCCCCGGTTCGTGCAGCTGTTTCGGGGAAAGCTTAATGAGGGTCTCAGGCAGCATGGACAGCATGCTCTAATAAGCTCTCACAATAAGGTGAAAATAAAAGGAAGTTTAAACTACTGTGTAATATCAGAAGTATACCGTCCATGCTACAACCCTTAATGACAGCTAGCGGAGCACGGGATCCTCGCAAGACAATGGGCTCGCCCCGGAGCCCTTATGGCGATAACTTCCAGGGCTACCAGTAACCACAGGTTACATCCATGGGCTGGGTACTGAAATTCACTCAATTTACACCTCTCAAGTACCTGCCATGTGCCAGCCATAGGGCTAGGCTTAGAATTCAAAGGAGAATGGTAGAGCGCATGCTTCTGGAAGCTTACAGGTTATCAGCAGACGCATTAAGTTATTAGACACTAAAATACCCCGCGATAAGCAGTAGGGGGAGGTACAAGGTACAACAGAAAACAGAGGAATGACCCCAAAACGGTGTGGTTGAGCTGGGAAAATAATGTCTAAGTTGAGACCTAAAGGCAGAGTGTGCCCTGTTTAGGTAAAGCGTGGAGGGTTTGTACAGAGAAAGACGGGGGACTGGAAAGGGAGGGAAGCTGTAGGAGATATTACATGTGGAGAGAATAAGGCATGCAAAAGTCACAAGGCTTTTAAATCGCCAACGTCCATGAATGCCCCCTTCTATGGCATCATGGCCGCGATCATCTTCCTGTGCCGACAAAAGAAGTAGGTATGGAAACACGTAGATGTGGAGAGGTGTTAGATACGTCCTCTCCCTCCATCAGTCCTTCCCAGGTTTCCAAGCTCAGCCTGGAAATCTCTGTCCTACAGATACATTTTTTCAGACCCAATCTGAGATGCTCTCTGAAGAAGACACCCATATATATATCTGCCATGACGCTCATCTTGCACTCAGATCACAATTTTTACATATGTTTGCCTTGTTCCCTATCAAATAAGACTTAATTAATTTCACAGGTGTTAAGACACACCGACAGCTTTTCTTGATCTCAGTAGTTGTCAACAGAAGGTCCCACACTGGCATGTCACAGCAGTTATCCGGGTGACTCTGATGGTTGGAAGCATTCTGACTTCAGGGATATTAAGCCATGAAAAACCGTGTGCACCCTCAGTCACGAGGTGGGGTCACAACAATGATGAATCTGATACGTACAGTGATGGAGATAACCTCCCCCTTTACATGAAAACAGCGCTTTTACACACTTCTGTGGGAGAGCGGATTACCACGCCTATTTTAGAAATTAATCTTGAATCGGGTACTGAGAGCTCTTCAGTCATAAATTCCTCCTTTGAGATATTTTTCCAAAAGAAATAAACATATGTGTATAATGACAGGAACAATTCACAGTAGTTGATCCATTAGTAATATTTACAGTGTGCCCATAGACACTCTCCTCGGCACTAGAGACAGATGAACTATCACAATGGCCCTATGAAGTAGGTCCTATTTGGAAGTTGTGCCCATTTTGTGGAAGAAGAAACTGAGATCCAGGTGACATGTTATAGGTACACAGGCAGGAAGCAGGGAAGTACAGACCTCTGCCTTTTGTTGGCATTCCTTTTTTTTTTTTTTTAATGTTTATTATTTTTGAGAGAGAGACAGAGAGAGAGAGAGAGAGACAGAGTATGAACAAGGGAGGGGCAGAGAGAGAGGGAGACACAGAATCAGAAGCAGGGTCCAGGCTCCAAGCTGTCAACACAGAGCCCGGCTGCAGGGCTCGAACTCACAAACCCCGAGATCATGACCTGAGCCAAAGTTGGATGCTTAACCAACTGAGCCACCCAGGCGCCCCCTTTAGTCTGCATTCTAAACCATGATACTTACTCCCTCCAAAGCTGTCATGTTTATCCTAGCACTGTTTATAGCAACAAAAAATTGAAAACAATCTAATTTTCTAGTAATGGGGGATTGGTGAAAAGAGATGGGTATAATCACATAATGGAACATTACATATCATCTAAAAGTGATATTATAGAAGAATATTTAATGAACTTGAAAAACATTAGCAATGTCTTCTTTGTAAAAAAGCAGATTAAAATGGTACCACATGATCCAATTTTAGCAATATATTCGAATGAACTAGATGAAAGTGTTGTTAATTTAGGTCACAAAAGGCCAAATATCAGCAACTATATATGGCTGAACCTAATATTGGGGGAGTCAGGGAGAAGAAAGAACATGACAAAGGCAGAAAGACAGACAGACAGACTTAGATAGATAAATAGATAGATAGACAGATAGATAGATAGATAGATAGACAGATATTGAGAGGCTCTATGATCAAATGGCACCACTGGGGATCTCTGGGTCTTAAGAATATGCTTGATATTCCCTTTGTTCATTTAGATTAACCACCTTTTCTAAACTCTCTGCAATCATTGTACATCCTTTTGGCAGTATGAGAAAAGCAAGCAAAAAATGATTTTTAAAGGGTTCGATCTGCTGAGCCTTTGTATCGTGCCAGATTCTGTGCTCCCTGCTTCAGACACCACTTTCTGGTCCTCAGAGCAATCACAACAAGGTGGGTCATCATTATCATCTTCAGCACACGGAGGATATTTAGGATGAGACTCTTTAGGTAAAGTGTCCCAAAACACCAGGCTGGTGGGGGGGGGGGCATCCGTATTCAAAGGCCAAGCATTTTTCATGAAGCCATCCTGCTCCTGAAGGAGTGAAATTATATATTTTGCTTAAACATAATATCCCACAATTTCACCAGATATGACCCATGAAGGCAGGGCAGCAAATGATAAAACCTGTCACTGAGCCAGCCCATGGGGTCAGCCAATGACTCACTATTTAGGGTCACTGGAACTAGGAAATTACCTCAGTCGTGAGAACATAGTGAAAATACGATTGAGGAGATGTCATATCTGAAGAGCTTCTGTAAGTTGATAATGATTCTATGCAAACAAAAAAACCAAAAAGCTCACTGTGAAAATGGTATTGATGTCAACTAGCTTTCGGAGCACACCAAACTGAAAACTAGGCCCACGTGGCAGATGGCCAGCGTTCGTGGTCTGTTTGGTAGAGGAATGGAATCGATCGTGAATGTAGATCCACATTCCACAAGGAGACCAACGGGTAAAACTATCTCAACACCTCTGGGAACATTCTCCTCTCCCGACCCACTTAAAAAATTTTAATGTTTATTTTCTGAGAGAGAGAGAGAGAGAGAGAGAACAAACCAGAGAGGGGCAGACAGAGAGAGGAGAGACCGAGAATCCCAAGCAGGCTGTGGGCTATCAGCGCAGAGCCCAACTCAGGGCTCGAACTCACCAACTGTGAGATCATGACCTGAGCCGAAACTAAGAGTCAGACGTTGAACCGACTGAGCCACCAAGGCGTCCTTCTCGTGACCCACGTTAAACCCTCAGTCCAATCTCCCCTTCAAAGGATGGGACGAGAAAGAAGGGGTTGTAAGATACATCGAGTTTCAAACATGCGGCAGCCTTATGCAGCTATTTTCTTCAAATATCACAATAACTCAATGCCACAGGTATAATTATTCCAACATATCATGTGCCAAATTAACTCAGATGATAATTTTCTCAGTCACTTAGCATTCACGTGGCAGTGGCAAGGACTCAGCCGAACCTGTCAATGCCTCAAAGCTGTGATCTTGCCGTACCCCATCAGGCCATCCCAGGCAACTAATGCCCCACGGTGACAAAATCTGCCATCAGCACACATTCACGGCTTCTCCCTGATTTTCAAAGGGGAACGTTCTAAGACAAAAACATCTCACAGATGTTTGAAAAATATTTTTTTGGCCTAAAAATGATATTTTCCCGGCTTTAAAGTGTTAACAGCAGTGTCATCAGAATGGTTTTGATGCAGAATATCTCAACATGTCCACAGACACCCATGTATCGGCAAAAACGTGGCATTAAGAACATTCTTCGAACAAACAGCAGATAGTTTAGTAAATCTCACGTCTTTGTGTAGAGAAAGAATGAAAGAAAGGAGCACAATGAGAGATACGCAGAAATGCCAAGTTGAGAGACGCTTTGGAGCAAAGAACAAGGGCACATTAATACAATGCCTCAGCCACAACATTCCTCAACAATGACAACAGAAAAAAGGAAAGGATGAAATCATTTTTCCCTTAGATTAAGGAGTAATGTTTACCATCAAGTTCACCTTGTTACAGACCTTCATCAATCACGAGCTGGCTCAAGGAAGGGTATAATCATTCAGCATCAGACAGACCTGGACCCTAGCTACTGTCACTTCATAACCATGGAACCTTGAGCAAGTTCCCAAACTTTGTTCTACTTAATTCTCTCTCTGTCACATGGGAATGGTGGGACATACTAATCACACAAAACGTACCTTTGGTATGTGTGACACAGCATGGATCTAGTGTAGCAGAAATTTTATTCCATGGTCAGCACATTGGAATATCCCACCCCAGGAAAAACAAAACAAACAAACAAAAAAAACCACCCTAGAGAAACATCCTCCAGCTGTACATAAAGCTAGAATAACAGGCCTGTCGTTGGTTTGTACTGTCTTTCTTGCATGAATCATTCATGACAAAGGCACAATTTGGTTCTCCCAATGTGAATTTCAAAAACAAATTGCCCACAAACTCCGCAAAGTAAAAGACGAGGTGGGGTGTCATCCCTTTTGACCATTTTCATAAAGCCAAATGGAAAAAGCTCAGGCCTGCAGTGAAACCCAGTGCTAGGTGACATCCTATTTTTACTTGCCAGATAGAAACTGGATTTAGAAACTTCCCGCTTGCGGGTGACCAATGTGCCCAGAGGGGTAGGCGGGTACCTGGAGGCCAGAAAAGTAAAAGGAGGAACCAGGAAACAACGCATGAACTCCTGAGTAATCCTCCCCTTCACATAAAGAAATAGGTGGCCATAAATAAAACCTACAGAATCTTGCCGTATTACTAGGCACCAAAACCACTGACTTGATCTTGCCTCAGCCTCTCTATGCCCACTAAGACAAGAGAAGCAGCCTTGAAACCCACACTGAACTTCAAGATGCTTTTCTAAAGCGACTGGCTCTAAATTACAGAGAACAACAGAAGTGGCCAATTCTGTGCACTTGTGTTAGGTCTAAACCAATCCCAGATGAAATGATGAGTGGTCTGCATTTTGTTGTTGTTTTATTTTGTTTTTATTTGTCTTGGATTTGACCTCTAGTATAGAAGAAGTCAAATCGTAGAACCACATGGGGTTTGAGAAGCTTGTGGATACATCTGTCCCAGACACTTCCAGCAGGATAATATATGGAATCTGGGAACTAGGCTTTATCATCGGGGAAGTGATGTCAGCTTATAATATATAACTACCTTCACCAGGGTTGCTGATTGAAGAAACTAAGACTAAGTGCCCTTAACATTTAAATGTCAAGTATCTTTTAGGATACATTAGTCAGCCATACTGACTTGAAAATGTATTTTTGTATGGTATTTTGCTGTAATGTTCACCATTGACTTTAAACACAGGGCAATCTGTGACTAGGAGAGAAATTAACAGGGAAGACGTTCAGCCCTTCACATTCTAATACATATAGACAAAGCACAAGTAAGTCACTTTCAGGAAAATCGCTCTACGGAGTTTCAGGAGCGACCAAAATAAACTTCCACTGTCTCAAAGGATAGCAAAACATGGTTCTTCTTGAAATATACACCCTTTCTTCCTAAGCTCTGGTTCCCTCAAGTTCTTTTATCTCCGTGTGATTTCATTCCCTTCCCTTCAGGCTAACAAGGCTACGGTATGTCATTCCCTTTGTTAATGCAGAAGAAAAGACCCTCATTCAAAACATCAAGTGCTTTAAAAATAAAACAACTTTGTAAAGCTTCTCCATCCATGAAGAAGAACAATAAAAATGTATTTTCCAGATCCTCTGAAAGCACTAAAACCTCACGTCCTTCACATGTCAAAAAAGCCACTGGAGAGCTGACAGAGAGCCAACGATCACTGTGGACAACCACCCAGTGCTGTTGATATTAATATTATTCAGTGGCTGAGAGAAAAACCTTTATTCTTCTTTTTTTAAAAAAAATGTTTGTTAAATGAATTTTCAAAGCATGAAATATCATTTTAGAACTGCAGCGAATGCTTATCTCAAATTATGAAGCAGAAAAAAAGGGCGTGAAATGTTTATTCTTTAATGTGTCTAAATATAAACGTTGATGTCTCTCAATGAAAGCATATTGATGACCCTGTTCACGGTGCAGGAAAATCTCAAGGCTATAAATGGTAGGCTCGGCTTAAGTGAAGGATTTGGGGGGATTACATTGATCCACTGAAGTCAAAAGAATAATAAAAACCTCAGGAACCATTACAGGGTGTCTTGCTTTACAAAGTCCTGCCGTATTTTTGTTCTTTTGCTCATGTATTTTTTTTTTTTCATGAAACATGTATTAAGTATCTTCTAAGGCCACGACGTTCTGTTTGTTGAGGAACACACACTACCTGATCCTGCCTGACATGTTCCACAGCAGGATTTCTTGATCTGCTGGAAGAGACTGGTCCCCAGTGAGACTTACCGCAAAGCAGGCGTGCTAGGTGTTACAGTTCACAGGATGCTCGAGGGACACAGAGGATCTATGTTATGTGTGTACTGAACCTTCGGGCAGAGGAAAGGAGGGATGGGGAGAAGGTTTCCAGGCGAGGTGAGGCTTCAGGGGAGCACCGGAGAGTAAGCACTCGTCACCACCACTGGGCAAGTACTAAAGCTCTCCATTCCGGACGTGAGAGTCAAAGGGCGGAAGCCTTAAATGTTTGCTTAAAATCCCACGGTGAGGAAACTAGACCCCAAGCCCTCACTGTTCCCTGGATGGTCTGGAAAATATAATACAGTTTTCTTGGGGAAAAAAAAAAAACAACACACACTTTTTTTTTTTTTTTTTTTTTTTTTTAGCTATGGGAGACTACAAGTAATACTGTAACAAAGGCCCGTGCACACACAACCTAGAATTAACAGTTGGGAATGCTACGTCCCCTTTGCTTCATCATTTGATGCGAGAAATAAAATATGAGAGATGAAGTCCCCTTTGTCTTCTCTGTGCCTGGTTCCCAGGTCTCTCCCTGCCCCTTCCTCAGAGGTAACCGCATGATTTTAACCTGCATCCTGCTAGTCTGTGTGTGTCCAGAAATAATAAACTGTATCATTTCATGTAGTTATTAGTTTTACATGAAATGTGTACATCACTGTGCATCTTGCTTTTTCTACCTTGTCTGATGGTATTGAGATCAATTAATATCACACATCTGCTAGCACAGAATACTGTATATCAATTTATAGGAATGAATGGCTACACAGCATTCCTCCATATTAACAGCCTCTAACAAACTTCTATTTTCCCTTATTCATGGCCATTATCTGTTGTTGCCAAATTTTCACTGTTACAAAGATGGAAAGAATAGATCCCCCAGTTTAAGCAAAGCAAAGGTTTCTGCAAGGTCTGTAGACAAATGACAAAGGAGTAGGAGTAAAATTCCTGGATCCTATGGTGCACACAAATTAGAATTTTACTCTGGAGACAGGAAAATTGCTCTCTAAAGTTACTCTGCCAATTTACCCTCATGGGAGCGGTATATGGAATCTTCCTTTCACATCCTTGCCAACATGCGGTGCTGACAGACTTCTTAACTTTTGCCAATCTGATGGCAAAAAATGACATCTTGTTCATTTACTATGCACTTCGCTGATTATGACAAAGAGAAGCATATTCTCATAAACTTATTAGCCGATCAGGTTTCCTGGTCTCTAAATTATCTTACTGTGCTGCCCATTCTAAAGTTGAGGGGTTTTTCTTACTGACTTGTGGGAATTCTTCATGAATTCCATATACTAATCATTTGCTTTATACATTGCAAAAATCTTTTCCCATCCCTGCTTCTATTTAACTTTGCTTAAGACATTTTCTGTCTTGAAGAAGTTTTTCACTTTGATGTGGTCTAATTATTCTGAGAACTAATGGATAACATGGATAAATCTGATTTATGTATTACTAATTTTACAACATAAGGTTTTTTTTTAAGGGGCTGCTTTTCTTCAATGTATGAACAAAACTTCACAGTTTAGATACCAATATCCAGTGCAAGCAGTTCCATTAAAATTTAAACTTTCTTTGGAAGTTACTTTCACTAGTTTTGTGGAATAATGGTGAGTAGTAAAACATTAGGCTTTCACAGAGGTTTAAGATGATCCTATCATTTATGATTCAAGAGCTAGGCTTCTCTTGCAACCTCTTCTATTTTATTCTGTTGGAATAGTCTTTATCACTTATTACTTTCTATACTTTTAAAAGAATATTTCAGGGAGAGAGTGTGGGGAAGAGGGACAGATTGAGAGAGAGAGAGAGAGAGAGAGAGAGAGAGAGAGAGAGAATCTTAAGCAGGCTCTACGCTCAGCGTGATCTCATATTCCTGGGATCATGATCTGAGATGAAATCAAGAGTCAGACACTCAAGTGACTAAGCCACCCAGGTGCCCCTACTTTCTTCGCTTTTTTAGTTTAAACATGGCAAATGTGATTAATTTCTCTAGTATACAGGTACAAATGTTCAAACTTTTAAAAATCAATGAAGTTGTCGATGAATTAAAAAGATGATTTTGACAAAAGAAAGAAAAACACAGTGACAGGCCCCTTTTCTTGTTTGCCTTGAAGAAACTTTCATGTGTTTTAAAAAAATTCTCTCATACAATCGCAAACAATAAGAAATCATGTATAATTGGTGAAAGATACCGGACTACGTAATACACCACAGCACTTAAATATTTTATCCAATTAACAACATAACTCCGTAAGATGAAATGTATGCAGTCCTACTAAACTCAAGTGTCAGCGCACCCATTTTACAGGTATGGTGACAAATAAGGCTCCGGGACCGCCTAATATATATCATTATTTCACTCTCAGCAGAACAGCCAGGAAACACATTTGTGCTGTCAGAAACTGGCTGCTGTGTGATTGCAGACAATTTGTAGTCTGAATTTCTTTGCCTAATTTCTTACTGCTCCTACTCCATTGTGGTACACATTTCACTAAGTTCCACATTGGCATACAAAATCCCCACCTTGAGACATAATACGCGGAAGTTTAGATGGCAGAACCATTCGGCGTTACCCGCTGAAATGAGGGCGGACTTTCAAACACCTTTCTTAGTCTTGAGGCCGCTGTGTCAGAAGCCTCACCAGTCTACAAGTAGTAACCTTGATGTTGGTACTATAGCTTTCCCTCTCCTGAGGCCAAGGAGCTCCCACATCCCCACTGCCTAATAGTTCATGGAAACCACATCGAGTACATGTCACCTGGCTTCTATGATTTCACTGCAGGTGACTGTTTATGGACAAGGAATCTTCTGCTAAGTCACCAAGGAAGAATGGGCCCCCTCTACACACAGCCAAGAGCCACAGGAACCCAAACTATCTTAAGGCCACTGAAGGGAAGAACCCATCATAGGGTCATACCCTTTCTCTAGAAGACTTATGATTACTTCCTTCTTAACTTCTCTGGATATTTTGCTTATATATTTGGGCACATACTTCCAATCCCTGTTAAACTGAAAGCTCCTTGAACAAAGAGTCGGAGTCTTATTCATCTCTCATGTCTCGCTTTTATATCCGTTACTATTCCTGGAACATTTATGCCTTTATTCCTTCCTCTCACAAATATATATTGAGCAGTACTGTGTGCCCAGTACTGTGCTGGACATTAAGTGAGTAAATTAGCTACAGAGCAGTGAAAACAACAGACAAAATTTTAGGGGCCCTACGTCCCAGAAGGAAAGACAGTCCCAAAACAAAAGAAAACAAAACAAAATATTTTCAGTGCCATAAAAAAAATTAAAAAGGAGATGTGATCAAGAATCATGGGGAATACTCTTTATATATAAAGGTTGGGGAAAGCTGAGACCTGATTGGCCTCAAGAAGCCAGCCACATAAAGGTCTAGGGAGAAGAGTATTCCAGGTTGAAGGAAGATCGAGGGCAAAGGGAGAAATGAAACCAGTGTGGGGACGCCTGGGTGGCTCAGTTGGTTAAGCGTCTGACTTTAACTCAGGTCACGATCTTGCAGTCTGTGGACTCAAGCCCCACGTCGGGCTCTGTGCTGACAGCTCAGCGCCTGGAGCCTGTTTTGGATTCGGTGTCTCCCTCTCTCTCTCTGCCCCTCCTCTGCTCGCACTCTCAAAAATAAATAAACGTTAAAAAAATTTTTTTTTTGAAACCAGTGTGTCCCATGAGAGGAAGGGAGAGGGCTGGGTAGTACGATACCCAGAGAGAAAGTGTGATGACAAGGGATAGATGGCATAGGGGTGGGACAGGTCAAAAAGAGCTTTGGCGATGATTCCATCTTGGGAAATACTGGGGAGTTCTGTTTTATAGAACAGTTTTGCAAGGTCACTCTGGGGTCACTACAGAGAACTGACCCCAGTTGGGCCCAATTAGGTGTAGCATCAAAGAGGCTATTGTGTGAGCACCGATTAAAAGAGGGCAGTGACGGGGCGCCTGGGTGGCGCAGTCGGTTAAGCGTCCGACTTCAGCCAGGTCACGATCTCGCGGTCCGGGAGTTCGAGCCCCGCGTCGGGCTCTGGGCTGATGGCTCAGAGCCTGGAGCCTGTTTCCGATTCTGTGTCTCCCTCTCTCTCTGCCCCTCCCCCGTTCATGCGCTGTCTCTCTCTGTCCCAAAAATAAATAAACGTTAAAAAAAAAAAAAAATTAAAAAAAAAAAATAAAAAAAAATAAAAAAAAAAAAGAGGGCAGTGACATGGATTGGAGAGGTAGCAGTCAGGTCATGATCTCACAGTCTGTGAGTTCGAACCCTGTGTCAGGCTCTGAGCTGTCAGCACAGAGCCTGGAGCCTGCTTCGGATTCTGTGGTTCCCTCTCGCTCTGCCCCTCCCCCACTTGCGCTCTGTGTCTGTCTCTCTCTCTCAAAAATAAATAAACGTTAAATTTTTTTTTAAATAAAAGCTTAGATTTTGTTATATTTTGAGGTTGAACCGAGATTTTCTGATAAGCAGATGTAGAGGGATATTGAAGAAAGCCAAAAGAGAAAAAAAAAAAAAGGAAAGAAAAGAAAAAGGAAACACATGAATACATGATACTGAATGGAGTTTAGTAACATGACAGGCAAGCCTGGTCTTTAACAGCCACCGCGTGTGGACTAGTGCAAGGAACGTAAACATCTACAGTGTTCTCAGTAAGCCAGAATGTAAACCAGACATGAATCCATCTGGTAAGGACATCCACGTTCGGAGGTTGAGAATAATGCAGGAAACTGCACTAGGGCTCTGTCTGGGGGACCTCGTGCCCAGCAACTGTGGACAGAGAGAGGCTTCTGCTAAGCAAGGGGGTGGCCCCCGGGACTAAACAAGATGTCCACAACGAGCGTCTGCATCCACTGTTCCACCCACACACTGAAGTCTAGTGGAAGCCACATCTGTCACACAAAGAACTGCAAGTAAGTACCAGGTACAATGCCGAGCAGGGAACAGCTACGGGGTCATCTAATCCTCACGGTTAGGTCGTCTCATCCTTATTTCAGCACGAGGAACGTGAGGCCCAGAAACAGCACCGAAATGACAGCAGCCAGGACTCCTGCAATTCAGCTCCAACACGGGGTTTAGAGGGAGCAGGGGGAGGAGGTTCCCTGACCCTCCAGAGAGAACCAAGAACAGCCCAGTTTTCAGCGTCCTTCGGAAAGGCCAAGTCCGCATTTTGTGCTCATGACCTCTATCGAAAGATGTGGGCAGTCCATCAGCGAAACTGCCTTCAGGCGGGTCTGATGAACCCTTCCCAGCTCCGTCCTTCCCACCTGTCATCAATGCCCTGCCCCCACGCCAGTGAGCCCAAAAGATCTCTTAGTCCTGCTGCTTCATCAACCCGATTTCTAAAGTAATTCTGACAGCGCGATTGGGCATGTTAACGACTCACTGTGAGGACTGGGTTCTGAGCGCCTTCTCTTCCCAGACACCATCGATCCGACTATTGTGTCCAGTCGATAGAGCTTTGCAGCAGACCTTGCTGGGGAATAAGCCAGCTTTTTGTGTCTCACGATTTCTGGCTTGCGCTATCCTTCAAATGGATTCCCCGATCGGAATATCCCGCAGGCAAAGTCTTATTACGTACTCCCTGCTGCACAGCACGCCTGCTTTATATAAAAGGTTATCAGTGTTCCTAATGTTGTACCTGAAAATGTTTGAGCTAGTCTTGCCTCCCAGGCATATTTTTACTGCTTCCAAGTACATTTAACCAGAAACGCTATCGGTGGCTAAATAAGCCCCAGTTTCGAATTTCTAAACCGAAATTAATTTCCATGTTTGCCTCTACTTGGTACTCATTTCGAAGCCTGCGGAACAAGCTTTGAAAGCTATTTGCAGGCTACTGGTTGATTTAGGGCTCTCCCTTGCATCCTGGAAGTGCCCCATAGCCAGAGGAGAAACACATTTCTCTACAGACGTTTAGAAAAATCATAAACAGGATTATATAGATTGAGAGAACAAATGTGTTACTGCTACTCATGCAAAAGCTTTAAAGGGTTTCCAAAACAAAGAAAGGTCTCAGGGATTGCATATATGTAAGTATTAGAGAAAACCACACATAAAATCACAGGTTGGAAAGGGATCGTAAGTATAATCTGCCCAACATTCTTAATATTATAAGTGAGGAAATTAAAAATTACAAAATGAGACCATCCAAAGGGGTGTCATTTAAAATTCATCATCTCTGAGAGTGTGCCTTTGACATCTCTCAGAGTGCTTTTCTTTTCTTTTTTTTTAAAACTATTTTTGTTTATTTTTGAGAGAAAAAAGACAGAGAGACAGAGCATGAGCAGGGGAGGGGCAGAAAGAGAGAGGAAGACCCAGAATCTGAAGCAGGCTCCAGTCTCTGAGCTGTCAGCACAGAGCCCGACGCGGGGCTCAAATCACAAACCACAAGATGATGACCCGAGCCGAAATTGAAGCTTAACCGACTGAGCCACCCAGGTGCCCCTCAGGATGCTTCTTTTCACATTTGTCTGGTGCTGTCAGCCCCTGCCTCCTGCTCTCATTCCTCTCAGGGCCACGGACCCTTGACACTTTAACCAAACCTCCTTTCCAATTTCACGAGGCACTGTACCCTTGTGGTTAAAAAGACTGGCCATAAAGGGGATGTGACTATGCCTCCACCATTTAGTAGGTGTTTAAACTGAGACAAGTCATTTAATTGTTCAGCACGTCTGCTTCTTCATCAGTAAAATAGGAACAAGAATTGTACCCATGTCACGTCTGCCACGAGTATTAAACGTGACTCCTATAAAGCCCTTGCGGTGATGCGGTGCACATGCCAAGGACGCAAGGACTATTACCGTCATCATCATCATCAATACGACCCAACTCCTGCACCCTTTCACGTCGGCAGATTGTCTCTGTTGCCAGTTTACCCAAAGAAAGGTCATCAGATACGAACCCCCTCAAGCTCTCCCCACCTTTGCCCACTAGCTCCCTGATTCCACACACCTCTTGATATCTCTGCCAGCCCTTCTTTCCTCTTCATGCCATATCCAGTTCTCACTCCAGCCACCCAGTGCCATTTTTGGCTTTCTCCAGCCACCTCTGTTCTGTGTACCTGCCTCGAAGCCGTGAGCTCTGTGAGGCCAGCGAAAGCTCCACATGCGTTTCCTTATCCCCAGCATCCAATACAGTTCCTTGCACACAGCAATCACTCAATGAAAGTTCACACCATGAACACGCGGATGACCTTCATGGAATCATACAGCTCATTCAATCTAATTAAATAGAACAACCATTCACTCTGCTCCAACCACATGCCAGGCACAATGGAGGCTAACGAGATTAATAACACACAGCGCCTGCCTTCTAGGAGTTGTTTTTCAGGGCCTGAAAGAGGAAGAGGGATAGAAGACTGATGAAGGGATGGAGAGATGGATGTTGGGGGGAGGAAAAGGGAGAGGGGGAAGAGGAGGGAAGGGAGAGATGGAGGTAGGTTAGATTGATGTCATATAGGCTAGGGTATGCATTAGAATGCCAATAAAAGTAAAATATGAGTGAGGTTTTTTTTTTTTAAATCATTTAATCAAATTTTAAAAGAAGCAATATGTCTGAGTTCAGTCAAATAAATCATGATTTTACTCCAGGGGAAGAAACTTTGTGCAGTCTTCTGACACACTTGTTGTTGCTGTTTTTTTTATACAGAGAATACATTGAGATCTGGGAAGACTGTCTGTACGTCACAGACAGGAATCCATCCGTCCATGGACAAAGTAAACAGTCAGATTAAATCTCCAAGGGAAGCCTTTGTAAACCTGCACCTGTGAAAGTACCTGCTCCTTATTCTACCACGTACATTAGTAAAGAAAAAACACACACACCCAGAGATAGCTGTGTGTGAAAGGTATTGATTTACTGCCATCTGATTATCTGGAGTGAATGATCCTGATTATCAGGCAGAAATTGGGTTGCACAGTAGGATAAAGGAGAACCACGTCTGGAAGCCAAGAGATTCTGTGGGTTCCTAAGAAGTATTTCCACGCCCAGAAGTAAAGGTCAACAGAGAAATCAACCAAAAAAAGGGGGGGGCAGGACGACTGGAGATTCAGATCCTTCAAGGGGGATAAAGGTTGAGGTCGCTCCACCAGGTAAAGAACCCCAAGCAGTTGAGGTGTGAGGGAGGAGGGGGAAAATACAGAATGAGGGGTGGAAAGAGGAAGCCGTATGTACAGTTATAGCCTTGTGACAAATGACAGCAAGGAGGCCTGCAGCAGTTTTTAATATCTTCCATTTGTTCTATGTATGTGTTTGTTTGTAGATGCTATTTTCTTTTTTCCCCTCTCTTTCCACTTTATTTTATATACAAGCGGTTCTAAGTCAATTTTAGTCCAGCAAACACAATATTCAGTGGAACCGTGACAGAATTTGAGGAAAAATTCATGTCATCCATAATGGCTATGTAACTGTTGGGTCTTGTATCTCCTCACTTTGGAAAGAGAGTGAGAATGTTTTTACTTGTAAGACGGAGAGCTGCATCTTGCTGGGTGGAAATGGAGGGTTGTTTCCTTGACGTACAAGAATTCGCATGTGTGTACACATGGGCAGAGGAGCTCAGCAACCAAAGGACTGGGTGTAACAGTAGTTATCACTTTATTGGCTCTCGGTGCTAAATTTATCCATTAACCTGTGCTCTACAAAAGACAATATAGGCCCTTTAAATAGTTTTACTTTGCCAACTGACCAAATGTTAAGCAATCTGTAGAGGGCGCTAGAGAGACACTGCAGGAGGAAAGTTTTCTTTGGTGGTTCCAGCCTGCTAGCTCAACTGACTCCTACAGGGCAGGTGGCTCCTCCAGCACCCTGCTCCTGCCAAGCAAGCACAGGGGGAGGCACTTCTGCAGCATCCGGCTCCATAGCACCTACATCTTGCACGGTGCCCAGTTTCTGCAACACGACCAGCTTCTCCAGCCCAGCTCCAGGCTCCCAGAAGCATGGGCCACTTCTCAGCACCCAGCTCCTACACTAGCAGGTGAGTTAGCTAGTGGCTAGCAGCACCTGTCAGCCAACAACTTCCGCTGGCATCCCTCTGGGCCTTTTCTGTAGCAGAGCACGTCTCCTAAGACACTTCTCCCCAAACAGCTTTCCCAAACATCCTATAGTGCAGATTTCTTGCAAATTCCAGAGGGCAGATTGCCATCAAGTTCTACCAGAATAATACAGCCTCTTGCCGCTCGGTGAGCTGTGGCGTACCTTCTCTAAGAACATCTGGATCCAAGCCCTAGTGGGGATTCCTTTTGGACATCCTGTCTCAGCCCTAGAAGTAGCGGCTGCTCCTTAAATCTGCTATTCCTGTGTTCTTTCGAGTGCTATTAATTCTACTAGCCAATTCTTCATTACTCCAGTCCCCTGTTATAGTTAAAAATGTTTCATAAACTTCCCTGTGTCAATATGTCAGTTTGACAAACTAATGGTAAGATATTAACAAGGGGGAAAACTGGATACAGGTATATGGTAACTCTCTGCCATCTTGCAACTTTTCTGTAAATCTAAAACTGTTCCAAAATAAAAAAGGTTGCTTAAAAAAAAGTTATTGTCGTTTCTGTCTCCGGATTGGACCCTGACCGATGCAAGCAACTAGTCTGATTATCAAGGCAATCATTTTATGGATCTAATATATATCATCCAGTGTGTTCATAATAATAACCAGAGAGGAGGGGACAGAGAAATAGAATCTTTGGAAAGGAGGTCACATAAACTGTGCTACTTAGTAGATTACTCCAGCGTGCGTTTTGTTTCAGGAATTATTTGGCCTAGAGTAATTAAACTATACACCTTCTAACAAGTGATATTAAAGCCACTGCTGCAGACAAAACCCAGGTAACAAGACACAGCGCTCTAGCTCGGAACAGCATTTTCTTATGTGCTTAAAAAAGGTATCAGAAACGTTTTCCTCAGAGCACCTTTGAAGACTGTCTGTGTTTATTTATGCTTTTGTTCATTTTAAAGCCAAAACGTCAGTTGTAAAGAATAGACTTAACCTTGCGTCAATAATCGTATTCTAGGACGGAAAGAAGAGGTGTCCTCAGAATTCTAGAAGCTTCATGCAAAAATCAGTGAATTCCAAAAGAAAGCAACAAGTTACGTTTTAGAAAGCCTCACCTCCAAAATAAGGCAAGAGTTTGTTTTCTAGAAGGCCTAAATCAGTTCTGGAAAGTCTGAAACTCATGTAGCCTTTTCTTCACACAAACACTCATCTGGTCTGTTCTCTCAGCTTGAGGCAGGCGTAGTTCTTGGTAAACTAACTCTGAATAACCACTGCAACATACTTGCCAGGGAATTAGTAACAAATCTCACTTTTCAAATACGTCCACTCTTTTCATTGCCACTAGTTTATATAATAAAGTTATTTTTCTTCAAAATGTGTAGGCGCAACTGATTTTTAAGCTGGAAAAGTTAATGAAAGCGACATTGCATTTGAGGTCAGTCGGCCAGAAAAATGGCTGTGAGCCAAATCCCACATCCCAAACATTTGCCTCTGCGGCATGTGAACAAAATGCCCACTTTCCTCCTGATCTCCAGCAGAAGCAAAACAAAACCCTGCAAGACAGTTATCCATTGGAATTGGAAGCCTTTCAGGGGCAGAAAGACACACACACACACACACACACACACACACACACACACGAGCGCACGCACACACACACACACACACACACACACACACACACACACATACTCCCTGTTGAAGATACAATAAAAAGGCTCTTTCACACAGAATGTTCTGTGCACAGGCAGCACAAGGGACTAGTCCTGGAAATGCTGTTTTGGGGACAGCCAAGAGATCACAAGCCTAAAACAAGTAGTTTCAACAAGATAAACAGTAATCTCCCCGATTCCAATTATAAGCAAGTAAGAATTCTTAAAACCGTTTTATCCAAATGGCTTGAAATCCCTTCAAACTAGTTTCAGAAAATAGTAATGTATGAAATGAGGCTGAATTTGTGTTGTCATCCGATCCTGCTAATTTTTAAAACTATTCTTTCCTTTCTCTAAACGTAATACTTTGGGCATTAAAATTCAGTTGCACTTTGATTCCCCCTCACGTTTTTCAAAGCAAAAGGGAGTACGAAGAGACAGGAAGTAGCCACAATTACACGCGCGGCAACGAGCTAGCCAGAAAACCAAAGTTTTAACTGTGAAATTTAGAAGAGCAACTGTATTATATGAAATTCCACTGCCTAATCCTCTTAATAAAGAATACTAGGTTTTAAGTGCAAGCTGTTCATAGTCCAAAATACCATTATGTTAGAATTATAATTCTAATTATAAAATTATAGAATTATAAAATTCTATATTATAATAATTCTAATTATAGAATTATATAGGATTATAGAATCTAATTCTAATTATAGAATTATAGGATTATAATTCTAACATAATGGACACAAATTATATACCATATTACTATTTGATTTAATACCAAAATGTTTGTGAATTTTCAGTTATGACCAATATTTCTCCCCAACGTTTTCTGAGCAAGTACTGATTATTTACATCTCAGATACCAGAGAAAAATAAACATACTAAGCATCGAAAATATCAATTTTACTTCTGATTTAAAGGCAACAAGTGGTAAATTTTAATCACCATGGAAGTAACCTTGATCAGTCAACATGTAAAAAGAACAGTTAGGACATAACAGTTATGTTACCACAACAGCTTTCCTGAACCAAGGAGCCTAAATTCTGGAACACATATTCATATTTACAGAAGTACCAGCATCGGACTATTGACACCTTCTTTCTAAGGACCTTTCTTTATCCTCAATTAACAACAGTTCTGAACATAATATATACACTGATGTACAAGAAACTGTCTTCATGAGTTGGACTGGGAACCCACACCATACTCTGCATAGGCAACTAGAGGGAAACCCATGGTTCAGGATAAGCTGCAGACAGGGGGGCCCATGCAGCAAAAACACTCCGAGATGGACAAGAACAGGTGGAAACTTACCACTAGAGCAGTTGGTCCCACCCCAGCCAGGCTCACACTGACAGGTGTTCGGAGCAATGCAGCGACCGTGGACACATTTATCAGCACAGTGGGCTGTCAGAGAGAAAATCAATCAAATAAGGAAAGTTGGCACAAGAAGAAAAAAAAAAAAAAACAACCCAACAACACAGCTGTTTCACATCCCAGTCTCAAGTATCACTTAAAAACAACATGCATGCTTGACAATTTCCTTCAATCCATTCCTTGGCCCTGTCAGGGTCCGCTGTGCAACCAAACAATTCCCCTTCTGATTTTGAGATCTCCAAATAAATTCCTTCATTTCTACGATTTCATTCTACGTCATGCTAAATTAGGAAAGGAGTTGCAAGAAAAACTGCCTCACCCACATTTTTAAAAAAATTATCAGTGACTACCGAATATATCCTCTTTGTTTCAGGAGAAGCATACATATGGGTTCAGGAAAAAAGCCCCAAAGGGAGATAGTGGGACTCCAGAGCGACAGAGTAGACCCCAGAGTAGACCCATAATACCTTCCCTGGAAAGCAAAGTCAAATTTCTTTGGGTGCACGTTACTCCCAACTATGACACAGCAGAACGAGATGCCCTTTTCCTATTAACAAAAATATTCAAAAAATGTCACTGAGGTCTTCAGGGATTAGTAAATCTCCATTTCTGTCTCATTAGTAAATGTCTTAGGTGTGGCCTGACCCGTGGAAGTAAGGGTTATCACCGCAAACATGAGCGGACAGGTAGACTGGCATTTCCAAAGCAAAGGTCTGTAGCCTGGTAGAAAGGAACATCAACTATATTCTGGGCCAAACATAAGCATTACCTCCAATCTTAGCACCGCTCACTTTGATTAAACACCCTTTAGAATGGCTGGATATACGAGTAATTGTGAGAAAAACACAGTGTAGTTTGGGGTTCAGATATTCCAAAATTTTATGTAAGGATGAGACGGAATAAGGTATCCTATGCTTTACAGATAAGTTTTATTAACTCACGTCTTATTACAAAAGTAAAACAGATTTTAAACCAATAAGCAAAGTAAACCTGCCTATGGTTCCATCAAATGGTAACATTTCTACGTATGGAGACACTCAGGAAATTTTCCCTATATATTTTTCTCCTCAAAGAAAAAAAAAGAATCTTAATATTTTCCAATTTTCCTTTCCATTAATATAAAAGTAAAAATCTTCCCACATCATTAAATATTTTTCATGTGATTTAGGCACAATTATGTGTATAGTTTACATTTGTATATATACTGTATATATACTGATATACATAGTATATATTTACATATGTATATATATGTGTATATATTTTACATACAGTTTCTGGACCAAAAAATGATAACCACTCCTATTATTTTTATCAAAAAGAATTTAGACATGCAGAGATCTAGGGGAAGGCATTTTAGATGAAGAAAAAGCAAAAAAAAAAAAAGGGGGGGTAGAAAGAAATCAAATGAAAGTGAGAAGATCTGTTTGGGTGCAATGTTCAGAGCAGTAGCTTTAGAAGATGTAGACCTTCCATGAAAAAATGCTCAACATCACTCAGCATCAGGGAAATATAAATCAAAACCACAATGAGATACCACCTTAAACCTGTCAGAATGACTAACATTAACAACTCAGGCAACAACAGATGTTGGCGAGGATGCGGGAAAAGAGGATCTCTTTTGCATTGCTGGTGGGAATGCAAACTTGTGCAGCCGCTCTGGAAAACAGTATGGAGGTTCCTCAAAAAATTAAAAATAGAACTACCCTGCAACCCAGCAATTGCACTACTAGGCATTTATCCGCGGGATACAGGTGTGCTGTTTCGAAGGGACACATGCACCCCAAGTTTAGAGCAGCACTATCAACAATAGCCAAAGTATGGAAAGAGCCCAAATGTCCATTGACAGATGAATGGATAAAGAAAATGTGGTATATACACACACACACACACACACACACACACACACACATATACACAATGGAGTATTACTTGCCAATCAAAAAGAATGAAATCTTGCCCTTTGCAACTATGCAGATGGAACTGGAGGGTATTATGCTAAGTGAAATTAGTCAGAGAAAGACAAAAATCATATGACTTCATTCATATGAGGACTTTAAGACACAAAACAGATGAGCATAAGGGAAGGGAAACAAAAATAATATAAAAACAGGGAGGGGGACAAAACAGAAGAGACTCATAAATATGGAGAACAAACTGAGGGTTGCTGGAGGGGTTGTGGGAGGGGGGATGGGCTAAATGGGTAAGGGCCACTAAGGAATCTACTGAAATCATTGCTTCACTATATACTAATTTGGATGTAAATTTTAAAAAATAAAAAATAAAGTTAAATCAAAAAAAAAATATGTAGACCTTCAAAATCAAAGTCAGTTGTTACGACTTTATTCTGAGAATTAGCTGGGAATATTGTAAGAAACATATAGAATTATCACAACAAACCATCAGGTAGAGGACACTACAAGGGAATAAAGTGACCATCAACTTGAAGAACTAAAGACTCACTTCCTTCACCAAAAGGCCATGTGGTGAGGGACGCCACGTCAAGTGAGCTTGGGACGTTGGGCCAGTGTAGAGATATTAACACTAGCATTGCAAGGAGATGCTCAGCAACTTCCCCAATACTTGATTCAGACAATCACATATTTCGCTGTAATTAAAAGCAAAACCAGCCTGTAACATATGAATACACCGGCTCTCTAATATGTTGCCTCATGCTGCCAGGTTAAGTCAGTACGTGCCAACCTCAGGGTTCAGCGTCTCCTGCCATCTCTATGCATGTGTTTGGTATTGCAGATGTGCCATTCATTGGTAAGGTCATGGCTCTGCACTGTTCTCTAAAATGTAGATTTGCACATACAAGCCAGCAAACCACCATACCTGGAGTATGCAAGGGTCGATTCAATGCCACAAAAGGCTCAGTCTAACTGCACAGGGGACATGTGCTGGATGCTGGATCACACCAGGTTATGTGGCAGCCTGCGCACACAGCCACAGGACACTCCCACCTCACCCAGAGCGCTGGCACCCACCGTAATACGTAAATATGACAGTGCCTTATCTCACTCGTCTTACACACTCAGGACATCTCTGTCTGCGGCATGTTCCAAACCTAAGTCTTCCTACCCCGATTTACCAGTTTCTCCTTACTCAAGATAGTAAAACTATTCAAAATGCCATTCGCACATCTAAGAAGTTGTAAAGATCAGATCCTAGTCGCCTTTCGTATGAAAGAAGAGCTACCCGAGAACACAGAAATTGGATATGGCGGCTGCTGAAAACAAGGGTTGCCCATATCCTCAAATTTCACATTTTTGAGATCGCTGAGTAATGAATATGAATGCTCTCATGTTTGATTCCTGATGGGATACACTTTGTGTTTTATGAAATGAACGCCAAGCAGTCCAGTCAGCTACAACAGATAAAAACAATAATCCTGTGATAGTAATGTCAAAATCCAGATTATTTTTATAAATGCCTTGAACTAACATTTGGCCAAAGTCTGGAGCAAAATGTCAATAGATAGTTAGTAGCAAACAAATTCATCTGTAAATTAATGAGAAACTGGAAGGGGGATTCTGCTTCCCTAATGATTTTTTTTTTAATTAAAGCTAAAGCCAATGAAATTGCCCCTGAGCAGTGAAGCCTCAAGTCAAGTAATTATCTAAGTAATGCGGAGTATTGTTGGTATGGATTCCAGAAGGAAAGAACACAAATTCTACTGCCACAGTGCAGAATCCTCACACAGCATTAGATTCTGTCACACAAGTGCCATCTGTGTTCCAAGCTCTTATCCCAACAGCTCTGGACTCTCCACATCTAATAATAACCTTCACCAAGAAACAGCTGGACCAGCAGGAGCAAAAGGAGACATCAGAAGGGAAGACAGTAAACTATAAAACTCTGTGCTTTCAAACATCCCAATTTGCCACGTTGCAGGGACACTCACTGTGGTGTATATGTTGACAGTGACCCTTGCCCAAGGACATCAGCTGAGCTCGATCCCTACCCCTGTCCCATCTTCCCTCAGTTAGCTTCGGATGCCACCCACTCTGGGGGCTATGCTTCCATAACTAAAGCACTGCATGTGAGAAATAAAGTAGAATAAAGATGTCGATTTGTCCTGTAGAAAATCCCAAAGTAGGCACCTGGGTGGCTCAGTCGGTTAAGCGTCCCACTTCGGCTCAGGTCATGATCTCATGGTTTGTGGGTTCGAGCCCCGCGTCGGGCTCTGTGTTGACAGCTCAGAGCTTGGAGCCTGCTTCGGATTCTGTGTCTCCCTCTCTCTGACCCTCCCCTGTTCATGCTCTGTCTCTCTCTGTCTCTCAAAAATAAATAAACACAAATAAATAAATAAATAAATAAATAAATAAATAAATAAATAAATAAAAGAAAATCCCAAAGTGCCCTAGAAAGAGAAAAGGAACAGAGGTTCCCCTTAACAAATGTTTAATCACTTATATTTCAAGATAGTTACCTAAAAAAAAAAAAAAAATAATAATAATAATAATAATAAGTACTAAAGACCCATCATAAGTGTGGCTCTCCTATCCGTGGAAAATAGGCTTCTTATTCCCTCTTCGTGTCCTTTCTTCTTATTTTTCAAATCAGGAAAATGCTAGCAAAGACGAACTATCCCATATGATTTAATTTCCCCATCTCCCTTGAAGAAGATCATCAGATTTCATATTCTGAGATTTTAGTAGTCTTTTTTAGATACCAGATGTAAGTAGCAGCTCTGGGCCCACACTAAACACTGCTGTAGACGCATCAGTGTCTTGAGGGTAGCCAACGCATCTTCTCCCTCAAGAACTGGGGCAAGAGACACTGATGAGAAGTGAAAGCTGTGGACAGTCTGTCTGCCTGATGGACAGGTGAGGACTGACATGATGACCTTAAGATCTTCTCTAATTAGGCTCCTATTTCAGCCTTAGATCCTAAATCCACTTAAATCCCATTACCAGTGCCACGGACCTCATTTCTTTCACGTGTAAATACTTGGCTTTAATACCAAGAGCCACTAACGATACTCAATAGTTTTCTCTTCTGTCATGTACATTTCACTTTGGATTTACACGTAAAAAAAAAAACAAAACAGAGGGAAGACTAAAGATTCCTTTATAAACCAATTATATCTCTAAATACAGTGCTTACTGTTGTTCTAATGGATATAATATCAATTCGTGTAAGTTAATTTGAAAAATGTTTCCATGATCAAAGTATCTTTTGAAAATAACTGTCCAATGGGAATGCAAGCCTTCCAGACAACTCATCTTTCCACAGAAATTCCTTTTATTCTGGTATTCTGAATTAATAACACGGGTCAAAATCTTGCCCGCACTCATTTATTCTGAGTTGCTATAAAAGAACACATATTATTAGAGTTAAAGGTCCCTTTCCCAAACATAATTGCCACATTTTTTTCAAACAAAGAAGCCAAGACTAGAAATATGGAATGGGTTTTCTCAACATTCATAGCTGGTGGTAAAGGTAGAAGGAAGAATTAAACTCTTGTACCTGGCTCGCAGTAAACCAAAACTTATGATGGATTTTAAGTGGGGGGAAGGGGGGGAGCAGAAGTGAAAACAATGGTAGATGTTTTATGCTGGGTCAGATACTAGGGCAGGTGAACTGGGTGGCTAGGAGTCATATCCAGCCATTCAAAAATCCGACTGATACTATAGTGTTCAGGTATAGACAGGAATAATCTTGTTTCCATATTTCCAAATTTACGCTGCAGCCTCTCCTATTGTGTTTGTTTATAAAAAGGAAAGGACGTCTCTTTCCTCCCATTTAGTATTTACTGATGTAACAGGCACATTGCTAGCACTACTATAGACACAGAGATAGCAGACGAGGGACTCCTACTCTGCAGAGGAAGGTCAAATACAAGCTCCGCAAACTCCATAGACACAGAGCAGAATGCCGCTGTATCAGCAAAATACTGCGAGAGCATACTCAAGAATTCCATTTCTATGACACGTCCAAGGGACAAATCTACAAAGACAGAGTGCATTAGTGGTCTAGGATTGGGAGGGATTGGTGACAATGTGGGGAGATGAAGATGTTCTAAAATTGATTGTGTGATAGTCGCACAACTCTGTGAATATACCAAGGGTCACTGAATTGTATACTTTAAAGAATACTATAAGAATTATACCTCAATAAAGCAGTCACAAAACATACTGCGGGAAATGCAGGAGGGGAGCATTTAATTGCAACTGGAGTGAAATCAAGGAGGTTCTCATGAAAGAACATCTGAAAAGAGGAAGTGAACACCTTTATAATACACTTGCAGGAAAGAGTGGCCAACAACAGCTGTTGCCTTTTCCCTTCTCCTTCCATCCCATCCCCAAAGTTGCCACACCCACTGCTTGGGGTCAGAGCTCTTGCTCCCCAGCCACCAGTGGTGCATATATGACCTGCGGTGATGGCTGATCAGTCATGGAAAGGGAGAGAACACGGGGAACTTAGAAATCTGCATTGAGTCAATGTAATAAAAAATACTTAGCTCAAATTCCTTTCCCTCCATTCCTAAATAGGGCTTTCATGGCCCTTAGGCACAGGCACAAAGAGCATTTGCTAGCAGCATCGTTGGCAAACGTTGCTAACTGTATACCTAATGTCCATCCTTCTTTCCATCCTTATTAACAGAATCCCACTCTCACCAGGGACAATAAGGTACCCAGCAATAAACTACATTTCCCAGCCCTCTTTCTGGATTGAAGTGTGCAGGAAGAAAACAGTGTGGGGGACAGACTTAATTGGGAAGTGTAATTCCCCTTCTCTTTCTCCATTCTGATGCCTAGTGTGTGGACAAAATGGTTGAATCTGCAAATACCATCAAGAACTTGAAGGAAGGACCCAGAGAATTGTGGAAACCTTTGCTCTGAATTCATTGTGTGCATGAATGTATGCCACAAAGCAACAACTTCTGGACTTCTCATTACATAAAGATAATAAACCCTTAGTATGTACCTGTTTCTATTTTTCAGGCATCTATTTATTGTGGCCAAACACGATTCCTAACTAATACATCGCCCTTTTGGGGGATCTTTCAGGTGAGTGAGTTCCTCAATTAAAAAAAATACTAATAATAGCAGAAAATTATTATCTCAAAAAAAGGCTGAAAAAGCATTTGGCAAAATCCAGTATCCATTTCTGATAAGAATGTTCTGTGAACCAGGAACAAAAAGGAGATTTTCATTTTCCTTTTCCTTTTCCTGATAAAGGGCAAATATGAAAAGCCTACTACTAATGTAATAAAATAATGAATGTTCCCACCCATACATGCATGATTAAGAACAAGACGAGGAAGTTTGCTCTTGTAATTTCTATTCGGCATTGCACTGGAAGTTCTAGCAAGTATAATAAGGCAGTAAAAAGGAAATAAAAGATATCCAGACTGGGAAGAAAGAAGCAAAACTCCCTTTATTTACAGATTATATAAATATATCTCTATATGTAAAATATCTGATGGAATCTACGAAAAAAGCCACTAAAAATAATGAGTTTAGGGAAGTTACATATACAAAATTGTACAAAAAATATACTTCTATACACTAGCAATGAACAATCAGAAATTGAAGTTTTAAAAGCCATCTACAATAGCATCGAAAAGGGCAAGTCTAACCAAAAATGTGAAAGACGTGTACGCTAAGAATTAACAACACTGCTGAGAGAAAGTAGAGAATTGAATTAGTCAATTTGACCTATTTGACACTTAGAGAATTCACAGCAGCAGAACATACATGCCGTCTCCAAACAGAGACAGACCTTGTTTATAACTCTGGTGATTCAATATTGTTAACATATCAATTCTCCCCAAAGAGATCTATACATAGACATAGATTCAATACAATACTAATCAATATCCCAGCAGCTTTTCTTGTAAATATTGACAAGCTGCCTTTAAGATTTATGTTCATGTGAAGTGCCTAGAAGGGCCAAAACAACTTTAAAAAGAAATACAAATACTACTTAACTTAAAGACTTATAATGCTTATAAATACATGTGACATTGGTGTGAATATAGACAAACAGATCAGTGGAAAGGAAAAGACAGTCCAGAAATTAATTTACACATATATGCACAATTATCTTTTTACAGAGCCACAAAGGCAATTCAGTGAAGAAAGAAACAGTGATGGAAAATTGGAATATCCATATGCACATCAGCAAATGTGGGTAATTGCACACCAAATACAAAAATTAACTCAAAATGAATCCTAGACCTAAATGTAAAACCTTAAAGTTTAAAATCTGTAGAAGAAAACAGAAGATAAAACCTTTGTGATCTTGAGGTGGGCAAAGATTCCTTAGATACAGCACCAAAAACACAAAATGGAAAAGAGTAAATGAATCACTTTGTCCAACAAAATTAAAAATTTTTGCTCTTCAAAAAAACAAGGAGAATGAAAAGACAAGTCACAGAATGAAACTAATATTTTTTTAAATATTATCTGATAAGTTAAATCCAGAATATATAAAGAGTAGTAAGAAAACAATCAGTGTAATTACAAATAAATAAATAAATAGGCAAAAGATATGAACACTTTAGCAAAGATGTACTAATGGCAAATAAGTTCATGAAAAGATGCTCATTATCGTTAATCACCAGAACAGTGCAAATTAAAATAACAAGATAATACCGCATAACTGTTCAAATGACTGAAATGAGGAAGACTCTACGAAGTGATGGCATAGATGTGGAGACGCTACAACTCTCCTACAGTGCTAGTAAGAATATAAAATGGACAACCACTTTGGCAAAGTCTGGCAATTTCCTAATGTGTTCATGGGTGTTTGGATTGTTTGCAGGGTTCAGCTATTACAAATAAAGCATCTCTGAACGTAGTGTATGAGGAAGAACTTGTACATGAGTTCTCAGAGCAGCTTGATTGGTAATTGCCCAAAATGGTCCACAAACACATGAAAGGATAAATAATAAATGGTGGTATATCCATGTAATAGAACACTACTCAGTAAAATGGAATGAGTTAATGGTACAACAATATGGATGAATGCCAATATGATTACGTTGAGTGAAAGAGATTAGGCATAAAACAGAACATACTATATGATTCCATTTATATAAATGTCTAGAAAATACAAACTAATCAAGAGGGACAGAAAGCAGATCAGTGGGTACCTGAATAAGTGGGGAGCAGGTAGGAGTGGTTGGAAGGAATACAAAGGCATGTGAGGAAATGTTTGTATGTGATGAGGAAGTTCACTATCAGGACTGACATGGATGGTTTCATGGTTATATACATGAAATGCATACCAATAACTATCAAATGGTACACTTAAATTTGTACAGTTATTTTTTGTTAATTTTACCTCAGTAAAGCTGTTAAAAAACAATCCAGAGTGTGAGGAGAACTTCCAAAGAAGGACAAAGAGACTTATCTCTAGTCAGGAGGGAAGATTTAAAAACTCTCAAGTAACGTTAAAATGCTGTGCACACATTACAATTTCAGTAAGAATCTATGGTCATTGATGGATGGGCTCTGTAAATACTTAAGAAGGTACTGGCTTTAGGGGCGCCTGGGTGGCGCAGTTGGTTGAGCGTCCGACTTCAGCCAGGTCACGATCTCGCGGTCCGGGAGTTCGAGCCCCGCAACAGGCTCTGGGCTCAGAGCCTGGAGCCTGTTTCCGATTCTGTGTCTCCCTCTCTCTCTGCCCCTCCCCCGTTCATGCTCTGTCTCTCTCTGTCCCAAAAATAAATAAACGTTGAGGAAAAAAAAAAAAAAAAAGAAGGTACTGGCTTTAGAAGCTTCCAAGAAATATTTATTTGGGGAAATGCTCATATTAAAATCTCACATGCAATGTTCTACTAAAATTTTCCTCTACAATGTGAATTACTTAGAAAAAAAAAAGTTTGTGTAGAAATGGACTCCTGTAATGAATCCTACACAAGGGACTGAAATACCATCTGTAGAGCGCATAATCCTATTCATTTATTTGAAAATGGGAAGAGTTTTTAGCTTAATTCCACACATATACAGGCATTATCTATTTTGGCCATGATTCTGCCATTGTCTCTTTAGGTTAAATTAGATTTAAGTCACATAAGTAACATGATCCTAACGGACCATAGTTTCAAAAAGTTCATAAGCGCTGGAATAAACTCTAATTTTCCAAAGCACGAATCTGTAACAACTCAGCCTACAACCAGGGTGATGAGACAACTCTAAACTGATTCCATTTGAGGAGGATTTCAAAATCACCAGCACACAGTGTAGAGAAGAAACCAGAAGGAAGGCACCTTCGTGTGTGATAAATCATCTCCCTCCTGGTCTTGTCATGTTTATGTCTGTGAGGAAAGTATGATGATTCTACAGGAAGTGCCATACCAGGCTCCCCTGTTTTTAGAAAGGCATTCCTCGTGGTTCGACCACTCTCTATGGAGCCCTGGAATTCTTTCACAAATACTCTTTCCCAAAGCATGTTTTCCACCACATGGCATTTCCCCCGGTCCACCCTATTTCATCTCAATGACACTTGTTCCCAGACACTTTGCTTCTGGTTAACCAATACATCTGAATCACGTGTTAATAACAAAGGCCAGCTCTAGGGAAAGTTGAGAGGGTAATGGGTGTCAGAGCTATGCTTTTCCCATTCAGTGTCCTCACCCCTGCTTCCTCCTCGCTGGTCCCTGGACACTTCCTTTTGGACTCTGGTGCCTTTATGTTCTTTCTACAGGCCTGTCTCCATTAGCTTGACGATGAATGGAGTCCTCATAGTGAAAGGTCAATGACTAATAATAGCAGCTAAGATTATTTCCTCATCAGAGTTATTTGCCTTTCAGTATTGAAGACTTAAGCCCAATATACAAATTAAGTGGTAGAATGTCTTCAAAGAGAGGAGGATCAAGGGTCTGAGAGAAAACGGGCAGCTGGACTTTTGCTAATAGAATGCCCCATGGAAACCAGGGAACACAAGCTAAAACGCCTCTAGGAACCAAGTGGGATCGATGAGCAGAGTGAGAAGTTCAGGTTAGGCCCAAGAAAACTCAGGGAGCACTTACTCATCTAAAAGGGGCAGCTCTAGGGGCATCTGGGTGACTCAGTTGGTTAAGCGTCAGACTTCGGCTCAGGCCATGATCTCATGGTTCATGGGTACAAGCCCCACGTCGGGCTCTGTGCTGACAGCTCGGAGCCTGGAGCCTGCTTCGGATTCTGTGTCTCCCTCTCTCTCTGCCCCTCCCCCATTCACACTCTCTCTTACTGTCTCTCAAAAATAAATAAACATTAAAAAAAAATTAAAAGGGGCAGCTCCAGGGAGTCAAAAGGAACAAACTTCCTATTATAGAATAATTAAGTGGCTATATTAATAATACTGTATTGCCTATTTGAAAGTTGGTAAGAGTAGATCTTAGAAGTTCTCATCCCAAGAAAAAAAATATTTTACAACTATGTGTGATGATGGATGTTTTAGTATATGTGCTGTTGAAACAAGCACGTGTGGTGATGGATGTTAACTAGACTTACTTTGGTGATCATTTCGCAACACATACATATGTTGAATCATGGTGTTGTACACCATGAACTAATATAGTGTTATTTGTTAATTATATCCCTATTAAAAATAAATAAAGGGGTAATTCCCCTTCAGTGTCTCTAGCCTTCTGCCACCAAGCCAATGCTATCAATTGCCTGGTTTCTCCATGGAAGAGGAAAGTCCCAAGTTTTATGTTCAGTTTTTTTTTTTTTTTTTTTAAATGTAAGACACTCAGGGCGCCTGGATGGCTCAGTTAAGCATCTGGCTTTTGTTTTCAGCTCAGGTCATGATCTCACAGCCATGAGATGGAACCAGCTCTGTCAGTGTGGAGCCTGCTTGGGATTCTCTCTCTTCCTCTCTCTCTGCCCCTCCCCAACTCACGCTCATGCTCACATGCCAGTGCTCTTTCTTTCTCTCAAAATAAATAAGTAATCTTAAAACAAACAAACAAAAAAAGGAAAACATTCTGTGTACCAAACAAAACATGATTACACACCAAATCATCCAGCCCGCTAGTCTGCCACCTCTGGCCTAGACTATTGGACTGCAGATCAGTGATGGACTGCAGCTGTTCAGAATAAACAGTTTTTAAGTTCTTTAACAGATGGCATTTTAAACTTAACTGTCCCTTTTTCTTAGTTTTCGTTTTTTGCCCTTGAATCAAATCTATCATGTATATAGCTGTTTTGAATTTAATATCAAGATCAGCTTCATAGGCATACTCACTGATGCCTCTATGTTTGGTGAACAACTGTGGACCATGAAATACCTCTGTCAATATGGTTCAAAGCTTGGAGGGGAGGCCCCACCAATGCTGGCCCAGTTGATGAAGCCAGGAAATAGGTACATTTTCTATGCCATTGTGAAGGGAAGAATGTCTGCTATATCCCATCATGACTCGACTAAATATTGCCCTTTCTGGAGTTGTTAAAACAGATATCATCCTTACCCTTAAAGGAAATTAAAGAGGAGTGACATTAGCAATATTCCTGAAAAAGACATCCATCACAGCACTGCCCCTCAGCAACAATTTGGCATCCATCCATGGACAAAAGTGCCTTCATGGGAGCTGTGGAATTCAGCACCATACTTCAAAGGCCTCGAAAGGAGTCTTGCCTACCCAAGCATCAGATAATAAAACATACAGACCTCAGCCCTAGCTATGGACCCTGAAGTGGCCCATTAACTGTCTCCAGTCCATCTTGGCCATGGTCCAGGAGTCCCTGGAGAACACTGTCTTAAACAATCACCCATGGATGATAGAGCCTTTGTGGAAGATCAGATTTCCAATAAGGAAGCTCCAGAACACCACTGGAGCAAATAAATAAATAAACAAACAAACAAACAAACAACTGTGGACACAATGGAGAGGATAAGAGGAAAAGTTAGACTTTACTCATCACCCCTCCCCCAGGGCAGTGCACCTCAGTACCAACAGAGCCCTTCTTAGCCTGTGATTTCTCATGCCAGGAAAAGTGAGAGTGTGTGAATGAGCACATAGCTCCCCCAACTGTGTAGAACTTTGTCAGAGAGCTCTGTTTCTCTCCTTGACACATCGAGAATATAGAGTTGTGAACCACATGACTAGGGAGAGGGAAGAGGTTGGGAGAGCAGCAGATAAATATCTTGGAGGGCATTAAAGGAACGTGGATCCTACTATCTGTGTTTCAGAGTCCAACAAGAAGCCCACCCATGAGCCACTGGGAATTCCCAGCCTGTGGATTCACCCCACTGGCCCAAGAACGCTCCCAACACTCCATGCACCTCAAACTACCCCCCCACAAACTCTGTGTTCACCTCTCTGTGCATGTTGCCAACAGTGGTAAGAATGAGCCTTGCGAGATGGCTAGTGAAAATGTGCATAAAGCCAGCCCGAATCTGTGGACCAAGAAGAGACTATAAACTTGAGCTTTTGCTCTGCCCTTGGGAGAGCAAAGGAGAGGCTGTCAGCTCCTGACCTGGTGTGTTCCAGATTAGAAGGCATACAAGTTTCACAATTCTGCCACAAGAGGGAGCAAGAAGAGAGAAGCAGCCCAAATCGTTACAGGTTCTGAGAAAGCCTCAGAATCCCTAGCAGAGCTAAAAGAACATGTTGCTCTTCTAAAGCAGTTAGTAAAGACTGGAGAAGATGAGTGCCAATACAAATGTGAAGATAACAGGAACAAAAGACTTCAAGGAACATTAAATACCAGAAATACATGACACCACCAAAGGAACACATGAATATTCCAATAACCAACCTCAAAGACATGGAAAGCTGTGATTTACTCAATAAAGAATTCAAAATATCTGTTAAGGAAGCCCAGTCCACTACAAGAAAAAAGAGGAACAATTCAATAAGATTAGGAAAACAATACACAAAGAAAATTAGAAGTTTAACAAAAAATAACTAAAAAGAAACCAATAGAAATTCTCAGTCTGAAGAAAACAAAGAATCGAATAAAAAATGCAAGAGGGCATCAAGAGAAGAATAGATCAGGCAGAAGAAAATAATCTGTGAAATAGAAAACAGATATTTTTTACATTTTCAAGCCAGAGGAGAACAAAGACAAAGAATGAAAAAAAAAAAAGGTGAAGAAAGACTACCTGTTCTATAGGATACCATTAAAGAAGCAATTTGCTAATTATTGGAATCCCTAAAAGAAAAGAGAGGGAGAAAGAGGCAGAAAGCTTACTTAAAGAAATAATGGCTGAGAATATCCCAAATCTGAGGAGAGATTTGGATACTGGAGATCATAAGCCTCATTAGTCATCAAACAAAATCAAAGGTATCTTCTCCAAGACACATTATCATAAAAATGTCAAAAGTCAAAAACAAAGAGAGAAGCTTAAAAGCAATGAGAAAGAAGAAGCTTGAAATTTACAAGGAAACCTTCATAAGACTATCAGTGGATTTCTCATCTGAAACCTTATGGGTCAGGAGAGATTGGAATGATCTATCCAAAGTTCTGAAAGAAAAATAATCTGCCAGCCAAGAATACTCTCTCCAGCAGAGTTGTCCTTCAAAATGAAGGAGACTTAAAGACTTTTCCAGACAAACAAAAGATGAGGGAGCATTTAGAAATGCTAAAAGGAGATCTTTAAGCTGGAGTAAAACGATGCTATTTAGTAGCTTGAAAAATATGAAAATGTACAACACACTGGTAAATGTAAGTATACAGTCACATTTAGAATAATATAAGCAAGATTTTGATAAAATATACGCACTCCCACATTTAATGCGGCATTATTCACAACAGACGAGATATGGAAACAAACCAAATGCCCATCAACATTTGGATGAATGAATAAAACAGACGTGGTACATATACACAATGGAATGTTATTTAGCCACAAAGAAGGAAGATATTCTCCCATTTGCAACAACACAGATGGACCTTGAGCACATTATGTTAAGTAAGTCAGAAAGACAAAGACAAGTACTGTATGATATCACTCATATGTAGAATCTATTAAAGCTAAACCATAAAAAAAATAGAACTGAATGGTAGTTACCAGGGAACAGGAGTGACTGTGTTTAAGGGTACAAATTTGCAGGGTGCCTGGGTGGCTCAGTCGGTTAAGTATATGACTTTTACTCTGACAGCGCAGGCCTGCTTAGGATTCTCTCTCTCTCTCTGCCCCTACCCAACTTACACTCTCTCTCTCTCTCTCACTCTCTCAAAATAAAGAAATAAACTTAAAAAAATGGTACAAACTTGCAATAAGTAATAAATAAGTCCTTGAGATCTAATGAACAAACATTATCATGAATACAGAAAATAATATTGTACTATAATTATATAATGTGATAAATATTGTTACATTGGTAATCTATTACAATATATAAATGTATCAAAATAACAAGCTATACACTTTACACTTACACAATTTTACTCTAATAATGTAATATGGTGGTGAGTGTGTTAACCTCTTTAATATAAAGGTTAAAAGACACGAGTGTTAAAAAATATATAGCTACAATAATTTGTTAATGAATACATAACATAAAAAGAGGTAATAAAGTGTGAAATAAAAACATAAAAGAAGGAGAGGTGCCTGGGTGACTCAGTTAAGTGTCCAACTCTTGATTGCAGCTAAGGTCATGATCTTGTGGTTCTTGAATTTGAGCCCCACATTGGGCTCTGTGCTGACAGTGCAGACCCTGCTTGGGATTCTCTCTCTCTCTCTCTCTCTCTCTGCCCCTCCCCTGCTCATACATGCTCGCTCGCTTGCTCTTTCCCTCTCTCTCTCTTTCTCTCTCTCTCCCAGTAAATAAATAAACTTTAACCAAAAACATAAAAGAAGGGGAAAGAGAGAGTAGAGTTTTGTTAAGTCTCTATCAACATAAAATAGATTATTATATCTATCTTTATATAGGCCTCATGGCAATCACAAAGCAAAAACCCACAGTAGATACACAAAAGAGAAGGGAATCAAATGACCACCATAGAAAAGCATCAATTCACAAAGGAATGCAGAAATAGAGGGAGAAAGGGAGAAGGGAACTACCAATCAGAAAACAATAAGACAGCATTATTAAGTCCTTACCTACCGAAAAGTACTCTAAATGTAAATGGATAAATTCTCCAATCAAAAGGTACAGCGTAGCTGGATTGATGAAGAAGAAGAAGAAGAAGAAGAAGAAGAAGAAGAAGAAGAAGCAGCAGCAGAAGGAGGAGGAGGTGGAGGAGGAGGAGGAGGAGGGAGATCAAACTCTATGCTGCTCAGAACAGACTCACTTCAGCTTTAAGCATACATAGAAACTCAAAGTGAAAGGATGAAAAAAGATATTCTTGCCAAGCGGAAACCAAAAGAAAACAGGGATACCTACCCATACTTGTATCTGAGAAAATAGACTGTAAGCCAAAAATGGTAATAAGAGAGAAATAAGATCACCATATAATGTAAAGGGGTCAATTCATCAAGATGATATAACAACTTGGAGCACTTAAATATATTAATCATATACCAACAGATCTGAAGGGAAAAATAGACAATAATATATTAATAGTAGAGGACTTCAAAACCCTACTTTAAACAATGGATAAATCATTCACACTCTGAAAACCAATAAGGAAATGTTGGACTTGAACTTTACTTTAGACATATAAGAAATATTTGACCCAAAAGCAGCAGAATACTTGTTCTTCTCAACTGCATAAGGAACATTCCTCAGGATATCACATGATAGGTTACAAAACAAGTCTTAGCAAAGTTAAGAAGACTGGAATCATATCAAGCATCTTTTCCAACCACCATTGGTTGAAACTAGAAATCACTAACAGGAGGAAAAGTAGAAAATTCACAGTTATGTGGAAATATAACAACGTACTTCTAAACGACCAATGGGTCAATGAAATAAAAAAACTAAAAATTTATTGAAACGAACAAAAAAGGAAACACAACATACCAAAACTTATGGGATACAGCAAAAGGTGTTCTAATAGGGAAGTTCATAGTAATATTCTTCATTAATAGAAGATCTCAGAAAACAAGAGGAAGGTTCCTACATATCAAGGAATCAGAAAAGAAAAAAAAAAGAGCCAACTAAGCCCAAAGTTAACACAAGGAAGGAAATGACAAATATCAAAACATAAATAAAAGAAATAGAGATCAAAAACAATAGACTGAGAGCTGCTTTTTTGAAAAGATTATCAAAATTGACAAATCTTTAGCTAGACTACCTATTGAAAAGTAAATAAAATTAGAAATGAAAGAGGAGATGTTACAACTGGTAACACTGAAATAAAAAAAGATTTTAAGACAATACTATGAACAATTATAGATCAACCAATTGGAGAACTTAGAAGAAATGTATACATAAAACCTACCAAGAGTGAATCATAAAAAAACAGAAAATCTCAACAAACCAATTATGGTAAGGCAACAGAAAACTTTACCATGAAGAAAAGTCCAGGACCAGAAGGTTGCCCTGGTGAATGTACCAGACATTTAAAGAATAATTCATGCCAATTTTTCCCAAACTCTTCTCCAAAACTGAAGAAAACACTCCCAAAACTCATTTTACAAAGCCAGCGTTATCCTGATATCAAAACCAGATAAGGACACTATAAGATAAGTAAATTATAGGTCAATATCCTTGATGAATACAGAAGCAAAAGTTCTCAGCAAAATATTAGCAAAGAAGACTCAGCAACACATTAAAAGGATCATACACACTGTGCAAGGGGGATTTATCCTTGAGATGCAAAGATGGTTAAACATAAAAATACGTAATACATTACATTAGTCCAATGAAAGGCAAGCTGAGTGATTATCTCAGTAGATGTAGAGAGAGCATTTGACAAAATACGCATCCTTTCATGATATAAACTCTCAACAAATTGGGTATGTAAGGAATGTAGGTCAATGTAATAAAGGCATATATGACATGCCTACAGCTAACATCATACTCAGCGGTAAAAAGTGAAAGCTCTTCCTCTAAGATCAGGAACAAGACAACAATGTCCACTTTCACTACTTTCATTCAACTTAGTCCTGGAAGTCCCATCCAGAGCAATCTGGTAAGGAAAGGAAATAAAAGCATTGGTACTGGAAGGGAAGAAATAAAATTGTCTCTGTTTGTCGATAATATTATCTTATAGAGAGAAAATTCTAAAGACTCCACCAAAACCAGTTAGAAATAATCAACAAATTTGGTAAAGTTACAGGATACAAAATCAACATAAAGAAATCGGTTTCAGTTATACATGGTAATGATGAAATATCTGAAAAAGAAATAAATAAAACAGTTCTATTCACAATAGCATCAAAAACAATAGAATACTTAAGAATAAATTTAACCAAGGAAGTGAAACTTTTGTACACCGAATATAAAACTTTGATGAAGAAAATTTAAGAAGACACCAGTAAATGGAAAGATGGAAGTACTAATATTGGTAGAATGTTCATAGTACCCAAAGCCTATTCAATCCTATCCCTACAGCATTCCAATAGCATTTTTCACAGAAATAGAAACAACAATCCTAAATTATTTATAAAACCATAAAACAGGGCACCTGGTTGGCTCAGTCAGTTAAGCGACCGACTCTTGATCTCAGCTCAGATCTTACGCTCAGGGTCATGACTTCAAGCCCCATATTGGGCTGTGCACTGTGTGTGACATCTACTTAAAAACAAACAAAACAGCCAAACAAAAACCCACAAAACACTGAATAGCCAATGCCATCTTAAGAGAAAAAAACAAACCTGGAGGCATCGTGCTTCTTGATTTCAAACTATATTACACAGCTACCATAACCAAACAGCCTGGCACTGGCACAGGGACCATAGGAACAGAATTGAAAGCTCATAAGTAAGTCCTGGCATAGATGGCCAACAATATTTGATGAGAGAACCAAGAATTCTCAATGGGGAAAGGATAGTCTCTTCAATAAATGGTACTAAGGAAACTAGATAATCACATACAGAAGAATGAAATTGGACCCCTATCTTACACTAAAAAAAATAACCTCGAAATGGATTAAAGACTTAAATATAAAACCTGGGGTGCCTGGGTGGCTCAGGTGGTTGAGCATCTGACTTGGTTCAGGTCATGATCTCACAGTTCATGGGTTCAAGCCCCATGTCGGGCTTTGTGCTGACAGCACAAAGCCTGCTTCAGATTTTCTGTTTTCATCTCTCTCTGCCCCTCATCCGCTCACTTGCTCTCTCTCAAAAATAAATAACATTAAAAACATTTTAAAATATAAAACCTGAAACCATAAAACTCCTAGAAGAAAGCATAGGGGGAAAGTGCTTTACATTGGTCTTGGCCATGAATTTTTTTTTTTTTTTTGATAGGACACGGAAAGCACGAGCAATGACTGACAGTAAAAATAAGTAAGTGGGGTTACATCAAACTAAAAAGCCTCTGCACAGCAAAAGAAACAATTGACAGAGTGAAAAGTCAACCTACAGGATGGAAGAAAATATTTGCAAATTTTATGTCTGATAAGGAGCTAATATCCAAAATATATAAGCACTCATACAACTCAATAGTAAAAACCAAACAATCCAATTAAAAAGAGAACCTGAATAGACATTTTTTTCCAAAAGAATCATATACATATCCCCTCACACCTGCTAGGATGGCACTCATCAGAAAGACAAGGGAGAAGTGTTGGTGAGGACACAGAGAAGTGCCCAACCCTTGGGCACTGTTGGTGGGACTGTATGTTGATACAGACACTATGGAAAACAGTATGGAAGCTCCTCAAAAGATCAAAAATAGAACTTCCATATGATCCAGCAATCCCACTTCTGGGTACATATCCAAACGAAATGAAATCAGGTCTCAAAGGAATATCTTCCCTCCCATGTTCACTGCAGCAATATTCATAATAGCTAAGATAGGGAAACAACATACATGTCCTTTGGCTGATGAATGGACAAAGAAAATGTGGTATATACAGACAGAGGAATGTTATCCATCCACAATAAAGAAGGAAATCTTGCCATCTGTGACAACATAGATGGTCCTGAGGGCATTATCCTAAGTGATGAGTCAGAAAGAGAAATACCATATGATGTTATTCTTTGCAGAATCTGAAATAGCTGAACTCATAGAAACAGAGTGGAACAGTGGTTCCAGGGCTGGAAAGGTAGAGGAAATGGGGAGAAGTTTGTCAAAGGGTACAAGCTTGTAGTAACAAGATGAATAAGTTCTGGGACTCTAATGTACAGCATGTCAACTATAGTTAATAATACTGTATTATATACAAATATTTACTAAGAAGAGTACGTCTTCAGTGTTCTCACCCCAAACAAGAAACAGTAGTCATGAAAGATGACGGAAATGTTAACTAACCTTCTTGTAATCATTTTGCAATATATGTAAGTGTGTCAAATTATCATGTTGTACACCTTACATGTTATATGTCAATTATATCCAAATAAACCTGGGTAGAAAACTCAAGAAATTAAAGCTCCAAAGAGTCTCTGATAAAGTTAGACAATTACAGTTACCAGTCTAGAGTTATAGAAAAGAAAACTGAATCCCTTAAAGCATTATTCCTCAAATAAGTACAGTCTGAGTATTACCAGTTCTATCATGTTCTTGGGGTTGAAAAGGGTGGGGGTGGGGGTGGAATTTCATGGCCAAATAAACTTTAGACACACCTTTACCCAACCATTTCCAGACTACTACTTCACCAGACTACCATAAATATTTGAGAAAGGGGATCAAACATAAGGCATTTCCCAATCTTCCTGGATGATGCAACAGTGAATTCTACAGGATGGATATTCAGTAGCCCACACTAGAGACGTAAAACTACAGATAATGCACAGGGTCCAAGTTTCTGGAAACCTAGTCTCCTTGGATAAACACACTGATTTCATTTGAGGTGGCATATTTCCTTTTGTTCCCTCAATGACATGCCAAGTACAATAGATTAACCTAGTTATTATTGAGCTTAAACATCAGTGGGGGCGCCATATTTTTAGACTTGTCATAACAGCTTTGCCCCTCCAATGTGCCTCGATGGTCAGGGAGGCCCACCTTCAAATCATGCTACCCTCTGTGGTCTGAGTAAGAAGATTGCTTTTCTTCTTTTTTTAATGTTTATTTATTTTTTTGAGAGGCAGAGAGAGAGAGCTTGATTCGGATTTTCTGCTTCCATGAGCTGGGGAAGGGCAGAAAGAGAGAAAATCCCAAGCAGGCTCCATGCTGTCAGCACAGAGCTTGATGTGGGGCTTGATCCCACAAACCATGAGTCATGACCTGAGCAGAAATCAATAGCCTGATGCTCAAATGACTGAGCCACCCAGGCACCCCAGAGGACTGTTTTTCTACAGAGTGGTTCTCTTGGAGGCCTAGCTGGTTTCTTTCAACCCTTTTAGAATTATTCTTCAAGAAAAAACTTGGGATATTGCTGCAGCTTAAAGACAGAATAGTGTCCATGCAACACTGCTTGTATCAGTGCCTGTCTCCCTCTCCTTTAGCAGCTCCGTGTGTGGCCCAGAGGGATGGAATAGGTTTACCACTGGATTATCTGTAAAAGTACTGACAGTCACCATCCTGGACTAAAAAATGCAAGTTCTGCGACCACCTGGCCAGATCAATGTTTTGTGGTTGGACATTTAAGTCAAAATGTGCTTTTTTCCCATTATTTTAAAATTACTTTGCTGTAAAAAGATTTAAACCATAGTACAATAAAAATTGCTTCTCCATTCTGAGCTTTCCTATTAGCTATTATCTATCTCTGTAAGGAGGCTGTGTAAATTATTAGACCTGTAAGAATTCCACCTGTCTTGTAAAGGGTAAAATTGCAGGAACTCATTATCTAGAGATAAGGCAAGGATTTTTCATTGCCTTCCTTTGGCCTGCTTCCATGGGACTCTAAAGTCAGGCTTTCTTAAGCAAAAAAAAAAAAAAAGAAAGAAAAAAGAAAAAGGCAGCAGACATGATTTCCATCTGTTTAAACTCAAGGTATCTTCAATTTACTATTATATTCATAGTTTCTATTTGTGAAATCCTAACTAGTGAGCAAAAACTGACCATCGAGAAATCAACAAAGATCGTCTGCATTGTTTATCAGATTTCCTATTTTCAGTAGTAGCTGAGACCAAAGACCAAAACTGGAGACCTGAAGTTTAGGTTCCAATAGATGTGTGGGAAAATTGGAATTTCTGCTGGTGAAACATGTGGACAAAGGGCCTTTCCCAGTATTTACTGATAGGTTCCTCCAAACCAAGTCGGGCTCCATAGCAACAGAATACAGGGTCCCTATGGAAACATGAAAAAATCCACTGCCGTGGCAGAAAGGGCATCATGAGTAGGTATACTTAGAAACATACCATCTGATTGCTGTCAGCTCAGGGTCTCTTCGGCTAGCCCAATAGGATTGTCTCACTTTAATCCGGCCTCAAAAGAGTCTGTTCAAGAGTCGACCCACCACAGTTGTTGGGAAATACTTGACAAGATCACAACTCTATTATTAATCAAGCTTGTGAGAGTCAAGCAAATCCAGAGCAGAAGGCTCAGACTGCCTTCAGCTTCAGAGAGGTGTTGCCCACTCCTTAAACTCTTACCATGCTCCCCTCACTCCCCCAGAGATGCACAGCTCATCAATAAACAGCCCTCTGCCAAAGGTGGAAATTTCTCAGCCCAAACAAGGCACCTTGCCCTGGACCCTAGCACTTGCCATCTTGAAAAATCTGAGCCCCAATCTTTTCAGCAGCAAAAGACCAATAAAGAATTTAATGTGTTCTTCTATAATCTCCGGGTGAGGGAAATGAGTCCTTGCAGTGCTGCTATTCCTAAAACCCTTGCCCATCAGGACGCTTTGCCTGCAATGCCCTTCCTACCAGACCCTCCTATGCCTACATGGAGGCAAAATGTGGCTGTTGAGTATCTGTTTCCATTCCGTAAATAAAATTGTTGACAATATAATCCTGAATATTCCAGCTCACAAAGAGAAAGCTCATTTCTCTGGGGGACAATAGGAGAAACAAGTACATACGACTTCAGAGTTAAATGGAAAAGCTAAGTATAACAGGAGTCTATGGCCAGCTGTATGATTCAGGAACCTCAACTGATACCTCCACGATTCAAGAGGTCCAAAATGCCACAGGATGTCATACAGAGTCTACCAGAGGGATGGCGAATGTGAGGCACTAGGGCCACCTAATGATAATGACAGAAAGCACTAATGAGTCACTCCATTCTTTCTCTTAGCACAAACATGGCCTCAGAATCCTTCTAAACACAATGTTCCAGGTAGCTACTTCTAAGAGATGGTGCCCTCTCTCCCAAAAGGGAAGCTTTTATTAATTCCAGTTTAACATAATATTCCAGGACAAAAAAAAAAAAAAAAAAAAAAAAAAAAAAAAAAAAAATATATATATATATATATATATATATATATATATATATGGGGAAATGTGTGGGTTCTATGGCCCTTTAAAGCATCACCTATGTGGCCTATATGCCTCCTGGAAGAAAAATAGTCCTGGGTAAGTGAGCTACAGATGTCTCTAAGCCCTTAACCCAAAATTTGGACTTACAACCCATTGCTTACTGAAGCATGACATTCAAACAAGAGTAAGTTCATTTGCAAGAATTATTTTTTGTGTAAACAGCCACCCCAGTTCTAGCTCCCTATTTGCCTATAACCAGGTCTGTTTTTCATAAAATTGGCCAAGTTAAAAATCAGCTGTGAATATTCATTCACTGCTATGGTAATCAATTGTCACACTCGTCTCTGCTAAGAACAGGAAATCATATACAGTTCAGTGTGTGGGAGTTAAGGCTTCTTGTTTACAGTTCCAGAGTTCTCTTAATGAATGCCAAAGACAGGCAGGGCACATCCATGGGAACCGATCTTCCACCATCAGGGCTGGCCTACAAGGCAATAGAGTGGATGACCCAGTCCGCAAATGTCTTCCACTGTGTTGCTCGCAAGCAGCACTGCCTGTAATGCCCCCATGGCAGCTTGAATTTGAAGTTAGCATTTGACCTTCCCTATCTAACAAAAATAGGAAAACAGAGTTAAGTCTACCCCCAAAGAAACATTTGTCAGAATGGTCTTTTCCTTTGCAGCAGCATCCAGTAGAAGACTGGGCATGTGGGGCAAAAAGATGGGAGCCAGGGGTGCCTGGGTGGCTCAGCCGGTTAAGCGTCCAGCTCTGGATTTCAGCTCAAGTCATGATCTCACGATTCGTGAGATCGAGCCCCCAGTCGGACTCTGTGCTGACAGTGCAGAGCCTGCTTGGGATCCTCTCTCCCTTTCTCTCTGCCCCTCCCACTTCTCAAAAATAAATAAACAAACTTAAAAAAAAAAAGAACACTAAAAAGAAACAAACAGGGGCGCCTGGGTAGCTCAGCCGCTTAAGCGTCCGACTTCGGCTCAGGTCATGATTTCACGGTTCATGAGTTCGAGCCCCGCAACAGGCTCTGTGCTGACAGCTCAGAGCCTGGAGCTGCTCCAGATTCTGTGTCTCTCTCTCTCTCTGCCCCTCCCTGCTCATGCTCTGTCTCTGTCTCTGTCTCTCTCTCTCTCTCAAAAATAAATAATAAAAACAAAAAAACAAACAAAAGGTTGAGAGCTAGACAGGAGAAGGGACCCCTGGTCATGTCGTGTGTCCATTCACGATTCTGCCACATGCAACCCTGCTTACACCTGCCTTCTCTGCCACCAGCCAAGGTGAGACCCAGGACACCAGAATGAGAATGGATGGCCAGCCTTGTTTCATGATTAAGCAATCCCACAGAAGGAGAGGTGCCAACTTCCCACTCTGCTGCTGCTTTTCCTACGAGCTTTTCCTAGTCCCGTGAAACCAAATCAATAAGAGATTCCTACTTGCTAGGGGGTCAGGTTTCAACTATGTGTTTGGAAATCAGTTGTGTGTATCGCAAAGGCACCTGCCTGAAGTTCTATTGTTGTAAATAATGGTGAGGCACTTAGGGCTGCCTCCAACATTCATTTACTCCAAAACTGCAGTTCCACGAAGATCATGAGTCTGGATCTTGGCTCCTCTCCATGGACAGTGCACGTTCACTGCTTCAAGCTGTCCTCACTGCCATGGGAGCAGAGAGTATTCCTCTTTCCTCAGGGCTCATGGTGGGGAGCCATGGGAGAAGATAAGAGGCCACCAGGCCCTATGACATCCCCAGAGCTTCAAAGAGTTGAGGTCATGGGGGAGAGGGACCTGGGGAACATTGGGGTGAGGAGGGAAAGGACACCAGCAACACTGATGATGATAAGAAGCTCTGAAGGGCCTGAGTCTTCTGCTGGTTTGACCTTGGCATTTATTATTCAAGCTGCAGTCTCACACTGTCTCCCTTTTTTCTCTACTGCCCCTTCTTGCTTCTCATCAGCATTTCTGTGACTCTCTGAAGAGCAAAGCAGTTTCACTGTATCCTCCAGACTGTTCTCATCCTTGAAGCCAAAATACAAATGGCTGATGAATATATGTTTTTGAAGAGAACGCCATCACTAGTAATCAAGGGAATGCAAAGTAAAGCAAGCAAGTTACCATTCCCACCCCCCCCCATAGGTTGGAAGCAATAGTAATACCTAGTGTTGGTAAAGATATGGAGAAGTGGGCACGCTCACACCCTTCTTGTGGGCAAGCAAGTTGGTACAACCTGCTCGACAGCAATTTGGCAATCTGTATCAAAAAGTCTTAAAATGTGGCTCAGATGGCTCCTGTCCCCTAATATTCATTATTACCATCCCATAAAAATAGATTTTTACCAGGCAGGTTCCTGATCATCCAGAATTAAGAGGCTCTTACAGGTTAGTAAGGCCGGCGACTATATTAGGGTCAAAGTGGAAACAGAATGCAATCACTTCCAAGAACTTTCCTTAAAAGACAGCTGCCTTTGACATTTGCCTCTTACTCTTGCCTCCTCCATCCACTGCTTGGGAACAAGATTGATACATAGAGATCAGTAATGGTACATGAAGATGAAGGCTGTACCTCAGAGATGGTAGGGCAGAAAGGTGGAAATTGCCTGCGCCCCTCCTGGTTTACCCAAATCTGGGCTCATAGGTAAGAAAGAAGGAAACTTGTATCTCAGAACTGAACCTAATCCTTACTGATACAATATTCATGCCCTTTGTCCCAGAAGTCCCATGTAATTTATCTTACGAATCACTCACATGTGCAAAGAGAGATATAAAATGATGCTCACTGCATCCACTAAACTGTTTAAGTGTCCAATAATTGAATGAGTGAATAGGTAAGTACGTAGGGAGGGAGAGAGGAAAGGAGGAAGGGAGGAGGGGAGGGAGGAAGGAAGAAAAGAAGGAAGGAAAAGTGAGGGAGACAAAACAATGAGGAAGACATAGATGTTAATTTATAATCTTTGAACACACTACATTAAGGCTAGTTTGTGTTGTGCATCTTTTCATTTCAGGAATAAGAGAAAAATTCTAAATGAGAAACCTATACGGATTATATACAGGGGTGGGGGTTTGACAAGATGGAAGATGGGAAGTATCTGGAGACTGCTCATCTTACAGAGGAAATTAATACCTTGAAGGAAGAGCCACACAACTGTCACTCTTGTAACTTTAGACTATACATGGGACCTGCATCAAAGCAAGGTGAAAGAGAGTGAGTAAGATGACCTTAGAGGTTATGATTTCACATTCCAACCATGAGATATGCAAAATGCAATGAGATATCATTTTCATATTTACAAGAGATATGAGTCATAAAATATGACTTACATGAAAAGAATACTTAATTATAGTAATTACCACAGTAAAGTTAGGCAAAAAAAATACATTTACATATTTTAATGACTAAAAGATATGTCACATTCAATCAAATGGGGTCACCAACTGGGTTGATAGTTCGAACCTAACCTGAAAAACAAGACTAAGACAGAATGGGTCTCAGATTTCAGGGATACAGAAGGCAACGTCTGGAATAGACAAGGGACTCAGTATGTTCCATCAAGGTAACAATAAAGAACCAGGTTCCCTGATATTTTAAAAACTTCAAAAAACAATACAAAGGAATATTATGTAGACTTAAAAAAATAATTTCTAGCAAAAGTTATAACATGGATGAAACTCGAGGACATTGTACCAAGTAAAATAAGTCTGTCATAAAAGGACAAAAATTGTATGATTCCACTCATATAAAGTCTCTAAAGTAGTCAAAACCCCAGAAACAGGAAGTGGAAATTAAAAGGTGATGGCCAAGGGCTGGAGTAAAGGAAGAGGGGGGAATTAAGATTTAAAAAGTACAGAGTTTCAATTTAAAAAATGAAAAAGTTCTAGGGATCCGTTACACAACAAAGTAAATACACTCAACACCACTAAATAGTACACTTAAAAATTATTAAGATGGTATTTAATGTTACGTATTTTTTACTACAATTGAAACAAACTAATTAATTAACCAAAAACTTCAGCAAACTGGGGGTGTCTGGGTGGTTCCGTCAGTTAAACATCTGACTCTTGATTTCAGCTGAGATCATGATCTCACATTTCGTGAGTCTGAGCCTCACATAGTCCACACTGTTAGCAAGAAGCCCACTTGGGATTCTCTCTCTATCCCTAGCTCTCTGTCCTTCTCCCGCTTGTGCACACATGCTCTGTCTCTCCCTCTCTCAATAAATAAATCAACTTAAAAAAAAAAAAAAACACTTCAGCAAACTGAAAAGAGACCACCAAATTTTTTTTTTACAGTAAAGCAAAAACATGAGATGATATAATTATTTTCTTAGAGGGTAACTATTTTTCAGCCTTGTGAATATTTTGAATTTAATGTGGAAATGTGTAAGATCATCAAAATCTATAGTGTTTATTCCATTTTAAAAGCATAAATTCCATTTTAAAAATTTGACGGTGTTTAAATTTGTAAAACATGAGTTAGAGGCCCTTCAGTGTGTTTATTAGAGTTAGACTGATGAATAAAACATCTCTAAGCTGAATTTAGCATATCAAACACTAGGTTTTTAGATTTATAAACTCAATATATCAGTTATTCCAAACAATGGATTCGAAAAATTAGTAATGTTAAAATGTCCATACTACCCCAAGCCACCTACGATTCGTTACAATCTCTATCAAAATTACAATGATGTTGTTCACAGAAATAGACCAAAGAAACCTAGAATTTGTGTGAAATCACAAAAGAGCCCGAAAAGCCAAAACAATCTTGAGAAATAAGAACAAAGCTAGAGGCATCACACTTCCTGATTTCAAACTACAGGAATCAAAGCAGTTTGGTATTGACATAAAAACAGACACAGGGTTCAATGGAGCAGAACAGACAGGCCAGAAATAAACTGACTCATACATGGGCAATTAATTTATGGTAAAGGAGCCACAAATATACAATGGAGAAAAGACAGTCTCTTCAATAAACGGTACTAGGAACACTGGACAGCCACATGCAGAAGAATGCAAAAAAACCTGGACAACTGTCTTTCATGACACACAAAAATAAGTTCAATTTGGATCAAAGACTCGAACGTAAGACCTGAAAGCATAAAACTCCTAGAAGAAAACATAGGCAATAAGCTTCTTAACATCAATCTTAGAGATAAGTTTTTGGATATGACACCAAAAGCAAAGGCGGCAAAAATTAAAATCAACAAGTAGGACTCCATCCAACTAAAGATCCTTTGCACCTCAAAGGAAATCATCAAGAAAATGAAGAGCAACCTACCAATAAAAAAAAAAAACTTGCAAATCACATATCTGATAATATATCTGATAAGGAGTTAATATCCCAAATATATTTTAAAAAATTCACACAACTCAAGAGGAAGAAAAAATATCCATTAAAAAAATGGGCAGAGGATCTGAACAGACATTTTTCCAAAGAAGACATATAGATGGCCAACAGGTATATGAAAAAGGGCTCATCATCACTATTCATTGGGGAAATACAAATCAAAATCACAATGAGATATCATCTCCACCTGTTAAAACGTCTATTACAAAAAAGACAAGAAATAACAAGTGTTGTGAGGATGTGGAGAAAAGGGAGCCCTTGTGCACTGTTGGTAGGCATGTAAATTGGTACAGCCACTATGAAAAACAGCATGGAGGTTCCTCAAAAAATTAAAAATAGAACTACCAAGGGGCACCTGGGTGGCTTAGTCGGTTAAGCATCCGGCTTCAGCTCAGGTCATGATCTCACGGTTTGTGGGTTCTAGCCCCACATTAGCTCAGAGCCTGGAGCCTGTTTCAGATTCTGCGTCTCCTTCTCTCTCTGCACCTCCCCCGGTGACACTCTGTCTCTCTCTCTCAAAAATAAACATGAAAGAAAGAAAGAAAGAAAGAAAGAAAGAAAGAAAGAAAGAAAGAAAGAAAGAAAGAAAGAAAGAAAGGTAGGAAGGAAGAAAGAAAAACTTCCAAATGACCCAACAATTCTACTTATGGGTATTTATCTGAAGGCAACAGAAACACTAACTCAAAAAGGTATCTATACCCCTATGTATATAGCAGCATTATTTACAATAGCTGAGAGAGAAACAACATTAGGGTCTATTGATGGATAAATAGATAAAGAAAATGTGTTATATATACACAATGGAATATTACTCAGCCATGAAAAGAATGAAATCTTGGGGTGCCTGGGCAGTTCAGTTGGTTGAGCATCCTCCAACTCTTGATTTCAGCTCTGGTTGTGATCTCATAATTGGTGGAATTGAGCCCCACAATAGGCTCTGTGCTGACAGCACAGGGCCTACTTGGGATTCTCTTCTCTTTCTCTTTCCCTTTCCCTCTCTCTCTCTTTGTCCCTTCCCCATTAACACATACTCTCTCTAAATAAATAAATAAATAGCCTTAAAAAAAGAATGACATATTAAAAAAAGATGAGTGGATAAAGATGTGATGTGCACGCACACACACACACACACACACACACTGGAGTATCATACAAAGAAAAGGGTGAGATTTTGTCATTTATGACAACATGGATGGACCTAATGAATACTATGCTAAATAAGTCAGACAGAGAAAGACAAATACCATATGATTCACTCATCTGTGGAATCTAAAAAACAGAACAAATGAATAAATTAGAAAAGCAAAATCAGACTTACAAATACAGAGAACAAATTGATGGTGGCCAGAGGGAAGAGGGTGGAAGGGTGGGCAAAAAAGGTGAAGGGGAGTGCAAAATGTAGGCTTCCCATTATGGAATGAATGAGTCACAGGAATAAAAGCCACAGCATAGGGAATGTAGTCAATGACACTGTAATTGCATTTTAGCTATTATACGGAGCCACACTTGTGGTGAGCATAGCGTGACATATAGAGAAGCTGAAGTATACAAGAATCACACCAGAAACTAACATAACAGTGTGTGTCAACTATACTTAAAAAAAACACTTTTAGGGGCGCCTGGGTGGCGCAGTCGGTTAAGCGTCCGACTTCAGCCAGGTCACGATCTCGCGGTCCGTGAGTTCGAGCCCCGCGTCGGGCTCTGGGCTGATGGCTCAGAGCCTGGAGCCTGTTTCCGATTCTGTGTCTCCCTCTCTCTCTGCCCCTCCCCCGTTCATGCTCTGTCTCCCTCTGTCCCCAAAATAAATAAATGTTGAAAAAAAAAATTAAAAAAAAAAAAACACTTTTAAAAATAAATAACAAAAAAACATATATATACACATACACACTGACATACAGGTACACATACTACACACATATATACACAGATAAATGTGCGCGCGCGCGCACACACACACACACACACACACACACACACTGAACCCATTTCATTCCCCTGTGCTTTTCTTCATTACTATTTGAATTTCTCCACATCAAAAGTAATTAAACACAACATTGGGCAAGAAATAGTAACCCTGAAAGATGAATACACTTAAAAGTTTAATTATTGTTAGGAAAGATGTCAAGAAATCATGGACATTTTCAGGTCTAGTAATATTTTCTTTATGGAAAATTTTCCAAACATTCCTTTTCCCACCCAGATTCCAATGCTATTCCCTACGTTCTCCGTCTTGATTCTTCCTGCCTGATGACACAATCTGTCTTCTGGACTGAGACCCTGGTAACTCAGAATGTGCTCTGTGGACTAGCAGCCTCTACACAACCTGTCTAGAAGAAATGCATCATCTTTAGCAGGATGAAGCAGAGGTAATAAAAATAGAGCTTGCTCTCCCGAAGGATCTAGTCCAGCTAATTAAAGGATACTTGTTTCAAATATGGGTATGTATTTGCATGAAACCATCCTCTTTGCCTTCTAGGAAAACTTACTACCAAAAATTAAACTAAAATTATAACCAATTCTTGTGTTTCAATTCTGTCGGGTAACTAGAAACAGTTAACAATGATGACTATTCTGTGTACCTGACAGCAAAAACTAATTGAAAAGGAGAGCAGAACCAAGAGTCCTGTCTTCTCTCTCCCTTCTCTATCCACTAGGGTGCCTCACTGCAGCCAGCTGTTGAGAGGAGAGAAGACTGACTGGAGGCATCCCCAAGAACAAGGAAGCAAGGGAAGCTTGACCATTCTCTGGGGTAAAGCTATGAAATCAAGACATCAGAGTGGACAGATGCAAAATACCTTTAAAGAGACCAAATAGCTCCCAGGCCTCTGAGAGGAGACAGTAAGCTGATCAAATATATTAACATATCTAAGGGAAAAATGTTTCAGTCTCCAGGGGCAGTTGGTCAGGCAGGAAGGCTTAGAAAAAGAAGAACTTTAGAGGCAAATGCTAAAGCCATCAGGAGGACACCTTGAGACCCACCTAGTGTGAGATAAAGGAAAAGTCATTTCTATCATTATAATATCGACGTGTGATGATGCCAGAGCTGGGCAGCAGCGATGCAGGAAATGACAGAGGTGTTGGGTTCTGGAAGGCTGGGACCATGAAGCACCAAAACCCTAACAGACCTTGCTTGGATCCATGCTCCTCCCACCAGCTTGCCAGTAAAATCAAGCTTCCTTAGCGCAAGGCCTTCAAGGAAAGAAGGTACGACAGAAGACTGCCCAAACACCTCTCCAGTCTCTACCTAACTTAATGCAAGAGCATCCTGACTTTATATAACATTTCTGTGACCTGGGTGATAGAAAAGAATCCTGGGAGACACAACCACTCTCTTATTCTATTGACGATTGTTCTTGTACGTTAGAGCCCCGGCAAGGGCACCAAGATAACGTCACCCCGAAGCCCCTGGGAAGTGGCCAGCCCAGACAGCCAGGGTCCACGCCCGTTCTGCCTGGGCGCATGCTCAGGGCTTTGCTTTGAAAACTCCCATCAGCCTGGGCCACAGAGATCAGTTCATGATTATTCGCTAAGATATTGATTATAAACATGTAATTTTTCTTATTCGACATTATTAATCAGAGGCATGCAAACTAAGAAAAAAAATTAGCAAAGGGAAAATTGGCACACAGTTTAAGCAAAAAGCATTCCCAAATACTGTAAGTAGCAGCAGAAAGCAGAAAGACACCAAACATTTTAAAAATAGGTATATACCTCTGACCCAGGAATTTTACTTCTAGGAAGGTATCCTTACCTACTAACAAAGGGTACGAACACAGATTTAACCATGATGATGTCTTCTAGAGCAGGTCATAATAGGTAAAACATGGAAACGGCACAAATATTCAACAGCTGAAACTGGTTAAGTATCTACAACACAATCGCACAATGACATTTGCAATATGCTACAAAAGTACATTTACTGACCAGGGAACATACTCTCAATGTAGTCTCCTTCTCTTTTTTTTTTTCATTTTTTTTAATGTTTATTTATTTTTGACAGAGAGAGAGAGAGACAGAGTGTGAGTGGGGAGGGGCAGAGAGAGACAGAGACACAAAATCTGAAGCAGGCTCCAGGCTCTGAGCCATCAGCACAGAGCCCAATGCAGGGCTCGAACTCACGGACTGTGAGATCATGACCTGAACCAGACGCTTAACTGACTGAACCACCCAGGCACCCCTCCTTTTCTTTTATTTCGTTCTATTTTCTAAGTTTTTCAGTGAACATTTATTATCACAAAAAGCCCTGGTTCTAAATCAAAGTTGAGGAACTGCTGCTGTTCATTTAAAGAATAGAATCCAGTCACTGGAAAGAAGAGGGCACACACACATATCCATTTAACTCCTCTCTCCACTAGAGAGCAAAGGAGTCTCAAAGAGGTATAAAGGGCTTATCTGAGGCCACCCAGGGCTATTACCCAGCGCTGCAGATACTCATGCTAAGAGGTGTTCAATTGATCCTAATGCCATCCAGTTAGAGCAGAACCTTGTCTCTCTATGCAACTCAACACCAGTGACTCAGCTCAGAAAACAAAGTGGCCCCTCTAGCTACGTGTTGAGCCAAAATATTTGAATAAAACCCTTTCTAATGATCTCTTCTCTATGTCCTAAACCCAGTAGTAAGAAACCTCAGTTTGCAAACTTCATCCCACATGATATTCTAGGATTTTTCTGAAGTCATAAAATATCAAGCTTGCCTTGAGACATTCCAGAGTGAACCGGTGAGCTGGGGAAGGGAGAGAGAAAATGACAAAGAAGAAGGTCTACTTTGTGACTCAGACTTAGTGTCGGTGCTTAGTGTGAAAACTCTTCTACTTTGTGAAAGCCTTCATCTTTCTGTGCACCAGAAAAGAACACACCCACCTCTCAGAAGCTGACTTGGGACTCCAGTCCGCTGCTGCGGGAAAGTCATGCCTCTCTTCCCTTCTGTGACCTAAGTCGAGTGACAACTTGACCCATTTCCAAAGAGACACTTATTGCAAAACTGTAATGAACACTGCCACATCCAGCCTTCAATAATCCTTCTATAACATCTGTTTTCTCCTCAGGCAACATTCATTTGGAGATTTTTTATAACACAGAGGAACAGAGCAATGCTTCCCTCACTCCACAGACCAGGAAAGCAGCCATCAAAAGGGAAAGGGAATAGTCCAAGCTTCCCCATCTCCCCAGGCCTCCATCTTGGCTGCCATTAACAGATGCACACCAGCACCGGGAAAAATAAGTGACCCACAAAGGGATAAAGGTCTTACTTACGGACACACATTTCCCGGCTTTCATAAAATCCAGGACAACACTGAGATTTGCGCCTATACATAGTTTTCTCTCCATGTCGATAGGCCGTCCGATAACTGATTCTACACAGAGGGAGAAATCACACTGTTACTTCTTTTGACCGACAATTTGATTAGAAATCAAGAATTTTTATTTTAATACCAAAGGGCTATTACATATATATATAATAAAGGTATGAAGAGCAAAGTATTCTAAAACAGTTAAGAAGAAACAGGGAGGGGCACCTCGGTGACTCAGTCGGTTAAGATTCCAACCTCGGCTCAGGTCATGATCTCACAGTTCGTGAGTTCGAGCCCACAGTTAGGCTCTGTGCCGACAGCTGGGAGCCTGGAGCCTGCTTCGGATTCTGTCTCCCTCTCTCTCCGCCCCTCACTGGCTCCCCCTCTGTCTCTCTCTCTCTCAATAATAAATAAACATTTTAAAAACTTTTAAAAGAAGAAGAAACATGGAATAAATGTCTTGATGAATAGTATGCTAACTCTTAATCAGTTTGCTAAGAATATATTAAAATTGCCCATTTAAGTCAAGTTATACTTTATTTCAAGGGATCAGAAGTTTTATGACTTTCCTATTTCACTTATCTTGAGATAGCTCAGAGAGTATAATTAATTTCAGCTATGACACTGATCTAATTACCATTCACATATGTTTTAAAGGAAGAATTCAGAGAATTCCTTGAAAAATGAGACAACACAGTCTCATCCCACTATAAAATAGAAGTATACAGGGCGCCTGGGTGGCTCAGTCGGTTGAGCGTCCAGCTTCATCTCGGTTCATGATCTCACAGTCTGTGAGTTCGAGCCCCGTGTTGGGCTCTGTGCTGACAGCTCAGAGCCCGGGGCCTGTTTCAGATTCTGTGTCTCCCTCTCTCTCTAACCCTCCCCCATTCATGCTCTGTCTCTCTCTGTCTCAAAAAGAAATAAACGTTAAAAAAATTAAAAACAAAAATAGAAGTATACAAAGGACTCTCACATTTAACTAAAGCTTCATTCATTCACTGATTCATTTATGCAACACACGCTCACTGAGTGCTTAATATATTCCAGGCACTGCTCTAGACACTGGGGAAGTAGCTCAGAGTGAGCAAAACAATATAAAGCCTTGCCCTCAAAGAACTTACACTCTACTGGGGAAGACAGACATATAGAATTTAAGTGCAGATACATATTAAACAAATAAATCGGTCATATCATGACTAGTAATGATTATATAGTGTGATGAAAAATAAGGCCTGACTAAGGAAAGAGAGTGTGACAGGAAGGGAATACTTGTTTAGATGGAGTGGTGGAGGAAAGCCTGTCTGAAGAAATAACATTGAGCATAACATTTAGTGCAGTATAAATCAACAGGTGTTACATTAGACCCATGACTCACACCATGGTAGGCATTTTACCAATAAAAGTAAGGCATCTCTGGTCCCTTCCATATTAACATTCATATTTAAGATGTTTTTCTTCTCTGTTTTCACATTTATAGGGGAAAAAATGTGGCTTAAGTTGAGTTCAAGTTTAAATTAGTCCAAATTGAGTCAGATATTCAAGTAGAAACGTATGCTGGAATATGAGTTTCTTGAAGTCCATAATTAAGAGTGTCTCCCCCGTTTACGCATCACACAAAAGCTGCATGAATTCTTGCTAACCAAACTATGGTAACCAGGAGACACTTCCCCTGTAAGCTCATCAAGGGCATGGACAGGCTTTTTTTTTTTGCATGTCTGTATCTCCTATGGTTTGGAACAAGGCTAGGACAGTAACAAGCACTCAATAACTATTGACTAGATGAACAGATGCATCTTCTCATACATGTAACGTCTCTGTAGTAAAGTACTTCCCAGTTAGCCAAACTCCATAAATAGACCTGAGCTTTGATTACCTGTGCCGTGTACATTTAAACCAGTTCAGAATGTCAGTGCAGCTGGTGTAGTAAATTTGATCGAAGGGATGCGGGTATGACTCTTGCACAGTCACTGAGTAGCTGAAAAGAAGAAGAAAGGTAAGGAATCAGTAGTTCCTACTCTTACATTAATGATGTACTGTGTACATACAAACATCATAGACTAAATTGTCTCCATTTGCTGACTTTCAAAAGAGAATCTCCACGTGTTTACAGGTTTTTATTTGACTGAGAACACCAAAAGGACCAATATTAATAATACATTTAAAAGATAAGAATTCATGTTCTAAATTCATAAAAAAATTCTCTTTACTACTCACCATTAACTCTGATAACCCTAAACTTGAAAACGTTACCACCATGTACGTTTCTGTACTTAATGGCATCCCCTCATCCCAGGTGTCCAGGCTTAACCCAGAACTTACACAAGGAAGTTTTCAACCGAAATGTGCATGCAAATAATAAGCTAAGAGACAATGTGAATATTATTACTAGTACATTTTGGTACTGATTCTGGAAAATCAAAAAGAACACACTTCTCAGGTTGGAACTTGAATTAATTTGGTTTTGGGTTCCTGCCCTACTTTTCAGGCAGTGGAAGAATATATACAACCTCTGAATAAAAACTACAAAGTCTCTAAGCTAGGTTCTAAACACACAGCAGAAACAACTAGCCTGAAATATACATACCCACAGCCTGCTGCTACTTAGCCTGGGTTTTCAATACATTTCACTAACAGCTTCTTGTTAAAGTAAAGGCATGCCATCCTAAGAGCCTAAGAATGCAGGTGGAAAACATCCACGAAACACAAAAGCATTCAATGTTCAATGTCATATTTCTTCATTTTAAAGCAGTCTATTACATGACTCAAGAGCTTAGAGCTCCTGCCTATAGGAGAACCCGAAGCATCCTCTTGTCCAAACAAGTTAATCCTCTTCTCTTTAACAGTCTCAAAGATTTTCACTAAAATCGTTAATTCACCCTAGCAAACAAAACAGGCCACAATTATGGACTCACTTGCAGCAAATCAATGGACCAACTTCATTATTAGGTACAGATGAGACTTCTCTAGTCTAGGTATTGACTAGAGAAGCCACAGAAGGAATCAGTTTGAAATGTTGGCATAAAGAATTCAGGTTAGGGGTGCCTGGGTGACTCAGTCGGTTAAACATCTGACTCTTGACTTCAGCTCAGGTCATGATCTCACGGTTTGTGGGGTTGAGCCCCACATCAGGCTCTGTGCTGACATTGCCAAGCTTGCTTGGGATTCTCTCTCTCCCTCTCTCTCTCTCTGCTCCACCCCCTGCTCACCCTCTCTCCATCAAAAATAAATATTTCAGGTTAGATATAGGGCAGAACCTTCTCATCTGAAAAGCTATGCGGTGCTGGCCTCCCCACCAATGGGATTTCTTTCTCTAGCCAGTCTCTGTTAGCCATAACATACTTAGGCTTCAATAGGAAGTCTATAAAATAACCTAACTATTCACCCTTTTGTGTATTTCATTCTTTGGGCCATTGCACCTTGATTTCTAGGTAAATTTAGGGATCCTCTACAAATCTTAGGCAGATGCAACAGGTCTTACTGAACAGATCATTGGATTAACAGAAGACAGGGTTATCCTGATCAACAGTAAGAAACTAGATGGCAATCAGCAAATAACCTTCTTTTCCTGTTTTTATTTTTTTTAATGTTTTTATTTATCTTTGAGACAGACAGAGACAGAGCATGAGCAGGGGAGGGACAGAGAGAGAGGCAGACACAGAATCGAAGCAGGCTTCAGGCTCTGAGCTGTCAGCACAGAGCCCGACGCAGGGCTCCAACTCACCGACTGTGAGATCATGACCTGAACCAAAGTCAAACGTTTAACTGACTGAGCCACCTAGGTGCCCCTTTCCTGGGTTTTGATAACCACATCTTAAAACCAGGGGGTCAGAGGTAGTCTTGAAGATCCCTTCCACTTGGCATTCTGAATTTCTAACGTACATTTTAGGTGACTATTTTCTTCTCTACCATACGCAACCTGAGGCTACCGGCAAGAACAGGTTCAGATGATCGCACAGTATGCAAATGCCAACATCTGTGATATTACTCCTTTAGGGGAAAAGAGGCCTCTGTTAAAATACAAAGGTTCTTAGGGTGGGTGCCTGGGCAGCTCAGTCACTCAAGCATCTGACTCTTGATTTCGGCTCAGGTCATGATCTCACGTTTTGTGAGATTAGAGCCCCATATCCTGTTCTGTGCAGACGGCACAGAGCCTGCTTGAGATTTTCTCTCTCTCCCTTGCCCTCTTGCCCTCCCCCCACTCATGCTCTCTCTCAAAATAAATAAATAAGTGTTTTAAAAAATATATAAAGTTTCTTGGAACGAAATATCACAGTAAGCTATTAATGTCTTCTGACTTCAGCACTGCTCTGAGGTTCACGTTAATGCAAATTAGAAGACCTCGCCAACTTTTTTCCTGCCTCTCCAGCTGCTTGTAAATAACTGAACCTTGAGGTCTGTAGCATTATTTGTCCACTCCATTTTCAGTGGACAGCAAAGCAGATGAACATCCTCTGTATATGAAACTACCATACAGGTGCGGTCTTATATTACCTGTGAACAAAACACAGCTGCTTTCCTCCACTAGAGGAGTTAAAAAGAAGCCACTCTGAATCAATGCCAGTTGGGTGACAACAATATTCTACCAGGCCCTACAGCACTAATACAAGTGAACTACATTGGTTTGTTGGAACTACACTTAATGCTTTATTCCCATAAAATTTCAAAGGTTATGTTATGACATTAAACGTCTGTATGCCTTCAAGAGCAGAAGTGATCATAGACAAATGGGTCCCGGGCAAACGCAGCCCATTTGATGTGGATGGCAGCACGGATTCCATAGGCAATCATGAGAAGTATGTTCACTAATTTCTAGCAGCCTGTAAGGTTGTTTCAAATGAGAAGAAATACTGAAGAAGAGGAATTTGCTCTCTGGCCTCTTGCCCCTCACCAACAGCACACACTTGCAGGATGCTTCCGTGGTTTTAGAAGATACAAAAGCTCTTCTCCATGAAAGGGTCATCGAACCATTTAGGATTCCAATTCAACGAAAAGGTATTGAACATCTTCTCTGCAGCTCCCACCCCCTAAGAGCTCTCAGCAGAGGCTAGCTCTCAAGGCTAAAAACAACACAATATGGCTTTAACAGAGAAATATGTACAGTTTGGGGAATAACCAAAGACAAAATTGACGATGCTTTGAGCCTTTCTCTTCCACCTCGACTCCTCTTCTTAAAATTATTGGGAAGCTAGGGGAGCCTGGGTGGCTCAGTCGGTTGAGCATCTGACTTCAGCTCAGGTCACGATCTCACAGTTTGTGGGTTTGAGCCCCGCGTCAGGGTCTGTGCTGACAACTTGCTCAGAGCCTGCAGGCTGCTTCAGATTCTGTCTCCTTCTCTCTGCCCCTCCCCCGCTCATGCTCTGTACCTCTCTCTCAAAAATAAATAAATGTTAAAAAAATTTTTTTTTAAATTATCGGGAAGCTCAAACTCAGTTCAGAACTGACTGAAAACAAATTACTTGGCACGATGATCAGAAACAGGCTTCTAGTCAAGTCTGTGGGAGAAAGGCTCTAAGCCTTTTCACACCAAATTTCCTTTCTGTTGCATTTTATACATTCTTCCTCTTTTCTAGACAATCTTTCTCTCTTTTCTTACCCATTTTTAATGGCATTACAATCACACTACAAATTTTGGAAAACAACATTTTAAGGAGAGAATTCTGTAACTCATATGTAACCACCAATAGCATATAGCAGATTTTTTTTACAGTCTCCAGGGGTTTTTCATTTTTTGTTTTAGTTAGCTTTTTAGTTTTTATATTATTACAACCATACAATGCACATACTTTTGAAAATTACTGTTAAACTCGAGTATATTATAAGCATGGACTAGTAAATAATTTTCAAATTGTGACTGCCAAATACTCCGTAAATTTGCTCAATACCCACCCAACTAGTTGAACAACTAACTTGTCACTTTTCAAGGGGCCACTTTGTGGAAGCTGTGTGCTCGTAATCTGAGGGGAAAGGTCTCTGAACAGGCTAGCCTCCTCTGGGTCTTTATCACAGCTTCCGGGCTGCTGTTTGAACTTCATCAGCGCCTCTGCTAACAGTCCACACTTCCATGTTCATCAGCGGCTGCTCTTTTTTTTTTTTTTTTAATTCTTGAGAGAGAGGGAGAGAAAGAGAGCACCTGCAAGTGGGGAAGAAGGGCAGAGGGAAGGAGAGAGAGAAACCCAAGCAGGTGCCATACTCAGCGTGGAGCCCAATGAGGGGATTTATCCCACGGCCCTGGGATCGTGACCTGAGCCGAATTCAGGAGTTAGACGCTCAAACGACTGAGCCACCCAGGCGCCTCAGCAGCTGCTCTTATGTACTCACTTCAGCAGCATATATACCAGTGGCTGCTCTTAAAGTCAGTGTGGGAAGGAACTTTCTTGACTGTCTACTTCAATCGTGTGTTTTTCTTTCAATGTTTATTCATTTTTTTGAGAAAGACAGACACAGTGGGGTAGGGGCAGAGAGAGAGAGAGAGGGAGACACAGAATCCGAAGCAGGCTCCAGGCTCTGAGCTGTCAGCACAGAGTCCGACACGGGACTCAAACCCAGGAACAGTAAGATCATGACCTGGCCGAAGTCGTACGCTTAACCGACTGAGCCACCCAGGTGACCCCAAACGTGTTTTTATCACAAATGATCAGCACGGAGCTCCCTGTGCTAGGAGTCACTCTACAGCCAGCACTAACACCACGGCCCCGAGACACCACCCTGTCCCATGCTACCTCTCGGATGTCATTAGAACATCTAAAGCTTCTAAAGTAGACAATAAGCGCCAAACTGCGGTATCAATGGAATCTGACCTCAATTCTACGCTACTTTCCCCACAGCAATGCAGAACTCTTCATCTCCTGCTTGTTTGCTTAATCTTCTCAAATACACTGAAAACATATCACCACCGTAATTTTAACCTATTAAATATCATCCGGGGAGAAACCCCAGCAAGATTTAATGTAAGGTCAAAGAACAGGGGGCGGGGGGGGGGGGGGAAGCCATCATCACTTGGATGCATTCCAAAGTGGTTAGTGACATTTTATCTGCCAAAATGATCTTGTTACTTTCATCAGACATGGTAGGAATTATCATTTCTTATCTCTGCTCGCTTCAGGACTAGCTGCAATCAGTACCACTTCTGTGCTCCACCCCCAAGGCGACGGACAAAGAAGGGCTCCTCTTCACTTGTGTCTTCCTGGGAGGAAACCCTAATAGATGCAAACACTTCAACTCCCAGAACAGGGAAAGGGATGCGGAGAAGAAACAGAAAGTTCACGGAATCATCAGTCTCCCCCAGGACGCTGCGCAGGCTGCCTTTAACAACAAGTACCCCCTGTATATTCTAAATGATTTAACTTTCGTTAATTTCATTTCATGTACACCTTCTGAGAACCGCTGCATTAAAAGGAGGCCTGCTTTTGTCTGAAAATAAACGATTCGGCAGGCCTGGGGCAGGGCCTGACGGTCTGCATTTCTGACAGGCAATGCTCATTAAGCACACTGTGGAAAGCAAGGCTCCAGCCGAATCCACTTGGGACAGGTGGGGTTTAGATAAGGCACAGCTACAGCGAGCCCCGCTCGGACCTACTACCAAGAATTTTGTCCTTGAAACTCATCTTCCTCTCCCCATTTCAATTCAAGCCCTATTTTACTTTTTTTAATGTTTATTTATGTATTTTTGAGAGAGAGACAGAGAAACAGAGAAAAACCCAAGCAGGCTCCACGCCATCAAGATAGAGCCAGGCGCTTAACCGACTGAGCCACCCAGGCGCCCCTACCCGAGTGTTTTTGAAAATACAGGACAAGGCGTCACCCGCACTTTCATTTGACCATTTTAATTTACATTCCTTCCTTCATCCTTGTCAAACAATCCCACTTTCTTCTACCTTTCTTCAAAGAATCATCATCTAGCCTTAAAACGGGAAATGTATCAATAAGAAGATTACGGTTGTCCATCCTTTTTTCTAGCAGGTCATGGAAAAAAAAATACAGTCGGGGGAAAAAAAAAAACCCTCCATCATTTCCCTACTCTTTCACCCTCATTTGCCGTCCCCATTAGTTAGTGTTTTAGAGGTTACTCTAATCACTTCTTCAACAGTGGGATTGCATTAGGTTTAGAGACCAATGTGCCCCCTGTTGTCTGTCTCTCCTCTCTCCCCATTGCCCCACTGATTTCCATATGAAGTCCTTTCATTCCTTGTCAGAAGGTACTCAAGCAACAGTTATTTCTTGAGCACGTGCCCTAAGCAAGGCAGTGTTTTAGACACCGGGAATTATCAACGGCAAACAGAACATGCAATTATGTGTTGCCAAGTTTCGTCAAACCGTTGAACGAGGAATCGGGGCAAAATGTGCGTGTATGAGAGGGTGCTGGATTAACTCAAGTCTTGGTTGTTTTTTCTTTATAGCCTTTCCCTCAGAGAGCCCACCTGTTCGATCTCATCATGCTGGGGACTCCCAATCCTGTACTCCGAAACACAGCCAGGCCCACCTCTCACACCGATCTTAAGAACACAACATGGCAGAACCACACTCACCTCTTCCCTCTCAAATCAACTCTCTTCCTTTAATTTTTTTCATATGTGCAATGACACCTCCACTCTTTCACCGGGCAGGCTGTAAATCCCCCCCTTTCCTGCCTCCTTCACATCCTACAATCAACGTATGACCAAGATTCTGACTGATTCTTATTTCAGAGCATCTTACGAACTTGATTTTTTCCTTCTATTCCAAAGCTTGCATCCTCCCACAAATTCAACCGTCAATGGCCCTCCCTTTTTTAAATGGGAAATGTACCCCTTCTTATATTCACGGACTCATTTTTATGCATTTATGGGTGTTCATTATGCACTTCGTAAGTGAAATACTTATGGGAGGTGCGGTAACGATTATGAGGATAATTAATAGGAGGTCCTTCCCCTTCAATTCTATGTAATACAGTTAATACCGCAAACACATAGAACTTTATTACATACACGTATTTCCTCTACAGCTTAAAGATTCATAATGGAACTATGTGTGTAGGAACCAGTGCGCCCGTCCAATACCCCAGCTGCTGTGCTGGGAAGCCTCTGACCTGTGCTCGTTTGTTTGGTTTTTTTCCATTTATTTATTTATTTTTCATTTATTTATTTAAAGTCAAGTTAGTTGACATACAGTGTGGTATTGGCTTTTACCTGGTGACTGGAATGTGTACCCTGTGGTGTGCTACTCATGGCACTGGGGGTAATGGGGACAAGCGATGGAGAGGTGGATGCAATGGCATACACAGCTATCAAACATACCTATTACTCTTGAGCACTGGGGCATACTAGAAGGATGCCACCTCCTCTTTGAAAAACTGACATGTACAATGTTACTTTTGGATAAAGATGTTTTCTTAGGAATGCAACTAGCACAGGAGAGGGGCGTAGACGACATTTGACTGTACTGTAATGGCACTGGATGGTCTGTGCTATCTGTGTGTTCCCAAAAGGACTAGGGGATCTCTGACAATGACCTGTTGTGTCGTACGCCCTCTGTATTTCCCACTGCAAAGTGCCCTGATCTGCACACTACATCGTCTGCTTTGCTGTAATCTATTCAACCACGCCCTCCTGCGGTCCTGTACTAACACTAGTCTTTTGCTCAAGGCCCTCAGCGGTCTGGGTAGCCCTGGTTTCAAGCTCCCTTCCATTCCCAGAACCGCACATCATCACTGCCATCCACTTGTCTTATTCAAGTCTTTGAGAACATCTCAGCCTTTGCCCCGTTCCTCCTGAAACCTTGTCTCCCTTTTCAGGCCACATAAAGCCCAGTTTTCTTACACCATACATTCCAGCACTTCAGGACAGTATCTCATGCTGTCTTTCACTGCTCATGCATCGGTTCCTCATGCATAAGTCTAGCTCCCTGAGCTTACTGCAAATAGACCGAGAGCAAGGAGAAGATGCCTGGGAGATCATTTTGAGGGAGCTAGTAATATTTTCCCTGCATCATACAATTGCTCCTGTGTTGGAATCAACAGATCAAGTTTTCTTTCACTTTATATTCCAGAAGACCAAGGTGAATAACACCGTCTAGTTTATTAATATAACCACTGCTTTTTACATAAATGAGTCATTTCATCGTCTCTTCTCAAATTCTAATTTCATAGATCAGACTGCTAATGATAGTACATTAAAAAATAACTTATCCGAAATCATTTCTCAGAGTACTTTCAAAACTATTACCTTTCCCAGTGACTGCACACATTAGGGTCTTCAAGATTCAGCGAGGATGCTGTCCTGCTCCAGAGACATAACAATAAACCAATGAAGCTCAGGCATGAGTTCGAAGAAATAACCATTTTTTTTTTACTGAAGAACAACCTATAAGAAAAAAAAAAAACACTCCAAATTAGAGATGCATTAAAGTGACCCAAACATAATTCTTTTCAGTACAGCAACCATTCGGTACCAGTTGTCACTAGGGCCGAACGAGGCATAACAAGCCATGTGTTTAAATAGACAGGTCACCAGATTTCATGGTCCAAGAGAGAGGTATTCCTTGTGCTGTGCAGGGGGGACACCACTTTGTAAATTACAAAAATGTGCAAATCATCATTAATTGCCACCACAACAAAAGCCCTTCTCATCCATGCCAGCCAACATTAAAGGAATCTACCCGAACAACACAGAGCAACACAGGCTTCCAGATTCTCTCACCAGGCACATTTCCCTTCTGGAAGAAGAGGGCTCACAGAGGAATCTGGCCTCATTTGTCCCAGAGGATAAATGATGAAACAGAAGCTCCATTGACTCAAGAGAGAGGCACCTCAGCTCAAAGTGAGATTCATTCAATAATTCATTCAATGTGCACTGAACGCCTGCTCTATCCTAGGCACCATGCAAAAACTGGACATAAAATACAGATGTGGTTTCAGTCCTTGGCCAGTGAGACATTGATAATTTAATCATCATGATGTACAATTGTTATACGTAGTGCTTCACTTTTCCCATTTGCTCAACAGAAACAAAACCAGCTATCTTATGGACGGTTCTTCATAGGTGTACAGAAATAGGTATAAAGCTGTTTAGAGGTGGGTGTTGGAGAAAACCATCCTGGTATTATTGAGAGGAAGAAAGAACACAACAGAGAAGCAAATAATAACATATCTGCAAAACAGGCTGGGCAAAGGAGATACCAAGAGGAAGGAGAATGGTCCACACAGAGAAAACCGGAAGTAAGGGATGGTCAGGCACATTTTAGGACGCTCAAATTCATTCAGCCAAGAAAGAGACAGAGGCATATCACAATGGGTTTTATACACCATTGCAAAGTACATGAACTTCACTGGGGATAACACAGAACTTGCAGGGAACTGAGTGAAACTGAGAGGCTTTTAGGACTTGGAATCCATTGAACTTGGTGACTGAAGGTGGGAATGAAAGAGAAGAGCGCTCCCTGGGATAGCCCCATGGGTCGAGGGCATGCTCTTCACTAAGATGGGAGGCACAGACACCCTCCCCTTTTGGAAGGAAGAAGCTGAAGTTCAGTTTCAGATACGTCAAGTATGAGGTTCCCATGAGATACTCAAATGAAGTCATCTGCAAGCATCTATTGAACACCTACTATGTGCCAGACACTCATCAGCTCGGATGTTGTAACAGCAAGCATGGCCTGCACCTGGAACCCATGCCCAACTCCTAACCTCTAGGAACTTATCACTTAGTAAGAAGGAAATGTCTAATTGCCACATGTATATAAAATGATTTTATATAATTATTATAAAAACGAACATGGATGGTTCAGTCAGTTGGGTGTCCGACAAGATTTTGGCTCAGGTCATGGTCTCACAGTTCCTGAGATCGAGTCCCACATCGGGCTCTGCACCGACAGTGCAGAGTCTGCTTGAGATTCTCTCTCCCTCTCTCTCTGCCTCTCTCTCTCTCTCTCTCTCTCCCTCTGTCTCAAAATAATAAATAAACATTAGAAAAATGGGACAGGGAACTATAAATAGCTGAACCTATTACTAATTAAAAAGAGAATAAATATCAACTGGCCTGTTGGTAAACTAGAGAAACTAGTAACAATAGGCCAGATTATGTGACTAAAACAGTTACTTTCGGGGTGAAAGCTGGCATTTTGAGAAGCTATACTAACTTTCCACACAAGTGTGGAACAACCTTGCAGTTTAAAAAGGTAAGCTTATCAGGGCACCTGGCTGGCTCAGTTGGTAGAACATGTGACTCTTGATCTCGGGGTTGTGAGTTCAAGCCCCACTTTGGGTGTAGAGATTACTTTTATTTATTTTTTTAATATGAAATTTATTGTCAAATTGGTTTCCATACAACACCCAGTGCTCATCCCAACAAGTGCCCCCCTCAATACCCATCACCCACCCTCCCCACCCTCCCACCCGCCATCAACCCTTAGTTTGTTCTCAGTTTTTAAGAGTCTCTTATGCTTTGGCTCTCTCCATCTCTAACCTCTTTTTTTTTTCTTCCCCTCCCCCATGGACTTTCTGTTAAGTTTCTCAGGATCCACAGAAGAGTGAAAACATAGGGTATCTGTCTTTCTCTGTATGACTTATTTCGCTTACCATAACACTCTCCAGTTCCAAAAAAGAGTAAGATTATCTTCAAAAAAACATCGACAATAATACCAGCAAAAACCTCACTGTAGGAAATAGTTTATCCTTCAAATTCAAGAGAACCGATCAAGTGAGGAAGTGCTCAGTCTTTCAAAATCAAGACTGATTATAAGGATAGTAAGTCTCTCGTGATAAGTCATCTATCTCTAAGTGGACAAAAGCTAACACTAAAGAAAACATTGATTTGGAATAAGGAAAAAAGATTACGAATTTGTAGGAAAATTAAAAGATACTATAAGCCACTATGAGAGGTCGTGAAATCTTCAAAAGGGGGAGTTTCAGTCATCACAAAATGTATTCTAACATAAAAAGCATAAGTGGGTAGCCAAAATAGGGCTTATAAATTAATTCAGATTATTGGTGTTTGTCTCGAAGTTGTAGGATCTGAAGCTTAACATGACGCATCTAAAGAAGCCACTCTGCTTAACAGGAATGAATATAAGTGATAACGAAAGGCAGTAACAGCTTACATTTCCTGACCCTTTGATGTGTGTTTCCATCCAACCCCCCACAGCCATTTACCTAAGAAGTGGTGTTTTTATTATCCCATCTCACAGTTGAAGACGCAAAATAGACTGCCAATGTTTCCCTCACTCCTCAAAAAAACAAAACCTTTAATATATTTAGTGGTAACAGATAAGCATGGCAAGTATCTGTCTCATTGCTTTATCTATGTTAGGATAAGCGTTTGTTTCAATGAAGTGTGAAATATGTATATTAACTTTCATTCTTTCCTCAAAGATAAAAACGCGTACTAGTCAGCAGTAATGGGCCATCTACTTACCAACAATTACCCCAAATTGGAAAGCTTATTATATCGTGAGTCACCCACATCTTTGACTCAAACCATCCATTTCCCAATTAGAAATGTTTAGTCTGTAAAGTTAGAAATTGCTGCAAGCAGTGACTCAAACTGCCAAGAAAAAGAAAAAGGCTGTGTGTTTTCTTTTAATGTAAAAATGTTAACGCTAATCTTTCAGTAGCCCTTCCTGCTCTGCACTTGATGTGTGGCTCTGCAAAGGCTTTAACCTCTCTATAGGAATGGCAGAGAAAAAGGAAAAAAAAAAAAAGCAAAATTTGGTCACCTCCCCTTTGCTTTTGAAATTTGGCATAGAGAAAACTCTGTGTTGCAAAGCTACTGGAGGTGTTCATAGAAGGGAAAATATAAGTACATTTTAAAAATGTATATATACGTCAGCTTGTCTCATTCCCAAAGGATTTTCTGCATTCTAGAAAATTAAGTGAATTCTAGAATAATCTACGTTAAAATATAAAACATCAAAAGCAAAAATAATTGCTAGATCAAGATTCAGGGAACATGCAAACACATATACAGGTTAAAACCATTTAAGAAAATGATTCAAAAGTTTCATACGGTGAGGGGAGAGGACATTGCAGAAATATGCCAATGAGCTGTAAAAAACTACAGAAATACAGCATTTCACTATATTCAGAAACAGATGTTCCTTCGTTTTGTTCTGTCTTGTTGAATAAAGGTACTGAAAAGCAGAGGTGCCTGGGTGGCTCTTGACTCCTGCCCAGGTCAGGATCTCATGGTTCCTGAGTTCAAGCCCCACTTTGGGCTTTGCACTGACAGAGTGGAGCCTCCTTGAGATTCTCTCCTTCCTCTCGCTCTGCCCCTCCCCTGCTCCCTCTCTTTCAAAAATAAATACACATTTAAAAATAAAATAAAATAAAATAAAATAAAATAAAATAAAATAAAATAGTAATGAGAGGCCATCCAAGTCATTGGATAGGGCATTACATACACCCTTTCCCTATTTCATGTTTTCTTCTATAGGTTTTGATGAGCAAATGTGGGTACCTTTTTTTCCTTTATATCTACCCTGAAGGAAGAAAGTTCAATACATTTTTTCCCCCTCATGTCTCTGTTTTAAGCTATGCCATCTTGCCTTACACTCTAATCTTCCACTTTGAAAACAAAATGCAATGTTTAAAAAAAATAGCATTATTTCAATTGAAAAAGAAAGGTAACAAGGTGATTTGTTTCATTAAAATAGACATTTGGAAAATATTCAAAATTCTAAATAAAGAGTTATGCTACCCCCACCCACTCAGTCTTCCTCTTCCAACAACTTTCCTTATGATTCCATTTAACAAAATGTAAAATGTAAAAAAAAAAAGAAAGAAAGATAGAGAGTCATTTGCATGAACCCCCTAGTGCCAAACTTGATTGCATTCCATATCATTCACTTAATTATTATGGAAAAATCAAAACAGAAAATCAGTACAACTGATTAGCATTGCTAAAGTGCTCCTATTAGAAAAAAAGAAACACAGCAGGCAGAATTAACTCTTGCTGCCTACTAGGAAGGTAGGCTTTGCTTATTCTCACAGAAACCTCAATAAATAATCAGGTTGAACCCAGTCCTTACAATGGATGAATCAGGGTTCTGATGAGAGGGAGCAGTTTCTTTCTCAGTGTATTAGAGAGACATAAATAACAGGGCGTTGATTTACTAATTTATTTTTGCAACAACAGAGGAATAAATGATTCCAGACAATCCTTCCTGGTTCTAAAATCTATTTCCTTCCTAGAATCATTAAGGGCACACATAGAAATAACTTTGATGCCCTCACTCAGTTTTTTTTTCTTTTTAAGCACATTTCCCTAAAATCATCTCACAATTTTCTAAGTGAAAAGACATTTCTATTTATTTATTTATTTATTTATTTATTTATTTATTTATGTTTATTTATTTATTTATTTTGAGAGAGAGAGAGACAGAGAGACAGAGAGCACAAGGAGGGAGGGGCAGAGAGAAAAGGAAAAACAGAGAATCCCAAGCAGGCTCCACTCTGTCAACCCAGAACCCGATGCGGAACTGAAACTCACCAACTGTGAGATCATGACCTGAGCTGAAACCAAAAGTCAGAAGCTTAAACTGACTGAGCCACCCAGGTGCCCATGAAAATAAGTTTCTCGATTAAGAATAGCCACACTTCCGGGGCTCCTGGGTGGCTGAATAGGTTAAGTCTCTAACTCTTGGTCTCGGCTCAGGTCGTGACCTCATAGTTTGTGGGTTCAACCCCCGCATTGGGCTCCAAGCAGGCAGTGCAGAGCCTGCTTGTGATTCTCTCTGTCTCTCCCCTCCTTTCTCTGCCCTTCCCCTGCTCACACACTCTCTCTCAAAGTAAATAAATGAACTTTAAAAAAGAGAGAGGGAGAGGGAGGATAGCCACATTTCCACAATCCCCACCCACTCTCTGGGTACCAAAAGCCACCGATTTTAATCACTCCATAATGTTATCTATAGAGAACATACTACCTTTTCTTCAGAACGGCCACCCGGGTGGGGCAGAAGGTAGCCTCCTGTGCTCTTCCTGGAGCTTCATGCCTATGAATCGAGTATTAGAGCTCTAGCTCTGGTGTATCTCTTGATTCATGTAACTCTTGACCTCAGGTTGTGAGTTCAAGCCCCACCTTGGGCACAGAGCTTACTTAAAAAAAAAAAAAAAATTAACATAACTTGTGCTGGTTGTCCTGAGAAAAATCCCAGATAAAAATTTCCACAGAAATACTACTTTGCAAATAAAAAGAATCCAGGAGGCACTGTTGTGATTTCCATTTTCACAGTCCAAAGCTAGTTATTCTAGCAGTGTATTACTTTAACCAAGCATAACTCTTCATCTGAAGCAATACAAGAACTATATGCATTTTGTGTGTGCAGAGCCTCACATCACGTTGCTTACATCAAACAGCACAACAGAGATATTCTTCTGAGTCAAATTAAATCATCTCATGTTGGCGGTCACACAGCATTCTGTGGAAGACTCTGAGACTACAAGTTAAACGAACGTGGCTATTGACATCAAAGAAGTTCATCAGTTCCTATGTTATAAACTTGCGATGGTCTCATAACCAAAAAAATATCCCTAAACCTTAGCATGAAGTGAGTGTTTAATACCAGTTCTGGCTTTCACTGGATACTTCACATCAAACAAAAACTGGGCAAAGCACTGAGGATGCCAGGCACTGGGCTACCCTGAGGGAGCTCACCAGCCACAGGGAGAATGGCCACAAACGGACCATTTCAATACAGCACCATGCAGCCATGGTTAAGACCAGAGAGACTATTGTGGGAACACAGAGGTACAGTCTCATCTACTTAACCAGCCAACCCCATAGGTGTTGTCTAGGTGGCATTAACAGGGAGTTCGTGGGAGACCCTGGTCACCCACATGTCCTCAACTCTGGGAGGTACTCCACACCATCTCTAGGAATCCCAACCCCGTATGGAGAAAACTCACAAACAATACTCACTAAGGATCTAAGTTCAAACAACTGAGGGGACCACTATGACTTACAGGGCATGGTCTCTGCCCTCAACAGGTCAAATTCTAAATAAAATATCATTATTTGCCAAATGAGGCAACACAGAAATAAACTGCCAGAGTTTTAACAGGAGGGAAAAATCAATCTGAGCAATACAGTTTCACAAAAGGGGTCAAACTTGAACAGGAGCATTCAAAAGAAAATGAACTAGAAGTCACTGAGCATCTATCTCATGCCTTGCACTTCACATACGTAATCTCATTGGCTGAGATTACACGCTTCACTGGAAATCAGACAATGAAAACAGCAGAGACGTGAACCAATCTGGCTTATGACCTACAGCATCGGCAATCGGTTGACAGCTCATATCTGGGTAAAAGGGAACCCTGAGTAAATGAAAACCATGGCAACAGGTCATGAGGCAAAGGGAGAAGTGGGAGCCAAGCCTTGAGGGTGGAGAGAAGGAGGTCTTACAAGGAATCATGAGAAGCAGTCTAGACAGGTAGGTAGCACTCGATAACAAAGGCTCTTGAGCACCAGGCTACGGAGTTCATATGGTTTTACCCTGTCTGCAGTGGGATGTAGTTAAGTCTTTGAGCAGAGTGCATTATTTAATGAAAGAGGTGTTTGGGAGATTAACGCAGAGGGGCGAGCAAAATTCAATAAGGGAACAGATACTGGAGGCAAAGAAAATGGGCAGAAGTTAGTGCATTCAGGTAGGGGGCAGAACTGCCCATGGAGGGGTAGGAAGTATGGGAAAAACCAGTAAAAGAATTGGCAGGACTGAGAGAAATAATAGTAAATAAGGTCGATATTAAGGACAGCTGTTGTGGTTTTAAACCATTATGAATCACAGTTTTATTTTCTTGGTTCGGTCTACTTATCTCCTATTGGGGAAACAATACCTCTCTTTTTTTATTGGAAAAAGAAACTTCAAACACTCCTTCTCATTCAAGGCTTCAGTGAATAAAATCATCTTGATTTTTCCTAAACTTCTCACGATTTAACATTCTTCATTAACATTCCCACTCATTCTTCTCGATCTGGAGTCCTCATTTTTTGGCCCGTCCACAAAAAAAAAAAAAAAAAAAAAAAAAAAGCCCTATCATCCCTTTTGTAAAATTTACCTTTGTTTCCTTTTTCAACAACTATGCCCTGGCAGCCCTAATCATGCCCTAGCGTCGTAGCCGACCTCCAGGATGACGTCCAATGATCCCTGCCTTGTGTAAGCCCATCTCAGTGAATAGACTGTGTAACCAAAAGGATATTGCAAAAATGACAAAGTATAACTTCTAAACCTAGGTCACCCGGGGGTTTGCGGTCTCCATCTTGCTTTTTGGATCACCATTCTGCAGGAAGCCAGCTGCCCATGTCGTTCAGACACCCAACCAGCAAAGGGAAGAACGCCAACAGCCATGCAAGTGGACCCCCCAGCCCCAGGCAAGCCTTCAAGTGACTGTAGCCCCTGCAGACATACGGACCACAACCTCATGAGACCCTGAGCCAGAGCCACCAGCTAAGCTTCTCCCAAATTCCTGATGCACGGAAACTGAAGTAATGAACGTTTGCTGTTCTAAGCCACTAAATTTTGAGGTAATTTGTTACAAAGCAATAGATAGCCCATAAGTCTGTATTTTAATATACCAAACATATTTCGTTGGACTTCCAAAATGCTCTCAATGACGCTCACGATTTTGCTGACATCTTCAGTAGTCACGCACAGCAGAAACCACCTGTGATGATTCTGAAATCTTTTCCCCGCATTCTAACTCCCAGCAGGGGACCATCATCTTCTAATTACAGCTCCAGTTATTTTGTTCCAAGAGGCATGACCTCACAATGCCTGGGTTTGGAGGTGTATCTGCTGCTTTTCCACACAAAGCATTGTCCTATATTATCCTGCCACTTATCCTTGATCATTCACATTTGAATATCCAGGAGAACCGACCTGCGCCACGATAACCTGGAGAGTTCATCATGTGCTCTGTACCTTATAAAATATAACAGATACTTTTTCCTCTACAAATGAATGTTCCTTTTACTTTCCTGCATCTGAAGTCGTTTTTTTTTTATCTCTGATAATATATCTGAATAAAATATATATACAAAAATTAAAGTTTAATTATTGTTTTTTAACTCTCTATTTTGAAATAATTTCAAATTTATCTGAAAGCTACAAAAATAAAGAATGCCCTTCACCCAGACTCACCAGCTGCTAACATTTTGCCACATTTACTTTATAACTATCTACTTACACACACACACACACACACACACACACATATACATATAACCATTTGAGAGTAATTTGTACGTAATCATGCCTCTATACCTCTAAATACATCAATGTACATTTCCAGAACAAGGACATTTACATATATAATTACAATTATCTAAATGAAAAAAAAAATTAGCCTTGATGCAATGCTACTATCTAATCTAGAGACTGGATTCAATTTTCATCAACTGTCCTAATCATGTAATTATTTTAACCATCTGTCACATAGAAATTTTTCAAAATTTCAAACAAACAATTGTTCTTTCGATCAGCAAACACCAGAGAAGACTGTCTTTGCCCTCAAAGAGTTTACAGTTGAACACGAGAGTGGTATCATGTGTATGGTAATGACAAGGCAACGTAAAATGTGATTAGAGTCAAAGGGGTTATGAAATAAGTCTGAACATTCAGAAAGTATTCCCAACTGGTGAGTGGGCATAGGAGTTAGCACTGTTGAAGACTGTGCTGGGTAGATCGAGCAGGGGAGGTTGTCCCCAGAGGAACCACCATGGGCAAAGGCAGAGAAAGAAACTTTCCAGAGGGAAAGGCAAATGGGCAAGACTGTGCGGAACACAGAGTGGAAAAGTGAGGGAGTGAAGAGGAATGTTAGACCCATGTCAAGAATGGCACTTCATATCGTGGTTCAAGATTGACCCAAGGTAAAATAGCTGAACACCTAATAAGACCTCAGGCAAAGAATGAATGGGTTTGAGAAAAATGAACTAGAAAATAGAACTTGATCAGCCCAGGAAGAAAGGGAGGCCTAGGGGTGCCTGGGTGGCGCAGTCGGTTAAGCGTCCGACTTCAGCCAGGTCACGATCTCGCGGTCCGTGAGTTCGAGCCCCGCGTCGGGCTCTGGGCTGATGGCTCAGAGCCTGGAGCCTGTTTCCGATTCTGTATCTCCCTCTCTCTCTGCCCCTCCCCCGTTCATGCTCTGTCTCTCTCTGTCCCAAAAATAAATAAGTGTTGAAAAAAAAAATTTAAAAAAAAAAAGAAAGGGAGGCCTACTGCCATTTTTTTTTTCTTTGAACCAACAATACAGATCGCGGAAGCTGATTGGACAGACCAATCAATATACCAGTGGGAAATTCTCTGACATGCAGCATGATACTTGAGAATCATCAAAATCTTAGGTCTTTCCTTGCATATGGGGATTGGGGGAGGACAGGGGCAGTAATTGGGAGCCTAAGTGTTTGCATGGTCCCTCTCTCAGGAAGGTCCTTTTCATTGGTGCATACTGCTATCTGCTATCACAGGAAGGATGACCACCCTCATTCTGCCCACATCATTCACATGACAAGGGTCACCTCTATGTCACATGGTCTCCTAACTCTGGGTCATTATGTTAACCCTCAATTTCTGAGATACTTACTATTAGGGCAGAGCTGAGCAATCCAGGTCAAGCCTTCATTTCCCCAAAGGTTACTTCTTTTAAATTAAATTAAATTAAATTAAATTAAATTAATTTTACTTTATTTTAGAGAGAGAAGACATGCCAGTGGGGGGAGAGGGGCAGAGAGAGAGAGAGAAAGAAAGAGGGAGAGAATCTCAAGCAGACTCCATGCTCAGCACAGAGTCTGATGTGGGGCTCAGCCCCACGACCCTGGGATCATGACCAGAGTCAAAAGCAAGAGTCGGACCCAACCAACTGAGCCACATAGGCGCCTCAAAGGTTGTTTCTTAAAGAAGAAAATCCAGAGGAACAAAGACCCTTTGAGGGAAAGAATTTCCGTGGAACCAAGATTTTAGAAAATTTTCGTATCAACTGTATCTGTCCAGATTCTATTAACGCAAACACACACACACATACACACACACAGCACTCCTCTATTTTTTAATACTTCATAACAGGCTTGTAACATTCATTTGGCTCCCAAAAGTTTCCAGGGCCCTACACATATCTTGGGGTCCACAGAGCTTTTATACTAAAAAACAGAACAGAAAGTTAGAGTTTACGGCCTTATGGGATCCAGTCAAAATCATTTCATTTTTTTAATTTTTTTTTTTTTTGAGAGAGAGAGAGACAGGCAGAATGTGAGTGGGGGAGAGGCAGGGAGAGAAGAAGACACAGAATCCAAAGCAGGCTCCAGGCTCTGAGCTGTCAGCACTGAGACCTATGCGAGGCTCAAACTCATGAACCTGGAGATCGTGACCTGAGCTGAAGTCGGACGCTTAACTGACCAAGCCACCCAGGCACCCCCAAATCCTTTCATTTTTGTGAAAAAAATAATTGGAGCCCCCAAGTCATGGTGACTCAGTTACATCACGGAGCTAGTTTGTGGGTAGTCTAACACTGGAACCTAGTAGACTCAGGGCTCCTACTTTCAGTCAAATCTTCACCCAGTGAACAAGCTAGGGTCTTTCTAAAATAACACTCCATCTGTATAACAAAACAAGAAATGCTTCTTGAAATGCAAATTCATTAAAAGCTAGATTCTCCAAGTGACTAAGCTATTTCCTGGTCAAAACTGAGAACCTGAATTGGAAAGTACGAAAGGTATTTCCATATTTACAGCATACAGATGTTTCAAATAATCAGTGACATCGGGATTCAACTGCCATTCTTCCCAGGGTTACTCACTTCGGAACCACTAATCCAGACCAGGATGCAGAGTGACCACAGACATCTCTTGCAGCAGGCACGGCCACAAAGGAGTCTGGACACTTTCATCCTTATGGTTTTCAACCCACATGGTCAAAAGCTTTGAAGATTTCAGGCAAAATGTGAGGAAACTGCTGAAGAAATGTAAGTAGGCGGAAGGACATAATTATTCAGAGTTGCGTTTGGCCAGCACATTAAGGAGAAAATCCTTGGGCAGCCTTCCCTCCCACCTCCGCTTCCTTACCAATTGCATATATATGCAAATATGAGAAGCCACAACCCAAACCCCAACTTTACGACTCCTAAAATAGGGCTTTGTTTGAGGAGATAAAGTACCACATGTTGAAGTAGCAACACCACTTCCTGTAGTATCTAGACAGATCTTTTATTCAACAAGTGACCCTGTCTGACCCTGTATAATGGTTCGAGAACAATCTCATATTGATAGGAAATGAAGGGCCATTCTCCATATTACTTCCTTTATTCACATGATCCATAATTCTCTCGTCTGATTTCCGTGCGTCTCTGTACTTGTTCTTCTCGGCCATTTTTAGGGTAATTCAGTATCTGCAAGTCATGGGACAGGAAAGTATAGCAACTGAGGTAAATTCTAGTCTGGCTTGGCATCAGACTTTGATCACTGCCGCGTCGTTCATTCTTTCTCTGCTTTATTTCCCTTTCACAAATATCAGCCAGGAAAGCAACTTGCATGGCAAGCAAACTTACAAAAAGAGAGTTGTATTTTTCATTTGTCTTTCTTATAAACTTCCAGAATGCCTAAGAGTCATTGGCTTTTGTGTGAACATAGCCTTTAGCAGGAAGCTGGTCCAATACTTTCAATTTTACAAATGGTGATGCCGTGGTCCAGAGAAATTCGGTGTATGCCCAAGGTCACAGAGCTATTTCATAAACAGCTTCTCCTTAGGCTAATATTGGCCCCAAATTTAAGATCCTGTCAGTTTTTCTTGCACAATATTATGAATTGCTGCACAGCAAGATAATCAAGATGCAATTTCATTTTTTTCCTGTGGCTAATGCCAGTCTTAATAGAATATAAATATACAAATTATTAGTCCTAGAGTTCTTACAAAAGCTTAACATAAATATTGATGGAATGTCCAAGGCAACTTGTGAATGATCCTTTTCATTTCAAGGAGGAGGAGTTCACAGTGAATTAGGTCTACTTAATCTGTGCATCGAAGGAGCAAATTAGACACAGGCCTCCTCAAAGTTTTGCTAATGGCTGCTGCAAGGAAATTGAAGAAACATAAATATACAACTCCCAATTTCTTCAGTGCAATGACGCTTTTTGGTTTTCTCTGGCATCCTTGGCCCCTAGAACAGCACCTAGCAGAGAGGAGGGCAAATGAATGGATGAATAAATGATGAATGAGTGAATGAATTTAAAGAATAAAGTATAGTTAGGCGTTAAGTATGTATATTTGAACAAAGAATTAAAAACAAAAAACTTTTTTTTTCAGGCATCAGTCAATGTTCCAATGGCAAAATTGTTGTAAGAGGTGCCAACTCTTTTTTTATTTTATTTATTTATTTATTTATTTATTTTTCAATATATGAAATTTATTGTCAAAATGGTTTCCATACAACACCCAGTGCTCATCCCAACAAGTGCCCCCCTCAATACCCATCACCCACCCTCCCCACCCTCCCACCCCCCATCAACCCTCAGTTTGTTCTCAGTTTTTAAGAGTCTCTCATGCTTTGGCTCTCTCCCACTCTAACCTCTGTTTTTTGTTCCTTCCCCTCCCCCATGGGTTTCTGTCAAGTTTCTCAGGATCCACATAAGAGTGAAAACATATGGTATCTGTCTTTCTCTGTATGGCTTCTTTCACTTAGCATCACACTCTCCAGTTCCATCCACGTTGCTACAAAAGGCCATATTTCATTCTTTCTCATTGCCACGTAGTATTCCATTGTGTATATAAACCACAATTTCTTTATCCATTCATCAGTTAATGGACATTTAGGCTCTTTCCATAATTTGGCTATTGTTGAGAGTGCTGCTATAAACATTGGGGTACAAGTGCCCCTATGCATCAGTACTCCTGTATCCCTTGGGTAAATTCCTAGCAGTGCTATTGCTGGGTCATAGGGTAGGTCTATTTTTTTTTTTTAATTTTTTTTTTCAACGTTTATTTATTTTTGGGACAGAGAGAGACAGAGCATGAACGGGGGAGGGACAGAGAGAGAGGGAGACACAGAATCGGAAACAGGCTCCAGGCTCTGAGCCATCAGCCCAGAGCCTGACGCGGGGCTCGAACTCCCGGACCGCGAGATCGTGACCTGGCTGAAGTCAGACGCTTAACCGACTGCGCCACCCAGGCGCCCCAGGGTAGGTCTATTTTTAATTTTCTGAGGAACCTTCACACTGTTTTCCAGAATGGCTGCACCAATTTGCATTCCCACCAACAGTGCAAGAGGGTTCCCGTTTCTCCACATCCTCGCCAGCATCTATAGTCTCCTGATTTGTGCATTTTGGCCACTCTGACTGGCATGAGGTGATATCTGAGTGTGGTTTTGATTTGTATTTCCCTGATGAGGAGCGATGTTGAGCATCTTTTCATGTGCCTTTTGGCCATCCGGATGTCTTCTTTAGAGAAGTGTCTATTCATGTTTTCTGCCCATTTCTTCACTGGGTTATTTGTTTTTCAGGTGTGGAGTTTGGTGAGCTCTTTATAGATTTTGGATACTAGCCCTTTGTCCGATATGTCATTTGCAAATATCTTTTCCCATTCCGTTGGTTGCCTTTTAGTTTTGTTGGTTGTTTCCTTTGCACTGCAGAAGCTTTTTATCTTCATAAGGTCCCAGTAATTCATTTTTGCATTTAATTCCCTTGCCTTTGGGGATGTGTCGAATAAGAGATTGCTACGGCTGAGGTCAGAGAGGTCTTTTCCTGCTTTCTCTTCTAGGGTTTGGATGGTTTCCTGTCTCACATTCAGGTCCTTTATCCATTTTGAGTTTATTTTTGTGAATGGTGTGAGAAAGTGGTCTAGTTTCAACCTTCTGCATGTTGCTGTCCAGTTTTCCCAGCACCATTTGTTAAAGAGACTGTCTTTTTTCCATTGGATGTTCTTTCCTGCTTTGTCAAAGATGAGTTGGCCATACGTTTGTGGGTCTAGTTCTGGGGTTCTATTCTATTCCATTGGTCTATGTGTCTGTTTTTGTGCCAATACCATGCTGTCTTGATGATGACAGCTTTGTAGTAGAGGCTAAAGTCTGGGATTGTGATGCCTCCTGCTTTGGTCTTCTTCAAAATTCCTTTGGCTATTCGGGGCCTTTTGTGGTTCCATATGAATTTTAGAATTGCTTGTTCTAGTTTCGAGAAGAATGCTGGTGCAATTTTGATTGGGATTGCATTGAATGTGTAGATAGCTTTGGGTAGTATTGACATTTTGACAATATTTATTCTTCCAATCCATGAGCAGGGAATGTCTTTCCATTTCTTTATATCTTCTTCAATTACCTTCCTAAGCTTTCTATAGTTTTCAGCATACAGATCTTTTACATCTTTGGTTAGATTTATTCCTAGGTATTTTATGCTTCTTGGTGCAATTGTGAATGGGATCAGTTTCTTTATTTGTCTTTCTGTTGCTTCATTGTTAGTGTATAAGAATGCAACTGATTTCTGTACATTGATTTTGTGTCCTGCAACTTTGCTGAATTCATGTATCAGTTCTAGCAGACTTTTGGTGGAGTCTATCAGATTTTCCATGTATAGTATCATGTCATCTGCAAAAAGTGAAAGCTTGACTTCATCTTTGCCAATTTTGATGCCTTTGATTTCCTTTTGTTGTCTGGTTGCTGATGCTAGAACGTCCAACACTATGTTAAACAACAGCGGTGAGAGTGAGCATCCCTGTTGTGTTCCTGATCTCAGGGAAAAAGCTCTCAGTTTTTCCCCATTGAGGATGATGTTAGCTGTGGGCTTTTCATAAATGGCTTTTATGATGTTTAAGTATGTTCCTTCTATCCCGACTTTCTCAAGGGTTTTTATTAGGAGGTGCCAACTCTTAACTCATGCGTTTATTGTATATTCTAGGATGATTTTACTTTTTTTGACATAACATTTGACCACTTTATCTGCTTTCCAAAGTACTTTTAAATTCATTTTCAGCCAGTGATGCCAACTGTACCTACTTAGCATGATCCATTTCTTTTAAATTATCACTTTTATATATTAGCAAAAACTTCGATCAGAAATGAAGAAATGGCCACTTTTTGGTTGGCTATTCCTGAAAGGGTTATTAAGTTTTAAATTTCATTTTAATATCTAAATACAAAATAAAGGGTTGAGAAATATATGCCTCTATCTTTTATCATTTATATACTATTATTTCTTATTCTATAGCAATAAGCAAGTAGCTAGTATTGGTCCTTTCATTTGACTTTTTATTGTAAAGATGAAGTAGGTTTTACTAAGAGCAAGTTTAAAACCAAAGTGTAGAAACACTAACTTTTGAACAGCTTTTCAGTTTGATTGATTTATCCTTTTTACCAATCAACTTCCAATTGGTCCTCCATGCTCCCACCAATTCTTTCAAAACACAAGTAACAGGGGCACCTGGGTGGCTCAGCTGGTTAAGCGTCTGACTCTTGATTTTGGCTCAGGTCATGCTCTCAAGGTCATGAGGTCAGGTGCTGGGCGTTGAGCCTACTTAAGATTCTGTCTCTCTCTCTCTCTCTTTCTCTCTCTCTCTCTGCCCTTTACCTGCATGCACGTGTGTGCACACACACTCTTCTCTCTTTCTCAAAAACAAAAAGAATGAAAAAAACTCACAAATCAGAATATCACACTTCTATACTTCAAAGTTTTTGAGAGCTTTCCTTTTCAGTCAAGTCCAAACTGCCACTCCTTCATTCAAGATGATGTGAATATGTATCATCTGTATCTATCACTTAAGCAGTGACTGCTACTTGAATTTCACAATTCTTCTTTTTTTTTTTAAGTTTATTTATTTTGAGAGAGAGCAAGCACGTGCAAGCGGGGTAGGGGCAGAGAGAGAGGGACAGGGAGAGAGTCCCAACAGGTACAGAGCCCGATGCGGGGCTGGAACCCACAAACCATGAGATCATGACCTGAGTCAGAGTCAGACATGTAACCGACTGAGCCACCTAAGCGCCTCCCCCCCCCCCAATTATTTTTTAAGAATCAAATGTTACTTCCTCTTAGGAGCACTCCCAAGCCAACCCAGACATCCTTCCTCTTTGTTCCCATACTCCTGATGCATCCTGGGAGTAGAAGATGTGGACATTGTCAGAGTGGTAACACATGCTATTTTATTCACCATTTTCCTATTCATGTCTTTACTAGCTCTCTTCATGTCAAAACAATACACTGTTCATCTCTACATGTTCTTGCTACATATGGGGGTGGGGCTCAATAATATTTATTGACTACTGATCGGCTGACTGAATGGATGACCCATGGGAAGAATAAAGCTCAGAATATGTAAATCAGCTGTTCGGGAGTTTGAAATATTTTTCTCATTATATAAAGGAAGAAATGGAAAATAAAGGTTTTCCCATTTAATTGCTAAACTATACAAGTGCAAAGGAAAATCCCAGAGTTGAAACTAGATAATTACAATACTGGTGATTGTAAATGTACAAAAACAATGAAAGCTTTGCTGGAAAACTGTTTGGCTCAATTAGAGAAAAAACTGTTTTTTTCTTAAGAGAATTCTATGGACACTTTCAAGGGCTAAATTAGCAGTTATTCTGTAAATTCTTTTAAAAAGTTAAGGCCTTCTTTAACAGATGGAAGAAACAGGGCACTAGCTAGCACTGTTAAGAATACATAGTTAGAAATATCTCTTCCAAAAGTTACCATGTATTTCTTTTAAATCCAAAAATGTCCCCATCAAACACCATGGCTGGTGGATAAGAAAGTAAAAGTGGATCAACCTTTATCATTTTGTCATATAGATTTGTTTTAAATAATAAAAAACCGTATCTTATTGTTCAGCTGATTTTCCTAAGCTTGAAATATGAGAATTCTGAGCAAACATATATACCCTCTCTTTTAAATTTGCATGTGTGTATGTGTTTGTGCACCTAAAATTTATTGTATGACAGTAGTTTAAACAAATAATAAAAATGGATTATCCAATAAAAAAAAATAAATAAAATAAAATAAAATAAAATAAAAAGTTAAGGCTTGGGGCACCTAAGTAGCTCGGTTAAGCATCCGACTTTGGCTCAGATCACAATCTCATGGATCATGAGTTTGAGTTCCCCGTTGAACTCTGTGCTTGACAGCTCAGAGTCTGGAGCCTGCTTCGGATTCTGTGTCTCCCTCTCTCTCTGCCCCTTCCCTGATCACACTCTGTCCCCCTCTCTCTCAAAAATAAATAAACTTTAAAAAAAAAAAAAGGGCACCTGGGTGGCTCAGTCGGTTAAGCATCCGACTTCAGTCCAGGGTCACTCTCTCATAGTGAGTTCGAGTCCCGCATTGGGCTCTGAGCTGACAGCTCAGAGCCTGGAGCCTGCTTCGGATTCTGTGTCTCCCTCTCTCTCCCTGCCCCTCCCTCACTCACACTCTGTCTCTCTCTCAAAAATAAATAAACTTTAATTTAAAAAAAAATAAAAAATAAAAAGTTAAGGCTTTTGGGGCACCTGGGTGGCTCAGTCAGGTGAGTGTCCAATTCTTGATTTTGGCTCAGGTCATGATCTCAGAGTGGTGGGATTGAACTTTATACGGGGTTCTGCACTGCATGGAGCCTGCTTAAGATTCTCTCCCTCTCTGTCTCTGCCCCTCCCCAGCTGATGCTCTCTCTTTCTCTCCCTCTCTCTCTCAAAAAAAAAAAAAAAAAAAAAAGGTTAAGGCTTTATTTTCATTGGTGTTCCTTTATTCTCAGTAAGTGGCTCTGCTCAAGAATTAGCAGATTATTACAGCCTACAGTAACTAAAGGACTTCCCTGTTTCAATGTGTTCATGAAGTGTAATATAAATATAATCCAGAAGAGGGAAATAATATACTCTAAAGTGATTTAAAATATATGCTTGAAATACACACAAAAAGGAAAAGAAAGGGGTTCATGTAATTTTAAGGCTTAATTTTGAGAAGTGACTAAGGTCTTTGGTAAAGATCACAATGCAACTACACCTAAAATAACATTTTAATGGACCCCAAATGTACATTAGTGTTTGTATGTTACCTAAATAAGGCAAGAAAATTGATGCCACAGATGGGCATAAATGTACAAGTATAATGTTAAGAATAAATAAATTACATTAACATTAAATAGTAAACATTAATATTAAATAGTACATATTAATATTAAAATAATATTAATTATTTATAACATTAACATTAAAAAATTACAGATTTCACGGTGAATCACACCTTCACTCTTAAGCAGATTCTGATAACTCTTTAAGGGCATTTGAACTGAAGAGACTAAAGGTATCTGAACTGAAGCCATGAGCTCTGAACTCTGGAGGGCCACAGGCCCAATTTATGACATTTTGTTTAATGTCTTCCCTTCTTCCATTCTTGCTTAAAAAAAAGGTCATTTCTCTAAGGGTGCCTGGGTGGCACAGCCGGTTAAGCATTTGACTTTGGCTGAGGTCATGATCTCACATTTCATGGGTTCAAGCCCTGCATTGGGCTGTCTGTGCTGACGGCTCAGAGCCTGGAGCCTACTTCAGATTCTGTGTCTCCCTCTCTCTCTGCCCCTCCCCAGCTCATGTTCTGTTTCTCTCTGCCTCTCAAAAATGAATAAACGTTAAAAAAAATAAAAAGGTCATTTCCCTTTTGCTTTTATTATAAATCCTCTTCCTTGACTCTTTTTTCTTTTAATTTCTAAATCTCTAATGGCAATATCTTCACTTTGTCATAAATAATAGAAACTACAGGTAGCAGAAAGCATTCAAGTTTAAGTTGACCCCATCACACTGAATGCATCCATTTCCTTCTTATGAAGAATCAGTTCGTATAAACTGTATCACTGTCATTTGTTCAAGGTTTTAAACATTCTAATCATTTCATCTAAAATGGAAAAATAAAATCGAATGGATTTAAACTATCCATGAAGACCGTCTGAATTGGAGAATCTGTGGAGGGTGGAAATGGTTTCCTGCACAGATTATATTTTTTCCTGCCCCACTAATTTTCAAGGGTCTGTGATTCAGGTCTATAATTCCCTTGGGTCAACATCTAAGCCTCACTAAGTGCCTGAAATTCACACCATTACATAAGCTTCCTGTCAACTTACTTCTCTCTCTGCAATAATTTATTCTCTCATTAAATATCTAGTTAATGATGTGTTAGGACCTCAGTAAAAATATTCTTTAGTCTTTTCACTAAAAACTGCATAGAAACCTCTGATGCAACCAACTCAGCACATCCTTCATGTGATAATGTGTATGTTACCTGAGACTGCAGTTCATCTTGGGACTTCAATCATGCCTTCTCAACTAGACTACAAACCCCTTGAAAGCAGAGCCCGTGTCTTGCTCTTGTCTTCCGCTGCCCTTCTCCCTGATTATCGCTTCTCTCCACATCTGGAAGACTATAACAGAGGCTCCAGAAATGGTTGTTACTACTGAGCTAGAACAAAACTCGAAGCTACGGGGCACAAGACATTCACATCATACCGGGCAGTGATCTGAGAGGTCAAAGGGCAATCAGCGGATCACACCCTGTGAATCATAAGTAGTTGACATGAGTCCAAAGGCTTGAGGTGAGAGATTAATAACTGAGGAGGAGATCCATATTGGGGAAAACAGATGCATCACTTGGGAGCCCAAGTAACTTTGAGAAAGCATTCCTGATGTGATCTATTCCACCAGGAGATGATACTTTCACCCAGGGCCACTCTTGCTTGGCCAAGTTTCCACTTCATAACTAATTTATAGAAATATTTCTCCAACAATAGAATTAGAACTGAGACGCCTGGGTGGCTCAATCAGTTAAGTGTCCAACTTCAGCTCAACTCAGGATCTCACGGTTCATGAGTACAAGCCCCACGTCAGGCTCTGTGCTGACAGCTCAGAGCCTGGAGCCTGCTTTGGACTCTGTGTCTCCCTCTCTCTCTGCCCCACCCCCGCTCATGCTCTGTCTCTCTCTCCCAAAAATAAGTAAACATTAAAATTTTTTTAAAAAAAGAACTAGAATTAAACATAAGCTGTATTATCCCAGAATATCTTGCTGTTCTTAGAAAAAATATTAGCAAACTAATCCGAATCTTATTTAAAGAAAAGCTTTGCTGACTACAGGGTCTCTGCTTGAACCATGGGTCTTTCCCACTATATCTTTGTTTGTTTTTTTTTTTTATTTTTTTAAATATTTATTTATTTTTGAGAGCGAGAAAGCAAGAGAGACAGAGCATGAGCACGGGAGGGGCAGAGAGAGAGGGAGACACCGAAGCCAAAGCAGGCTCCAGGCTCTGAGCTGTCAGCACAAAGCCCAACCTGGGGCTTGAACTCACGAATTGGAAGATCATGATCTGAGCAGGAATCAGATACTTAACTGACTGAGCCACCCAGGATCCCCATTTGTTTCTTAAATTTCTACGTGGTAAAAATCTGAGCCTAAGCATGCCTGCTTTCATATTTGGCAAGAAACCTGTTTGACGTGAATGATGGAAAATGTTGCCTAAATGGATAAAGGTGCTTAAAAGTGAATTACAAACACTGGGTGTCAGAGGAGTCAACAAATGCGGAGTAACATTAAGGTTGCTAAGGCCTTTACACAAACGTATATACAAATGTTAAATACATTCAAATTACTTGTTCAGGGCTAATCGGACAAGTAGGTCAAGTTTATGCTTCACTAATATAAGAATTGAGATTACATCTTGATTATGCTCTATGAGTCACCTGCTTCATGTGGGTCAGATTAAAAGCTAAGTTTAAGAATACAGCCATCTAGAAATCCTCATGGAAATATCTTGGAAAACTCAAAACCATGCATCACGAGACAAGGAAATGAATCAAGAATTTTATAAAATGGGATCCAGAGCCCTTTCAAACATTTAAAACAAAATGTCTACACAAATGTCTACGCCTAAAGCCACCAATGGACTAGAAACAAAAAAATTATCTCCGTGATAGAAATGCAGCTTCCAAATCTACACTATCCAACAGAGCCATGTCAGATATGGGAGGCGCCCTTGGCTCCTTCCCAAGAGCAACACAATTGCACAGAAGCAGCTCTGAACTCTTCAGCGGAGCTGAAGAGGAAGTTCCGAGCTGCGTTCTCTTACTGTTAAGGACATCTACTTTTTCTACCTGTCCCAAGTCATTAAATTCTTAGATTCACTTTCTGTAATGATGAGCCAGACTCACGTTCATCCTTAAAAAAGAAGAAAGAAACAACCTTAATGAAGACATTTGCTTTAGAAACTGCCACAATCAAAGACAGACCTTTTCAGATGTAATTAAATTTTTTTCCAAGATCATTTATCCTATTAAAATATGGTAATTTACCATGGTTTCAGGTTCTCTGAAACCTCTCTAAGATTGAAAACCGAAGTGACTTTCTTGCTCTACGCAGTATAATTTGAGCCTAAGAGAATCAGGGAGCATTTTATATTCACACAAGCATGTAGAAGCTAAAACTGTTCATATGGAAGGTACTTAAAGGAATCTGATTGTACCCCTGGAATCTTCATATGCTTTGCTACTGGAGTCCAGAGGGCGCTATAGACAGAGCGGAACTGTCCTCCCCCACAGTGATCCAACCTCTCCCTGGCAGCACGCTGGGCCGATAAGGACCTAGGAAGAAAGCCCTTGCAGAGATGACATTTTGGACAATATCGGTGCGCCCAATTCAAAAATCAGCACGATTGGAGGTTTAATGAGGCACTTTGTTGTTCCCTGCAATAAAAACGAGAAAATAGAGACAGAGTTCTTCAGGCTCAATTACCACATCTGTTATTAGGCACTTTACCGTGATTGACTGGAGTGCATGTTGGACACAGTGCCAAAAAAGCCTCCCCATACAAGCAGCTTCCCGCTCGCTGCCTGAATGGCATCGGTCTCTGTTCCAACTAGGATTTCCATGGCAAACAAGCAAAGCTCGGGGCACACAAGCGCCCGTGCCAGCTGAAGCCACTTTCCCCCGATGCCAGTTAAGATGGTCGCAGGGCCCAGTTGGCTTGCTCTGACTTCTGCTTGTCCCCCTCCTCCGGGCTCCCCCACACTTCCCCGCAGCAGGTGACACACAGGGATGGCAGAGGAACTAGGCGGCGGGGGAGACCAGGGTCCGAGCTGGGGTTTTCTTGGGATGCCTGCTTGCAGACATCGAAATGAGGAATTCCGACGCTGCAGGGTTACGCCATTTTCCAGCTTCTGCGGTAATTATGACATTAAAAAGTACGGCTAACATGCAACCCCAAGAAGCTGCTTTCTCAGGATCCCGGACCCTATGAACTCACCACCAAATTTGATTTTAGGAATGTAGCCCTCATTCTGTAACATGCATATTAGAGAAACTTCCTGCCACCATTCCTTGTCCCCAGCAAAGCGAATCACTGAGACCCTCAAGCACAGAGACAAGTGTGGACATGCTAATCAAAGTGCAATTCATTTGACAAGTCCTGCTTTTATAAAGTTTGCCACCAACTTTCTCAAGGTGCAAAAATCCCCACACGCACAGCTCAAGTTACTGTGTAGGCAACAGCAACATACTGACAATTATTGGCACAGAAAACCACTCTTCAGACTGGACCTAGGACCTACGTTATGGCCAGGAAAGTCACAGCAATCTCATACCTGAACACACGCCAGGGAGGGAAACACAAATATCACCTAACACTGGTTGTCTCAAGTAAACAATAGCCCAATGCTACAGAAGCTGGGACACACGGTTGCAACATACGTCATGAGAAAATACTAAAACGTATATACCTGTGACTACGTTCTTCTGGAACAATCAAGAGAAAAGAAGAAAGGCCTGGAGGCATTCTCTGTCTGTAATGTGCTCCTCGAGGATGAGAATGTATAAACTTACGAGGTGTTCATCAATTGTTCTTTTATACCAAGCGATATCCATGGCATTTTGGGGGTGTGGCTACTGTTAATGGTGATTTCTGCACAGAATACAATCCAGAAAAAATAACGAGCGAAGTATGGAAAACTAGCTAGCAGGGAAAGGATTTTCTGAGCTCTTAGAAGAGTCTTACCAGCATTTAATAAAAATAAAAGTAGCATATGGTGTTTTCTAAAAAGGAATGAACTTTTATAAAAACCATTATCCAGGGGCGCCTGGGTGGCTCGGTCGGTTAAGCATCCGACTTCGGCTCGGGTCATGATCTCACGGTCCATGGGTTCGAGCCCCGCGTCGGGCTCTGTGCTGACCGCTCAGAGCCTGGAGCCTGTTTCAGATTCTGTGTCTCCCTCTCTCTGACCCTCCCCCATTCATGCTCTGTCTCTCTCTGTCTCAAACATAAATAAACGTTAAAATTTAATTAAAAAAAAAAAAAAAAACCATTATCCATACACTTCAGGAAAAGTATATGGAACAACTCTTTCGGTGCTTGGAATAGAGATTGGAAGTCAACTCCCTAGAGGTTCGCCCCTAGGGTCTGCCCACTTTTCAACAATCTTTCCAGCCTGAGGAGGGAAAAAAGAGCTTCAGGAAATAGATTCCAGCCTTCTAGACAAATGGCAGTCAAGTTTGGTGTCACATACTTCCTGTCAGTCATGATCACCAAAGGACCCTCTCATATTCCCTAGACTTCTGAAATCTGGCCTTTCTCTTCTCAGCCTGTGTAATATACATGATTGAGGCCCTCTTCAAACTAAGCCTTTCCCTCATTCTTTTTTTTTCTTTAGCCACAAATGAGCCTTTGTGATCCCTTGAGAGGAGAAGAGAGATGGGCAGAGCATGGCAAAAGTGAAGTCAACCAATTCTGAAATTATACAAGGAATGGGTTTTGTGATATTAAAGAGAAAGGAGCTATATGTTGAAATATTTAAAAGTAAATTGGCAATGATCTCTTGATATGATACCAAAAGCATAAGCAACAAAAGAAAAAAACACACATCAGGCTTCATAACAATAAAAACCACTGTGCATCATTGTGCATCAAAGGACACCATCAACAGAGTGGAGAGGCAACCCCCACAGATTGGGGGAAAATATCTGTAAATCATAAATCTGAGAAAAATCCAGAAAATTAAAAAGAAACCTACACTCAACAGCAATAAAATAAACAGCCTAATCAAAAGATGGGTAAAGGACACGAACAGATAATTCTTTAAAGAAGACATAGTAATGGCCAGTACGCCCAGGAAAAGATATTCCACGTCACTAATCGTTAGGGACACGCAAATCAAAACCACAATGAGATAGCCCGATGCTCCCATCAATATGGCTGTTATCAAAACCCAAAACAAACAAAACCCCCAAAATGGCAACTGTTGGTGAGGATGTGGAGAATTCGGAATCCTGTGCTTTGCTGGGGAAGTGTAAAATGTTGCTGCTTCCGTGGAAACCAGTATGGTGGTTTCCCAAAAAGTTAAAACCTGGAATTCTCACATGATGCAGCAATTCTATTTCTGGGTATATATTCAGAAAGAACTGAAGCAAGGACTTGAACAGATTTGCACACTAAGGTTCACAGCAGCATTATTCCTACTACCCCAAAAGTGGGAAGGACACAAATGTCTATTAATGGCTACAGAAATGACACGAATGTCTATTAATGGCTACATGGATAAACAACATGGGATATACACACAGAATGCAATATTATCGAGCCTTTTAAAAAGGAAGGAAATTCTGACACGTGCTGCAACATGGATCGACCTTGAAGACATTAAGCTAAGTGAACTAGGTCAGTCAGTCAAGACGACAAATACTGTATGATTCTACTTCTATGAGGTATCTAAAGTGGTCAGATTCATAGAGTCAGAAAATAGAAGGGTGGTTGCCAGGGGCAGGCGGCAAAGGAGAATGGAGAGTTGCTGTTTAATGGATACAGAGTTTCAGTTTGGGAACCTGAAAAAGTTCTGGAGACCGAGGTCGGGGTGATGGCTGCCTAACGGTGTGAATGTACCTAATGCCGCAGAACCCCCGCACTTAAACCCCACACTTAAAAATAGTTAAATGTTACTCTGCCATAATAAAAAAAGAAAGAAATATCTAGAGTAAGCCAACTTCTGAGGAGTAACAGATGTCTGCCCAAGAGGTAGGGGACTCCTGTTTGCTTCTTTTTATGGCCCATCAGCATGATTAAAACAAACATTCACACATTCTTCCAGGGCTCACCATGGACCTGTAATCTGGTCTCTAGAACCGGAGGCAAATGTCAGCAAGTGTAATAACAACAGTGTGATCCTTTGTCGGCCCCAGATCATCACAGCCTCCTCCCAGGCCAGAATGTCACCTCTCTCCTCTCCTAGAGAGCTATAAAACAGATGACAATTCCTCACAGAGCCACCCGACTGTCTCTCAATGTTAAGCAAATGGAAAGCAAAGGGCATCAAACATTTCGAAGCCACCAGGCCAGGTCGGGATTCCCGCTCTCTGCTGCTTGTTGGCCTGAACTCTGACTCGACTGTTTAACTTGGAACGAAGGCACTTCGAGATCTGGACTTGGGTGTGTTCCTTCCTTTCGCAGAGAAGTTCTAAGGCGTTTGAGGTTTGGGAAGGACTGACCTTCCTCGATTTCAGGTCTCAATTCCTCACCTTGGATCTTCCGGGTCATACCAAAATCCCTTTGCTTTGGGGTTTTATTCTCCCGCCCCCTCTACTTGCCAGTGAAGTTAAGATTACACAAAACAAGGCCTTCTCGAGTACAGAGCGCAGATCACAATCCCTCCTGGCAGGTACTTCTGCGGACCAGTTGTTATTTATAATACCTATAGGGAGAGGAGAGATTAAGAGCTCAAGTGACACGCTGCACTTCCCCACAAAGCAGGCCACAGGGCTACCACGGCTTCTGAGCAGCTGCTCTGCGAGGAGACAGCAAGACCTCTGTTGTCCTGCAGGGTCCGTTCAGGTCACCGCATGTGGCACGGATTAGAGAGTCCTGGTCCTCTATTCCCCGGGGGGGGGGGGGGGGGGGCAGAACCGGGGGTTTACACGCCGCCCTCCCAAACCAAGGCTCTGTGCCATCACGTGACACTCTTCAGGGTCTCTTGGGGAACAGGAGCAGACATCAGACTTCACAAAATGTTTCAAAGCGAACCAGTTCTTTTCTTTCTTGTTTTACGTTGGTGTGTAAGTTTTAAAAGGAGATAGAGAACAATTCGTTTTTACGTGTTTTCCCAAAGTTCTGTCATAATGGCACGGAAGACAACGTATCCATCTTGGAGAGGAGAAGCTTTGGACTTGGTCTGAAGTTAGCTAAATTTGGACACTTAACAAAAGTTAGGCCTCAGGAGGAAGGAGTCCCACATGTCGGCCGGAGGCTGTGTCCTAAGCATGAGCCAGCACAGAAAAAGAGCCCCCAGGAAAACAGCTGTCCCAAAACTCACACTCAGCTTCCGAGACCATAGAAGGGAGCAGAAAGGGTAAAGCTCTTTCTGTCACGCAGTTGTGTTTCCCCCATTTGCTGTCTAGCTCCCGGTCGTGCCAGACAGCCGCTCAGGCAGAGCTGTGCCTCTGCTCTGGGGACCGTGGGCGGGAGGGAAACTAGAGGGACTCCATTTAAAAAAAAATTTTTTTTTTAATGTTCATTTATTTTTGGGCAGAGAGAGAAAGAGCATGAACGGGGGAGGGCCAGAGAGAGAGGGAGACACAGAATCTGAAACGGGCTCCAGGCTCTGAGCTGTCAGTACAGAGCCCGACGCGGGGCTCGAACTCACAAACGGCGAGATCATGACCTGAGCCGAAGTCGGACGCCCAACCGACTGAGCCACCCAGGCACCCCTGGGGACTCCATTTTAGAAAGGCTCCATCTCCACTGGTTTTCTGCGAGGCCGCATTCACTCATGACCCGCATTTTGCCTTCGAATAAGCCAAAGAAGCCATGCTCCCATTTCAAGGGTGAAGCGAGCCAGTTAATCATTCTCTGTGTTCTGTCCTAGGCCCCAAACACCCGATAACACCTAAAAGCCAGGTCCCAAACATGTCCCAGGGCACGAGCTTCAAACAAACCTGGGCGGACGTTGGCATCAATTCCCGACTCTTGGTAACTTACGGAATCGCTCCTGTTGTTCACCTGACACCTCCAACTGGGCCCTACTGCGGACTCCTGGAGTATCCTAGAGTCTTTTCTAGTATAAACCCCTAATCCCAAGCAATGATGAGACTCGTTCTCCTTTCCTTTCTGAGTCTCTCAGACATTCCATCTGCTGTTCTGTCACTCACACTAGTCATCAACTCCGTTTCCATTTTCTCTGGCTCTCATCTGATTTCCATGCTGCATGAAGCCAAGAACCCTCTCCTGGGTTCTTGGACCCAGTCTACCTGCATCACTCACCTACCCTACTCTGACCTGCCCACTCTGTGGCCCCAGAGGCTTCCTAGCCAAGCTCATGCAGTTGGAACAGGCCTTTCTAACCTCCTCATCTTATAAATAAGGACATCCTCCCAAAAGAGTTTTTTTAGCTGCCGAAGATCAAACCAAGGGAGCTAGATCTCAAGACAAGACCTTTTTAGTCACTAGACACGATACTCTTTCCACCATTCAGGGCTCCCTAATAGAGTTCTAGGGGCAGAAAGCAGGCTCCTTCACTCAAGAAACATTTATTTCTTTCACTGAAGGGCATGCCAAAAGAATTAAAAATTTAATGGATTAGCGACACTGACCTTAACATCGGCATCACAGTTAATGCTTTTCATTGTCACTTAGGATTAGAAAACACCAGAAATTACCTCGAATTGATACAGTTCTAAAAGTGAACAGTTACACTCATGAGTCGTGCTGGAATTTTGACATTGGGTGATCCCACTGCCTCCCACGACTGAGCCTAAAGCCTAAAGCCTAAACTTGAACTGAATCAATGGAGTGAAATTTCCCAAAAGTCAATCTCTCCTTAAGGCATTTTGCTTCATCTGGACTTCTTGTCTCTAACCATGGGTTCACCACTGAGCCTTCAGCGATGACTTTTTTTTTTTTTTTATTCTGAGAAGTCACATTTTATTTTTTTTCTTCCGAATTTTTATTTAAATTCTAATTAGTTAGGGGCGCCTGGGTGGCTCAGTCAGTTAAGCCTCTGACTTCGGCTCAGGTCATGATCTCACAGTTCGTGAGTTTGGGCCCTGTGTCAGGCTCTGTGCTGACAGCTGGGAGCCTGGAACCTGCTTCGGATTCTGTGTCTCCCTCTCTCTCTGCCCCTCCCATGCTCATGTTCTGTCTCTCTCTCTCTCTTTCTCAAAAATAAATAAACATTAAAAGTAATTTTTTTAATAAATAATTTCTAGTTAGTTAACCTACAGCGTAATATTGGTTTCAGGAATAGAATTCATTGATTCAACACTTATATACAACACCCAGTGCTTACCCCAACGAGTGCCCTCCTCAATGACCATCGCCCATTTAGCCCGACCCCCACACACCTCCATCAACCCTCAGTCTACTCTCTATCGTTAAGAGTCTCTTATGGCTTGCTTTCCTCTCCCTCTCTTTTTTTTTTTTTCCCTTCCCTACGTTCTTCAGTGATGATTCTGAAGCCTGACACTGACCTCTCAGAAGCATCTTCACTTTCCCTAACTGCACAGCTGCCAACAACTGATGGGCCAAAAAGAACGGGTGGGACAGCCACTACACATGGCTCCTTCTTTGCGGTCCCAGTGGCCAGAGCCAGGCAGAAGCCTGATCGTCTCCCCACGTCTCAGGGACTACACCGTGGAAGAAACGGCACCATGGTTCCCAGCATACCCTGACGGGGGTTTGCTCTGCCTGGGGTCTTACTTGTGATGGATCCAACCGCTAGACAGACATCGGGACGCTGCTTTTGTGTCAAGAACTAGTTCTCAGAAGTCAATGACAAAACTTGCACGGCTTCCACAGTCCTTTTAGTAGCTGACACTTTGTTCTGAAAGTCTGCCTGTCAGGCCTTGGGTGTCACCCTGCTCAGCAGTGGGGCTTGACACATTCACCATCAAAGGGAAGAGAGAGGACACATCAGCCCCTAACACACAAAAACACTGTGGTCTCCCTTATGTGCCAGTAAATGAATCTATGTGCCATTGGACCCTAATTTCATGGTTGCATTTTTACAAACAGCTACGATCTGGCCAAGAAATGAAAAATGCTCTTCCAAACTCTCTGGCTAGACAGGACTTCCCTTAGGTCAGGCTACAAGCCATCCTCCTTGGACAGAGAATTAAGAGCTCTCTGTATGCCACACCTGAACTTTGGACAGATCCAGAAAGATCAGACGTCGGTCCTCTAGGGAGAGGGCTACTCATAAGCACATGTTAGTTTGAAATTCTAAAAGCAAATTTACGGTATCACTTTTAGAAGATCCCTTGGTTGCATCACAATTCAACATCCTCAACCAAAGACACGTATGCTGGGAGGTGACAATGGGACCCCCAATGGCTTACGGGATGATCACCATCATAAACATTAAACTCTACAGAAGCAACAGAAGGCTATGGGGAGGCCCTCTGAATGGTCCCCAGGGGCTGCACAAACAAAACTACAAAGCATCATTTACATACTGCCTTGAAAGAAACACAGGATTTTTTTTTCCCCCAGCACCAGCTTGGCAGAGCTCCACATCGTAAGCTTTTTCGTCTCTGCTTTTGAACAGCGGAAGAAAAGTGCCTTTGCTCCAGGCTGGTCTTCACCAAAATAAAAGTAGACCATCTGGCCAGCTCTGCTGAGGAAGCCTCTGCACCTGAATCCATCCGTGGCTGGGCTCAGATGTAATCACTGCCCTTCCTGGAGGAGGACCTCTCCTCCTTGGTGTGAGGAACCACCTGGCCTCTTCTGGCTGAGGTGAGATGCAGCCTTAAGGGTGTGGCCGCCATTACTTATCCTCCCTCACATTCTGTCCACTTCAGTCCTGCTGCGTCCCCAGAAAGAACACCTAGGGAGTCAAGGGTTTAAAACCTGAAAATCTAAAGAGAAACTGCGCAAGGCCTTCCCTTACCTTCCGCCCTCCCAACAGCTGTGTGCACTTCCTGTTGGCTATTTCCCCACTCATACGTGCCTCCACTAGAGGAAAGATAGGATGTCCTGGGGAAATTTGAATCAAGCAGTGACGCTACCTTGCAGCCTCTGCTGGTTTGTGGCAGGTGACGAAGGCAAGATTATCCATTTGAGTGAAGATGAGGACTGTGAGTCAGGTTCACGTTTTCATGTGATTCTTACATCCCTGTAGTTCTGAATAATCTTGAAATTAGTCCAGTCCATAAAGATTTAAGTTCTTAGTCTATTTTTTTTTAAGTTTAATTTTGAGAGAGAGAGAGAGAGAGAGCATGAAGAGGGGAGGGTCAGAGAAAGAAGAACACATAGGATCTGAAGCAAAGACCCCGATGCAGGGCCCTGACAGCAAAGACCCTGATGCAGGGCTCGAACTCATGAACCATGAGATCATGATGTGAGCTGAAGCTGAATGCTTAACCAACTGAGCCCTGCAGGTCCTCCTATTTTGTTTTTTTTAAAGAAGAAAGTAGGGGCGCCTGGGTGGCGCAGTCGGTTGGGCGTCCGACTTCAGCCAGGTCACAATCTTGCGGTCCGTGAGTTCGAGCCCCGCGTCAGGCTCTGGGCTGATGGCTCAGAGCCTGGAGCCTGTTTCTGATTCTGTGTCTCCCTCTCTCTCTGCCCCTCCCCCCGTTCATGCTCTGTCTCTCTCTGTCTCAAAAATAAATAAACGTTAAAAAAAATTTTTTTTAAAGAAGAAAGTAGAAAAAGTGAACATGTCCTGTTCTACTCAGACTGTCATAACAAAATATCACAGAATGGGTGACTTAACAAAAATTCATTTCTCATAGTTGTGCAGGCTGGGAAATCCAAGAACAAGGTGCTGGCCAATTCAGTTTCTGGTGAGAGCCCCCCCTCCCCCCGCCCCGACTCGCCATTGGCCTCCTCACTGTGTTTGTACAGGATGGAAAGAGAGAGCTCTGGTGTCTCTTCCTCTTCTTATAAAGTCATCAGCTCTATTGGATTAGGGCCCAACATTATGACCCCACTTAACCTTTATCACTTCCTCATGGGCCCTTATCTCCAAATATGGTCACATTGAAGGATAAGGCTTCCACATATGAATTATGGGAGATACAATTCAGTCCGGAGCACTATGCTTGGCCATTGGTGGGGGGGGGGGGGGGGGGGAAAGGTAAATAACATAGGTCCTATGTGCTCAAGGACCTTAAGTTCTAGAATCCATTTATTTTAGAAATAGAAGGGCCCACAGAGTTTATACAGTCTCTTCTCACTAGCTCCAGGGATTCCTTCCAGACACGCTCCAAAAATGTGCCTCTGTGAGGTCTTTGGCTATTTCACTCTGCTTCAAGAAAGAGACACAGAGGCACAGAGATGTGAGGTGGCCTGGGGCATTGATGAGGTAACACAAATTAAATTCAAAGTGCGGCTGTGTCTCCAAAAGGAGACTCGAGATGCTAAGGTCTGGAGGATCAAACATATTCCTTGTCTCTAGACTCCTAACACTGACAGGGCAGTACCTCCCTAGGTGTTTATAAAGACTTTTTGATTCATAATGTAGGAGGAGCATTAGATGGAAGCTTGTGCCCAAGACAAGACCAGGACTGTAGTTTGGTAGAGAGAGCGACTTTGTTGTTTTCCTGAAGTATGAAAGCAGAGTTTTGATGCTAATGAACTCGACAAGTTCAACATCCAAGACAGTATGGCATATTAAAGACCTTAGACCCAAGACACCCCTTACCACACCGGGTTCCTGCAAGAGCCTCACTGAGCTGAAAAGAGAAATGACCGTAACAAATCCTCAAGTAGAACTTGATCAGATGCAAATAAACAAACAAAACTTACTGAGCCTTTGCCATATGCCAGATAGTGTCCTTTTCATCTATTATCTCATTTAATCTGCATAATAGGTCTATGAGAGATCCACCATTATTACCCACACTTAACTGACACAGAATCTGAAGTCTGATGAAAATACACTTCTCCAAAGAAGACATCCAGATGGCTAACAGACACATGAAAAGATGCTCAACATCACTCATCATCAGTGAAATGCAAATCAAAACCATGATGAGATACCACCTCATACCTGTCAGAGTGGCTAAAACTGGCAACACAAGAAAAAAAAGGTGTCGGTGTGGAGAAAGGGGACACCTCTTGTACTGTTGGTGGGAATGCAAACAGGTGTAGCCACTCTGGAGAAGAGTACGGAAGTTTCTCAAAAAACTAAAAATATGGAACACCTGGGTGGCTCAGTCCATTAAGAGTCCTACTTCAGCTCAGGTCATGATCTCATGGCTTGTGAGTTTGAGCCCCGCGTTGGGGTCCTTGCTGACAGCTCAGAGCCTGGAGCCTGCTTCGGAATCTGTGTCTCCCTCTCTCTCTGCCCCTCCCCCCACTCATGCTCTGATTCTCTCTCTCAAAAATAAATAAACATTAGGGGCGCCTGGATGGCTCAGTCAGTTAAGCATCAGACTTCAGCTCAGGTCATGATCTCACGGTTTGTGGGTTCAAGCCCCATGTCGGGCTTTGTGTGACAGCTCAGAGCCTGGAGCCTGTTTCAGATTCTGTGTCTCCCTCTCTCTCTGTCCCTCCCCCGCTTGCACGCACACGATCTCTCTCTCTCTCAAAAATAAATAAATATTAAATAAACATTAAATTAAAAAAAAAACTAAAAATAGAACTACCCTATAATCCAGCAATTGCACTATTAGGTATTTACCAAAAGGATACAGAAATACAGATCCAAAGGGGCACATGTACCCCAACGTTTGTAGAAGCACTACCAAAAACAGCCAAACTGTGGAGAGAACCCAAATGTCCACTGATTGATGAATGGATAAAGAAGATGTGGTATATATACACAATGAAATATTACTCAGCAATCAAAAAAGAATGAAATCATGCCATTTGCAATGATGTTGATGGAGCTAGAAGGTATTATGCAAAGCGAAATAAGTCAGTCAGGAAAAGACAGTTACCATATGATTTCACTCATATGTGGAATTTAAGAAACAAAACAGATGAGCATACGGGAACACAGGGGTGGAGAAGACAAGAGAGGGAAACAAACCACAAGAGATTCTTAACGACAGAGAACAAACTGGGTTGATGGAGGGAGATGGGTGGGGATGGGCTAGATAGGTGAAGGGTATTAAGGAGGGTACTTGTGCGGTGCACTGGCTGTTGTATGTAAGTGATGAATCAATGAATTCTACTCCTGAAACCAATATTGCATTGTAGGCTAACTAACTAAAATTTAAATTAAAAAAAAAAAAAGAAACTGAAGTCTGGAGTAACTGGCTTGGGGTCATACGTTCGGTAAACATTGGGACAAACTAGGATTTAAATCCAGGAACCCACACTCGGAGCATATATTACAGCATACTTGGGGCTTCACTTTTCAAACACATTTGTCCACTGGGCTAGCAGTCAGTGCTTGAAGTGTATACTAGAATGCAAATCTAAAAGGGCAGGGACCTCGTTTATCTTAGGTGTCATCCCATCGCTACCACAGAAAATCACATGGAACGTAACAGGTGCTCAGTAAATATTTACTGAATGAATAAATAACAGATTATGTCTGATTCAGTGAAATCACTGCCATAGTCTCCTCATCATCTTCCCCATTTTTATCCGATGTTCTACTTCTATCGTCAATGGCCATCTTTTGCTACCCACTGCCTGGTGACTTTAAACAGCTTTCAAAGATTTTCCAACCTGGCTCCAACCTACACGTCCAGCCTCACGTGCTGACAGTCCATTATAAAATACTCCACTCTGGTCACCGCTGCCCTGCCCTGCCCCTGCCCAGCTGCCTCTCGCCCAGGCCATGTGCCATTCTACCAACTGAGGTATCCTCTCCCTCTTCTCGGATTATATGGAGCTCACTCACCTTTCAAAGTCCAATCTCTTCCAAAAAGCCTTCTCTCATCATCAAGTGCACAGTGCTATTTTTCTCTCCTGAATATGGATTCACCTGGAACGTATCACCCACTCCCTCATCCTTTCCCATCTCCACAAAGAGACAGAAGGCCAAGGCCATGCCGTGTCATTTTTGATATTCTCCCCAACATACAGTAAAGGCTTGGCTTACAGCAGACACATCAAGAATAGAGACTGACTGAGTGATGCAGAATATGTCTCATCTAAATGCAAAACATCGGGGCGCCTGGGTGGCGCAGTCGGTTAAGCGTCCGACTTCAGCCAGGTCATGATCTCGCGGTCCGGGAGTTCGAGCCCCGCGTCAGGCTCTGGGCTGATGGCTCAGAGCCTGGAGCCTGTTTCCGATTCTGTGTCTCCCTCTCTCTCTGCCCCTCCCCCGTTCATGCTCTGTCTCTCTCTGTCCCAAAAATAAATAAACGTTGAAAAAAAAAATTTAAAAAAATAAATAAATAAATAAATAAATGCAAAACATCTATTGATACATTTTTTTTAAATAAAGGTTAAAAAAATTTCATTGAGATAAAATTCACATGACATAAAATGTTATCATTTTAACCACACCTTGCAACCATCACCATTACCTAGTTCCAGAACTTTTTCATCGCCCCAAAAGGAAACCCCATTCCTGTGACACAATCACTCCCCGCTTCTTCCTCTCCTGGCCCCTGGCAACCACTACTTTCTGTCTCTACGGGTTTGCCAATTCTGGACATTTCACATAAATGGGATTATATGTGTGACACGTGGTCATTGGTGTCTGGTGTCTTTCCCTTAGCATTATGTTTTCAAGGTTCATCCATGTCCTTGACGACATGTATCATATTTCATTCCTCTTAATGATTGAGTAATATTCCATTGTGTGGATATATGACATCTTGTTCATCCACTCTCCAGTCAATAGCCAGTGGAAATTCGGGTGGTTTTCACCTTGCGGTTATTGTGAATAATGCTGCTATAAACAGTTGCGGGCAAGCTTTTGTTGGAACACTTCCATTCTGCTGATATCTTACTAGGAAAGAACAAATTAACTAAAAGCCTCATCCTGATTCTATAGCAGATATAAAACTTTTCTTTTAGTACATTATTATCTTCATTAAAAAACATTCATGCTCATGAGTAAATTTAACTGTTATTGTATTCCAGAATATTTTAAATTTCTGATAGCTTATGTTTTGTCTCTGAGACTATTTTCTAACTTCTACATTCAATTAACAGGATCTTATGTAAACACTTGGATGATTCTTTTACAAAAGGCATACACAAATCTTATTCCTGGTAATTATTCTTCACTATTTTAACATTATTTGGTGTTCAGTAATGGTAACTAATATTGGCTGAGAGCTTACTATGTACCTACCACTACGCTAAATGTAACAACACTCTTGGAAGCACATACTGTTAGCATTTGCCGGGTGATGGAAAGAGGTCTGGAGAGCTGAAACAGCCTGCCCAAGGTCATAAAGGTCCAAGGGGTAGAGATGGGATCCTGAGCCAGGTTGCCATATTTTATACAGTAAATGAGAAGGCCAGCCCGGAATAGACCCAGACCATCAAAATCTTGTCTCTTAATTCACGATTTTAATCACATGTGTTTGTGTAAGTCAACAGTTAACCTTTAAGTCCAATACCTAAAGGAGGTATACAGAATGGGTATGGAGATGCCCCACAGATATGCTAGAACCATTCCAAAGCCAAGAACTCCACATTCTCCTTCAAAAAACCTACGAAAAACAAAACACTCCTGTTTTCTCTGTTTCAGTCTACTAGCTCTAGATTGTAACAGCAAGTTAGAATGTTCTACAGGTAAGATGCCCCACACTGCTGATGACTGATGTCTTCTCGACAGAAATAGGACCACAGGCCACTCTTGTGCCAGAAGCATCCTTTTGCTTATGGGGAAGCTTCATATTCAGAGGTACTGCTCGTGGAGTTCAGGAAATGATGGCTGAAATAAGTGAGAGAGAGGAACCCAAGACACCATACCTCCTATCGCTTTGTCCCCATTAGCAAAATGTGAGGAAAAAAATGAAAGCATTCCAATATTAGACTTGAGGAAAGATGTCATCTAAAACTAAGGAAAAAAATACATAGTCTATAGTCTTGGTCTGATTTTCCTGACAGATTACAATGAAGGCGGAGGGTGGAAAATGGGACTGAGATTTGCTAGTTGGCCAATTTGGAGGGCTGCTTGTGTTTTAGTTTCTAAAGAGTGGGGCTCTGCTAATGCTGTTGACTTCCTAGTCACTGGATTTGCTGCCTAGAAAAGTCAGTCAACTATGTTGGTGCTGGCCCATTGCTTTCTGACACAGAGCTCTACCAACCACAGAAAGAGGGGCAAATTAATGGATATAGAAAGCTCCAGACCCTCGTAGCTACACCAGGTTCCAAATCATATGACAGTTGGGGTTCCCAAAGTTGGCTGTTTTCTATCACTGTATAACTTTAATTCTATATTAAACACTACCCTTCAAATGTTTTTGAACTTTTTGTTTAAGTATAAAATACATACCAAGAAAGGATACAAACAGAATTGAACAGCTCAACACATTTTCACAAAATGAACACACTCACACAACCAACACCCAGATTAAACAGACCAAAAGCCCTCCTCGGCCAGGGTTTTAATTCTGACACAACATGAAGGGCCAGCAAGCATCCCATGCCTAAAAAAGCATTTAGTACGGAACATGCCATGTGGCACATAAACCACAATAAAAGACAACATATCACTTCTCTATTTGTTCAACGAAAGCTGCATCAACACAGAACTTCACGTGGAGCACGGTCATGCCTCATGGCACCCAGGAGTCAGCCTCTCCAAATCACAGGAGTGGAGCCAAAGGAACAGGCCTAATGACAATGAGGTAAAAATTAATTAACTAATCAGAAGCGTGGTCAACACAGTCTTTTCGCCACCTGCAAAGAACAGTTTTCCCTTCCCCTTCTCCACTTCAAAAGTACCTACATCACTGGTAAAACCAAATATCCACTTAGTAGAGTATAAACAAACTGCAAGAGGAGGGAGAATGGAAATATAATGAAGAAAATAAAGCCACTTGCCTCTCTGCAATCCACTTGCTTCTCCTTCTTTAATGGATTTACAGTAATAGTCTATCATCAAGGTACAATGACAGACTTAATTACAAGAAGCTCTAAGAGATCTAAAGAAAATCGTATATTGCCATCTCCTGGGTACGAACCTCCTTAAGCCTAATCTTCCCAGTCAGGAAACCTCTTATCTCAAAGACAAAAGGATTCCTACTGGCCAATGAATACCAGCTGTCTGAATACTCTTTGTAAAAGGGCTCTCCACAGCCCACTACGTCCAGAAAAGACTTTCCACATTCTACCTCACTCAGGGCTGTATTCTGTGCTGAAGGAGGGGAGGGGAGGGGAGGGGAGGGGAGGGGAGGGGGAGGGGAGGGGGAGGGAGGGGAGGGGAGGGAAGGGAAGGGAAGGGAAGGGAAGGGAAGGGAAGGGGAGAAAGAAGAAAGAAAGAAAGAAAGAAAGAAAGAAAGAAAGAAAGAAGAAAGAAAGAAGAAGGAAGCCTTCTACAAATATCCACAGGAACTAGGGACTAAGTTTCCCTTTGAAGGAAACTCAGAGGCAAAGGCTGAATGAATGACATACTTTTTCATAAAGGGAGTAATGAGGCTAAAAGAACAATCCTGTGCGAAAAGTCTGTGACCTATGCTGAGGCTATGACCTTGAATTTGAATCTTCGGACACAAAGAATGTAGCCAATTGTTGAGCTCTGAATTAGATCTTTACAGGAAGTTTGCAAGCCTTTCCCTCTGGGGCTAGAATCCAGTTTGGAAGTTGAGGGTGAGGGGTGGTATCTAAATGATAGGGAAGCACCCAACATCATAACTGTCCATACACATCAACTTTCTAACGGATTTAACTGTATCTCAATCGCAGAAAAACCTTCTTGGCTTCGAAATTTATTATCTGAATCTAGATTTGGAAGGATTATGAACATATCATCATATACACAGGAACCATACCCCTGAACAGAGTATCATTCTTGGAGTTTATAGGCCTTGATTTAAGTGGACTTTCAGATCAAACACCTGTCTTTGATGAGCCCACGGGAAGGAGGTGGAAAAATGTGCTTGCACCTCTCATGGATAGAGAGAGGTCTTTTTAAGGTTTTAAATCAATAATAAAACCCTGCAATAAGGTGAGTCAGTGGAACATATTCAGAAACAGTTCTTCATTGGCCAAAGATCAACTGGGAGTTCTAACGGACCTGTGTCTCCCTAACGCCACATCTCATGCTCCCAAACCAGATTAACGATGCTTCTACAGAATTACTTTCTTCCTTCCCAAATCCTACCTCTGACACATTGCTGCAAGTAGTTTAACTGTGAAAGGCCTTGACCTCCTTTCTTTGTCTCTCCAATTCAAGTGTGTCTGTTTCCTTGGGGCTACCAAGCTCAGTTGGATGGCTGGCCGGAGCAGAATGTAGCATCAGCCAACCCCGGAACAATGGGCCCCTTTCTCTGGCTGTCACATGAACAGCGTAGTGTTACAGCCATTGTCCCTCTAAGCGGAGAGGGAGAGGCACGGGTTCTCACAGACTAGCTATTCTCCCTGACCCCCTCTGACCAAGTCACTAAAATGTTTTATTTTTTTAAAAAAAAAAAAAAAAAAAAAAAAAAAAAACAAGAAGAAGAAAGAAAAAGGAAAAAAGTTGTGCCTTCTGAATGGAGCAAAAGAGCCCTAACAAGGATTGCAGTGCATCCAGGGACCACCTGGATCAGAAGACCTTGCCAAAAATAAACATCCCTGGGCCCCACAACACACCAATGGGGTCCAAATCATTAGAACGGGGGCCAGTGTCTGCCGGTGATTCTCAGGCCTCTGTTTGAAAACAGGCTGCACAGAGGTCTCAAGTCTTGCTAACCTCTCTAACGAGCAGAGTATGCACGCCCCTCTGTTCAAGGGAGGCCCGGGAGATGGGGGTATACTGAAAGGCAGATGCTGTCTATTACAGGTACCAAATCTCAGTGCTGGGGGGGAAACACCAAGAGAAGGCAGGTGAGAATGACCGGGTCACCGAGGAATGTGGAGAGGAAGACTGGACATGAAAAGAAAACAGCTGGTCTGAAGGTAATAAGAATTTGGGGGTAGGGTCAGCAATGAGGACAAGGGGGAGGAGCAGAAAAGTTAAAAGAAAGCACAGAAGCCATCTAAAAGAGGCTGGAGCCTTCAGCAAAAGATGGACGGGAAGAAAATTCCAGGGATGGTGGGAACAAACAGCTTTTATTTAAAAATTTTTTTTTTCAACGTTTATTTATTTTTGGGACAGAGAGAGACAGAGCATGAACGGGGCAGGGGCAGAGAGAGAGGGAGACACAGAATCGGAAACAGGCTCCAGGCTCCGAGCCATCAGCCCAGAGCCCGACGCGGGGCTCGAACTCACGGACCGCGAGATCGTGACCTGGCTGAAGTCGGACGCTTAACCGACTGCGCCACCCAGGCGCCCCACAAACAGCTTTTAAAAAAACGGGTTTCATGTCCAGTTTCAAATAATTTAATAATTAATAGTAACCAATAATAACGTATGAAATGATTATAATTAATATATGATAGTTAATAATAATGAATGGTTTGATAATTTCAGAATAGCAACCAATAAAAATATATGAAAGGATTATAATTAATACATAACCATTAACTATACTAATAAATTTTTTTAATGTTTATTTATTTTTGAGAGAGACAGAGAAAGAACTCAAGTGGGTTGGGGCAGAGAGAAAGGAAGACACAGAATCCGAAGCAGTCTCCGGGCTCCGAGCTGTCAGCACAGAGCCCGACGTGGGGCTCGAACCCATGGACTGTGAGATCATGACCTTCGGTGAAGTCGGACGCTCAACCGACTGGGCCACCCAGGCGCCCCAACAATAACAAATAAATTAATGGTTTAATGGCTTTAAGTCTTAAGATGTGAACTTCCTCCACAGTCCCAAGCCTTAAAGGTCAGCTACTCAGAGCTACACGTTGGGTGACGCTTTGTAAAATTAAAGAAAGAGGAAGTGACATCCGTGGTTCGGTGGACAACTTCACGTGAGAAGACACGGCACAGCAGTGTGGCAAGATAATCCCTAAACTGAGGATCTGAAGGGAAAATACGAATTCAGATCCAGATGATGCCCCTGACCCTACCCCCACCCCCAGTAAGACCCGTAGTTGTTGAATGAGTTAAGTTTCCTCATTTCACGCCTTCTCATGGAACGGGGGCTCCATTTTTATGTGAATCCCAATAGGTGTCCCAAACCACATCTGGTTTAGATAATGAAAGAGCAGTGTCCTACGAGGGGCTCCTCTAATGTCCATAGTGCTGTGGGAGCAGGCAGAATCCAGTCCTGGGGTCCCCTGTATGTTAACTCACCACTCCCGTGGAACGCTTGAGCCACCGTTCTTTGAAACATCTAGCAAACGTCTGCAGCCGTGTGTTGGCTGAGCTCGTTTCCTTATCTAAAACGTGCCGTGCACACTCGAGTCCTCTCTCTTCAAAGCCCCACAGTGCCAGGAAAATTTTGGCAACATACCGAACCCTCTCTCTAGAAGGATCTCTTGGAGAAGTTCTCAGAACGGCCTACTGGCCCTTAAAACACCCAGCCTTACCCACTCAGTTGTATTTTTTTTTAATCTTTATTTTTCTTAAGGCAAGTATCTCAGTAATTCCACATAATAATCATCCCCTTGCCCTATACACCTGATAAATATCTGATTGGGCAAAAATAAAACTCAAACCAACTTCTTTCTTAAAGAATGCAAACGTCACATCTTGTCCTCAATTCCTTGTCCAAAAAAATAAATAAATAAAGTAGTGTTCTAAACATATCAATGGAGGTAGGTATTTAAAATTTTTCATTTTGGTGGCAAAATTAATCCCCTGGGCCCCAAACAAAGATTTTATACTTCTGTTTTGCTCCTGGAGGAACAAGTTAAGTCTGTGTTTTGATTTTCAGTTTACCATTAAAAAAATATTTTCAAAGAAGACAAACATGATTCTTTTTCAGAAGGTATTTATATGGTATATAGTGAGATGATCACCTATGGCGAGGTTTGAGAACTAAGCAAATCTGTGTAGCTCATCCGGATCGGCCAGGATGTTCGTGACACGGCACTCAGTCACCCACCCTCTAGGATAGGGCCTCCTTGCTCTCAAAGATAAGATGTTTTTAACAGATGTTAATATCCTGCACATGTACCCATTAGGACGAGGTTCCCATGCTGAAATACTGTTTTCTTTGTCTTAGAAGGGGGGAAGGGTACAATTTATTGCCTTCTGAGTAGGAAACTGAGGTGGTTAAAATGCTTTACATAGTTTCTTTATCTAATAGCATAAATCACTACAAATGAAACAAGAGAGGAAATCACTGGAAATGAACCTCCATCATAAGAGGATAGATGATCACATTCACGCTTTCCAGACTGGCTAATGGCAGAGTATGCATTATCAAATGACATCCACATGCCAACCTGTAGTTTCGCAAATAAAATTGTATAAAGTAAAACAACACTGGTTTGTGCTTTCTTTTTTCCCTCATCACATGAGAAATCTTTGCATCAAGTGTGATAAATTAATCTTCTGCAATAACTGTCTTTAAAAGACAGTGATCACTGTGAAAAATAATCTTAAATTGTGAGGAAAAGAGAGTAGAGATAAATACAAAATCTTGGGAAATTCATATAGAATGAATGAATGAATGAGTGAGTGAATGAAGGAAGGAATGAATGAAGAGACGAGCTAAGACACTCACAGAAGTACACACAGATGCAAGCTTAAACTAAGGTAGAAAAAGTTCATTTTGGAAATAGCACTGAAAAGGAAGACAAATCAACAAAACCCAATGAATTGTAGTTGATTCTTAAAACTGAGCTCATTTTTAACACAGAACACTGGGCGCACATCCTTGAGAAATGGAGACCACAGGCAACTCTTAATATTGTTTGTGTGAAGTCCAAACAATCAGGACGTTTGTACTCTGTGTGCTGATACTGCTCCCTCCCTGCCCTATGCCACCGGAACTTTCATGCATCAGCCTATGAATGAACACTTTTCGTGGTTCATCCTTTGGTGAAGCTGCCCATGAGCTAAAATTTCCATCTTTGTCATTACCCCGCAACGTTTGTTCACTCGTTTGCATGTTATTGCCTATTTCAATAATTACAAAAAATGGGTGAGATGGGGTGCCTGGGTGGCTCAGTTGGTTGAGCGTCCGACTTTGGCTCAGGTCATGATCTCACGGTTCATGAGTTCGAGCCCTGCATCGGGCTCTGTGCTGACAGCTCGGAGCCTGGAGCCTGCTTCAGATTCTGTGTCTCCCTCTCTCTCTGCCCCTCCCCCTCTCATGCTCTGTCTCTCTCTCTTTCTCAAAAATGAATCATAAAACATTTTAAAAATGTTAAAAACAAAAAAGGAGTGAGAAATGAAACAATTAAAAACCTAAAGTAATAAGAAGTTTTTGTCTCATGAAACTTAACACAAGTGACCAAAAATGGGAGTTATTAGACACGCAAAATAATGGCCAATCTTAAGCCTGAATCAAGACGTTTGTTGAACTTAAACAGATCAACTGGTGTTCAAGTGAGAAGGAAAGCACCAAAAGTATAGAATGTTTAAAGCGAGAAAAATTAAAGAAAGGAGTAAACACCAAATGTAGTGTGTAAATGGCTAACTATAATTAAACATTTTGTAATTCACGTGGCTCCCGGGGCCAGCATCCCTTATACAAGGTAGGCTTTTGCACCATCGATCTTTGGACCTTTTTTTAGGAATGCATCCTGTACTAAAGTAGGAAAAAAGAGTACTAAACTGGTCACCATATTTATGATTGAATATAAAAACAAATACAAAGGGATGTATAAATTGACAAGCACGGGGCAAAAGTGCTTTGTTTTTACTGGCACTGGCACTTCCAGGGCCCCGATACTGTCATTCATAACGAAAACCATCCCACAGGTATCATACGCTCAGCTCTTGTACCATAGCTCTGCCACGGTGTTGAACATGCAACATCCATGCGATGGCATCTAGTGTTTCATAAGTCTCAGGATAGTCTATCTTGCCCATTTACCACTCCGGGTTACTAACTGTGTATACTATGCCTAGCCAAATTGTAAGTTCTTGACTGGCTTCTCCACAGCCCTTGGTACGTACGTAGTGCCTATCCCGAACGCTCTGTGTGCTAAGGAATGTCACCTAGCATTTATTCATTCCATCTTCCCCCACCTTCCTTAGGCATTTATTATGTAACTCCTATGTGCCAGCCACGCAGATAAAGGCTTAAAATAAGGAATGGTAAACTCACCAATCAGCTGGACAAACATCCAGGGAACAAACACGTTTGACACAATATCATAGATGCCACAGTAAAGCTACCCACACAGTAGACTGGGAATCATAAGAGATATCGCTGAGTTTCTGACACACAATTAGGAAATTAGGGTGAGTCTTAACTTGAACTGTATCTTGTAGGATGAATGAGTAACATGGGGATTGGACGAAAAAGAGGAATAAAGACATTTCGGGCAGAGAAAACAGCATACACGGCTAGGTTGGGGAGAAGTAAGAGCAGACAATGTATCTTCTAAGGAAGAAGAACAAGGTCAAGATTAGTGGGGCAGGAGGCCCGCAGAAGAGGCGAGCAGAAAACCTGCTATTTTGCTCCTACGTATCGGGTTAAAGACGTTAGGCGTTATGCTCTCCACCGGTGTTACTCCAATTGTGATCTTAGGTCACCTCCACCAGATTCATTTAGGGATCTGCTCAAATGCAGATGTCTGGCCCTTGCATCTAGAGTGAAGCCCTGCAATCTGCATTTTCAACAAGCACCTGGGTGACACTGATGCTTACCACCTGGAGAGCTGCCAAAGATTTTTAAACAAGGTAATGACATGATCGGATTGGTGTTTAAAATGTTTTTTTAACGTTTATTCACTTTTGAGAGACATAGTGCATGAGCGGGGAAGGGGCAGAGAGAGGGAGACACAGAATCCGAGGCAGGCTCCAGGCTCTGAGCCGTCAGCACAGAGCCCGACGTGGGGCTCGAACTCTCAAACTGCAAGTTCGGTCGCTCAACCGGCTGAGCCACCCAGGTGCTCCCGGATTTGTTTTTAAAACTATGCTACTAGACTGAGCAGACAACCACGAGGAAGGTACACTCACGGCTGCTACACGAGCATGTCACTTGGGTTTGCCATAGGGAACTTGTAAAACTGCGGACTTTTCACCTATCTCCCAAGACTTACTGCACGTGGATCAAAGTGGACGGGGCTGGGATTTTTTTAAATTATTTTTTAATTATTTTTTAATGTTTTTATTTATTTTTGAGACAGAGAGAGACAGGGCATGAGTGGGGGAGGGGCGGAGTGCAAGGGAGACACAGAATGGGAAGCAGGCTCCAGGCTCTGAGCTGTCAGCACAGAGCCTGGCACAGGGCTCGAACTCATGAACCGTGAGATCATGACGTGGGCTGAAGTCAGACGCCTAACCGACTGAGACATCCAGGCACCCGGGGGGGCTAGGATTTATACTAGGTTGAACAGTACGAAATTGCCATTTTATATAGGTCAAAAATGGGCAAATTGTGGCCATTTCTCATAACCCAGTCTAACTAAAGCTCAGAGTAACTGAGGATGTGCACACAGAGCTGAATACTTTTCCTCTTCTATTAATTATCGATCCCATTACTCACTTGGCCTGCAATGATGGAAGTGACATAATTTACAAACCTAAGACAAACAGGAGGTTCAAAAGCAACAACCAATGAAGCAAAGCAGCAATGAAGCAAAGCAGCAGAGACAGAAGGGACCCTGGAGATTCGCCTGCTCTTTCCCCACCTCCCAACACAAATTTACATAGGAGGAAGCTGATGGGAGAAGTAACCTGCTGGAGGTTATCCTGAATATTTTGTTCAATTCCTCAGTGATACGTTCTCTTCATTTTAACAGATCTTGAAATCGTTATAGCTAAAAAGTATTTGGGATTTAATTTGTGGAGAGCTAGTGTCACAGGAGGCCCTCAAATGCATAACATGGGGGGAAGGGGAGACACGAGGCCAATACTCACGCGTTTTTAAAATGAAGCCAACAAACTTAAATGATATGGAACATAGACCAGCACTTGAAATGTAATAGATACTCAATAAATATTCATCGAACGAATGAACGACCTCCAAGAAATAGGTTAACGGAGGTATATTCACGCAAGGAGTTTCTAAGGCAGTGTGCGGGGTGTAAAAGACTGTAGATCTCCCACTGGCCAGTCTGTCCCAAGCACCCTTTGGCCCCCAACCATGACCTCTCCTCTAAAATCCCAGCCCTGCCACATGCACCTTTCTTTCCTCTGAAAGGGTCCCAGCAGACAGCAATACAAAGATCATGTGTGAGTTAAATTTGGCATTACATCTCATCCTAGGTGATTGTGACGCACACATGAGCGCAGCCTTCACAGCTCATCCCAGTACAAATAATAGCTTACACTTCGCTATATTATGGTGATACAATGGTTAACGTTAGCTGTATGGTCATCACCATCACCATAACTAATTATCTGCCAGGCTTTTAGCACTCCACGGGCGCTGACTCCAGTGACTCATTGAATCCTTTTAACAATCCTCTGGTGTAAGGATTTTCATTACCATTCAGAGTTTATAGATGAAGATAAACGAGATTAAGTCACTTGCCCCAAACGCCACAACTGGAAAGGGGAAGGGCTGAGAGTTGACCTCAGGTGGCCCGGTCCCCAAACTCACCCTCTACTTAACTCTTTGATCTCAGAGCAGCAAAACTAAAAGTACCCTGCAAGTCAAGCCCCCAGAGCAGTCACGTCAGGAAGATGACGCTTCTGGACAAAAAGATTGGATCCTTGCCTTTTCATCCATAAGGAATGAAGTATCTTCAGTTGAGAAGACCATACACAACGTGAGATCCAGGCTATGAAGGAGAAAGTCAAGAAGAACCAGCGAGAAAGTCATTCTCCTCTGTCTAGCGCGGATTTTACTGTCTGAGAACTTTTTGGCTAATAAAAATCCCAAGCTTTAACTCTTCCCCCTAAAGAGTTTGGGTCTTCCTATGAGGATATTATCTAAAGAAACATCAAATAAATCACTACACCTCATTTACTCCATGGTACCATCCCCAATTCCAGGAAGAACTATAAAGACAAAATATTTCCCTTAAAGCAGGGCTCAAAGTCCAAGTTCTTTAAAGGACTGCCACAAGATAGATCTTTCTGCGGTCTGAAGAACCGCCCCTCCTAACATTCCCTGTGAAGCCAGGCACACCAACAAGGAAGAGACCCCTCTGGTCTAAGTCACCAGGCTGTGATCCTCACACCCCTAAAGGACTCCGAGAACGCAGGAAGAGGGAGCATCCCAAGCCAGTCTGCACAATGCGAATTATCAAGTCCTGGAGAAAGAAAAGTTTGGAAAATAAGGAAAGGTCCCAGAGAAGGCAAGCTGGTGTGGAAGAAAGGGTCCTGCTTAAACTGTTTGTCCTTCCCAGTCTGATTCCACGCTCAGAACCTCCCTACATCCAGCTAGGACACCCGTCAACAGAGAATAAACACAGAAAAGGCAATGCAAGGGCAGAAATTATGCACAACAAAATGCGTAATGGAGGTGTCTCTCCAGGAAAAATACTCCAGGAAGTTCCTATATAGCCCCCCAAAACAGGACCAAATGTAAACAGTAACAATGAACCCTTGAGACAAAGTAAACAACCCAGACTGAGCCCATCCCGCCCCGGCTCACACGGCACCCGGGTCTCCAGACTAAAGGAAAATATGTCCCCAACCCATAACAAACCAGCCAGCGTCGGGCCAAGGTCCAGGAGGTGCCAGAAGTGAGTTTGCCCAACTCTTACCCAGGTCCCGAGATCCTGAGATTTGCAGCACAACCCTTTCTGCCCGGTTTTCACCCAACGCCGGCCGAGAAACAAAATCTCTTCCAACAGCGCAGTTAGCCTCCAAGTAGCGTCCCTGAAGAGAGCGATACCTGGGGGGGGTCAGGCTCCAAGGTGGACACGCGGGAAAGGAGGCTGGTCTCCGCGCGTTTCCAGACCCCTAGTTTTGCGCACCGGGGAAGTGCTCGTCGCAAACTTCAACCAGGCTTTCCCCGTCTGGCCCGAGATGCTGGAGGAGGAGGGGAGTAACCCGAGCCGGGGCTGGGATGCGAGCAGTTGCCGCTGCTGCAGCTGCCGCCGCCGGGGCAGTGACCACTGGGGGGTGTCACTTGGCGCCTCTCACTCCCTAGAGCACCCGGCAGGATCCTACCGGCCAGACTGTGAGTCCCGACCGCGGGTCTCTCCTGCCCGGAGCGGCTTCCACCCCCTGGGAGTGACCCCAGCAGAGAGACCGGTCACGAAGTTGGCAAAAAGGGTGGGGGCAGGGGAGTCACCGCAAGAAATGAACCAAGGGGTGGTGGAGAGGGTGCCTGTCTGCGTTGAGCGCGCGCGCCCTAGTCAAAGTCCCTGGCAGGTGTTCTAGACCCTGTAGCAGGACTTGAGGTACTGGGGACAGCGCCCGAGCGGCCAGCTGGATGGACGGTTCGTCCCCACTGGTGCCAGGGAAGGAGCGCGAATGGGGGACGGAGAAGGGATAGGTGACCTAGGCGTGCCAGAGCGTGCGCTGCGGCCACAAAGTGGTTGGAAGGTGGAACGAGGAATTCGCGGGGAGAGGGGGGCAATGAGGGAGTCTGCTTTATAGAGGCGGGGCAAAGAGAACTCCCGGGACCCGCAGGAGAATCCATCCAGGCCCTCCGCCCGACGTCGCCCAGAGATTTCTTGGGGAATGGCTCCCTCTGCCGACTAGCCAAGGAGGCCCCAGGAGACAAATCACAGAACGTGAGAAGGAAGAAAAGGTTTTCCTCCGTTTGAGGGTTGGCCTAGACGCAAATTCTGCAATCTGTTTCTCTAACTGTCCGTCTTCTTCTTCCCTCCCAAAGAACTTGCCCGCGTCCAGACGATGCAGGCGGACACAAACCTTTAACTGATGGAGAGTTTATATAAAGCTGCATTCTCTCATGACCCCTCACACACCCCTCCACCACCCCTCCAAAAAAAGGCTTGCGCTCCATGCCCAGGCCAGACGATCCTCTCCTACCAGATTTCTCTTCCTTACATTAACATGAACTCTTTCTTTTTGGAGACCTCTCAAACGCATATGCGCCTCCAGTCAGTAAAAGCATCGGCACTAGTCCATACTCAAAATTATGCTTGAATGAATAAGCATGTATCACCATCTTCCTAGGTCACACCCCTGGAAATACACAAGGGAAGAATGCGTTTGTTTGGTCCATTGTTCGTTTACCAGGCATCATTTCCCCTTCTTCTGGTTAATGGCAGTTCCATTTTTTTTTTTTTTTTTTTTTTTTTTTTTTTTTTTTTTGAGGCCACTCCTGCCACACTTAGCGCAGTCTGGATCGGAAGGTCTCTCAAAATGGTCCAGCTTTTCCAGGTCCGAGAGTGGGCACCTGCCCTAAGCTAGTCCCTTCAGACCTTCTCTGCCAGGAGTGTAAGCTTTGATCAGAACCACAAATCTAGAGCTGATTGACCATATGACTGTGTTCTGAAGTTCGGCCAGGAGCTCGTGTCACTTAATCCCCAAAGCTATCCCCGCTGTAAGTTTTATGAACTTGGTTGCTCCACTGCCTCTGATTTTTCTAATCAACTATATTGAGACATGATTTACATTCAATGAGTTGCACTCATATTAAGTATACAGCTTGATGAGTTTTCAGCAAATGTGTACATGCATGTAGCCACTACCACAATCAAGAAAATGCATACCTCCATTGCTCTAGAAAGTTCCTTTGCACCCTGTTGAAGTGTTTCCACACCATGTCATCACCACCGAGCTGCTTTCTGTAACTACAGATTGAATTCGTCTTCTCTCGAGTTTCTAGAATGGAATCACATAATATGTATTTCTTTGTGTCTGGCTTCCTTCACTGAGCCTAATGTTTCTGAGATGCATTGATGTTGTTTGTATCAGCAGCCTGTTTCTTTTTATTGCTGAGTACCATTCCACTGGATGGCTATGCCACAATTTGTTTCCCCATTCACCAAATATTGATAGACATTTGGGTTGTTTTGAGCTTAGGTTCATTATGAAGAAAGCTGCTAGGAACATGGTTGCACAAGTCCCTTTGTGGACAGGTGATGTTATTTTTCTTCTTTCAAAGCACTGGAATTACTGATTTATACAGTAAGTGTATAATTATATAATAGTTTTCCAAAGTGAATGTATCACCCTTACGTTCATACCAGCAACGTTGGAGAGTTCCTCCACATCAACAGTTGGTACTGCCATTCTTTTTATTTTCGTGACTCCACTGGATATACAGAGGTATCTCACGGCTTTTTTTTTTTATTTTTTTTTCAACGTTTTTATTTATTTTTGGGACAGAGAGAGACAGAGCATGAACGGGGGAGGGGCAGAGAGAGAGGGAGACACAGAACCGGAAACAGGCTCCAGGCTCCGAGCCATCAGCCCAGAGCCTGACGCGGGGCTCGAACTCCCGGACCGCGAGATCGTGACCTGGCTGAAGTCGGACGCTTAACCGACTGCGCCACCCAGGCGCCCCGTCACGGGTTTTTTTAAACGTCTTATTTACTTTTGAGAAGGTCTGTGTGAGTGGGGGAGGGGCAGAGCGAGAAGGAGACAGAGGATCTGAAGCAGGATCTGTGCAGCGCAGAGTCCGACACAGGGCTCGAACCAACCAACCGTGACAGCATGACCTGAGCCCAAGTCAGACGCTTACTCCATTGAGGTGCCCCTCTCATTGTGGCTTTAATTGCATATCCCTAATGACTAATGACGGTGACCATCAAAGGTGTTTACCATCTTTTCGTGTGCTTGCGTGCCATTTGTCCTTCAAGGAAGTGTCCAAATCTTTTGCACATTTTTTAATGAGGTCATTTGCATTCTTGTTACTGTGTTGTAGGAGTTCTTTATATATTTTGAATACCAGGCCTTTGTCAGATATGCGTGTAGTACATATACCCTTATGATCTGTTTCTTGCCTTTCAACTTCTTGACGTTGTGTTTCAAACAACATAGGTTTTTTAGTTTGATGAATTCAAACTTACGAATTTCTTATTTGATCGTTGGGTTTTTATGTTTTGTCTAAGAAAATGCTTACCCCCAAGGTCATTAAGATACTCTCCTATGGCTTCTTCCAGAAGTTTAGTTTTAGCTGTTACGCTTAGGTGTGTGATCCATTTAGAGTTAATTTTTGTACATGGCATGAAGCAAGCCCATTATTTTTCATGGAGGTATCCAGTTGTTTCGGTACCATTTGTCAGAAGATTGTCTTTTCCCAGTTGAATAACCTTGGCACTTTCACGAAAATCAACTGGCCATATGAAAATGAGTCTGTTCCTGGACTCACCATTCCTTTCATTTGATGTATATTTCAATTCTACGCTAGTACAATGCTGTCTTGATTACTAAAGCTTCATACTAAGACTTCAACTTAGGTGTAATAAATTTTCCAGTTTTGTTCCTTTTCCTAAATTTGTTTAACCCTTCAAGACTGTGTTTCTAAAACTTCATTATGAAGTTTGGAATTAGCTTGTGAATGTTTTAAGTTTTTATTTTATTTTATGTTGAGAGAGAGGCGGGAGAAGGAAGGGAGGGGCAGAGAGGGCGGAGAGCGAATCCCAAGCAGGCTCCATGTTTAGCAAAGAGCCCAACGTCGGTTTCCGTCTCAACGACCATGAGATCATGACCTGAGTGGAAATCAAGAGTTGGACATTTAAACGACTGAGCCACCCAGGTGCCCCACCTTGTCAATGATTGAAAAATTCACTTTGGAATTTTGATTGAAAGTGCCTGGTATATATCGATAGCCTCAAGGAAAATTGATACATGAATAGTATTGAATCCTCCAATCTACAAACATGTTGTATCTCTCCATTAATTTAGGTCTTCTTTAATGTCTCTCAGTAATATTTCTTACTTTTCAGCATACTAGTTTTTCACATATTTAAAAAATGTATCCCTAAGTTCCTTTTTATTTTTGATGCTACTATAAGCTGAATTATTTTTCAATTTCAGTTTCTGATTATTACTAGTATGGAGAAGTGAACTTGGAATTTTGTGTGGTAGCCTCGTATATTTTACAGCCTAAATTTACTTACTAGCTCTAGCAGTTTTTTTTTTTAAGTTATTTAGGATCTTCTACCTACAAATAGGGTTTTGCTTCTTTTATTTCTTTTTCTTGACTTATTGCTCTGGATAGGATACCCAGGACAAGGTTGAATAAAATTTGTAAAAATGAATATATTTGCCTTATTCCCCATCTTAGAGCAAAACCAGTCTTTTACCAGTAAATAGGATGTTAGCTGTGGACTTCGCATATTTTGTTAGGATGAAAAAGTCCCACCATTACAAGTTTTTTCACCATAATGACTGCTGTGTTTGCTCAAATATTTTTCTGCCCCAGTTGAAGTGACTGCATAGTTTTTCTCCTTTATTTTGTTAATTGGTTGAATTGTGAAGATTCTTTTGCATTCCTGCATTAAAGCCTACTTTGCCTATGTGTATTATAGATTTTATGTACTATTAGATTTGCTCAATCAGGAGGAATATTGGTCTGTATCATTGTTTTCTCATGATCTCTTGGTCAGGCAGAAGGGTCATCAGTCTTTATCTATTTGAGGACTTTGCAGTCCTCTCCACAAAGAAACCAGTGCCCTGAAGATCTTCTGCGTACATCATCTCTCCAACGCCTCCTGCCCACACTGGCATTCCAGTGTCCTCTTTACTACCACAGTCATAGCTTATCTGCATCCTGGAGGTTTCCCAGTGAGTCCCTGCACTGTTGCCTGTGAACTGGAGGGTGTCTACTGACATTCTGCTCCCTCTCCAGGCCCCTATGTGGCTCACATGCAGCCCAGAGGATTCCCACAGAGCTACTACTCTCTCTGCATGTTCACACTATTCACACTACTCAGTTACTCATCACCAGTGGTTTGCTTGCACACCAGAAGGTTGCTTCCTGATGGCTTAGGGACTTCAGAGCAGCTCTAGCCTGGGCACACCAACGAACTTCTTTGCTCTCCAGTATCCTGAACTATACCTTCTCCAGGGAGGTCTAAACCTTTTCCAATTTTATCCTTCCTTAAGCACTTTCTTGGCACTAGAGTATCATGTAGAATGGCCATATCATCATTTTTCATTAACATTAATAATCCTTTATATTAAAATGCCTCTGCTTAACCAACAGTGTGGCTTCTATCTCCTGAGTGGACCCAGACTGCCACACTGCAATAAGGCACGACCTTTCTGGGGTCTCTATTCAAAGACCCCAGATATTCAGTGAAAACTATGCACTCTTCACTCTGCTTATCAGCCCCACAAGGGTTTTCAGTTTCCTGATTGGTATGTGCCTAATCTTATACAGTTTTACCCGATTTAACATGGCTTATGATTCAGCAATACAAGGACTCTATGAAAATTTCTGGAAGTTTCTCCTCCTATAAATCTTTCTTCTTTGGTACACCACCCTCTGAAATCCAGCCACCTCAGCCTCTCAGCATCTCATTGTCTCCCCTATGCTCCTCTACTCGGTGGTCCAGGAAGTAGCTCTAGTCAGAAAGCTGGAGAGATTCTGGGGTTCACCACATATGCTCAGGGATCACAGTCCTCTTGCCCAAGGTCTGGAAAGAGTTGTTTTGGGTTTTTTTTCATGTATCTTGTCCAATTTGTGGTTGTTTAAAGCTGGAGTATAAGTCCAGTCTAGTTATTCTTGTATAGCCAGAAGAGGAGTTCTTTTCCTTTATTTTGAAAGAATACTTTGAAAAAATTCCTCCACATGGTTTCGATGTTTTTATTCCTTTTCTTTGTTGTTACTTATTTTGCTTGAGATGAAAAGAATTGCATTTTGTCACTTTCATCCAAAGACCTTGGAAAGATACACATGCGGTACCCAGAATGAACACATGAAGCGTTTCATTCAGATAAAACCTTGAACAACCTGGATTACAGTGAGGGTTTTTTTTTTTTTTTTTTACTACCTCTGTTCTGAACACTATAGTATTATTAACATAAGATTTTATGGGCTTTTGGTGGTGATGGTGGTGACCATACTATTCTGTTAACAGAGAATTATTATCTACTAAAACTCCAATTAGTTTTCCTATTTGCTATTAAGCCTGACTTTTAAAAATATTATTTACACAATTAGTTGGGACTTTCATAGTAATTTTACAGGACTATTCATTTAGTCCTTTGAAATTCCATTTTTCTGTATGCTGTCAATCTTTAAAATTTGAGATCTTGGTGGAACGAATGACTGTCCTAGTATATTAGCTAGCCAGCTCAAAATCATGATATATGAAATTTGATCGGCAAGCCACAATACTCTTCAGCAAATACTTGTTCAACAAATGGAAGCAGGTAAAATTCAGAGACACATTCTAACAGAGAGACATTATTCTCTGTTTATATCTATTCTCATCCTGCAGTATGGCTATTCAACCACGTATAAATGCTACAACTCCACCATATCCAGCCTCCTTTCTTCATCTGAGTCACAAGGACTTCATAGGATTTTTTTCCCCGAGTACCTTATACATGCAGATGTGTTCTCATCCCTTTAATTTATATGTCTGGTAATATTTCCAATAAAGGAAATCAAGTCAGCCTAGTAATTCTACTTCTTAGCAAATAAGATTAGCTTCTTACACCCATGACTTCCTCTCTGTACTGCTCTCAATCCTGTCTTTAAATCTATGATTTAAAAGCTTGCTTAGTTACAGCAACAGACTAAAGTTCACAGAATTTACTTCCTTCCCATCACCAAAGGAAAGAAAAAAAGGAGGGCGCGTTGCAGAGTGTTAATTTATAAATACGGCACAAAGTTCACATTTTTCACTTCATTCAATCCTAACAACAGAAAGTTTTATTGCTGTTTCACAGAAAACGAAGGCTCAGAAAGATCAATTAACTTTCCCATGATCTCATAGGTAGTAAGAGACACAGGTCTGACTCCAAAGACCTTGCTCTCTCCACTGTTTCACCTGCCTGAGAACTACATTTACCTATTCTAGTCTCCTGACAGCCCACTGTGGCTCTTTAAATTTCACCAAATGTGCTAGGTTTACTCACTTTTTCCCCCATTGACCTTGAAAACCTGCTTTGTAGGATTCGATTTTCCCTAGAGTCTCTGCTCAGGAGTCTTAGAAGCTTTTGGGTGTAAACAGCTTCATCTTTCCCCCTAGTATGAATACAGGCCAGATTGAAACAGGTTGTTTCTTTAATCATAAGACTCAGCCAAAGGATCAGGAGAATTAGCAAGGTGGAGTTCAGGTCCCTTGAGTGTCCCCTCTGACTCCCTCCTTTCAGTCTCTCCCTGAGACTGACCTAGATTTGCTTTATACTTCCTTCGCAAGGATGACTCTTTCTACCTTTTTAAAAAGATTACTCTCTTTTCAAGATATTGGTGGGAAGAAAGGAAGAGACAGGACAATGAACAAGAAAATTGTATCTGCAGCACTTGACCATGAATTAGAAGTTAGGAGCATTTTTCTGTCTTCCCTTATGTAAGATGTCTCCACAGATATGAAGGATCTTGTTATTCTTGGGGAGACGGGCAACATCCACCTGTATATTCCCCTTAGTGTAGTGTCTTTCAATTTTTTTGGTTTCATTTTTGTTGTTTTTTGTTAAATTTACCTGTTACCTCTGAAAGATGATTTTTCAGCTTTATTGAGCTCTAGGGACCTATAAGATTGTCTAAAGTTAAGGTCTATAATCTGATTATTTGAGACACTTTTACATTGTGATAGGATTACCGCAAAGTAAGGTTATTTAACACCTCCATCATGTCACATAATCACCATTGCTTTTTCATGGTGAGAACATTTAAGATTTGCTCTTTGCAACTTTTTTTATTATACAATACAGTAGTGTTAACTACACTTACCATGCTGTACATTGGTTCCCCAGAATTTATTCACATTCTAACTGGAAGTTTATCCCCTTTGACCACATATCTCCATTTCTTCTATCTCCCAGTCCCAGGCAACCACCATTCTATTGTATGTTACTATCCATTCACCTTAATTAGAATCCACATATAAGTGATATTCTACAGTATTTGTATTTCTCTGATTTATTTCGTTAGCATAATGCCCTCAAGGTCCATCCACGTTGTGGCAAGTGCCAGGATTTCCTTCTTGTTTGTGATGAAAATAATATTCCATTTTATAGATATATACCACAGGTTCCTTATCTATTCATCTCTGAAAGGGCATTGAGGCTGTTCCACATTTTTTTTCATTTTTAAAATTTGCATTTTTAATAAAATGGTTTTAATTGTGGTAAAATACACAAACCTGAAATTTACTGTTTAATTATTTTAAGTGTACAGTTAATAGTAATAAGTATGGGGCATCTGAGTGGCTCAGTCAGTTAAGCGTCCCAACTCTTGATTTTGACTCAGATCATAATCTCCCAGTTCGTGAGATCAAGCCCTGTGTCAGACTCTGCACTAACAGCACAAAGCCTGCTTGCGATTCTCTCTCTCCATCTCTCTCTGCCCCCAGCCCCCTCTCTCCCTCTCAAAAAATATTTTAAAAAATAGTAATAAGTAAATACATATTGTCATGCAACCATCACCACAATCCGAACTTTTCACCTTGAAAAAAATATTTGCCTCTCACATATATGAAACTCTATACCATTAAGTGATAAATCCCTTTTCTCCACTTTTTCCCAATGCCTGTCAACTACCATTTTAATTTCTGTCTCTATAAATTTGACCTCTCTACATAACTTATAAAAGTAGAACCACACAGTATCTGTCTTTTTGTAATGGCTTTAATTTACTTAACATAATATCCTCACGGTTCATCTATGTTGTACCCTATGTCAGAATTTCTTTCCCTCCCAAGGCTAAATAATATTCTATTGTATGTGTGTGTCATATATTGTTTATCTATTTATCCAACAGACACTTGAGTCACTTCCATGTTTTACTTGCTGTGGATAACGCCAATATAAATACAGGTGTACAAGCAACTCTTGAGTTAATCTTGCTCTCAGTTCTTCTGAGTATATATCCAGAAGCGGAATTGCTAGATCATAGGGTGATGTCATTTTTTTTTTTTTGAGTTTCCACCATCCTGTGTTCCACAGTGGATATACCATTTTAAATTCTCAACAGCAGTGCACAAGGGTCCCAATTTCTCCACATCTTTACCAGCACTTATTATTCTCTATTTTCTCTCAATAGTAGCCATCCTAATGGATTTAAAATGGTATCTCATTGCGGTTTGACTCGCATTCCTAGAGATATTTTTAATTAGGCTTAACGCCCAGCGCAGAGCTTGAACTCATGACCCTAAGATCAAGACCTGAGCTGAGATCAAGAGTCAGATGTGTAACCAAGTGAGCCACCAGGTGCCCCTTGACTTGCATTTCTGTAGTGATTACTGATGTTGAGCATCTTCTCATGTGCTTATTGGTTGTTAACCTTCTTCAGAGAAATGTCTATTCAAGTTCTTTGTCCATTTTGGAATTGGATTGTTTTGTACTGTTGCAGAGTATAGGTATTCTCTATATAATTTTCATATTAATCCCTTGTGAGGCTGGTTCCATACCTTGACTGTTGTGACTAAGGCTGCATTGAACATGGTGGGGGGGGCGGGTGCAGATATGTCTTCAAGATCCTAATTTCACTTCCTCTGGATATATACCCAGAAGTGAGATTGATGGATCATATGTTAGTTATACTTTTAATCTTTTGAGGAAACTCCTCACTGTTTTCATAATGGCTGAACCAATTTACAGTCCCACCAACAGTGCACATGGGTTGCCTTTCCTCCACATCTTCACCAACACGTGTCATCTCTTGTGTTATAAGAACAGCCATTCTAACAGGTGTGAAGTGACAGTTCATAGTGGTTTTGAAATGTGTTTGCAGTTTCCTGATGCTTAGTGATATGGAACACCTTTCCATGTACCTGTTGGCCATATGTATGTCTTCTTTGGGGGAAAAAATGTCTATTCAGGTCCTCTACTAATTTGTAATGGAATTATTTGGTTGTTTTTGTTTTTTGCTATTAAGCTGTATAGGTTCCTTATACAGCTTGGATATTAACCCTTTAGGAGATACAAGTTGGCAAATGTTTTCTCACATTCTATAGGTTGCCTTTTCATTTTGTTGATTGTTTCTTTTGCTGTGCAGATTTTTAGTTTGATGCGGTCCCACTTATTTATTTTTGTTGTTGTTGTTACTTGTGACTTTGGTGTCGTATCAAAAAAAAAATCATTGCCAAGACCAACGCCGAGGAGACTTTTCCCTGTTTTAGTTTACAACTTTTATAATTTCAGGTCTATGTTCAAGCCTTTAATCCATTTTGAGTTAATTTTTGTGAACAGTCTGTGATGGGGGTCCAATCTCATTCTTTTGTGTGTGATTATCCAGTTTTCCCAACACTATCTGTTGAAGAGATTGCTCTTTCCCCATTGAGTATTCTTGGCTCCTTTGTCAAATATTACTTGAAAATTATTCATGGATTTCTGGTCTCTGCTGGTCCACTGGCTTATGTGTCTATGTTTATGCCAATACTCTACTGTTTTGATGAACATCATTTTGTATTGTAATGATGTTACAATATAGACTGAAATCAGGAAGTGTGATTTCTCCAATTCTTCCTCAGGAGTGCTTGGACTACTTATGGTCTTTTATGGTTCCATATAAATTTTAGGACTATTTTTCCTATTTCTTTGAAAAATTCCACAGGAATTTTGATAGGGATTGCATTGCGTCTAGCCGGTTTGGGTGGTGTGGACATTTTAATAATATTAATTCTTCCTGTCCACAAACATATCTTTCCATTTATTTGTATCTTCTTTCATTTCCTTCATTAAAGTCTTAGAGTTTTCAGTGTAGTGATCTTTCACCTCTTTGGTTAAATTTATTCTAAGTACTTTATTGTTTCTATTGCTATTATAAAGGAAATTATTTTTGTCATTTCATTTTCTAACTATTTCATTGTTAGTGAACAGAGACAACTGATTTCTGTATGTTGATTTTGTATCCCACAACTTTACTGATTTGTTAATTAATTCTAACAGGTTTTTGTGTGTGTGTGTGTGGAGTCTTTAGGACTTTCAATATAAAATTATACTATCTGCCAACAGAGACAATTTAGTTCTTTTATTTCTTTGTCTAGCACACCTGCTCTGGCTAAAACTTCCAGTGTTGTGTTGAATAAGAGTGGTGAGAGTAACCAACTTTTTCTCATTTCTGATCTTGGAGGAAAAGCTTTTAAACTTTCACCACTGAGTATGATTTTAGCTGCAGGCTTATCATATATGGTCTTTAGGTTAAAGTACACTCTGTCTAGATCAAGTTTGTTGAGAATTTTTATCATAAAATGATGTCATACATTGTCAAATGCTTTTTCTGCTTCTATTGACATGATTATATGATTTTTACCTTCCATTCACTTAAAGTGAGATATCACATTTGTTAACTGAATATGTTGTAACTATCCTTGTATCCTAGGGATAAATCCCACTTGCTCACGGTGTATGATCCCTTTAATGTGCAGCTGAATTCAGTTTCATTATATTTTATTGTGTATGCTTGCGTTTATATTCATCAGGGATAATGCTGTATAGTTTTCTTGTCCTGATCTAGCTTTGGTATCAGGGTAATGCTGGCTTTGTAAAATGACTTTGTGATTGTTCACCCTCTTCAATTTTTTGGAAAAGTTTGAGAAGAATTAAAATTAATTCTTCTTGAAATGTTTCTTTTAAATGTTGAGAAGAACTCACCAGATAGTCCTGGGCTTTCCTTTGTTGCAAAGTTCTGATTACTGAATCAATCTCCTTACAGGGTACTGAGCTGTTCAGGCTTATTTCTTCATGATTCAATCCAGGTAGGTAGGTTGCACATTTCAGGAATTTATCCATTTTTTTTTCCTAGGTAATCCAATTGTTGGCATGTAATTGTTTATAGTACCCTCTTATGATCGTCTATATTTTTGTGGTTTTCAGTTAAAATGTCTACTCTTTTATTTCTAATTTTATTTGAGTCTTCTTTTTTCCACAGTATGCTAACTAAAAGTTTGTCAATTTTATGTTTTTGCAAACCTAGCTCCTAGTTTGATTGATCTTCTCTACTGTTTTCTGGTCTCTATTTCTGCTCTGCTATTTGTCAGTTCCTTTCTTCCATTAACTTTGGACTCAGATTGTTCTTTTTTTCAGTTCCTTGAAATGAAAAGTTAAATTGAGATTTTTCTTTTTTCTTAATGTAAGCGTCTATTACTATACATTTCCTGCTTAGAACTGCTTTTGCTGCATTCCATAAGGTTTAGTATGATGTGATTCCATTTTTGTGTTTCAAGATATTTCCCTTTTGATTGATTCTTTGACCCATTGTTTGTTCATGAGTATGTTGTTTGATTTCCACATGTATATGAATTTTCTAATGTTCCTCCTGTTATTGATTTCTAGTTTTGAACCACTGTGACAGAAAAAGACATTTGCTATAATTTCAATCTTCTTAGATTTCCCAAGACTTGCTTTGTGACCTATCATATGATCTATCCATGTTCACTTGAGAAAAATATGTATTCACTGCTATTGGATAGTATGTTCTATACCTATGTCTTTCCGGTCTATTTGGTCTAAAGTATAGCTCAAGTCCAATGTTTCCTTATGATTTTCTGTCTGGGTGATCTATTGTTGAATGTGGGTTATTAAAGTACCCAACTATTATTGTGTTATTAGTTCTCCTTTCAGATCTGTATTTAATATATGTAGATGCTCCAGTGTTGGGTACACACACATTTGCAACTATTTTAGCCTTTTGATGAATTGACCCATTTATTATTTATAATGACCTTGTCTCTTGTAGTTTTTGGCTTAATGTCTATTTCATCTGCTGTAAGTGTAACTACACTTGCTTTCTTTTGGTTTCCACTTGCATTGAATATCTTTCTCCATACACTCACTTTCAGCCTATGTGTGTATTAAAACTGAACTGAGTCAAAACAAAACAAAACAAAACAAAACAAAACTGAGTCTCCGGGCACCTGGGTGGCTCAGTCACTTTAGGGGCCAACTTCAGCTCAGGTCATGATCTCACTATTCGTGGGTTTAAGCCCGTGTCAGGCTCTGCACTTACAGACAGCTCAGAGCCTGGAGCCTGCTTCGTGGATTCTGTGTCTCCCTCTCTCTCTCTGCCCCTCCTGCATTTGTGCTCTTTCTCTCAAAAATGAAATAAACATTTTAAAAACATTTTTAAATGGAGTCTCTTGTAGGCAATATATAGTTGAGTCTTTTTTTAAAACCCATTCAGCCACTTTATGCCTTTTCAAAAATGGCTTTTTTTTGGCAGTATCCCACATAGCTGGCGAAACTGGGTACTCACTCATATGCTTGCATTTTCCCTGAGGGAGAAACCATGGTCTGAGAAAGTCTCTCTTGGCACTGAATTGGGCTGCCCTAAGGGAGGGGTGACCTGGATAAAGTCAAACTGTTCCTCTATCTCTAAAACATCTCTATTACAACTGCCCCAGTGGAGTCCTGGACCTGTCCAAGGACTTTCTGTCAGTGACTGCCTAGGTCAGTGTTCTCCAGAGGATCCTGGACCAAGGCTGAGTGGCGCTTTATCAGTTCATGTGTTATCTGAGGGTCCACGTTCAGGGCCAAGGTCTCCTATTACCTGAGGCACAGGTGGGTGAGACTTCTCCTGGGTCCTTTGTCAGATGGTGCTGGACCCCACGGCTCCTACAAATTCACTCTTTTCCATGGATTGAGGTCAAATTTTTCTTGTTGGAGGGCCACATGTTGACAAGGGTCATATTTGGCCATCTTGCTGACATCCCTCTCTCCAATTTTTTTTATTGTGACTCACAGTACGAAATACATTTTTCATTAGGACCAAATTCATATTTTAAATATAATTGGACACGTTTCATGAAACAACACTGACTCTTACTGTATGTAAGGTCCTCTGATATTTTCTATTCTACTGCTTCTCAAATTTTAACACGGTTAATCAGCTAGAGATTTTATTAATATATGATTGTGATTCAATATTTTGGGAGAGGCTACATTTTAACTAACTCCGACATGGATGTTTCTGTTACTCAGACACACCTTGAGTAGCAGAATTCTATTTAATTTTATTTAAATGTGAAATTACTTTTAAGACTCTTGGGTGTATCCGGACTGTTTTTAAAAGCACTGCTGGCACACTTCCTGGTGTAATACTATGTTTGCAGAAGCTCCTGAAAGAAAAACAGATATATTTGGGATATTCTTGTAAAAGTAGACTTCCTGCGGAATGGGATCATGCTTGGGAGCAGTTCAACAGGAAACCAGCTCGTCTTTCATATACCACGATCAGAAAATGATAGAAGTAAAGACAGGGATACCTTTCTGACATTACTTTTTAAATTCTCACGTTTGGCCCAATAAACACATCCATTCCAGGTTGGAATAAATCAATGCCATCTGCGCAATGAGGACTCTCATCACTGTGTACAAAGGCAAAGTTACAGAAGATGATCACAAGTGACTGTGGCAATGATATATTTTTTCTTTAACCCAGCATCTCCTGTGGTGTGGTCTCCTTTTGTCTGCAATATGAATGCCTGCTGTGTCAGTCAAGGTTCTTGTCCTCAAGCAGTAAGAGTCAACTCTGACTAACCTAATAAAACGAAACTGGGGGAGACCATTAAGGGATTCCAAAACAGATGGGAAACTGTGAGACCAAATGTCAGAGGCCTGTGCAACTAAAGCCCCGGCAGGGCCTCTTGAAGAGCCCAGCCTTGCATTGCATGTCAGCAGCATCCAGATATCCCCTCTTCAGCCAGGATTGGCCGCCCGATGCAGAACACCACAGCAGCAGCTAAGTAGAGTATGTCGGTCCTTCTCATTCCTCCTCTGGGACCCCAACACTCTAGAAGAGATAGAAAGATGGACCCTAAAGATGAAGGAAGGGGAAGCAGAGGAGGGAAAACAAAGCACACCCAACTCCCCAAGGCAGAGCCATGTGCACTACTGGTCAAATCTGGGCATGGTGAGGGGAAGAGCATCACAATGGATGTGGTATTCAAAATTTAAACTGGAATGCTTTAGCCTCAACATTTTAAAACCTGAAAATTTTCTGGGATGCTGCAAGAGCTACCCAAGATGTTGTGTAGGGGCAGAAAACACTTCTTCATCAAAACATACCTGAAAACGGGGGCACCTGGGTAGCTCAGTCGGTTAAGTGTCAGACTTCGGCTCAGGTCATGATCTCCCAGATCATGGGTTCAAGCCCCACATCAGGCTCTGTCCTGACATCTCAGAGACTGGAGCCTGCTTCACATTCTGCGTCTCCCTCTCTCTCTCTCTCTCTGCCCCTCCCGTGGCTGTACTATCCCTCCCTTCCTCCCTCCCTCTCTCTCTCTCAAAAACAAACATTAAAAAATAGAAAATTACTGCAAACGACGTTGGAAAAATACAAGGGTTTCATGTTCCCTTTTAGTGTCCCACTGAGTCTAGAACCTCCAATAAACTGGTTGCACAGCAAAAGAAATGGACGTTGAGGAGTTTAAGTGGAAAGGAAATTCACTGAGAAGCCACTGGGTGCTCAGTGAAACACTAGGAAGGCTGGAGGGAAAAGTCGGGAGGGGATGCAGGCACAGAGTGAAAAATCACACTGGGGAACTGGTCTAGGGACGCCCTGCCCCACCAGTGGATAGCAGATGCTGGAGAACTCATCACCAACACCTCCAGCCCTAGATCCTGACTGAGGCAACGACCACTCCCCAGAATGGGATATGGCTGCCTCCCCTGTGCTACAGAAAGAATTCTCCATTGTCCCACTTCCCAAATCCAAGTTCAGGGCCCATGCACCTCATTGGCTGAGCCTAAGTCACATGTCCAAGGCCCAGGTGCAAAAGAGTCTGAAAAAGTAAGTGTTCCTTTGTGTTTCTATCCTGAAGGGAAATGTCTTCCCCTAATCAAGTCTCCTAAGCAGAATTGCTGTTAGCGGCTATGGTGCTTTGTGGCCATTGTCGAGCTTTGGGGGCAGAACATGGTGGAGTTTTCACTCCATTTGACCACTCTGCTGGAGTATTCCTGCAGAGTACACATTGCACAGGTGTATTCAGTAGTCCTGCTGTTAAGGTAAATGTTTAATCAAATTCAGAAAGGGGATGCGGCAGAGATGACAGACACATACTAAAGAAAGATATCCAGCTTAGAGAGAAATATGTTCACAGATGACATCCACGTAGCTTGGTGGAGAACAGTGGAGAAATGCTCTCATGAATCCAAGGCAAGTGAACAAAAGCTAGGCAACAAGGGGACTTCGCGGAGTCATTACTTACCGTGAACCTGAATCACCATCACTAGGAGAGTCTCTCTTCACCATGTATGGAATTTGGCTTCCAATGATTGGAAACACAAAGTGATACTGACCCAGGGTGGGCATATCTGAATCACCATGCAGAGTTATTGGGATCCATTTAAAATTAAAATCAGTATAGCATGTTTAGATTCACATCAACTCCCCTCCCGGTTCATGAAATAACCGCATGCTTAACAAACAAGAAGACGTATGGAAAAAAAGTGATATATTTTCATGTTAAAACAAATAATCATTTGTTCACAATTATAATAATTTAATTATTTGTGAAAGAAAAGGTATGTATTATTTCAATATTGTATAATAATCTATATAAAAACTTTTTTGCCCAATACACATTATGAAATTAAAAGTAAACACTTGTAAGTTATTTCCTGTTTTTATTCTGAAAATAGTAGAAATAGTAAAGGCAAGCAAACTGAGCAGATCATTCCATATTGATTAATCAGGGAACAGGGGAGTAGATTTGATTCGATAAAACCCTCTTGCATCAGATCAATTCCATGTGCACATATTACACAGTGAGTGCTTCTGGGTTTGTAGATTTTACAGCTACTACATCTGGACTGTATTTCTACAGTGGAGTCATGGATTGAAAGTCTATTTGGAGACACTTGAAGACAGAATACAAAGAGAGGTATTTGACAGAGTATTGATAGCTTTTTCAAATTTGTTCCACATTGCAACAGAAAAAATGAGACAGTAATTATTTTTTGTTTTAAGTTTTTAAAGTAATCTCTGCACCCAGTGTGGGGTTTGAACTCACAACCCTGAGATCAAGAGTCACATATTCCACCAACTCAGCCAGCCAAGCCCCCGTGAGACGATAATTACTAAGTGATGTAGGATCAAAGAAGGGTTTTCATAGGCAAACGGTAATACTGGTTTTGTATCTTGTTGGGAATGACCCAGTGGAGAGCCAGTGTGGGTGAGAAAGTGGCTTCCTGTCACTTAAACACTGCCTCTGGGAGTTCCTGGCTATTTTAGCCACCATCCATCCTCAGAACTCTTCATCTCGCAAAAGTGAGACTCTGTACCCATTAAACATTAACTCCCAATTTCCCTTTCCCATAGCCTCTGGCAACCATCATTCTATTTTTTGTCTCTATGAATGTAACCACTCTAGATACATAAGTGGAATCATACAGTATTTGCCTTTTTGTGACTGATGTATTTCGCTTAGCATAATGTCCTCAAGGTTCATCCATATTGCAATATATGTCAGAATTTCCTTCCTTTTTAAGGCTGAATGGTATATAAATATATATACCACACTTCATTAACCATTCATCTGTGGATGGAAACTTGGGTTGCTTCCACATTGCAGCTCTTGTAAGTAAGGCTACTATGAGCATAGGTTTATGCATATTTTTTAGAGACTCTGCTTCCAATTATTCGGGATAAACACTCAAAGTGGCATTGCTGGATCACACGGTAATTCTATCTTTAATTTTCCTAAGAATCGCCACACTGTTTTCCATGTGACTGCGCCATTTTACAGTCCCACCAAGAGTCCAGAAGGGTTCCAACATCTCCACATCCTGCTGACACTTGCTACTCCCCCACCACCACCTATTTATTTTTCTGAGAGTAGCTATTCTATAGGAGTGAGGTGGTATGGCATTGTGGTATTGGTTTGGATTTTTTGATGTCGGACATCTCTTCATGTGCTGTTGGTAATTCCTTTCCTCTTTGGAGAAATGTCCACTCAAGTTCTTCACCCTTTTTTAAAAAATTGGGTTATTCTTGTCAAGTTGTAGAAAGGAGTTCTTTACTTACTCTGCTGTCCTCTTGTTCGCTCCACTCCAGACAGATTGGTCTCTTGGTATTATTCCCCCCTTAGGTCCCTCCCTGGAATGTGTGGCTGGCTGTTTCGTTTCCTTCTTTTCCAACTCCACGTATGACTTCTCAGTGTAGCTTCCTAGCAAACATCGCACCACATCCCTGCTCCCCCAGCACAACCAATCCCCTTTAAAAAGCTCCACATGTTTTCATATTGCTTTCCACCTTCTAATGTGCTAATTTACTTACTCATTATGTTCACTGTTTGGTATCTGTCTTCTCCCCACTACAATATGAGCATTCCAAGTAAAGGGCTATCCGTTTTATTAATGTATCTCAAGCACCAATTGACATCCTTGCGCCTACTAAATGCCTCAAAAATAGTGGATACAGTTTAAACGTAAGTCTTACAAGTCACGGGATTTTTATTTTCCACTAGGAACTTATCTTTTTTAAGTGGAAAATTATTTTTTAAGGCCAGTGAATTCTCAATGTGCATTTATTTGTATTGTATTTTTATTTGAGACATACAGACAGCACATGGGTGGGGGACATGGGGGACATGGGGGACAGGAAGAGATAGAATCTCAAGCAGGCTCCACACTCAGCGTGGAGCCCCACAGGGCACTCGATCCCACGACCGTGAAAACATGACCTGAGCTGAGATCAAGAGTCAGACTTGCAGCTGACTGAGCCACCCAAGACACCCCAGAGTGTGAATTTCTTTCATTCGCTTAACACATTTGCCCAAACCACAGAGACACACAAATATGGCTCTCAGTAGATTCTGTCTTATCTCTCAGGTTATAATAACTATCTCACTTTTGCAATAAAAGGGGGAGGAGATGAATATAAAGAATTAATTAATCAAAGCCTTAACTTTTCTGAAAACCCAGGGAATTTTTATCAGCCTCCTTTGTTACTTATCTAACATTCCTCTCTAGAATATTAATATCATAGCCTGAGATTTACAGCTTTCCATGGCCATGACGTATTCACACGGCAGAAGAGCAAACGCCCCCCAAAAGAGTCTTTCCTTAAACTTCGTGTGTGTGAATTCACATTCAGGAATATCATTCACATTCAATCAGCAGAAGACTGTTTTATTAAAATGCACCATCTCACGGCCTTTTTCATACTACATTAAGAGGATAGTTATGTTTATACAACATATTGGGATAAACAAGGGAACTGGAGCCCTTTGCAAGGCTTCTCTGGTTCTGCAGCCTGCTCGGCCACTGCGAGCCACCCCAAGGGCTGGGGTTCTTGCACCAGTGGAGAAGCTACTAGGTTACATGATGTCATAGGAAGTGAGCTCTTACCAACCGTGGGTGAAGCCAATCCTCTATGACAAACATAGGTTACAACTGCAAATTGTTTCCTTCAAAAAACACTCTAACGGTCTACTGCAGAATAGAAGGCTGAGAAGTCGATTTCTCGGATACCCTAACCAGCAAAGTTCTGAATACATTTTTAGGTTCCTTCTTACAGAGAAACATACATAATACCTCAAAGACAGGTATTAGGAAACAAATGTAGAAACTCCCATTTCTTTGATATAAAACATTTGACAAACATACAGCTGTCAGTTTCGTTTTATGGTAATAGATATGTTAATATTCTCTAATATTCTTTACATGCTTCTTTACATTGCCTGTGCCATTACCAGAAGGACCGTGGTTTCTGCCGCAGGTGCTGTTAGTCAAGAGTAAATTAAAGAATATCAGGCTCTTAATGTCCTATTTCTGCACTACCCAAAACACATGAACAGAAAAATAAAAGGGATGTGGATCTATAAATGAAAATCAGGGGCTCTTTGTAGAAAAAAAATTGTGAATGAATTTAGAGAAGCAAATAGCAACTATTCACTACCATTTCACTACCTAAAAATACAAGTCATCTTTATTTTGTACATTACAACAAAACAAAATTCAAACAGATAAAAGACTTAAGTGTTCAGAGAAAAAGTCCATTAAGATAATAGATTATCTCAGTGACTATTTTTAAAAGTCTTGTTTAATAAAACATTTTCTGAGTGTGACTTCAAAGGCAAAAACCATTAACTAAAAGTTAGGTTTTTGGGGGTGACTGGGTGGCTCAGTTGGTTAAGCGTCCAACTTTGGCTCAGGTCACGATCTCGCGGTTCGTGAGTTTAAGCCCCCCATCAGGCTCTGTGCTAATATCTCAGAGCCTGGAGCCTGCTTCAGATTCTATGTCTCCCTCTCTCTTTGCCCCTCCCCTGCTCATGCTCTGTCTCTCTCTGTGTCTCAAAAATAAACATTTTTTAAAAATTAAAAAATAAGTAAATAAACAAACATTTAGAAAAATTTTTAAGGAAGCCCTTGAGAGATAGGGAACATTTTGATTTATTAATACTTTGAAGTTTTATCCTGCCACCTATGGTCATGCTCCTGATAGGATGGATACAGGGATGAGGTGGGTGTGGGGTGGGGTGAAATCTTATAGTATTGACTGAAAATAACAATTGGCTGCCATGCTAAGACAAAGAACACAACCAAAAATTGCTTTAAGAAAGATATGTGGTCCTAGGAGTTGCCTACCTTTAAAGATACATTGCATTACTTTTCATAATTTTGAAACAATTGGCAACATACTATGATAAGTTTTTTAAAATAATGAACAAAATCTTAAAGGTACAAGAGCTTATTTTAGATAGGCTATTAGACCACCGAAAGCAGCATTTGCCTGACAGATTGGGAATATGGTTTCACAAATGCGATACGGAGCTCCAGAGACAGGGGTGAGACTCTGGGGACAGCAGACAGATTCTCAAGAAGGAGATGAGTAATTACAGATAAGGAGCTAAAATTAATAGGTAAGCAGGACATTGATGCCTTTGCTAGAGATTCCCAGTTATGATTATGCAGGTATTAGGGGCAACTTGGCAATGATTTTACAACTGTATTCTATAATAAACCGTAGCATACTAATATAGACTGAACTGTTTAAACATCTTGCAGACTTTAATTTATTCAGCTTAAGAGCTTAGTTGAAAGGGAAAAAAAAAATAATGGAAAGTAAGCTGTAGGATTGCTTTTCCTGAATTCTAAATTTAGCTTAAATATATTTCTAATCCTCTATGCCAGGGATATTTTCTTGAAAATTCATTTGAATTGTATAATCTGATCACCTTTATTAATGCAAGGATTTAGACGGGCATAAACATGCTTACTGTATTTTACTGTGTCGATTTTTAGCCTGGGTAATCCTGTAAATGATTAGCTAATTATATTCCGTCTGATTATCAAGCTACTTAACTTAAATCCACTATGATGATAAAAGGCAAGTAAATCTTCAGAACCAATAGAGACGCTTCTACACATGGCCACATTTAAGAAGGCAAAAGAAACTGCACCATATGAGCAAAGCCAGAGCAAGATTAAATCCCCATTATATGGATGGCAGCATCCGGAAAGGAATAGACTGAAGGGCAACACAAATTCACAGCCATCAATTTGGGTCTGTATTGCCTTCAAAAACAAATCTGACTGCTCCCTAAACCGATTGTCTTATAAAACCAGAGAGGGAACATTCATTCCATCACCCATTGTAGGAAATGCCCCTCTCAACTTTTAACATAGGTCCAGGCGACTTCACATGACATCTGGGTATAAATGGAAAACTTTTAAGGGAGCAATAGAAAAGGAAAACACTGTGTGAGGACTCAAGGGTCTGGTGTCATTTCAGCTCCCAGGGGAAGTGTAAAAAGGGAACTAGCATATTCAGAGTATCTCTCACATGCACATCATCCTATCTCATCTAGTCCTCACAACAGGCCTAAGAGGAAGGTGTGATTATCTCAGTATCTGTAGATGCTCACAGACCCTGGATCACCGGCTCATTAGAATCCAGTCTGCCTGATTCCAAATTCTCTGCCCCCTTGGTTGTTAAATTTTGACAGCACTCTTTCAGGTACAAAAGACAGAAGCACCCTTCTAATTGGCTTAGGAAGAAACAAGGACTTTATCAGCTCATAAAAGTGACACCTATAGACCTGATCCTCTTTATTCCACATTGTCGGCTGCAGGCACAGTTGGATCCAGGGGCCAAGAAGAAGTCTTCCCCTCTAAGTCTCACTTCTACTTTCCTCCAGGTTATGTTTGCCATCAGGCAGGCTCTCAGGAGCTCCAGCTTCAATCTTTCAAGTGTCAATCTCATGGAAAAAAAGATCCTTTTTCTGAATTGGAATAAGAGATCCAGTATTGAATCTCACTGTCCTTGCTTGGTCTAAGTAATTTCAACCACACACTATAAACAATTTAAATGGAAAGTGAATGTGCAGGGTCATCTATATCAGGAAATGTGCACTGTAACGCTTAAGCCTTATGTATATATGTTAAAGATGCAGATATAGGGCGCCCGGGTGGCTCAGTCGGTTAAGCATCTGACTTTGCCTCAGGTAGGTCATGATTTCATGGGAATTCAAACCCAGTGACAGCTCAGAGCCTGGAGCCTGTTTCGGACTCTGGGTCTCCCTCTCTCTCTGCCCTTCCCCCACTCACCCTCTCTCCCTTTCTTCCTTTGTTTCTGTTTCTCTCAAAGAAAAGTATGTATTTGAAAGAGAGGAAAGTCAGCATTCATCAAACCCCTGCCATGTACAGGCAGAACATAGGTACATTATTTCCACTTTTTTGTTAGACAAATGATTCAGTGGGCACTAGCCACACATGGCTACTTAAATTTAAGACTTCAAGTAATTAAATTAAAATTTAGTTCCTCAGTTGTAAGAGCTGTACTTATAGTGCTGAATACCCATGTAATAGTGGCTTCCACGATGAATGGCATAGTTATAGAACATTTCCATCATTGGAGAAAGTTCTATGGGACAACTCTGGATGTGTGTCTCAAATTTTCCCTTTCTTTTCAGAATAGAATCTGGCAACCTTAAGTCATGTTAGGCAAGACTACAAAGAAATAATCAGCCCAGAATGTGTACTTTCTATAAGAAAACCACTCTGAACTCTTAGAAAAATCAGTGTCATGGGCAAAAACATACAGGTAGAGATATTAGATAGCAGATATTAAGTGATTATATGAAATTATTGTCAATTTTGTTAGCTGTGATAAAAGTATTGTGGTTTTGATGGAGTATACTCCACCTCTTTGTAGGTCTGTGCTGGAGCATTTAGGACTAAAATTGTGATGTTTTTCATTGACTATGGGATGATAGAATAAAAACCAGAGAGATGAAGTGACTATGGCACAATGTAAAGAATAGTTAAATCTAGCTCATCAGTACCATGGTTTCTAATTTTGATGTATTTTAAAACTTAACAAATGAAAAGATTTTTGAAAAACCTGACTTCTTTAAGAAAAATTTTAATGTTTATTTATTTTTGAGAGAGAGGGAGAGGGGGAGAGAGAGATGGAGACACAGAAACTAAAGCAGGCTTGAGGCTCTGAGCTGTCAGCACAGAGTCCAACGCAGGGCTCAAACTCATAAACCATGACATCATGACCTGAGCTGAGGTCAGAAGCTTAACTGACTGAACCACCCAGGCGCCCCAAGAAAGTATTCCTGATATGATCTATTCAACCGGGAAATGGTGCTTTCACTCAGGGCCACTCTTGGTTGGCCAATTTTCTACTTCATCATTAATTTATAGAAATAGTTCCCTAACAACAGAACTAGAACTGAGGTGCCTAGGTGGCTCAGTCAATTAAGCAACCAACTTCAGCTCAGGTCATGATGTCATGGTTCATGAGTTCAAGCCCCACATCAGGCTCTGTGCTGACAGATTCTGTGTCTTCCTCTCTCTCTGTCCCTTACCCGCTTGCTCACACTCACTTGCTCTCTTTCTCTCTCTCTCTCAAAAGTAAATAAACATTAAAAAAAATTAGAAGGGGCAGGTGCAGGGGGTCAAAAGGAACAAACCTCCCGTTATAAACTAAGTAAGTGGCTATATTCATAGCCATATACCTAATGAGGGACTTGTATGTAGAATATATTGAAAACTGCTATAGCTCAGTAATAAAAAGACAAATAGTCTAATTAAAAATGGACAAAGGCTCTGAGGAATATTTCTCCAAAAAGAAACACAAATGGCCAACAAGTACAAGAAAAGATATTCATCATTTACCACCAGGGAAATGCAAGTGAAAAGCATAACAGGATACCATTTCATATTCAGTAGGAAAGCTATAATCAAAAAGACAGATGGGGAGCCTGGGTGGCTCAGTCGGTTAAGCATCCAACTTCAGCTCAAGTCATGATCTCAGGGTTCATGAGTTCGAGTCCTGTGTTGGGCTCTGTGCTGACAGCTCAGAGCCTGGAGCCTGCTTCGGATTCTGTGTCTCCCTCTCTCGCTGCCCTCCCCCACTCATCCTCATGCACTCTCTCGCTCTCTCTCTTAAAAATAAGTAAACATTAAAAAATTAAAAAATAAAAAGACAGATAACAACAAGTGTTGTTGAGGAGGTGGAGGAATTTTGGAACCCTCATACACTGCTGGTAGGAATGTGAAATGGTTCATCTGCTTTGGAAAACAGCTTAGCAGTCCTTCATGGCAGTCCTCGTGATTTCACTCCTAAGTCTATGCCCAACATGTATGCATCCATATAAAAACTTGTGCATGAATGTTCATGGCAGCATAATTAACAGCTAAAAAGTGGAAACAACTCAAAGGTCCGTTAACTGATGAATGGATAAATAAGATGTAGTATATTCATACCACTGGAAGAGTATTCAGCAATAAAAACAAATGAATACTGACACATGCTACAACGTGAATGAACCTTGAAAATGTTACGCTAAGTGAAAGAATCCAATCACAAAAGACCGCATATTATGAAAATCGATTTGTATGAAATGTCCAAAGTAGGCAAATCTACAGACACAAAAAGGAGATTCATTTCTGTCTAGGGTGGGGGGTAGGGAGGTGGGGGGCAGGATGAGTAAGGGGATTGAAAGTGGGGTCACGTCTGAGGAGAAAGGGTTTCTCTAGGGGTAATGAAAATGTTCTGACATGGATTGTGGCGACAGATACAAGCTCTGTGAATATGCTAAAGCCAGTGAATTACAGTAAAGCCTTGAATTGTTCCATGAACGTTCCCCAAGACGAGCAAACATCTAATAAATTTTAACTTGATAAACGAGCGACAATTTGCAATACGAGTAGTACATGATGCCGAATGTCACGTGACCACCACTGAGCCAACGGTTCTTGAAGTTCGCTTGGATGTATGAGTGCTTTGGATTGCAAGCATGTTTCCAGAAGGAATTATGCTCACAAACCAAGGTTTCACTGTGTACCCTTTGCATGATTAAAATCGTTCCAGGGCATGGCATGTGAATTATATCTCAATAAATCTGTTTTCCAAAAAAAAAGAGTGAAGGGAAGAAGGAAGAAAGAGCCACACTTGACTTTGGCTGTGGTAGCAGTGTGCCCCTGGTAAGGACTGCCCTGGGTCTGCAGGGGCATAAGAACATGGGCTCAGAGGCATTCAGGGCTAGAAAGATGTGGTCTCCCACAGGGCCAGGAACAGCTTCCTGGATCTCCTGAACACCGAGTCATACTACCTTACCCCCTCCTTTTTCTCTCATCCACCCTTTCCAGTGATTTTGTGGCTTCCTTCCCTATGTCAAATCTTGCTCAGCTTCAAGTTCCCAGAGGGGTCTGTTTTCCTAACCAACTCCTGATTGATCTTATTGCCTAGAGAATATCCATTCTCCTCATTCTCTTCCTAAAAAATTCCAAACTTTCTTCAGGTACTCAGCCCTGCTCCACATAGACAAGTGCCTCAGGAGACGGCGATTCCACTCTTGGCTTCTGGGTTCAACCAGAAACCAGTTGATTCAGCGGCGCCTGGGTGACTCAGTCAGCTAAGCATCTGACTTATGGTTCGTGAGTTCGAGCCCCACGTCAGGCTCTGTGCTGATAGCTCAGAACCCAGAGCCTGCTTCAGATTCTGTGTCTCCCGCTCTCTCTGCCCCTCCCCTTGCTCTCTCTCTCTCAAAAATAAACATTAAAAGTAAAATAAAATAATAAAATAAAATAAATTGATTCAGAAATAAGCATGTGATTTTAACACTGGATGTTAACTAACTGGAATTCAAATGAAAAACTTCAAGTAAAAACAACAAAAGGAAATAAGCATGTGACCCAGCCATACCAACAAGAGATAAAGAGGGCTCTACCAGAGGCTTCTGGGCAGGTCCTACTTCATTTTGAAAAAGAAGCTCGAGAAGCCAACTAGATACAAAAGACAAAGCCATCATGTCCGCAGGCAGCTATCATACAACCAAGACATGAATCCACTTTGGAGTAAAGATGACAGGCAGTGGGCAGGCGGAGAGACAGAGAGAACCCAGTTCTGTGACTGCATTTTTAAACTGTTGGATCAACACACCTTGAAGTTCGCTTCACCTCTTAATGTCTTATATGAGCTAATAACTTACCTGGAGGCAGTTTGAGGTAAGTTTCCTACTACAGCTGGAAATTTACGCACTGAGACACTTCAAAACGGCAGCGCCTCTATGCAGACAGAGCCGGAGGTAACTCCCCAGTTTCCCACAGTCTCAGAGTGGCATGAGGTATCATCCAAAAGTCATCTCCACAACCTGAGACATTAGGGGAGAGGGGGCTGCTGGAGCTTGCAGCCAGGAAAGGAGACACAGCAGCATGAAGCGTATAAAACCAGGGACGCTGTAGGAATGTGAACGTCATGGCAGCAGGGTGAGGCCAGAGAGGATCCAGGTGGATTTCTACATCACGGCAAACGCCAGACGGGCTAGATAATAACCTGCGGTTACACCCTCCCCACTTGACACCCCAGTGCAACGTAGAGCCTCTCCCCCTATACCCTCAAATCTCAGGAGAAGGATAAGGAATTGGCTGGGTTGAGTTTCCACCACCAAACAGAATGGAAGCTCAAAATAGAGACGGCTGCATCACAGAAAAGTGAAAGAAGCGATGGGTTGGGAAAAATCCTAACCTTAAATGTGTGCCTTCCAGTTATGCGGAACTCATTCTTTGGCCAGTGGGTGGCAGACGAAGCATGATCATCTTGATCCCCATCCCCATCCCGTATTTACCAACCTCACCATCCCGGAGGGTCACGCTCAGCCTTTTCCAAGTCCTCTTTCCACTGCCTCTTCTCATCTGCAGTTGTTCAGAATGCAAGCTCAGATCCTCCCGCAAATGAAATTTCTCTTGCAACGGGCTCTTGGATGCAAACCTAATCAGAAGGCTTATTATGGAACTGTGACCCTCAGTCACTCTCCAGCAGCCCTCCCCCCAGCATCTTTTTAATCAAAAAACTGATATATAATTAGGTCAGAGAAACTCAGAGAAATGGCCATAAAAGCTGTCCTGCAACCCTACACCTTTTTCCTTACGTGTCTTTTGAAGTCATATTGCTCCAAATCTGAAGCAAAGGATAAATTTTTAATAACTCCTGATGGATAATATTCAACTCGAAGTTTGTCTAAGTTGGAACAGGAACATACTTACAACTCTTCTCTGATTCATTTTGTGAATTTAAATAGCACAAGGCTTGTAAGGAGCTGTTATCATTTCCTTCCCTATTTCTTAACTTTCTTCTCCCTCATTTGTGTTCCAATCCCTTAAAACAAATGTCATTTCCTTCACATTGTCAAAGATTACCCCCAAGGAGAGATGACTGATGTTAACACAAATGTCCTTTGGTCCCTATGCTGAGATTAAGAAGATTTTCCCAGTTTTCAATGGAGAGAAAAGAAAATTTGCTGTGCAAAGCAAGAATACTAAACACAAGTAGAAAATAAGGTTAAATATCAGATCAATGGTCTCTGGTTCCTGTTATTAACCTTCTATTAAAAACACATTTAAACCCATGGACTTGCAGAAAATAATTTCATCTTCATATTTCACCAGGTTAATGATATTCTTAAGCATTTGAGAGAAAATGTTACTGGAGGGGAACCTGGGTGGCTCAGTCAGTTAAATGTCTGACTTCAGCTCAGGTGACAATGTCATGGTTCGTGGGTTCCAGCCCCATGGTGGGCTCTGTGCTGACAGCTCAGAGCCTGGAAGCTGCTTGGGACTCTGTCCCCCGCCATCTGCCCCTCCCCCGCTCATGCTCTGTCTGTCTCTCTCTCCCACTCAAAAACTAAAAAATAAAAAGTTACTGGAATAACAGAAACAGATCTTATTTTTTCAAAGGATTTTTAAAAAGTCTTTTTCCTTTTTGCTCTGGCTATTAGAACTTTAAAAATTGGTAAGTAATATTTAGCAATTATGTACCTACCTGTTACCAAGAAATTTAAATGAAAACTATAGTTATTCTGTATTCTGTCACCAAAAAAGTTGAGTTCCTGCCTAAGTCTGTTAAATACAAAGCTGTCATGTAATATTTGAAGGTTTATTTTTAATATTTCCGCCGAACGTTGGCTTACAATCTTTCAATTAGACCATGTGTTACGGATAACTATGCTTGCTGAAATGTTTGCTATAAAAAACCATGTATGTTTACTTAAAATTGTAAACCAGATTTGTCAAACAGACTGGTTTTACCTACCTAACCGATGAGCACGAACCTTCTGGGGCACTACCTGATGTAGCCTGAATTATTCCAACCTGCATAGAAGGAATGGAGGAGATTTTCTTAGGATTAATGTTTCTTAACATTTAGAAATGTGGCTTGGAAAGGTATATTGAGGAAAAGGGTCTGAGAGATGAATTCAAAAGACAATAGCAGAGCTGCTAACTGGCAGAAGCGGACGGCCACAGGGGCTTCTGGGCATCACTGTGGGAGAGGGATGGCAGCACAGGGAGCCCAGAGGGTGCCCCTGGTTGGTCTGATCTGGAATGGCAAAGCCAACAGCAGTTTTCTCTAGTGCCTCATGGACAGTGGCAGTGGTATCTCCTCCCTAGGTGAGTTTCACAGCACAGTTCCCTGCAATCTACTAGAGGAAGCATTACCCCCCCCCCCCAAACAAAGGTATAAACCATGAAAGAGGAAGATATGGTCGCCAGCATGTGGGAGCTCCAACATCAGCAAAAGGAAAAGGAATGTTCCGGGGATCGAGATAAAGGGAAGATCCTGACAAAGCCGAACAGCGAGTCTAGACAGTAACCAGTCCACCGGGAAGTAGAAGGCTCATCCAGTACATACACTTTGAAGCAAAAGTCAAAGTCTCAGGCTTTTCTCAAGTGTTCGACTGAGTTGAGAAGTTCTTTTCTCCTTTTGTTTTTTCCTTCTCTCTCACACTTCTCTCCCTCGCTCTCTTAGCTCTGTCAATTGTCTCAATAACAAAGCAAATTTAAAAGTCGACAATTACTGGGGCGCCTGGCTGGCTCAGTTGGTAGAGCATACAACTCTTGATCTCAGGGTTTTGAATTCAAGCCCCACGTTGAGTACAGAATTTTCTTAAAATAATAACAACAACAACGACATTAACAACAACAATGAAAGGAGAAAATTGTTAACTTCCAGAAAAGCTAATTATACGTGAAGGGAAAGCATAGAATACTGTGAGACTCAGCTATGTTTAATAATATCTACCTAGACATACTGATTTTAACATTGAACACCGATAGAACCAAAAATATTGTCAGAGTGAAGAGAAAGTGAAATAGATACACATTTGTGAGATGTGTAGGTTGAGGATGGCGGAGGGAGTATGGTTGAGGTTTGAAAAGTGGATCAGAGAATTCAGCATTCCCTTTCACAGTAAGAAGTGAAGTGATAATCTCCAAAACTGCAAAGGGAAAACAAAACTTAATTAGCAGAAAAATCCTCTTGCTGGAAAATAAAGATGTAAACACCAGTAAAAGCTGCTCAAAATGTTGGGTACTATCCACTCTGGAAGTGTGAATCAAAAGCTGGAAAGAGGAAAGCTGAGGATTACTGTTACAAGCTAGCAGAACTCATCATACTTAAAGTCAATATGTATCTTGGACAAAAATAAAGATTCAAATTTCAACTAAGAACACTCTCTAAATTCCCCTCCCCTCAAATTACATTACTATTTCCACTAAAATTCCATTGACTTTATAAATGATTTAGGGAGAAATGACATCTTTATATAAATTCTGAGTATTTCTTTCTAAGAAGATGGTTAGGACTTCTTTTTTCATCCTCAGAGTTTTACCATTTTCTTATTATGGGTCTTGGGTGTTTTCTGTGCTTTGTATCAAGGCATGTTACATTATCTTTTGCTGTGATGATGACATTTTTTTCCCCACTAAACAATTGTTGCTAATATATTTTAAAAAGCACTCCCTATATTTTGTAACTTGCCACCGGACTGCATGCACACTTCTAGAATTTTTGTGACTGGATATCTTCAGTAATTATCATCGTTATGTGACAATTTTCCATCCCATGCATAGGACTCTTGTTTCCCCGATGCTATTGCATTGGTTACAACTTGTTGAATACAGCTTTAATGATGGAATGAGTAGTTATATATTGCTCTCGACTGGAATAAAAATACTTCTGGTTTCCCCCAACATGAATATTATTTTCTACTGATTTCAGATAGAAATCTGATCATCTGTTTATTCTCTGTTTTCCCTATCTAAGTACTCTCTCATACCTCAGCATTAACATTTTTTTAGTTGTTTGTTTTCCTCCCTACAACGCATGTTTCTAATGGTACAGGATCAGTGTCTGATTTTATCCCAGAACTGAGAATAAGGCCTGGCTCTAAAAATTTGTCGAATGAATGACTCAGTCAGTGATGGGCAGGGTGCTAGAAAATCAGGTGCTTCTTTGTCTCTTTTAGCGTATGAAAGGCATTAATACTTGTCATACTGTTAAACCACTCTTGCATTTATGGACTACACATTAATTACTTCATTGTGGTGTACTAACTGGATTTCCTCATATTTTATTTTATTTTTAAGTGGTTCTTTATTTCTGAGAGAGAGAGAGAGAGAGAGAGCGCGCGTGTGAGGGTGAGGAGGGAAGGGGCAGAGAGAGGGACACAGAATCCAAAGCACGCTCCAGGCTCTGAGCTGTCAGCACAGAGCCTGACGCAGGGCTCAAACTCACAGACCGTGAGATCATGACCTGAGCTGAAGTCAGACACTTAACCAACTGAGCCACCCAAGGTGCCCCTCCTAGTATTTTATTTTAAATGTCTGCATCTGTGCCTCTGAGTATGAACTGTAGCTTTGTTGGAGTTACAGCTTATCTTTGTCGGCTTTGGTTTCAGGATGTTAGCCATATTAAAATAATTAAAATATTTCATGTGTTTGCTCTCTAACAGTTTTTTTTTTTTAATTTTTTTTCAACGTTTTTATTTATTTTTGGGACAGAGAGAGACAGAGCATGAACGGGGGAGGGGCAGAGAGAGAGGGAGACACAGAATCGGAAACAGGTTCCAGGCTCCGAGCCATCAGCCCAGAGCCTGACACAGGGCTCAAACTCACGGACCGCGAGATCGTGACCTGGCTGAAGTCGGACGCTTAACCGACTGCGCCACCCAGGCGCCCCTGCTCTCTAACAGTTTTAAAATAATGTGGATTAGCTAAGTTAAGACCATTTGCCAGGAAAATAGTCCGCCTCTTGATGCTTCTTCAACGTCTGCAATCATTAGTGGTCTATTGTGTTTCATTGTTCTTTGTTATACAGGATGTATAGGAGCATGCTTTCATTATAATGAGTTTAAGGTGTACCTAAGGGTAAAGACTAAACATGTGAGGTTGTATCTCCTCCACCACAATCCAGAGTTAGCCAGGGTTCACAGTTAAGTACTATTGTTTCCATATTTTTCCTACGCCCTTCCATGTTTACCAGCATGTGTGTGCACGGGTGAAATAATACAGGGAGGAACTGTCTTGAAACGTTTTTTTTTTTAACCTTCCTTGGAGAGTTACCACCTATCTATAATTTCAAATATGAAATACACAAGGACATCTGGCTGGCTCTAGCGCTGGAGCATGCAATTCTTGATCTCAGGGTTTTAAGTTCGAGCCCCACATTAGGTATAGAGTTTGCTTAAAAATAAAATCTTCTAGGGGTGCCTGGGTGGCTCAGTCGGTTGAGCGTCCGACTTCAGCTCAGGTCATGATCTCGTGGTCCATGAGTTCGAGCCCCAAGTCAGGCTCTGGGCTGATGGCTCGGAGCCTGGAGCCTGCTTCCGATTCTGTGTCTCCCTCTCTCTCTGCCCCTCCCCCATTCATGCTCTGTCTCTCTCTGTCTCAAAAATAAATAAACGTTAAAAAAATTAAAAATAAAATAAAATAAAATCTTCTAAAAAAATAGGAAATACATATACTTCATCCTTTTCATTCCTTGTATAGTATTCAACATTATGGGTTTACCAGAATTTATTTAACTGCTCTTCCAATGATCAGTATTTGGCTTGCCCCTTTTTCACTACTATATACAATCCTGCTGGGATCATTTTCACACACAGACCTTTAGTCCATGTGCACATGAAATATTCTTTAGAATAAACTCCTCAACATGGAATTGCAAAGTCAACAAAGATAGACAGTTTGTATGTTAATAGATACTGGAAAAGTTGCCCTCCAAAGAATATTTTGTCATCCTACCCTCCTACCAGCAAAGTGTCATCTACCACATCCTTACTAAACCTGGGTATTATCAAGCTGTTAGATTTTTGCTAAATTGATGAGTTAAAATCCCTTAAAATGTACCACCTTAATTTATATTTCTCTACCAATGAGGTTGAACACTTTTATAGAGCATATTGAATACCTGTGTTACTTTACATATCCATTGTTTTTTAATTTTTTTAAAGCTTATTTATTTGAGAAAGGGGGGGCAAGAAAGTGGGGGAGGAGCAGAGACAGGGAAAGAGAGACTCCCAAGCAGGTCCACACTGTCAGCACAGAGCCTGATGTGCGGCTCAAACCCACGAACCCATGAGATCATGACCTGAGTCGAAACCAACAGTGAAATGCCCAGCCAACTGAGCCACCCAGGCAGGCACCTCCCACCCCACTGTTCTTTTTTTTTTTTTTTTTTTTAAGTAAACTCTTTGTCCCATGTGGGGCTTGAACTCAAAACCCCAAGATCAAGAGTTGTGTGCTCTACCGACTGAGCCAGCCAGGCACCCCCAGTGTTCATTTTTCTATCAGAGTGTTTATTTTTTTCCTATTGATTCATAATGATATTAATCCTCTGTTAATATCATGCAGACATTCTCAGGCTGTATGTTGTCCGTTAATGTTGTTATTCTTTTTAATTTTTATGTATTTAAATATGTCATTATTTTTTTATGACTCTCATGTTTTCTATCTTGCTTAAACAGCATTTCTTCATTCCACATTTATTTCTTTTCTATACTTTCATCTAATACCTTAATGTTGAGTTTTTTGAGTATTATGCAAGGTATGTGTACATTTCTCTCAGAATGAACAACTCATCACCCCAGGTGTATTTCTTTCAAAATTGATAACCCACCAGTCTTTGCCCTGATTTAAGAAGTAATCTATATTCTTCCTACTGATTTGTTTATTATCTTTATGATTCATAGCAGCTAACACTTACATAGTTCTGACCATATTCCAAGCCCTCTTCTAAGGGCTCTTTGTATATTAAGTTCTTTAATCTTCCCAACAACCCTCATATAAGGGTGGTAAATGGTCACTATTTTACACAGAAGCCAACTAAGACAGAGAGTTGAAGTAACTTGCCCAAGAATGCACAGCGACTTCAGCCTGGCTTGAGATTCAATGCTCCCAACAAGGCCAAATCCCAGTGTACAGACTCATGTTTCTAAATTCTATACAGTCTTCCTCGTGACTATCTCTGCCTACACCTGCACCAATCCTACACTACCACAATTCTATTTTCAAATGTGTTTTAATTTCTGCAGGAGAAGTTACTACAATTTTTTTCCTCTCAGAGATTTACAGGCTATTACTTGCTATTTTCTTCTATCATGTGACCTATAGAATCAGCTTAAGTTCCATATATAATGATAAGGATTGCACTACAGTTCTATATCAACTTGGGAAGATTTCTATCTCAAAAATAGTGTCTTTCCATTTAGGAAGGGACTACCTGCATTTACTGGGTTGTTTATTTTTTTTTTCCTACACCTTCATTTAAAAAAAAAAAAGTAGGTTTATTTATTTATTTTGAGAGAGAGTGAGAGAGAGCAAGCAGGAGAGGGGCAAAAAGAGAGGGAGAGAGAGAATTCCAAGGAGGTTGCGCACTGTCAACACAGAGTGAGATGCTGGGCTCAAACTCACGAAGTGTGAGATCATGACCTGAGCTGAAACCAAGGGCCAGAAGCTTAACCAAGGGAGCCACCCACGCACCCTTTCCCCACAGCTTTATAGTTTTTCTTTTGGTGAGAGTAAGTTCCTTTTTCTCTGTTTCATTTTTTTAATGTATTGTTGATAATATATAAGAAACCACTGATTTTGCTTTTGATTTACCTAAACCTCATATTCAATATTGTACTGATTCTAGTAAATTTTTTTCTTGGATTTCTAAGACAATCTCTTGTTTGCAAATAATTTTATCTGTGTCTTTTCTTTATAGTATATACATATATATATATATATATATATATATATATATATATATACATACGTATATATGTATATATATTATTCTTTTCTGTCTTACTGCATTAGTTAGACTCTCCATTACAAGATTAAATACCAACAATGCTGGGAGCAAATTTATCTTAGGAACATTAGTAGGAACGATTGTAATGTTTTACATCAAATATTTGCTCTTGGTTTATGCTAACGTTTATCAGCTTAAGAAAGTTTCCTTCTATTGCAAGCTTGCTGAGAGTTATTGTTTACTTGTTTTTAATCAAGAGTGATGATTGAATTTTAGCAAATGCATTTTCTCCCATATTGAAATGTCATGAGTTTTACCTCCTTTGATCTATTTATATAGTGAATTACATTAATGGATTTCCTTGTGTTGAGTCATCCTTGCATTAAAAATAGTTATATGTGCCAGGAGCTATGTCAAACACAGTAATTAGATGGATACACATTTCAAACTGTTGTGTCTTCTTAATGAACTGACCTTTTTTATTATGAAAGTTATTATTAACTGGAATATTTAGTGCATTCTCAGTCAATATAAGTATTAATATGGTTGTGGTGAATTCTATCATCTTGCAATTTGCTTTTTATTTGTCCCATATCATGTGTGTTTCTTTATTCTTTCTGGCCTTCTTGATCCAATAAAATATTTTTTAGTACTCCATTTTATTTGCTTTTTGGTTTGTGTGTGTGTGTGCGTGTGTGTGTGTATGTGTGTGTATTAGTGATTGCTCTAGGAATTCGAGTATATATCCTGAGCTTGAGTCTACTTGTAATTACTATTATAACATTTCATGTAGAATATCCGAATCTTTTAAGGGTAGAATTCCACTTAACCCCCCTGCAATTCTTAATGCTATGGACATGTGTTATCATTACATATGCTAAAAATATCACAATGCATTGTTCTTACTTTTGCTTGAACCAATCGAGTATGTTAAGGAAACTTAAAGGTAGGAAAATAAAATTCTTATTTACCACATATTTACCATTCCCAATTATGTTCATTCCTTAGTATCATCCTAAATTTTATCTTCAGCCCAATGAACTTTCTTCACCATTTCTTAATTTTTTTTTTTCAACGTTTATTTATTTTTGGGACAGAGAGAGACAGAGCATGAACGGGCGAGGGGCAGAGAGAGAGGGAGACACAGAATCGGAAACAGGCTCCAGGCTCTGAGCCATCAGCCCAGAGTCTGACGCGGGGCTCGAACTCACGGACCGCGAGATCGTGACCTGGCTGAAGTCGGACGCTTAACCAACTGCGCCACCCAGGCGCCCCTCTTCACCATTTCTTTTAGCTCCATGACTACTGGAGCTAAATTGTATTAAGTAAAATTGCATTAAGGTATAGTCCTTTCAAGATATTTTTTAACCTCTAATCTTAAAGATTATTTTGAGAGATATATTGCTTTTGGTTTTGTGACTTTCTTACATCTGTAGATTGATTTTTTTTCCAATTTTGAATATTTAAGGTTATCATTTCTTCAAATAGTTCTGACCCATTCTTTTTTTTTCCTTGTCTTCAGAGATTTCAATTACATATAAGACAAGTGAGATCATTCTACAAGATACAGAGGCTCTGTTCATTTTAGAAAATAGAAAATAAAATTCATTCTGTTGTTCAGTTTTGATATTTTCTAATTGATCTATTTTCAGGTTCTCATACTTTTTATTCTGCAGTATCCAATCTCCTCTTAAGCCACTGAGGGAAATTGTAATTTCTAGTATTTTTAATTGATAGTTTTGTACAGCTTGTATTTCTGAGATTTCCCAACCTGTTCATTATGTCCATTTTTTGTCTTTAAATCCTTGAACATGCTTACAATCACCATTTTTAAACTGTGTTCTAGCTCCAAAATCTGAGCCGTTTTCAGGATCTCTTTTGGTTGTCTGTTTTTTAATCTTGATTATGAATACCATTTTCCTGCTTCTTTGCATATGTATTAATTTTTATTGCATGCTGCATGTTACAAATGATATACTGCACAGCATCTGGATTATCTTGTCCCTCATTTAAAGGTGTTATGTTTGGGGGCGCCTGGGTGGCTCAGTAGGTTAAAGGTCTGACTGTTGATTTTGGCTCAGGTCATGATATCCTGGTTCCTCAGTTTGAGCCCTGAGTGGGCCTTGGTGCTGACAATGCAGAGCCTGCTTGGGATTCCAGGAATGCTCCTCTCCTCTGTGTACTCTCTCTCTCTCAAAAATAAAAAAAAAAAAAACAAAACTTTTTTTTTAAGGTGTAATGTTTGGTTCTGGCCAGCAACTACACAACAGGTTCATTCTTTTAATCCTTCAGGCTTCATTTTATGCTTTCTTTGAGCAAATCTATATTGATTTTGACCTCAATTCTAGGATATGCTCCTACTCCTTATTCCAAAAGAGTGGCCTTCCTGGGGTCTCAGTCGAATGCCCCGTGTGCTCAATGAAGTCTTTCCGCCATCGTTGGGTCAAAACTCCAATATATTTTAGCACTACGTGACTTTTGGCATTTCCATTCATTTCTTAGTGCCACAGCAGCTGTGGTCTTGCAGAATCAAGAAGTCTTACAGAATCTTACCCTGTACAGGCAAAGCCCAGAGCAGCTCTTAGCCAGAGGTAAGAAGAATCTCCACACAGACTTCTGATGTTTCCCTTCTGCAGAGCTCATTTGCCTCTGGAATTCTATCCTGTGAATCCCAACTGCCTCTTCATGCCCTCTACTGCCATTTCTGTCTCCTCGGCTCAGTACGACTTGATGTTCTTCACTTGGGCTCTTCACTTAGTGCCAGTTCAGCAAAGCGCCCCCAGACATAAAATCAGGTTGGATGTGGTGCTCACCTCATTTATTTCCTGTCTTGCTGAGACTGGAGTCCTGCACTATTTTCCAGTGCCTAAAAGTAGTCACCTCACATGTTTTGTTCAGTTTTAGAGAAAGGTAAATCCGTTCTTCCATCATGGCCTTGAAGTTGTAATAGAGAAACGTAATTGGTATTTCTCTAAATCTCAGTCTCATGCTCTCATTCTCTCTCTCTCTCTCTCTCTCTCTCTCTCTCTCTCTCTCTCTCTCTCTCACACACACATACACACTTTGCCATCCTTTGAAATAATAATGCTTCCCTTTTTTTCTTTCTTTTCCAATGGCCTCAGTTTAAATTGGTTTTGTTTAATGTTTTTAAATGTGTTTTAATTTATTCTCCATTAATGTCAAGAATGAAGTTACCGATACAGACCCTCCTGGTTCGACAAGAAAAACTTCATCACACTTTACTCTCTCCTTCTCCACCTCTCTCTCTTTCTCCCCCTCCCCCATCTTTAGGAGGTTTTTAAAATTATATACATTTTTCTGTTTAAAATTCTTTGTTATAAACTGTACATAATTTCACAACCACATTACAAGCGATTCTCTAGATTTTCATCTACATTTTTCTTGCTCACTGCTCTTTTTTTCCTAAAACATGTCTGTGTCTTTATTAAATTCTTTATTTTGATTAATTTTTGCTTGAAGGTCTACTTTAAGTTCTGTTTTTCCAAAAGCATACACAGGTCATCTAATTTCTGAATTCTTTTAAATCTGAGCCAGGCTTTCATTTGCCTTTGCATTTAGACAAGAGCTTGGCTTGGAATATAATTCTTGAAACATAACACTTTTTTTTCCCAGAAATCTATACATTTTCTCTAAGGTTTTCTAACGTTAATGTTGCAAGTAAGAAGTCTAATGTCATTCAAACTCCCCCCCCCCACCCCTGCTTTGGTGACTTTTTTCTCCCAGCTGACTGCTTCCACCTGACTCTGTTCATACCCCCTAAGTCTACGCTAACCCTGCTCCATATAAAAGGCTGACTGTTTCAATTCAGAGAAGCTGCCTTCTTTTGTTTACTTGATTATTACTTCTCATTCAGCCACTATTTTCTCCTTCCGGAACCCACAAAATCATGGTACTACTTCTCATACTTCAACATTTCCTGCCTCTTGAATTTTCTTTCTTGAATTCCCCAATCTTAAAGGTTATGCTCTGCGTATTCTGGAAGAGTGTCCTGTACCTACTCTTCTTTTTATTTCCAAGATTGGTTTTTTGTGTCTCAACATGTATGTTTTTGTGGAAGTTTGCACTTAAGAAGCTCAAAAAAGGATCCTTGTGAATCTAATTAAGAAAATGACCTCCCCCAACCCCAAAGTTCTTCCCTTTATTCTACAGGAGGTCTGTTTTACTAGAGATTATTGTATCTGAATGCTCATGTCTGACCCTCCCCATTTGAACTACTGAATTCCTTAATGTATCTGGAAATTTTTCTCTCATCCTTACAGAAGAAGAATTAGTTTTGTGTGTGTGTGTGTGTAGGTCGGTTTGTTTGTTTGTTTGTTTGTTTGTTTTGAGAGGGTGGAGAACCTGAGATCATGACCTGAAATTAGAGTAGAACCCTGAGATCATGACCTGAGCTGAAATCAAGAGTCGGACACTTAACTGATTCAGCCACCCAGGCACCCCAAGAGTTAGTTGTTCCAGAACAGACAGTCGAAACGTGAACAGTGGCTCATCAGTGTCCCCTTTATTCACTCCTACCTGTTCCAATGCCGGTTACACTCCTCAGCTTCATAGATGCGGTGACAAGTTTCCAACAATAATACACAAATGATATTTTTATACTCCTTTTACACTCCTTGGGACTGTTCCTTTCTGAAATGGGAAAAAGGAAGGGATCAAACAGGTGCAAAGGATATCATCTTTGTCACACAAGTTTCTCTTTCTTTTCCTTAGACTATTATAAGAGAAATTTTGTTTGTACTATATTAAGAAAAAATAAAATTCTTTAGGAGAAAAAAAATGGCTATACTACAAGTTCTTTCCTTAAGGAGAAGCAGGGAAGTTACTTTGATGTCTCATTCTTACTATGCAGTGGGGTGGGGAGGCAGGGTATGAGATCTTAAGTTACTTTCCCACCACTAAAAGCCTTCTGAAATACTTTCCTTGGAACAACCTCTCACAATCTTGAATTTGCTGTGGACTTGTGTGTCCAACTGCCTAAACAAGGACAGGGAAATATGCCCATGAAAGTTAACCTTTGTTGAATGCAACCATGAGGTAGAAAAAACACTGGGAACATCTGTATTTTATCCTGCCAATATGTTCTCTCTTATTCTAGAAGCACAGGATGTCTTTACTCTGTCAGCTGCAAAAATATTATCTCTCTGCAGGAATGAAACAAGTGTGGAATATATATTATGCTACCACATTACACGCATACCTAAGCAGAAAACAAAGAAAATAGCCATTTAATATATAACTCAATTTTGTCTCCAGGGACAGATAAAATTTTTTATTATAATACCCAAATGGTACAGTACATAAATATACATGGGAAATGTGATAGGGCTAAGTCAGGCTCTTTTGGCTAGATGCTGATGGCTGAAAATTTATCATCTGACACCCATCCTAATCTTGCCTTCCCATAGACATGAAGTAGGCTATATTTTTTACAAGGGCCAGGAATTTGGGGCAAGAGAGACCAAACCCATCACGATTTTTCAGCAGATCATTAATTTCTAAATGTGTGTGGAAAATAACCATTGGCTGTTATCTTACAGTTTCATTTCAAACATTATACCTTATAATAAATAACCAAGAGAGTAAAAAAAAAAATAATGACAGTAACTAAATTGGTAATTTAATAACTTCAGATGATTCTTGAGGCTTAGTGGTGTTTATCCTTTTTGAAATCAATAACTTTTCGTTTGGAATCTTAAATCCACTTTAATGAGCATTCTGCTGGCAGTAGTTTTATTTAGGATATGAGCTTATACAAACAAAAGTAATAGAGGCTTTTTCCTAGATAACAATTTACAGTGAACTCTGGAGATCACATGACTGATTGGAATCTATAAATCTCTGCAATTCCATTATATATGCTTCTCAAACATTTTAAATGCTTTTAACCAGAGAAGAGGTTATACAGGAAGAGTGTTCTCAACATGAGGGAACTTCAAGTTTCCCAGTGATTTGAAACATGTCTGAAATGGCTCTTCTAACACTGATTCTATTTTTGAAAAAACCCACGTAGAGCGACAACACCACTTTCTTATAGACAACACGTGACAAGCCTGTGATAATGTCCCTTGCTTTTTGTGTAAGGTGCATGTGTTACCGAATTATCAAAATGAAACATTTACCAACACACAATAACCTATTCCTTTGTATCCTCCCATTAACTTACTCTAACTCTTACAACGTCTTCCGCATTGATTCCCTCTCTGCAAGAAAACCTTGGGGTCAAGCAATCTGCCCATATAAAACTAATTAGAAACACCTTCCATAAACCAAGGGGCTAAGTCTCTTGTCACTGTAATCCACATTACACTACCTCTGTGCCCCAGAGACTCAAGCAGTTCTGGAAGTCTCCATAGGGAACTCAGGAATGAAACTATGGCTTTTGGGCTCATGACTGTTCTCCGTGAGATGCCGTCCTCTGTTGCACTGATGTCGTCTCCTGGAAGCATTTCAAAGCTATCACGCCCTTCAAGCACCAAAACTGTGTTGCATTTCCTTCATAGTTTAAAAATCCTTTATAAAAACAATGATTTCACCTTTGGTTATAATTCTGCTTTTCTCACAGGCTCAAAAACTAATGGTGTCTCCCCACCTTGATCGTCTCACAAGAGAGTTTTCTAACAAAACCCCTCCTTAAGCCAAAAAAAAAAAAAAAAGTGCAGATTACACTAATAGATATCCAGGCAGACTCCAAACCCCAGTTTGGGCTGGGCTGGAGTCCCCTGCCCCATTTGTAAGTATCTGAAGTTCACCCCTGTATCAATGAATGACCTACTGTTGTTATACGAACACTCCCTTGCTGGGCATAACTCAAGTGCCCACCTGAGAATGAAGTTAACCCAGAGGAAAGCAAGTCAGGAGAGGAGGAGAGACCCTGACCCACCTCATCTGAGCTTGTGAAACCAGCATCCACCTTTGGTCTCCCCAGTTATGGGTGCCAATAAATTCCCCTTTTTGCTTAAGTCAGTTTGAGATTGGCTTTATGTCACTTCCAACTGAAACAATTTTGACTAATATGCTAATAATTACCAAGTTTTATTGGGTTGTATAAGTATCAATGCCTCAAGAACTTGAAATAACGCATCCCAGAGATTTCCAACCATGAAAACCACAGGCTGATGAGTGATTTAATTAAACATGTACATATAGATCACTCCCCAAACCACACATAGAGAAATGAGGGAAGACAAATCTGAGGAAGGACAAAAACCTTGCAATTGAAACAACATATTAAGGAGAGGACATCTGCCCAATGTTTTGGACTGCGAAGATAAATGATTCCATTTTATGCTGTTATTAAATTGTATTACTCTTCATTAAAGTTAAATGCATTTAGAGGAATTAAGCTTATCAAAAACTTGGCAGTGTAATATAAGCGATGATTCTTTGTTTATTTGACGACATCCTCCTGTGGGTTGATTCACAATTTTCATTTTGGAAAACAGTATTTCCTTCATGGGGACTGACAGAATGATGTGAACTGTTGCATCATTTTGCATGAAGTCATATCGATTATGAAAGTAAACAGAAGCCAAGTGACTTAACCCATTTTTCAAGGAGCATTATGACAATAATGTGTCTATATTGTCAGAGGGGATCATATAAACTTCAGAACTGAAATTAGCCTCAGTGAAGGGGAAAAAAATAAAGACCTGGAATGAAGCTTCAGAAGAAAATACCTATTCTTTTTTAAGTTAAGTACGATGGAACTCGGTAAAGGTAAAAATTCTAAATATTTTTTAAGCCCTTGTCAGGCTCTGTGCTGACATTCTCAGAGCCTGGAGCCTGCTTCAGATTCTGTCTCCCTCTGTCTCTGCCCCTCCCCCAATAGCGCTCTGTCTCTCTCTCTTTCTCTCTCTCTCTCAAAAATAAATAAACCTTAAAAAATTTAGTTAAGTTTTTTTTAATTCTCATTATTTTTACTGGAAAAAAAACCATTTTAAAAAGCATGTATTAAAAGTATGTATCAATTACTAAGATCCTGCTATGGTGACCATGGTAAGCAAAACAAATACAAGAGAGAGCCTGCAACCTAGTGAGAGCAGAAAGCAGTAATCCAATCACAGAATTTTCATTGCTGTTGGGGTAAATATTACCAGAGACATGTGTCCTATCACCCTAGAAGCCCATACCGGGGTTTCACCCGAAGCAGATAGACCAGGAAGGACTTGGCAAAGAATTGATGTTTGAAGAATGAGTAAGCAGTAAGTAGGTAAAGAGGGAGAAGAGGATCCTAGTGAGAGAGAGGAGCCACAGGTGGAGGGAAGAACACACAAGTGCATGTGTATGTGTGTCTATATGTGTGTCTATATATGTGTGTGTCTATATATGTGTATATATGTGTGTATGTGTACATATCTGTGTATGTATATATGTACGTGTCTATATGTGTGTCTGTGTGTGTCTATATGTGTGTGTGTCTATATGTGTGTATATGTGTGTATATATATGTGTGTATGTATATGTGTGTGTGTCTAATTGTGTGTATGTATGGGTCTATATATGTGTGTATATGTGTGTCTATATGTGTGTGTATATGTGTGTGTGTGTGTCTATATGTGTGTGTGTGTGCATGTGTGTATGTGCATGTATGTGTGTGTATATGGTGTGTATGTGTGTATAGGTGTGTGTATGTATATGTGTGTATGTATATGTGTGTGTATATATCTGCGTGATATATATGTGTTTGTGTATGCATGTATGTGTGTGTATCCACTTACTATACCATTCCCACACAGATCTTTTAAATTTATGAACATTTCAAACCCTCCAAAAAGTTGTGAGAACAGTACAATAATCACCAATTTGTCATTCACGCAGATTCACTAATTGTTAATATTTTATTAACTTTATAAACACACACACATATCCTTTCTATGCTTGAAAGAGCAGTGGCATTCTCTTACACAATTACCACACTCAGGAGACTTAACATTATCTAATATGCAATGCATATTCAAAATGACCTGTTTGTCCCAACAATGTCCTCTACAGCTGTTTTTTCTCCTGATCCAGAATCCAAACAAGGATCATACATTGCATTTCATCGTCCTGGCTCCATCAATCTTAAAGAACTCCTTGGCCTCTCTGTCTTTCGTGACACTGATGCCTTTGAAGAGTCCAGGCCAGCGACTATGCAGGATGTCCTTAAATGTGTGTTTGTCTGAGCGTTCCCTCATGGTTAGATTCAAGTGAAACATTTTAGCACTACTATCACATAGATGATGTTGCATCCTTCTCGATATGTCACATCAGGTGCCATATGATGTCAGGTGTGCCGTTATTAATGATGATCCTTTCAGTTTTTCCACAGGTTGATTTCATATCCTGTGGCCATAATCCATTACTGAAGAATCCAGACAAGGACAGCAAAATATAATTTCTACTTCCCCACGAGGCATCTTAATGCCAAGAGACATTAACACAGGTCATTTATACAGACAAAGCTTTGTCGGTTTTATTCACGAAAGGTGCATATAGATCACAAACACACAGTGACAGGGAATGAATCTTCTACAGCAATTCGACAAAACTGGTGCACTTGGGAGGAAGAATGGTGAGAAGCAAAGCTTGGAGGTGAAGCCCAAGGCCTCAGGAGCCAGACTGTACGGGACATCACCCTGGCTCTGCCACTCATCACCTGTGTGACTTTGGGCAAGTTACCCACCCCTTCTATCTCTGCTTGCACATCTGTAAGTGGGCAGTCAGAGAACTCACCTTACGTGGTTGTCGGGAGCACTGAGTTCCTACCACACACAACAAGGTGTAATGATGATTATGTTTCCAGTGAAGGACCACTAACTTAGCTCCCTGAGTTGACTAAAGGAAGACCCTAGGTCTTCTTTATTAAAAAAAATATATTACCTGAAATTTGGACCCTGTTAGTAATATAATCTGGTAAAAATGTCTTCGCGTTTGCATAAAAACACTAACATCATCTAATGAAAACTACTTAGGACGCAAGAGTTTTGATTTTAACGATCAGATGACAAATGTTAAAACGTTTCCCAAATCATAAGCAATAATCTTAACAATAAAATGTGTCCAGTGCCATTTCCTGTGGAGTATTTGATTACCTCCTGTTTCTCAGGGATATATGTGTGACCTGTATCTGGTGTGAAAGCATATATATAATACTGTCAATCCCATGGGAGGATCTCAATCACAGACAGAAAGTGTCCTGCTCAGAGATCAACTAAAAAATATAGTCTAGTATTAAGATCACTCTTAAAACTGACAATCACAACTTGGTTTTCAAATTTCAAAGATATTTTTCTGATTAGGAAATTCGGCCACAGTATCTTTACCCACCGTCTTACGTTTATTTGTATGCAGGATGGTGCTGAATCTGGGAGCCCTAGGCATTCTCCTTGATCTTACCCCATTACCTCTTTTTGAAAAAATTACTTTCTTTTCCCTGTAGTATTTGTACCGCTAGTCATTCGTGGCTTAGTAAGATTAATTTTTAATATACTTTTTTCCCTTTGGTGTAATAATTATATTATCAAATAGGAAAAAAGAGCTACCCTTAACTTTCTATTTTTAGGATTTGAGTTTCTCCTAAAATGCGTAACCATAGTAGAGTTCTTATTTATTTTTTTCTTAACAAGGGTAGAAACATTTTAAACTTCTAGAAGGGACGTGTTATTCTTTTAAGAAAAAGGGGATCAAGGATCAACTGACCTACATCAACACTTTAAACAGAGAAAAGAAAAACATTTAAATCAGTAACACAATATTTATATTTACCATGTCATAGCTAGTTCAGGAGAAGATAAGGCAGGGCATAAACATCTAGACAAAACAGAAACAGAGGAAGGGAATGGCAAGAAGCAAGGAGAGACAAAGTGATAAAGGGAAAGGCAAAGTCCAACACTGCTGACCCCTGCATCCCCAAGTCTCCCCCTGCCCAAGGCTCAGGGTTAGCACCCTCATTCCTTCCATCACTCTCAGGCTCACTTCCCTAAACATCCCCCTCTGACCTTCCCCCCTGCCCAGAAACCCAGACTTCAATTATTACATCGCCAACTCAGCCTACCTACCTATACCCCAAACATCCACTGCAGATTTTCTTCTTTTTCTTCTTTCCTTTATTTTTCATCTGTTTCCTGCCCTTTGTCAAAGTTAACTTTGATCCATTTCACAAGCATCAGTTTTACAGTCACGAAACCCGGATGTACAAACATGAAATTCCCTCTATTTCTTCAAAACTGGCAAAGCTCACGAGCCCCCATTTCCACAGATGGGAGAATACCTAACTCTGACAATTGAAGGCATACTCGGGGCATTTCTGAGTTCCGTGGGGTAAATACGTCATCAATGTAAAATTCACACTCACCCCCTTCTGTTCTTTCCATCAATCCTCTAAATTGGTAATAATTATAAGGATGGAACAGCATGTGCTACAGAGAAGAGGGAGATCAGCCTAGAGAAGACAGTAAAATAGTCAAGTAAGTGTCCAGTTACAACACAGATGAGTTTCCTGAAAATGTTATGGGAGTATGGAGTGAATTTAAAGAAGCAAGGAGGGGGCAGACAGAAGCATTAACTCAGCCACAAGGGGCCAAAGACATCTTCTGGGAGGAAGTGTGTTTTGTTTGGTTTGGTTTACTTCTGTTTTGTTTGTTTCCAAAACTGTATTCACTCGTTTTGAGAAAGAGAGGGAGGGAGGGAGGGAGGGGGAGAGACAGAGAGAGAGAGAGAAAGGAAGGGCAGAGAGAGGGGGAGAGAGAGAATCGCAAGCAGGCTCTATGCTGTCAGCTCAGAGCCTGACCCGGGGCTCAAACTCATGAATTCTGAGATGATGACTTGAGCCGCGATCAAGAATCTGATGCTTAATGGACTGAGCCACCCAAGGGCCCCTTAAGTTTTATCTTCCAGGGTGAGTAGGAGTTAGTTTAAGAAGATGGGAAAGGAAGTGTCAGGGTGCATGAGCTAAGGTGCGGAATCCTGGGAGAGTGCGACATGCTTGGGAGATGAAGCAGCTCTGGAATGTCTTCTGAACAGCCAATGTTCAGAAGAGCAGGTAGGAGGTGAATGTAGAGAGAATGAAGAGACTGTATGTCAAGCCCAGGAACCGGGATCATACTCTCTAGCCCTGGAGTCAGCACGCTGGACATGAAGTCCCAATCAAGCCTGTTGCCTGGCTCTGTAAACAAAGTTTTATTGGACACAGCTACGCTCATCTGGTCAGATCTAATCTGTGGCTGCTTTCCTGCCACCACATCAGAGTTAAGTCATTTTGACAGAGACTGTATGGCCACCAAAGCCTAAAGTATCTACTATTGAGCTCTTTATCTGATAGTTTGCTGACCCTGCTCTAGCCCACCTGAGTGATACACGCACCCTTTTTAAAACAAAGAGTTCACATAGACCTGAAGTGCCACTTGGGTATCATTAGCATATTGCTGTTTAGATTTGTACAAACCTCAAACTACAGGTAAGCATCTTTTAAATTACATGCAAACTAACATTACATTTAAACTAACAAAGATAATAACATTCAGGGTGCCTGGGTGGCCCAGTCAGTTAAGCGTCCAACTCTTGGTTTTGGCTCAGGTCATGATCTCACAGTTCGTCGTTGGGCTCTGTGCTGACAACGCGGAGCCTACCTGGGATTCTCTCTCTCTCTCCCTCGTTTTCTACCCCTCTCCTGCTTGTGCACTCTCTCTCTTAAAATAAATAAATAAACTTAAAGAAAGACAGCACTCAAATTGATGGTATTCATTCAACATGACCAATGATACCATTTCTACAGAAAAAAACTTCCACTCCCAACATCAGACTCGCTCTACCAGGACAGGTTATTTGGAATTCAGCAACTTATACCTCTAGGGCCACAGTTTTACTTATTTGAACTAGCAGGAAACCTTTGTTAAAATAACAAAATACAGCGCCTTCATTGAACTTTATATGCCCCAAATGCCTCATATTGGAAGACAAAGTCCCTCTGCCTTCTTTTTTTTCCTGTAGGCTATTGATAATTATAGTAATGCCCATTGGTACAATAAAAAACACAAACACCTACACAGGCAATGAAATCAATTGTCGGCACTCACTACTAAGGCAGCCGTTCAGGTGATCCACAATTGTTTACATTTTTAAAACGTCATCTAAATGAAAACACAGTAATTGGAAAATATCGCAGAGTGCCGCACATCCTAGATTACATGCGAAGCCATTCATGAAATGAAATAAAACATGGGATACTTATTGTGGCAACAAAATAGCTAAACACAGCTCATCCAAACTGGGTGAGCCCAAGAAGTGGCAATGGATTCAAGACAAGATGACATATATGAGAATACGTGGCATACTACCTGGACAAGATTGTAACATCAAATGGTTGTGGGGAGGAAGGAACACGAGGGAGGTTTCAGGAAGGACTCCTGAAACCTGGGAATGTACACTCATTGATATGAGCGACACAGAAGACGAGAAAGTTTGGAAGGGACAGACATTAAGTTTACTCGGGCATGCTGAAATTTAGGAACCCATGACACTAAATCTGTAATGAAGAAACGTACAGTGCAGAGCAGTCATGAGTGAGGACTGGCTCTGATAGAAAGATCGGGGAGCGAGAAAGAAATGTGTTGTTGTTTTTTTAATGTTAGTTATTTTTGAGAGAGAGAGAGAAAGTGTGTGTGTGTGAGGGCAAGCATGAGTTGGGGAGGGGCAGAGAGAGGGAGACAGAGAATCCGAAGCAGGCTCTGGGCTCTGAGCTGTCGGCACAGGGCCCAACGCGGGGCTCAAACCCACAAACCATGAGATCATGACCTGAGCTGAAGTCAGATGCTTAACCAATGCATGCGCCCCGAAGTGCTTGTTGATGTATCCACACAGAGAAGTAAAAGTCAGAGGAGAGAAGGTACTAAAAGATGATTAATCAACAACTGGCCATTTGAGGTAGCTGTGTAAATAACTACACACATGCACCCCCAAACATAATCAATTCAGGATGATGTTCACTAATGGAGGAAACTGTAACATGCATCATATGAATTACCAATACAAAAATCACTTTTATGCCTTTGGACAGGCACACAGAGAAGAGAAGAGTTTGCAGAAGATTTACTTTTGTTTGCTGAGACTTGGTTTGTTCTTCCAGAAGGCACACTAACTTGAACAAAAGGGCAAAATAATATGGAATGTGGCAGTCGTGGCTAGGTGCCTACTTGATATCCATTCTCCTTTCTTCTTTACCAACAGAACCTTAATTTTTGTCAGGGTGGTAATGAGCCCAGCTGAAAGCTACAATTCCCAGCCTCCCTTGCATCTACGGATGGCCATGCGACACATTTCAGGACAATGAAATATAGGTGAAAGTCACCAGATGGAACTTTTGGGAAAGCCCTTCAAAAGGCAGGTAGCCTCAGCTGACTAGATCCTTTGTCCTTGCCCTTCTTCCTGTCTGGATACATGATGTAATAGGTGGAGTGACCATATTATAACCTCGATGCCCCAAGAACGAGGTAAAGGATTCCTGAGTGGAAACATAAGACGGTCCTGGGGGCTGCATGAAACCCCAGTATCAGTACTAGACCTTCTACTTCCAAATGTAAGAATAAGAAAACCTCAATTTTTTTTTAGTTTATTTATTTATTTTGAGAAAGAGAGAGACCACAGGAGGGGCAGAGGGAGAGGGAGAGAGAGAGAATCCCAAGTAGTCTAAACACTGTCAGCACAGAGCCTAATTTAGGGCTTGAACCCACAAACGAGAAGATCATAACCTAAGCCAAAATCAAGAGTCCAACGTTTAACTGACTGAGCCATCCTTGACACTCAGTGCAATTTCTACCAACCTAGAAGCCTTATTTAAAAATTGGTCTCAGGGGGCGCCTGGGTAGCTCAGTCAGTTGAGCGTCTGACTTTGGCTCAGGTCATGATCTCAAGGTTCGTGGGTTCGAGTCCCACATCGGGCTCTGTGCTGACAGCTCAGAGCCTGGAGCCTGCTTCAGATTCTGTGTCTCCCTCTTTCTCTGCTCCTCCCCTGCTTGCACTCTGTTTCTCTCTCCCTCAAAATAAATAAACATTAAAAAAAATTTTTTTTTAAATGGTCTCAGGTCCAATCTCTGCTAAGATAGCCTTCAAGTTAATATGACATCTAGGAAAAAATGCAGAGTTGATTATCACCAACATGCAACAGGAAACTCCTTGTCCTGTGACTAGGGCCACCCAAAGTAAAGGGAAAAGGAGACGAACATCCAGGAGATAGCTGGCCAGTTTAGAAGGGGTTGCCTATAAGACAGTGTCCACCAAATCCAGAGGCTAGCATCCTCCACCATTTTTTTCTTTTTGGTTGGCATTTTCCCCTTCATCTTTAAACCAATGGAAGAAAAAAAATGAACAATAAATGCTAACACAATTACTTACTTTCAGTGGCTTCTCATTGCCCCACCCAATCAAGTAGATGTTGGACAGTTTATTGAACTATTAATGTGTGCTTTGCATCACCAGTGATGTCCTCTCCTACGCCAATCAAGTAGCCAGGTAAATTGCTGCCTTGCTTCAGGGGAGCTTTGCAGCAGATGCTTCAAAGCAAATTCCCTACTAACCCTGCCTGCTGTTTGGAATTCAGGGGCTTCAGTCCCTCGGGTGGATGATGTTGGAGGGAGGCAGAGGCAGATGGGGCAAAGGAGAAAACAGAGTCTGCCCTACATTAGAAAAGCATGGTGGTCTCTACTAACAGCAGAGACCTGCGTTTACTCCCGACAGTCTCTGGGGGAGCAGCCAGGGCTTCTGAGGGGCAGGACAGGTGTAAAACAAGAGAGACCGTCCCCGGGGCAACAGGGCTCCTATGTAAATGAAGATCACTGCAGCTCAAAGAGAGCCCAGAAACAACCACTACCTTTAAGGTTCTGTAACGGCTGTAACAATAGAACTACCAGTATGAGCCAAAAAATTAGGGGCAAGTTCTCTGTTTTTCAAGAAACCCCAAAAGTCTCTCAGATACCGAGGGAGGGAGAAGAGCCCCCAAATGACACACTGAATTTACTTGTAGCAAGGTGAGATGAAGGCTCAAAAGAGTCATTTGCACACTCCTGTTTGTGATTCAAGAGTTATTCCCAATGCCAATTCCTTCCTCTGGAATCTGAGCCTCAACAGCTCGATCTCCTCAACGTGGAGAGAAGCATGAGTCTTACACTCCACTCGTGATGTTTTCTGTTTGGGGGTTGTTGTTGTTGTTTTTCCCCAGCATATTCTGCCCTTTGACAAAGTACACTCACCCATTCAATACATGAGTGCCCATTTTTTTTTTAATCTTTAAATACTTTCCCTTCACAAACTCTCCCTGATCCTGAAATTCCAAGTCCTCATTTCCTTCTTTACATCTCCATATTACTTGTTGGCAACTTCTCTTGGGACATTTACCCTGTCCAACTTTGTGCTCCAATCTCCTAGCTGCTTCCCCACTATCAAACACCTTAAACAAAATAATAAAACCTTATTGAACATCTACTATGCACTCGAAGGAGAGGGATGTCTGTTTCCCAAGTATGTGGCATAGTACCATATATGCATTCATCTACCAGCAAATATTTTGTGAGGGGTCCACTATGTCCTGTCACCTGGAATAGAATACAGAGAGAGTCTTCAAGGTCCCCGAAGTCTGTGTGTTATGGTCAAGGTTCACAGGTTGGAACATCATCAATTCTCAGTATTTGTTGATATCAATTCTTAGCATTTTAAAGCCACACTGTACTTTGAGCAGAATGGGGAAGATAATTTTGCGGGGCAGTGACCTTCCTGATATCTCAGAATATGCCACATAGGCTTTGCAGTTACTAGAAGCATAAATAGCAAGAAAAACTTTAAGTATGCTTTAATCATTTCCATTTTGAAATCAGGTAAGTAAGATCATTTTTCTTTTCTTTTCATTTTTATTTTACAGACTCTTCATCAAGTTTATTATAAAGTAAGCCAAAGACAAAGAGGAACTGTGAATCACAGGTGCAATCTTGCATCAAGTTCAGCATCTAGTTTACTTCCCTATTTTATTTCATTATTTGTTTAAAATTGTTTTCTTTCTTTTTTTTTTTTTTTAATTTACATCCAAGTTAGTTAGCATATAGTGCAATACTGATTTCAGGAGTAGAATCCGGTGATTCGTCCCCTACATGTAACACCCAGGGCTCATCCCAACGAGTGTCCTCCTCAAGGCCCCTCACCCATGTAGCCATCTCCCCACCCACCAGCAACCCTCTGTTTGTTCTCTGTATTTAAGAGTCTCTTATGTTTTGTCCCCCTTCCTGTTTTTATATTATTTTTGCTTCCTTCCCCTATGTTCATCTGTTTTGTATCTTACATTCCACACATGAGTGAAGTCACAGGATCTTTTTCTTTCTCTGGCTGGCTAATTGTGCTTAGCATAATACCCCCCCGGTTCCATGCAGCTCATTTTTATTTTCAAGGCAAATGTGCAAATAAAAATATGTGAAATTCATGCAAAATGCTGAGATGAAGCAACTGTTATCCAAGAGAAAGCTACTTTTTCTTCTCAGGACTTGCTTCCTTAGCCTTTCATTCTTCCCTGCTGTCACTGCTGCTTTGGAATTTGCTGTTATGTGTAATAAGACTCCATCACAAATGTTTGTGGAGAATTCAAGAAATATTCACTGGAGATCTTGGCACAGACCAGCCATGACTCCATCTCTGATCTCCCTTCCCACGCTCCCCATCCCGTGTTCAGGCTCTCTTTCTTCTTCCCAGTTAGCCACTCTCCTGACTCGACTAGCTGCCGGCGGGGCAAACTTCCTGTTTTCCATCTCTCAAATATGTCACAAACCTTATGTATTAAGGGCTAGTGAAGTAAGGAACTCTGGCCTAAGCATCAAGAAGCCTGAGCTTATGTGGTCATTTATTCAACAAATATTTTAAAGCATTTTATATGTTTCAGGCACTGGGTTAAGCCTTAGAAAACAGGGATGAACTCGGGGCACCTAGGTGGCTCCATCGGTTGAGTGTCCAAAGTGGGCTCAGGTCATGATCTCACGGTTCATGGGTTCAAGCCCCGCACCAGGCTCTGTGCTGACAGCTCAGAGACTGGAGCCTGCTTTGGATTCTGTGTCTCCTCTCTCCCTGCCCCTCCCCTACTCATGCTCTGTCTCGCAAAAATAAATAAATGTTAAAAAAAAAATTAAAAAGGGGCATCTGGGTGGCTCAGTCAGTTAAGCATCCGACTTCAGCTCAGATCATTATCTTGCAGTTGGTGAGTTCAAGCCCCACGTTGGACTCTGTGCTGACAGCTCAATCTGGAGCCTGCTTCTGTGTCTCCCTTTCTCTCTGCTCCTCCCCTACTCATGTTCTGTCTCTCTCCCTCAAAAATAAATAAACATTTAAAAAGAAAAAGAAAAAAAGAAAACAGGGATAAACAAAATGGGAAATTCCTGGTCTTCAAAGAGCATACATTCTAAGGGAGAAAAACGATTAACACATTCACAGATAACCAGAAAGCTTTCAGATAGTGAAGAATGCTCTGAAAGAAAGAAATGGACAAGTGTGACAGATAGCAACTGTTGGCAGGTGCTTCCAGTATGGCGCTTAGGGAAGTCTTCTCTGATATTTAAGTAGGTTTGATGAATCTGGCCAGAGTCCAAGGAAGAACATTTCAGGCATCTCGGCCCAAGATGAGAAAAAGCTGAAGTCACAGAAAGGAGATAGCCCCTAGGATGGACAGAGACCCTATGTGAGGCCAGGAGAACAGGGTTAGCTCATAGAGAGCCTAGAAGCCACAGTGAGGAGATGAGATTTTAACGTAAGAAGATAGGATGTATTTGATGTGCTTAAAGCAGAGAAGTGACAGCCTCTTTTTTTTTTTTTTTTTAAAGATCACTATGGCTAACAGGTAGAACAAGGAATTAAAAATACTGATTAGGAGACTACTGTATAAATTCAGGAGAGAGAAGGAGAAGGACTGGATACATGAGAGTTGGACCCCATATGTGAGCTGAAAGAGAGCCACCAAGATATCACCCAGGCTTTTAGCTAGAGGGCTTGAATAGACGGTAGTTCCCCTTACTGAGATGGGAAAGCATTCTAAGCCTGCCTTACCTGACCCTGGGTAATGTGTTCTCTTCAACTTGGAAATGCAGATACTGAAAGAGAGAGAATAGACAGCCTCAGATACTCCTTCAGCACTACAATATCAAAGCTCAGTTGGGTAACCAAGACATGATATGCTTTTCTTGTATTATTCCCATAGGGGGAATAATACAAACTTTGGAACAAAAGAGGCTGGGAGCTCCATAAAGCTTCCAGAATGCTCCACAAGGCCATCTGACTTTGGCAAATAAACCACCTGTGCCTCAGTCTCCTCATCTTCACAATAGGATGATAAAGCTGACTTGCTTCGCTGGGCTGCTATCAGGAACAGGACAGTTGGAATGTACTAGTAATCAGGTAATCACACAGTCTCCTTTCCAGACAGACTCAACACTTGTTCTTTCTTTTCCTTCAATCACTCCACTTTGTGAATCTCTTGACCCGGGGATTTTCTTTTCTTCTGAGGGTGAAGCAGCAACTCCAAATCTGGGGGTTCCCAGAGCAGAATCTCACGTGTGTCCCTTCCTGCGATGGTCACACAGCCCTAGACCTCTGTGGCTTCTCACCTGGAAGGCGAGCATTGCAGGAGGGCAACACAGCCAGCTCCAAGCCTGTGGGCTCCAGGTTATCAACCTAGGGTTTCATGCTTCACTTTGACTTATCAGCTTCCCCTGCCATGAGCTCAATCCTCTCCCTGATGAATGGGACTTCGAGAACTGGGTCTGAGAAAAAAGCATGATGGAATGCTTCACACTGCTCATTCTCAGACACACCGCCCACACGCCATGTTGCTGTGGCTCGCCATGTTACATGACACTCGGGGGATGAGACGGGCATGCTACAGGAAGGGAGAGGACGGTCTCATGGGCTGCCTACACCCCATTTTTAGTTACCAAAACCTAAAAATTTTAGCCACCATAAAAATTCACTAATGAACAAGCCCCGTCCTTTTTTTTTTTCACATATGCCTCTCTTGTTTCCATTTCTTTCATTTGTTCACTTTTCCTTTCAGAACAAAGTCCAAATGATAGAATTCCCCAAACATCGTGCTTTTCCAAGGTTTCCCGCTGTCCAGACAGAAAGCCAGGTTATTGTCGTCATTTCTGCTGTGGCAGCTGGAGGGCAGTGCAATTCTCTCTTTCTCTCTCTCTCTCTGTCTCTTTCTCAGTGTGTGTATATGTCTCTCAGTGTCTCTCTCTCAGAGCTTCTCATTTCCTCCCAGCCCCCTCCCAGTCCCCTCCCAGCTAAGTGAGGAGGGGAAGAGACACAATGGAGGGGAAATAAGCCCACAGGGCACAGGAGCCCTGGGGGAAATGATGTGAAAAAAAAAAAAAAAAACAAGCAAAGTCTAGCTCACAGATCCACATCCTGGTCTAGCTTCCTCCTCACTCACACAGGACTAGCTGCTTTCACACCCATCCAACACGTGCTTCCCTTTCTACAACTTCTCCCTACACCCAATTCCTCAAATTCTTCATGTGTGAGCTCAGCTCAGCCTCACCCTTGCACGCTCACACACAAACTCAATCAGCACCTCCCCCGTCTTTCCTCATCTCCAGCTCATGGCTGGCCCCCAGGCCTTGTGACCCGGGACTGGGAGAGACCACTGTGCTCTGACCAGGTCTGGGTGTGGGACAATAAGGCAGACAGTGAGGCAGAGCCTGATTCCAGAATGGCTGGCTGTTGGAGAGCGGCCCAGCCCCACAGGCAAGGAGAGCATTATCGGCGAACGACCCGAGTGACTACTGGCAGACAGTGACAGAGCCCAATGCATGAGTGCCCACGGTGCCACCACAGGTCACAGAACAAGCAGGAGCGGCTGGTTTTTGTGGGCAGGGCCAGGCATGGAACTAGAGCAGGGGAAAAGGAAGCCACAGTAACAATCGTCCATTTGCACGGAGCTTTGTGCTTTCCAAAACTGAGGCACCTTGGTGCACCTGTTACTTCAGGTAAGACGGGTATATGTTACGATCCCCTCTTTACAGGTGAGAAACGGAGCCCGTATGAAGGTGGAAACCATTCTAATTAGACGTTTATGACAGAGCTGGGTTAGATTCCAGGCCTGGGGTGACAGCTTTACCCAAAACATCATTGACCTGCATAAAATCACGTATCAGGAGCAAAGTCATCATGTAGGGTAGCATCCCTGATAGGGCTTTGCAAGGTCAAAGTCAGATTTCTCACCATCTCAAATACAAGGGCCCCTACTATGGCCCTTTAATATGTCCACGTATTCTTTTTAAAAAAAATTTTTTTAACGTTTTATTTATTTTTGAGACAGGGAGAGACAGAGCATGAACGGGGGAGGGGCAGAGAGAGAGGGAGACACAGAATCAAGCAGGCTCCAGGCTCTGAGCCATCAGCCCAGAGCCCGATGCGGGGCTCGAACTCACGAACTGCGAGATCCTGACCTGAGCCGAAGTCGGACGCTTAACCGACTGAGCCACCCAGGCGCCCCAATATGTCCACGTATTCTAAGGAGGGACAACAAAAGAGATCTGAGGTAAGGGCCAGCAGAAAAATGGTGATCAAAAGAACATGCTGGGCACCAACCTCTCATGACAGGTTTCAAAGCTATGGCCTCCCTCTCTTCCACTCCCTCCTCATGGAATGCACAGAACTTATTGACAGAATATTGTAACTACACGAGCCCATGGTGAGGAAATTACAGACTATCTGCTCAAAACTGTGTCTGCAGTAAGCTTCTTTCTTTGCAACGCAAAGACAGAATATTTCTTTTAATAGACTTCCCCTCCTCCCCTCGCTACAATTTTAAAAAAGAGAAAGAAAAGACCAAGTATGAACGGTATCTTCGTGGTAAGCGACGGTTTGGAATGAGAAATGAGTGCTTTGATTTTGTTTTTAAAGTTATTCTCCTTTTCTAAAGCTTTTATTTTCCCAGAACAAATTAGTGGTGAGGCATTGCAAATTCTGTATTTTTGTACTCACTCTATTAGGGGTGCCTGGGTGGCTCATTCGGTCGAGTGTCCGACTTGGCTCAGGTCACGATCTCACGGTTCGTGAGTAAGAGCTCCATTTCAGGCTCTCTGATGTCAGTGCAGAGCCCACTTTGGATCCTCTGTGCCCCCCCCCCCGCCCCTCCATTGCTTGCTCTTGTACTTTCTCTCTCCCTCTCTCTCTCTCTCTCAAAAAATATTTTAAAAAAATTATATTCACCCTAGACTTCAATATGATATTTTGACTGTGTTTTGAATTTCTTTATGACCTAGATCAAGCTTCTCTGTGCCACATTAGTAAAAATTAAAATTGTAGCTTCTATCGATATCACGAACATGTTATATGGGCTAGGAAAGCAACCTTCCATGAGGCCCTATTTATAGGGTTTAAAACTAAACTTCTCTAAGATGCCAATACCTAAGGGTCCTTGGGACACTTCTTGAAACTGCGATTCTGCTCGTTTTTCTTTTAATTAGGAATCTATTTTATTTTACTCAAAAACAAACAAATAATTCCAATGTCGAAAGCCAAAGTACATGCTAATGGTAACGGGAGACAGGGAGCCTATTCACTGGTAGAGATCATATATCTTCTTTTACCTGAAATGTTTCACCTGAGAGGACATTCAAGTAATGGGACTACTTGCTGATCTCTCATATATACCATAGATTCTTTTTTTTTAAGTTTATTTATTTTTGAGAAAGAGAGAGAGAGCATGAGCAGAGGAAAGTCAGAGAGAGAGAGAAAGAGAGAGAGAGAGAGAAAGAGAGAGAATCCCAAGCAGGCCCTGCACTGTCAGGGTGGAGCCCAATATGGGGCACAATCTCATGAACCACAAGATCATGACTTGAGCTGAAACCCAACAGTTGGACACTTAACCCACTGAGCCACCCAGGCATCCCTACCATAGATTCTTATGATTCGGTCCCTTGAACCCTTGCACTTCAAGATGGCACACCAAGCATATGTGTTGACTTCCACTCCCTCACAGCATTCACACAGCATGTATGACAAAGAAATACAGCTAGAGTAACGCTGAGTAGGGGGGAAGACTATCAGTGAGAAACATATTTTGATAAGAAGGAAAATGGGATCATATTACTAGATAAACCAGAATGAAGGAAGCTGAGACCCAGAACGCAAATATAAGAAGGCTACCACAGAGGTGGGAGCCATTTCTCACCACCGCGTCCTAGGAGCCCTTAAACGTGAGGCTGGTAAGAAACAAGAGCAGAAACAGGAGGAGGAGTAACCAGTGTAATTAGCTAAAGGAGTATTTATGAAATATCTAGTCCAGGGAGCTCCTCCCACCCCATTCCAATCCCCTTGCATCAAAGCAACTACAGACTGTGGAATCTGAGCTGCAGAAATGCTGCCTACCCACTCCATACTGACGTGCCCTCAAGGAAGGCCTTTCTCTCAGCACGTCCCACCCACAGAGCTCACAGTCAGACCCCTGATTCTGCTGGTTAGTAGAGATCCTTGTAAGAGCAGAAGAACCACAGAGCAGCAGGGGAAAGCAACGACAGTCACCTACAGGACTGATACCTACCAACACCCAAAGTAATCCACAGCCAAGACGGCAGATTTGAGAAGGAACCCAGAGCAAAGTTTTGCATTGAGCAAACTATTCTCTATCTTGTTTATGATGCTAGTAACATGACTACGTGCACTTATCAAAACTCATCAAACTAAGTATCTTGAAAGGATGAATTTTGCTGAATGTCAACTATACTGCAATAAGCCTAAGTTTAAAGAAGAAGCACAAATGTATGCAGGGAAAGAAGGCTGAAGTTGGTGACATCTGACTTGGTCTCAAGCTGTCCCGGACAGTTTATCCACTTGTAGAGCAGAACAGAGTGGTGACAAACAGAAGGACTGGCTCCAAAATTAATAAAGGCATTAAGCTATTCTGATAAACTCAGAAGCAGAAGGGAGAGAAAGTACCAGACAGTCCAAAAGACCTTATTTTAAACAATTCACATCACAGTGGATATGACTACCTAAAGAAATGATCCTCACCTCCTTCGAAAGAACTATTTGGGGACATCTTAAATTATCTCAGGACATCTAGATAAATGCTCAATAAAACAGGAACTAAAGGTCGTATAGACAAAAATAGAACAAACCAAAGAGGCTTCCTATTAAAATAAAAGGAACAAACAAAAATAAGAAAGTTACTGGAAATTAAAAATATGCTTGCTGAAGATTTTTACATGTAATAAAAGGGTTGAAAATTAAAACCAAGGAAATCTTCTAATATGTTCAACAAAAACAAAGGAATCAAAGGTATGAAAAAAAAAGGTTAAAATTGTAGAGAATCCATATAAAAAGTCCTACAACCCAGCTAAACAAATCTGAAGGAAATGAATGGTGGAAAAAATTAAAGAAAGAGGAGTGGATACATAAAAACAATAAAATGTGGATTATACAAACAACGACATATTGTTCAGCCATGAGAAGGAATGAGGTATGGATATATACTATGATATGGATGAATCTTGAAAACATTCCACCAAATGAAAGAAACCAGATACAAAAGGCCATATGTTGTATGATTCCTTGTATATGAAATATCCAGAATACATAAAATCATAGAAACAAAGTAGATTGATGGTTTCTAGGGGCTGGGGGAAGGAAGGATGGGGAATGAAGGATAATGGCAATGGGGTTTCTTCTGAGAATGATATAAATGTTCTAAAACTAGACAGTGGTTATGGTTGCAAACCTTTGTGAATATGCAAAAAACCATTGATACGTGCTTGAAAACAGTGAATCCTATGGCATGTAAATTAGATATAATTTTAAAAAGAAATAGTAAAAAAAATCACAGAACCGAAAGAAAACAAAGCAATAAGATTTAAGATTGAATATTAACTAGAGCAAATATATAGATGCTCAGTCCCAAAACTATCCTTACAAAACTGAACACCAAAAGAAATAAAACTAAAAGAGCATCAAGAAAAAGTTACTTACAGAAAAAGTGAAATAAAAATGTCAAACTTCTCATCTGCAATACTGCTACAAGACAAAGGAACAATGGCTTTTCATAGTTCTGCAGGAATATGTTATTGACAAAATTAGAATAGGAAGTCATACACCTACGAGAATATCTTCTAAAAAGTACTTTCCATTGAACACATAGTATGATTACTAAGTTGATATCTAAGAGTTTAAAGTAATTATCATAACTCAGCAACAGTCTCTGAACTCAGGAGAAAAATGAATGAACACAGTGAGAACTTAAACACAGAGACAGAAAATATTAAAAAGACAGCTGAAAAATACAATTGAAATGAAAAAAACACTAGAGGGAATCAATAGCAGATTAAATGATGCAGAAGGGATGCCTGGGTGGGTTAGTGGGTTAAGCACCCAACTCTTGATTTGGGTCAGGTCATAATCCCAGGATAGTGGGATTGAGCCCTTCATTGGGCTCCATGCTGAGAGTAGAGTCTGCTTGAGACTCATTCTCTCTCTCTCTCTCTCTCTCTCTCTCTCTCTTTCTCTCTCTCTCTCACTCTTGTTCTCACTCTCCCCCTCTGCCCTGCTCGTATGCTCACGTTCACTCACTCTCGAAAGAAAGAAAGAAAGAAAGAAAGAAAGAAAAGAAAGAATCCGTGATCTGAAAACAAGAATCTAGAAATAATCAGAAAAACAAAAAGAAAAAGGAATTTTGAAAAGCAAGGACAGCTTGGAAGACCTCTAGAACATCAAGCACACTAACATTCACATTATAGGGATCCCAGAAGGAGAAGATATAGGAAGAATCAGAAACCTACTAGAAAAAGAGTGGCTACAAACTATTTGGACATCCAAATCCTAGAAGAAAACATAGTCCCAAATAAGATAAGTCCAAAGTTTACCCCACACCAAGACACATTAAAATACAGTGTCAACAGTTAAAGAGAGAATCTTAGAGACACCTGGGTGGCTCAGTCAGTTAAGCATCCCACTCTTGGTTTCGGCTCAGGTCACGATCTCACAGTTTCATGAGTTCAAGCCCCGCATCAGGCTCTGGGCAGGTAGTGCAGAGCCTGCTTGGGATTCTCTCTATATCCCTCTCTTTCTGCCCCTTCCCCACGCCAGCTGTCTCTGCCTCTCTCAAAATAAAAAAATAAACTTTAAAAAAATCTATTAAAAAAGAGAGAATCTTAAAAGCAACAAGAGAAAAACAACTAGTTATGTACAAGAGAATCACTATCAGTTTGTTTTTCAGCAGCAACTTTGCAAACTAGTAGCCTAGACACACAGAAGCTAAAGGAGCTTATCAACACCAAACCAGCCTTATAAGGCATGTTAAAAGCATTTCTTTCAATGGATAAGACAAGGCCATAACTAGAAATTAGCAAATTATGAAAAAAATCTCACTGGGAAAACTACATGTATGGTAAACAGATTGGATCAACCAGTATGCAAACTAAAAGGCAAACTAGTAAAATCATCTAGACCTACAACTATTAGTCAAAGGATACACAAACTAAGAAGATACAGAAAATATGATCTTACAAACCTAAAATGTGGGTGGAGGAGTAAAAATAGAGTACTTCAAGAACATGATGGTCACACTTAAGTGACCATCAATTCATAATAGATTTCTATACATATAGGAAGTTATATATGAACCTCATGGTAACCTCAAACCCAATACCTATAAGAGATACACACACACAAAAGAGAAAGGAATATAAACCTAACTCTAAAGAAAGTCACCAAGTCACAAGGGAAAAGAGCAAGAGAAGAAGACAAGAACAGAGAACTACAAGAACAACCAGCACAACAAAATGTCCAAAAGTACATACCTATCAGTAATTCCTTTAAGTGTGAACAGACTAAATGCTCCAATCAAAAGACATATGGGACAGAATGGATTAAAAAAACATGTTTATTTGCTGCCTACAAGAGACTCGCTTCAGAACTAAAGACATACACAGAAAGTGACCAGATGGAAAATGATATTCCATGAAAATAGAAACAAAAAGAAAGCTGGAGTAGCAATACTGATATAAGGCTTTAAAATATACTTGAAGTGGAGCCCAGGTGGCTCAGTCAGTTAAGTGTCCGTTTTGGCTCAGGTCATGATCTTGTGGTTCGTGGGTTCAAGCCCCATGTCAGGTTCTGTGCTGACAGGTCAGAGCCTGGAGCCTGCTTTGAATTCTGTGTCTCCTTCTCGCTCTCCCACCTATGCATTCTCTCTCTCTCTCTCTCAAAACTAAAACATTAAAAAAATGTTAATATCCTTTAAAAATGGGTGGGTGTAACAAGAGACCAAAAAAAAAATGACATTATATATTGATAAAGGGCTCAATCCAATAAGAGGATATAACACATATAAATATATAAACACCCAACATAGGAGCACCTAAATACATCACACAATTATTATCAAACATAAAGGAAGAAACTGACAAAATACAGCAATAGTAGGGGACTCTGACACCCCACATATATCAAGGAGTTGATCATCCAGATCGAATATCAATGAAGAAACACTGGACTTAAACAACACATTAGAACAGATGGACTTAATAGATATATATAGAGCATTCCAACCCAAAACAGCAGAATGCACATTCTTTACAAATGCACATCATTTTCCAACATGTATCATGTTAGACCACAAAACAACTCTCAATAAATTTAAGAAGACTGAAATAATATCAAGCATATTTTCTAACTAGAACAGTATAAAATTAGAAATCAATTACAGGAAAAAAACCTGGGAAAAAAACAAACACATGGAGACTAACCAGCACGCTATCAAAAAACCAATAAGCCCCCAAAAAACAAATAGGAAATCAAAACGTACCTTGAGACAAAAGAAAATGGAAACAAAACAGTCCAAAATCTATCAGACATAGCAAAAGCTGTTCTAAGAGGTAACTTCATAGCAATACAGACTCACCAAAACAAACAAGAAAAATCTCAAAATATATAACCTTATGCCTAAAGAAGCTAGCAAAAAGAACAAAGCTCAAAGTTAATGTAAGAAAAGACATAATACAGATTAGAGTGGAAATCAATGAGAGACCAAAAAAAAAAAAAGAACAAATGGAAAAGATCAATGAAAGTAAGAGCTGTTTCTTTGAAAAGACACAGAAAATTGATAAACCTATAGCAAGACACACACACACACCAAAAGAAAGAATCCAAATAAATAAAATCAGAAACAAAACAGAGGAAGTTATAACCAATATTATAGAAATACAAACGATCTTCAGAGACTATTATAATTATATGCCGAGAAATGGGACAACCTAGAAGAAACAGACAACTTCTTAGAAACATACCATTTTCCAAGAATGAATAAAAAAGAAATAGTTGGAATAGACCAATTACTGGTAATGCAATTAAATAGGTTTCAGACACACAAAAGTCCCCAAGCACAAAAGTCCAAGACCAGGTATCTTCACAGGTGAAACTGTACCAGACACTTAAAGAAAAAATAATACCTGTCCTTTTCAAACTATTCCAAAAAACTGAACAAATACTTCCAAACTCATTAAATGAGGCCAGCAATACCCTGATACCAAAATGAAAGACACACACACACACACACACACACACACACACACCCCAAAGGCCAAGATCCCTAATAAACATAGATGCAAAAATCATCATTTTGCAATCATCATTTGCAAAATATTAGCAAACTAAATTGCAACAATACACTAAGCAGATCCTGTACCATGATCAAGTAGGATTTATTCCAAGGATATAAGGATGGTTCACCACCCACAAACCAATGTGACACAACACATTAACAAAAAGAAGGATAAAAATCCTGTGATTATCTCAATAGATGCAGAAAAAGCATGTGACAAGATTCAACATCCATTTATAATAAAAACTCTCAACAAAGTCAGTATAGAAGGGACATAGCTCAACATAATAAAGACCAGATATGACAAACCCACAGCCAACATCATACTCAATGGTGAAAAGCTAAAAGCTTTCCATCTCAGATCTGGAACAAGGAAAAGATGCCCACTCTCACCATTTTAATTCAACATACTATTGGAAGTCTTAGCCACAGCAATCAGAAAAGAAAAAGAAATAAAAGATGTCCAAACCGGAAAGGAAGAAGTAAAAATATAACTATCTGCAGACAACATACTATACACAGAAAATCCTAAGGACTCAAAAAAAAAAAAAAAAAAAATACTACGAAAAAGATGAATTCAGTAAAGCTGCAGGATACAAAATTAATATACAGAAATCTGTTGCATTTCTACACATTAATAATTAACTACCAGAAATAGAAATTAAGAAAGTAATTCCATTTACAAGTGCACAAAATAAAATAAAATACCTAGGAATAAATTCAGCCAAGGAGGTGAAAGACTTGTATTCTGAAAATTATAAGACATTGATGAAAGAAATTTAAGACAACACAATAAATGGAAAGACACACTATGCTCATAGACTGAAAGAATTAGCATTGTAAAGTGTCCACACTAACCAATGCAATCTACAGATTTAATACAATTCCTGTCACAATACCAATGGAATTTGTCACAGAACTAGAGCAAACAATACTAAAATTTCTATGGAACCACAAAAGAGCCCAAATAGCAAAGGTGATCTTGAGGGGAAAACACAAAACAAACAAAGCAAACAAAACGATAAAAAACAAAGCTGGAGGTATCAGACTCCCTGATTTCAAATTATACTACAAGGCTGTAGTAATCAAAACAGTATGGTACTAACACAAAAATAGACATATAGATCAAAGGAGTATAATAGAAATCCCAGAAAATGAACAAACAAAAACAAAAACAAACAAACAACCCCATGCTTATAGGATCAACTAATCTATGACAAAAACAAAAATATACACTGGGAAAAAGACAATCTGTTCAATAAGTAATGCTGGGAAAACTGGACAACCACATGCCAAAGAATGAAACTGGACCATCTTCTTACATCTTATACAAAATTAAAGTCAAAATGGATTAAAGACTTGAATGTAAGACTGGAAACCAAAGTCCTAGAAGAAAATTCGGGCAATAAACTTTTGGACATAGGTCTTACCACTATTTTTTTGATCTGTTTCCTCAAGCAAGGGGAATAAAGGAAAAATAAACAAATGGGAATACTTCAAACTAAAACGCTTTTTCACAGCCAAGGAAACAATCAACAAAATGTAAAGGGAACCTACTGAATGAGAGAAGACATTTGCAAATGTTGTAACCAATGATATAACTGATAAAGGGTTAATATCCAAAATATATGAAGAATAAATAGCAAAAAATAGCAAAAAAAAAAAAAAAAAAAACCTTAAAATCCAATTAAAAGATGAGAAGACCTGAATAGATATTTCTCTAAAGAAGATACCCAGATGGACAATAGACACATGAAAAATGCCCAACGTCACTCATCATGAGGGAAATGCAAATGAAAACTACCATGAAGTATCATCTCACACCTGTTAGAATGGCTAGTATCAAAAAGACAAGAAATAACAAGAGTCGGTGAGAATGTGGAGAAAAGGGAGCCGTCACGCACTATTGGTGGTAATGAAAAAATGGCACAGCCACTATAATCTTCCACTATGAAGTTTCCTCAAAAAAAGTAAAAATAGAATTACCATATGATTCAGCAATTTCACCTTTGGGTATTTATCCTAAAACACGAATTCAAAAAATATATATGCACCCCTATGTTTACTGCAGCATTATATAATAAAAAATGTAATAAAAATGGAAGAGAGTAGAAGCTGAAAATAAATTCCTCATCTTTTACTTCTATGTGGAATGTAAAACACAAAAGCAACGAAACAGAACAGAAATAGACTCATAGATACAGAGAACAATCAGATGGTTGCCAGAGGGGAGGGGGTGGGAATATGAGAGAAAGAGGGAAAGGGGATTAAAAGGTACAAATTGCTAGTTATAAAATATGTAAGACAAAGGGATGCAACACACAGCGTAAGGAATAGAGTTCATAATATTGTAACAACACTGTATGGTGACAGATGGTAGCTAGATTTATCATGGTGATCACTTCATAATGTATTTAAAAGTTGAATCACTATGGTGTATACCTGAAACTAAAAAAACGGTGGGGGAGGGGCGAGGGGAGTTGATATGTCAGTGATGTAATGCAAACATTTGTGTTTCCACTCTCAAGAAAAAAAAAATAAAGCAATTAGCAACAAGATAAAAGATGAGCAAAAACAGTTGTTTAAGAAACCACTCTACAGGGGCGCCTGGGTGGCTCAGTCAGTTGAGCGTCCGACTTCGGCTCAGGTCATGATCTCGCGGTCTGTGAGTTCCAGCCCCGCGTCAGGCTCTGTGCTGACAGCTCGGAGCTTGGAGCCTGTTCCAGATTCTGTGTCTCCCTCTCTCTCTGCCCCTCCCCCGCTCATGCTCTGTCTCTCTCTGTCAAAAATAAATAAACACCAAGAAAATTAAAAAAAAAAAAACCAATGTACAAATATGAACTCAAGTGTGGCATGACTTCAAAGAATATGAGTATGAAGCAAGAGAATCTAATGCCTAGAACGTGCTCTCTTGAATAGTTTAGTGATATAGAATTGCATTCTCTTTTCTAGGGATTAAACTTCTTCACTTTATTTTGAAGGTAATAATGCTTATATAGTAAAAATGTGAGAAGTGGTGTTTACTGATTTAAAGCTACAAATGTAAACAATAAAGAAAATGCAATAAATATGGGAGGGAGTGGAAGGTGAAGATACATTCCTCATCTTTCGGACTGGGGAGGCAACAGATACTGTCCAAATAATATATTCAGAATAGGCACACAGACAAGTTACTTTAAGTTATAAGCATCAGGGACTAAAAACCGAAGTAATTAAAAGCGGAGTGCTTTCTTCTGAAGGTGGTACCGGGAGGGAGGGTGATAGATGTTCATTCGTCATTTAATGCTTTTATATATCGTTCACATTTTGTTATACTACACGCAAGTATGACTTTTATAAACTAAAAAAAACATAAAGCAAGAACAATTCCCAGGCCTGACGACTTAACTGTAATTGTTAGGAACATTTCCGGTAGCAATATACAGAAAACATGACTAACAGTGGCTTATAACGCGACGTTGCTGCTTTTAAAAAAAAGAGATCCATGGGGCGCCTGCAGGATCCCAGCAGCCTGCCAAGCTGCAGCTACCAGTTGTCTCACGACCACATCCAAAACTGACAAGGAAATTAGCAGAGGAACAAAGGATTAACTCCCACATGATAATCTCTTCTTATTTCTTTTCCAGAAACCACCATCCCTTCTCCTTCCAACTTCTTCAAACCCTAGGTCTCTTACATTTTATGGGCCAGAATTCGGTCACCCTCTTGCCCTCACACCAGTCACAGGCAAAGGCATAGTTTACCTTAATTGGCTTATACCAATCTTATCTCATTAGCTGGGACAGGGCGCATTGCTTCCCAAACAAAATCATCCATGTTCTTTAACAAGGAAGAAGAGAGGATTGGCTGTTAGATAGACCATAAGAGGTCCACCAGGCTGACTGACCAATTAACTTAACAACTACTATCCCTCAGTGAGGAGATGGCTGCCCGCCTATCTGTCAGAATCACAAAATCTGGACTCTCACAAGACAAAAGTCAATAAATACAGTCATGAGCCCTTAGTCCTATGTTGATTTAATGTGTATTAATCTTTTGAGATAAAACCATTAGTCATGTGTTGGCATCTGCAAATTAACACCGGCTTCTGGGGAGAAACTGTTGAGAGGAAAAAAAAAAAAATCACATCCCTGCATTTTTCAAAGGTTTAACATCAAAAATTTATCAAGTGTAAAAACTCAGTCTGTTTGATACTGTTGAAATGATTAATTTTACAAATAGCTACTAGAAACAAGACACATCTGACAACTCGAAGAATTAGAAGAGGAGGCAAACGTTTTCCTTTCTGAGTTAAAAAAAAAAAGTGAGTCCCCATCATTTTCATTTTCTCTCCCTTGTAGCATTTTATTGTCTCTGGCACATTTCTTAAGTCAAAGACTTTCCTGAAGATTCCATATATCAGACACTTATTGGCTTGCTTTTCAGCAACCCCATCATGGCTGATTTACTAATATATCCTATAGACTTTCCGTGGAATCTATACAGAGAAAGCCCATAGCGCCTCATAATTTCCACCTATTTTAAGTTAAAGACTTAATGCGTAGATAGGATCTGACATATGAGTGTTGCTCACCAGTTCACTGTCAGAGAAAGCTTGAATAATTAGTACCAGCAGCTCTTCTCTCCAGATATTAATACCTTATATCATAAATGTCAAGCAGAGCGCAAAGATGCAATTGGAAAACCTCCGAAGGGTAGGGGGCCCATAAATCATGAAGGTTTCACTCTATTTTCCTTCCATTTTACTATCAGAAAATAAACCCAGGATGGTGAGATTTAAAATCTTGACCTCTTTTTTTTTTTTTTTTTTTTTTTTTTTTTTTTTTCTTTTTTTTTTTTTTTTTTTTTTATGAAGTTTATTGACAAATTGGTTTCCATACAACACCCAGTGCTCATCCCAAAAGGTGCCCTCCTCAATACCCATCACCCACCCGCCCCTCCCTCCCACCCCCCATCAACCCTCAGTTTGTTCTCAGTTTTTAACAGTCTCTTATGCTTTGGCTCTCTCCCACTCTAACGTCCTTTTTTTTTTTTTTTTTTTTCCTTCCCCTCCCCCATGGGTTCCTGTTAAGTTTCTCAGGATCCACATAAGAGTGAAACGACCTCTTTTTATTTATTACATATCACTGTGCCTTCCCTGAAGGGGTATCCTGGACGGAGGGCTGCGAGGGTGGGTGAAGGGGAGGAGGGTGGAGACTGCTCAGCTGGGGAAGAATCAGGAAGCATTCAGGGGGTAAGAGAGGTCACCAAAGAAACAAAACCTCACAGCAGTCCTCCGGGGCTGTTCTGTGCCCTCTCTCCAGGACACCATGCTGTGTGCCTTTGGGACATGGGGGCTGGCCCTTTGCAGGAGGTGGGCTCCAGTGAGGGAGGTGTTTCTATTTAAAAAACATGCAGCCCCTGCCCTACTCCTGCCCCTGCCCTAGCGGTGAAAAACAATCTCTTTTATGGTTGGAGAACAAATGTGAGAATGAACGTTGTAATAAATTTTAATGAGCTTATTAAGGACACCAGGCCCTAAATAAACACCCTATTCAAACGAGGCAGTCGTTCCAACCCCACCTCCAGTACCAGCTAGGACTCCAGCTGCAATCATAGGATCTCTAATTCAGAAAGGAGGAAGTCCTCCCGCCAGAAGAACAAACTGTTCTATCTTTCGAGAGTTTTGACTATTAGCAGGTTCCCATGATAATGAGCTGAGGTCAGCCTCCCTGAAAATCCTGTCAGTTTATCCTATATCCTCCAGGGTCCCACTGGGCAATTCTATCTCCTTTTTCTTCTGGAAGTCTTTGGTGCATGTGTAAATTGCCGTCTCAAACCTCCTGTATACCAAGCTGACCAGCCCCGAACTCTTTAACACATCCTCGGGTGACAAAGTTGCACATTCCAGGGTCTCATCTCAATAATCTCCAATTTATCATAAAGACAGTGAAACTCAAAGCCTTAAGTCATTACCCTCAGGCTCACACATTCTGCAGGAAGCAAAGCCAGGCATCTTTGCCCCTGGGCCATCTTATACCCCAGAGCCACAACTATCACTTTCTTTATTCTTAGGCTCCCTACTTTTATAAATATGACCAAAGACCAAATTCTTATTCTTTTTTTTTTTTCTTCTCTCTTTTTGGCTCATTGAGTTTGTTCTCAAATCTGTATCTTCAGCCCAAATCTCTCCCTCTTCCATAATTTTTATTCAACCGCCTGCTGGACATCACCATTTGGAAAACACCGTATCACCTCAAACTCAACAAGTCCCAATTGAATAGATCATTTTTTCTCCCAAAGATGCTCCTCACCCATTGTTCCTCAAAATTAAAAAGTGCTTTACTATCCACTCAGTTGTCCCAAGACTGAAGCCTGATAATCACTTTTTTCAATTTTTTTAACATTTATTTATTTTTGAGACAGAGAGACACAGAGCATGAATGGGGGAGGGTCAGAGAGAGAGGGAGACACAGAATCTGAAACAGGCTCCAGGCTCTGAGCTGTCAGCACAGAGCCTGACACGGGGCTTGAACTCACAGACCGCGAGATCATGACCTGAGCCAAAATCGGACACTTAACCGACTGAGCCACCCAGGCGCCCCTGAGAATCACTCTTGAGTCTTCTCTTGCCTCCACACCCAAACCATCACCAAGTCCTGATTCTTTTTCTGCTTTTCAGCTCTGCCCACTTGGTTCCATCTGCACTGTCACTGGAGGAGGCCACCAACGTCTCTAACCTCAAGGACTACAATATGCTCCCAGCAGGTCACCAGGCACCTATTATGCCCCCTCCTGCCTCTTCCCTTCTTTACAGTGAAGCTGGTGGGAAACTTCCAATATGAAAATCTGACTAAGTCACTGTTGCTTAAGATTTTTTCGTGCTTTCTCATCACACACACACACAGACACACACACACAGAGTCAGTATGATGTACACCTGAAACTAATGCAATATTGTGTGACAGCTAGAGTCCGTAATAAAAAACTATCCAAGCTCTTTACCTGACTTGGAAAATCCTTCCAGACCTACTCCAGTCTTCACTCTCCAATTTCATCTCTCATTACGTTTCCCACCCTTTATGCTATAGTCTTAATAAACCTCGTCCCCTTCCTTCAGCATTTTATGTCGTATTACTTCCAGGCCATTACACATGTTGTTTCCTCTTACGGGATCATTCTTTCTCTCCCCATTGCCTGGCAAGCCAACTCCTACTCATCCTCCAGATCTCAGCTTTAATGTCACTTCCTCAAAGTTAACTTCCCTTGATATTAAGGCTATACATTCCCTAAGATACTGCTTTTATTCACCATTGCATAATCATTCTTTGTTTTCCTTCTGGTTTGTTTCCATAAGAAAATGAATCATATCTATCTTGTCTACCTTCAAATCCCCAGCACTGACAAAGAAGTTGAAGAATATTTGTCAAATAAAGGAATGAGTGACAGTTACAATGCCACTCAAATATGGTGGACCTGGGGCACCTGGGTGGCTCAGTTGGTTAAGCGTCTAACTTCGGCTCAGGTCACGATCTCAAGGTGCGTGGGTTCGAACCCCGCATCAGGCTCTGTGCTGACAGCTCAGAGCCTGGGCCTACTTCAGATTCTGTGTGTCCCTCTCTCTCTGTTCCTCCCCTGCGCACGCTCTGTCTCTTGCTCTCAAAAATAAACAAACATTAAAGAAAAATCAAATATGGTGGACCTAAGCATGCACCCTTCAACATGTATGCGTAAAGTTGGTAGTTTGGACTCCAGAGAGCACATCAAATTTATTTCTCATTAATCTTCACGCTGTTGGCTTATCTCACCACTTCAGACTGCTGAGGAGTTTTTGGAACCGGATTCTTTTTAACTTACTATCTAGCATATTAGCTATCGCTGCCAATTTAACGTTACCTGAAAACTTAATCAGCATGCCTCTGTATCTTCAACAAACAAGGACAGAAGACTCATTACACCCATTAGACATCCACCTCCATTAATAAGCACCCAGTGGATATGCTGATTCAATCAGGTTCAAATATACTACATTTCTCCTGTCAAATTCAAGAATATCATGGGTCAACTAATCAAGAGACTTGACAAAGCTCAAATAAAGACTTCTGTAATTCCCTAAACCCATGTTTCTTTTTGGCCTATCACACTCACAGATAATATCCAGGTGATATCCCCTGGGCATATGCAAGCTTCTGTGAAATTCCCAGAAGCACAGCTAGAACTCCACCTCTTTCACTCTCATTAAAGAAATCATACTGAAGAGAAACTCAGTTAAATGTCACAACAGATCTGGCAGGGGGCCTGGCTCTTCTGGAGTTGAGGCTTCTATCTGTGCCTGGAAGCAAGCCACCAAGTGCTCTATCCCATGTCCATGCCGTTTGTGTTATGGCATTTTGGCCCTAACTCCGCATTCTTCTTCCCATATAATCCTTTATTTCTTCCTGACCCAGTCTCCTGCTGGTCTCCAAACATACCAGGATGAAAAGGACTAGGTGGTTACACTGATACTATTAAAACCAGCAGAGACCAAAGAGTGCAGAGAAATTTTACCTAGGAAACTAGATATTCTACCAAAACAATTGTACTATGAAATGACCCATCACCTCGCTGCCCTAGCTGGCAACCTCTGCAGACCTAAGTTTCACAAGGTGATGAACATCAGCATGGACAACGTCCATGAATGACGCCGAGATCAGTGAGACAGACTCCAGTAACAGCACAGCCTCCTGGTTGCAGGGGCATCAAAGCAAGTGAAGCAGAAAAGGATGTGTTCGTTCTGCTCCAGAGTCTACTTGTATTGCTGGCACTTGGTAAGGTCTCTGGGCCATTCCTCAAAGGAAACCAGAAATGAAATTCCCTAACAGAGTGGGATATTACAGCAGCCCACTTCTAATATATCAGGCTTTATGGACTACAAGTCTATTACAGACTGGCAATCAGATCAGCAGCAAATGATGGTTGAAAAGAACACAAATAGGGGCGCCTGGGTGGCTCAGTTGGCTAAGGGTCCAACTTCAGCTCAGGTCATGATCTCGCAGTTCCTGAGTCTGAGCTCCACATCGGACTCTCCAGTGACCATATGGAGCCTGCTTGGGATTTTCCCTCTCTCTCTCTCTGTCTCTATCTCAAAATAAACAAATAAAAATAAAATAACACAGGGGCGCCTGGGTGGCGCAGTCGGTTAAGCGTCCAACTTCAGCCAGGTCACGATCTCGCGGTCTGTGAGTTCGAGCCCCGCGTCGGGCTCTGGGCTGATGGCTCAGAGCCTGGAGCCTGTTTCCGATTCTGTGTCTCCCTCTCTCTCTGCCCCTCCCCCGTTCATGCTCTGTCTCTCTCTGTCCCAAAAATAAATAAACGTTGAAAAAAAAATTAAAAAAAAAATAAAATAAAATAAAATAAAATAAAATAAAATAACACAGAGAAAAACAGCAAAAGCATAAGGATGCCAGTTTTCCAGGCAGTGAAGGGAGGGGTGTTTGAGACGGGTATGAGGAAGGTCAAGGCCTGGTCATCCAGTGGTGGGGGCTTTTGATCCAAAACCTATAAAAACCTAAGAAAACTTTAATCCAAGATCTTGTGAGACAGGAAAACATGGGGGTCAGCTCGTTGTGGCAGACACTGCTAGCGGCCTCTCCATATCTACTCCCCTCAACTTCCTCCTAAAAGAATTCTGAATTTTTAAAAGGAAGATACACTGCTTTTCACCTACAGGATTTCTTCCCAGCTTCCTTTTCAGTCAGCTTAGAACATAACTAGTTTTGGCCAATGACCTGAGTGAAGAAATGCTGTGCTGTAAGTTCAAGAAACCTTCTTGTAAGGGAGGGGTAAATATTTTCTCTCCCTCTGTCCACGCTGCTGCTGGTAATGATGATGTAATGGCTAGATCCAAGCAGCCATCTTGGACTGTGAGGTGGCCCTGAGGATGGAGGCCACACACAGAACACAGCACAACAACAGCAGTTTCCTGGCACTGTTGCTACCACACCAGCCCTGGAATGCCGTATCTCCAGGTTTCTTTTTTATGAAATAAATAGAAACAATCTTGTTTAAGATATAATTTTCAGGACATTGTCACTTTCAGCCAAACTCTAAATCATCACTGCTCCCTCTTCTAGGAGTTCACAAAAGACCTGGGCTTAGCGCCTCTGTCTAGCTGCCCAGGCATTTTGCAGAGGGATCCAGGCCAGTTAGGTCAGGTCTCACTCCGACAAGGGGCCCCAAATGGAGACTTGTAATCTTTTCTTCAAATGAGACTATACATAAAATCTTTCCAAGATTTCTGATGGTTAAAGCATTGATTTGCCTGATGTAACTGAAACACACCACAATGCTTGGAACCTTGTTTTGGCAAATGTCACTTGTTTAATCCCTAGAGTCTTAAATAAAAAGAAGTGACTCCGAGTCCAAGGGTGACTGCTTGTTGCTGTCAGCATCCTACCAGCAGTGCTGTGGGAGGAAACCTGTTCTGAGACTTTTATAGTTACTTGTTCCCCTAGCTGTCCCCAGAACAGGGGACTGGGCAGAGCGTTATAACATCTGTGTCACTAAGAAAGTTCAGCTCTGATCACTGAAACTCTTGTGCCTGAGGAAAGGGAGAAGAACACAAAATTGCACTTTGGCCCAGTTCTATCAAAGTGGACAGGAGAGTAGGTGAGGTGGGTCCCATGTCTTCAGTGAAATTTAAGGTAAATGGGAAGAGGCCATGTGAGAGGGATTTGGGCCCTACCCTCAACCCTTAACTCCATCATCAGCCCTTGTTGAGATGCTTCTTACTCATCAGTACCCACAAACACAGCCTTCTGGGGCTATGGAGCAGGGATCATGCTCAAGTGCTGCATCCTGTAAGGCATCTCCTCAGTGCAAAGAGGTCCCAGAGAAGCTACAGCCCTGATACCATCCATGGGAAAAAGATGTGGGATCACTGTGGACCATGAGTGAGACCCTTGTCCAATTCCCAGATCTATCCTAATTCCGTGGCAAGGTCACGGCCAGCCTGATGTCAGAGCCAGGGGTTCAGGCGGCCATTCCTACCACTCAGCTCAGGGAATGATTTAACCCACAAGATTTTTGATCCCACATTTTCAACTCTAACCCTGTGCAAAGAAAACACTGCCTGCCCTGATATTAGAGAAGCAAAAGGCACATCTCCCCAAATATTTTTGTACTCTTTACTAACACATTTAGCTCCGTCATTATGAATAGAAATGTTCTAAAAAATCTTTAGCTCCAATTTCTTTCCTCTTGGGATATTAAGTTTCATGGTTTTATAATCCATAGTGTGAAGGACCTGGTAGCTCCACTGACTTAGTCTGAACTCATTCATCATTTTCAAGCCTGAATTTTGTACCTTTTCAGTCAGATCGCTTCAGCTATCAGGTCGCCTTATCTACCAGTGACAGGGTCATCAATGAACTTGAACCAGAGTCAGCGCCCAGCCGGCGCTCACAAAACATGCCCAACCTGCCTTTAGGGACCTAGGAGCACTCATTCCTTCCTACCTTTTCAGCAACTCTGGAGAGCCACTATCTGGGTCCCTGGACTCAGCTAGCTTACCATCAGCTGGGGATCTGTATCCAAAGAGACTGTTGGGAAACCATTTGGTACCACCTTCAACAAAGGAAGATTGGTTGCTTATGCTCTTCTTGGGTGTCACCTCAACACTCTCCTGGGTATGTGCCCTGTTTCCACAGCAAAAGTCAGACCCTGCATCTTCAAATCAATAGGCAAGGTCTCTTAGTCCAAACAGAGTAAAGCAAGGTTATGGGCCACATTTGGGCCACTCCAACGGTCACGTGCAGAACTGACATCTCCCCTAGGAGAATATTTATCCTTTCAGTCTCACATCGGGCTTTTGATTTTCTGTGAACTTGAGCAATGTTATCATTTCCGCAGGGGCTGTCTGAACCCAACCAGATACATTTCTGTATCCAAAAAAGAGAGAGCACATTAGACTGAATGGAAGGATCTTCAAGAGGTGTCAGGATACTAAGGGTATCTCAACTCTCCATATGTGAGTGCTGTCCCTTTCTTTCAGATATTTTAATGGGAAACTTATGAAAAGTGTGTTCAAGGGAAGAAATATTGTGTTTGGAATTTACATATGTAATTAAAATAGTGTTCCCAGGCTCCCTAGTTCTCAGCTAACTGTAAACAGGTTTTTCTTCAGCTCTTAGCAATTCTCATCTGATAAACATTATGATCAGAAGCTCTGGCTGCCACGGGCCTGTTGGGACTGTTCTGCAAGGAGTCAATATTACTCAGCTGGAGAAACAGTCTAAAATATCAAGCAGGCATTGGATGGCCACACGTTCAATTCAATCAGTCTGAAAGACAGTGATACTATTTTCAGTCATTGAGTGTTGTCACCCACGTTCAAGTCCGGTGCTAAAAGCCTCACCCGTGATCTACAGAGGCTTATGGTAAGTTAACCTCTCCTGGCTAGTGAGTTTTCTGTCAGCACTTGGCACGTAGAAAGTCATCCATATCGGGGCGCCTGGGTGGCTTAGTCGGTTAAGCGGCCGACTTCGGCTCGGGTCATGATTTCGTGGTCTGCGAGTTCGAGCCCCACATCGGGCTCTGTGCTGACAGCTCAGAGCCTGGAGCCTATTTCAGATTCTGTGTCTCCCTCTCTCTGACCCTCCCCCATTCGTGCTCTGTCTCTCTCTGTCTCAAAAATAAATAAACGTTAAAAAAAAAAAAAGAAAGTCATCCATATCATACATTCTACAGGGGTTCATGGGTGGGGGGAAGCTATGGAAGTCAAGCCTCAAAGGTGAAGCACAGGTGACCATCAGAGGTGCTTGTCTTCTACAACTGTTGAGCAATACTTGATGCAACGTGCCGTGCGAAGGTATTAAGGAGGTCCCATCTTCTACTTTGGATGGTAAAAGCTCTATAGGGTAACATCTTAGGATTCGCTGTTAATATCATTGTCTAATGATCTCCAAGAATCAATAGAACATAATATGGGAGCTCTATCTCCTGACAGGAAGGCTATTCCCAGACTTCACCAGAAAGGCTTTTTTTTTTTCCTCTCCAATATATGTGAAGTTCTTCTGCAATATATTGCCAATTTGTGATTGGGTCCCCCTTGAAAGGGACGTTTTGTAAGCATCCACATGACTTGACTGTAAACCTATAGTTTTTCCTCTATAGAGCAACTGAGAATATCAGGTATCATAAGTACTGTCACTTTAAATGAAGACTTTTAAAGGAAATCGTTAATTCACAGAAATATCCATGTTGCCTTTTCACCTCACCAAAGAAGATATACTGATGACCGATAAGCACACAAAAAGATGCTACCTGTGATATATCATCAGGGAAGTGCAAATTCAAGCAATAATGAGATACCATCACACTCCTATAGGAACAACCAAATTCCACAACACGGACAATGCCAAATCCTGGTGAGGGTGTGAAGCAACAGGAATCCTCATTCGTTGCTGTTGGGAACGCAACGGTGGTTATAAAACCAAACATATTCTTCACCTATGGTCCCTCAGTTATGCTCCTTGCTATATGCCCACACTTATGTACACACAGAAACCTGCACAAGGACATTTATAGCAGCTTTATTCGTAACTGCCAAGACCTTCAATAGCTGAACGGATAAATAAGCTGTAGTACATCCAGACAATGGGATACTACTCAATGCTAAAAATAAACGACCTATCAAACCATAAAAGACATGTTGGAAACTTAAACATATACTAGTAAGTGAAAGAAGACAATCCGCAAAGGCTATGATTCGAACTAGATGACATTCCGGAAAAGGCAAACTATGAAGATAGAAGATGACTGGTTGCCAGGGACGAGGGGAGAGGAAGGGATGAACGGGCAGAGCACAGAGGACTCAAAGGTAGTGAAACGACTATGTACGATACTCTAATAGTGGATATAAGCAATTAAACATTTCCCAAACCTGTACGATATACAGCCCCAAGGGTGAACCCCAGGGGAAACTATAGACTTTGGGTGATTAGGATGTGTCAGCACAGGTTCATCAACTGTCACAAATGCTCCACTCAGGTGGGGGGTGTTGATTATGGGGAAGGCTACCCATGTGTGGGGGCAGGTGGTATATGGGAAATCTCCGTGCCTTCCTCTCGATTTTACTGTGAACCTAAATTGCTCTTTAAAAGATGACCTTTAACAAAATAACAAAACAAAACAAAAAAGCAATCAAAAGATGGCTGGAAATTGATGGGTCTGAAAGAGCTGGAAAAGGGCACACACAGACTGAACATTCTAAGGTCCTCCTCTGTGTCTCTGCATCCGCTGGCAATCATCCATTGGGTAAAAATCCGCCTGGATTCCAGTTTTTGCTGTCTTTTTCCGAGCACAGCCTACTCACTCCGGGCCCACGGGATGAGTGATGAGGGACATGTCAAGTGGAGAAAGGCTGCCAAGCCTTGCAAATGAGCGTGTAGTTAATACCGAGGCCAGTTACTTTCCAGATGCTTTCACATATACGAAGGACGCTCGGTGAATGACGAGCTTTTAACCTTGCAGCTGGTCATTTATTTTACTGATTAGGACGTGCCACTGTCTCCACTTCCAGGTGATTGTTCACTGAAGGCAATGGAGGTCTCTTGTTTACTAATCTCCAAACTGTGCGGTGTGCTGCTGGCTCATTATTGTGTTTGATCCTGCCTCTGAGTGGCAAACATTAGTGGATAATCACTTTTGATCCTTCTCACTTTGTTGTGTTAGAGAAAACCATAGAATATTTTAAATTCAAGCATTCGCCGAGGGAAAACAAAAATTACGTGTGTGTTTCAAGAAGACAAATGGAATCGAGGGGTTCCAAAACAGAGCAAACCCAGTCAACAAAATGTGCTTTCCAAAGTCACATACGGAACAATGAACCCCCAGGTAAAAAATACTCCTCAGCGATGCTTTCTGTTAGCCAACTGGGCCCTAAGGACCACACACTTCTACTTAACAATTTAGCATTTCATTGCTGTATTTATAATTTACTTAATTTCTACCCCTCCCTTCATGTAAACTTTAATAAAATCAGGGATTTGAACAAAATCTCCAGTGGTGTGTACTTTCAGAATTGGGCAAAATCCCTTTGTTATGGTAGACTCAGAATAATTGTTTCATTCTCTCGTTGAGAGAAAGCCATGATTGCTTAACCTACAGTGGTGCATAATATGGTAAATCAGCTTAATGATGTGTGAATAAAACTATATTAAGAAAAAAGGGGCTTGTTTTCCTCGATTCAAAAGGGCCGAGGGAAAAAAAAAAAAAAAAAAAAACCATTCTGGGTGCTTCAGGGAGCTGGAAAATCTATACCACAGAGTTCTAGGATTTTTGTTTTCTTCAAAGCCTCAGAGCAACACGAGAAAACTGAAGTGTCTTGGACAAAAGGCAAGCACATGAATAACCCACTGGGAGTGAGCTCTCAGCTTGGTTTCATATTTACACATTATAACCGGGAGTTAAAATTTTAAAATCCACAAAAGAACCAACGTTGGTTTGAAGGGATGGGCTCAGGGGTTGCAGGGAGAGCAGTCGTCCCCCCGCTAACAACATGAAGTCCCAGTGTTCGCTGCAGTTGTCATAACAACTGTTTTTAAATAAAATTTGCAGTATTCATCAAATATTGGCATCTGAAACCCCGTGCCACATAAAAATTATTAGCTATCCGCATCTCCATAAAATGGCTTGTGTGGCTAAGGGAAGAAAGAAGGTGGGATTCTAGGTCACAGCATAGAATGGTCAGTGAAGGGGGCAAGGTTTACGAAGAATGCCCATCGTCCCAATTTGCGCCTCTAACTTTCCCTCGTAAGCCATCTCCCACCCGGGCAGACTGGCTGGTGGGCAGGGGGTAGGGACAGGGCTGAGAGGCAGGTGCCACCCTAAAAATGGTTCAAGGTGCTGTATACTAAATGAGAAACCCCATAGCTGCGATTAAGAGATTTGATTTTAGGGAAACGCATCTCTTGGAACCGCTAAATTCCAAAACTCCTCTCTCCTATCGGTTATTTCCTAAGACTTTACAGTAAGTTTGTAAACATTGTAATTCTTGCACATGAAAAATTCAAACAATACAAAGGTCTGTATAATGAATCATAAGCCCCTCTCCCTTCCCAGACTCCCTCCAAAGCTACCCTTGATACTAGGCTCTATTCGTAGGCAAACATGCATTTTTATTTTCATTCAAATATTTGGAGTAGTATACATACTGTTCTGTAGCTGGCTATTTTCACTTAACAGACCTTGGACAATATTCCGTATCAGCATGTCGAGAGAACTGCTTTATTCTTTTTCAAAACTACGGAGCTCTGTTCCTATTGGTTGGTATTTATATTATTTCATTTGTTTGTTTTGCCCCTGTAAACAGTGCGGCGACAAGTATCTTTGTCCTTTTTTCTTAAGTGGCCTAGCCTTCTCATGGGCTTCCTCGGCTTCCTTATTAATCCTCTCCAGCTTTCTGATCCCCATATTCCGACCCGAATAATCTATCTCCGTGGCGGGATCGATCTTGTCACACCTCAACACTTCCCCCATCACACACACAGAACATATCCAAATTTTTCAGCACATAAAAATACTCCATGGGGTCCCATCTGCCTTTGTAGTCAGACCACCTACCACCCACCCCCCCTCCTGCCCCCCACCAAACATGATGGATGATGCCCTTGCAGAAACAGGAATTCTGAAAATGTTTTCAGCTTTCCCATGGATCCATTATCCTGGCATTACTTACCTTTTTTCCTTCTACAACTTGTTGGTCGTGCCAGGAGTCAAGTTAGGTTTGACAGTTCTGAGCTAGGATCCTTCAGGGAAGCCATATCTAACTGCCTCCCACCACAGGTTTCCACCTGCTGGTCCCAGATGAGATCCACCTGAGACATCAGAATTAGCACACCTGAAGCTTTTTGTATGAAGTGGAATTAATGTGTTGCTAACTAACATTTGCCTCTTGACACCTTGCCTGAACCTCAGATGTTGCTTTTACTATGGCCTCTGCAACCCATTAGATACCATAATCGAACTGCCTGGCATGTAAGAGAATATTCAGATAAAAGTTCTTCCCCAAGGCCACTCTGGTTCCTACTCTGCTGCCTTCCCCTGATCAAAGATGCAGGCTCATTCCCCGATTCTTAAAAGTTAGCCTTCTGGCTCACTTTCAGTCTGACGATAGCTGACATTTCCATTCTTACCAGTCAGCAACTTTCCTTCCTCCAAACACCATCCTCGGTATTGTTTTACCCAAGTGAAACATCATATCTCCTCAACTCTAAAGTAGGATGATATTGTTCAGCTGATGAAATGACATTTCAACCCTACAAAGATACTGGCACAGGAAAAAAATACATATTTGTTCCTCGAGGAAGGTTCTGACAAACACAAGTAACAGAAATATGCTAATAGGGGATGGCTCCCTGCTCCTTTTCCAAAGTCTAACATTAATGCAGGCCACAGACAACTGAATTGAGGAACACACATTTTAAAACGTGATTGGGGCTAACTGGTCTACCAGTCATGCATTGTGTTCAAGGGTGCAGTTGACATTGATACAATGCCAAGGATAAGCAGGAAGATCTTTAATCAATGCCATTTAAAATGAATATTGGTTCTGATTCCTCCTTCCTCTCCACAAACATTCATCGGGAAGGAAGGGGTAAGTATCTCTTCAGAGCGAGGTCACTTTTATGGGCCAATGGATGGACAGACTATGTGTCATGATGAAAATAATAAGTGAACTCTGCTTTAAAATGTCCCCCGTGGGACGAATTGTTAGATTCATTTGCTTGCACTAAAGCATTGTCTACAAAAGAGCAATATTAAAATATAAACATCTCTCTTGGCAGGGGCAGCCATACATGAAGGCAAAGAGACGTTTGTATTATCTATACATTTGTATTTAGCAATTGCCGCTCTGCTCAAGATACTTTAAAGTAGATGTTTAAGTACGAAAAAAATAAGACATCACTCCTTTAAGAAACAAACTGCTGTAGAAAAGAATATTAATCAGATACTGTTATGTGAAAGGAAGCTGATTATAAATGTGCTTTAACACGATTTCACTTTTACAGATGAGAAAATATGCAAATGCCAGACCTCTTTCCTCCCTGAAAAAACTGGAAGAAGCTTCACATCGGTCATAGGGCTGATACCTAAGTGGTGGAATGTGGGAGATTTGTAAATCTTCTTTCCGATTCTTTTTATAAAAAAATTTTTATGAACATACATTTTTATGAGAAAATGTCCACGAAAGGTATAATTATATGTACATATCCGTGCACTTTTCTGTATGTGTCTTTTTGGGAATCAAGGTTTCCCATTTCTAAGTGTTTCTAGGTTTAATTAAAGCACACTCTCAGTGGAGATGAGCATTTAATGTGAAGGAAAATGAATAAAAATGGGATTTGAGAGGGAGAAGGATTGTACAGATCCTTTCTCTCCTGATAGCTGCAGCATGTAGCCTGAGGGAATTTTTTTTTTTTTTTTTTTCCTAGAAGCCAGATGAATTCAGGGCAGGTAAGTGTGAGCAGAAAACGCCCTGGGAATGCTCCGGGTATGCGCAGGCACACCTTGCTTTCTTCCTGAGGAGTTCCATGAAGGAACTGCCGATAAAATTGGAGAAAAACTGCCTTCCTAGGTTTTGACATCCAAGCAAAAACTTCCTGAGTCATGGGAGTGGCTGTGCAGGGTTTTGAACAGCATAAAAATGGAGGGAAAAACCAAAGTTCTCTCCCAGAAGCAAAAGGGAAAAAATAGATTCAATACTAGTTTCAAGTTGACGCTTACGTGATAAACTTACCGCATTACACCTACGGTCAGTTGCGCAGAAACTTCACTTGTACGAAGATGATCAATATTTACTTTTTAAATTAACGTGTGGTGTCTGATGAGGGGAGAGCATACTGAGTCGACCCCGGATCTTTCTCGATACGCAAGGCTACACAGCCTCTCTTCCCTCTCACGGCCCCCCCTCGCCTCGCCTCACCTCGCCTCCCCTCCCCTCCCCTTCCCGGGATCCTCTCCTCCACGAGGGCAACAGAAAACAAAGACTCTGCCGCAACTGTACTGCCCCGGTGAGGCATGCTGGTTTAATTGCATTGGTTTATACAGACTGATCTAATCAAATCAAAGTGCAGGCTTTTAAAGCCTTTCATTTCTACACTCCAAGTGCAGCGGTACATCTATAATTAAAAGGGAAGTATTTTTTTTTTAACTGCACAGTAGTTTTTAGTTTATAAAATGCTTTTTAAATATTTTCTCACTTCATCTTCAAACCAACTCAATTTAAGTAGCAACTTCAAGGGGCCATCTCTAGCTGCTCCGCGCTCAGAATTCTTCCTCCCACTTCTTCTGGTAACATACCTCAGTTTCCCTTGGATAGGGCACGCCTTTCCTCCTTGCATGTGATTCAGATGAGACTTTCTCCCCTCCCCAAATCCAAGTGGGGACGTGTGACCTCGGCTTAGGCAAGCAGTGTGTGCCCCGTCCCCACTCCTGGCCCCGGTGATAGGCCAGGAGACGGTCACGTGACTTAGATCAGTCTGCTGGATTAAATTCCAAGATATTGGTAAGCCAAGGAGATGTAAGATGAAGGCTCCCGGCCATCAATGTGATGAGAAAAGTTGCCTGTCATGGGGCCAACCCAGAGGGAAGCAGAGCTGAGACATCGAGAGGCACAATGTCCTGACGAAGCTGTTTAGTACCTGAATCGGCCACACCTGAAGCCAGAGATACCGTTAGACCTTTCAGTTATGCAGTCCAGTGACCCCACCCACCCTCTCCCTCATCCTGCTGGAGTCGGGTTTGTGTCACTCGCAATCAAGAGTTCCAGCAGATACAGTCTCTACTCTTCACCAACTCTCAGAAAAGTGGGGCCACTTGGTCCACACAGCCCCCGTTCTGAAACACCACTGGTCCCCTGAAGGCAGATACCTGAACTGCCTGTTAGTTCTTAAAAGAAAATGAGTATTCTAGAAGGAGGTGGCTGATAAGTCATAATTCATGAAGTATGAGTTATCACAAATTTATTAGCATCTATTAGCTGAGATCCACTCACTGAAGCCACACGCATTAATGGGCAAGTTCATAAGGGGATCGAATTCTGATCAGGAAAAACCCATAGGTTAGAATACAGACAGGTTCCAATGACCGGTTCTCAGTTCTTTGCCTAATTTCTTAATCTTCTGAACCTAAGTGTCCTATATAAGCAGTAAGTATTAAGAAAATCAGTATTTATTTTTTAAAGCATGATGTTTGAAGAGGGGAAGGCACATTTAGTTGACCATAGACCTTTCTTGATATGTAAGGCTAATGTTTGTGATAATGATATCCTAAGACTTGTGATATTTTAACATAAAATACTTAGCACACTCCAGGGCACAAAATAGATTCTCAATAACTTGATATGCTTTTAATAATTAATTAAAGAGGAGATACCCCCAGGGGGACAGTCTGGTCAGCATGCTCTGACAAGGTATAAAGCCACTAAAGAAATCAAGAACGGAGTGGACCGCAGGTCACAGAAAGAATGTAAGAAGGCAGGAAAGATAAATATGCTGGAATCTACCATTTTTCCTGGCGCCAGTACTGCCAAAGAATATTCTTTTGGATTCCAAGACAAGCCTGGATAACAAACCATCCCAGTTTGACCTGGACTGATGTATCTCCTGAAACTCAAGACTTTCAGTGCTAAAACTAGTGAAGTCCTGGATAACCAGGTATGAACTGGTCATCTTACCAGCTACCACACTGCTACATTTCCTGAGCAGTGAGAGCTCCACAGCCCAGAAGCGGAATTACCTACCAGGAAGGGCATCTGACCATTCTATCGCGGAAGACCAATGGCTATCACCATTCTATGACCTTATGGCGGAAGACCAATGGCTATCACCATTCTATGACCTTATGGTGGAAGACCAATGGCTATCACCATTCTATGACCTTATGGCGGAAGACCAATGGCTATCACCTTACCACACTCTAAGAGAATCAGTGCCCAAGGTGTCAGGCAGGAACTGCAGAGAGAATGAAGCTACCAACAATCAGTTCCCTTACTCTATTTAATCCTTAAATGATTAGGAAAAAAAAAAAAACTAAAATCATTTTTAACAGTCTCGTATTTCAATTATCAAGTACTGAATTAAAATGGAATGCAAACACTAAAATTTGACACACTGCTAAAAATGAACATGTCTAAAATATTAATAACAACTCTAAATGATTTATAATGCCCTCTTGGGCATATTTTATGATTTATTGATGTCATTTTAGCTGCTCCATGGGTGACAGAGTCACCTCACTGTGTGTGCGCTCTGGCAGCTTTCTAGGCTAGTTATTCGGAAAACTACACGTTCAGACCTTGACTGCATGCACCAGACTGTAGATGATATAGAAAGAGTAAAGATGTTAATTTCCCCCATAAATCAGAGAATTGTGAGGCTAAAAGGGCTTTAAAACTGGTTGCTTCCTGTTTTCTCAACTTCAAACAGGGGCATACTGGAGCTATCCTCAATGAATATGAATCTCACAACCTCCCTTATTAATTTATGATGTCCGTCTTTGTTGACAAGAAATTCTACTTTAGATCTAATCTTGTTACCCTTTCTGCATAAGTGAAGCCCACTTTCTGGTGAGCTTTGCACCATGGTTTCTTTGAGAGCTCACTTCCTTTCTTTGACCTAATAATGCACTTTTCAAATCTTTCTGCCCATCCCACAGATATTATTGCCCAGCCCTCCATCTTATGAATTACTTCTAGTCTCTCCCCAGACTCTTTTTTGGTACCCAGTCCACTCTAATCAAAGTTGAATTTCTCTTCCGTTTCCTTCTTCTCTGACATCGTCCCCATCTCTCAGTTGGTGCTCCCTCTCCAGAGACTGAAAGAGATCATCCGTCCCTCGGATGGCCAGACTTTGTTATCATCACTGACACATGTCTAGACACACATCTAAAAAGCAATGACACAGGCCTGTAATTCTAGAAAATGTCCCACATTTAATAACGACCAGTCCCTTCCCCTCTTGCCCTCCTTCAAAACTCCAAAGCCCTCCACATAGGGATATTTAAATATGGGGAGCTTTCTGAGAGCCCATTAAAATAAATCAGGTTTACAACTGCCTGTCTCCCTATTTGAAATTGTAATCAAGACCCAGGACTCTGTGTAGTATTAATAAACTAGAAAATAAACAAACAAACAAACAAACAAACGAAAAGAAACAACAACCAAAACCCAACCATCAGTCTTACTCTGTTTATTTTTCTGTATCCAGCATGTGATTGACTTTGTGAACTCTAGTTCATTGTTGCTGACTCATGTGTGTTTTTTCACCGGAGACATAGCTAGTCACTTCTTATCTTATTTTGGTGACATTTGTTTTTCCTCACTATGTTACAACACTGTAATTATGTAGGCAGCTGCCAACGATCCTCAAATACAGTATGTAATTGCTGAAGTTAAAACTCCAGCAAACAATTCACCACATGAACCAAAGGCTACATAGAGGCATGGTATATAAATCTGCCACATTTCTTCTTTATCTCAGACATTGAGAAGAGGTGATTATGCCTATAAAGATAGAAGTACACAATGGTCACTTAACATGCACTTGTTTATTGAGTGACTGTGTGTAACTAAGCACCTGTCTCGTGGTGAATGTCCACTGAGTACCAGACTAGGCTTGGCCAGGCACCAGTTGAGGGTCAGGAACTTGGATTAGGTTGAGAGGGAGGTCTCACTTGAGCAGTGGGAGCTGTTGGTTGGGACCTCTGGGGAGAGGCTCCAAGATGGCTAGGAGATAAAATCTTTACAGTACTGGTCAGAAACACTTGTGTAAACAAAAGGAGAGAGTAGGATTGCTCATGGGAAGTTGTCACACCTGTGACATGATGCCAAGCTGACAAGGTCTCTACCAGCCCAGTGAGGGGCGCTGAGCAAAGAGTGGACTTAGAGGGACCATCACTGGTGGAAGTGGCCAGGCCTGGGGGCCTGAGAGTTTGGCCTGAGCCCCAAAGCTGAAGCAGACTGAAGAGGTGAACAGCGGGAGTCAGCTAAGCCCAGTCCTTGATGCTGTGCAACACATTCTTTCTTCAAAAGGAGTCTGAGAGATGTATCTCTGGGTCTGCTGCTAAGACAAAAAAAGTAAGGGAGAGCCAAGGATCCAAAACTTGGCGAAATAAGTTCAAGCCAAATGAAGGTCCGGGTTAAAAAGGGTGGGAGCCAGTGTCATCGCTCTGGAGTGACCTGAGCATTAGGCTTGACACCAGCTGGAATTTAAGACTTTTTTTTTTATGGGCAAGAGAAGCCACAGGCGTGGATGGGTCATTCTGGCCGAAAGTGCCAGGGCTATGATGTACAATTAAAACCATATGGAACATTCCCTAGGTATCTTTGCTTTAAGTAGGAACATGACTTGAAAACTTTGGGGAATATATGCCATTTGTTCTACATTCTGGTCCTTAGTAAGAGAAGCCAAATAGGCATAGATGCCACTGTCGCATATGCATGAATGAAGTCGGGTGTGGTTGCTAAGAAGGCAGGCTCTGGAATGAGACCATCGGTCCAAGCCCCAGTACTACCACTACAAGTTCTGTGACCTTGAGAAAGATATTTACCCTCACAACCTTAGTTATTATATGCAAAATAGGGACAAAAACAGCAGCCGTCTCATAGGGCTGTTGCTCAGGTTAAACCCATGTTACTCACAGTGCGAGTCCTGGGCCAGCAGAGTACCACCATCACCCAGGGTTTTGTTCAAAATGTAGCCTATCAAGCGCCATGCCAGTCTTATGGAGTCAGGATCTACATTTTCACGAGACCACCAGGTGATTCTGTGGGCACGTTAAAGGTTGAAAAGCACTGGGTTAATGATATGTTACCTCAGACACTTCCTGCAGGGTTTGCCATGTAGTAACCACACAACAGATATTACTTGTTATTATTTTTGTTATTATAATCATTGTTATTTTCATCTTGAATCATCTTGGGCAGGCACAGCAATTAAGAACCTGAGCTTTCTAATCTGTAAAATGGGATCATACTAATATCCCACTGCTTGAAGTCCAGATCATCTTTCAAAGCCCTTCCAAACCCAGGAGACCTCTATGATTGTTGCATCATGATCACAGAATGGCAATGGCTAGGATTTGGCCAGCATTTACTAGGTAGCAGGTGCTGTTCTCAGTGCTTTATGTGTTTCATCTTATTTAATCATCCAGCAATGCTCTCAGATAGGATTATTTTTAATGCCTACTTTACAGATGAATAAACTGAAGCATGGAGAGATCACATAACTTGCTCAATAAACTGACAGGAGTAAAGTCAGAATTTGAACTTGGCAGTCTAATGTGACTATTCACACTCTTATCCTTGCCACTACTCTGTCCCTGTAGCCAGGTCATCAAGGAGAGAGTTAAACGAAATGACACTAACTCCAACACAATCAGTGTGATCAGATGCAGCCTTTGACAAATCATGGCTACAGCAGGCAATACTCAGGCTGTGGGTTCTCAAATCTGGCTGCACATTAGAATATTTTTAAGAGTAGAGATTTTTTTTTAATTTTTTTTAACATTTATTTATTTTTGAGACAGAGAGAGACAGAGCATGAACGGGGGAGGGTCAGAGAGAGGGAGACACAGAATCTGAAACAGGCTCCAGGCTCTGAGCTGTCAGCCCAGAGCCCGACGCAGGGCTTGAACTCACGGACCGCGAGATCATGACCTGAGCCGAAGTCGGCCGCTTAGCCGACTGAGCCACCCAGGCGCCCCAAGAGTAGAGATTTTTAAAAACACAGACTTCTTAAATCTCATGCCTACAGATTGTTTCAGTAGTTTAGAAGTGGGACCCAAGCTTCTTCCCCCCCCCCAAGCTGTTAGAGATTAATCTGATACAGACAGGATTAAAAAAATGTATGGGTTAACAAGCTACCAATTCTATGTCCAGTATGTACTAAGCCAAACTTCTTTCCAAAGTAATTGGAAGGAATAGGAGGAAAGGAAGGGAGAGAGGGAGAGAAAGAGAAAGGGGAGGGAGAGAGATTTTATATTGGATTCTGCTTCAGTTGTCCTAAGAAGAATTGCAGAAACAAAAGGAAAGCCTAGGAATATGAAACTAATTAAAAAGAAAAGGCACTTAGTAATGTGACATAAATACTATGTTCGCCATTGTGGATGTAACAATTCATCCATCTCTTTAAGTGCTTTGTGCCTTCCTAATGATGTCAAACTGTAGAAGGGTTAACAGAGATAGTAGTTTTTTGGAAAAGGATGAGTTCTGTATTGGTCTGCAGTGACTCAGTTTAGATATGAGAATAGGTTCTGGAAATTGACCTGTTTGGTCCATCTGATTAGACTAGTTGATGTCCATCTGATTGGCACTGATTCATCTTACTAGCAAGGTTTAAAAGATGAACAAATTATCAAGACTCCTCCATCCTTTGGCCAGACTATGTATTTTGGCAAAGTATGTGAAGAAGAGACCCAGTTTCCAAGTAAAGGAACTTCATTTGGTTGGTTATGGAGGTACAAGCAATTCTAACTCCTGCAACACATATCTTTGTGTCTAAGTGGTTTCCTTGGATGAGTGGTAGATGGGAATCCTACATCTCCTGAACCACTGTTACTTAGGGGTTGTTTAATGGCACTGACTAGAAAACATCTTGGTACCACTTAATGGAGGAATCTATTTCACCTTACCTCCATGAGGGAGAAAACTCTTTCAGCCAAAAGAAAGTGAACAGAACCCTCCACATCACCCAACAGAACAGTGGGAGGGCCATACCACAGCTGGAAGAGAGAAGGTGGATGTGGGACAGTGCTCAGATGAGAAGCAGAGAACAGAGGGATGGGCACTAACCCATAGTTGCTCCCAGGCACACAGGTAGAGGAGGACATCGATATTTTCTAGAGTATTCCACACTCAATCAGATCTACAGAAACAACTGGTAAGGCCTAGACTTGAAGCAAACAGTAGCCATGACATACATAGAGAACAGTCTGAGAACAGCAATATGAGCCCATCCCATAATAGACAGCCTGGGACACTGAAGAATATGGACTGTTGTCGAGGGAAAGAGGAACCCAGGAGGACAGATATACTAACAGAAAATATCCCCTGAGCCACACGTGTAGGAGAGGGAGAAAATTAGCTGAAATTCCACTTGATGACAGCTGGTAGTTTGTTGTCTGTATTGATGCTAAACTCGATAATTAGTTTTAATTTCAGGATTTAGTTTCAATTATTCTCAAAAACGTATTTTATTATCTTTATAAAGCCCTTGGTTAAAAAAGACTCTCAAAAATATCATACAAGATATCTGGAAAAATAAACCCAAGCTGAACATTATGTTAGGATTCTGCTGTGCAGCCTTAGTAAACAGAAACACCTAGAAAACAATGCCTCAAGCTTTATTTTGCTCTCAGTGTAACACATTACATAGCCATCCCTCAGAGGCTGGGAAAGGATAATGGCTTTAGCAAGCAATGTGAAAGGAATCACTGTTTTTTGTGAATAGGGTATTTTGAAGTGAAAAGGATGGAATAACATTCAGACTACAACATACCCATGAAGAATCCTAGATTTGAATGAAGTGAAATCACTAGCAGAAATGAAGAGGCATTTGGGTCCAAAACAAACAGATGAGCATTTATAAATAAAGCTTTAATTAACATTTGTCCTTAAATGAAATACTACAAATTTTACTTTCATCATTAACCTCACATCCCAGAAGTCTTCAGGGATGCATCAACGGACTAACCAGAGCAGTGAATAATTCATGTGGAAGATAGAGCCATAGATAAAAAGAGAAGAGCAGTTGATTGGGTTTTTTTCCCCAAGAAATTGTTAATGTTACATTACATTTTATTGAACCAACCTCAAAAAATAACAGAGCCTGAACATTATTATTGCCGTTATTACCTTTCCTTTCCAAGTGCCATATCTTGTTCTCTCTTGAGTTGATACATTCTGATTACTTTTGCTTACTTTAGAGATTTGCTTTTTCCAGTGAAAAATGCTTGACTAGAACCTCTCATATTCGAATTTCTTCAAGTTATAACCACTTGCTATCAAACTTAAATAATCTGCCTTATCTTATTGGAATCCGTTTGTTCATTTCCAACTTACACCTTCCATTTAACACATGGAACTGTTCTTTAGTGCCCTTTCTCCCTACCTACAAAGGACAAGCGTGTCTATCATTAGTCACGGTCATAGCTACACCCCCACATCACCCAAGGAATCAGAGCAGCTGACACAATGTCTGTGCAAACATGGCTACGGGAGAATTGAGTGTGACCGAAAGATTCCCTGGGTCCAATTCACCTTGGATTAAGCTAGGGAACTGATTTCCAGGACCTTGAAAATGGCTGTGATGGAACAGACAGGCCATTTAGTGAGAGACACAGATGTGGGGCCTGGTTGGGGCTATTTGCCTCTTTTCATTTCCAGAAAAGCTTCTGCAGCCAATACTGCCCTGCAAGTCCTATCAGGCTTATCATTGTCTGTTGAAACTGTGTTATTCATCCTGGTGTATGAATCTACAGATGCACCACGTGTTTCTTTTATTTGGGGTTTTTGTTTTATGGTTTTGGTTTTGAGTTTTCTTGTTTTTAGTTATTGCTTAGGGAAACTAAAGGCCAGAGCTCCTTATGCTCAGCTTTAAGCTGCTATGCTTTTCTTCCCTTGGATTTAAAAAATCCAATGTATTCCAAAAAACAAGTTAATGTTTTGAAATGGCTTTTCAAACCACAGAATATACAAACTGGATTCAAATCTATCCTTGTGAGCAGTAGAAACTACTCTGGTTTAACAGGGGCAAGTCGGGGTGGACTTTGGACAAATAAAATTATGTCAGCTCCAATCCCTTCCAGTTTTGGTTCCTTCCTCTCCCCAACCTTTTGTCATGACATGCTTAGAAAGGAAGAAAGAAAGAAAGAAAGAAAGAAAGAAAGAAAGAAAGAAAAAGAAAAAGAGAGAAAAAGAAAGAAAAAGAAAGAGAAAGGAAGGAAGGAAGGACAGGAAGTACAAGGAATACGACTACCAAAAGACCTCACGACTAACAGACAGACAGCACCCCGTATCCCTCCGAACGGCACAACCCCTCCCTCCACCCAAAAAAGGAAGCAAGGAAAAAGAAAGAAAGAAAAAAAAAGAAAGGGAAAGAAAAAAAGGAAGGAAGGAAAAATAAAGAGAAAAAAAAGAAAGAAAAATAAAGAGGAAAGAAGAAAGAAAGAAAGAAAGAAAGAAGAAAAGAAAGAAAGAAGACAGGAAGGAAAGAAGGTAGGAAGGAGGGAGGGAGGAAGGTAGGAAGGAAGAAAGCACAGGTATCTGAGTCCATTCAGGCTGCTGTCGTAAAAATACTGTAGACTGAATGGCTTAAACATCATTTATTTCTCAGAGTTCTGGAGGCTGAGAAGTCCAAGATCAAGGTGCCCACAGACTTGGTGTCTGGTTAGATCCTGCTTCCTGATTCAAACATGATCATCTCTTCACTGTGTCCTCACAAGGCACAAGGGGCAAGAGTTGTCTGAGGTCTCTTTCATAAAGAAACTAATCGCATTCATTAGTGTCAAAAGTTCCAATTTTGTGACCTAATCACCTCCCAGAGGCCCTGCCTCCTAACACCATCACATGGGGTGGGGGTGGGGGGCAGGGAGGGAGGGTCCAGATTTCAACATAGAAATTTGGGGTGGAGTGGGGAAGGACACAAACATTCTGTCCATAACAACAGCTAAGCGGAGTTGCTAGTGTCCAGAGAAGTTGAGAGACAGGGTAAGTAAATCATAATATGTGTAACCAATATGTCTTATTTCAGATTGTTCCTTTTTTCAGTTTTGTTTATTTAAGTAATCTCTACGTCACACGTGGGGCTCAAACTCACGACCCTGAGATTAAGAGCCACAGGTTCCCCCAACTGAGCCCCCCAGGCACCCTTCATAGACTCCTGAATAGCAGCCAGCCTTGTCCAGGGGGTCCCTGATGCCACGCTCAATAACCATTTTAGCAGGAAATCAGTTTATCTCTTGGAATCCCTTGTCCCCTCCATCCATGTAGAAATTCCAGGATTCTAATGAGTCTCAGGAAGGAATCCTGGTTGTTCTCATCTCACTGCTTTGCTGCTCCAGAAACCACATGTACTCCCGTGAAGCCAAAGAAATTGGTAAGAGTTTCTGCAGCTGGTTGTCATGGAACAAGTAAGCACACCGAAGGTATACAAAGTTGTAGCTGAGGCCCAGACAGCCTAGACTGGCTTCCTCTGTCTGATGCTGCTGTTTCTCCCGGTGCTTAAGTAGGGTCCAAAGTGACCGCCTGAGGCTAGCCTCCGCCTGTACACTCCCCTGCCCGGGGTACAGTGGTTTTTATAGGTTCCATGGGGGGCAGATTCCAATCTCTTAGGGCTCAGCTCAGTTCAGAAGCTCCATATATCACTTTTCTGCAGCTTCCTACTCCAGCTCTCTAGATTTCACTCCCCAGCCTTTTCCCCATGTCAGGAGTCGTATCCCAGGTGCTGGTGCCAGGAACTTTAGGGACCCCAATTCACCAGATCTCTTACTTGTCATCCCCTGGAAGAAGAGCCTCCTTCCATTTTCAGATCTCAGCCTAGGTTCAGATCCTACCACCAAATAAGTGAAAGGGGAAGAAAAACTCACCAACTGCTATTACAGGGTCTCTAACGCCTACACCCCAAAGTCTGTTTAGGTACAAGGAAGTTATCTACTTTGATGTATAAAGCCAAATGTGAGAATTTTGAAAGACTTCCCAGGATCCCCTTCATGTGTGCTAAAAATGCATTAATTATATATTCACATACACTAGCAGTGAAAGTGGTTGCTTCTAACAGTAAGGAAATGGGATGGGGGGGGGGACAAAGTCAGAAAACAGCTGTTTTTTCATAAGACAACACACAGAACTTTCTGAATCTTTAAAATATGACCATTTATAGACTTGACAGCATAAAAAACAAAAAAACTAAGAGTAAATACTACTTTGATACAAAACAAAACAAAAAAAGATTTGCAGAGAAGTAAATCACATACAGACCCAGGAAAAAGAATGGCTTCAGAATTCTCGGCAACCACACTGAAAGCCAGAGGCAATGGAGAAAGGCTTTCTAGTTTTTGAGGAAAACGAGTTTCCAAATTAGAAATCTGTTCCCTTTCAAACTCACATGTCTTGCAGTAGAATCACGATACCTATAGGCATACAAGGCACATTGGCCAGGTTAGACTAACACAGCAGAAGTTACTCTAGATACTTGCTACGGTTTAAATGTTTGTGTCTCCCCCTCACCGTCCAAACTCACGTGTTGAATTTTTAGAATTTTAGAATTTTCTAACCCCCAATGCGATGGTATCAGAAGGTGGGGGTGCCTTTGGGAAGCGATGAGGTCACGAGGTGGAACCCTCAAGAATGAAGTGATGCCCTTCGAAAAGGGCTCCCTTGTCCCTACCACCATGCGAGGGCACACTCAGCAGTCAGCAGTTGGCAAGCTGGAAGGGGATTCTCGTCAGAACCTGACTTTGGACGTCCAGCCTCCCGAACTGTGAGAAATACATTTCTGTTGGCCTTAAGTTTGTGGTATTCTGTTATAGCAGACTATAACAGACTCTAACACACCAATTTAAGCCAAAGGGACAAGTTACGAGATACAGAGAGTGCACAGATTGGGAGAAAATGGACTGTACTTCCAGGACTGACCTCCCAGCACAGGCCTGCCCACTGAGGGAGTCAGCGCCTCGGACAGAAGCCACCGCATCAGGATGCTGCCATCACCACAGGCACCAGATCCAGGCTCTGCCTCTGCCATCATCAGGAGGCTGCAAAATCAGATGCTTCAGTCACACGCTGGATTCCAGAACCCTGCTGGGCTGCCTCACCCAGAGATTCCCCGGCCAAGTGGAAGCCTCGGCCCTGCCTCTTTCCCAAGTAATACGGCTGGAGATCCAGATTCTCACTCTGGCACGGATGCAGCTGAGTGGTAGGTTCAAAATCACAGGTCTGCAATCCAACAACCGGAGAACGACCTGAACAGGGTTCTTTGTTAAGATATAGAATTTATAGGGGCACCTGGGTGGCTCAGTTGCTTAAGCATCTGACTCTTGATTTCGGCTCAAGTCATGATTTCAGGGTTCGTGGGATCGAGTCCTGCATCGGGCTCTACACTGACAGCACTGAGCCTGCTTGGGATTCTTTCTCTTCTTCTCTCTCTGCCCTTCCCCCACTTGCACTCTCTCCCTCAAAATAAATAAATAAACATAAAAAAAAAAAACACAGAGACAAGCTGTTCACAGAGTCATAATAGTAAAAGCTCTAGAGGCGTCTGGGTGGTTCAACCAGTTAAGTGTCCAATTCTTGATTTCGGCTCAGGTCATGATCTCACAGTTTGTGGGATCAAGCCCCAGGCCGGGCTCTGTGCTGATAGCACGGAGCCTGTTTGGGATTCACTCTCTCTGTCCCTCTGCCCCTCCCCACCTCAAAATAAATACACAAATATTTTAAAAAAGAATATAGAATTTATAATGTGGGAAACTGTTAACAAAATGGGAAGGGGTATTCGAATGTTTGGGGCTGTCTAAATGGCAAATGATCACCACACCCACACTTAAACTTAACCTCCTATGGACTCTTTCTTGGGAAGCAGCCAAAAGAGACTGCTGGTGTTTCAGCACCAAACAAGGGAAAGTTTCAAGAAAGAGAGAGATACAAAATTAGGAAATGGGAGGCCTAACATGGGAGGCAGGCAAAAGAAGTTGCCGAGATGATAAGCAGGAAAATGAAGTCTGCACAGAGGGATGGGTATGGGGAAGGGAAAGAATCCGCTAGATTACCTGATGTTTTCAACTCTTATCAAAGTATTCAGACAATTGTGGGAGGCACAGAGAGCGCTGAACACTTGGGGGTGGGGAAGGCAAGTATTAACCCTAAGAAAATAAAAAGAGATCTAAGAAAGGAAATATGAGGGGCGCCTGGGTGGCTCAGTCAGTTGAACGTCTGACTTCAGCTCAGGTCATGATCTCACAGTTCCTGGGATTGAGCCCCAAGGCAGGCTCTGTGCTGAGGGCTCAGAGCCTAGAGCCCGCTTCACATTCTGTGTCTCCGTCTCTCTCTGCCCCTCACCCCACCCTCACTCTGTCTCTCTCTCTCAATCAAAAATGAATAAACATCAATTTTTTTTTAAGAAAGGAAGTATGATCTTAGCATGCTATATGTCTCAGGCATGAACAGGGTTTGCACACACATGATACTGTGGACACGCCATATTGATGATGGAAGGGATGGTGTATGTACATCAGGAGGCCAGGGTAAGAAGGGAAAAAGGACGCACTGGAAGGGAGAATACAGTGGTGTACAGGTGCGAGCTCTTCATCTTCTAATTTAGGAAGCCAAGCATAGTATGTAACTTTTAAAAACCAAGAAATACTAATAAAAGCATGTTACTTAGAATATGGAAATAAGGGGCGCCTGGGTGGCTCAGTCGGTTGAGCGTCCGACTTCGGCTCAGGTCATGATCTCACGGTTTGTGAGTTCGAGCCCCGCATCGGGCTCTGTGCTGACAGCTCAGAGCCTGGAGCCTGCTTGGGATTCTGTCTCCCTCTCTCTCTGCCCCTAACCCACTCGCATTCTGTCTCTGTCTCTCTCAAAAACAAATAAACATTAAAAAAAATTTTTTTTAAATGTGGAAATAAACACTTCAAGAAGGTTTTTAAAATTTTTTTAATTATTTTTTAAGAAAGGTTGTTTTTTTTTTAAGTTGAAAATTGTTGCCGTGGGGCACAATATTGAGGTAGGAAAGGGTGAAGATTGCTATTTTTTTTAAGTTTATTCATTTACTTTGAGAGAGAAAGAAAGCTTATGTGGGAGAGAGGGAAAGAGAATCCCAAGCAGGATCCTCACTGTCAGCGCAGAGCCCCAGTCAGGGCTCAAACTCATGAACTGTGAGATCATGACCTGAGTCAAAATCAAGAGTCAGACACTTAATCCACTGAGCTACCCAGGTGCCCCAGAGATCGCTGTTTTTCAATGATAAGCCTGATAGCATTATTTCACTTTTAAAGTCATATACATACATACATATGTCCATATACACACTTATACATACATGCTCATACATATTAATTAATAATTTTAAACGAAATGCAGAAAAAACACCTCTTGAGGTTCATTTGTAGCCTTCCTCTCTTAAGATTCCTGCAACTGCTGTCTCAGATTCTCTCCCCTTTCTGTTGCTACACCTGCTCATTCTATAAACCATTCTCTACTCCTGTCAAGATGACAAACTACATTAGCCACTGGCTCCTTCCTGAAAATCAACCCTAAAGAAACTACAGAAGCCAGAGGGGAAATTCGAATTTGAGGAACTAACAACAAAGAATAAAATAAAATAAAGCACTATAAAAAGTCTCCGGGAAGTCTGCAGACTCAGGAAACGGATGGGGGCGGGGGGGGGGTTGGCAGGGACATGGCAGGGGGTTGGTGGGGAGAATGGCTTCAGCCTGGGGAGGGCAGCCAGAGGAGGACAACTTTCTGTTGCTTCTCCCCGAGGTGGACAATCAGTTTGTTAATCACCACAGAAACTGGCAGCAACAGCTGAGACTGCAGGGGTCAGCAGGGTACAACAAGGGCAGAGCAAAAGCCCCAAGGAAGTGAGGAGGGATGAAAAGAGGGAATGTGCCCTGACCAGCTACCCTTGGGTATTCACCACTGGATCCCTCCCACTCTGAACCCCCAGGGCAAGGAGAGCAAATCAACAGAGACTGTAATGTTTTTAGAGTCTAGAGCCTGTTTCCCATTTCCCTTAAATAGGAAATACACACTAGAGAAGTTATTTCTGGATGGTGGGCAAATGGGAATGATCACCAACAGTTCTGTGGCCCCGGGGCTCTCTTCCCTGGCTTAATTCACTTACAGGTACGTCAATTAGAGTCTGGGCTGGAGCCATGTCCCAATCCATAACCATGTGTAGTAGCTGGTAGTCAAAGGGAGCAAGAGATCTTGGGGCCAAAAAAGACAAAAAAACAAAAAGAAAAAAAAAAAACAGAAATCCATGTAAGGATTACAGCTACTATGTTAGAAAGATAGGCAAATTCGACAATATAGACCACATGAATCAGAATTATGCCAAGAGATGGAATGAGAAATTAATGACAACAAATACATTAAGAAGTTAACACTGATGTGGGGAGCCTGGGTGGCTCAGTCAGTTAAGCGGCAGGCTTTGGCTCAGGTCATGATCTCGCAGTTCCGAGAATTCGAGCCCACATGGGGCTCTGTGCTGACAGCTCAGAGCCTGGAGCCTGCTTTGGATTCTGTGTCTCCCTCTCTCTGTCTGCTACTTCCCCACTCGTGCTCTGTCTCGCTCTCTCTGTCTCAAAATTAAATAAACATTACAAAATTAAAAAAATAAATAAAAAAAGTTAACGTTGATGTAAGCAACATGAAGTAAGAATAAGAAAACATTTAAAAAGGACCAAATTGAGAAGCTCCTGGGTGGCTCCGTTGAGTAAGCATCAGATTCTTGATTTGGGCTCAGGTTAGGATTTCATGGATCATGAGATCGAGCCCTACATCGGGCTCTGCACTAACAGTGCAAAGCCTGCTTGGGATTCTCTGCCTCTAAATAAATAAACAAACAAACATTTTTTTAAAGGGGACCAAACTGAATATAAGGTATGAAATAAGTAACAGCTGAAGTAACTAAAACACTAGTTAAGATATAAAGCAAGATGGATAAAGGTGATGAATAAATCAGTGAGTTGAAAGCTCAGATGGACAAACTCTCCTAGAGGTCAGCAGTAAAGGGTAAAGAGAGGAAATACAGAAGAGAGCTCGAAGACGTGGAGGGTAGGAGCAAGAGTACTAACACGTATGAGCACTGGCTTTGTGGCCCCTTGACCAGGCTGACTCTGGTTTCCCCAAACCCCATTTCCTGTGCATTTCCATTTAGATGGGCCATAAGCAAGATCCCTGTGAAAGGTTTGCAGGGCACTGTCGCTCACCTGCCAGCTCACCTCACGACTGTGAAGCAGCCGGGGAGTTTCCAACAGCTGCACCTTCTGCAGATCCCCACGAAGATTCACTGACCCCCAGACCAGGAGTGTTTGCTAATCATGATATAAGGCTCTAGTTTCTGTAGGAAACACGTAAAATCAAGATTAGAGGCAACAGGAACTAAAAGGAGTTTTGGTCTGTCCTCACAGGCTCCGGCTTGTGTTTATGGGTTCCGGCTTGTCTTGATCACCCCCTCTTTACTTCTGTCTTTCATTCCAAACCTCCTGACTCCAACACTCGACGTAAACAGCATAGCCTTATAAAGACTCTTTAACCAGTGTTCACATTTCATAAGGTCAAATCCCTGCAATATATATATTCCCCTTCCCTCAAAGGGGAGTATATACTCATATTATATTATTTCAAATAGGTGTTTTTGGATATATTTGTAATATATTTGGATATATTACAATTTTATATATATTTGGATATATATAAAATATTTGGATATATCTGTAAATTTGTTCCTTTTCTCACTCTGGTCCTTAACAGGGACTTTGTTACCTTTACCATATTTCTTGAATATTGAGTACTGCTTCCAATACATGTTTTCAGTGTAATGTCATTCTCAGTCTTATCTGAAATAAACAAACAAGTATATGTATATATATAAATATATTTATATTTTAACAATATAATATAATATATGATAAATATAATTATAACTAATATATTATAAATTATAAATATAAGATATTTCTATTTTAACAATAAATATACATATATTTGTTTATTTCATATATTTATATGTGTATATATGTGTATGTATATATATATATTTAAGCCATTACATTGGAAAGACAATTTGAAAGATAAATATAAAATCTAGGTTAAAATTTATTTTTCTTTAATATTTAAAAAGTATTTTTCCATTTGTCACCTTGTGCCCACTGTCTAACCTAATTCTTGTTCTCATTGATGATCTCTTTATTTTCTCTAGAAATTTTTAAAATTCTTTCCTCGTCTTTGAGGTTCTTAATTTTTATTTTGATGTTTCTAGGTTTGGAGTTTTCCTTATCTTATTTTAACCTGTCCCCTCTTTCTGTACTTGGGTATAATAGAGTTCAATTAGAGAAGCAGAACCATTAGGACATGTGTGTGTGTGTGTGTGTGTGTGTACAATAATAATTATATATATATATATATATACACACACAAAAAAAAACACTAAATTATTTGTTTAGTTAGAAGAAATATACAGATATTGATAAGTTCAAGAAATTAATAAGTAGGGGCGCCTGGGTGGCTCAGTCGGTTAGGTGTCCGACTTCGGCTCAGGTCACGATCTCACGGTCCGTGAGTTCGAGCCCCGCGTCGGGCTCTGTGCTGACAGCTCAGAGCCTGGAGCCTGTTTCAGATTCTGTGTCTCCCTCTCTCTCTCTGACCCTTCCCCATTCATGCTCTGTCTCTCTCTGTCTCAAAAGTAAATAAATGTTAAAAAAAAAAATTAAAAAAAAAAAAAAGAAATTAATAAGTAAACATGAATAAGGGTCTTAAAGGCAGCCACACTTGAACAAAAATAAAATAATTTTTTGAGCCAGGAGAAAACAAAAAGAAAATGCAATAAAATACAAGATATGGTAGGAGAAGTCATTTCTAATACAACAGCAATTACAATAAATGTAAATGGAGTTAACTCACAAATAAAAAACAAGTATTCTCTAATAGTATTAAGATATAAAAATAAAATCCAAAACTATGTTGTCTATGAGAAATATTCATAAAACCAAAAGATGCACCAAGAAAACCAGCAATGATAGTAGCTGACAAAAATGAAGTTGATGTCAAAGGTAAACAAAACAGGGGCGCCTGGGTGGCTCAGGCGGTTAAGCATCCGACTTCGGCTCAGGTCATGTGAGTTTGGCTCCGCATCTGGCTCTGTGCTGACAGCTCAGAGCCTGAAGCCTGCTTCGGATTCCATGTCTCCCTCTCTCTGTTCCTCCCCCACTCACACACTGTCTCTCTCTCTCTCAAAAACAAATAAAGATTAAAAAAAATTTTTTTAAGGTAAACAAAACAATAAAGCAAGAAGATATAACCATCACAAACATATATGAACCTAATAATAGGTTACAGTAACTGACAGCATACAGAGAGTAACATAAAAATAGTTGTAATTTTTAATACCCACTTATCAGAAATGTATTAAGTAAACAAAAATTAAGCAGATTTTTATCTAAACGGTATAATTGGTAGGCTTATACTATTAATTATACTGTTCACATCTTTGATAGGTATGTTCTAATGGTATGCTGTGTATAATAAATATCTTCATATATATATATATATATATATATATATATATATGTCATAATAGTTCACGCAACAAATTGCAAATATACATTTTTAGAAACACCCACAAAGTAACATGAATGTACCAGGCCTACCTGAAGTCTCAATAAACTCACCAGGAGCAATGTCTTATATATTACATCTTCCAAACATAATGAGATAACTTTAGAAATAAATAACAGAATTTCTTTAAATGTTCCATACTTTAAAAATACCACGTTAATGGGGCGCCTGGGTGGCACAGTGGGTTAAGGGTCCAACCTCAGCTCAGGTCATGATCTCATGGTTTGTGGGTTCGAGCCCTGCATCAGGCCCTGTGCAGGCAACTCAAGCCTGGAGCCTGCTTCGGATTCTGTCTCCCTCTCTCTCTGCCCCTCCCCCGCTCATTCTCTTTCTCTCTCTCTCTCTCTCTCTTTCTCTCAAAAATAAATAAACATCAAAAAAATTACAAAATTAAAAAAGCCACATTACTAAGTAACTCATAGGTTAAAAATGAAATTATAATCAAAATGAAGAAATATCTAGAATTAAATGAGCATGAAAACACAAAATGTATGGGATATAACTAAACAAATATTTAGAAGAGCATTTACACATGTAAATATGTTTATCAGGAAACAATAAAAGTTGAAAAGAGATATACTCAGCGTCCAACTCAAGAAGTGATCAAAAAGAACATCAAAACAAAGAAGAAAAAAGAATATAAGAAAGGATATAATGAGAAACAAAATAATAATTTTCTTACATGGAGGAAATTTTAATAAGAATAAAAGTTCTGTTTTTGAAAAGATTACCAAGATAAACCTCTGTTAAGACTGATAGAAGAAAAGAGGTTAAAAAAAAACAACTAAGTAAAACCTGATCAAATAATGAAGATGAGGAAACAATTAGAGATTTTGAAAGCAAAGATAGATAAAAGGCATACATTTCTTGAAATTACACCAAATGCCAAACTGGCACAAGAAGAAATACGTAATTTAAAATAGATTCACAAGGATTAAAGAAATTTAACTGGTAGTTAAAACTCCACCCCAAAGATCTCTAGACCTGGATGCTTTTAAAATGGAATTGTGTTTACAAACACAATTCCCACGTTAGAGAAGTTGTTCAAAAAATGCAAAAAGAAATGATAATTCTCAGTTCATTTTATGAAACTAATATAATCTCATTTCCCTTAAGGCTTATGGATTTTAAGCCATAATTCAGAAGACGTTCCCCACTCCCAGGTTATAGAGGAATTTATCCACATCTTTCCTGGTCTTTCCTTGTAAGGTTTCATTTTATTTTTACATTTATGTCTCTGATCCATTTGGAATTTATTCTGGTACGTACCGTAAATAATAGGTCCAATTTTCTCTATTCCCACAAGGCTGGTGTGCTGCAGCTGGCTCATGGCAGCTCATAAGAGCTGACTGTTAAATCTTCAGGAATTTTGTGAGCTGATGGTTAAACATAGCCATTATTACAAAATAGAGAAAATCGATTAAATCTAATCTAGAAAGAAAATCTAAATGGCTTTGAGTATGCTGATGACTTTTTAGATATAACACCAAAGGCGTGATCCATGCGAGAAATAATTGCAAAGCTGGACTTCATTGAAATTAAAAACTTCATGGGGCGTCTGGGTGGCTCAGCCAGTTAAGCTTCCGACCTCAGCTCAGGTCATGAACTCGCAGTTCATGAATTCGAGCCCTGCGTAAGGCTCTGTGCTGACAGCTAGGAGCCTGGAGCCTGCTTTGGATTCTGTGCCTCCCTCTCTCTCTGCCCCTCCCCGGCTTGCACTCTGTCTCTCTCTGTCAAAAATAAAGAATAAATATTAAAAAAAATTCTTAAAGAAATTAAAAACCTCTGCTTTGCAAAAGACATTGTCAAGAGAATGAGAAAACAAGTCACAGACGGGGAAAAATTATTTGCAAACGACACATCTAACAATGAACTGTGATCCAAGCTACACAAAGAACTCTTAAAACTCAACAGTAAGAAAATTTTAAAAATCTGATTTATAAAAGGACAAAAGACCTAAATAGACACCTCACCTAAGAAGATACACGGTCAGCAGATGAGCATTCGAAAGGAGGCTCCACATCGTGTGTCATTAGAGAAATGCAAACTGAAACAACAATCAGATACCACTAACACTTATTGGAATAGCCAAAATCCTCAACGCTGAAATCCCAAACACTCTTGTGAGGATGTGGAACAATGGAACTCTCATTCAATACTGCTGGAATGCAAACTGGAAGAACTTCTGGGGAAGACAGTTCAGCGGTTTCTTACAAAACTAAACATGCTCTTACCACGTAATCCAACAATGGCCCTTCTTGGTATTTATTCAAATGAGTTGAAAATGTACGAAAAACCTGCACCCAGATATTTATAGTAGCTTTATTTTCAACGGCCACAACCAAGATGCCCTTCAGTAGGCAAATGGATAAACTGTGGTACCTCAAGACAATGGAATATTACTCATTGCTACAAAGAAGTCAGCCGTTAAGCCATGAGATGACAGAGGTATTTTAAACACGTATTACGAAACGGAAAAGGTCAATCTGAAAAGGGTACTTACTGTATGACTCTAAGTATATGACATTCTGGGCAAAGCAAGAGACAGGAAAAAAATTAAAAAATAAAAAGAAATCAGTGGTTGCCAGAGGTTAGGGAGGGAGGAAGGATGAACCAGAGAGCAAGAAGATTCTTAGGGCAGTAAAAGTATTCTGTATGATGCTATAATGGTGGATATATGTCGTTATATATTTGTCAAAACCCACAGACTCTACAACACCAACAGTGAACCCTAATGTACACTTGAACTTTGAGTGGCTATTATGTGTCACTGTAGCTTCATTAATTGTAACAAATGTACCAACCACTCTTGTGCAGGATGTTGATAGTGGAGGAGGCTCATGGGGGACAGGGTTATATATGGGAATTCTTTTTCCTTTTCCCTCAATTTTACTATGAACCTAAAATGTCTCTAAAAAATAAAGTCTAGGGGTCCCTGGGTGGCTCAGTCACTTCAGGGTCTGACTTCTGCTCAGGTCATGACCTCATAGCTCGTGGGTTCGAGCCCCAAGTCGGGCTCTGTGCTGACAGCTCTGAGCCTGGAACCTGCTTCAGATTCTGTGTCTCCCTTGCTCCCTGCCCCTCCCCTGCTCATACTCGGTCTCTTTCTGCCTCAAAGATTAACATTAAATATTTTTTAAATACAATAAATAAAAAATAAAGTCTCTTTAAAATAACAAAACCAAAACGAGACATTCTCTTCCTTCTATTTTATCGGCAGATATTGGAAAGCTGGGTCATGCCAGGTGTTGGTGGAGAGATGACAATATCATGCTTTGTTGGTGGGCATGTAGACTGGTGCAACCCGGCAAATCGAAAGCACCATTTGGTCAGATTAAGTGTGAACATAACTAGAAGCCATTCCTGAGGACCTATCACAAAGACAGTCTCACATACATCTATAACGGGACATACAAGAGGTTATACAATTCGAGGTTGTTCATAGGGACAGAACATTGGAGACTAGCTAGGTGCTCATTACCTGTGACTGGGGAAGCACTTAGAAGGCTACACACTTGAAATACACATGGAAACATGTATAATATTAAAAATATAGTGAAAAAAGGATACAGAATGAAGTATAGAACACAGTACCATTAAAACTACATTTTTATATGGACCATAAAAGAACGCATACAAACTAAAAGATGCACATTAAAAAAATACATTGGAACAGTTTCCTATGTGGTAGGAGGGGAATAGGAGGAAGGAACGTGTATTTTAAAATAATAATAAGGCAGACGTCTGGGTGGCTCAGTTGGTTAAGTGTCCAGCTCTTGATTTTGACTCGGGTTATGGTCTCACAGTTCATGGGATTAAGCCCCCAAGACAGGCTCCACACTGACAGAGCGAAGCCTGCTTGGGATTCTCTCTCTCTCTCTCTCTCTCTCTCTCTCTCTCTCTCCCATCCCCGCTCACACATACCCTCTCTCTAAGTAAATAAACTTTTTTAAAAATGTTAATAAAGCTCGGAAGTGTGTGGGTGGCTCAGTGGGTTCAGCATCCAACTCTTGATTTCAGCTTAGGTCATGATCTCACAGTTCATGGATTCAAGCAGCCCTGCATCAGGCTCTTTGCTGCCAGTGCAAAGTCTGTTTGGAATTCTCTCTCTCTCTCTCTCTCTCTCTCTCTCTCTCTACCCCTACCCCACTGCTATCTCTGTCTTTAAGTAAAAATTTTTAAAAACTTAAATTTTGGGGCACCTGGGTGGCTCAGTTGTTTAAGCATCCAGCTTCAGCTCAGGTCCATGAGTTCGAGCCCCACGTCGGGCTCCGTGCTGACAGCTCGGAGCCTGGAGCCTGCTTCGGATTCTGTGTCTCCCTCTCTCTCTGCCCCTCCCCTGCTCATGCTCTGTCTCTCTCTGCCTCAAAAATAAATAAAAACATTTAAAATTTTTTTAAAAAATAAAATAACTTAATTTTTTTAATGTTAATAAAAAAAGAAAAAAGAAAAACTAAATTAAATAGTATCTTCGTGTAGACCAATGCTAATAATATGCCATAAACTGAAGGGTATGGTTAATTTAAATGCCTGCACCTGAAATCCAACTAAAGCCAGATGAAGACGATTGATAGATAGGAAGAAAGAAAGAAAAGAAACCATTCTCTGTCTACTTAGGGCTACTGAAATACCACCACGACCACCACCACCCCAGCGAGTTCCATTCTCAATCCACTTGACCTTGGTCTCCTATGGAACTTTGAAGCTCGTTACACAAAAACAGTTAAGAAGGCCTTCTATTTCAGGAAGTAAATTCCATCCATCCAAACTTCTGTCATTTCAGTAAGTCCTCTCCCACTTTCCACACCTTGTGCTGCAATTTCTGGTTTCTCCGCTCCCTGCTCCTTACAAAGCTGATATGAACTACACAAATGGAAGAACAGAGGAAGGGTCTCCTTACAGAGAGGGAGAGAGAGCACTGCAGGGAGAAAGGACAGCACGTGCCAACCCACAGTGGCCTATAGGACACATTCGGAGAACTGCATTCAGACATTTAGAACTCTGGTGTGACTGCAGTTTGGAGTGAGAAATAGAGGCTCCCAGAGATGACTCTTCAGAGGGGAGACAGTGTCAGATCAATTCACAAGGGAATGTATGGGAGTCTAAGGAGTTTGAATTTGGACCTGAGGCAAATGCAAAGTCATTCAAGAAGGTTAAGCAAGAAAAGGAGTGACTTGATTGGATTTGTGTTTAGAACCATCTCTCTGACAGCAATGTGGAGAAAAAGGAGGGCAGGAAAGGGGGAACCAGTAAGAAAGATGCCTCAGTCATCCATACTAGAGCATTCATGAATTTAACAGAAGACCAAAGTAGTAGCCTGACTCTCTTCCTGGGTTTGGCATACACTTGCAAAGCGATGGGGCTAGACAAAATGGTTTCCACAGGTCCCTCCCAGCTTTATGATTTTCAAATCCCACTTACTTTATATTTAATCAAAGAAGGGAGTGATGAGGCATAAGCTAGAGAAATTTGCAAATTTGTGCTCAATATGCAGAACTCACATTCAGCAGACAGGAGGCATTAAAGGCTATACATGACGCTGATTGCCTAGATAATTCTCTGTGATCAAGCACACTTTACAATTAATGATAATTTTTTTTATTCAGGTGAGATCTGCTGTTTCTAAAAGTTTTCATGTTTGAAATTTTATGGAAAAACTCTATCGAGTTTAATGCTGAATATTCTAAATAGCAGCAGAAATATTTTAACATCACTAGAGTCACTTCTGCGTCTCCCATCACAAATAAGATTGGATTTGATAGAAAAATCTAGGGCATTGCCATGACAATTACCAGGCTTAATCTTAGTTCCACTTAGGCTTTATATAACTCCAATCAGATAAAAAGCAGAGGGCTATGAGGGGCAGGGATGGGCGCTCACTTCTGCCTCTTGTTACCACAGTGTCCCGACTCCAACAGTAACGCAACATGACATTAAGCCACTGGTTCTCAGCCCTGGCTGCAGGTTAGAATTACCTGAGGATCTCTGACAAATTGCGGATGCCTAGGTCCTGTCCCTAGAGTTTCTGATTTAATTGGTCTGGAGTGAGAAGGCTTTAAAATCTTCCCAGGTGATTTTAATATGCAACCAGGGTTAAGAAGCACTGCACTAGGTAATTATCACAGCAATTCTCAAGGTGCCGCCCAGGGATGGCGAGAAGTTGGCAATGCCTTCCAAGTGGCTGCCGGTCTGGATTCGTGCGTGTTTGGATTCTTCCATGGTTTGGCAAAAATAATAGACCTATCACATTAAAAATAAATCAGCTCTATCATTAGCATTCCATCTAAAGGGCACCAGTGTTTTCACAAATCCTGTTTGATAGTTTTATAGATTGTTTTAAATAGAGCAAGGGGGAGGAGGGGAGGAAGAGAAGGGAGGGAGGAAATGAAGAGGTCCTACCAAGAGCCTTCTCACGCAAGAGTCTGAGAACCTCTGGGTTGAACAAGAAGTTGGGTGAAGTGCAAGCAAACAGCAGTTGTTCAGGACAACACCTGCTTCCCTTATGCCCTCGGGGTATTTTGAGCTGTGTCATTATTATAGTCTTCTACCTTATAACACAAAATTGCCAGATTTTTTTTTTAAGGATCGTGGATCAGAACATTGCCAAGTGACCTATCAGGGTCTCTCTCGCGGTCTCCCTTTTAATAAGAAGTCTGGGGGCACCTGGGTGGCTCAGTCGGTTGGGTGTACAACTTCAGCTCAGGTCCTGATCTCACAGCTCACGAGTTCGAGCCCCGCATCGGGCTCTGTGCTGACAGCTCAGAGCCTGGAGCCTGCTTCGGATTCTGTGTCTCCCTCTCTCTCTCTACCCTCCTCTGCTCATGCTCTCTCTGTCTCAAAAATAAATAAACATTAAAAAAAATAAAAAAGAAGTCTGAAATCAATAGAACATGTTCACTGCATCTTTTAAGTATCACAAGTAGGTCTTAGGAATCATATGCCATCTTGTTTCCAACTCTTAGATTTTATTCATCAGACTGCTAAACTGTTTGTTAGTTGTTGTTGTTTTCTTTTCAGAGACATATACCATCCCAAATTTTTCTGATATTCTTGCTTTTAACTGTTGTGTCTGAGTCAAAGCAGCTAAACATGATACAAATTCAATGGCATTTCCTTCAAGACTTAACTCATCTTTCTGGGCTTGAAATACTGTACAAGCAATGGCTGGCCTCACCCAAACCGTACAAATGTATTTTTCACCCCCAAAATTACAGATTTCAACAAGAGACCCATTCTTACTGAATACTAATGAGGATGGAGAAGTGAGAATACATAGACCTCACCTTGCCATAGAAGCCCCGTATCTCACCCTTCATCACGTGCTGTACGTGACCGCTGATAATCTGAACTGTATCCAGTTCCTTTCACTGTCCCCACAACTCTAGGCTGAATGTATTCCTCCCAAATTCATCTGTTGAAACCTAATCCCCAATGTGCTGGTATTTGGAGAAGGAGGCTTTGGGAGGTGATTAGGTCATGATGGCAGAGCCCTCATGAATAGGATTAGCGACCTTACGTAACAGACCCTCAAGAGAGCTCCCTTTTCCCCTCTGCCGTTAGAGGACAGCGACAAGTCTGCCATCTGTGAACCAGAAAGCGGGTCTTCACTGGACGCTCAATCTGTTAGAGTCTTGATCTTAGACTTCCAGCCTCTAGAACTGTGAGAAATACATTTCAATTGTTTATAAACCACCTAGTCTGTGGAATTCTATTATAGCAGCCTGCACTGAGTGACACCGTTTGTCAACCTGCAGCGTCTTCTTTTTCTTCCCAAGGAAACTGAGTTTTATATGGATGTGATTAAAGTCTTTGGGATCCTTAAAATAACTATGCATCCCCCTTCAGATCGAGGTTCACATTTTCTGGCATATTAAAAGTCTGGTTGCTTAGGATGGTCTTCATTCTCAGAGTAGATGTGGCAAAGACCTGAAGGGCTCTTGTTATTCATATGGGTACGGGTCTTATTTATGGTGTCCTTTTTTTATCATTTCAAAAAATTATTATTATATACAAATATAAACATTTGTCAGTTTCTTGTCACTGCCATAGCAATGTTGCAAAAAGCAGATGACTTAGAAACAAGAGAAATGTATTGTCTCATAGATCTGGAGGTCACGGCTCTGAAATCAAGGTGACAGCAAGGCCATGCTCCCCTGAAATCCGTAGGTGAAATCCTTCCTTCAGTCTCCCTGAAGCTTCTTTGGGGTTTGCCCCCAATCTTCGGTGTTTCTTGGCTTGAAGATGCATAATTTCAGTCTCTGCCTTTCTTGTCACATGGTGATCTTCACTGTGTGTCACTGTCTTCACAAGTCCATCTTCTTATTGTTTTATTTATTTTTGAGACAGGGAGAGACAGAGCATGAACAGGGGAGGGTCAGAGAGAGGGAGACACAGAATTTGAAACAGGCTCCAGGCTCTGAGCTGTCAGGACAGAGCCTGACGCGGGGCTGGAACTCACGAACCGTGAGATCACGACCTGAGCTGAAGTCGGCCGCTTAACCGACTGAGCCACCCAGGCGCCCCTCAAGTCCATCTTCTTATGAGGACACCAGTCATGTTGAATTAGAGCCTACCTTATTCCAATATGACTTCATCTTGACTAATTATATCTTCAATGACCCTTTTTCCAAATAAGCTCACATTCTTGGTAGTAGGGGTTAAGACTTAATATGGGGGGACACAATTCAACCCATACCAATATCCCAGTGGATTACTTAGGGATTTTTAAATTGCTTTAATTAAAGCAAAGGAGAAAATGGAAGGAAACTTCTCTGCTGGTTATTTTGTACCAAATTTTAACTTTCTTTAATGTTCACTTATTTTTGAGAGACAGAGACAGAGACAGAAACAGAGCGTGAGCAGAGGAGGGGCAGACAGAGAGACACAGAATCTGAAGCAGGCTCCAGGCTCTGAGCTGTCAGCATAGAGCCCAATGCGGGGCTTGAACCCATAAACCGTGAGATCGTGACCTGAGCCAAAGTCAGACGCTTAACCAAGTGAGCCATCCAGGAACCCTTTTTTTTTTTTTTTTCATTTTTCTTTTTTAATGATTTTCTACCAAATTTTAGTCAGGAGTTTATCTTAAAACCTTGAGTCACATTGGAGGGGTGAGTATTTGTAGGGAATATTCAAAGTTACCATCTTTATTACTGTGAAATATGAGAATCTAAAAGAATGAGTGGAAAAGACTACTCTAATTTTTGAAAGCTTTTTTTTTTTTTTTCTGTTTGCAGTGCTTAAGATAACTTGAATCGGAAAGACCTTGATGATATAAAATGTTATTCCTTGAGGGGTTTTTCTACTGGTAAAATGACCCACATTTTTTCTATGCTATTGAATGAAATTCTACCCCTCATTCTATTGAACTAAAAAGAATATCCCTATCAAGGATCTAATGTCATGAAACCAAAGAGAAAGAAGTTGAGAATTTTTTTCTCCTTTCACATAAACTTACACTAAAAATTCTTAAGATTAAAGATACAGATATGAATAGATAGGTAGGCAAATATCAAAACTCCCCATAGCGTTTTACTTTTTCACTACTACTGTAAAAGTATAAAGCACTACCTAAAAAAAACTGAGAAGACAGAGTATGGGAGTCCTCACTTCAAATAACACTAAAGATTCTCCTGAGCGTGGGGTCAGAATGTCCTCATCCACACTGCCCCAGATGTAGGTGAGTATGGTCGTGTTCACGCCTTGCAGTGACAGGTTGTAAGTGACAGAAATCCAACTCAGACTATGGTAAGAAAAGAAAAAAAAAAAAAGATTTGTAACTAATTAAACAGGGCTGGTCAAAGTGGTCAAACAATGGAACCAGGACTCAGCTCTCTCACACCTTTTCCCTCTGCTTTCTTTTGAATTGGCTTGGCTCTCCACATGGAGACACCCAGCAGGCTTACACCTTCCAGCTTCAAGCCCAACAGAAAGGAAACACATCTCTGTAGTTTCAAGAGGGATCCATGCGTGTGCCCTCTTGAACTGTAGCCAAGGAGACGGGAACCCTTATTAGCCATTCTGAGAACAGTGCCCACTCTGGGATGAGGAAGTTGGATCAGCGTTAACCTGAACTCCAAAGGCTAAGTGGGGAAAAGACCACAGCTTACACAACATTAAGAGCTATTATCCGGGGCTCTGAGTCTGGGTGAGCAAACACAACCAATGTCCATTTCAAACGGGGATAAAGGATCCAGAATAGGAAGAGGTCTACTTGGAGAGATGAACCAGACCTTAAGTCTCCTCTTTCCAAAACTGTGATAAACATATACAAGTAAATGTTACTTTTTCTGTGGTCCATCAAAAGTAGTGTGTCAAATAGTAAGCACTCTAATGCTAGGACGACGTGAGTGAACCTTAGAAACATTAAACTAAATAAAAGAAGCCAGACACAAAAGGCCACCTATATGATTCCGTTTATATAAATATGCAGAAAAAAAGTGCATGCATAGAGACAGACAGAAAGAAGACTAGTGATTGTCAGGGATCAAGGACAAAAGACAATGGGGAGTGACCACTTCAGGGGTGACGAAAATAATTTAGAACTTGATACAGGTAGTGGTTGTACAACATCATGGATGTGCTCAAAGCCACTGAATTGTACACTTTAATATAGTTAATTTCATGCTGTGTGAATTTCACTTCAATTTTTTTAAAGGGGAGGGAGAGGAGTTTTAAAGAGTCTGTGCAAGACTTAAACTGGGTAGAAATCCTGATCTTGCCTTTCTTTCCATCTCTATTTTTGATCACCTGCTTAAGTACCAACGCAGGTTCACATACCTTTTTACTTTTGTGCCTATCAAGCATTCATCCTGCACTCGAGGAATTGGCCTTCCCTTCCTTGCTTCTCGGCTAAAACCAACCTGACCATAAAGTTTTAGGTGGTTTTATAGGACTTGGTCTTTGATGACTCACTCCCTCCTCAGCCTCCCTGCCTCCAGCAAATCGGGAGCTGGTAAGCTTTGGCTTAGGACATACTCTATTCCCTCATTTCCCACCTTCTACTAAAGTGCTACTGTTTTTAGTGCATTAAGAGTTTAACTAACACTGAATTGATGAATTCAATTCCCACGTTGTGAAATTCTGGGAGAGTCTCGATAGATACAGACCCCCACAACAACCTGCCCAGAAATGTTTCCAGAAGAGAGTCCAGTCATTTGAAAGACAGCTCTGGTGGGTTTTGCTAAAGGCTTTATTTCTACAGAGTGTCATGTCAAATCTTTAGTCTGAAGTTTCTAAACTCTGCACAGTTACCAGGAAATTGGCTGGAAACCACAAGGAGTCAAGCAGTCTTGACTCCTTGACTAGTGTGTGAATAGTGTGTGAATTTCTATCTAGATCATACCTGTGAAACTTCAGCGTTTCAAAGAAAGACAAGAGTAATTGTTTAAGACATATTTTAGGGAGAAAGATAAATTGGTATAGTGGGTATGAATCTCAGTGAATAAATTCTGGGGTGCCAGAAATAAAACTTTATTCTTTTATCATAAAACTTAATTTCTATATGGGAGTCCTAATCCCCTCAGACAACAGGAAGTTCCCTGGTCAGTTGGAAACCCTGAGACTTGCGCTTGGGTTGTGTCCAAGTTCCAGGAGGTCAAAGTCATGCCAAGTTTGGGGAAGGGAGGCCTCTGGTCATTGGCTGCAGCCCCTGCAGGGTGGCTAGGACATCCCCTGATTCCATCCATCTGACTCTATCCCTTCCTTCCAAAGCCACGTGTGTGGGCATCACCATCATCTTGTGATTCTTTGCTTGATTAGGATGTGGAAAGCTGCTGGAACCTACAGACTTGTCCACACCCTCTAGGCCTACACTCTGTGAAGACATTCCCTTCTCTGGGGTCTTTCAACCTCCTCAGGACTCTGTCTTAGTGTTACAAGGCCCTTTCTTTCTAGGCTTTTATCACTTTCCCAGCACTCTGCTTGGGAAGCAGGGTACAGAGACTCTCCTTCTGATTTTTGATAAACTCTTGACAAACCCATCTCACAACAACTTCCATCTCTCCCCACCACCCCCTAACATGTACATGCATGCGCGCGCGCACACACACACACACACACACACCCCTTGCTAAGGAGAATCTCCTAGCAGGGAGCCCAGAACTCAGAGAGGCTCGACTGAGAGAAAGGGCAAGGTAGGAAATGGAAGGGTTCCACTGTATTTTTTTTTAATATATTCATCTTGTCTTGTTCATTTGAAGACTGCAGACTAGACTAATATAACTTTACGTCTACTTCCCCATCCCCCACTGCCAAAAGAAATAGTGGATAAAATTCTGGACATAAGAATGCACCTGATTTCAAGACATTTACCTTGATTCTTTTCTCCCACCCAAGCTGGGGCAATGACCACCTCCTAGCCATCTCCTTGCATAAGCTTCCTTGTTGTGAGTCCCACTGCAGCAAGGGGATCCATTACCACCTGAGACACCTGCTCACTTATACACTCCAACCTCAACATGGTTATAAAGAGGAGTATGCCTACCTTGGAAAACACTGAAAATAATGGCTTACGCCTCTTAAATGTGTAAGACAATGTTTACATGCATCTTAATTTAAGGAGAAGCTCAATGAGCACTTGTGCCCACACAGATGTTACTGCATTCCATTCTCTTTATCATAATTTTGATAAGTGCCATCTACTCTTATTAAATTTGCATGTGGGTATACTGGTTGGGGGGTGGGGAACAGTGTTTGCTCCCCAAGTGGATATTAAGCTCCCAGATGGTGTTTTATTTTGCTTTTAAAAAAAAAAAAAACCATCTATGGTTGTTTATTTACAGGCTGGGAAACTGAACATCTCCTCTCCCCAACACAGCAGAAACAGGAACAGCTGGTTTCAGTCAATGGGAGTTTTTAACGATGATAGCAAGGATTCACAACTATCACACACCCTCATTTTCAGGTGAACCAAACGCACTGTATTTGGGTGTTTTGTTCACCTCCGCGGCAGAAGCCCTAGCAGAGGCCTTGGCCAATGAAGATTTTATTCAGTCACCGCCTATGTACAGTTTATACCTAGGACCTCCTGTCCTTTTGCTTAGGCACCTGAGTGGGGTGGTTCTGCCCCGCATCTGAGCTGGGAGCTCCATGTCTTACAGTCCACTTTTTATCCTATTATTTTATTCTGTGTGTGCAATATCGTGCTCTGTTTATAGAAGATGCCTCAAGAAATTCTTGCTAAAGAGGATGGATGAATGAAAATCATACACTATTAAGGCTAAAATGATCTTGAAAATTTATCTACCCTTTTCTGAAACCTTCAGGCAGGCCATACGCTCAAGCCAACCCAAATAAATGAGAACTGACTCAGTATTTTTAAACCTCCAGCAAAAATTTCTAAATCCATTTTCGTAAAATGGTATTAATATGGCATTGAACAACTCTGTCTAAAACTTCCCCACCACATCTAACATGAACGTGACAGAGAGAAAACACACCAGACTGAGGACTAGAAGGTCTGCAATGGGGCCTGTCTGTGACCCACAGGGCTTGATCTTGGCAGCATCATTTACCCTCCAGGGACTTTATGTACTTCCTCTGTAAAATTAGAGGGGTTGATGAGAGGATCTCTAAGCTCATTTAGACGCAAATTCTATTAAACCTCCTCATTTGTGTGCCAGGATACGAATAGTGAGGCTCTTTTCATATGGCAGCTTGACTGTATGTATTTTTCCCTTGCTCTCTTTGCCACTTTAAAGGGATAGAACACAAATGTTTTCTCTCACTCTCCTGGGAAGACTTAAAGATTAGCAGCCCCTCCTGCCATAGCGTTTGATCAGTCTTCATTAGAATCATTTTATAAAATTTAAAATGTATAAGATTTCCTCTAGGGAAAATAGAAAGACACATCAGTGTTTGGTTGATCAAAATATTTTTTTGATAGCTGGGATACATAAAACGGGCCTTCGCACATGGACATCATCAGTGTTTTGTAGTACTACTATAGGTTTGTGCCTGCGAGTATAGGAATTCTGATAGATTCTATGTTGTGCAATTCCCATCGAAAAGGAAAAAGACTATATATGTGGAGTTTTTGCAATTGCACGCACTGCATTAAAAAATATTCCTTATAGGAGAGAACTTCCATTTTAACTAGGTATCAATGAGAACATAATCCTCCACATAAGATTTTTCACGCCAGGTATATCCAAAAGAATTGTAAGCAAGGTCTTGAAGAGGTATTTGCATCCATGTTCATAGCAGCATTATTCACAAAAGCCAAGAGGTGTCCGTCAAAAGATGAACAGATAAACAAAGTGTGGTAAATCCTTACGATGGAATATTATACAGCATTAAAAATGAATGAGATTCTGACACATGTTATAACATACACGAACCTTGCAGACATTATACTAAATGAAATGTGTCAGTCACAGAAGGACAAATGTTGTATGATTCCACTTACATGAGGTTATCTAGAGCAGTCAAATTCATAGAGACGGAAAGTAGGATAGTGATTACAGGGGCGACGGTGGCAGCGGGAAATGGGGGGGACCTATTGTTTAATGGCTCCAGAGTTTCAGTTTTGCATGGTGAAGAGTCTTGTGGATACATGGTGGTGATGGCTACAGAATAATGTAAATGTTCTTAATGCCATTGAACTGTGCACTTAAAAATGGTGAACCTGGAACTTAACAGAAGACCATGGGGGAGGGGAAGGAAAAAAAATGGTTAGACAGGGAGGGAGCCAAAACATAAGAGACTCCTAAAAACTGACAACAAACTGAGGGTTTATGGGGGGTGGGAGAGAGGGATGGGTGGGTGATGGGTATTGAGGAGGGCACCTGTTGGGATGAGCACTGGGTGTTGTATGGAAACCAATTTGACAATAAACTTCATAATAAAAAAAAAAAAAGATACAAAACTTAAAAACTTTAAAAAAAAAGGTGAACATGGTAAATCTGGCATGTCTATTTTGCCACGATTTAAAAATACAATAAAAAATTGGGGCGCCTGGGTGGCGCAGTCGGTTAAGCGTCCGACTTCAACCAGGTCACGATCTCGCGGTCCGTGAGTTCGAGCCCCGCGTCGGGCTCTGGGCTGATGGCTCAGAGCCTGGAGCCTGTTTCCGATTCTGTGTCTCCCTCTCTCTCTGCCCCTCCCCCGTTCATGCTCTGTCTCTCTCTGTCCCAAAAATAAATAAACGTGAAAAAAAAAAATTAAAAAATAAAAAAAAAAATAAAAATAAAAATAAAAATACAATAAAAAATTATACAAATGATTGTGGGGGCGCCTAGGTGGGTCAGTCAGTTAAGCAACCGACTTTGGCTCTGGTCAGGATCTCAGGGTTCATAAGTTCAAGCCCCATGTTGGGGTCGCTGCTGTCAGCGTGGAGCCTGCTTCGGATCTTCTGTCCTCCTCTCCCCCTAGCCCTCTCCCCCTCCCCCACCTCTAAAAATTAAATAAAACATTAAAAAAATGTTTAAGTATAAATATGATTGAAAGAATTATCTGGAGTAGCTTCCGGCTCTATACATTTCACACATGCTTCTGCTCTGCTGTTCAAACACTTCTAGTACCGAAAGCCGCAAGACACATTGGTATCACTCTGTGTGACCTCTGGCTCCACACCTTCAGCTCATGATGCCACTACGGTGGACAGAAGGAGTATTCCTGGAAGCCATTCCCATGCCAGATGCCTAGGAATCACGTAACTACACAGGGAAGTGCTTGTGGTCCCCATAACTGTGTCCCACTAAATGCAAACTAAAAGTACCCTTGGCTCAATTTCCTCTTACTTGGATCCCCAAAATGCCCCACCTGTTCCACCACCATCCAACAAAAGGGGAAGTATGACACAGGGAAAGTCAAACGGGAAAGAAACAGTGATCTGAACTGATTGCAATTAAAATGAATTGCTTTTGCACATGTTAGAAACACAGACGAATACGGGGACGTGCGTCTAGCCCATCTCCTAAGACGTTAGAAGGAGCCCATGTCGATGAGGGCCTTGAAGGGTAAGTGTCCCTGGCTTCTCAGTGAATTCACCTCTGAACTCCCATTTCACTAAAAATCCTCTCTAGATCAATATCTTTGCCACTGGTTTTGCTCTCACATGATATGTGAACTGCCAGGTCAAAATTCTTTGCACAATGATCCTCTCGGGTAGACATTCTATATCACTTTTTATATTCTCTCCAAATATGTCTAGTCTTTTTAACTTGACTTTGCAGCTATTGTTTTTCAAATATTTTATAATGCTTGCATCTGTGTGATCTATCACAGATTGCGAACGACTTGAAAACAAGGAGATTCAGTGGCATACAACAGACAATCACGGGTCTGATAAATGTACTTGGACAAGGTAATACGAGTATGTGTGTGCAGGGGTCTTCTCTGAAAGCTTACCAGTGTCCATATCCATCTTTGGGTGTGGAATCCAGATATGGACACGGAACTCTGCCCAGTGTTTTAAAATTTTATTTTAGTGTGTGTGTGTGTGTGTGTGTGTGTGTTTCCTACAAAATGTATCTACATCTGCATCAGTTAGGAATTGAGTTCAACCGTGAATAGGCAGAGACCTGAAAAAAGGATGGTTTTAGATTTATTTCTTTCTTGTGTAATAAGAAATCCAAAGGTGAGCCGCGCGGGGCTGCTGTGAGAAGTCCCTGTTGTTAGGGGAAACCGAGGTCACTTTCAGCTCTTTTCTGAGAGTGCTCATTCTTATCCTTATGCTTTTAAGGTGGCTGCTTAGAGCACCAGCCTTTTGTGGGCCCTCGTATCTTCATTCAGAGCAGAATGAAGGATAAATGAGGTAGGAAGGCAAAAAAATGCTTCTTCGAGGTCTGTCCCTTTTTCAAGGAGTGTTCTTGAGAGTTACAAGTAACTTGTGCCTGTGTCTGATTGGCAACCCTCGGTGGAAGGAGTGAGATGGGGGAAATTTAGAAATGTGGTCTCAGGCAGGACACAGGTTTACCCACAGTGAAAACTGGGGCTCTTGGACCACAGAGAAGGATGGGTACAGGGTAAAATACCACCACTTCTGGCCTGGTCCCAGGCAAACTGAGAAATTGAATCTCTGGCGGCCCCTTGCCTTGACTCGCCCCCCCTCCCACTCCTACTTAGGAACCCACATCGTACTTCAGAGAAAAAACCAGAAACTCATTCACACTTAGGGATAATGATAAAAAATTTTAAATGCTACTTTTGCCAAGAATGTGTGTTTTAACCAGGAACAAAGGCTTGAATTCAATATTCATGTACCAACAGGTAAGATACAGATAAATCGGTTTGGGAAAGAATGATTGGATTTGGATTCCCTTGTCTCTAAAAATCAGACCACACAAGACAATGCTCCTATTTGGGTTTTTTCCCTTAAGTAATCTCTGTACCCAACATGGGGCTTGAAATCCCAACCCTGAGATCAAAAGTAACATGCTCTATCGACTGAGCCAGCCATGCGCCCCTGCATTTTTTTTTAATATTCCTGTTTTAACTTCAGTCTATTTCTTTTTTTTTTTATTTCTTTTTTTTTTTAACTTCAGTCCATTTCTGAGCACTAATGGTAAATGTGTTACCCACCGTGAATCCTAATGTTTTTCTTTTTGTTTTTGTTTGTTATTTGACCATATTGCTCATCATTCCGCTGATTATAACTCAGCAGTACATATATTTTTCCCCTGAAATGGATGAAAGTCTTTACCACACTAATACTAATTGGGCTTTAGCGCTGTGATGTTTATTGGCTCTTTATTATTCACACAGCCATCGAGGAGGCATGGTGGAGAAGCGCTCTTCATTTCATGTTGTGGTTACTTGATAACAGACCTGCCCCAACACACACTTGGGCAGTACACGAGAGACGGTCAGAGACTTCTTATTGCCCCAAGTCTGTCAAGTGGGCATTAGGCAGAAAACGAAGTTTAGTTTCCTACGCCACAGTAAAACACATGCTTTAAAAAGAAATACAAGTGCCTCTGAGTTACTGTGGGGTCTTTGGGCAAATATTTCTGCAGCCAGCTTTCAGAACAGAAGGTAATAACTGACGTTTGTAGAGCATGTTCTGGTTTATAAAGCATTTTCACGTTCATCGTCCATGCCAACTTCTCTCTGCTCTCGGCTGCTAGCAAATGGGGATCTCAGGGCCACAGCTTTGAGATGTCTTCTGGGACAGAGCTTTTGAGTTCCTCAGCCTCTAGAATGGATACCGGCGCTTTCAATAGCGGCCTCAGTCACAGGTTTGCAGAAGTAAGAGCAGACTGACCACTTCCTGAACTTTTTCCACCCCAAAATAAGGCTATTCCCATTGACGCCAACAGTTCCCTGCCAGCCAAGTCCATGAGGAAGCAAGGATTACAGAAAGAGAGGGATGTCGGAGGCTAACAATGTTATTCTTCCTCTGTTCTCATTCTGTGCTGACTCAGGACCCCCACAGGCCAGCAAACACTCTTATGTTTCTTTGGGCCTCCAATAAATCAATCACTGAACCTCTGAGTTGACAGAAAACAGAAAAGATCTGAAGACCAACCAGACAGACCTATATTCTCCAAATAGGAAAGGGACAAATTTCATCTTCTGGAAGGAGAAACAGGATCCAGAGCTGGGAGTTCCCAGGGAAGAGGGGCAGACAGGGTCATAGATAAAAGGGTCTTGTGTCATCCCACCTTCTGAATATTTAACCTCTCTATCTGTCTATAAACATGCTCAAGCATCTACCATCTTTAAAAAAAGAAAAATACTCAAGTATCTTCCATCTTGAAAAAGTGCCCTTGGATACTAGTCACTGGAGCCAATCACAGCCCAAAACCTCTTAAGCGTTGCTCTTCCAAAACTCTCCCTACAGTGTCCCTGGCGTCACTCCTTCCGCCTCTCACTCAGTCTATGGAAATTTGGTTTATTCCCACCACGACCTCATCTGCATGTCTCATTACTTCCTGTGGACAAATCCAAGACGGATTTTGTGATCTTTTTACTGCAAGACTAGGGCATTTAGCAGATTGATGTTGGTTACTCTTATTGCTGCTATGACACCGGACTCTCCCGTCCTCAGACATCCCTGTGGTTTGTTCCAACACCTTCCCAAGTTCCCTTTCCAAGTTCCTGTGCTTCCTTATCTCCATACCCCCCGGGGTTAGTTCATTCATTCCCTTGCTCTCAATCACTACCTATGTATGATGCTTTCTTAACCTGCCCCTAGTGCCCACACTTCTGCCCCAGCCTCAGACTCAACATCATTTTTCTAAATGAGTTGCCCTAAAACTAAACATATTGTCTCCCTTTAAACCATCTTCTGTCTCTACCCCCGTTCTCATCTGATCAGTCCTACATCTAATCTCTCTCTTCTCTTTACTCCTGCTGTTATGACTTTAGTTCACAGCTCTGTCACCTCTTGTTGGAACAACTGCCACATCCCCTAACTGATATCCACACGTGCATATTTTCTTGCCAGAGTGGTCTGTGTGAGATGAAAATCTAAGTAAAAAGAAAAGCCCAAGATCCTGACTGTGGCATAGATGCTCAGGGCTTTAGTACCAGCTTCCTTCTCCAGCCTCACAGTTTCATGCTACCCATGACATTCTTTACACTCCAGCAAAATAACACTGCTGCCAGCACCCAGGACTCACTACTGTGGTCTTCACCTATATGCTGGACCCTCTGCATGGATGTCCTGTCTGCCTCTTTCTCCTTCCCCTGCTCATAATCTAGTTAAAATGTAGTCAGCCTTTAAAAGTGATTAGAAATAGGGGCGCCTGGGGGACTCAGTCGGTTAAATGTCTGACTCTTGATTTCGGCTCAGATCATGATCTCATGGTTCCTGAGTTCGAGACTCATGTCGGGCCCTGTGCTGACAATGCAGAGCCCGCCTGAGATTTTCTCTCTCTCCCTGTCTCTGTGCCCCTCCCTTGCTCGTGTGTGTGCATGCACGCGATCTCTCTCTCTCTCAAATAATAAATTAACTTAAAAAAAAAAAAAAACCTGATTAGAGATAGCCTTCCCAGGAAACCATCCCTGACATCCAGGTATGGATGAGTTGCCCTTCCTTGGTGCCTTGCTTATTTCTACTCCAGAATTTGACCCCCTTTAAACACAAGTGAATTTACCATGTAGTTAATGAAGCTAGATTTAGGGCCTCTGCTCATATAGACCCCGTCCAAGGCCCTTTCCTAAATGAGTATTCAGAATTTTGGATTCTTTTTCTTAGTAAGGGCCCCCAAATTTGTATAAGCTTCAGGTCCCACAGAATCTAGATTTGCCCCTTTTTATGTCTGTTTATCATCTAGTTTGTGAATTCCGTATGGGCAAAGCCTATATCTTATTTATCTTTACGTCAACAACACACCTCAGGCATTTAATAGTTGGTTGCTGAATGAATGAATGAATGCATGTTCCAGAAATCTAAAGCAGGATTAAGAAGGGATGAAGAGATGGAGCGCCTGGGTGGCTCAGCCAGTTAAGCGTCCTACTCTTGATTCCAGCTCAGGTCATGATCTCACAGTTTGTGAGATTGAGCATGGAGCTTGCTTGGGATTCTCTCTCCCTTTCTCTCTTTGCTCCTCCTCTGCTCGTGCACGTGTGTGCTCTCTCAAAATAAATAAATAAACTTTTTTTTTAACATTTATTCATTTTTGAGAGGCAAAGAGAGACAGAGTGTGAGCTGGGGGGGGGGCAGACAGATAGGGAGACACAGAATCTGAAACAGGCTCCATCCAGGCTCTGAGCTGTCAGCATAGAGCCCGACACAGGGCTTGAACCGTCGAGCCACAAGATCATGACCCAAGCTGAAGTCGGACACTTAACTGACTGAGTCACCCAGGTAACCCAAATAAACAATTTTTTACAAAAAAGAATGGGGTGAAAAGATGAGCAATGAATGCAGACTGATGCAAGGTGTGGAAGAAGTTCAGGACAAGGAGTTTCCTGGCTCCCTGAACAGCCAGGAGAGGGACATTAGCCAGGATACCAGCATTAGAACAAGGCCACAAATGAGACTCACAAAGAGAGCAACGGTCAGAAGCCGGGCAGACAAACACAGGCCTGGAGCGTGCCAAGCCCAGTGGGCAGAGCAGAGCAAAAGGTACAAGGCCAGGCCAGTGACCAGGCAACAGAGGAGCAAAACAAGCGAGCAGGAAGACAGAAACAAACTGCAAGGACAAGCAAGCACTTCCTGTTCAGCCCGCTATGGTTCTTCAGCTACAAACACTACCCCAGGGCATGGGGCAGGAAATCCAAGCACCCTGCCAAGGGATGGGACATGAAGAGGGCACAGGGGCCAATGTTCTTCTCACTCGGATTGGTGTCCAGGGTCATCTAATTCCAAACCTGGGCATCTACTGAACATGAAATGATGAAATTCTGCTGAATTCACAAAGCCCTCTTAAAAAAGGGGGGGAGGGCATAAAAAATTCTGTATCTATCTCATTTTGAGGTATTCCTTTAAAGATTTCCTTTCAATGATGTGACAATGAATGGTTATGTTGTACTATGAAATCAGGACAGCAGTTATGTAAAGGAGACAAAAATTGCTTCATTAAAATGCATGGAGGGAGAAGCGATGGATTATAGTATAGATCATGCTACAGATGAGCAGATTACTGAGCACCAGGCACACAAGGGAGACAGATTAATGAAAAATAAATAAAGGGGCTTCAGAAAAGCAGCATGAAGCTGAACACTGGTCTGCTGCTTATCACAGACTATAAGCCCAAATGTGTGTGGCAAAACATTTCTTTTCATTTGGAATGTTGATTTGAAAGTTTATGTTATTTGCTTCTTTCCCTATTCCTCCAGTTTATTTATTTATCTTTTGGATAATTAAAGATAATTTTAAAAACTAGGAAGCATCAACATGGTAGAATATCGAAGGCAGGGTGCTTACCCTGGAAAAATGTCAAGGGTATGGCGCAGTTTTCTTAATAGTGCAGATATGAAAATTACAAATTACATAGTGCAGATACTGAAAATTACAAATAAAATAAATGATACCTCTCCTCATGGCTTTACTGTGTTTTTTGCCTGAAAACTTCCTGGATGTTGCTTTGAAGGGAAAAATCACTTAAAGCATCAGGAGAGGAATGGAATTTGGAGTCAGATGACCCAGGGTTGTAAAAGCAACTCCAACATTTATATTGTGTGGATTTGGACAAATCACCAGTCTCTTCAAACTTCAATTTTTGGCAAGAAAAAATGAAACCTGCTTTAATTAACTCAGAGTTTTCAGTGCATCTGAGATGATATATTATTTAAAAAAAAAACAATTTGTAAAAAGCTGTACCAACATAAATTATCAACTACATATACAAACTCCACTGAGGTTTCAGCTGGATTTGGGTTACACATCATCACTCTGAGAGATGAAGAAGAAAGCACCCAGCAATCACCTGAAAATCACACCTATCATTTATAATGTCGATACTGACAGTGAAAGACAGGTAGTGATGACTTTTAAGAATGGCATTCATTTCCAATATTTACTTAATCATTTTGAAATTAGGCTAATGATTGCTACAATGTGTGAGGTTAAACAAATCACCTCTTTTGAATTTAATAAGCTATGTTAAGTATTTACGATAATTATACATACTTCTAAGCATAGATATGCTCAATTAGAAGCTTAAAAGTTTTCAGGCAAGGAAAAATAGTTGAACTCTGTGTAAGAACTCGGAGGAAATGGTGACATATCTATTAAAGATCCAAGTGGAGATGTGGGGCAGTCAGCTGCTTACACAAGGCAGAAGTTGAGGAAGACAATGGGATTGGAGACATACATTATGGAGTCATCAGTCAGTAGATGGTTTCTGAGTCATGAAAGTGAGAGTAAGTATAGCTAGAGAAGGGGTCTAAGGCCTGAGCTGCGGGACTCACTGATGTTTCAGGGCTGCGGAGAAGATGATGATCCAGCAACAGAGACTGAGGAAATCAGCCAGTGAGGTAGGAGGAGACAAGTGTTCTGAAAGCCAAATGGGAGAAATAGTTCAAGGAGGAGGTAATGTCAATTGTGCCAAATACTGCTGACCAGTCAGAGAAGATACAGAGTAAAAGGCGGCCAATGCATCCAGCCACTTGGAGGTGGTGGTGACCTTGACAAGGGCACCTTCAGGAGACTGGGGAGCAAATAAAAGTGGGAATAGGGACATGTTGACCTTTATGTGATCTTCCTCTTGACACTCTGATTTCCTTGTTAACCTGAGCCCTTGCGTTTTAGTAAGTGGGGAGGACACAAGAGAGGTGGGGAGAGCCTGAAATTAGTTTTAGCCCTAGTATGGCCAACAAACCCAATCTCAGTTTACAAAGTATCTGTAAGACAATAAAATCAGTTATAACTGAATCAATTCCCCCAACAGAAGGGACCTCGATAGACCCCCCACAATTACAATCTCCACATTTTCTGCACCAAATGTCCAACAGAGCTTTTCTCTGAGTTCTGAACTTTGTCACAAAACTTTGGTCTTACATTTAAACATGTATTGAAAATAGCAAAATTACTTAAAACCATAGATGTTCTGTAATGCCCGAGGTCGCGAAACCCCCCACAAGAGACCACCAGAGTCGTAAGTCAAAGCCAAGCGGCAAGGGTCGTTTATTGCAGGTTCGAAACTGGACCTCCGCGCACTCGTTGCTGGTGACGCTAAGAGGCCCCGATCAGGGTTGGTACAGCGTTTTTATAGACAGAGACAAATAGCATAGGGGAGGTTTCAGATTATGAGGGGCCTGATTAGTTGATTTTAAAGTAAGGACATTTGTTGTTCTCTGATTGGGCGTCCTTTGTCCTTTGGCGGGAAGGCTTTGTCCGTTACTTGTGGCGGGAGAAAAAGGGGGAAGGGGGAAGGAGGAAGGGGGAAGGGGAGGAATGTGTTAAGCAAGCAAGATTACAGAAGCGAGAAAATGCTGGTTAGTAAGTATTTTTATAATCTTAGGGTATAGCAAACTAAGTCTAGAAAAATTTAATGGTGCTCACATTGAACAATAGGCAAGACATACAAAATTTTAAATTCATTCTCTACAGTTCCAGGGGTGCCTGGGTGGCTCAGTCAGTTGATCATCCAACTCTTAGCTCAGCTCAGGTTTTGATCTAAAGGTTCAAGCCTTGAGTTCAAGCCCCACCATGGGCTCCACGCTGGGAGTGGGACCTACTTAAAAAAAAAAAAAAAAATAGATGTTCTGGAAAATCTGAAGCATATAATAACTGTACATAGAGCTCATTCTCTTGCCTCTAGGCAGATATACATCTGAACCTTTGTGAATATTTAATAGCTAATACTGGTTTTTAACCCAACAGCATTTAACCTAACAGCTACTGCGTGTAAAGTAGTATGTTAAGCAAAGACCCTTATCAGGACCACCTTCAGTCACCGTCACCAATCCCATTGTACCATCAGAAAGCTCCAACTCAGATTCCCCGGAGAGATCTCAGTGTGGAACATTTTAATGAGTTGGGGCTTTTTGTTGAGCCTAAGAATAAACCATTAAACGTTCACTTTATTTTATTCCCACAAAATGTGTCCCAATGAAATCCTGCCTCCATCCTCAAATCTCACCCCACCCTTCACACTATCCTTTGCATTAAAATGACTGCTTGGGTTTGCCCATATTCTCTTTCATTGTGTTCCCCAATGTAATGGGTGATGTGGGAACATAAGGCAAGCTGACAGGCTGCAAACACCTCCCCCCACCCCCACCAGGTGGGATATGTGTGATATTCCTCAGGGACTCCTGGCTGCCCAAGAACAAAGGAAAGAAAAGAAAACAAATGGTTAACTGATAGAGATCACAGTCATGTAGGACCTGAATCTCCATCAGTTTACAAATGTCTTAGTAAATTACAAGAAATAGGCAATCTTCTCAGTAGTCTAATCTCCAGAAACCTATAGACTCAGTTTCCTGGAGCCCTAATCTCACCCTCCCCTCCATAGTGATGTGGGAACGAAGGCAAGAAGGAAATGGCAGGTAAAATAAAATTTCCTTATAACCTGCAGCCCATTGACAAATACTTGTGGCAAATACAGACTACTTCTCCAGGAACCCCCTACTGGCCTAAAGTTAATACCTTACTAGAGGAAAAACAACCTAAGCTTGACAATAGCAAGGCCTCTGGGATCTTATTAGTTTTCTTTAGCATATGAAAGTCCTTCTGGAGGCCTCCCTTTTGACTTTACCTCCAACTCCCAGGTATATAATCAGTCAGTCTTCATAATCCCAGTGCCACTCTTTCTGCCCATGGGTCTTGTCCCCGTGCATTAATAAAATCACCTTTTTGCACCAAAGAATTCTTTCTTGGCCATCAGCTCAGAACGCTCATCACTCCAAAGTTCCGTTAAAATGATTACCATTCCTGTAATTTGTCTCCATTAGTCCTTTTCTCAAGCCCAACAGCCATTTTTCCCTCTCCTGTCAAACCCAGTGGCTACCGAATTCTAGGCAAAGTTCAGCTCAATTTCTCAATGATTTGATTATTCTACAGTTCTTACAAATTCAGTTTCTCCTAAAAAAAATACTAAGATGTTACTTTTTTAAGTTATTATTATTTCTCTTAAAATAGAAAATGTTGCCTTTCAAGATGTCCTTCTCAGCAAACATATTATTTATTCCACTTACAGTAAGAATTTTTATGCTCATTTTCCTCTTCAGTGAACTACTTTCTAGAATTTCCTTTCCCCTTCCCTATAATTAGTGCCACATACCACTGATAAAGGACCCACATCATCAGAAAGAAGACAGCCATAGGAACATATTGAGCATTCCCAGAGGAAAATATTCCAAACACATGAGTTTCCAATATTCAAATAAGTGGTTGCTTTCCGCACAAGAAAGTAGAAACAAATAGACTGGAAAGCTTGCTTCCTTTATAGACATTCATCTATTCAATGGTTATTTAAGAAGCAACCATTATATGCAAGATATGGAGACCCTGTTGAATACAGAGATGACTAGTTACAAAGCCTGCCCTGGAGGAACTCACAGTCTAGAGAGGAGGAAGTAGGACAACTCTTGTTACCATGTACTGGAGTACAGATCAGAGACAAAAAGCCTAAAGGAGGGCAGTGAGGAAGTGGCACCTGAACAGCTCTTGAAGATTAGGTAGCCCTTAGAGTGGTGTTTAGGGAGCTGAATGAGGGGAGCAAGCTTCCAGAAAAAAACTTGTGTGAGACAGCAGAGCAGCTAGGAGGGCATGAGTCAGGGCAGGGAACTAGGGATCCATTGCTCAGAAGTGTGCATGAAGGTGAGTAAGACAAGATAAAGTTGGAAAGACAGGTTGGAGCCAGGCCTTGCCATGCTTAGGACGCCAGTTGGAAGAATACGGGCTCCATCCTACAGGCAAGGAGAATCCCCCAGGGATTTTTGGAGCAGAAGAAAAGGAAGATGAGAGCATTAATGTATAGGATAGATTGGAATGAGGAAAAGGAAGGCCAATTACAGGGTTTGTCACCATAGGTGGTGCCTTGATGAAGTCGTAGGACAGCAGGGCTATAGAATTACAGAGGAGGGGGAGGATTTGAAGATACTTCATAGAACTGATAGAATCTGGCACTAATAGAATGTGGAAGGTGTGGGGTAGGAAGACGTCAGAGTTCACCTCGACCATGGTGGGAACTGCTGAAATGAGGATTATAGAAGAAGGGCACATGTATGAGGGAAAATGTGTGTATAGAAGATGCCTGATGGCTGTGCTGGAAAAATAAAAGTCTTTTAAGAAAGAATTCAGAGATGGAGGTAGGAACAAATGTGGAAATCATCTGCACAGATGTGACAACCAAAGTCACGACTTTGGATGAGATTTTTAATTGGGAAACAGTCACAATTACTGTCTATACATCACAAAGTCAAATGGTGTTTTGCTAATTACCCACTTAGGTTGATGAATGTAGACAGCCAATATCAGATCATTACAGCCTAGCTATTCTGCAGACCGAATGGCCCACTTCTGCGATCCACATCAATCAAATTAAACAAATCATTGTCAAATCTGCCCTTGGCTTTCTGCTGTGTCAATACAGCCAGTGGGCACATGTTCAAATTGAAATTGAAAACCTGATTCAAGACCCTGAAGTCCCAGCGCCAGATCTCCAGATCTCCATCACGTCAACTGTCACTCGACCATAATGCCTTACGGCAAGGCCCCCCTGTGCAGGGCGCGGGGAACTTCATGAACAGTGAACCCTTTACATGAGACTTCGGCATGACAGATAGGTTTGCCTCCATTTCAGAGAGGCAGAAACGGGATGCCCAGAGAGGTTGTAAATAACCTAGGGTCATGTGGCTAATAACAAGGGGAGGTAAAACTAAACAAGGCCTCAGACTCCAAGCAGATGGCAGGGAGGATTTTGTCGGGTGTTTGTTTTGCTAAACTGTCTGCCTGACCTTTTTAAGAAAATTAGTATTATGTTCTAATTTGCACGGCTGAATGGAGCAGGAGTTTATCTGTGCCCATTGTCCACTTTTCTCCCTCGTAGCTGCTTCTTCTGCCTTCTTTGTATTACCTCACTGAAACTGATTGGGTGAGTAAACGGTACATTCACACACACATACACACACCACCTTCCTCATTAATCTCCACCTAGTAGGCCAATTTAGGAGAGCTACATCTCAGGGGACACTTATGGTCCAAAGCGTAGGCTCTATTTCTGAGTGTACTTCTCCGGGTTCTCCGGCAACCACACTGCACAAGCTAAATCTGTAATTTGATGTAACTTTCACCGATTTCAGAACACAGCTTCTAAGCCAAGCATCACAACGAATTCCAAATTTCAAAATGAAGGCCACTACTTTGTATAAGAAAAGCTCAGCGCAAATGAAAATCAAGGTGTATTTTCCAAGTAGGAGGAAGAGAAGAGCAAGAGAGAAGTAAAAACCACTTTCTGCCTTGCTCTATGCTTACAAAGCTTTACAGTATTTCTCTATACTCTGCTGGATACTAACATGGAAGGTTCATGATACCATACTTAGAAAAACATTTTAAAACCCAATCAGATACAAACATCCTAATGTACCTTAACTTCAGTGTGTGCTGCCCTTCTACTAAGAGTCAAAAAGGAGAACCATTAGCCATTTCTTTTAGTTTGTTTGGTTTTGGTTTTGGTTTTGGTTTATTTTTTATTTTATATTTGAGAGAGAGACAGACAGACAGACGGAGTGCGAGCAGAGGAGGGGCAGAGAGACGGAGATGAAATCCAAAGCAGGCTCCTGGCTCTGAGCTGTCAGCACAGAGCTTGATGCGAGGATTAAACTCACAAGCAGTGAGATCATGACTTAAGCCGAAGTTGGTCGCTTAACCAACTGAGCCACCAGGCGCCCCTCTTTTTTAAGTTCATTGATTTATTTTGAGAGAGAGAGAGTGCGCAGGGGAGGGGCAGAGAGAGAATCCCAAGGAGGCTCCACACTGTCAACATGAAGTCAGATGTAGGCTCAAACTCCTGAACCGTGAGATCATGACCTGATTCGAAATCAAGAGTCGGACACTTAACTGACAGAGCCACCCAGGCTCCCCAGCCATTTCTTAATTGTAAGAAGGAGGCTTAGTGAGACAGGTACTTAGCCACAAATGCTTCCGGGAAATGGACTGAGGAAAAAGCCTTCCTCCCTTTAACCATCTGTATCCCCTTATTGTCACTGGGATTGAAGAATCTCCCGAGGGAAAAAGACAAAACTTGAACCATCATACTATTGGAATCCAGATATAAACCACCATGTCTGATGGCCCAACTGAACGTCCGATTACAAAGAGAAACCAAGGTGCATCAGAGGGAACATATCAGCTACAGCACATAGTCGACATGCTACAATCCAAATTGTTTTCTATTTCCATGCAGAAACTTCAGAGTTGGTGACAAGATTGGGTGAGACATCTCTTAGACTCTTCATTTATATAAAGGGCATAAAAACAGCTGGGTTCAGCAGACTTGGGGAAAGAGGTTTCCTTTGAAGAGCACAGGGTGATGCAGCCTTTGTGTTCTGCCATTTTAGAAGGGTGGGGGATACGTGTTGCTCATCTGCAGCCTGCTGACAGGATTTTAACAGGACTACAGTTGGAGAACACATGAGCGGCTATCTGTCTCTCACTTCAAACGTAAAACAAGCTGACAAAGAAGTCAAAAAATAAGTGGCTGCACGAGGCAGCCTACACTCTCAGAGTGTGTCAAGGGGAAAAGGGGCAAACGTTTCCCACGGGCAGAAGTGGGTTGTATCAAGAGTGAATTTGACAGGACAGCTTTGGTCCTGTCCCAAAAGAGGTCCCAAAGGGGGACACAGGCCCTAGTGGAGAGAAGCTAAAGATATTGCCAGATATCTGGAGGATACAGAAGGAGTGAGCAATTGGCCATAGTGGAAATGCCTTTACTTGGGTCAATGGAGCTCCAGATGAAAGGCCTCCAGGGACGGGACTCTCCAAAGAATCAAAGCTGTCAGGCCCACAGACCACAAACCCATGAGAGAGTTTGAGTCACGTGAGACCTTTTCTGCTCCCCACCTCTCCTTCACCTCTCCTTCTTCTGTTACTATTTTCTGGCCCTAGAAGGGCAGAAACACATTCTAGCTCCTGTTCTCCACCTCTGCCCAGTCTCTGCTCCCCTCCTCCCCACCAACCAGTAGTGTGACTGGAGGAGGGAGAAGATTGGACCTCAAGTCAAGGTTGGAGTGTTGATATTTTATAGGCTGGACTTTCTGAATATAGATTATGTTTGACAACCTAAAAATTTTATGCACTGTTTGGGGGGTGGGGGGGGGGGGAATAAATTGGCTCTATGATTACCCCCTACGAGTTTTGCTTGTTCACCACATCAATTACACACATTTTCCTCCCACTTAGCCATTTGTATCCAGTGACTTATTCGGGATCTGCGGGGCTTCTGGAGAGGGCTAAAACCTAGAAACCAGTGGGATTCAGACACACACAGCCAAGTTTGATGGGCTGAGGTGGATAAAAGATGGCAAGAGGGGGTACTTAGGTTGCTATCCAGATATCACTTGAGGTCACCTTGTTCCTGAGAATTACATAAAATTGGCTGACACTCTGCCCATCTCGTGGTTAATGGAAACCCAGTCTCTTCCGAAATATCTCCGTGAGTCTCCAAAGGCTCCCCTTCTGATTTCTCCCTTACCCAGTGAAGTTCTCAGTCTCTCCAGGCTGCTCTATTCGCTCTGCCTTCTAGTTCTCCGGATCTGGAGCAAACTCTTTCTCTTGATTTCCCAGAAACACCACGGGACACAGGCTTAACCTCAGGCCATTACCTAGCAGCACCGAGCAAGCAGTAAAACAAAACACAAACACAGAACAACCTTAATCTTGTCTTTGAACATCATCTGGCCACTGGTGATGGTCTAACAGGTTGTGGTCTCGCAGTGCACTCTGGGTTAATGCCTGATTTCTCCTGGTTCCTTCTTCTCCTTTCTCAGCTCTCCCACCCCCTCCCCCCACAAAACCCGTATTTATTTTTTATGCTGATTGGCTTAGCTATCTCTTTGTTTCAATGCCTCCTCTCAAATCATGCCCTGGGGGCCTCATCTTTGCTAAATAAAAGGCTATTTACTCCAGAGAGAAATGATGGTACTTCCTTACAGGCTGAAGCTGCCACAGTCACTTGTGGTTTTATACAGTAATTGCTTTATCTGTGCTGTAAGACCCAGCAACAGGGCTGGAATTTGGAGGGGTGAAGTGATTATGGTTATACACGATGGCAGATTCCAGAACTTATTGCCACCTGAGATTTGTCCTGAGGAGAAAAGCGTTCTGGGTGTTAATTGAAAATATATTAAGGGGCGCTTGGGTGACTCAGTCGGTTAAGCATCTGACTTTGCTTAGGTCATGATCTCGTGATTCATTAGTTCAAGCCCCACCCCCCCACACCCCGCCCCTTCGGGCTCTGTGCTGACAGCCCAGAGCCTGGAGCCTGCTTAGGATTTTGTGTCTCCGTCTCTCTCTGTCCCTGCCCCGCTCACACTCTGTCTCTCTCAAAAATAAACATTTAAAAAAATAATTTTTAAGAAAATATATTAAAATGCTGGTGAAATCATTATAGATCCTTTGTCACTTTTTCTTGTTCCCCACCCACGCATCTCACTCCACCTCCTCCGCCCTCTACACACACACACACACACACACACACACACAGACAGGAAAGAGTTCTCTTCTTTTGGTGCCCATCAGCTGTGGCAGCCATCAGGTTCCCTGACCTTGAGGCGCAGTAACAATACTCCTGATTTATCCAACTCAGGGCAGTGGGTTTCAGCTTTACCAGTACCTATGCATATTATATCCTTGAGCCTAGCCACTGCAGAGTCCGGGCACTGCCCTCTGCAGCTGTAAGCACTCCATCAGCAATCACGGCATCGCACGGCCAATCCCAGCAGAGCGCAAAAAAATACAAAAGAAAGATCCTCTTGCACTCACAGAAACCACAACGAGGAGGATGTCAGGCCTTGCGGGAAGCAGTTCTGCACCATTTTGAAAATGACATTCCTTGGGGGGCTCTCTCCATCTTCACTAGCAGCAGCCGTGCCAACAAGAACAGAGTGGCAGGGCTGGGATCAGCAACTCTGGAAAGGATGGGACATAAAGCTCCAAGTCGAGGCTCCGCAAAAAGTGCTGAGGAAGAATTGTGGACGGACGTGATCACCCCGTGGAGGCGGGGCAGGGGGTGAGGGGCACAGTCTATAAAGGTTGGGCTTCCTTGAGTCAATAAGAAGCCAGTCAAATGGGGGTCTGCTCACTGCTATTGACATTTGGGGCTTAATCTGATGTGACTGCATTTGCGATCGGTGTCTGCTAAGCCCTGAGACACCGGATTACATGCCATAAACGGCTTTTGTCTATGAGTCTATGAAATTCACAGAGATACCAGGCTGTGCTATGGTAGAATTATTCTGTGACTGTGACTCATTCTCCTGGCCATGTTTCCCAGAAAGCCACTAGAGAGATTTCCACACAAAATATTAGAATAGGAAATAATACCCAAACACCACCTACGAACATTATGTCAAGTGCTTTACCTACCTTATCTCTGTCTCTCTCTTTCTCTCAAAAATAAACATTAAAAAAACAAAATTAGGGGCGCCTTGGTGGCTCAGCTGGTTGAGAGTCCGACTTCAGCCAGGGTCATGATCTCACAGTTTGTGAGTTCGAGCCCCGTATCTGGCTCTGTGCTGACAGCTTGGAGCCTGGAGCCTGCTTCAGATTCTGTCTCGTTCTCTCGCTGTTCCTTCTCTGCTCATGATCTCTCTCTCTCTCTCTCTCTCTCTCTCTCTCTCTCTCAAGAATAAATAAACATTTAAAAATTAAAAAAAAAATTTAAATTCCTACCATGGCCTGGAGAGGTGTTATTATCCTTCATTTTAGAGATTCAAAAAGAGCCTCAGCGATTTTAAATAACTGAAGGTCAGACAAGTGATGAACTTTGAAACTCCTTAGTCAAACACACGGAAATAAACACAAAACTAGGGCAAGCGGAAGATTCTGGAACATACTTCTTTATGTTTAGTCCAGGCTCCCTCGAAGCAAAGTAGGAGACAAGGACTCATGTGCAAAGGTTCTGGCAAGAAAGGTCTCTAAGAGAACACTGATAGGGGGTGAGGGAAGCCGGACTGGCTAGCAGCAAGTCAGGCAAAGGTGCGATCTCAGGTAAAGACCCAGAGACAGCTGACTTCACTTGATGCCACCAGGGAGCTCCAGGGTGTAAGCTACACCTCACAGTCGTCCAGGCCGACCAGAGGCACTCCCATACCTGTTGGTCAGGGCCATTCCCTGAGGAGAAAAAAAAAAAAAAAGAAAGCCACAGGCCTGGCCACTGAAAGCAAATCACACCAAACCCACCAGCATGCACAAACAGTAAAAAGGAATCTGAGGAATCTGGCCAGAGCCCAGACATTGTCTGGTAATGCATTCAGCAGCACAGCTGGCTCTCAACCACCCGCACATCCTTGAAAGTCATCCCCGGTGAGAGAGAGTGTTTCCATCATTTGGGCTTCAGACAGACGGTGAGTACCCATAAGGAGTAAAAAGACTTAGGTCAGCCTTTTTGTTTATTGAAACTGGTCCGTGATTTGGAAGCCCAGCATTTTCAGGTTCCATAAGGGAAATGAGTGTGTGGTCAAGGAGGCGGGTTGATATGGCCAAAGGATCTGTGGCCTTGCCCAAAGATGAGGTATGCTTCTCTACACATGTCCCACTGCCCGGCTTGGTGACCCTGGGCAAATCACTTCACTATGTGAGTCTCACTTCCCCCAGAGGGAAAGGGAAAGAAAATATGCACCCCAGAATTTGCCGGAATAACCAAATGAGATGATAACCTATAAAAGTGTTTTGTAAATGGTCATGACATTAATATTAGTTATTAGTAGCAGTGGGTTGTAGTTGGGTTAAACAGAAACATATTTCCATTCAAATGGGCTGCACATAGGTAGATATGACCATGATTAGGTATAAATTCCAGAGTAATGGAGTTTTATCTCATTCCCAAAGCAGCCTGGCTCTGCTTACTCCCTAATGTCTCTATCTAAGCCATCAACCAGCTGGAGATTAGATGGATTTGGAAAGAGAGCTGCCTTGAGCTTCAGGAAGTCCCCCAGCTCCAACCACACAAACCAGTCAGTCTCTCAGGTTTGGACCTCACTGCCTGCTCATCCCCAGAGGGGTGCACACCTCTCATACCTTCACACATACCATGGCTCTGGCTCTCCCTGCTTTCATGTTTCAAGGCAACTTGAACTCTAGAGCACTCCCAAAGAGAATATGACATGATCAACACACTGACAGGAAGGTGCAAGGGACATAATGGAATCAACATTCCCCCATTGGGCACAGCCTTCACCCAAAGGAACAGCTCTCAAATGTCGATAAAGAGCTGCTTTCAGGGTGTGTGATAGATATTTCAGCACCCAGGGCAAGAGTCTGAAAATCACACCAGACACATGATTTGGTCACATAAAGCTAATGTTGTTTATAAGAAGAATGTTTCCCCTGAGAATGATTTCCAAGTGCAGGGCACAAGGGACCTCAATTATTATAGAACGTTTCCTTCTCAACTCTCTTTATGGGCAACTGAATAAGAATAGACTTTGGGATGAGAACAACGTAACTGTTACAACTGACTTTAGCATTTACCAGCCATGTGACTTTCAGCATTATCTGAACCTCAGCTTTCCCATCTGTGAAATGCGACTCAGAGTACCTTCCTCAGAAAGTCACTTTAAGAAATAAAGGGCACGGGGCACCTGGGTGGCTCAGTCGGTTAAATGTCTGACTTCGGCTCAGGTCATGATCTCACAGCTCGTGAGTCCTAGACCCGCGTCGGGCTCTGTGCTGACAGCTCAGAGCCTGGAGCCTGCTTCGGAAATTTACGTCTCCATCTCTCTCTGCCCCTCCTCCTCTCTCACTCTGTCTCTCTGTCTCTGTCTGAAAAATAAACATTAAAAAAAATTTTTTTTGAAGAAATAAAGTGCAGGCGAGCTGCTTAGCATAGTTCCTGTAACAGTAGCATACATTCAAAAATGTTACCAACAAAATCCACAGTAATACATAAAGGGCCTAGACCGGTGGTTATGACAAAATAAAACATTTATTAGTATTATTGTTACTGTAATTATCATGCTCCTCAGAGAGCACGTCAGTGGTTTGCACTTGGTGGGCATGTGCTAAATGCCGGTCAAAGAAATGACTACACAAATGACTGCAGTCAGCAAACTTAACTCACAGAGGAAAGAGAACCCTTTTGAATTCAATGCGTGAAGAATCTCTTACCTCCTAACTATCTTAGAAAGAGCCCTGTCCCCCAGCCCAGGTTTCATGTGCTATGCTGTCACCACGGCAGCTCTTCCCTTGTGGGCCCAGGAGGAGAGCAGTGGGCAGCACAGGCAGCCTTCCCAGATGACGGCATGGACGTGAGGCCATCAGGTCAGCAGGCCTGTGAGTCATCAACCCTTTCTGTCTGGAATTGGGGCAAGTGCTGTGACTACGGGGCTGTGCTAATTTACTTGGCCCCGAAGCCAGACCTGCAACACCACAGGTGTTTGTGTTTGTTCCTGAGGTAGCATCTACTTCGACTTTGCACGGAATATGGAGACATTAGGCATCCCAGCACTTGACGTCAAAGAAGAAAAGGGCAGAAACACAGAACAGCACCAGCAGAGCAACAGATATCCTCACTCTGTCTTTACAGCTATCCCCGCCACTGGCAGAAAACCCTTCCCTCATAGACTGTGAAGGGCAAGAACAAGGTGGATTCACCTCTGTAGCCTATCCCAGAGGAGGTGCTGTCTCCTTGAGCCAGGACCGAGAAAAGCCAGCGGGAAAAATACAGAACGGGAATACCTTGGGAAGAGGTGGCTTACCGTTCCATAAACAGGGTGAGCTGGCTGCATCGTCTTAGCCACACGAGAAGGAACCAGCTTGCCTGAAGTCCGATTTCAAACAGGTATCACCGGAGCATGGCTGAGGAATCCTGGGAAATGACAGCCTCCTGAGTGAGGAAGAGAAGGGAGACAATATTCACTGAATAGCTGCATGACAGTGACAGTGGTCATTTAGTTAGGACATAGGCAGGGACTCCATGCAAAAATTATCTCCTTTAGTTGTGTGATAACCCTCTCACAGACACTGTGTTAGTTTTTTTCTAGGGCTGCCATAACAAAACAGCACAGCCTGGGCAGCCTCAACAACGGAATATATCTGCTCTCAGGTTTGAAGCCTCCAAATCCAACATCAGAGTGCCAGGGGGCTGGTTTCCTCTGAGGGCCATAACGGAAAGGGCTTTTCTAGGCCGTTCTCCTTGACTTGCAAGTGTTCACTCTTTGGGTGCAGTCCTCCCCTGTGCATCCCTAAGAGTCACTTTTGTAGGTCCAATTTCCTATTTTTTTAAGGACATCAGTCAGACTGGATGAGGGGCCCACCCTGATAGTCTCATCCTAACTTAATCTTTAGAGGCCCTGTCTCCAAACACAGTCACATTCTGAGACACTGGAGGTGAGTACCTCAATGTATGAATTTGCAGGGGCTGGGGGAGGTGGGATACACAATTCAGCCCCTAACAAGTACTGTGATTCCTATCTTACTGGTGAGGATTTTTTTTATTTAAAAAAAAAAATTTTTTTTAACGTTTTATTTATTTTTGAGACAGAGAGAGACAGAGCATGAACGGGGGAGGGGCAGAGAGAGAGGGAGACACAGAATCCGAAACAGGTTCCAGGCTCTGAGCCGTCAGCACAGAGCCCGACGTGGGGCTCAAACTCACAGACCACGAGATCATGACCTGAGCCAAAGTCGGCCACTTAACGACTGAACCACCCAGGCGCCCCTTACTGGTGAGGATTTTAAAGTCTGTTGTGTAACATAGCCAGTAAATGGAGGAGGCAGGATTTGAATTGGGGTGTGTGTGACATCAAAGTCTGTAACCTTCACCCTATGACACTGCCTCTGAAAGCTGATGAGTAGCGCCTAGATGAAGTTAAGAGTGACATCAGCTTCAGTATTTACAGGCTACGGATACGTCTAGAAGGTATGATAGGCGACGTACTGAGAAGCCCGCTTTGAAAGGCATAATACGTACAAATCCTGCGGTTGTGGATTAATTTACATTTTGTTCCTTTGTTACTATAGAAAATTTCTCCAAGCGACAGAAAAATCTGTAATCCACCCCTGCACAGGCACATACCTGCCCTGGCTAATTAGGTAAGACACTGTTCCAAGCTATGCTCCTAATTAACAGGGTGCACTGCTTATGCCAAAACACAGGCCCAGGGTCTCCTGCAGTTTGTAACCCATCTGGTCTCCAGGCCCACGCTGCCAGTGTCCACTGTGGCGGCTGTCTGAACGTCACCCTCTTCCCGCGTAGGGTGGGAGGATGGGTTCATGGAGGGTAAGGAGTCAACAGCACTCAGCCAATCTTCTGGACTCTGTTGGCATGCAGAGCCAGTTTCCTCTGGTGACTAATTACACTTGCTTTTTGCAGGAGGATTAATTCCCTTTTCTGGAGAGTTTTTCCAATTTCTGCTATTAAAAAGCAAATCTCAACAATTCCCCTAGCTCAGAAGGAATGGAGTCCAGTTCAGGGTGGGTCATCACTATCGCCAAAATCCACGGCTTGAAAGAGAGGATGCTTGTACGTAACAGGAAAGGTGTGTGTGTGTGTGTGTGTGTGTGTGTGTGTGCGCGTGCGCGTGTGTGTGTAGATGCATGTAATATGCACAAATACGAACATGAACCTAAAGTTTGTAATCATTACAATTTTTCTCCCTAAGGTGACTATATGTCCCTTTTTTCATGGTTGCCACCTATTTCAAAAAACCTACTAAAATAACTGTACAAGCAAATCAGATACTGCACGTTTTAGATAATAACACATTCAAAAGAAAGGAGCAGATAATTGGAGACATATTCACAATTAGACATAACTCTCTTCAAACAAAGAACGACCCCCCAGTTAATTAATGTTTGTCAAGCACTTTAGAATCCTACAATTCAACAACCTAGACATTCCTACCTAAAGGTAGGGACACAAAAGGAGGGGAAAGCAGTGTAGACTGGCTCTGGGTCTGTCTTGCTCAGTTATTCATCAGATTTACCAGAGATGGGGGCTAAAAACCACACACACACAAAGTAGCTGGAACTAAATTTCCTTAAAAGCTATTGCTCTGTCTCTGCCTCTCATTTTTCTTTATGAGTGAATGGGGAATAATTCTCCTGCAAATCATTTCACAGGAGCAAGAACATCAATTCTTAATTATTAATATCACAATTTGTTATTTATTAAGCATCAACAGTGCATTAGATGTTGTACAAAACACAGATAGCTCAGGGTCTTAAATCAAGCCGATTCACTCAGAAATGTGGGTCTTTACCCTTCTTTTTTTTTTTGGTTGGGATTTGGGCACTGAGCTGGATAATGAGATGCCGCCTGCCTTGGAGGAAAGTGTCTCTCTAGCACTTAGGTTTTATCTCTCACCAAATAAGAGCACAGCATTTGCCTGAGAATCAAAGATTCCAAACTAGGGAATGGACCTTAAAGGACATCACATCCAGCGGCCTCTGAGCTTGCTGACCATGGGTCCACCTTAGTTTAAACATGCACCCTGTTATTTTTACAGATTCACTTATATGTTATATACATACACTATTACATTAATACATTATGATCATTACAGAAACCTACAAAATAAGAAAAAGTTTAAAAGATAAGATGTAGATAAAATGTTTGAAAATAACTTTTTTATTGTTTTTATTAATAGGAATAAAGAATTCTGCTCTCACTAAACAGATGCCACAGCTGATAACAGTTCTTTACTGAATAATATAATTGAATAGGAGTCATTATTTTTTCTTTGTTTCATACTTTGTGATACAGGGATTTGGTGTGGTGTAACTTTTCTGACTGTCGCTGCTTGGAAAGATGCTTCTCAAAAATACATCCATCCAAATGGGGCAGGTGGGGGGGGATGATGCATTGCTGGTCGTGCCTAGTAAATCATGGAAACTTTTTCTTTTTAAGTAATCTCTACACCCAATGTGGGGCTCAAACTCACAACCCCAAGATCAAGAGTGGCATACTCTACTGACTGAGCCAGCCAGGAGCTCCCCTCATGAAACTTATTTTTTAAATCATCCACCAATTATGCAAAAGGGTTTGTAGAAATCTGCTAGTCAATTTCAGTTTTTTTCCTGCTCTGTCATTTGTTCTTGTCAACAAATTGGAATTTACTATATTTTTATATATTTAATAAAGGAGTTCAAAATACACAGAATCCTTCGTTTTTAAATCAGTTTTGAAATTCTATTCCTATGTTTCCTAAGTTTGAGATGTTATGCCTTTTTTAAAGTTTACAAACTTCTACAGCTTTGGCAACAAAAATAACATTAATGATGCAAACGTTTCCAGCCATTATTTTTAGAATGCATTCTCCATAGCAGAAGTTCCTTTGAAAAAGTAACTGATTGGGGCGCCTGGGTGGCGCAGTCGGTTAAGCGTCCGACTTCAGCCAGGTCACGATCTCGCGGTCCGTGAGTTCGAGCCCCGCGTCAGGCTCTGGGCTGATGGCTCGGAGCCTGGAGCCTGTTTCCCATTCTGTGTCTCCCTCTCTCTCTGCCCCTCCCCCGTTCATGCTCTGTCTCTCTCTGTCCCAAAAATAAATAAAAAAAACGTTGAAAAAAAAAATTAAAAAAAAAAAAAAGAGTCGCATGCTCTACTGACTGAGTCAGACAGGCACCCCGAGTATGTTTAGTTTCTCACAAATTTCTGCCAAAAGCCCTACTACCAACAGCTACTTGTCATCACAGGAGGTCAGTATAATTGGACACATGTCTTTTTGTAAAAGAAAAATGTACAATTTTGACTATGCTTTAATTATTTTGACCTAAGAATGCCCATAAACTTCTCTGTGACACAAAAAAGTTGTCATCGTTATTCCCCATTTCATTCAAAATACTATAAATCTTCTGCTATTTGCAATTCTATTATTTAAGATAACACAGTCCATACATTTCTCTAACTGGGCACAATCAACTACAATATATGGAAACATGCCAGTGTGGATGAACGAAGGAAGGCATGGCCGCGAGCTTCAGTGTTGAAGGGCTCCTGCTCACTGCAGTATCAGATGGGACACATCAGACACACAGACAGATCAGAGATTGTGCGCTTCCCTAGACACTAAATATTAGTAAGTTTTCTTCTTCTGCTCCTGCTTTTTTTTTTCCTTTTAGATAAAATGTAAATGTGAAGGAAATGTCCTCCTTCTTCGGCCCTCCACTGTGGAGTCCAGGGATCTGGTCCAGTGGTTTCCCGACAGAGATTCTCCAGATTGCACCCAGAGCTGCTGAATCAGAGTCTCCAGTTAGGCCTGCTTCTCGTCCAGCTCCCAGCCTGCATTAGTCTGACAACCAGCTGACTATCTGATCTCCCCACAAGGGAGGATCCCTTACCAGAGCCCTGATAGATGGTCATCTTCTTGAACCTTTCTAATGACAAACAGTTTATTCCTCCCAGGGCAGCCCACCTCAGTTTTAGAGTTCTGTGATGGTCAGAAAATGTCTTCTCCTATGTCCCTGTCATTCTACCTTGTGTGATTATTTTGCTCTCTGGTGTCACACAGAAAATGATACACAGCGTCTCCTCTCCCATTCCCCCCACCCCGCCCCTGCTCCTCCATAGACCCTTCAATCGATCCCCATTTGACTTGTTCTCTGGGATATCCTGCCATCCCACTTCCCCTTCCTGGCTGCTCTCCTACTTGGAAATGTTGCTTAATATCCCCTATGTCATCAGACCAGGTCAGGATGCTGTGTGTGGGTGACCTCCTCAGATTGCTGCTGCAGTAGCATCATTAAGGCCAAAGGGATTCATCATTGCCAGCTCAGGCTCACATGCTCTCACCATTTGGGTGCTTCATGTAGATGCAGTACATACATTCCTTGATAATAAAAATACCTTTCATAATTGAGTGGAAGCATATTCCAACCTTCATCAAGACATTCCCTGTGTCTTCACGTATAAAATATACTGGTCTACAGTGCAAAGCCCTGAAGATTTGATATTGTCTACTTTGTGTCTCTCTTTAGTCTTGTTTCATGTCATAAGAAATATGGGATGGAGACAAACAGTGAACTAGAGTCAGGGCAGATGGTACCACCTAGGCCCAGTTCTACTACATCAGTTTTAGCAGGACACTTACCCTTTCTACATCTTTCTACGCTCATCAGTGGCATGAGAATATGAATGCCTGCCCTTCCAACCTGAGAAAGTTTTAGCAAGAATTAAATGAGTTACAAATTGTTAAAGCCTTTTAAGTAGCTTAAAAGATAATAATAATAATAATAATAATAATAATAATAATAATATAATATTATTATTATGCAACCTGTAGGCACTTAATAAATATTAATGGAGAAATGAAACAGACAGATAAATGGTAGAGAGCAGGCTGCATGATGGAAAGAAGGGAGGATCAGAGAAAAGATAAGAGATAACAGCAATTCAAGCTCTTGGCACCTTAAGCCAGTGTCTGTCACCAATGGTAACACAGAAAGAATCACGATGCTTTAAGTCCAGGGCAGTGTTTAATAAATGCAGGGCTTAGTTTCTGGTGAGGGATCATCTCACCCAGAATTTCTGTAGCTCCATGCAGTTAATGAGGCATCTAACAGCACCTGTTCAGATTTTACCCAGGAAGAAATGTAATGGGTAGGACACAGGAGGTAAGACACAAGGCTCACATTCATCAATGCACATTGCTGGTTTTCCAGGGACAGCAAAATATTTAACAGCTGAGCAGCAAATCCCATTTGACTGTTTAAGTAAAAGGTAATGATTAATATCAAGCTAAAAGTGTGTGCCTTTCTACATTTTTATTAAATAAAATACACTAATGGCATATGTATGAAATAAAACTGCATTTTCAACAAGGTTTTCATTCTCCTGTGAACTAAGCATCACAGGATACTTGGTTCTATGCGTTTAGTCATCCATCTATTTATTCGAACAAACATCTCTTAAGTGAATATTATGTGCCAGGCTTTATCCCACCCAGAGCAGGACTAAAAGATTAATAACCTCAGAGTCTGAGGACTTGGGCGGAGCGGGAAGGAGAAAGAGACACACATGCGCGTGCTCATGAGCGCGCGCGCGCGCGCGCGCGCGCGCGCGCACACACACACACACACACACACACACACACACAGAGAACAATGTAAATGCAATACGATGTGATAAAACACAGACTGAGTCAGCATGCAGCAGGCTCACAGGTAATCTTTAAGCAGCGAATGAGTCAGGAGTCAGCTACAGATCAGAGAAACTACACTATCTTGTTTAAGGAGCAAGAGATTTAACACAGGGAACTAGGTGCTAACAAAATCATGGAAAGGTCAGGAGGAGCACTGGGTCCGTGCTGAGCCTGGACAGCAGTCCTAGAAGGATACTGCAGAACTGCACCCCAGGGGGAGCTGCCCTCTTGGCCACCTTCAGGAAACAGGAATCCAAAGACCCCAATGCAATGCTGGCTCCAGAAATGCACCTCATTAGCAGCTCTCCAGAGATGACAATTGTTCATTCCTGCTAAATCCTTACTGGGAGATAGATAGAAAGATAGGCAGGTAGGTAGGTAGGTAGACAGAAAGATAGACAGACGATTGATAGATAGATGATAGATAATTAATAGATAGATCGATAAAGGTCTAACAGACCACCATAGCTCTTGCCATTTAACTCAGTTCTGAACTTAAGTCTTACATAAATCCACCTGATTAGCAGAGCCTGAAATCATATCTGGACCCCTAACTGCAAGAGAGTCTCTCTGTAGCTTTAGCAGTCCAGGAGCACTGAGAGAAGGTGTGAACAGGTGTGAGTGTGTCCAACTAGCACACCCAGCCCAGCGGAGAATGTAAAGATGGACAGATCACAGGGTGGAGAAGGGGAACAGCTGCAGCTAGGAGGCTCAGCATGTGCGTGAACCTAACCAGCATTGGAAGTACGTCCCGGACGAGCTATGAATAGGACCAAGGACAGCATTTTAAATGTCACCACCTTTTGGGTTGTCATCATTACTGACATGGTGACAGTAAAGTCAAATCCACACGAGTGCAGTGTTCTGGTGGAGTAAATAGGAACTTGGAGTCGAGACACAGCAATGTTCTTCCTAGCTCTGCCACTTACAGTGTTCCTGGGATGTCACTTAACACCTCTGGCTTCATTTTTGCCATCTGCAAAATAGGGATAATTACCATGATCCTTTACTAGTAAGTCAGGAATTAATAAGAAACACAAACATCAAAACTCATCATCTTGGTGGGAGTCGTTTTACACACACTAATTGGATATTTATTTAATGGGGGGGGGGGAAGCTTCCCAGCATTTGCAGAAACTTTCCTAATAATACAGTATTACAATTTTGTTCGGATACTGTTAGAATAATGGACATCCAATCAATATTTGTTGATACAAAATAAAAATGTAAGCATCATGGAATTCAGTTTTCCTTGGAAACGCAGAGCTCTTCCCAGCTTTCCTCTCGTGGCTGGTCGTAGAAACCTGCCCCAGCGCTGTGCACGTTGACTGGCAAGGTAAATAAATGAGGGAGCCAGAGCTTTGCATTGTTTACCGAGCCTTGCGCTCGGCCAAGGTGACTGCCTGGCAAGCGGAGTAGTCTTCCGTTACACAGTTTTCATGAATATGTAATTCATCTGGTCGCAATAGATGTATTTCATGCCATTTGGAAAGCCACATGTTCTTTCCTTGCAATAATGGCCTCCTCTACCCCTGTGCAAAGATGAGGAGGTTCAGCAGCTGTTGAAGGTCAAGCTACCACTGAATTACCGAGTTACAGCACACAGACGGTGGAGACCATGTGGCATGTAAATCACCTGCAGCAGCACGGGTGACGTCAGATGGCAGGGAACTTTAAACACCTCTCTCTCCCTCTCTCTCTCTGTGTCCCCCTGCCCTTCCCCCAGACCAAGAGGAAAGGAGAATCCAAGCAAGCTATAAGAGATGATATACAAACAGATAAGCTTTTTTTTTTTTTTTAATTTTTTTTTCAACGTTTTTATTTATTTTTGGGACAGAGAGACAGAGCATGAACGGGGGAGGGGCAGAGAGAGAGGGAGACACAGAATCGGAAACAGGCTCCAGGCTCTGAGCCATCAGCCCAGAGCCTGATGCGGGGCTCGAACTCACGGACCGCGAGATCGTGACCTGGCTGAAGTCAGACGCTTAACCGACTGCGCCACCCAGGCGCCCCCAGATAAGCTTTTAAAACAGGTGACGAGCAGAGAAAATACAGCGAAACATGAACTGACAATACGATTTCATTGGATTTTCTGTCTCACCATCTGCATCTATGTGACAGTCAGTGAGGAAGAGAAAGGAGACCAGTGTGAAACCAGGAAGCCACAAATAACCCCAGAACTAGACCCTGGTAGGTAAAAGCTGGAAAGAGATGTCTTCAAAGCGACCATCTACCTCTCCACTGTGGAAGGAAAGAGTAATTCTGAGTTGTGAGCTTTCCCTAGAGGAATGGAGCTAGTAACATAAGTCACTGCTGTGTCTCTGTTTCTTCATTTTCACACACACACACACACACACACACACACACACACTGAAGAAGAAAGAGAAATTTCACAAAGATGTCCTATGCCTTAACCAATTAACAATTACAAAATAAGAAATATGACAATCCTATAATTGAATTGTCACCAGCAGTACAAGAGGGCAATGCCAAAGTTTTCTTGTCCTTATAATGAGATTTTCCTTATATTAAATGTCTTTTATTCCATCTAGCTTATGCCAATTACTCCTGTCTTGTCTCTCTAATAAGAATAACTGATGCCCACATACTTCCTATCTGCCAAAGTCTTATTATCCTTTAGTCTTCCTTTTCCCCAGAAAGTAGCTAACACTCTCGATTTTATAAAGAATCCCTTAAAATTGATTACCATTTCAAGAAGTTTCTTTGGAATTTTGGCCAACTTACTGCTATTAACAGAATGAAGTGTTTAAGTGTTAAGAATGCTTTATACCTGCAGAGTAACTAGCACAAATGGGTGGTTTATATGGCTAGGTTAAGCTGAGATTTCTTTCTTTTTCCCCCTCTGCTTTAATGTTTTTAATGTGAGGCAGCCATCAAGAGTTTGTATAGAGCTATGAGAAGACGGTCGTGGCCTTAAGGGGTGGTCCAAATGTGAGTATCACAGAAGAATGGCACCTGTGACATCAGCTGAAATACTGTGTTTAAAGGGTTGTTATAAGGACTTAATAAGGGCAGAGCAGAAATTGTGGGTATAGAAACCCACACAGGAATTATGGGAACAAAGACCATACAGAGCCAGGGAGCCCAGCAACATGGCAGGAGGCCTCGGGTTGAACCTCACAGGCCATTCTGCCAGCATTCTCTGGTCGTCTCAGGACTCCTGGCCCTGCCATGAGTGCCTTCTCTGGGGCAGACACCCTTCCTCAGCAGGCAGGAGTCATGCAGATATGGCTTGGTTCAACGGGATACCAGGTGGTCCTCCAAGGCTCAAGAGCATGACTGTCAAGTTTACCAAGGTGGCCCGTCTCCCCTTAACAGCTAGAGAACACAATTTCTCTGGCTTACTGTGGGGGGGATGGAGGGGTCAGCCAACTCCTTCAGGGCTAAAGAAGAACATTCTCCAGCTTCTCCAACCAACAACCCAGGCAGGATTCTCAAAGCGGGAGAAGACCCTGAAGATTTCTTGCCTAAATGTCCAAACACAACATCGTATTGTATTCATAGTCTCTGGGTAATTGCTCTGCTTTTTGCTTCATTTTGCCTGAGCAGTCTCAGTGCCCGTGAAGTGCCTGCAGTACGGGTGGAAGCTTCCACAGAGGCAGTACATACTGGCCACAGACGATACCTTTGCCAGCTGAAATTGTTCCCATTCTCTCCAAGCTGCGTACAGAAGACGAAACACAAAAACACCTGCCTTATTAATTATTCTAACCATTTGCCAGTTACTTAGGTTTTCAGGAAATTGTTACATGTTTTAAAAGCACATTCGTGTTAAACACCCATGTAAATGGAGCGCAGAAATGAACCGAAAAGGTGCCGCGAAGGATCCTCGTTCATGGAGGCAGTAGTTCTTCCCCAGTGTCAACGATTTCACCCAACGGACGTTAAACTATTACCAAATCGTCTTCCCTCCCAGGCCTCAAAGACAGACGTAATTTCATACAGCTCTCAGACTTGATGGCTAATTGCAATAGTGCTGAACACAACATCTGGACTCACTACAGGAAATCATTCCCTTCGTTTTGAGAGCCGGGCGCAAACCTGAGGGAGCGGCACGTAAGAGCTTCTGCTAGTAAAGAAACGCATCACAAGGGTTTTCTACGAAGTGAAGCAGGAGACTGACAAGAAGCGAAAACTGAACTTCAGAGAACATCCTCCTGCCATCAAAGTGGTCAACTATTTGGAATGCGCAGATTTACAAGATGGAAGGGCAAGAGATACAGAACACAGGATTTTTCACTATTTTAAAAGTAAATTGCAAACACTTGGAGAGCCTGGGTGGCTCAGTCGGTTGAGCGTCTGACTTTGGCTCAGGTCATGATCTCACGGTTCCTGAGTTTGAGCCCTGCATCGGGCTCTCTGCTGTCATCACAGCTGTGTGCATGCATGCACACTCTCTCTCTCTCTCAAAAATAAATAAACATTTAAAAAAACACACACAAACACTCTTATGATTGGCCAAAATCATGCACGGTACCCTAAAAAGGATGATAGAAAAATTGCAGGGTAGATTTTTAATAATAATTGTATTTGCAACCTTGGTCCTATCCCAACAAGTTGGAGAGAAGGTTGACCCAAGTCCCCAAGCTAGAGACTGTGGAAATCCAATATATCTCTAAATATCTGGGTTAGAGAGAGGGTTTTACAGTCACAAAATTACTCTTTTCAGCCTCTACCAAACTGATGTTCACTCTGAGACTTCCTGTGATCACACTTTTTATGTTAGTAGCCCTAACATAGAACCCGAATCCTTCTCAGAGACTCCACTTGTCACTTGTCCCCTCACCTTTACCACCTCTGCCAACAAGTTTTTGCTAGCAGAAACTTCACTGAAAAGGCGGGAGCCACCACATGGCTGTGATGGGGGACACGTTTTGCAGGCTGTCACATCTTACACTGTAAGCAAAGCACTTGAGAACCGCTTAGCTATCAGCAATTTCTTAGTGGGTGTAGCCAACCTCACCATTTAAGCTCCCACGGTTTTGCTTATTCTTCTCACTACTCTCCCTTCACACCTGTTATGGGTTGAATTATAGCCCTCAAAAAGATATATTTGAGCCCAAACCCCCACCATCTGCAGACGTGACCGTCTTTAGAAATAGAGTCTTGGGGAGCCTGGGTAGCTCAGTTGGTTAGGTGTCTGACTCTTGGTTTCGACCCAGGTCATGATCTCACGATTCTTGAGTTCGAGCCCTGAGTCAGGCTCTGCACTGCCAGTGCACAACCTGCTTGGGATTCTCTCTCATTCTCTCTCTCTCTCTCTCTCAAAATAAATAAACTTAAAAAAAAAGAAAGAAAGAAATAGAGTCTATGCAGACGTAATCAAGTTAAGATGGCGTCATTAAGGGTGGGACTGATCCAATTTGACTAGGGTCCTTATAAGTAAAGAAGGGGCACAAAGGCACACAGGGAGAATGCCTTAAGACCACAGGGTAGAGATTCAAGGGATGCAGTCTGCAGCCGCAAGCCAAGGAACACCACAGATCTCCAGCCACTGCCAGAAACTAGGAAAAGGCGCAGGCAGATTCTACCCAGAGCTCCATGAGAGAACATGGCCCTGCTGACACCGATTTCACATGTCTCACCTCCAATACTGCGGCAGAATAAATGTCTGTTATCTTAAGCCCCCCCCTCCCCACCAGTTTGTGGTATTTTGTTACCTCAGCCCTAGGAGAATAATACAACACCTTCCCCCCACCCTTCTCTCTCTTTCCCTCCCACATTCTCGGCAGGGATACTTAGCATCTCTTTTATTATCTTGACGCCTACCCAACTTTGACCCGTGGGCAGCTAATGAATGTATTTTCTTATTCAAGGACAGCTCCCTCCCAAAGGTGCCAGCAGTCATGAAAATATTGTTTTCTCCTCTAGCTATAATGTATTTAGATTATAAAAACAATCCAAGTGCCCCCATTAGATTTAGGGGTCAAAACAAACTAGCTGCTGCAGACCCTTTTGCTTTGTAATCATTGACAGCTTTCTGGTATGAGTAGGGACGAAGACCTGCATGCTTGTCAGAGCCTGCAAAGCTGGTGTGAACAGGCATCTCCTTCCCTCTGCCTCATCCCGGACTGCTCTCCCACTTCCGCTCTTTGCGTTGATCATACTGGCCTCTTTCAGTTCCTTATTTTCCACACAGCATGGACTCTACTGCTCCTGCTGCCTGGAACTCCTTTCTCCAGACCCCTGTCCCAGCCCCTCTTTGAGCAAATGCCTAATTACTCTCTGATCGCAGCTCAACTGTAATTTCCCGTGAGAGGCCTCTCCTGCTGCCCTGGGACTGAGTCACATTCCCCAATTACAGACCTTTATGGCACCCACTGCTTTTCCTTAGTAATGTTTACTAGTTTTTAATTACAATAGAAACTCTTTCGATTGAGCTGGGGGCGGGGGGGGGGGGGGGGAGAGGGTTGAATTTACTGACGTTTTCAAATCCATCTGTAAAACGTATTGACTGATGGCCCAAAGCATGATAGATGCTTGTGGCTTCTGTAGCCTACTACCCCCATCCCTTCTATCCCCACCAACTGAGAGTGGTTGTTTTTGTTCCCTAACCTGTTTACGGCAGTTGTACTTGCTGACTATAATTATGTAGTTTAATTAAATATCACATCAACTAATCAAATATGAACATAAAAAGAGAGTTGCCGGGGCGCCTGGGTGGCGCAGTCGGTTGAGCGTCCGACTTCGGCCAGGTCACGATCTCGCGGTCCGTGAGTTCGAGCCCCGCGTCAGGCTCCGGGCTGATGGCTCGGAGCCTGGAGCCTGTTTCCGATTCTGTGTCTCCCTCTCACTCTGCCCCTCCCCCGTTCATGCTCTGTCTCTCTCTGTCCCAAAAATAAATAAACATTGAAAAAAAAAAAAAATTAAAAAAAAAAAAAAAAAAAAAGAGAGTTGCCATTTCTATGAAAACTAAGTTACGGGGTGCCTGCGTGGCTCAGTCGGTTAAGCATCCAACTTTGGCTCACGTCATGATCTCAGAGTTTATGGGTTCAAGCCCCACATCAGGCTCTACACTGACAGCTCTGAGCCTGAAGCCTGCTTCAGATTCTGTGTCTCCCTCTTTCTCTCTCTCCACCCCCCCTCTGCTTGTGCTCTCTCTCAAAAATAAATAAACTAAAAAAAAAAATGTTAAACGCTTTGAAAAGACTTGAAAAAGCTGGGAGGAAATTGCTCTTAGATTAGTGATAGGTAAGACAAGTGTAAAGGACCAGAGGAAAAAAATAATAAAAATTTAAATGAACTCAAATTATTTTGCAAGTGTCTTTAAGTTCTCCCTCTATATTAAAGTATCTGAAACTGAAAATTGTAGATGATATGCATTTGAGTAGGCTGTATGCAAGAAGGGTGACCCTATCAAATTTGGCAAATAAATGTTCATTTATGTATTTTAAGTAAAAAATAAAAGTTTTACATATATATATATACACACACACACACACATATGTACATATATACACACACATACATTTACAATGTGTATACACACATATATGTATACACACACATATATAAATGTATATATATATATATATATATATGAATGTATACATATACTTATGTGTATGTGTATATAAATACACATCTGACCCTTCTTGAACAGCACAGGTTTGAACTGGGTGGGTCTACTTATACACAGATTTTTTTTCAACACAGTGAAGTACTGTAAATGTATTCTCTCTTCCTTGTGATTTCCTTTTTTTTTTTTAATGTTCATTTATTTTTGAGAGAGATAAAGTACAAGTGGGGGGCAGAGAGTGAAAGCAAGAGGATCTGAAGCAGGCTCCACGCTGACAACAAAAAGCCCAATGTGGGGCTCCAACTCACCGACTGGGAGATCATGACCTGAGCTTAACCAAATGAGCCACCCAGGTGCCAGCCCCTTGTGATTTTCTTAATAACATTTTCTTTCCTCTAGATTGCTTCGTTGTAAGAATACAGTATATAATACATATAACATACAAAATATGTGTCCATCCATTTTTATGTTATCAACAAGGCTTCCAATCAACAGTAGGCCATAAATTAGTTAAGTTTGGGGGGAGTCAAAAAGTTATACATGGATTTATGAGGTGTGGGTGCCCCTGGCCCCCTTGTTATTCAAGGGTTAAATGTATATGTACATACACACACACACACACACACACATATTTAATGATTTCCCACTTTAACTGCATTTTCCAATTACCTAATCATCTACTAGTCCTGTTCTCACCAGAGCAGAGGCCTCTTACAGTATGTATTTACTGTTGTGATCATGTGATTCATATTCATCTCCCCCCCTTGATGGTGAATTCCATTACAACAAGAAGCGTGTCTGTTAGATTCAACCCCAGAGTTGAACTCCTACTGCCACAAGGTACATACTCAGTAAGCACTATTCTGAATAAAGAAGTGAAAGATAATTTTGCTTAATTTTGTCTTGTGCAGATGTAACAGATAATATAGCAAAATATTCAAGCATAGTATTGAAAGATGCCCGAAGCAGTGAAAAAAAAAAAAAATTATCCCTCAGAATTCCTCAGAGCGGTAAGTGTTAACTTTAATTCTGTGCAAGACTGTCCAGAGTGTTGGGGCATATCTGAGGACAGCAGTGTCTTTTCTTTCTGATGGGTAAACTGACTGCCCTGTTTTATCTGAACAGGACTCCATGGATGGGTATGAACCTGAACCAGAGAACAAAGGAAACACATTTTCCTCTTTTCTCATCTCTTTATGTTGTAAGAAATCTATCGTCCTCCATGATAGGAGGCTTAGTGAAAATAACAGATGGGTTTAATCCATAAAAATGAAAAAACTTTTCCCATTTCAACTCCATTTCCTGCTTTTCTAGGTAAAACAAAACTTTCCCTGAGGAAATGATGTAAATACACTCACATGTTCTTAAAAGATCCCACATAGCACAAAATATTGCTATGAACTACACCATGTTTTTTTTCATTTATGTTTAAAAAGTAATATGAATGTGGTAGTAGAAAAAAACGATAGAACTTATGCAGTGCTTTCCAATCCCTGTTTCATTGTGACTTCCCTCCCTAAGCTTCAATTTCCTTGTCTGTCAAATGAGGTTGGTAAAAATATACATACCCTACCTAGTTTACAAAATTATTGTAAAGGATTAATTTTCATAACGTACATGAAGACTTCTGAAATACTACACAAGGTGATACAAATGCATAGTGTCATCGCTACTCCACGGTCTCTGTGCCATATTTCCTCAACAGCTTCTGTCCCTGCCCTTCTTCACACAATTCACTTCCTTTAACACAGACACAAGCAGTTTTCTGTTATTGCACTTGACTGTACGACGGAGGCTACTGATTTTGGAGAAGATAATCATGGTCCTGCTCCAAAAAACCTTCTGGGGAAATCCATGGGATACTCAATCCACATCTCTGCCCAGAATCTCTTCTAGACAGACTTAACATTTACTTATTTTTGAGACGGAGAGAGACAGAGCATGAACGGGGGAGGGGCAGAGAGAGAGGGAGACACAGAATCCGAAGCAGGCTCCAGGCTCCGGGTTCCGGGCTGTCAGCACAGAGCCTGATGCAGGGCTCGAACTCACGAACCATGAGATCATGACCTGAGCCCAGTCGGACACTTAATCGACTGAGCCACCCAGGCGCCCCTTTTCTAGACAGATTTAGAGAGGAGGCATAAGTCAAGGACTCTTGTTAAAAAGCACAGTCTCATTGCCAGTATGAGTTTAAACTTTAACAGCTTTGGTATCCATCTGTAAAATGTCACTTCTGTTGGTTCCATCCTAGCAGCTCAAACATAGAAAATCACAAATCCACCTCCCTCAATAAAATATAAAAGTCTAGAGTGTCTGCATAATATATGTGCACTCAAGCTATACTAATTTATCCCACAATTACTTTTATTTTTTAGCATTTTTATTTGGCTCTTACACTACATAATTAATGATGTTTACATGAAAGGTTCTTTAATGTAAACTGCATAAGTGGATTACTGAGCAAGCCTTAAAACAAACATTTTTCTCCTTTTAAAATTTTCTTCACTCTCCTCTGGCACAAGAGCAGAGTTTTTTTTAAATGTCAAGGGGAATATAGAAATCAGGCTTCTGAGGTCCATTCCCTCCTAGTAAGACAGGCTTATAATTCTGTTTCCTGTAATGGCTGGCCTGGGGGGGTTCAACAGTGACCCTGCTGACCCAACACATCCAGACTCAGAAGCCTGTCTTTTCTTTGGGAGGTTGCCACTGTTTTTTCTCCATGACCTTAAACATAACACAATATCTGGCCCTTCCAGATCATTTCCTGCAGAGTTTGCAGTGCTGGGGATGAGACACTCGTGAGATAAATAAATAAGCTCACTGTAAAGACCCGAGAAAGGCCACGGGAGAAAACCTACCAGGTTTCTAAATCCTTCCACCATCACGATTATGTCAATATCACCCAACTGTGGCTATTACTGGGGACTGTCCCTCCTAGTCAAAGTTCAGATCGCATGTTTTTTGAGTAGCAGTATGGAAACAGATTACTGTAAAATAGAGTTGGCATGATAGTCACTACCTGTCAGGACACATATTATTGTTTTAAGGTATTCTCAAGGGAAAGCAGTGACATCAAAAGCCTTTCCTTTACTCCTGTTCTCCCAAAGGCAAAGCCAAGGAGCTGGGAGTGAAGATACCTCCCTTCACACCACACACCCAGCCCTCAGGAGGCCTTGGGGGAAGCCTGGTTCCAGGTCATCTCTGGAAGAAGAAAGGGTGATGTGTCCTTTAAGACACCCTTCAAGCTATCTCAGGAGGTACAGACCAGACTATACCAGCAGGCTTTCTCTAGAGCAGCCTTTAGTCTCAGGAGTGAACATAGAGCTGGAAGAGCCTTGAGATCCACCAGAAGAACTCAGCCCATGTGAGAGATCCTGACACCAGTCCTATCAAGATTCCCAGGGTATAGTTTGGAACTGAAGCCCAGACCTGGATGGAGGACAAGAGATAGGTCAGGCGCCCCTGACAAGCATGTTTGGGGCAAACATAACTGTATAAGACCTATTGCTATACTAAGACCTTCATATTCTCTAAACGCTCTTACTTGTACATCACTTCAGATATGTTAAAATGTGTACACATCCCACATTTAATTATTTTGCTATGAAGAATTTTATAATTTTGCTTTTGAAATTATTTGGCTAAAGTAATTAATTTAAAATATGCTGTGATTTCAGGGCGCCTGGGTGGCTCAGTCAGTTAAGCGTCTGACTTCAGCTCAGGTCATGATCTCACGGTTCGTGAGTTTGAGCCCTGTGTCAGGCTCTGGGCTGACAGCTCAGAGCCTGGAGCCTGTTTCAGATTCTGTGACTCCCTCTCTCACTCTGCCCCTCCCCTGCTCATGCTCTCTCTCTCTCTCTCTCAAAAACAAAAATTTAAAAAAATTGTTTTACATAAAAAAAAATACACTGTGATTTCTCAACACTCATCATGTATATCCAGGAATTTTCAGTTAAGAGCATCTCATCTACAAACTATTTTCCAATGTAGTGAAATTGTTATGAACAACAAATCCAGCAATTAATGAAGCTGACACAGTATTATATTTTGTGACCATTTAATAAATGTTGTTTCATTTTGCTCTGACAGTTTTAATTTCTAATTTAGGAGACTGTAACTTCTCCCACTCAGACTCCAGACATTTTCCCAGGCACAGCTCAAATGCTGAGCACTGTTTTCCCTGTGTCTAGAGGCAAAGCTTGTCCTCTGGGTTTGTGGCATTCAGTCAAGCACTCCTGAAAAGACTGGGCCTGGAGTACAGTGAGTTCTTAGCCATTTCATGGAACTTGCACCTTCAACCAAAACAATCATGAGGAGGTACCATACCTTGTGCCTGAACAACCCAAGAAATTCTTATCAAATTCAAATTCTGATGATTTTTGTGAATTTTTGACTCCTTACCGAAATTTACCCACCACAAATACTAAAAGACTTCACTATTGGCCTTTGGCAAAGTCATACTTTTCCTGCAGTGGGTGAAACCAGCTTTCATAAATCAAATTTATTTTGTTTTCCAATAAGAAATGAGATGTGGAAGCTGATTTGGAGTTGTACTCCCAGGAAGCTTTTCTATCACTCCACAAAATGTGAGTCATGCATGTTCCACCAAGGTGTTTATAACCCAACTCAAGATAACTTCTTTAAAAATAATGTATCAGCAACTGTGCAGTGGAGTGTACTTTGTAGACTGACTTTTTTTCTTCCCCCAGAAAGGCATTAGGTCTTATCAGTGTATCAACTCAAAAATAATCATAGGCAGTCTATTGACAGTCACAAATTGCCCTCTTTTCTGTCAGCAAATGCTAGAATGATACAGTAAAAATTTGGGAACTCTACTTTCTAGATGTGTCCTCCAACAATATCACATCATTAGAGTGGTTTGTTTAGGGGATGCATTCCTGACCTTATTTTTTTTTTCTTTTTTTTAAATCACTAAATTCATACTGAGTGTATAGTGATAAGCTCATGGTTACTGGCATCAGACAAGATGAGATGGAATCCCATCTTGACCATTTTCTAGCTCTGAGAATTAGGACAAGTTATTGTTTTTTCATCTGCAAAATTGTAGCAATAAGGCTTAAAAGGATGGTTCTCAAGATTAAACAAGTTAATGAGTGTAAAGCTGATGTGAGCAATCAATGTTGGCTTTGAGCACTAGTCTTATTTTATTTTCTCACTATTTCGAGTACCACCATTCAAGTCCTGGGTCCTCACCCCTGGACTACATAGGGGCCTCCTGCCTTTCCAGCTTGTGCTCTGCTCTCACTTACCCCAGCCCCTTCTCATCTCCTTCCCAAAGATGAGTGAGACTTTCAGTATGGAAAGGCAATCAATTCAAGCCCCTTCCCACACACAAACAAAAACAGAGTAAAACAAAAATTCCTCCAGCTGTCCTTAACACAAAACTAAAAGAAAGGCCCTAGGCATGGCCTGGCTCTTGCCTATCCTATGCAGACGGTTTTCACGTCTCTCCCCTCTCCCTCTATGCCTCAGCCATACTAGTCAGTCTTCTGGGCACTGTCCGTGCCAGGCTCCCTCCAGTGCCCCCTTCCCCAGGCCTGGAGAGCTCTGTCCCTGCCCAACCTGGTGCTTCACATCCCAGCCTAAAATCTACTTCAAGTGGTCACTTCCATCATTTCATAGGTACACATTCCTTCCCTTTCAATGCATTTAGCTCACTGAAGGCATGGCCTATTTAAAGGATAATGTCCTTATGTCTGATTTGTTTACATAACTTTACATCTGAGAAGGGTACAGCTGCCACTTTCATTCATCACCTTGTTCCCCATAACCTAGCTCAGCCAGAACCCAGGGGAAGAAGGCAGTAAGCGTTAAATGAATGAGTGAACAAACGCAGAAATGAGTTAAAATAGCCTTACAAAAAGTTGGCTCGTTATTAAATGGTTCCCGAACAGGCTGAGTCACTTTTCCAAAGGCTTATTTTGTTTTCTTTTTCACTTTGGCCTTGGTTTTTGCCTGTCTCCTTACCCGCGCAACAGCCCAGGCGCGGCCGCCACCCTCAGAAGACTGACACGAGGTCCCAGAAGGAAATCCGAGCAGCAGCAGGCCCGGGCGGAAGTGCGGGACAGGGGGCGGGCGCCGGGCCGGCTCGGGCGGAAGTGCCGGGCGCGAAGCGGAAGCGGCGAAGTCGGCGGGCGGCTCAGGTGGGTGCGGATGGCCAGGCGGCAGCAGGTGGGCGCTCACATCCCCGCCCACAACCCGCACGCGGGCGGGAGGCGGGGCATGCGAGCCCTTGGCTGTGCCATGCGCTGCCGATTTCGATTATTGTTAGGGGGGACTTAATTAAACCGGGAACCATTAATCCATGAACTTCAGCGGGGGGGAGAGGGGGAGTTATTGGCGCGCGCGCGCGCGTGTGTGTGTGCGTGTGTGTGTGTGCGTGTGTGTGTGCGCGTGCGATGGCGCTCTGGGAAGTGAACAAAGTAACGAGCGGGAAAAGGCGTTTTTTTTTAAGAAAAAGCCGAAAACATTTCAGCTTTACTCTCTTTCCAGTTTTTCACAGATGCCCAGTCCTGGGTTTAAGTCAGTTCAGTGAAGTGGCAATATAATCTCAATTGGCAGCCCGCAGACATAACTGCCTTTTTAAATAAATATTTTTGAGCAGCCATGTTGGCCTTTAATTGAGGGTGAAAAGGTTGAAAGGTGCCGTAGGCAACGTTGTGAGTCCCGGGGCTTTCTGGACCTCCTCTCTGCTTTACTGGCAAAAGCCGTCCCCTGGGTGGGGAACAATGTGAGACTAAATCAGAAATTGTACAGTTCTCAACAAATACTTAGCCTTGTTGGTCACCCCTGATGAATACCACAAGATGCAGGGTTTTTTTGTTTTGTTTGTTGTTTGTTTGTTTTTGAGAGAGACTGGGAGTGGGAGAAAGGGAGGAGAGAATCCTAAACAGGCTCCATGACCTGGGAGTGGGAGAGCGGAGAGCTCAATCTCACAACTGTGAGATCATGACTTGAGCCAAAATCAAGAGTCCCATTCTCAAGGGACTGAGCCACACAGGCACCCCTCATACAGTTTTTTAATAGGTCCAGAGGTAAAGAAGTCCCAGTGAAATTACTAACATGAATAGGAAAGTGCCTGTTTCTAATGCTGTCTTTAACAAGGTTTTTCCTGAATGATCTTTATTCTTGTTTCTTATTATAAAGTATTTCATATATATACACATACACATATACATACATACATACATACATACACACATACATACATACACAGGGCCACCTGCGTGGCTTAGTTAAGCATCCAGCTTCGGCTCAGGTCATGATCCCCTGCTTCGTGGGTTTGAGCCCCACGTCAGGCTCTGTGCTGACAGCTCAGAGCCTGGAGCCTACTTCAGATTCTGTGTCTCCCTCTCTCTCTCTGCCCCTCCCCTGCTTGCACTCTCTCTGTCTCCCCAAAAAATAAACATTAAAAAAATTTTTAATAAAATAAATATATATAGTGTGGCCCAGCTTGACCACAAGCTATAAGCTCCTCCTTAACAGGGATAGTGTCTAGGACCTGTTAAGCCCCCAACACTTTCTAGCACATTTCCCACCATAAGCAGGGCTCTTGTAATACATTGCCTTGGTTAAACAGTTACTGGTTAAGAGACATACTGGAACCATGTCTCAGTGTGCATGGCACTGTACAAGTTGAGGTAGCTATTACAGGCCGCAGTCTTCTCATTTAGTAATTTTATGAGGAATAACTTATGAAAATGCATATGAAGCTCTTTGTTCTTATTTGGAGCTGTATACATTGAGATTTAAAACACTTGGAAAAAGATGTGTCCCCTGGAAATACTGAGTGATTATGGTAATATCAGGATAAGGCAGGGCTAAATCCAGCTTCTGTGTGAAATGTCATAGCCTAATAACCTGGGTTCTGTTCTGCTGAAGAATTGCCTGGAACCAGAAAGGTACTGTTGTGAAAATTAAGATTCGTGGGGCTGGTGCTTTAGACAGGCAAACTCCCCAGATTTCCTTTCTTCATGCTTGTTGTGGTCAGTAGTAGCCGCTTGCTGGGGAAGAATCAGTTTTGTTTTATTTTTGTCTCCTTCACTAGAAGAAAATGTTGCTATGTGGTTTTATTTAGATAGATTGATGGCAGGTAAGGTAATAGAAATGGGGATTTTCCAAGTTGGGAATTTATTGGACTGTATTTCTATTTTATTCCAGATGCCTGGCTCTGTTGTACCTTTAAGTACCAGAAGCAGGGTGGAGATATGCCTTCAAAATAAGTTATTTTTTGTTTGTAAAGTTTCTGTATTTCATAACATGTGCATACTCTAGATGGCTGCTACATTCAGTTACTCTAATGCCAGGGTTCGGGGTTTCACACCATAGCAAGACCTTGAGGTAATATGGTACAAATAGTAAGGTTTTTATGCTCCTTATTTTAAATCTAATTTTGCCACTATTTTATTTAAGGGGTGTACATCAGAGGAAGCCAAAAGCCAGTTGGGATAGTTCCTGCATGCAGCTTTAATCTCGTTTGCAATTATTTTGAAGGGAAGAAACCATCCGGATCCAGGGATCCACACAGGTAGCAGGGACTAGGCAAGCTTCCTTCATCCATCTCCATAGCAAGTTCAAGGGACAAAATCATTTGAGAAAGAATATGCAAAATGAGATGTCTGGGCTATGTTTCTCATAGATAATTATCCCACATCCCTAACATCCCAGTTACAAGAAAATGGACGCATGAAAACATAAATTCTGGCGCCTGGGTGGCTCAGTTGGGTAAGCGTCCGACTTCAGCTCAGGTCGTGATCTCACAGTTGGTGAGTTCAAGCCCCGCATTGGGCTCTGTACTGACGGTGCAGAGCCTGGAGCCTGCTTCCGCTTCTTTATGTGTGTGTCTCTCTCTCTCTGCCTCTCCCCTGCTCATGTTCTCTGTCTCTCAAAAATAAATAAAAATGTTAAAAAAACAAATTATTAAAAATAAAAAAAGAAAACATCAATTCTAATCCTTACCAAAGATGGGGTTTCCAGAACAAAACTCAAAATATCTTTTGTTTTAAGAAAGTATCCATCTCCAAGGATTTCAGAGCATTTCGCCAGTAGTATCGACTAACAACTGTTTTACTACTGTAGGCTTCATCACTGCAGTATTGCATTGTTTGTAAATCTTTCTTCTGCCCAAAGTGTGAGGTCCTTACGGGCAAAGAAAGCATCTTGACACTCTTACATTTCTAGTGCCTGACACGCTGCAAACACTCAGCACATGCTTTAGAAATGAAAAGACAGTGTCCCTGAAGGGAGGTTGGATCTATAGCATCATTGGGAATGCAACAGGTAGAGAAAGGAATATAAAACAGTAATCTTTCAAGAGATTACTAGATGCAGTGTAAATACGGCAGTTACTAACGTTTTGATGAACAGCGTGGAGTAGGGAAGTGCATGTTTGAGAATCTCGGTATGTATGTGGTCACCAAACTGCCTTCCAAGGAGATATGACCTGATCGGCTGCAGGGCCTTGGTTGTGTTGAATGGAACATGCAAGCTGAAAGGCTCCAGGAGCGCTGTCTCCACCCTCCATCCAGCCTGCCATGCTCAACTCCTCACCCAAAGACCTGTTGAGCAAATATTTGAAGAGTGTCCTTTTGAAGGCATACTAATTTGCTAGCTTACCTAGGGCACTAGTATCTTTGTTTCGTCCTGCCTTAAGGATAGAGGATCTATGTATGGTCATTATTTTAAGGCTAGGTTGCCCAAATACGACAGAAAGAAAGCCACAGTCATCTTCTCTACTTTGCTCACATTCCCAAGGAGTTCAAAGTTGACAGCTTTTTGTGTTGTCATGGGGCAGGCAGGTGGGATACACTGCTCCCTTCTGTTGCCAGTGGGATTGCCACAGAAACCAGAATGTTACTTCTGGAAACACATGAACTTCCTTTCTTTGTTCCTGTACTTTTTCATATTAATCATGAAATCTTGGGGAAATGGCTTCTAGTTTAGTCAGGAGGAAGGACATGAGTTTCAATGATTTGATTATTAATTCTTTACTTTTTAAAATACATAGTTCTTCCAGTGAGCCAGGAGGAAGGATACTGTTACTTAATAGAAATTCAGTCAGCTGAGGCAGCCTAGGACATTAGACTGGAGAAAAAAAAAAAAGAGAGGGAGATCTAAGTTCAGCTCTGTTTCTCCAGGTTCAAAAATGAAGTTAATCTTTATCTTCTTAGATTTAGAGACCAAACCTCATTCTTATAATAAAAGAATTCTGCTGTCTGAAGCTGAGCCTTTCCTCACTCTCCATCTTTAAATTAAACTTTAAACAAAATGCGATATCTCATCTGCTATACTCTGAGGATTTATGTATAAAGCTTGCTGAGATTTTTTTTTGGGGGGGTGGGGAAGAAAGGAGGTTGAACTTGGAGATGCCTTCTCATTCTGGAAATTCTGCGGTGGTCTCATTATGTATAAAAATAAGCCATTGTTCAAGGAAAAAATATAGAAAACCAATATAAGAACCAAAAAAAATGCAGTGTGAAAGGCTTCAGTTAAACATTAGTTTCTTTATCCATAAAACAAGGGGATCTGCAAAGTCACCTCCCAGTTCCGAAATATGAAGATATTCCATGATAGATGTTGTCACAGAGTAGGATTCAGAGGATTATAGACTCTTCTATACTGAGGGTTAGGGGAGCATGACCTCACGGGTACACTGTTTCCAACATCAAGACTGAGCAGGTCTAGGTATTGTTGATATCACAAGTCCAAGAAAATGCTGGATTTAGTAACTCAGAGGTTCTACACTCACTTGCTACAAAATGGCTAAAAATGAATGAAACATCTTTTCAGCTCTTGTGTGGTCACGGGGATAACTTTGCCTCTTTGGCAAGATGAATTGGAAATAGTAGAGTATTAGTGATGAATGGAAGACACTACCTGGATGGATGGATTTTGAATGGCAGAGAGTTGTTTTTGGAAATGGGATTGTGTGCTTTGTAAATAGCAAGGAAACTGGCATTACTAGCTGGGTACAATAAAACTAAGATACTTTAATGAAAATGCCTTCTTTCTGGGTCAGTATTAAATATCACAGATATCTTCAAAGGGAATGGGTCATTTTGGTTAAGAAGGATAATGTGGAAAGGAGTCAGCATAAGTCCTTATGCACTTTGTTCCCATCCCTTGAACTAGAATGATTTTGCCCTCATCTTAATGCCATCTTTATGGAATGAAGAAATTTTCAAATTGGTTTTTAAACTCTATTAAGCCCTCATGTATGATATAACCCAACCACATCATTCAGGTTTTCTTGGCTTTCAGGAACAGTTTGCAGCCATTATGTCGTAATTGTACTCAACATTGTTGCACGCTCTGAATTCAGAATATGCCTCTCTGGCTCCGGGCCAGACGCTGACTGAGTGTCTTTTGGAGGAGAGGAGGGGTGCAGTGTGTCCTAGCCCTATTGTGTTAACAGGAATTAGTCCAGAATCCCCTCTGGACCTCCGGGGGCTAGAGGGAATGCATAGTAAGAGTACACTGCTGTTTCTGATTAGCATCTTCATTTTGGTTTTCTCAGCTGAATGTTCCTCTGCAAACCCTTCCCTGACATTTTCATGTGCACCAACCCCATTACCGAGCAGACTGCTCTAAAAGCAATGATCTGGAAAGTGTGACTGCTGAGGTCCAGAGATTCTAAAACAAACTCTTGTTCACACTAAGGATTCCTCTCCCCTTCCACCTCACATTTGTCGGCTTGCGAGGCAAACACAAGCATGCTTCTGGAGGGGGAGAAGAGCGCAGAGATGACGGGGGTCTGTCATTAAAAATTATTTTTAAAATGTGTCAAATAGTAAGAGAGAAAAATACATCATTCTGCCTTTTAGGAGGCGCTTTTCCCTCTCAGAGGCTCCAACAGTTGCAAAACGAGTTCCTGGCAATGCTAACATCCCCTCCTCTGCTGGGTCTTTTCCGATGCCAAGGCTTCCTGGTTATGATTGAGGGGCTGGAGAAGCCAGCGTGCAGTTCTGCCTGGATCTCTGTGGGAGTTCTGGTCCTCTCTAAATGGTCTGGTTAAAAACTACTCTAGATTCTTTGTTTAGGGCCTTTCAAAGCCACGGGCTATTTGCCATGCCTTTTCTTCAGTGTGTGATGCCCCTTCTCTGATCAGGAGGACATCTGATATCAAAGCCTGTGGGCACAGTTTCTCTCTGTCTTTAAAATGAGGGAACAGGACAAGGGGTCGTGTTTCTGTTGTGCAGCTGATGAAACTGAAGCTTAAACGGATGACGAATTGCCAGCATCTCCGAGCTAATTAGTGGCAGTTGCCTGTCTTCAGGGTTTAGGTCTATGAAATCCTCACCCAGAAATGCACCCAGGAATTCAAACATGCTGAATTCCAGCCGAAACTCTATATGAAGAGTGATTTTTGAAACTCTAAATGAGGAATTACCCATTTGTGCTCCCCCCCCCCACCACCGCCCAACTGAGGATTTAGTGGGAGCTGTGTTTATTTACAGGTATTTTACCCTCCCTACACAAGTTATTCAGAATTACTTTGGAACAAGTTTTGTCTGGAGAGATGATCAATAAAATCCAGCTTTACCATTTCCTAGGCAGCTTGTTTGATAGACACGCATCAAGCACATCACTGGTAAAAATTTTTTTAATCTTTGAAAATATAATGGCAAGTATCGCAAAAAGCAACTGGAAAGGAACTGGCCTTTGTCTAAAACCTATCAAGGGGAAACCTCGACGTCTCAAAAGTACATTTCAGTGCCCTGTTCTGTTATTTTCTGAAGCCTGAGGAAGCTAAACCAATATTTGGTGCCACAGTATTGGAAGGTCTAGATAGACAGCCAGTCTCACCTGGACTTAGTGACCTCCTGAGTAGAAGGTAAATATGTTGGTTCAATCAGCAATATCGTGTCTTAGAAATTCCTATTTAAGTAATGTCCACAATCTTAAGTTTTCGGCTATTTCTGTTTGAAATATTTTTCAGTTTTTCAATTTCCTTTTTCTGAGAATGCTATAGTAGAAGTTTAAATCTTCCTCCTGAGGCCAGTAAAAGCACAGTTTAGTCAATAGAATCAGCATCATAATTTTTGGTAACAATACCTTACTTTTAGTATCATTTTAGTAATAAAGTTAAGGCTGATTTCTCTATTCTGCTTTATAACTTATCCAAAGATTTTTTTACATTTATTGTCTCTTTTTGAAGCTACCCAATCAACGTTTACCTGCACTCCTCTGCAATCCACTACTTCTGTCCTTTCTGTCCTTCTGTCCAGAAATATATACTTTTAGTTAAGATGTTATTTTAGGCAAAAACCAGACAGGTAGTTCATGTTAGGGGTAGGCCTTGGTTGGAAGATTTCACTGCTTTGAAGCAACATCAGACCCATCCCATCTGATCTGTAGTAGATTCTTTCACTACTCCTGTTCTCGTTCTGGAAGCACCTTCTCCCCTTGGCCTCTGTAATGACACACTTTCCTGGGTATCATTGTAACTCACCAATCTTTCTTTCTGCTTCCTTTGCTGGCTCCTCTCTACACAACTTCTACATGCTGGATTGCCTCAGAGATCTGTCCTGGGCCCTCTTCTTTCTCTCTATCATTCAGATAATCTAACTTCCAGATTATCTAAACAGATGATCTCATCTGTTTCCATAGCTGTAAATACAGTCCCTAAATTGATAGAATCTCAAATTTTTATCTTGAGCCCTGGCTTCTCTCCTGAATACCAAACCTGTGAGGCCACTCTCTCCATGAGCTCCAACTTGTCCCTAATAGAGCTGTCCCATATACTCCTCAATCTGTACGTGCCTCCGTTTTCCTCATTTTAGTCAATGGCATTGCCACCCACCAGAGGCACAAGGCCAAAACTGGAATTGTTCTTACCGTCATCTTTAATCCCTCATATCCAATTCATTGCCAAGTACTATTGGCCCGATTTCTGTCCTTGTCTACACCACCATCCTTTCTTACCTTGACTAACGCAGTGGCCCCCTAACGGGGCCCCTGTCCCCCACCCCCATCCATTCTTTACACAGCAGCTAAAGTGATCTTTTAGAAATGTATTTGAGATCATATCACTTCCTTCTTCTAAATCTAACTGTAATTAAAACCTCAACATAGCACATGAGGACTGAGATGATCTGCCCCCCCAGAGACTATTTTTGAGTCCTATCCCCTTCCTTGTTTACTGTGCTTAAGCCACATGCTCCTATTGGTTTCTCCCAGTAAGTTGACGTTGTCCTCACCTTAAAGCCATTGCACTTCATATTCCTCTCTCCAAAATGTTTCTCCTTCAGATTTTTGCACCTTCTCAGCCTTTGGTCTCAGTAAAACCAACACCTGCTCAGAGTACTTATTTCAAGGACCTGCCTTAATTACCATCACATCACCCTGTCTTACTCCCTTTCCTCTACTTGTCACTATCTGATATTGTTTGACTGCAGCATCACTGGAATATGGATGCCACAAAGGCAGGTACCTTGCTTTCCTGGTCACCACTGAACCCAGCACCTACAATAGCATGTAACACCTGGAAAACATCAGATAATTGTTGAATGACTCTCATCCCACACCCAGGCTGTCATAACTGACCTCAACTCTTACTCACCTCTGTCTGTCCTCCTTTCCTCTGCCGTCCATCCTGAATGCAGCTGTTAGATCAGTCTTCCAAAACACAGCTTTTATCATATCACTCTGTCGCTTAAAACCCTTCAGTGGCTCCCATCAAACAGGCCACGGCATTCGTACTACAGCGCCTTTGTGTCTAATCCCAGCTTTGAGATGTTTCCCCTTCTTGGTACATATCCAAATCCGAGATGATTTAGGATCCTACTCTTGTGAAGCCACCTCTGATCTCAGCCCACAGTACTCTTCTTTTCCTTTCCCTTACAGCATTTAGAGGTGGCCGTTAAATGTTCCGGTTGTAATCCCTCCTGTATTTATATTGTTTCAGTTAAGAGTTTAACTCCCGTCTCCTGAATCCGCTGAAGTATATCCCTCTATTATTCTTGCTGCTTGTATCTAGTGTGTGGAGGTGACTTTTCCACATGAGAGTTTTACTTGGGCGGAAAGAAATGGGCTAAACACCAAACAGGATGAAGGGGAAAAAATGGCTTAATTTACTGAGAATTTGAAGGAGGTGGGATATGGGGACAGGACACTTGTACTAAGTGGTAGGTGTAAATACCTTCAGTGAAATTGTAATCTTACTGTATTGGCAAGTCCCACACTTGAGAGAGTTAAAGGACTTACCAGAACGGTGTGTTGAATGAAAATTAACATAGCACCACTGAGTATAAACAGGGAAATAGGGATATCCAGATACCTGGAAATCCCATAGTCATGGTAGTAATGTGAAGGGGAAAAAAAAGGGGTTTTGTCTCTAGGCACTCATGTGACCAGTCATTCCTTTCTGGGACTGATTTTCTACTGCCTTCTCTGGCCCCCTGTGTGGTGAAGCTGTTGGCACTGAAATCTGGAAAAAGAAGCTGCAGGAAGGGAGGTGGACATGTGGTGTGAGAGGCCTCTTCTTGTTCCCCGGGCCTGGGCCATGACGTATGGTTTCATGTGCTGTGTGGGCTTGAATCAGCAGTCCAACTCCGTGGTCAGAAAGAGGCTGTGTTGATTGTTTCATGGGAGATACAAATATCGAATCATTATGTTCGTACACCTGAAACTAATAAAATGTTAATTGTGCGCCTCAATTCAGAAAAAGAAGAGAAGAAGGAAGCTGAGCATGACACCACGTGCCAGTGGGCCTCAGGTGGGTGGTCAGCTCGGATCTTTGTTACAACACCTTGCCTCAGTTGGCTCCAGGGCTTAGGCAGTTCCCCTGGCCTGGGACTCTGACTGCCGAGGCTGAAGAGCCGAGCACCTGCCGTCCCACCCGTGCCAGTGACTGAGGGTCCCAAGCTCTGCTTCTATCCTGTAGCCTCATTCTAGCCCCGCTTCGCCCCTTGGGGTTGATGCCTCACAGTATCTGCTCCATTTTCAGCTTTGGTTGCATCCCTTTATGCTGCCTGTCCTCGTCCCCCAAGAGCCCAGGCCGGGCTCCCACTTGTTTGGAGAGAAGGAGGCTTGGACACAGGTGACACAGAGGAGCACTGGCGAGGCAACAGGTGGCCCTGTTTCCCTGGATTAGCTCGAGCCCAATGACCAGACAAGACCCCTAAGAGCAACCTCACCTCATTACGTACACTTTCAGTCATCTAAAATGATGGGCTTTTGTTCTCGGTAGAGGTGTGTGGTGCGTGTGTGTGCATGCGCGTGTGTGCGTGCGTGCGTGCATACACACGTGTGTTTCCAGTCATTTGGGTAAAAATAGGAACGTTATACTCAGGTGGTAATGAATGTGAAATGAGGACTTAGCATCTCATATGGCACAAATGACTAAATGGAAGCCCCGAGCCCCTCCTTGTGGAACACAGGTTCAGCAAGAGCTACTGTAATAGTGTTTGGTTAATGTCAGCTCAGCATTAAATTTACATTATACTCTTGCAAAGAAGCTCCAACATTACCTGTTAATAACCAAGGCAGTACATGGGCTTAGACAGACTTGTTCATTTTGCACATGAACTAACACTGCAGCTTGCTGATGAGGGATCATGTGAGCCTGGAGATCCAGCGTGCCAAAAGGTTCTTTGTATGAAATAAAAATTCTGGTCAGTGAAGGTCAGTTTCTCTACTCAGGCGAGAACAATGTTGTTTCCCTTCTAATCAGACACACGCAGTGTTTGAAGAATCCAGGGACCCCACGTAAGTGATACGCAGCCCGAGTCTGGGCAGCTCCTCATGCAAGAAATGAATAATCCCTAATAAAGGCTCAAACGACCCTGGCTTCTTTCTGTACTGTAATCAGTTGCTTTAATAGTATGCCCTTGAGTGCCTCACAGGGAAAATGCTATAAAGTTAAGTTATTTTCCTTATCTTGCTTCAAGGAGGGCTGAATGGGTCCAATCAGTCCTCCCCCATGTTGTATTTGATTCCGCCATAAAGACCACTGGAGTCAGCCTCAGTTTGTTGAAAAGCCGGCATTCCCTTTCTCTTTCAGGGTGATCCACGCCTCTGAGCAGCAGTGGACTTGAAACAGCAGGAGTCACCATCTTTATTGTTAGGCTGTGGAATTTGTTTTAGGCACATTCTAAATCCAGTCTTAGGCCTTTTACTTTTTTTTTTTTTGTCTGTGACAAAGGTGACCCAATTGTGCTTCTTTGATATTATGAACACAGCTCTTTTTGCTCATATCACAGAGGCATGTAACAAAACACAAAGGATAAAATTGTGTCTATATGTAGTAAGGACACAAGTTTCATGACTAAATTCAATGACATAATCAAAAAGGTGCTGTCCTCTCCCAGTCATGAGCTAACAGACAGAGACTGCCTTTCAGAGTATTTTTTTATAATGCTGAGATACTGTTCAAAAATAATAGAGCTAATGAAAATGTCACATTGACAGAGTAGCCCATATTAAGATTTTACTTCAAGAAGGCATGATTCAGTGAGTGTGACATTGACAGCAATAGTGTTAGGGTTTACAGAGTTAGTAAAATATTCTAAGAAGAGTATTAGAGAGTTCCAATTGGAGTATATCGTTTTTCATTTATTTCTAAAACTAAGGGGACTCCAGTGTTCAGAATTGCAGCCTTAATATCTTATTTCTGCCTAGGAGAGGTATAGGGAGCTTTTTTTCATATCATACTCTAATATAATATTCTCCTACAGTGCTTACAAAGAAAAAAAGTTAATTTAACAATGTGGTAAAATGCATGTGCCTTAGGACATCTGGAAGATACACAGGTAGTAAAATTACATAATGCTAAGTAAGGCATTTCTCAGTAAACAAATACGCCATGTTTAAGTGATTAAGTACATGAGAAAAGGTAGAGATGGAGACTAATAATGGAAAGAGAACTAATTTTAAATAGAATGGCTGTAGCATCACTAAAGACTCAGCTCTCTGGGTTGGGTGAACAAATATTTCAGCAAATCTGGAATGAATAGCATCTCTGTTTACTATGACAGGTTTTATTTGTCTTGGGTGCAACCAAGACCACATGCTGTGTTTTGTCATGTTGGAAATACCAAAGCAGATTTCCATTGTGAATGTGAATTTTTTTTCAAAGCCTTTAACATCTCAACTCAGCTAGGTAAAAGCAGTAAGTTCTTTTCCTTACCAGCGAGACATCAATAAATCTTAAACCCCTCCACCAGAAGCATGTAGGTACAGTTCACTATCCTGGTGATAGTCTTAGGTCACTGCCATAGAGGGCCTGATCCTTCTCATTTCTAAGATCTGTGGTTCTGTCTTTAACGAAACTAATATTTTGTTTCCTTTCTCCTTCATATAGTACAGCTTTTTAAATTCCATTCCCCAGGAAGATGTGCCACTGTGGGTGTAGGGCCTTCCCAACCTACACCCAACCTGGTTTTGGTTCCCAAAACCAACGGGGGAGAAATTGTTACCTAGAGTAAACATGGCAAACAGAGACCTTCCCTCCTCATTTATATCATGTGTAGACAAAGCCATGCTTGGAAGCTGTTGTTTTCAACCACATTTACGTACTGGAGTTGTTGATTCTGCTGAATTTATAGAAAATGTGTATGCCAGGGCTTACCAATTGGTTGAGAGTAGCACAGTGTACTGTGAAACTGTTTATATCTACTTTCCATCTTAGAATAATCCTGAGTAGCAGATCCTTGCACAGTGCTCATCACATTCCCTCCTATGCGTTAGGGAGATCACTCAGTTAACAGGGAGATCCAGGGACAGGTGGAAGGCTACCAGTTTAAGAGTGAAGGAAAGATTATTGTTTTACAGATCAGAATCCAATCTTTTTGTCCTCTGGTCTTTACATTAGTTTGACATGAGATGGTATTTTTCTCCAATATCATATAATTCTGTTTGAATGAGTTTAAGACTAATCTTACACTAGGAAGCCTAGTCAGCAGTAGAGATTAGCACATAATTAATAGAGTCATGCTCTGTGGAGTAGAGCAAGCAGAGATCTGAGTTGGTGATGAAAGGGTTGGGACCAACTGTAGTGCCCATAGTCTTGTGGGCACCCTGAGGAACACTAACCTTTAGCTATGACATGTGATCTGCTTAATTAGTGACCACTGTGCACAATGAGTGTCTGATCAAGGTTAGAGGTGAGAAAAAGAGGTAGAGAAAGACTCACTCCAATACCTTAAATATTCAAACGAATATCTGAACACCTACTATGTGCCAAGTTAATTACAGATGCTTGGGGACACTGGGGTGAAAAAGTACCTGCCCCTATGGAACTCACATTGTAGTAGAAGAGACACAGAGGTAAATAAATAGTTTCAGGCAGTAAAAGATAAAAGAAAACTGGGGCGCCTTGGTGGCTCAGTCTGTTAAGCATCCTATTACAACTCAGGTCATGATCTCGCAGTTCATAAGTTTGAGCCCCGCGTCGGGCTCTGTGCTGACAGCTTGGAGCCTAGAGCCTGCTTCCAATTCTGTGACTCCCTCTCTCTCTGCCCCTCCCCTGCTTTCTCTCTCTCTCTCTCTCTCTCTCTCTCTCTCTCTCTCTCTCTCAGGAAATGAATAAACATTAAAAAAAAAAAAAAGATAAAACTATAGTGAAGCATAAGGATGCAGTGTGGTGGGCTAGTCAACCTTGGTAAGGCAGTCACTAAAGCATGACCCAGGACAAATGAGAAGCTACCTAAGAGCTTTTTATGCAAAAGGACATCGAGTGCAGAGATCCTGATGAAGAAATGATCTTTGGGTATTCGAGGAACAAAAGAGAATCTTTGTGGCTGCAGCGTGCCGAGATAAGGAAGGGAAGGTGAGGTGAAGTTGGAGAGAAAAAGTAAAGCAAAGTTAAAAAAATGGATATCCCAGGAATGAATTCATCTTGAGAATATTGATTAATGATAAGTCAACAGTGCATATGTGTTTTAAAAGTGAAATTACCATATTTGTAGTTTTAAGGACAAAGCTGGAGGCTCAGTAGAATAACTAGGAATAAGTAGGCTGTCTTATGTCGAGAAAAGTAGCAAGATGGGGGAGCTTCAAAGCCTAGTGTTTGACATGCTGCTATTACCAAGCTGTTCGTATTGGAGTATCTCCAGTAGTAACACCAGTACATTTGTGTATGTTTTAAAAAACGATGGCAATCTCCTTTTAAAATACTGAAGGAGTTGAGTAGATCTTTGTTTCTGACAAGTCAACTCGATCCAATTCTCCCCTATAGTTCCTCTTACTACTGTTCCGTGTTTCCCCATCTTTTGCAGCAGGGGGTGGGGGAGGGGGATATGGATATCCTAAAAAACAGCCTTAACCTTCATTTGGGGATTTGTGCTGCTTAATTACTGTTTCCTTTACCATGAAGGTGGCTGTGTGTCATTGAAAGCTTGCCAATAAGATAAGCTATCTCTGCAAATAAAAACCATCTCAGGAAACCTCCACATTTTAGGGAATCAGGATGCTGGCACAATCTGCAGGTGAAATTTAATTTTGTATTCAAATGAACAAACCCATGCAGTTTGCTTGCAGAAACCAAGTGATTAGGCACACAGCTCATCCATAAATATGGATATTTTCCCATTCTAAGTTCTGTTTTGTTTGGAATACACTGAATGTTGAGGCAGTGTGGAGACTTGCCAAACATCTGGGCCTCTCTGACACTCCTGGACTCCAAGAAGTTCTCAAGTCTTTAAATTCCATCAGAGGCTTGCAGCTTACTGTTCATATTATAAACAGCAAAATCTAGGGCACATAAGTTTACTGGTCTATTTTTCTTTTGGCAGAGTTAAGATGCTCTGGTTTCAAGGAAATAGCATGCAACTTGCCAAATACTCCTTTCGACTCCTCTTGAGAAATCGTTCTGCCTCTAAGACTGTTCTGCCTGTGCTGACCTTATTTACAAAGGTACAGAGTGAAAAAGTAAAATTACTACTTCAAAAACATAAAGTATTAGAATGTTGGATGAAGAGAATTGTACATTGAAGAAAGGGGGAAAAAGTTGACGGAAAAGCAGTGGAACAAACTTTCCTCAGACCTGCTCCTCCAGTTTTCAGATCCACTTAGAACAGTACTACTCTCTTTTCTTTTAATGTTTGAGAGAGAGAAAGCATGTGTGCGTGAGCAGGGGAGAGGCAGAGGGAGACAGAGAGAGACGGAGAACCCCAAGTAGGTGCCACACTGTCCGCATACTCTCTTTTCTACCCAGACACCTCATTGTCTCACCATTTTCAGGGAGTAAACTAATATATTTAATAGTCATTTGATCCCTAGGTCAGAAGAAAGAACTATCAGAATAGATGATGTTTATAAATATATCACTTAGAAATACAGTTAATTCTTTTCATTTGTGGTAGCTATGTTCTATGAAGTCACCACAAACACTGAATTAGTGAACACCAAACCGTTCCTCCCAGGAGAAATACAAGGTTTGATTCCTGTGAGTTTCTGGTCACAACATTTTTGTCAACTGATCAATACATAACCTTGTTTGATGTATGTTTCTATTTAAAGACACTTTAATATATATTGTTGATTCATCAACGTCAAATTCATGGCCAACAGCACCACATCTCATGCCTGAACAAAGTTTATATAACACAATATTTTCTCTGTAAGACACATCACAGCTTTCTTGTGTTTAGAAACACTAGAAAGCACTTCAGCAGTGTGTGGGGACCATTCTAGGTAGCAAAATCAACAAAAAGTACAAACATGCAAAAAGCATGGCCGTCAGTAGATCATGAAAAGGACACTTGTTGACAGTAGGAGACCTGAAACAATAAGGTGGACCACTGTTTTGTTTGACCTCAGCTGGGAATGGACACTTTTGAGTGACTCAGATTTTTCACTTCTCTGTGCAAGTCCTCAAATATTTTTGAATGACCACAGAAGCACCACAAATAAGTTTCAATGATAAGCAACTGTGCAAATATTAAAGCTACAAATAACAAGGATTGACTGTACTTGTTTTCTAATCCCTAACACTAGTGTGAAGCCACCACTGTTTAAAATTTTTAAGAGCTTTTTCCCCATGAAATTTATAATACAAACATTGCTGAATTTCCTTTTGCTAGTTAACATTTCTTTGTGTGATCCATAATCAAAGAAAGAAATAAAGTACAGGGTAATGGACTTAACTTTAGTGAATAATAGTCCTGATTCAAGCAAAAAAGTTCCCTTGTTTATTAGGTTTTTCAGATTTCAGGCATTTTAGCAATCTGAAAATATTTGATGGCTGTCTAATAGTAAAGTTTAAGTCATTTTTTAAAATTGAATTTCTTGTTGAGGCTATAGTTTATAATTCTCTTTATATCCATAAGTATATAATGCATTGTTGGAAATTATGGAATAAAAATATTTCATCATCTGTGTCTATATATGCATATGAGAATTAACCACAAAAATAAAATAATCCCTTAAGGCTAATGGTGCTCATTTGGCCTAACAATTCTGCATTATTTGTCAGTATGAACAAAAGACAAGTTAGCCAAAAACATTTGCAAAAAAAAAAAAGAAAAAAGAAAAAAAACCACACTAATTTTCCATTTAGCTTAAAATTTGTAATGAATCCTTGATTCAGGTCATTAGGCATATAATTGGCCAATTAGATTGGCCATATGGCATATATTGGCCATAAGATTGGCCAATCCCTGAGTCATTCATAGGGAAGAGGGATAGGATGTGTTGATGGACTCAGCCTAAGTCAATAGGGAAGAGGGACAAGATGTGCTGATGGACTCAGCCTAAGTCAATTGGGGAGAGGGAGAGGATGTGCTGATGGACTCAGCCTAAGTCAATTGGGGAGAGGGAGAGGATGTGCTGATGGACTCAGCCTAAGTCAATTGGGGAGAGGGAGAGGATGTGCTGATGGACTCAGCCTAGGTCAATTGGGGAGAGGGACAGGATGTGCTGATGGACTCAGCCTAGGTCAACTGGGGAGAGGGAGAGGATGTGCTGATGGACTCAGCCTAGGTCAGTCGGGGAGAGGGAGAGGATGTGCTGATGGACTCAGCCTAAGTGAACTGTTCCACCCTTCTTGTTCAGGGATGACGTCAGCAACTGCTGAGAGCGGGTTCTGTGAGGCAAAAGCACAGAATTACTGCTACCAGAAAGGGGAATGGGATGGCCAACCCAACAAATGTCCACTGTATTTCAGGGACAGAGTGAATAAGTGCTCTTTTGGTGTCACGGAAAGTCCTAGATAAGGATGTTTGAATGGTCCAGACCACTGGTCTTTTTCCGTTCACAGGCCTCTTTAAAATTTGATGAACCTTTCCTTACAAAAATACATATACACATGATAACTTGCTCAGATTTTCATATTTACAAAAACAGAAAACATGATCAAGGTTCTATGGAGTTTTTTATTATAAAAGCAAAATGTTGGTATATTTGGTCCTTCTGTAGTTTAGCTTGTCCCTGTTTTGCTTCTGCTTTTAAAATCCTTGGTTGGGGGGCACCTGGGTGGCTAAGTTGAGTGTCCAAATTCAGCTCAAGTCTTCATCTCATGGTTCATGAGTTCAAGCCCCACCTCGGGCTGTATGCCGACAGTGTGAAGCCGGCTGGGGATTCTCTGTCTCTCTCCCTTTCTCTCTGCCCCTCCCCAACTCTCATGCTCTCTCTTTCTTGCTCTCTCAAAATAAATAAGTAAACTTTAAAAATAAATAAATAAAATCCTCTGTTGGGGGTGCCTGGGTGACTCAGTTGATTAAGCATCTGAATCTTGATTTCAGTTCAGGTCATGGTCTCATGGTTTGTGGGATCAAGCCCCACATCGGGCTCTGCGTTTACAGCACAGAGCTTGCTTGGAATTCTCTCTCCCCCTCTCTCTCTGCCCGTCCCATGTTCACGCGAGCTTGTACACTCTCTCGCTCTTTCTCAAAATAAATAATAAAAAAATATGTTGACTTTTTGTAACTTTCTCAGAAAATTTCACATGATTATCTTGAAACATAACAGACTATCCATAATCTGTTTATTGATGATGCTCATAATAAATGATGAGCCTAATTCTCTGAAGCAGGAAGTCAGGGCCAGAAAGACCCTTCTGAAGAAAAACTGCCTTTTGAGGATCTGGGTCCCTATTTTGAAACAAGTTGGGAGTTAAGCTGGAGGAGGGGCCTTTCTTTTATATAACAGCTCACCTCTTCCTGTCATGTTAAAAAGCGGGTTTTATATAAGCATCAGTAACGTTGAGTCTATTTTCAGCTCGTGCAAGAGAACCTATAGCTAGTCGCTGTTCATAGAGTCTAGGGCTGAGAAGATTTTAAAATCTGCCAGAGATCCATAGCATTCTAAACAGATTCCTCTACTAGGTGGTTAAAGAATACAAACAACAACAGGCACTAAAACTTGCTTGCTCCTATAGTGGAGAATTAACCTGGGAAATTTATTACTGATGCTTGTAATGAGAAAAAAGGAAGACCATTAAAGAGTTGGTACAGTCATGATCCAAAGTAAATAGAGATTTCTCCCTTTTTGAAGGTGGGGCAATCACTATCTAACTCCATCTCAGTGAGTTTATTCCTGTGGACTGATGAGGAAAATCAGGCAGGCAAAGCTCAACGCCTCCAAAACCAGACTCTCAGCTATTATGGTCATGTTAGCCAGGCCAGAAAAGTGCTCCTGACATAGGAAGGACAAAGCCCTTGACTAGAGTCAATGAAAGATAATCTTCCCCAATATGAATTAGATAAAGCCAGTAACAAAAAATATAAGCATTTAAATTATGGTGTGTTTGTGTATATATCTATGTTTACACATATATACTAAATCTAGATGCTTAATTTGTTACACATGTATGTGTATGTATATGTGATATGTACATATTAATGTACACACATATACATGTGTAGCAAATGTAAGCATCTAAATTTAGTATATATGTGTATACATTTATGTATAGGTAGATTTATTAATTGTGAAAAATCAAAACTGCTAAAAAGTGCTGACGGCCCGTTTACCGTGAAACTCTAGCTATTTATAGGATTCTATGGCAATGTTTTGCTTTGGAACTAAAACAGTATAACTAACCTGGTGAAAAAACAAATCCTTTAAAATAAGCATAATCTGCTTCTTGTGGTTTTTGTTGGGCTACATGTCATTCCTTGGATTTAATGGCTTTATTTTTTCCTTCCTGTAGGATCCATGCCCCCTTTGTGATGAAGCCAAGGAAGTGCTGGAGGCTTATAAAAACAGGGTAACACCAGTTTCCCCCTCTGCTATCTGCAAGTAGAGCATTCCTATCCAACCTTCATATGCCGAAGTGGTCAGAAGCAAAGGAGCATTTAACGTTAATTTATGTAGAAAAAATTTTTAGCATTCCCAGACCCAAAAAATAACCTCTCTCAGGCTTTCCCGATACTTCAGGACACATCTTGCTAAAGGATGCACAGAATAAACCGAGGTAAAGCACAGATGCTCACAGACACAGTTCAAAGCTCTCGGGGCTGGATGTGGGATGCTGCCGTAGGTTCGCGGGGAAGGAGCTTGGCGGCACCACTCTCGCTGCTCACGGTGCGCCGTGACTCTAGAATGGCCAAACGCTGAGCACTTTTTTCACCTTTCACCTTTTTTCATGAAAGCAAAAATCCCTTTCCGTTTTTTTTTTTTTTCAGGTAGCAAAACAGGTACTAATGTAGGTCTTTCATAACGGCCAAGTGGCCTGATGCAAACTTTCAAAAAGCGGGGGAAACCTGCCTAACAGAGTGTGGCTTTATGTACATGGAATGGAGAGCATAGGTAGTACAGAGTGTTTGCCTGGATCCTTTCTTTAGGAAGAAATTAAATGATTTTTCATTTAAATTTTCTTTCTATTCTTCAGAGAGAGATTTCAGTGCTAATTTCCACAAAACTCATTACCCCGAAGTGTTTTTCTCTGAGCAGTGCTGGTTTTCTTACTCTGACTCTTAATATGAATCAAAGCTAACTAGCAGGTGCCATGTTGATGCTTTCTTTAAACTTTTGTCCGCATTCCTTTTACCTTACTCTGTCATTTCCCCCGAGGTGTTTTCCTGCAGCAAGCCATGACACCTTTCCCGTTCTCACATGCAAAGCACATCTGTCTTGATTCTCAGCCTCCCGGTCGGGACGTATTTTATTTCACTGGAAATGGAGTAGTGACCTGACGCTGAATGTAAACAGGTGTGGCAGAAAAATGGCAAAACAGAGAGTTAAAGAATATAATGAAATCAATCAGGTTGTGGAAATCAGGGACATGAGATCACTTGGGACCTCAGACCACAGCAAACCCCTCCACATGAGAGCAAGTCTGGGCATCAGGTTGGCACTGTGGCTGTTGTATCATTCCGTGGTCTCCAAAATTCAGAGCTTTAGTCTGTCTCTGTTTCAGTTTATTTTACAGGAGGTGGACATCACACTTCCAGAAAACTCTGCTTGGTATCAAAGGTATAAATTTGACATCCCCGTCTTTCATTTGAATGGCCAGTTTCTGATGATGCATCGAGTAGACATCTCAAAACTTGAAAAGCAGCTCCAGAAACTTGAGCGGCAAGGTTTATGATCCTCCACCCTCTCTGTCCAGATGGCATCTTCCTGAGGACATGACCGTGGCCTTTCACACACCCTACAGACGTTCTAGACCAGGTGGTGCCCAATAAATGGTGACATTACTTTTCCAATTGGTGGCTGTACCGATGTGGGAATGGTTTACCTGTGGGCACTTTATAAAATAAGAGGAGTGTATTGGCAGCGAGAGGATGATGGAGGGCGGGAGAGGTCTGTTTGTTTTATTTATTCTTCCTTTTTGTATTAATATGGAAGCATTTCACATGCACACTGGATGGTACAGTTTATAGGAAGAAGGCTCTGCATCCCTGCTGCTGCCCTAAGGGCTTAACTTTTTAATGAAAGAATAAATGCTCTTCTACTCAGTAGATAAAGTGAAATGTGAATTGTTAATAACTGTGCACAGTCAATAAAGGGATGTTTTAACAAATACATCTGCATGAAGCCTATTTCAGTGGGATTTAATAATACCTGTTTAAAATTAGAATTCATTTTTTGGGGGGTAGAAGAGAATAATTATCCTAGTGAAAAAGACTTCATTTGAGAAAAACAAAAGAAGGATTTATACCTCCAAAATGTACATAAGAATCTCAACATGCTTTACACGTAGTCAGTGAATTGATTCATAATATTTGAGGGCTGCCTTGGATAGTTATTCACTCGTCATCAATTGAGTTAATTCAAATTGTAAAACAGTATCAGGTTTTAATATCTTGGAGAAAATTCACTTCTGGACATAACTGGATAGCTATGTCATCTAAAGACAATATTCTTCACCATTTAGGCAAAGTATTAAAAATGTGGTTGTGTACCCTGGCTTATATTTAGGCAGGTTCGACCAATAGAGCAATGGCTTCGCTTTAAAACAAAATTGCCTTTTTCTCTTAAAATCACGTCACTGTAATTTCATCTATAATGAAATTCTTTTGTGAACTATTTTAATGAATTTGGATATTGTGAGTCACTTGGCTAGATTTTAATTTGAACAGTATGATTTAGTCTCAGAAATTCTAGAATATTAGAGCTGGCCAACTTTATACATGGTCTAGTCCCACCCCTTCATTTCATACACAATGAGAAATCTGACATTCAGAGAGTTTCAGGGACTTAGCCTAAGGTAATGTAGCCAGTCAGCTGTTGGACCAGGTCTTGCTACCCACCCTGAATTTCCAGTGCTACCTGGGCTCACTGTAGGGACCTCCTTGTATTATGTCACATACAACATCCTCAATGATTCTGTACTCAACACAGATTTGGGAGCAACTTAAAAAGCCTTCCAAAGTGACAAGAGGGAAAAAAAAACCATTACAATTGAATAGCACTGTTTATAATTTACAAATTTCTGGGACACATTTGATATTATTTGTTGAGCCCCATGGCAGGCAATATTCTAGGATGACCCCAGCAAACCCTCACCCTCGTATAATTCCTTCCCCCTTTGAGTGTGGATGGAACTCACTGAATATGATGAAATATCACTGCTGTGTTTATGTTACATCATATGGCAAAACGAAGATCATCCTGGTTGGGCATGATCTCATCAGGTGAGCCCTCTTAAAGCAGAGTTCCCTCTGGCTGGTTGCAGAAGAAATCCGAGATGTGGGGCGCCTGGGTGGCGCAGTCGGTTAAGCGTCCGACTTCAGCCAGGTCACGATCTTGCGGTCCGTGAGTTCGAGCCCCGCGTCGGGCTCTGGGCTGATGGCTCAGAGCCTGGAGCCTGTTTCCGATTCTGTGTCTCCCTCTCTCTCTGCCCCTCCCCCGTTCATGCTCTCTCTGTCCCAAAAATAAATAAAATGTTGAAAAAAAAAATTAAAAAAAAAAGAAATCCGAGATGTGCTCCAGCTGGCCTAAGCATCAGTGTTGTGAACTGCCTAGTGGGGCCACATAGCAAGAAACTGTGGGTGGCTGCTAGGAGCCGAGAGCAGTTATTGGTCAACAGCTGGCAGGAAAATGGGGACATCAGTCCTACAGCTTCGAGAAATGAATTCTGTCAACAATCAGTGAGCCTAGAAGAGGATCCTGAGCTCCACATGAGAACCGGAGCCTTGCATAACACCTTGATTTCAGCTGAGGCTGTGATGAGAGAATTCAGCCACAACATGCACATACTTCTGACCTGCAGAAACTGAGATAATATGGGTGCCTGGGTGGCTCAGGCAGTTAAGTGTCCCATTTCCCCTTAGGTCATGATCTCATTGATCATGAGTTCCAGCCCTGCATTGGGCTCTGCACCAAAAAGTGAAGAGCCTGCCTAGGATTCTCTCTCTCTCTCTCTCTCTCTCTCTCTCTCTCTGCCCGTCCCCCACTTTCTCTCAATCTCTCTCAAAAATAAATAAACTTAAGAAAAAAAAAGAATCTGAGATAAACGTGTGTTGTTTCAAGCTACTAAGTTCATGGTCAATTGTTGCACAGCTATAGAGATCTAAGAGAAGTCCCTACAACACTGAAGCACGATGGCAGGTGGTGGGAGCACAATAATGAATGAGTCTATGTCTTAGACCATCACTGTCTCCTGGGGAGCAGGGAGAGGCAAGTTAATAAAGCAGTGATGGCTAGAACTGAGACATGTATAAAATGGCAAGGCAGCCAGATGGGTAATGTAGCAAGAAATCTTCACAGAAAATTAGACTAGGATTTGATGGTTGAATAGGAGCAATAGAGTGGGGCTGGGAATAAGGAGCATGTTCCATTTGAAGGAACAGCATGTGGAAAATAAGAATATGCAAGGGCATGGCATGTTTAGAAAGTTGCAGGTGGTTTTGTGTGGCTGGAGTAAAGAACATGCAGCCAAATAGATTTGGGGTCTACACTGCGAGGGACCTCAGGTAATGTGGTTTTTCCCCCTTGTAACCATGTCCTCCTTTACTTCTTGCCCTCATCCACAGTAAGCCCTTCGGGTTCAGGATCCTTCAGGGGTATCTGGCCTCTCTATCCCATCCTCCTTGGTCCTTATAGTCCTCAAGCATGCTAAGCTCAGCAGTACTCTCCAGCAACCCTGTGGGACATTCACATCTTCAAGGCCAATGAGGAAGGGGGCCATAGGTAAGACGGTCCATTTGTGTGGCTGCAGACATCCTGAGAGCTATGTGTCCTCTGTGTCCTAGGGTTGCTGATTCTTCTCCTGGGTCACCAGTGAGAGAAGTTCCGAGAGTTTAGAGTCTGCTGAGCTAAAAGAGAATCCATGGCCTGGCCAGGGACCCTGGGAGTTTGTTCTTTCGGAGCACTTCCTGCCTAAGTATAAGCATGTGGTTATAGGTGTACAGGAAGTGCAGAGGCTTCATCCAAACAACACATTTCTGACATTAGATTTTCAAACAAGTAGGGGCGCCTGGGTGGCTGGCTCAATTGGTTAAGCATCTGACTCTTGATTTCAGATCAGGTCATGATCTCACAGTTGGTGAGATCAAGCCCTACATCTGGCTTTTTGCTGACAGCAAGGAGCCTGCTTGGGATTCTCTCTCTACCTCTCTGTCAAAATAAATAAAAAACATTAATAAAAAAAAAAAAGAATTTCAAACAAATAAAAACCCGTATACTTTCAGGGTGTTAAAGTGTTGGCTGACGCACCATGAAAACAGTAGATGTTACATTCCAAAGGAGTTACTGCATCACATAAACATGCTGGAGACTGACAAGACAGGATATCTGGAGGATTTTTGTTTTTCTTTTTTAAGTAAAGTGTTCTTTCACTTCTCACTAAAGTAAAAGGTTGCGGTCACCTAATGTCAAGAGAAAGGGACGTGCGGGGGACTCATCAGAAAGCCTGATGTGTGTCCCAAGGTAGTAGGGAGAAAGAACGCAGCGGTCTTGCCCTGCTGGCAAGTCACCTGAGAGACGAACTAGCAAGCCGCTCCGACTGCGGAGTGTAGACCTGCCATCGCTCTGAGCTTCCCCAGAAGAATAGATCAGATGTGGGCCCAATGTGAGAGAGGGCAGGCTGGGGGAGCCTCAGGAGAGAAGCAGGGATGGAATCCTAGGCTCCTTGGGGCTGAGGAAGCAAGCAGCTATTGAGATGGAGAGTGCATTTGCCGAAATCAAGGGAACTGCAGGTGAAACATCTCCCAAAACCCCGCAAAGGCCCCTGTGAAACGTCTACTGTAAATGTCTGCCAGGCCTGGGAGGCTGGAAGCCAGCTCACAACTTCACCACTCAGTGACAACACTCCTGCCCCTGACCACGTTTTCTGCCTTTCCCCATCCCAGTTCTACAAGAACCAGAGCTTCCAGGAGCAAGGAAAGAAAGGCCTTCCCCTTCCACAGCTTCCCACCGGCACATGGCTTCACACTACCCTGCAGGTAAGACAACTTTAAAGCAAGTTCTAACTTTTGATTTTTGACATAGCAACAGACACATTAATCACAGTTTAAAGTGGACACGGTGGGGCACCTGGGTGGCTCAGCTGGTTGAGCAGTTGAGTGTCGGACTTCAGCTCAGGTCGTGAACTCGTGAGTTCGTGAGTTCGAGAGTTCGAGCCCTACACTGGACTCAAGGCTGTCAGCCTGTCAGCAGGGAGCCCTCTTCGCATCTTCTGTCCCTTTCTCTCTGCTCCTCCCCAACTCGCGCTCTCCCAAAAATAAGTAAATATTTAAAACAATAAAAATAAAAATAAAGTGACCACAGGACTTTCTGCTGGCTGAGAATACTCGGAAGAATCCTGACACTTACTACAGTTTTTATTTTTTATCCTGAACAGAGTAAGAAATCCCACCACTGAATACATTTTATAAGGATAGCGGGAGACATAAATAAAGATGCTTTCTGATTGTATTCCACATTCAGAGTATTGATTATGTGTGCCTAATGTTGTTTTTTTACCTATAGATATTCTGTCAATCTACTTATTAATTCACATTTGAGACAGGAATGTGGTCATGTGACTAAGAATCCTGGAGGGCTTTAGTAAACCCTCTGTTCCACTAGCTGAAAAATAGAAAGGTAGATATCTAGAAACACAGCATCTAATAGGTAGTTTGATTATCCCCCTGTTGATAAGTATTAGACAATGTTCAGTAATTACTGTAGTTGTTTTCATACTTTTCCTTTCTGAAATTATGTTTGCAGGCATCAATTTGTTTTTACATAAAGACTAATTTTGACTCAAGAAGCTCATCATAATATTCTCCCACTTCCAAAGTAAATACCAATATAAACTTTTTTTTTTTTCCTAAGCTAATGCTTTAAAAAGGGGGGCGCCTGGGTGGCGCAGTCGGTTAAGCGTCCGACTTCAGCCAGGTCACGATCTCGCGGTCCGTGAGTTCGAGCCCCGCGTCAGGCTCTGGGCTGATGGCTCAGAGCCTGGAGCCTGTTTCCGATTCTGTATCTCCCTCTCTCTCTGCCCCTCCCCCGTTCATGCTCTGTCTCTCTCTGTCCCAAAAATAAATAAAAAAACGTTGAAAAAAAAAAATTTAAAAAGGAGTGGGGGGCACCTGGGTGGCTCAGTCAGTTAGGCATCTAACTTCAGCTTAAGTCATGATCCCACGGTTTGTGAGTTCAAGCGCTGCACTGGGCTCTGTACTGACAGCATGGAGCCTGCTTGGGATTCTCTCTCTGCCTCTCTCTCTCTCTCTCTCTCTCTCTCTCACTTTCTCTCTCACTTTCTCTCTCAAAATAAACAAACATTTAAACAATAAAATGAAATAAAAAGGAGTGGAATAAACAATTGCTGCTCTTGGTTACAGTGTTGCTTTCTCCAGATGTCTCATACAACATTAAAAGGGCTTACTGGAAAACATCCTTTTGGCCAATTTATTGCAGGAAGCAGGGGCTCACTCAGACTAGGGTTGTTCTGTTTGTTGATAATAATGCAGCAACTCATGGAAATCTGACAACAAGAATCACAGTGGGGCCGGGCTGCAGGAAATAGTCTTGGAGAGCCACAGAAATGGAGGCAGCACCGTTGACACGGTGCCTCAGCCTCTTTCTTTCCCCTCCTGACTCACCAGCTCCCCTCCTTACTCACAGTATCTGCTTTCTCATCACTGCAGCTTGCCCGTGCCCATCATTTCTGCTGATCCTTGTGTTCAGCAATACAGGGGTCTGAGTCTCCAGCTTCGTTATTCTGAAATCCCAAAAGAGGGATTTTACTCAGCTTGTTAATTACTAGCAGCCACCCAAGTCGTGTCGGCTGGCTGGGACTATCGCCGAAGCCACCCTTGGATCACGTGCCTAGCCTTGATCCAGTCAGCTCGGGGAGCCAAGGTGAGGTGGTGAGCAAATCAGTCACTGCCCACTCAGCAGAGACTGAAAGGATGACTGGTAATGATCGATCACGCAGCAGGTTTGAGAGCATGTCACTCCATCATATTCAAGAGAAGTCAAGAGGAACAGTTTCTAAGTTGATTTATGTCCTACTCATGGGAATAATGAGGACTTGAACCAGGGCAACGGGAGTTAGACAGAAAGAGGTATCAAGACGCATTTCAGAGAGAGGTTGACAAATCTTCATGACTGACTGGAGAGGTGTGGGGGAGAGAGAGTAGAAGACAGCATGAAGTCTGAGATGACCGCCAGCCTTCTTGCTGTGGCTACTGGGTAAATCCTAGCACTTACTTTTCTTTGAGACAGAGAGCATAAAAGGAAGGGAGGTTAGTTTTTGGTTGTGCTTGGTGGATGGGAAAGGTGGGACAAGGTGAATTTGCCATGCCTGTGGGATATCCAGTAAAGATTAAAGTTGGAAGTTCAAATCAGAGGTTTGGGCTGGAGGTGCAGATCCGAGAGTCCCCATAATATGGCCGGAACTGCATCCATCAAACACGGGCAGAGAAAAGTGAGCTAGGACTAAGCCCAGGGAAATACCAAACTTGACCATATGGACAGAGGAAAAACCAAGAGAAGAAAAAGAGAATAAGAGGCGTGGGGAAAGGTCATCTAATTTGTATTCTTTGCTGCCTTTGATTATATGATAATACCACGCGCTATTCTATGCAGTGAGGACAGGGCAGCAGATGGACAGCCAAGGGTCCTACTCAGAGGCTTGCATTCTAAAGGGAGAGATAAGCAACAAAGTTATCACATCAATGGAGAAGAGCCATTTCTTGACAGTCAGAAAAGGGAATTTTCCCCAGACTAGGTGACAGTATCTAATGTCAAAAGAGCTAGGATGAGGAATTAAAAGAAGACGACACTGGACTTGAAAATTAGTATATCAGTGCTGTGTTAGGCTGAATAATGCCCCCCCAAAGGTATCCAGGCCCTAATTCCCTAGAACCTATGAATGTTACCTTATATACAAAGGGTCTTTGCAGATGCCATTAAGTTAAGGATCTTAAGATAGGGAAGCTACCCTGGATTATGCAGGTGGGTCCTAAATCTAACCACGAGTGTCCCTGCAAGAGGGAGACAGAGCTAGTACAGAAGATGAAGTATGAGATATGACAACAGAAGCAAGAGGCTGGGATGATACAAGAAAGGGTCATGAGCCAAGGAACGCAAGTGGCCTCCAGAAGCTAGAAAAGACAAACAGATTCTCCCCTAGCGCCTTCAGAAGGAACATGTGTTGCCAACATCTTGACTTCAGCCCGGTGAAAGTGATTTAGGGCTTCTTCTGCCCTATGGAACTATAAAAGAATAAACTTTTATTGTTCTACACCACCAAGTTTATGGTAATTTGTTGCAGCAGCAATAAGAAACTAATACAAATGATGACTCAATCTTATTAAGAGAAATTTTGGTAGGGAAAAGGAAGAAGATATAGCCTGAAAGAAATTTGCAGTAGGATGGGAAGTGGAAGGTGCAGAAAAGGCTGTAGAGTGTCTCTTTCAGGAAGTTTTCAAACATATTTTGCTTAAAGAGGACAATTAAGAGAACAAAAAGCATCAGAAGAGTTGATTAACCGATTAGCTCAATACTCGAAAATGGCAAGCCATTTGTGAAAGTACCATAACTTTTAGCTTATCTTAGAAGAGCTAAGCATTTAGGCAGTAGTTCAGGGGCTTCGAGAGTGACTCTGATACTGGAGAGTAGACCATGGCAACCCATCCCCATCCACAGACGCACATACCAGACCCAGGGCTCTTGTTCACCACAGAGACCAAAATATTTTGACACTGGGACCTAGAGTCCTGCACCGGGCACAGATCTTCTATCTCTCTATTAAACAGGAATCCATGAACAGTGAGGCACAGCCAACAGACAATGGTCTCATCTAGCTGGTCTTTCATTTAGACGCTGATGTTCAGCATTTTACCTCCCCTCTCACGTTCAAAAAGAATGACCACCAAAGCCAAAGTCCTTTGGAGTTATGAAGGATAGAAGGAATAAAGCTTCAGGAGAAGGGAGAAACATTAAAATCACACAAAACATGGAGAAGAAAAGCTCATAGGAGCAGCACCAGCCAAAAGATTGGACACAACAGGAAGAATCCAGCCAAAGGCCCACACTGAGTGGCAAAGGCATCCTTTCTTCATGCCAAAATGTTATATTTGAACTATTCCTGATGGAAAGCTTTCACCCTTAGAAATAAGGTAGGGCTAATATTAATTGAAGCTTTTCTTAATAATTTGGAAACACTAAGAAAGAGAGAGGATACAAGTTAAAGGAAACTTCAGGCTATGGCCTCATTGTGCTACTCACAATTCAACCACACAATCCAACTCCGCTGGGAAACCCTGATAGGCTTTACTGCAGCACTGTATTGCACAGAAGACCCCCAGCAATGATCCCAAGTCGTCTTTTTTTTTTAAGTTTATTTATTTATTGGGGGGGGGGTGCAAAGATACAGGGAGAGAGAGAATCCCAAGCAGGCTCCTCACTGTCGTCTGCAGAGAGCCCAATATGGGGTACAATCCCACAAACCGTGATATCGTGACCTGAGCCAGCTGAGAAACTCCCTTATTCCTTGGCCAGGCAAGTGAGGCAGTGTCATATGTTTTTTTGTTAGGAATGTAATGCTAAGAAGGGAAAACGGGCATCTATTCATGACCTGGTAAAAAAGAGCTGTTAGAAGTTGGGAAGGAACTGCCAGAGGAGCTAAGTTTCAGGAGTTAACTCCACCTCCCCCTATGTTCTCTTTGTAAAGTTATCCCAAAGTAAGGCCAGCATCACTCTTTTAAGGTTGAAGGAGATTAAGACATTCAGAAATCAGATTGTGGGATTTATTCCCATTGTGATTGCTGACTTCTAGTATCAGCCTTTTGTTCTGCATGACAGCTCTCATCTTGCAAACTAGCAAGATTCTTAAATTTGGCAAGGATCCTGCTCTGTGAAGCATTTTCAAGTTAGAGTTTTTAGCAATGTCACATTTCTCTAAGCCCTTAATAAAGAAAAGGTTGCAAGGGCAAAAGAAGCAATGGAGTTCTCACCTACTAGCCTAAAACAACTTCCCAGCTGGCAGGTGCAACATGTCCAGGGTGATCACAGTCTGTGAGTTACCAAAGGATTTTATCTTTTTCTTTAAACCTCTTTACCAAGTAACTATAATAGCTAAAACATAATGATCTATTTCCCCCTTTTGCTCGATTCATTTAAAATGGTATTTTCTAGAGACGCCTGGGTGGCTCAGTGTGTTAAGTGCCCAACTTTGGCTCAGGTCATGATCTCGTGATTCGTGAGTTCGAGCCCCGCGTTGGGCTCTGTGCTGACAGCTCAGAGCCTGGAACCCATTTCGGATTCTGTGTCTCCTGCTCTCTGCCCCTCCCCTGCTCACTCTCTGTCTCTCTCTCCCTCAAAAATAAACAAACATTAAAAAAAATTTAAATAAATAAAATGGTATTTTCTATTTGTATATGTGTGATTACATAAAAATGCAATTATTACATTTCTTGATATGTTCTATAACCTATACACCAAGTGAGACCCAAGAATGCCTTCAAGAGAAATAAAGGATACTGCTGTCATTCTCCATACATTTTCCAGGAGTAAGTAAGAGCAGAACAGATAATTACAAATATGGAAGAAGCAGCATCACTTTGCCAAAGGTGCAGAGAGCCTACAATTATGTGCAATTCCCTACTTAGACTTTTTCGTTATGCTGAACATTGAAACAAAGATAATGATTGGGAGGAGAAAAGGGAAAGGAGGAAACTGAAACACTGAATGTAAGGAGTTCATTTAAATGGAGATGTCGCCTCACCCTAAGGGGGCAAGCAAGAGTCTGATAATCCCACAGGCACTCTGTTGTCATTTTTTTTTTTTTTTAAACCATGGATTTGGGATCCTTATAAATGTTCCTTATTGTTGTGAAGTCAAGAATGGTTTCTCCTGCTCACAAAACATGATCACTTTCTATTGGTATTTTTTAGTGTTCTGACTGGTTTTGCCTATCTGGAAAAGATACATCTTCAACCATTGGAAATAAATCTGTTTCTTCTCTGCCAAGTCCGTAATATGATCCTTTTCTATCACTGACAGCACCATCAGATAAGGAGACATGCCTTGCTTGGTTAGAAGTATGCTGAGATTTTTAGCAGGAGCAAGAATATAGTTAGAGACCCAGATTAAGACAGGTTCAGCACACTTTAAAAATTTTCGGTTCTGTACTGGAGGTATCCTCCTGAGCCCCAGTTTGACTATGGGACTCATTCAGGGCTGACATCCTTCCAAATCAGGTGTCTCAGGAAATGGAGAGAGGAGGCCTTTAAGACGGGCTGCAGCAAGTGAAGTTTAGATGAGACTAGATGGGTGCAGCGTTTTGGTCTCTTGAGATTCTCAGGGTCTTCTCCACCCCCTCAAACTAAAGATGAGTTTCCACCAGAATGAACTGGGGAGGGGGAGGCAAATCTGAAGATGAGCAAACCATAGTGCCACTCAGAGGCATCAGAAACTAAAGTCTGAGGGGCGTCTGGGTGGCTCAATAGGTTAAGCAGCCGACTCTTGATTTCAGCTCAGTCCATGATCTCATGGTTCATAAGTTCAAGCCCCACATTGGGCTCTGTGCTCACAGTGCAGAGCCTGCTTCAGATCATCTGTCTTCCTCTCTCTCTGCCCCTCCTGCACTCACACTCCTTCTCTCTCTCAAAAATAAATAAATGTAAAAAAAAAAAAAAAAGGAAAGAAACTAAAGTCTAAGATTCTGCAATAGCACAGATTTTTTTTTTCTTATGCCCTTTCATCACTTGTGAGTAAAATGTAGAACAGAAGGGGAATAACAGTTACACTACCTAGAGTTGTATGGCATTTTCTATTTTCCCCAACTTTTATTTTTTTTAAACTGTTTTATTTTATTCTTTCAGCAATCTGTGATATAAATAGAGCCAGTATTATTATCTTTATTTCTGAGATGAGAACAGTGAGGCCCAGAAAGGGGAGGTGACCTCCATCAAATCATGCAGTGACTCAAAGACGGCCCAAGGAATAATACCCAGTTCTGCTCTCATTTAATCTAAAACATTTACCCTACTGGCTTTAAACGTCCCTTTCCTCCTTCGTTTTTGGTGGCGGTTCTCTTTTGAAACGATCCCTCGCCAACTGTAGAGTGAAGACGGATCCACGTTCAGAGTTGCAGAGAACTGTTGTTTAAAGGCCCCCCAAGGGGCCTGCTTCCATTGCTTACCTGCAAAGCCAATGTTTGAACCTGTGACGGAAGTCCCTTAGAGGCATCTGTTGGGATTGCTCCCACCCGAGACGGCTGTAATTAGCTCTGCTAACAACTGTGATTGAACAGGGTTTGTTGTAGTCATTGTTCACTGACAGGCACAGAAAAGAGCCACATCTCAGCAAGTGGTGTTCTAAATGGTGTTTCCTGCTTGGTTAAACTCACATACGGCACTTGTCAGGGATGCTATTCCCAAACTCGGCTAGCAGCAGGCAACGTCATTGCCAACACCTTCCAGAGCCCATGGAGAAGGCCATGACAGATTCTCAGGGAATGCACTGCCACGCAATGGGAAAGACTGTCTCTATTTGACCTTGCCCAGGATCTGGCTGCCCCTCCTTCTTATGGAAAACACAGGTGTGGCCTGGCATGATTAAGGGAAAAGGCAGTCTTTGTATTCCTGATCCTAAAGACTCCCACAGTTTCAGATCTCCCCTTTGAGAACACTTGTAAGCGAAAGTTCTAATGTGTGGTACATTCGGCCCATGCTTTTCTGAGACTGTGCTCTTATTAGAAGCAAAACAAAATGCTGCTTATGAACACCTGCTGGTGAGCACCAAGCCAAGAGGCAGCGTGGGCGTTGGATGAGAGGTGTTGCCCTGGCAGTAAATCTAAGTTGCTCACACCAAAGTAATGGTTTCTAGGGAAGCTATCTGAGCAAGAGGCAAATACTTAGTCATTCAGAGCAGGCCATAAAGGAGTGCTTCTTTCCAACAAGGGAAGGTCTGATTCCAAAGAGCTTAAAAAATGGTTAGCATTTCTCTCTTCAATCCATCCTTTTATTCACAATATATATTTCTTTGTTAAGAAATAGGAGGCTCTGTAATCAAACCCTTGTTGACAAGTTGTTAAAGAGCTACAATTTATCTGCTTGGTGTTACTTCAACAATAGTTTTTGCATTATGATTCTAAGTCACTTAATAAAAGAGTACCCAGGCCCTGGTGTGGTCTAAAATACTGGAAGCTTTGGTGGCTCAGTCAGTTAAACGTCCAGCTCTTGATTTCAGTGCAGGTCATGATCTCACGGTCTTGACATTGAGCCCTGCATCCCAGCTCTGTTCTGAGAGTATGGACCTTGCTGAAGATTCTCTCTCTCCCTCTCTCTGCCCTTCCCCCATGCTTGCACAGGTGTGGTTATGGGCACACACTCTCTCTCTCAAAAAACAGAACAGAATAGGGGCGCCTCAGTGGCTCGGTTGGTTAAGTGTCTGACTCTTGGTTTCGGCTCAGGTCATGATCTCACAATTCATGAGTTTGAGCCCCTCTGCTGACAGCACGGAGCCTGCCTCAGATTCTATCTCTCCCTCTCTCCCTGCTCCCGCCCCCCCCGCCACCAAGTAAATAAGTAAACTTAAAAAAATAATAAAATAAAATAAAAAATAAATAAAATAAAAAATAAAATAAAATAAAATAAAATAAAATAAAATAAAATAAAATAAAATAAAATAAAATAGTGTTGTATGTATCTTGTGTCTTCTTACCTACTCCCCAACACCACCAAGTTTTAAGATTCGACTTCTTAAGCATTTCCTATAATCGGTCTCCTTGTTTCAGCGTTCACTGCTATTGCCGCCATAGTTCAAGGATTTATCGTCTCTTACCTACGTACTGCAAAAGCCCAGTCTCCTAAACGGTCTCCCCTGCTCACTGGCCTCCCACCCCATCTCCCATCCATCTTATCATCACCTCCAATTATCCTTCCAAATCACAGGCCAAATCGGATCACTCACAAACCCATTATGGCTCTCCAATGCCCACAGAAATGAAGACCAAACTAGAGAATTCAGCATCATAGTAAAAGCCCTGCATCTAGCCTCTATATAGTGTATCATTCATGTATCCTAATTCCTACTGATTCCAGATAAATTACCCTTGCATTAAAAAACCATCATTTCGTATCTTGGAGCCTTCCATCTTACAAAATCACCCTTCTGTTTCAATTCAATTGCAGCTTCCTCCAGGAAATTTTCCACCCTTTCTTCCAACCCAAATCAATCACTGTCTCCTCCAAGCTCATAAAGCACCATAGATATGTGTATATATGGTTTATTGAGATATGAGTCACATACCATACAATCCACCCATGTAAAGTGTACAATGTGATGTTTTTTAGTATAGACTTGTGCAGTCATCACAATTTTAGAACATTTTAATCACCCCAAAAAGGAATCCTGTACCCATTAAGAGTGCCTTCCCATTTGTCCTCCCCCCGGCCCTACGCAATCCTAATCTACTTTCTATCTCTATAGATTTGCCTATTCACAAAACTTCATGTAACTGGAATCCTACAATACGTGGTTCTTTGTGACTGGCTTTTCTCATTTTACACATTTTTTCCAGAGTTCATCCATGTTTTAGCACATATCAGTACTTCATTCCATTTTATTGTTAACAGTCCGACGTATGGATACACTATGTTTTATTTATTTTTTAAATTAATGACATTTGGGTTGTTACAACATTTTAGCAATTATAATGCCTCATGTAGACTTTGATTGTCATTTAGTATGTATGGCTTAGTACTAGAGGGTTTTCGTTTGTTTGGCCTGGGTCTGTTTTATCACTTGATGATAAACTCCTATGGACAAAGAACATTATTTTCATTCCATAATCTCATATGCCAAGTATTCAATAAATGTTTGAAAGATGGATAAATGCGCAGATATCAGAGGTTTTTACTGTCAATTATAATACAAGGTACTCCAAATAAAAATATTAGAGTGGAAGCAGTAATAACACAAGGAGAATCCCCATAAATTTACCCAGTAAATTATAACAAACACAGGTGGTTCTTAAATAAACTTTAATCTTGGCGCTATTTCCTGGAACTCCACACATGGATCCTACAGTTGATTTTTTTCATGGAAGCAGTTCCTTTGTTAATAATAGTGGCAAAGTAGGTAAACAGAAGCCTGGAAGATGCTAGACTTTTTCTCCTAAATGGACTCCACGGTGTTTTCTTGTTGCTCTTGGCTTGTCTGAGTTTATTATTATTGCCTGTCTAGGACAGTGGTTCTCCACCCTGGCTGACCATCAGAATCCCCTGTGGAGCTTTACAAGATACAAATTATTTGGGTCCCGCCTCCCAGAGTATGATTCTAAGCTTGGGTAGGGATCCAGGTTCTAAAAGCTATAAAGATGCTTCCGATGCATAGCCAATTTCAAGAATTCCTATATCAAAAGTTGCCCTGAGGTTAAAAGAATTAATCATATAAAGCATGTATGAGCACTTGACTCCTAGAGAGTATTTTACTCATCCTGGGATCATGCCCATTAATACTACCTAACATTTATAAGGCACTTTTTATTTGGAAAGAGCTTTGCAGTCATTTTTTCTTAGCTAGGCTTGAATGCTGGGTGACCTTGTACAAATCACATAATCCCTTTGTGTCTTAAACTTCCTCAAATGTAAACTGTTGGCAGTAATACTGACCCACCCTCAAGGGGTATTGTGGAGACTAATGGGGGCTAAAAGGCACTCAGCAAACAAAAATGTTACATGCATGCTTATTAGACAGGTATGAAGACCTAGTCACAGTCTTTTAAAATGAAGCAAATTCCAAAATAAACCCAAGCCTTTCCTGCAATCTTCGTCATCATCTCAAAGATACTTTCCCAACACCAAAGTACAGTAGTTCTCCCTTTCCAGCAAGACTAATAAAGTGACATAATCTATACTCACAAAGATAGAGCTAATCATGGCAGCAAATATGTAAAACAGCCATGAAGTATAGTTTGTTAACCTTCTCATTTATCATTCATAATGCAATTTAGAGATTGTATCTAAAAAACACACTCTTCTGAAAAATATTCTTAGAAAAAATTCATGCGTGTTCACACAAGACTGTAAGCTGATGCTACATACTCACTGTTGATGTTAAGCCTAAAGGTGCTTTCTAGTCTGCTGGTTGTTTTTTCCATGGCTATATTTAGCCTCTTCTCATCCTCCCCCACGTGGCTGAAAGAATATATGGTCAAAATGAGACTTTGAGACCTAGCTCAAGTTGGGGATCGGTGAGAACGGGAGGCAGAGGAAGAGTTTCTAACCTTGGAACCAAAGACAGGTCTTGCAAGGATGGTGACCCACAACTAAGAACTCATTTGTAATATATTTTCAGGTTGTTGGAAAAGGGAGTCAGAAAACAGCCATAGTTTTCCCTTTTTCCATTTTGCTTTGAAAAGGCCACAAAACTTTCAGGGGCCAGGTCCAATTACATATTCCAATTCATTTGCAAGTGAATAGTTTCTTTGACTCTGAATAAGAATTAGTGCCCTCATGCCCACCACAGCTGATTTGAGCTATGAATTCTAAGCAAGCATGACCTTTCTGGGGACACTCGACCTTGACTATGCTCTTTTCTCTTTGGACTTCTGAGAGATTGGTTGTATTTCCAAGGGCAGTTGTCTGCTTTAGTTAAGCTCAGAACCTGCTAACAATTAAATTCTATCAAACAAATATTTACTGAGTACTTATACCTGAGGATAATACTGTAGTGATTACTGCAGAGGCCATGAAAAGTACCTTGAGATGCTATAACTCAATGACCTTGGGTCCTTTACCCAGGACAAGACCAATAACCTCCCCACAAAGACGCCCAGGGTTTAGTCAGCTGACATGCCTGTTTCCAGACGCATCCTAAATTGGCCTTCACCAGACATCAAGATGAAATGTCATTAACTTCTCACACAGTATTTTGCTCCCTGCAATATCCCATTAGACCTTGTTCAGAATTCAGAAGCTCCTGTGAAAAGAGCCTCAGTCTTATTGGTTGGGAAAGTTATCTACTGCGCATAGTTTTTGTTTTTTAAACAAGGTTAATTCTGGCATGTTTTGGCCTCAATCATCTTTGAGAGTTTCAGCATTTTTGCTGCACATCTTAAGAAGAGAAAGAACCCACGTTAGCTTCAGTTTTAATAGTTAGGAGAAATTAATGCTAATACATGCCTTCAATGGGATTCACTTAGGTATCCTGAACACTTTCTTCCATCAATATGGAAAGTCCCCAGATGTATGTATTGTGGATTTTTCCTCTGTAAAGAGATGCAAATGGTTACAATCAGTTGTATGATTTCCTCTGAGTCTTTCAAAGTTCTGTTTTCTCTGTATCTCAAGGTAAGCATCCCTGCTTTGCAGATCTAGAAGCCAAGACAACATGGATTAGTTTTATCACTTTCCTCAGTGAAACAGAGACCATCTTGTCCCAGCCCATTGCTCTCCTACAAAGCACATGAAAAAGTTATGGCATTTTAAGAGAGAAGAGAAATCAGATACAGTTTTCTGGTCCAGTGCTTGTTTTCTTTATCTTTCACATAGAATCCTTAAGATCTTAGATGAAATTTAATGATCCTTACATGTTAACTTTACTTTCTTTCAACTTCTTTAAGAAACAAACAAACAAAAAACCATGGAAAAACACTTAACCACTTATTTGTGGATCTCTCTATAACCCGGGTCATAAAATACAATCCGGACAAAGCCAAACAAGGCACTAGAGGGTTGAGAGACAAGGAGAATGTTACGCATTAGATTTAGGATTTTGAAATATTCCGTTTTAGTGGTTTCCTGTTTTTCTTCACATATAGGGTCAACAGTGGCCTGTCATTTGTTGCAGGTATTTAGGTATTTGCTCTAGAGGAAAACTTCTTTGACTGATCACGGACAGGAATTTACCAAACAAAAAACAAAACAAAAAAACCCACTCTTCCATAATACCAGATCAATAAGAAGTGCCCTATTTCACAAATGTTAAAATTTTCAGTTTTAATTTTTATGTCACCTAAGTTTTCTCATCTCACCCACCCCTTGAGGGCATCTCTTTATTTCTTTATAGGAAGATTTAAATAAGCAATCGGTTTCCTTTCTAAGCATTTTTGGATTAACAATAATACTTCTCTCACTTGTATTTTAGCCCAGATGATTAAACAGTAAAAATGCTAATTAGTAGCCTGTATCTGAAGAGAAAAAGCTATTTCTTAATGGGCAAAATTCAAGCTGAGATGGAGACCTCATAGGGCACTACAATAAACGGGTTAGGTTGCATGCTAAGGGGAAAGGATTAGGGACCGAATTGACCAACTCCAGAGAGAGATTCTGGCTTAGTGGAAACACTAAGCTGAGATCCGAATATATTAAAGATACTGACAACACTAAAGTTATCAAAATGCAGACATTTGTTATCAATCGTAGAGCACAATCTGTCTTTGTCTTTCTTACTGACCTGCAGCTGACTTTAGAAATAAAATAAATTACATGCTAAGAAATTAATTTTATTTTTCTTCCATTTACTTTTCCTTTCTGGAAAGACATTGAGCCAGGGTGGAGGGCATATTATTAGATGAGCATTGTGAATACAATGTCCAGAATCTGCACCCTTCTTCCCACAAACACCTATGAGGAAGTCAAAAGTCCTACTTCCAAATTCCACATCTGTCAGTTATGAGCTCCATAATGGTGGGCAAGTCTGAATTTCCAAATGCATTAGTTTTCTCATCCACTGAAGGAGGAAAAATAATATGTATCTCGTTGGAATGCTGTGAAGGTTAGAAAAGCCAGTGTATGAGAAAACATCTGGAGACTAAGTGTATATTAGCACTCAGTGCGTGTTAGAATAATGAGGGAATGGAAGAAGTCAGAGAGGAGTCGAGCTCTCATTGCCCACAGGCTAAAATCTATATATTTAGCCGGGCATTCAGTGTGCTGGAAAATCTGCTTTCTCCTCACCAGCCCTTTTTTGACAAACGTCCTGCTGTGGTCAAACATTCTCCAATACACCTTGAATGTGCCCACCTTCCTTGCTCTGGCATTCACACCACCCTCAGCTTCTCTTTGCCAAAATTCTACCCATCTCTCAAGGGTCTCAAATGCTACTGTCTCCAGGAATGTGAGGGGACTCACCTTCTCCTCTTCTAAACCCTGGTCCTTGCTGGCTAGAGCACTCCTGGAGACACCATCCACAAAACGCTTACTGCCCCAGCAGACTCCCTGCACGTCAGGGACCACGCATACAGTACCCATCGCTATACACCACACACTGTGGTACCTTGCCAAGGAGAGGTGCTGAATAGACCCGTGATTGAATAAATACATGATTTCTCACCCTGCCCCTGTTGTGCGCTTGGACAAAACACTTTGCCTTCAGTCTCAGTTGCCTCAGCTGTGAACAGAGGATAACAGCATGGATATACTCCCCAGGTGTGCTATGAAGAATAAACCAATGACTGAAAAGCAATTTGAAAATGTAAAATGAAATGCTATATATAAATGTTACATAATCAAAATCATTTCCCTCTGTATTATGGTTTATTTGGCTTTATATCTTGGAATCCTTTGTGGGTTTCAGAATCTCACAGATGCAAAACCATCCACATTAGCACCTAAATTCTCTTGGGTAATAAACGATTGTGTGTATTATAGCTCACGGCTACTTTTCCCTGGCATACTTACACATGAATCTGTCATAATTTGGGGCATTCATAATAACTAATGATACAATTCATTTCTTAAGGATAATCCATTCTTTTCCTTCTTTGGCCAGTTACTGTTCCCACATTGCTGCCTCAAGGGAACTAACGTTCATTAAACCCCAAATCCAGATGATGAGCACACTGTCTGGAAGCCCAAACTGAGGAGGTTATAGTCGTAGACCTGGAAGTGGTTTGGAGTTTTGAAGCACCATTTGTTTTCTGTGGCCATTTTTGTCCTGAATTCTGAACCTGTCACTTGCTTTATTGTATGTTACCAAGTGCTCAATGCAGCCTAAATGAGGTACCAGGCAAGACTGGATTAGCCCTTTCCGTAGGAAAACAGGCAATGCTGGTTGCAAATACTATTACTAAAAGAGGCTGCTGACTTTTAGTCCATAGAAGAATATAAATCTTAGAACAGTCCTTCCACATAGATAGCAACTCTGAGGAAGGAGAGACAGTAGCAACGTTAGGGGCTGATTGTGAGCATCAAGTGAGTAATTAGATGGAAAAGTATGGAACAGCACAGGACATACAGTGAGTGTCAATAAATATGAGGCATTGTTATTATCAGCAGAAGGACCAGTATGAGCCCAGCCCTGTGCTAAGAGTTACACAGAGATTCTTGCTTGAGATTCATAATAAGCTAAGCAGAAAAAACTCAACATTCTTCACCGCCACCCCAATTATCTCAGAGAAGCTAAGCACCTTGTCCGAGGTCTCAAAGTTAGGAAGCAACGGAAAGGAAATAAAACCTTCAGTCGATCATGTTTCTTCAGCCCATATTGTTTGTCCTGTTTCTCAGAACACCCTGCTGTTCTTATTTTTAACTTAGGTTGGGAGTCTGTTTTTCCTCCTTGAGTACATGACCCTCCCTTTCCAAATTCCTCAGTGTTACTCATTCTGAAGTTTTAAAACTAATGGTATTTTTTAATCTCTTCTGGTGGCCTTCTGACCAATGTGTGTAGTTTTATGTACCAGGCCATCTTCCTTAGATCATTCTAGCCTTTCATCAGAGTTGTCCTCACACGGTGGCATCCATTTTTAACAAGTTCAGTGTAGATTTTTTTCCAGGGCATGCATGAGGAAATCCCAAGTTTGTGTACAACAGAGGCTTCCCTTTCCCACACATTTTTGTTATCACATTTTTCCTTGGTTGGACCTGAGGCAATAGAACTTTGACAGGGGGTGCCTGCATTATCATTTAAACACATGAGATATCATTGTTTTGTGGGTGGTATCACCCTGGCTGCAGACCCTGTGCCAGAGCAATCTCTCTGTTACAAAAATAGCTCCTAGTTGCGGACAAACTAACACCATACTTGAGTTTGCAAAATCACCTACAAGATATTTTGTCCTCTCTAGGGGAATTAATATTTCAGAGTGCCTTATCATGAGTTATCTCTTCTTTCTGTGAAATTAATCAGAAGGATTGCTGTTTTATAGTTGGAAAACTCAGGTTAATGGCTTGCCTGTAGTCCTAGAACGAACCTATGGCAGGGCTGGTATTAGAATCTGCTGCTTCTGATTGCATTTCTTTGCTAAGGTCTTTAGCTCAGCCTGTTCAATTTCTGAATAATTTTCAAAGTGAATACATGATGAGAGAGGTGGTGGAAACGGAAAATAGGGAAAAACACTATTCAGTTGAGCAAAGCTCCCAAAACAAAGAACAAGGACAATCAAAGAACAAGGTAATCAAAGAACAAGGACTGTGAGGACCCTTTTCCGTCATTTCCATTTATGGAATAAAAGGACAATAATCCAACGAGATTAAAACGAAGAGAAATTCCAAGTGTAGAGAGGAACTGTTCAGACCACACTGTTTTCCTATTTCAACATCATTTTGTTCTCCTTTTCAACAATCACTACTGCTATAAATGGCATGAACTGGCAGTGCTTTTTAACCGCTGTCACAGTGTCCCCCTTAAGCAGCTAAACAGAGTGGGTCAATTCTGCCACTGCTGTTTTATGGAGAGGAAGCAGGGGTAAACAGAGGTTAAGTGACTGCCAGGAGCACTCACAGCTCAGATTAGAACCCAGGGCTCCTATCAGTCACATCCTGCTGAAATTTACAAGGCTCCAAAATGTTGTTTCAGTGTCAGAGATGGGTGACAGTGCCTGAAGGGAAATTTGCTCACCATCCACAAAAGGACCAGCCCAGCTTCCATGGCCTCAACTCAGTCTTCTCATTCCCAAGCCATTCCACAAACTTCTTCATCCTTTTGAAGGAAAGAAATTGTCTTCACTGAAATAGGTTAGTACTAAGCAAGTGTCTTCTGTGTCTAGATTTCCCTGGTTTTCTGTTTATTTCGTACAGATAGGACTACAATGAGTTCTTATGCAAGTAAATCTTATTTTTTTCCCTTGTAGAATACGGGGACAGCCCAAACTCAAGAGATCACTGGGAGAACGACAGCCAAAGGATTAAGTCTGTGCCAGAGTGACAAACTCCTATCAAACACCAATTACAACAGAAGATGGTATGGAAATACGAATGTAGTCTAGATGTGCTGTCTCTAAATGCCATCCACTCTATAAAGGAAAATTAAACCAGTTACTTGTCTGAAAACCCATGGCAATTATGTCTGTATGGAACAAAGAGATGGAAAACCCTGGAAATCAGGACATGGAAGTCACCCATCTAGTTCTTATTTCCTAAAAAGAAACTTCCTATTTCCTTGTTTCATCATCTAACACAAATACTATAGCAGGTACAGTCAACAGCCAATGTTTAGCTCCTATTACCAAGGTGATTTTTAAAATAATCACTAGCATCTGTGAAAAACCTTCACAGGGTGTTAACATGATAAACACTGTTGGCAAACTTTTTCTCTAGTTATAGACAGGAGTTGGGGGGTGGGGTGGGGTAAGGAATCCAAGGAAATATACTTTTCCCCTTATCTTCCAACCCCAACCTAGGCAGAGATCTGGTGTATATTCCATTCAGTTGGTCTACAGCTCATTCCTTGTGGGCAAAGGCCATTCTCTCAAGCCAGTCAGCAGTATGGTAAACAACTGCTTACCATGGAATGGATTGGACTCCCCTGGCTACACCAGTCCTTTGATTCACTAAATGAGTAATTTCTGCAATCCAAATAGGTTTTTAAGGCCTACTAAGGACTGTCCAGAGCCTGATTTTCTTGCTTGACAACCTGTCTTAGGGACCTTTCCCTGCTGAGACAGGGAGCTGAATAGACACAAGTTGAAACTCAAACCAGGCCAGAGAGCCCACCTCAGAGCTGTAGCCTTCCCTGCTGGAGTGGCCATTTCAATTCCTTTCCAGCTACAGGCCTTTTGCCTTCCTTCTTGCCAATGACCCTCATCAGGAGGGTCAAGCAGCTACCGAAATAACACCTGTAATAGTCCATACTCCCTCACGCACAAGAAACTAAAACCTTCAGGACTTGTGAATCTGAGGGAGCCAATGGTCAGTGATGAAGGTGTCAGGGCACCAGAAAGCTTGACCCTTTTCCTACTACGCATAAGTTCATTTTACTAACACGGTTTGAGTGCCTACCTATGCCAGGTGCAGTTCCAGGCACCCATTGGCCGCTCAGCACCCAAAGCTATGGGTCTACAGCTTGCTAACATTCTAGGCCTCAGCCTGGAAAGCAACACCCAACCCCGTTGCTTTTTGACTCTATACCTACAGCTCCGTGTATGTGTATACTTCAGCCAAGGTAAGGGCTTAAACACAGGGTGAAGAGCATCCCTGCCAACAAAAGGAGCAGAAGTGACCGGGCCGGCCAGGAAGGGCAGAGCCCACAGAGCCTACTCAGAGGGGCTACTGAGCTGCGACCGACCAGAAAGCTCAGGATCCTCCGGTGCCCGCCGCTAGGGAGGTCTCTGAGCTTGGTCCAGGAACATCCAAAGGAGCAGGGGACGACAGCGTGCATTGTGGGCACTTGTGGCTCGCTTGGAGGCGTTCCTGCTCGCGAGGATTGGGCGGCCCTGGCCCTCTGGCGGACCCAAGGAACAACAGCAGCAGGAGCCATGCTACGGAAGTCCCCCGACAGAGCAGCCCGACCCTAGGTTGGGTATGGAGGCCTCCGGCGCCGTCTAGCGTCCGAGCCTCCCTTTCGCCCCCGGGCTCTGCCCAAGCGCCTCAGGCACTTTGGGCCGGGAAGGGGGCCTAGGCGCCGGTAGGCTTCCCTCCTGCTGCTGCTGTTGGTATGAAAGCACGGCTGAGGAGGGGACGTGTAATGAACTTTCCAGGAGGTCCTCAGAGTCGGAGTTTTGTTTTGAAGATAACCACCAAACCGCAACCAGAACCTCTTCCAGGGAGCCCGGAGCTCCCAGTTCCGGGCCCGGGCCTCCAAAGGTGGACTGGGTGAGGCGGCCCGGGACTCACCCTCTTTGGGTCTCGGTTTCCTCGCTGGGGCTCCTTTGGGGACGCCAAGTTGGGCGCCTCCCGCGGACACCAGGTGTGGGCGTTGTCAATCCGGAGTCGGTCCAGGCTGCGGCTGGGCTTCTCGCTTCACAGCACGCCGACACGCTGCGGCTCTTGGGGCTCTGGAAGGCCCCAGACCTCTCTAAGGCAGGGGCCTTCCGGGGCCGCCACTACCCTCCCGAGGCACCCGGGTCGCGGGGCAGTTACCCCGACAGCACCAGCCCGCAGCCCAGGCACCCCACCGCAGCCAACTTCCCCGCCGCCAGCGCGTCTCAGATCCAGCCCTCAGCCGCGGGCGATTGGACGGCGGCAGCGGGGCGGAGCCGGGCGCTCGGCACGGCCCGCGGCCGCCCGGATTCCCGGAGTCGCCGCAATTGGCTGCGGGCTCCGCCAGTCACGCGCGGAAGGCGCCCCGCCCCGCCGGGCTGGCCCAGGGCTGGCTCCGCCCCGCCCGCCGCGCGGCCCCGCCTCCCTCCAGAGCCGGGTAGCCTCAGCTCCGCGGTCCGCCTCATTCGCTAAGCTGGTCCACGAATTGTCAACGCGTTCGGGCGGCTGCTGAGCCGGGGCGCCCGCCGGGCTTGTCGTGCTCCCTCGGAGGTGCCTTCCCGAACCAGTGTGCCGGGTCCGCTAGGGCCAGAACGGTCGCCGGTTCGGGGCAACTTGGGATTCAGGACCCTCTGCAGGGGCGTCGGTTTGTGATCGGGACTCGGCGAGGAGGGTGAGTGGCCGCGCGCGAGGCGAGCGGCTCCTCTTGGCGCTGTTCGGCGAGCGGGGGGACTGGACGGGTCCTGGCGGGCGTCGGTGCGTCGGTCCTAGCTTGGCGGCTGTGGGGAGGTCAGGGCCAGGCGGGATTTACTCCTTGCTAGTATCCCCACTCCCGAACTTGTTTCGGAGAGTCGCAACTCGGTCCGGGACGCGGCTCTGCGTTCTCACGAACTTGGCATGTTGTAATTGCCATCATTAGGTGGGGCCTGGGGACGCGTCCCTTGGCCCTCTGCGGCGACGACACGCGCGCTGGGGTTGGCCTCGGTGCCCTCTCGTGTACGGGCAACAGTTCCTAGATGGCTTGCGGACGGGTTTCTGAAAAATTAACCAGCGCCAGAGGCGGTGCGGCGCGACAGTGTCCTATCCGTAGCCTGAACCAGGGACCATCGTGTTCGGGGTGGGTCTTGAGCGGTCAGAGAACTTAAGCGACCATCTAGGTTCTGTAACAGGGGCTTCAGTGCTTTGCAATTACTGAAAGGAATCGACAGCATGGATATTAAACTTTGGTAAAGTAATTACTTTCTATTAGCACTTGTATCCGCATCCCTCAAGAGGTGCTCGGACCTCTACATCACCTGCAAGGTGTGTCGGAAAGACTTCGTTAGGACCAGGCGGGGAGCTGCTGTCTGTCCCAGTGCAGGGAGCCTGGGAGAATCCAAGACGAAACCGTGAAAGGGACCACCAGGCTGGTCGGTGGTGTGTGTTTTAAGCGATGAAGTTGTGACAGGAACTGACAACAGAGGATTCAAGGTTAAATTTGACACTTCGTTTGTGACCCAGTCTGGGATATTTTTTCTCTGTTTTAATGATAAGGGTTAAAAGCAGCTGGTTTTTCTGAGGGCAGTTGCATACATGTCCTTTATATTATGTGTGGACCAAACAGAATTAAATGTAATATTTTCTTGTCATTCTTATTTGATGTGAATGAGAGCTTCCGGAGTGTACTAGAGACTTGGAAACACAATTTGGGGGAAAAAATGTCTTTGAAAATATACCAAAACGTTGAGATATATAACTGTTCATGCTTGAATATGCATATGTAGATGTGCGTGTGTGTGTAAAATTGATGGGTGAATGAGATAGAAATATATGGAGGGGGAAACAGCCTTGAACTTGCCCTGGGTGGAGAGATGGACCCTCTGATCTATGGAGTGTATGATCAGTGTGTGTGTGTGTGTGTGTGTGTGTGCATGCATGTCTGAATCTGCGTGGTCTGTCTGGGTCAGTGTATGTCCATGAACTTTACGAGCATTTAGTTCAATACCACTCGTGCAGATTCTGAGTTCCTGTTTTACAGCCCAGCAGCCGCCAGCCGGCCCATCTGTTAAAACATAATATGTACGCTTAAGTCACTTCATTTGGATCACTAGGGTGGAGTGTGGGTAGGGGGCAACCCTTAGTAGGAACAACATGCTACAAACAAAGACTGCCTCTCAAGTTCTATTTTCATTCTGTATTCAGCCTGAACTTGTGGTTTTGGTGAGGGAGAAAAGGAGTGTTTGACTCTTCGGGAATGGCAAACTACATTTTGTGAAATAATTACAGTCGTGGTTTGGGGAAAGAGAGTTTATAAGAGGAAAAAAAAATTCCTGTAGAAAAGAAATGTGTTTGTCACATTACCATGCAACACTGGTTTACTGCTTTGCAGTGGCATGTATATCAGGAACTGTTTTCTTTTGCTTCTTAAGAGAATGCATTAAAACTGAATTGTTTTGCACCAAAAAAAAAAAAATCCTTAATAGACATAAACAGAGCTTTATTGCAGAGGCTATTTAATCTACCAGAGTTAAGACTGGCTTAGTAATTCTAATGAAACATGTTTTTAGGAATTTATAACCTGGATATAAATTCATATTCAGCCTAATCACCGGTTGCAGTGGTTCACAATTTATAGTTTAAGAAATAATAAAAAACCTTTATCACAAAAATTCTGATGACTAAAAGGGTATGGGAGGAGTAAAACAGCTTAATAAGTTCCTGCAGCTAAGTGACTGATACTTAAAAAAACTATAAATTTCCTTAATAACGTAATTACTTTTGGTGACAAAATAAAGGCACAGTTTTGAGAAGGCTAATTGATATTTTTGCCAATAATTTTATGCTCATAATTACATTTTAAGAATGGTGTTTATTATTAATGTGGGCAGAATAAACTGGCATGGTTCTTAAGAACTCATCACAAGAAGTATTGTTTTTATTTTTATGGTACTTAAAACATTTTGCAGAAAATATATATATCTCTAATCTGTGAGTGTCTTTTAAGTTTCTCATGCACTACAAAGACAAAATAATTCTCCTGCCTTGATATGGATCATCTGAATCAACTTAGAAATTCAGTTTGTGGGCTGACCTCTGTTCTCTAAGATTTGATTCAGGAGTCTGGAGTGGGGTTCAGTTATCTGTATTTTGAACAAGCACCCCCTCTCCTCGAGTGATTCTGACGTCAGGGATCCCCTCACCGTATTTTAAGAAACACTGGCATGGTATTTATGATATAACAGAATGACCCTAGTCTGTGAGGTCATTTAACAAGTAATTGTTCTGATATTTCCAGGTGGCATTTACCAGCCTTGTGAAATTTATAGGCAACACTCTAATACTCTGTCCTCAACAATGGCACCTTTTGTCCTGTATTCAGGAGTGTTTAGAATCCTCAGCTATCTCTCTTCTAGGTTAGCCCCAATTCTAAGGAAGTCTCTCTGGAGAAGCAAGGTAATTTAAGACCCCTCCAGTCTTAGTTCCTCCAGTCTATATTCAAAGTCAAGTGGGTTCCTGGGGTGCTCCAAGGGGACTTTGCCAGTCATAACTCACATTGTTGGACATTTCTCCCTGGAAGGTAAAAGAATCCCGGTCCTTGGGAGCCACCTTTGATTCTAAAGCCAATCTGCACTTGGGGATTAGAACCTCAGTAGGACTAGGACAGACTGACACAAGATCAAGGATCTCCTTAGGAAGCTGTAGCTGATCTGCCTCTTGCTCAAGGGAGAGTCCGGGTCACCTATTCAGAAGCCCAAACATTCTCGTTTTCTGAAACTCATCTTAGAAGTATTTCAAGCTGTCCAATTAATTGGATAGATTTTTTTCAGCATCATAGAGTGATAGGTTGAAAACTGATTGCTAATAACTTCTCAAATCAGTGTGAATTTGGATTTATTAATTATTGCCAATTCCCTTTTTATGTACAGTTTGATACACATTAAGAGTCTATTCTTGGGGCGCCTGGGTGGCTCAGTCGGTTGGGCATCTGACTTCGGCTCAGGTCATGTTCTCACGGTTCGTGGTTCGAGCCCCGCATCGGGCTCTGTGCTGACAGCTCAGAGCCTGGAGCCTGCTTCCGATTCTGGGTCTCCCTCTCTCTGGCCCTTCCCCATTCATGCTCTGTCTCACTCTCATCTCAAAAATAAATAAACATTTAAAAGAAAATTTTTTTTAATAAAAAAAAAAAGTCATTCTCCCATTTCAGACTGGCACAATTCTCAATTTAAAACTTCTATATAAGGGTTTTTTTTTTTTAATGTTTATTTATTTTTTTTTGAGAGAGAGAGACAGACAGAGCGTGAGTGGGGGAGGGGCAGAGAGAGAGAGGGAGACCCAGAATCAGAAGCAGGCTCCAAGGCTCTGAGCTGTCAGCACAGAGCCCAATGCGGGGCTAGGAACTCACAAATTGCGAGATCATGACCTGAGCCGAAGTCAGATGCTCAACAGACTGAGCCACCCAGGCACCCCTAAAACTTCTAGATAAGGTTTTAAAGAGAATGGATCTATCAGAGGTTGTTGCCCTTCCCTACCGTGTTGCCCTACCGTCCGTGTACTTAGGAAAACCTATTGACTTCTCAGAGTTCAGAAGTGCCTGGGATATTTACTTGCCTGATGACAAAAGGACATGGATAGGTTGGGACACTGAACTTGGATTGTTCCAGGCCACTGGATCATTACTGGGACTTTCACAGAGCAATTCCCATTTAAAGGAGCACTTGGCAGAAATGTTTATAGGTCACTTATCTTAACAATCCTTTGAGTACGATGATTCTTTTCCAGATGAGCAAACAGCAGCCACAAAAGGCTGGTAATATTTAGATCCTGTCTTTCCCATTCAAAGATAACACCAATAACTGAGAAATTGGCCTTGCATTTGAATTATTTTTTCTTTAGCATCCTGGTAATATGACAGGATTATGCTTAGTCATTCATATCGTCTATAATTTTTTTTACCTCTTTCTTCAAATTTATTTGTATAGTGAATGTGACCTTGGGACAGTTTTCTTTATAAAGTTAACCACCATATGTGATACTTGGTTCAATGACCCTAACCTTAACCAGCCAGGCTTGACCCAGAATGGCAAATAATTTGCTAAAGGTCACAGAGCACGATGGCAGCAAAGCCTCTATGTAGAATTCTTTGGACTCATATTTTAGACGTTTCCATTTGCTTATGAGTCCTATTATGCTGCTAGTAATGCTTTTATGCTGGCAGAATAGAATTGTTTATATTTCATTTGCCCAGCTTCTGCATGATGAATGGGACCCAGAACATTTTAAAAGCCTAAGTTATAATCCCAGCCTGATTGTACAATGGGATTTATGCCTACTTCAAAAAACTATGGTAGAATGCTACTTTTCTTGAAACTGGGCCATAGGTCACTGCAAGCTTCTAAGTAACAATTCTTTTTTTTTTTTTTTTTTTTGGCCATGGCATACTTTTGGCAAAAGGAATTTGGCGACTTCTTTTCTCGTTTTTTCACCCTTCTTTCCCCACCCCTATTCCCATGGCAAAATCTACCTATAAAGTATTTACTTTTCAAGTCAATCTGCCCTTTTAACATCTCCTAATACTTGAATTGTAGCCATTTTGACTCTTTTTCCCCCAACGTACCCTTACCAAGTTCTTACCTTTACTTTAGATTTTTGGTCCTAGACACGTCCTCATACAGAATACTGATGGAGCTATGTAAGTTTTACTCTAGCTTTCACTTTGTGGATTTAACTACAACAATGGTAAGAAAAAAGGAAGAGAAGAGTAATGTCAAAGTCATGTTGTAAGTATCATGTTAGATATTACCAGCTTATTGTTTCCACGGGAAATTCAAGATCGAGATAATTGAAGTGACAGATGCGTTCATCTGTGGCCTTGCAGACACTCTTCTAATAGAAGATGAGAAATATAACTGAAGACAACATCCTAGGTTACAGAAGAAAAACAAATGTTAAGTTCTCAGAAACGAACAGACAAAATGTGAAGGGTAGGGGTGGGATGGGATGGGGAGGGTGCTGGGAAAGAAGAAGCCCCAGGTACATGCTAGACAGAGTGGTGAGAAATTTATAGAGGTGCTGATGGTTTGGGGTTTCTTAGGGGCATTGATTCTGTTTTATATTGTCTTCACAACCCGCTCACCCTGCTTGCTTTAAATAATTTATTATAGCAGCAGGCCTTCCTCTGTTAGTTTCCTTTTTTATAACTTTTTCCTTCTCATCTCTGGGTCTAATCAGAGGCATATATAATAGCATGGCTGCTCTAGAGTACTTAGGAAAATCCGTGATCAATATTGCTACATTATAAACCCGTGGCTGTTGTGTTCTATTTTGCAATGTTTTCTTCCTTGTTATGTTAACTGCGTATCTGTGTTTTAAACAATATTTTATTCATCTTTGCACAATGAGACTATGGGCTTAGTCTTCTTGGCTGGAAGTATCTTTGGAGTAATCCATCATCAGAACACCATTGATCTAATGATGTATTTATTGCTCACTATTGCAGCACTGGCAAAAAACCCAGTATGATTCTAAAAATTTGATTAAAAAGAAATCAAGCTTTTGCAAGGCGTAGCCATCCAATTATGTTAGCAGCTGCCAAGTGTAGTTTATGCTAAAATATACACACATATTTCAAGTGAGCAAAACGTGATCTTTTCAAAAGCTTTTAAAACTTTTTGCTATGAGACAAGTAGACCAAGAAGATGTCTCCTAATTAGAAAAACTATAAGTGTACTCCCCATCTCAGCCAAAGATAAGGTCTAGTATTTTTTTTTTTTTTTGGATTATATCCTTAGACTCGAAAATGGACAGGTTTATCTTTTTCATCGACATAATAAAAACAGTGGGGATAAGAACGAACTCCTAGCCCTTGAACGATTTTCCAGGTAATCATTACAAATCGGAACGAACTGAAATTAATTAACAAACAGTGACTGAGTACCTATCATGGGTGGCACCTCCTTTCTACTTAACTAACTCCACATTGCAGTTCAAGCATTAGAGCCTTTGGGAAGCTTCTCCGTGTTCCTCTTTGGGCTGGTTGTATGCTGTCAGCAGGACCTTTCCCTCTTGTAGCCGCACTCCCTCCGGGTCAGCAGCCCCTGGAGGGCAGGGCCTCTCACCTTCCAGTTTCTCAAGAAAGGGTGCTTAAGAAATAGTTGCCAGGTATGCTAGAGGGCCACAGAGAATTACAGGTGAACACTTGCAAGCCCTCTGAAGGATGTGCACGCGTATACTCACCGCCAGTGTATTTATTTAATGTTTATTTTTGAGAGACAAAGACAGAGCACGAGCAGGAGAGGGACAGAGAGAGAAGGAAACACAGAATCCGAAGCAGCTCCAGCCTGAGCTGTCAGCACAGAGCCCGACACAGGGCTCGAACTCCCAAGCCGTGAGATGATGACCTGAGCCGAAGTCGGACGCTTAACTGAGTGGGCCACCCAGGCACCTCTCACCACCAGTTTAAATGACAGTGATAATTGAATCCCAGTGCCAGAGTTCCGGCGTTGGCCCCAATCTCAATGCTTCATGTAGCTGCTATCCATTCCTGCTCTTTCGTCTTTATATCCCCTCCTCTTCATTCCTGGCTTTTCCTCTTCTTGTCACTGCCTCCCTGTTGTGACTTGTTCAGAAATGCCCCCATCTCCACCCTCCTTCCACTAGTCTGGGCCACGGCCCCTGGTACCTTTTGTGTTCTCACACTCCTTGTGTCCTATCTTGAGCAAGCAGCTAACTCACGGGCCCCACTTGGAGACTTGGGGCAGCCTGACCACGCACATCTTTTCAAGTCTCAGACGGCTTGGTCCCTCTTGCCTTCCAGGGCAGCCAACCAGCTACTTTTGGCCACGGAGGTCTGGGCGCCGTAGAGGAACCAGGTGGTTGTTGGGCCTACAGGCCGCTGCCAACCAAAGCTCAGCATAATGGGCAATCTTGACATTTGTGCAGTGAGGCTTTTTAAAAAATAATAATCCCAGCAGATTTTTATTGCCGAGACTAACTTTTATAAATGTTTTTCATCTCTAAATCTCCTTTCGTTCAAGAACGACCCCCTGCACAACTGTGCTTATGATGTCATCTGATGACTTAGGTACGTGCTTACCTCAGAGTGGGTTGCTGAACTGCTGCACAGACCGCGTGTCCAGGTGGAGTTTATGGGGCAGCAAAAGGAAGCGTAACTGCCTGGGGTCAGGTCCTTAGCATCGCCCTTTTAGGTGAGATCTTCATGCACTTCAAATGACTGCAAGAGATCAAGGACCCTTGTTTTCTGTCTCATCTGGGAGGTTAAGCCTCACTTAACATAGGTGCTTTCTTCTCCTACCTGCCAAGAAAATCCCATTAGAAAATTGGGTGATTACATCTAAATATTATTCAAGGCAACAGAGAAGATGAGCAATCCTAGATTAGGTCATGGACTCACTGATGTCTTTTGGACCTTTTAGGTCAGGAGCACTTGCCCCTGCATGTCTCAAAGCTTCTTTCATCTAGGTGCTGCAGGCTACCAGGGTTTGAGGGTGTCTATATGGGGGGGGGGGCAAACATCTGTGGAACCCCTCGCCCGTGCCCTTCCCTGCAGCCGGTGGAGGCTCTCCCTGTGGTGCTTTGCTTTGGCATTTTCTCAGACCTGCGTTTCAGCATCCCGTATACCAAAACTTCCTCTTAATACTTTGTGACTGTGTTACATAAACTGAGGTTCTCACAGCCAGAAAGTTCTCATCCTTCACCTTCTAGGTCTCCCTGATTTCGACTTTTCTCTTTCATTTAGTCCCACCCTCCACTCACGTTTTCCTCTCTGGAAAGGGACATTCTCCATCCTTCCTGTTCAGGTACGAACTCTATTTTATAAAGCTCTATGATAATCATTGTTCCCACGAACCTTTTCCCTGCAGGAGAAACTGCATTTTTGACCATTTCCAGAGGACTTTCCTAGAGGAGTCCAGTGTGTCTTTCTCATGCTAAGGAGATGATCCCAGTGATGCGACTTCTCTCTGGGATAATACATGCTCTGATGGCCTTACCCAGTGAGAAAGGAATTCATCTCGCAAAACCTCAGTTTTCACCAGCCTTACCCATACTTGCCAGGGACACCCCACCCCCCACCCCTTACCTGCTTAATCACCCTTACCGCCTCCTGCTCACTTTTTGTATTGTTAGCAAACAAGATCACAAGCCTCTGCTAGCAATAGACATATTCATTGCAATCTAGGGGATGAACCTTTCTACAGAGACCTGAACAGGTAGACACTGAATAGGGAAAAGAAGGACTGGGCTGCCCTGATGTCTTTACAGACAGGACATGTGCGCTGGTGCCTCTTCCGCTGATAAGTCCTTCATCTGTTGTTCTAACCAACCATGGGCCGTTTCCTTTTGAGGCTGGGTCACTGCCTTCTAGCTAACACCAACACTGGTCCCTTTTGGCTTTCCCTTTGGAAGGATTGCAGTGTTTGGTTTCCTCTCCTCCATTGATTTTACCTAATTTTTATTTCGGGTGTTTCAGGTTGTTTTGCTCTGATCTACCTACTTAAGTCGTGTTGTTTCTAACCTCCGCAGATATTTTTCTACCACTTTCCAGCCCTTGACAACATCGCACAATTAGACACCATTCTTATATTGAACGAAATTCCATTTTCGCCGCAGATCAGTAATGAAGACATTAAGTGGCATCCTGATGGTGACCCTTTCAAGAGCTAAGGCACCATTTGGTATTCTGTTTTAATTATGGTCTTTTAGCAAATTTTCACCAGTTATAATGTTCACCCCATTTGATAAGTAATATCTCTCAAATACTCTACAAAATTATAAAACCTATGTGCCTTATATTTTCTGTTCTCCATTATGGGCTAAATTTATAATTCTGTAATTTTTCTTAAAGAAAAAAAACTTCTTAGACCAGAATGGCTAATTTGGTTTCAAGCCGTACTGCATTTTGCTTATGGTGAACCATTAGACATTTATGGGATCTTTTATTTCACCTCATTCCCAACCCCCACCGGCCGCTCCGCTGCCAATAATCGCAGTCCAACCCTTCCCTCTACAGTCAGTAAGCATCTAGGCTTTTTTTGCAAGATGGATATTTTATTTTACCAGTCCCTGATAGTTTCAACTTCAAACTAACTCTACATGGCTGAAGCAAAAAAAGCCAGTGTCCTATTATGATTATATTCCCCCCTTCCTTTCTAGGCGGGTCTTTCTCCTGACAACAAATCATAAACCTGCACCTCTTCTGCAGAGCGTTTCTGTCCCTTAATCCTCTCGTCCCAGGAGAGTGTGAAGCTACTTCGGTTTCCTTAGCATCTGCCCGGTGCGTGGGATCTGTGCTAGATCTTACGTGGTCCCTGTTGAAATTCTTATAATTGGATAAGAGCTCAGAAGTGGAAGCCTTATGAAACAAAAGCCCAATGAGGGGTGTGCTTCACTGAGGCCTTCAGGGAAAAACATGTCAACTAGGCAGGCAAAAGCTGAAAGGCAAAGTTTATAAACGGAAAGCCAGAGATAGACCATTCGGCACCAGCTACTTACTCCGAAGCGCCATCTTCCTGTTGTGACTTCCGGGGTGTTTTCCCCTTGGCCTTTTCCCGGTGACTGTTCCAGTATTGTAAATTACAACGCTGGATCATCCCATATCCAGAACTTTGGAGTGCACTGAGCTAGAGTCCGAAGTCCTCGTTCCATTCCTAGACCTTCCCAGAGACAAAGAAACGAGGGATGCTTCCAAATGGAAATGTCCGTGTGAAGGTGATGTGGTCCACTTGCTAGGAAACCTTCCGCACACGGCACAAGACTCCAACTCCAACTGACCTACGCGGGAAGGAAGTGTATTAGCTCGTGTGAGAAGTAGGGCAGGCAGCAGGATTGGTTGATTCAGTGGCACATTTACATCATCAAGGATACAGGTTCCTTGCCCCTCCCTGCCACTGTCATCCTTAGGGACCACTTCCCTCTAAGCCTGGGTCTTATCTTCTTGGGAGGATGGCTGCAGTTGTTCAGATGGTACTCGTGGGCATGACAATATCTAGAGCACAGAAAATGGACCACCCCCTTGTACAATCTCCTTTTGAAGGAGACGAAAATATTACTAAGAAGTGTCTGAGAAGACCTGTCTTCTTATCTCATTGATCAGAACAGGATCACATGCCCCATCTGTACATCCATCACTAGCAGGATATTCTCCATCATTGCTTGAGAGAGGGGGAAGGTGAATGTGAATAAAACTGGGATTCTGTTAGTAAGAAAGAAATCTGTGTATGGGAGTGAGGGGGCAGTAGATGTTGGCAAGCAACTGTATTTAGTATACATTGTGACTTGGAAAGTAACCATGAAATTCCATTTATGACTACTGTGTGGCTGGTAGGTACCACTGAAATACTATACACATCTGGACACAAAATGGCTAGGCTAGGTTGACAGGGAGAGAAAAGCCACAATGCAGACTAATTAAGGACGGAGAAATGAGCCAAGATCAATAATTATTCTGATTAGAATCACAATAAACCCTAATGATTCAAATGTACTAATTTATGTCTATTTGTCCTCGAGGAGTATATGATCTTTACTGAATAAAAAAAAAAAGATTAAAACGATTTGCTCATTTCGTAAGAATTCTGTATTTTGGATATATTTTTTTGCAGTATCAGTCTACTTGAATGTAAACATTTTTTACCAACTTTATTTACATGTCACAGCATTAATAATAATAATGATTATCGATGATGGTAAATGGCTATGATTTATCGAGTGCCCTTTTATAAATTAGGAACTTAGCATCCGAGAGGAGCCAGTAACTTGCTTTTAGCTCACATAACCACTGAGTGGTTAAGCTAGGATTTAGACTTCGGTTCATCTGCCCATGTCCTTCCCGGCCCTCCATGGCTTCTCTTTGTGTAAGAAGACTACCATTGCCTGTACGGCCTTAAGTGATGGGGCCCTGCCCATCTCTCTGACCTTATTACTTACTCACTTGCCTTCACTAGTTTTCCAGCCACACTAGCTAGCTTCCTTGTTGTTTGTCTCATAAGCTGGTCTCATTCTCACCCCTGACTCTGCATCTGTTTCGTCTGCTTGGATCACACATCCTTAGCTCCTACGGCTCCATTCTTTCCATTCAGGGCTCCCCTTCACGGTGACCTCTCAGGACCATCCCATCTGATCTCCTTAGGGGATCCCCCACCCTCCAATCCTCTGTTTCTGCTCCGTTTTGTGTCCTCTATGGTATTTGCCATAATCTTACATAATTTACCTGTCTACTTGGTTTTGCCTGTCCGCTCCCCCACCCCCACTTAGAATAGAAGTTCCACGAGGGCAGAGATCCTAGCTGTGTTTATAAAACGAATGGAAAATCAAGCGACTAAGTTAATAAAGAAAGGAATATTTAGAAGTTTTGACTTCTAATGATCCATAATCTGCCTTTATCTCCCACACTAGGACTAAAGATGGATGACAGTTGTCAATGAGCTGAGTGCATGCACTGTAGCTTTTTTCATATAAAATCTGGAAACAACAAAATCTACTTTTCTCTCAGTCTGTGAGGGTAAAATAAGATATAGATATCAGAATTCTTTGGAGAGAAGGTAGACTTACTACAATAATATTACATAAAGGTTTTAAAAGAGCTTGGTCGAAGAGGGAGATTTGAGTAATACTCTTAACTTCGGTTTTTATTTTGATTATGGTTTTAAGGATGCCACCTCCTTTAGTGTTAGACATAAACCCTTAAAAGATGGAGGTGTACGTATAAAGCTCAATTGTAAATTGGAAGACTTATAATTGCATGATAATTTGCAGTGGCAAATTCACTAACACAAAATTGTTTGCTTACACATAATTTTTCACTTGAACTCACGTATCTACTAAAATAATGTATTCCTAGAACTGTGTTCTTAATTATTCTGAGGTAATTATGAAGGTGCAAATTGAAAAATAGCTTTACCTCCCATGTTAATTTGGAAGAGACTGACAGAAGTGAATCAGTGCCTTCCTCTGAAGCTGCTTTTCTCTCTGGCTTTCAGCTCGGGACCCTCTCGACTAAAATATGTGCGTCTGTGTTTTCCTTTCCCTGTCGTTCTGTGGGTTGCTGTGTCATTTGTTGAGTGCGCTGTGAACCATTATTTTCTGAGGCCTCCAGTGTGACTTTACCACTCAACCAAACAAATCATCATCTCACCTTTGACAGGAGCTTCACATCCCCCTCCTACCTGCTCACCTTCCCCAGATCTTTCCTCAGGTGACCTCGCCAACCACGGCATCGCTCTCCACGCGGGGAATGAGTCTAAACCCGCGTGGTGCTCTTTCCTGCCTTCTGGGCTTCCCGCTATCACAAAAACCTGCTGGAGCCATTACTATGAAATACACTTCTCAGCTAAACTCCCCGTATCAGACTTCCAGAAGCAGATCTAAATGTTATGGTGAGAACACATCTATATTTGAGAGTAATTTTTAAGTCTAGTTCTTCCAGATTGTTTTTATGTCTTGCATCAGAGACAAGTCAGTAAAACACAGAATGGGGAGGAAATGGAAAAGGATACTTCGATGTTGTTCACATGGTACCTTCCTCCTGTGTGTCCTGGAGGGGAGCCGTTTCTTCCTCACTTTATAAGCTAGGTAGATTTGGGTGTGTGATTGGGGAAGAGCCCATCAAGATCCAGGTGACAATGAGATGGGTAATTAAAGGGCTGGGCCAACATATCATTATTGAAATTAGGCAGGTTCATGGTCTACATAAACTCTTGAGAGACGGCTTTTGACAGGGTAGTTTTCATATACAGTAGATTGGCCCTTTTATGGCTCGACAAAGGCTTTGTTTTTGTTTTTTTTTTTCTCTTTCTTTCTTTCTTTCTAAGCTGTGTGGGTGGGAAACAGCATGAGGTTATAGAAAATGTATAGCACACGCAGTAGCAATGAGAAGGAATCCATAATGGGTACACACATATTGCTGGAATATTTCCCAAGTACTTGGAGGGGGGCGGCCGTGAAGCTTCTTTGGCAGAGGCAGAGAACATGTGCTTTTCCATGTGTGAACACCCTGTGCATTGAAAGGTCCTTTATGATTCACAAAAGCAGCTGCTTCTGAGCTGGTGTAGCCACAGAGTTTGGGAGAGTCACCGAGATAGGTATACTGCAGGCTCCTGACATCTGTTTTGGGGGTTTGGTTAACTTTTGGGAATGTGCTTATTCACACGTGACATGGAGCAAGTTCTCTTCAGTAGAGTGCGGGACCCCTCTGTTCACGTCGTTAGGGTTTGCGGATCGAAGTTGACAAGGTTTAAAATTGTGAACAGTCGTTTGCTGTGTTACATGCATACAGACAGACATAGATTTTTATTGAGGGCGGTCTTCTTAATTTTGAAAACTGTGTGTGACGGCTTGACTTTTGCCTGGTAAATCAGCTGTCCTGAGTGGCTCTCAGACATATTTTGTGGCATGGGAAGGCTTTCTTGCTAGGTATTTGTAATCCTACTCTGTGTTGTGTTTTGGTGAGTTTTTAGTTTTCTCTGTTTTTTTACGTAAAAAATCCTGTGGTTGTGTCTTTTGTATACTTCTGTTCCACCTCTGAGTGCTAGTTTCTGTCTCCTCTTTACTTACCACTAATAAGTTATTTTCATTTTGCTAAGGATTTCAAGCCTACATAATACCAGCAGTGTTGTTCCCTATCACTCTCAACAAGAGTCATGTGTGCCCAGTTCTTCAGATGAGATAACGAGGACATGATTCTTTCACTTTTTGCTAGTTTTCAATTTATTGGATACTGGCCTAATGGAGCGTGTGCACTGTTTGCTTTTTAAAAAAGGGGCGGGGGGAGTGAAAGCTTTGTTTTTAATGTGTCATAACTGTTGTTTCCAAAAGACAAAGCAAAACACAAAACAAAACAAAACAAAACAAAACAAAAGATTACCGCAACATAAGATTCGTGTGGATATGTTGAACTGAAAATCATTTGAAATGTTTCACGGCTACACTTTGTGCTAAATATAAAAATAATTGTGTTTCCCATGTGTGAGCATCAAAAGCCCCAGTTGGGAAATCACATGGTTATAGCAAGTAGGTCACTATTGATGGTAGAACATGAGACAGGAAATGTCACAGCTAAGATTAGAGGCCCAAGCAGTACGTCTCGCCATGCTTTGCTGCATTGTTCGTCCTAAGTGGAAGGACTCAACAGGGTATAACTAACTTTAGCCCAATTTGAAAGTATTAGCAAGGATAGCCTTTTAATCTGTCGTTCCCATTTGTTTCTAGATAACTCACTTTCCCAGTTGGTCAAAATAACTGAACTGCTTGGGTCTGCACATTGGCAGACCTCTGAATACCAATTAAAATGGCAGCCTTTACATGCTAAAAGTATACATGGGAAGCAATACTCAGCTGTACAGAATCGTAGCCCCAGATCTACCTGGTGTTTGAAATCACTCACTAGGAATAAGCAATTAAAAATGAATTCTCTTAAAAATCTCATTTATCATCGTATTTGAAGGTAAGGTGGGGATGTGGGGGGGGGCACTTTTAGGGAACCTAGTTACCGTGCCTTTTCTTCTTTGAGCAATATGAGGAAGATTTATTATTTATTTGTGGGAATTTTCACCACAGAGTATGCCTAATTTTGCATATGTTTGCATATTCTCATGTTTAAAGAAAAGGCTAGGAAGAAAAGCACTGGTCTCCTGTGTCTGCCCCCATGAGAGACAATACCTTACTTGGGGGGAGGGGAGGACAGACCAAGATGGAGCCTTGGATTCAGAGAGAAGCCATCCCCTCATGCTACATTAGGCAGTTGAACACAAGCCCAGAGAGCCCACAGCTATTTGGAAGTGGAGGTGAAAGCCTGCCGAGATGATTGAATTTGAATCTGTTGCTCAAGTGCCCCGAGTATTCGTTCACTTCTAGCACAGAGTCCTTCACAGAAGCACCTTGGCTTACAAATTCCATGCATTCTGTGTGGAAAGTCTCACTGCTTGAATCTCAGAGGCCTTCCCAAACTCACGCTTTCAAAGGTCATTAATGCAGATTAAAACACTCTACTTTGAACCGGGGTTATTTCCTGCAGCTTGTAACTTTCAAGAGGGGCGGGGAGGTGGTGTGGAGGCTCAGTGGAATAAGTATTTTGACAGTGTTTTTACTCTTTATTCCTTCTCCAGCTTAAATACAGAGCCTAGATTTGTATACCTGATCCAGGGATAGAATGTTGGAAAGGGGGGTTGGAAGCACAGCTCTTAGAGAAATCTCTCTGGAATGAAAATTCTGGAAAAGGTTTCCAACTGGCAGTCACAGATACTGGCTTCTGATGGGAGAAACCACAAGGGATGTGGCACTCGAGACTGGCTGTGACATTGTGTGTGCCTGGTTCACACCCATCATAAAGCAAGCTGCTTGTGAGCTGTGGAGTTAGCTCATTTTCTAGGCCTGTCAGAGAATGTCAGTTGATAGTGGGAACATCTTGGAAAATATTTTGGAGCGTGTGAAGTAGATCTTTGCTTTGGAAATCTTTGAAAAATCCCTTTTCTAGTTTCAAAGATGTATGCATAGCTAATAAATATTTACATCTTTAGGTGCCCGGTAGAACTCTTTACCATCTTATGCAATTACTAGTTTCATGTGAGTTTCTGCTAGGAGTTTTCTCTTTGCTATCACTATAAATGACCAGATGGCCAGGCGCCCCATTCTCCCTCCACCCCAGTCAGAACCCCTGAGCCTGGTCCTGGTCCTGCCTCTGATAAAGGCAGATATAGAGCAATACACCTTCTGGGAAAGAAACGGAAAACTGGATTATTTCTGTGGACTTGGTCCGGCATCACGGCCGTAGGATTCTATTCATCTTTCAAGCCTGTTTATTTTTCCTAGCTATAGGGAGCAAGTTGTAAAAATTTCTGGTTGGTAACTTTTATTTGTAAGGAGAGTACTCACTCACCAGGTTGCTAGTTGGCTGCTTAAGTTCCTATTGTGGCTGTTTCTTTCATCTGTGTTGTATCCAAGAACTCAAATACAATGTGTCTGATCACAGATGCCAAATAAGAGTAACCAGTAGGTTTCATACTTCAGTGCAGAAGAAGCAATTTCTGGTGGTGGGGGGGTGGTGGTGATTGGGAGAGGTAGGTTGTGGAGCTCTGGTTTCATAAGAAAATAAAGAGAGGGAATCCAGTATACAAACATGTAACAGGAACCCAGCCTGGATTCACACGGTTAATAATCTGTGTCTCTTTGTATAGGAAATACAATACCAGCACTTATAAACCCGTGGGCAAGGGAGTAGTACAAATAAAAACTTCATTTTTAAGAGCCATCTTGTCATTTTCCAAACACCTTAATGAGAAGGGTATTATAATTTTAACGGAGATGCAAATAATCTTCTTTTATCTTCAGTTTCTCTGATGATAATGTTGGTGGAATCTCTAAAATACAGAAAACAACCTAGACTGGATTATTTTTTGTTGTCTTTTTGTTAACAAAACTTTTTTCCAACGAAAGAAATACACCGCCCTGTCCTCAAATACAGACATAACCAATCAAGCTAATTTCCTAAGGGTGAATGATCCTTAGCTTCTGTGAAGGAGCCTCTGGTTTTTGAGCGTTTGACCCCTGAAAGGAATTGGAGGCCTCGGAAAGTCCTTAGGAGCTGTTTGAGGAACAAGAGGGAAGCTAGTTTTGATGGAGGAAACGTGACTGGAGAAAGTTCGGAGATGATCTTTTGGTCCTGTCTTTATTCTAAAAACCTACCTATCTTGTTGTAAGTCCATTCCTTAAGAGATTTCACTCATGGGTCACCAGATCTTGCCTCCGAACAAAGAATGTCTCTTAGATATGTATGACCGTCCTCCCCGACTCTTGAAAGAGGCTGTGGTCACTGGACTGCGTTTTCTGGCGGGCTGCCTGGCACCTGGCTTTGTCGCTGCTGGATGCAGTCAGTCTTCCCGGACTTCCCCAGCTCCTGGGACTCGCCAGGCGAACGTAGGAAAGCAGGCTCAGAGACAACAATCCAGGTGATAAAAGACTCTAAATTTAGAAGACTTTTCCCTTCCACATAATACAATTTGTTTCTTCTTCCCACACAAAACAGGGCTGTCCAGAACAACTCTGAAAACACATGACCCTGCCTCATCCCTCCCACTTGCAGCTGTCAAACCTTCCAAGGGAAATTCTTGTGCCCTGAACACTTTTGCTGCACCACACATCATAATCCCATGGTTTTTTTGTTTGTTTTATATATACATATATATATATGTGTATATATATATATATATATATACATATATATACACATATATATATACATATATATACATATATATACATATATATATACACATATATATACACATATATATACATATATATATACATATATATACATATATATATACATATATATATACATATATATATATATTTCTTTTTATATAAGAGTGCAAGCAGGTGAGGAGGCAGAGAGAGGGGGACAGAGGGTCTGAAGTGGGCTCTGTAGCTAACAGACTGATGGCAGCGAGCCCAAAGTGGGGCTTGAAATCACGAACAGTGAGATCATGACCTGAGTTGAAGTCGGATGCTCAGCCGACTGAGCCACCCCAGGTGCCCCCATAATCTCATGTTTTAATGTTTGCTGATGCTGAAAACTGCTAGTCAGTGTGTGCGGAGTGTGAAGGTAGGCTAATGGGGAGATAGAGACCTGTCAACCTACCCAGTTCTTCTGGATGGATTCAACCAGACTCTCTCGTAGGTGGCAGCAGGGGAAGAGCTCAGCCAGGTGACCGGCCTTCCTTCCTCACTCACGGGGTTTTGGGGTGGAGGGTTTCTCCGGAGCTGCCAGGAAACATAAATTCGGGGGTTATATAGGAGTTCTTTGAGCAAACAAAGAGAGCCAGTGCCCTGCTAGCAGAATATCCATTAATTTTTAATTTTTGAGTTGGAAATAGCACCAGAGATTATCCACATCAGGGTTTCCAAGGTGGAATTTGCAAGATAAACCACTGGGGCTAAGAAAGAAAATACTGGAATTTGTATACATTTTTATACCCCAAAAATAAGAAAAATTAGGTTTTACTAATATACGGATTGACAGTTGCTCCCTCTCCTGTTCTTTAAGTCAGAAGGGTGTATGTTCGGGGTCGGGGGTGGGGTTGGGGACGATGGTTGCTCACTTGTCCATAGCATGTTGCATTGTATCTGTACATGTTGGGTTAAATTAATCGGCTTAATATTAATTAGTTTCAACTAAAGTAGCCCTCAACAGCAACAACAACAACAACACAAAAAAACAAAAACCAAACAGCAACAACAACCAAGGCAAGCAGCTTAAAAAGATTTTGGTAAAAGGGCACCTGGGTGGCTCAGTCAGTTAAGCATCCAACTTCAGTTCAGGTCATGATTTCACATTCCATGAGTTCAAGCTCTTCATCGGGCTCTGTGCTGACAGCTCAGAGCCTGGAGCCGGCTTCAGATTCTGTGTCTCCCTCTCTCTCTCTCTCTCTCTCTCAAAAATAAATAAACATTAAAAATTTAACAAAGAAAGAATCTTGTAAAAAAAAAAAAAAACAAAGTATAAATTTAAAGGTATCACTAACCGTGCAAGCAAGAATAAGTGAACACTTTGAAATGGAGTTGACAACTTTGTTCTAGGACACACTTTGTTCTAGGTTCTTGGTTTATTAGCCAAGCTGGGAGTTAAAAACTGTAACACAATCAGTACTGATCAAACGTTAGCCCCCAATTCCAAAACTATCAAGATGATGGAATGAAACACAGACTGACATGTACTGTCATTAAGAATGAATATATTGGAAGGAAGTGTATACTTTGCCTTGAAAAATGATAATATGAAAGTGCCACCGAAAAATATGAATACCCCTGCACTTGTGAAACCAATGTTTAAATTCACCTACTGATCTTTATAAAATTTCACTAAATGATGTTCTGAAGCCTGTTTTGAAGAAGTAAAAAAGCTACATATGTTTAAAAACTGTCTTTCTGGGACGGCTGGGTGGCTTCGTCGGTTGAGCGTCCGACTTTGGCTCAGGTCATGATCTCAGTTTGTGGGTTCGAGCCCCCATTAGGCTCTGTGCTGACCTCTTGCTCAGAGCCTGGAGGCTGCTTCAGATTCTATGTCTCCTTCTCTCTCTGCCCACCTCCCCTCCCCCCACTCATGCTTTGTCTCACTGTTTCTCAAAAATAAATAAATGTAAAAAAATAAAAATTAAAAAAACTAAAAACTGTTTTTCCTCCCAGTACAAACCCAGATAAGATACTATGTTGAAAACTATCTAAAATGAGTTTCTCTGTCACAAAGTGCTGTGAAAGTATTATTGAAGGTGTTACTGTATCTTGAAGAAGCAAATACATATTGGAACAGGTTATGGAGGGCAGAAGACTTATTTTGCATTTGTAAGATGTTAGATCTAGCCTATTGTATTTGCTCATTTCTGTTCCACCAATGAAATACGCTAAGTGCCCCCTTTTGGTGAGCCATCACTAGATGAAATTCATTCACAATCTTTATGAAAATGTTTCGTGAGAAAAACCAAGTAGTGTTCCCTCTTGAGAAGCAGCTGTTTCTTAGAGAAGGATTCCAGGGTGAGGTTATAAGAGATAAATTCATTCACTGCATCATTCATAAGCAAGCTAGGGCAGCCAAGATGTTGAAGCCAGAGGTATACCAAATGCTGCGGGATACTTCATAATTAATTTTATAAAAAACAAATGTGTAATGTACAGTGTAGTCAAAGCAATACAATATTTTGTATTAAGTTGAGAAGGGACCATGAAAATCTTCTGTACCACACAGAGATTTGCTGGTTATCTTATCAAAAAATAATTGAGTTGTCCAACTTACAGATAAGTTACATTCATTTTTCTTTTTATAAAAAGTAAAGGGTTCCCTATTTTGTTAACCATTTCTGTGATAATGAGCCACTCTAGTATGCTACCTATGGGTCATTGTTTAAAAATACAGAGCATAACTAATTTGTCCTTTCAAGATAAAGATGTCATTTTAAGAATAAGAAGATAACTGAATTTTAACGAAACTTATTATAGAGAGAACATTGTGAAAAACAGTGTTTGGAAATGTTCACACTGTGATTTTTTTTTTTTTTTTTTTTTTTTTTTTTTGCTTAGAACTATGACAGCCATTAAAACCCAGCTATGTAAAATAAACCGAACATGGAACTAGACCTTCAGATTAATGTATCACAAATAATTAATCCAGCTTTTCAAACATAAGGCATATTCATTCACACTATTCTTGATAAAATGATTATTTTCTAAGATAAAGTATCTGTACTCTTAGATATATAAAGAAATAAATATTGTTTATTTACCTTATACTTTTTGTGATTTTGATGCTAGTTTGATAATGCACCTAATATAGTACATCGCACATATCTAGTAAGTAAGCATGGCATGCATGCTCCAAAGTATTTTAGTATTGAGATTCACGAATTCAGTAATTTTTGAGACTCTAGCTCTCAGCTAAAGATTCTGAAACTTTTGGTGGCAGGGAATAGCCACAGAATCTTTGAGACAATAAAAGATAGGTGTCCTCATCCCCAAAGGCAAGGGAAATAAAAGCAAAAATGAACTACTGGGACCTTATGAAGATAAAAATCTTCTGCACAGCAAAGGAAACAACCAACAAAACTAAAAGGCAACCAACGGAATGGGAAAAGATATTTGCAAATGACATATCGGACAAAGGGCTAGTATCCAAAATCTATAAAGAGCTCACCAAACTCCACACCCGAAAAACAAATAACCCAGTGAAGAAATGGGCAGAAAACATGAATAGACACTTCTCTCAAGAAGACATCCGGATGGCCAACAGGCACATGAAAAGGTGTTCAACGTCGCTCCTTATCAGGGAAATACAAATCAAAACCACACTCAGATATCACCTCACGCCAGTCAGAGTGGCCAAAATGAACAAATCAGGAGACTATAGATGCTGGCGAGGATGTGGAGAAACGGGAACCCTCTTGCACTGTTGGTGGGAATGCAAACTGGTGCAGCCGCTCTGGAAAGCAGTGTGGAGGTTCCTCAGAAAATTAAAAATAGACCTACCCTATGACCCAGCAATAGCACTGCTAGGAATTTACCCAAGGGATACAGGAGTACTGACACATAGGGGCACTTGTACCCCAATGTTTATAGCAGCACTCTCAACAATAGCCAAATGATGGAAAGAGCCTAAATGTCCATCAACTGATGAATGGATAAAGAAATTGTGGTTTATATACACAATGGAATACTACGTGGCAATGAGAAAGAATGAAATATGGCCTTTTGTAGCAACGTGGATGGAACTGGAGAGTGTGATGCTAAGTGAAATAAGCCATACAGAGAAAGACAGATACCATATGGTTTCACTCTTATGTGGTTCCTGAGAAACTTAACAGAAACCCATGGGGGAGGGGAAGGAAAAAAAAAAAAAAGAGGTTAGAGTGGGAGAGAGCCAAAGCATAGGAGACTGTTAAAAAGTGAGAACAAACTGAGGGTTGATGGGGGGTGGGAGGGAGGGGAGGGTGGGTGATGGGTATTGAGGAGGGCACCTTTTGGGATGAGCACTGGGTGTGGTATGGAAACCAATTTGACAATAAATCTCATATATTGAAAAAATAAATAAAAAAAATAAAAAAAATAAAAAAAAAAAAAAAAAAAAAAAAGATAGGTGTCCTCTTTCAGAAAAATGATACACAGATGCCAAATAAAATTGTGCCCAGAATCAGGGCGATTCCACGGCCCCAATGAATAGCTGTTGTCGCGGACTCTGATAAACCCCCTGGATGAGGACAAGAATGCCCTAAGGAGTTATGTGACTTACGCAGGGTCGCACAATGCCATAATCTCATCTTTCAATCAAGACCTGCTGAGCATATGTCATTGCATACAGGCTTCTGTCTGGCAGCTGAGGATGCAAACAGGACGATGGAACTCTATCTGGGTCGCCAAGGAATCCACAGTTTCAGCAGGGACTCCAGGGTGCAACCAATAATCACAATTCCATTTGTGTTTGGGAGAAACTTGTTTACTTGACCAGCATTAAACGCGTGTGCCCAACTGTGTGAGGGCATTTTGCTAAATAAACTTCATAGAAAACGCAGAGATGGGTAAGGCGACACTTGTAGATAATCAAGTGCCAATTACCGGCTTCAGCTCCCAGTGCTTTTTCTAATGCACCTTTTATATTCTGAACGTCCTGATGCTCCTGATTGCAGTTTGCCACTCTGTTTCCTTCATGCACTAAATGATGATGTACAAGTAAAGGGAGGTGAGGTGGGGGGGGGGGGGGTCACACTCCTTCCTATTTCTAAGCAACCAAAGCTCACTCTTTGGGTTTACGTGCACCAGCATGCACTCCCCTGCCTGTGGAATAGAGCACTGAACTCTTAGATAAATTGGCAAATGGAAGAAAACAGGCAGTAATAAAGGAGGTATGGAATTTTATAAGCTTCGTGATCTCTTTCCCCAAAGGCCTGAATCTATGTAATGAGGTAGTAGAACAAATTCCTGCCGAGTCTGAATTTATTCCTATAAGGAAAAAAGAAAAAAGAAAAAAAAAAGGAATGATAGGAATAAAGTAAATGCAAAATTGTTTTTTTCTGCTCAGGTCATTAGTTGGTGATATTCTTGAAGGCGATGTAGAGTTTTTCCTACAAATATTGGGCTCTTTGTGGGGACTAAAAATAAACAGAGCAGCACAGGGAAATAGGCAAGCACTATTGATCTGCGTCAGGGCCGTTTCCACTTTAATGTTTGCAAAAGGCACAGCCCAGTTGTGCAAACCTATTTATAGGGAACAGCTTCCTCATTGCTATATATAGATGATAAAAACAAGGTGGACTGTCAGGTAATTTGGGTTTATGTTAGGAAATAGGACTGGGGGGCGGGGAGGGATCTCCTCCAGAACTAGTGAGGAGGGCTTATCCCTCGTGTTCCTGTGCCTGGAAGGAAAGACCCGTGGAATCCAGTATCTGTGCCCACACTGCCCGTGGACACACCTGTGGCCTGAGTGCCGCCTCCAACTGGTGTTTGTTTACCTCTCAGCTGCCCCAGCCTCCCTCCCCTTTCCCCTGTGCCGGAAGCAGAACCTAAAACAAACAGGGTGCCTCCAAGACCCCCCTGCCCTTCTGTCCCTGAAGAGAGCTCTGACTCCCCACTGGTATTGAGGGTGCTTGTGCCCACCTGTGCATGAGCATGTGGGTCTGGTGCACGTATGCACACCTGGAATGTTTTCGTGGCATCCTGACATTTGGTACTCCCTTTTTTTTTCTATTTTGTTTTCTCTCCACTCATTTCCTACCAGAGTTCTTTACTCCTCCAACACCCTCCCCCCCAAACACTTATTTTTCTAGTTCCCTTCCCACCCCATTCACCAGGTCTCCACCCCTGGGCTCTTCTCTTCTCTTTTCTTTTCTTACACCTGTCAGTTCAATTCAACAAGCGTTAGTGAGTGCTGAGCGCCTGCGAAGTTCTGGGACTAAAGAGACAAACAAGACAGGATCTCTGTCCTCAAGTCCTCTGTCCGGGGGGACTTGCGGTCTGCTCTCTGCCCTCTGCTCTCCACTCCAGTTATCGATCGCTCCCTCCAGGCAGAGGTTCCCGCCAGGATTCTCCACTGCAGTAAGGGCTAAGCTTTGGTTCAGAAAACAATAATTCCCCCCCCCCCCCAATGTCTGAGTTATGAAAGGAACGGGGGCTTGCAGCAAGGGGCGCATATACCCTGAAATGTGATCAGGGCTTGAATTCTGTGTGTTAAAAATATCAAAGAGATGCTAATGGCCTCTAACACCTTGTAGAGGCTCCGAAGTGATACTGTTTCACCTGCAGGCATAGTTGTCCAGGCTCTGGGAAATGGCCTGTTGACAGTTTCCACTCCGATGTGGTATTCTTAGTGCCAGTGCCATTGCGGCACTGGGATGCTGAAATAACTAACCGTTTTTAAGTCGGCGCAGAAAACAAACGGACCAACCCTGATGGAACATAGTAACAGTGTGCTCCAGCCTGGGTGGGGCTGGAGAAATTGCTTTCCATCATCTCTGTGTCCGTTTCATCCCTTTAGATCTTTTACACCGTAAGTTTCTCTGTCCATCCAAATACAACATGAGTTTATTCTCAACGAACGAGACGCCAAGAACAGTGACAGGCAGTACATGTTTCAATCACAAAACGGTGTGCCAGTTGCATACAGGCCAGACTTAAAAGCAAGAGGTGGAGAGGGAACTGGCCAACTAATAAACATTTTATTATTATTTTTTTTTATTAAATTTTTTTTTCAACGTTTTTTATTTATTTTTGGGACAGAGAGAGACAGAGTATGAACGGGGGAGGGGCAGAGAGAGAGGGAGACACAGCATCGGAAACAGGCTCCAGGCTCCAAGCCATCAGCCCAGAGCCTGACGCGGGGCTCGAACTCCTGGACCTCGAGATCATGACCTGGCTGAAGTCGGACGCTTAACCGACTGCGCCACCCAGGCGCCCCAACTAATAAACATTTTAAAGAGAACCCTCATCTCTATGCCTTGGTCTTCTGATGATCACCAGACAAATGGTATTGGGGCTGAGATAATGGGAGATCTTTACCCTTCAAGGCCTCGCTGTGTGGAGGGAATTCTCAACTGGTTTCATCATTCGCAATAGGGTTAATGTCTTTCTGGTGGCTGGGAAACCTCACTGGCTTCCCAGCTTCATTCTTTACATCCTTTTGTGCCTTGTCATGCTTCACCGAGTCTACTCTGTTCATCCCTGGTCTTCCTCTGTTTCCCATTCCATGCCCTCTGGAATGTGTCACTATGCGTCTTTTCCATTCCGCCATGTCTCTAAGTGGCCTGCATCCAAATGATTACAGCTGTCTTTCTTGAGCCTTATGTAAAGTAATTCATTCTTGCCTTTTCAAAGAGGAGTGAGGGTGTGAGGTCAGTGACACTGCCATATCCAGATTATTCCTCATCCTGCTTCGTGTTGTAACACCGCCCACTGTTCTAGAGCAAATAAAAGTGGCCAGGACCAAATCCACCACAACTTTCCCTGATCATTCACCGTGGCATGGAGAACAGATTGGACGTGGGCACAAGTGGAAGCAGAGGAACCAATTAAGAGGCTACCTGAATAATTCAGGTGAGATCTGATGATGGCTTGGGGAAGATGAAAACAGTGGTGATGGAGACGGTGTATAATTTCAAGGTGGAAGGACAAACGGGACTTGATAATGATCTCACTATGTGTGATAAGGAACGGATGGAAGCATGATGCCTCCTAGGTTTGGGGGATAGGGAAGTTAATGAGGGGGGTCTGCCAGAGGGGAGGGGAACAGCCCCAGCACAAATGAAGTTGGGGAAATGATGTGAAGGATCTCTTTCAACTAGTGAAAATTTGACTTAAGATCATGAATAGTAGGGGTGCCAGGGTGGCTCAGTTGATTCAGCGACCGACTTCGGCTCATGATCTCATGATCTCACAACTGGTGGGTTCGAGCCCCACGTTGGGCTCTGTGCTGACAGCTCAGAGCCTGGAGCCTGCTTCGAATTCTGTGTCTCCCTCTCTCTCTGCCCCTCCCCTGCGCGTGCTGTGTTTCTCTCTGCCTCTCAAAAATAAATAAAAATGTTAAAAAGTCATGAATCTTAAAATACACGGAATAGCTCTTTGAAAACTATGAAGTTTGGGGTGACTGTAAGGCATTGGTATTATTTGCTTTGCTCCATAACATGGCCTTGATGGGCTGGTCTGACTTCCACCCAGCGTGGTGCATTAGTAATGCCTCAGTTCTGTGAGGGGGAGGGCAGTGCCTTATCCACTATACCCTTAGTGCTGACGGTCTTGCAATGAAAGGTGTTTGGTATGTTTGTTGAACAGGTTAGATTGCGTATTTGATTTAGAGAAGAGTTGGCCCTCTGGAAACAAACAGCAAGTTTTGAAAATACTTCCGTCTTTGAGGGGCAGTGCTGCTCCCCTCAAATGCCAGAGTACCAGGGACTAAATCGGCTGGGACACATTACCACCAGGTGACTGTGTGTGCAGAAAGTGCAGTGGCACTGAGGTCCATTTATGGCTGGGAGTAGAACAGGGAGGGCCCGATCTGAAAGTCGGTCAGAAAGTAGTCTGGAGAACAAGGATTGAAGCTTGGAGGCCCAGGATGCAGGTCAAGTCATTTAGGTTTTCGCCCTGTAAGGTGCTTCCTTGTCCCCAAGGTGCAGGCTGCTCAGGAGGTTGTGCTGGGCTGGCTCTCATGGGCTCATTGGAAGTTGGTTGGGGCATAAATGCCATAAAAATAGGCACCATATAAGAAGAAGAAAAAAAAAGTCTGCCATCTGAAAAAAGAGAAAGAAAACGGCCCCCTTTTCCAAACCATCTACATTAGCTAAAAACTTCTTATACCAACTGGCAATATTTTATGTGTTTGCCCCGACTGAGGCCTGTAGCTCACAGACCTGCCAGTATTACACGATCAATATAAAAATTCCAGTTGTTTTGCTGACTTAGGTATTCACTGAGGGATTATCTGGGAGACAGACCTGAAAAGCAATTATGTGGAAAGTTCAATATGCTAGTTCTCCTTCAGCGGGGTTGCTGAGAGGGTACTTTCTGGAGACTTCGCCGGTTTTTTGGCAGGTGCACCTTCCTCCTGATGTCTTGTGCCTGTGGCACCACATTTCCAGGTCTTAGTGTCGTACTTCAGTCTGTCGCTGTGGGGCCTCCTGAAGTCACATCCACAAATATTTTGGAGCTTGTTCTCTTGACCACAAATCGTAATAGTCTTTCAGTTTGTTTTGGCCTGGCCTGGGATCGGCAGGGAAGAAGTGGTGCAGGCGAAGGAGTGAGATTCTTGTTGAAAAGACCACTTTTCTCAGGTTGATATCCATGGAGATATCTGTTCGTTTCCTCCTGGCGTGGATTTTATAGCGTCCGTGAAGCTCCCTCCTCTCCACCCGATCTCTTGGCCTTCCCCCACCTCACCTCCCCACCCCCACCTCTTCTCCCCAGGGTGTGAAAGTACATTTGCGGCCGTCCCACCTGAGTCCCACCTGATGGCTGCCGTGTGTGTGTGTGTGTGTGTGTGTGTGTGTGTGTGTGTGTGTGGCCTCAGCCATGGAATGCTGAGTGTTTGCACAGGGGTTGCTGAGAGTCAAGTCAAGAAACAAGCCTGTTGGTACGAAGCCAAAAGCCCATTTAGGGTAGCTGCTTCAGTTTCACCCCTGATCCAAGCTGGAGCGGGTTCTCCAAGTGGAGGAAAGCGGAGGAGTGGCATGAAAAGGGAGCAGGAACTTTGGGCTTTACTCTTCAGCTGCTGGAGCAGAATTCTGGTTCACCACAGGTCAGCATCTTCTGTTTTCTGATCAGCAGCCCAGCCTGATTGGTTCGCGGTTATTCGGCTCACTGGGGCCACTTGGAAGATGCTTCTTTTGCATTTCCATGATCCCCCTTCCACCACCCCCCCTTTCCTTGCCCATCAAGTTTTGCAGTTTACTCTGTGACCCACATAAAGTAAAAGAAAACCCCCACGACCTAGGAATTCCCGTGTTGTGAGATATGTTATTTCCTGCCATTGAAAGGATTATTTTACACTGCCAGCAAGGAGGGCTTTCAGGAATACGCTAACACTCTATTTCCTCCCCCTTAGTATTTCCTCGGTTGTCCTTAGAGTGCCAGTAACCTCCACTGGGTTTCTGTACTAAAAGTGCTTCAGTGTCTCCTGGCTAATGATAAGTAATCAGCCGACTATTGATTTTGATCATCTTCTAAAATAACTGGCCGTGTTTCCTTGCCACATCGATGCTATGGTACACATGGCCCATTCCTCAAGAATGGTAGCAGTCAAGCCTAGGTTGACCACATGTACTCAATCGACACAGAGACGCCCGGCTGGCTCAGCCGGAAACACATGTGACTCTTGATCACAGGGTTGAGTTCAAGCCCCACCTTGGGGGTAAAGATTACTAAAAATAATAAATAAACTTAATTGAACATGGAAATTGTTGCTGACCTAACAATGTCGAGAGAGAGAGAGAGAGAGAGAGAGAGAGAGAGAGAGAAGATACAGAAAAAGGATACTCTTACTAAAAAAATATAGTGTCCAGTCATTTTGGGTAAACTGGCATTTAGGAAGATAAATCGGTTATTCGACTGTTTCTGTTAGAAACAGGATCTGAAGCTACAGGCAAGACTGGCCTGAGTTCCCTGGTCCTTTCACTTTGGGGTATCAGGTGGTGAGAAATAGCAAGCCTATTGACCACGGAGGATATTCTCTTCTTCCTCCCATCCCCGCCCTTGCTAAAGGAGGACAGTGTTTCCCTGATGATGAGCCTTTGGATGATTACCGGTGTCTTATCGGTAATGATAATGCGGCAGCGAAGGTTCTCATGCATTCATTATTAGTGTTTTCACTAACACTGCTCCCTGAGGTGATTAAAGATCCTGGATCCAGACCCCACTGGAGGGGAGCAAGTACTCTAACCCCGTTTAAAGCCACCACCTCTGTGCCCTCCTATCCCTTTCCCTGTTGTCATTGTTTCCCAAACTTGACTCTTCATAACCCAGTGATCGACCACGAGTGACCTGGGTCCCTGCTGAAATGACTCTATATGGACAAGGCAGGTGATGTAAACATGTGATGCTCTAGTGCGTGAGGGAATAGGGGAGCACCAGATTCTCAGAGAACAGAGAGCCCTGAGGCCTAAAGATCATGAAATCCTCCCCCCCTCCCCACACCTTCCCCCCTCCCCAAATGTAATACCCATGACTTTCAGGCTTCAGGATGCCAGCTGAAAAGTGATTTAAGCAAATCTGCACCCATAAGGCCCTTTATGCAAAGTAGTTCCTTGGCCTGGAATGTCTGCAGTCCCACATCTCATCCTCCACAGCTGGGCTTGAATTCCGCCTTCCCAGACAGATCCAGTCCCCCTCCCCCTTGCTGCTTAGCGCCGTAGTTATGCTTCTGCTCACCACACATCACACTCCGCCTTCCACTGGACGTTCTTGGGTAGCTGTAGTAGGCTGCTGAAAGGCTGCATCTTCGAGTTTCTCATTCCATCTGCCCTTACCATTTATTTCCATATAGTGGATTCTCAGTAAACCTTTCTGTTGGGAAAAAGGGGAGAAAGCAAGCCTAGTTTCAAATCATAACCATTCAAAATGGAGACACTCTATTATACTATAGTCGTGGCATCCGGTGGAAAAGTAAGCAAAAACCTTTGCATGCCCAGGACGTGAGTGTTTCTCTGCCAAAAATAATTCTGAGCCAAGTCATCTATAAGCATATCACAGAATTAGGGAAGTCCCTTTTTTCTCTTTGTTATGTCCAGCTGGACTGTTAACGATTAATGTGCTGCATTCATTCATTTGTTTTTTCACTTACCTCTTCATTTATAGAAAACACAAGCACAGGGCAGGCTTGAATTCTCTGTCTGAAATAATTGCTTGACTCCGGGGATCACGTAACCTGTGGCATCCAAGCAGTTAGAATTCTAGGAGAAGCAAAGTAGGAACCGTGCACCACCCTGGAAAATAAATAGCACCTTAATGTCAGAATGTGAGAAGCTGTCTCACGAAGAACAGGCTTCAGAACATCCTAAATGAGTAACCTCATGCACAGTAGCATGCTGGCACAGTGGCCGTATTGATTTATGTATTAGTGCTTTATTTAAACTCTGTGCCCAAAGGTAACTGAGTAGTACACGGCTTCTGAGTCCCACCGGACCCAGCCTGGGAGAAGGCCTCCAGATCTTGATGTAGGCAGGAAGTTAATCCGTTGTTTTGACGTCTGCCTTTGTTAATCATTGAGCCTTTGACACTGAGATTTTAGTTTCAGGTTGGGTTTATTGAGGTGTAACTTGGACTAAGTTTACCCTTTTTTTAGTGTACAGGACCATGTATTTTAACAAATGCATACGGGTGTATGATGACCATCGTGATCAAGATACAAGATAGCGTCAGCACTCCCCAAATTTCTTTTATGCCCTCTTGAAGTCAACCTTCCCTTGCACACCTAGCCCCTGGCCACTACTGACCTGTTTTCTGACCCTGTAATTTTGCCTTTTCCAGGATGTTCTATAAAGGAAATCATATGCCATGCGGGCTTCTGAGTCTGGTTTCTTTCATACAGCATAATGAGATCCCTCCATGTTGCTCTGTGCATCGGTAGCTAGTTCCTTTTTATTGCTCAGTAGGATTCCCTTCATCGTATAAATGTACTACTGTTTATCTCTTCACCAGTGGAAGGACATCTGGGTTCTTTCCACAGTGGGGTCATTATGAATAAACATTCCTATCCCATTTTTTGTGTGGGAATATGTGTTGTCATCTACCTTAAATAAATACCTAAGCATGAGATTGCTGAGTTGAATGACAGGTGTATGTTTAATTCTTATAAGAAACTGCTGAATCATTTTTCAAAGTGGCTTTTCTGTTTTTGCGTTGCTGTAATATTCACCGAGGGAGGTCCACCTTTAAGGTTACATCCACACTGTTTTAGATCATTTCGAGAGGATTATATATTCCAGGGAGATTGAAGATCCCTCGAGGTGTCGTTTTGCTTGTCCTGCCTCAGCTGTGGGTACCTTGAGAGGAAAAGAGAAATGGAATACGGATGTGGACCCCAACTCAATGGGTTAAGCTTTTTATTTATAAACAGAACTTTTTTTTGTCTCCTAACTAAAAATGATTAAAGTGAGTGTTTGGCTGCTTGGCAAGACTCTGCCCTGATATTCAGAGGAGATTAGAGTAGCTTTGCAGATAAGCTCAGAAAATCTAGCTGGCCACAGAGTCATTTCCCAGCCCTCAGGCAGTCGCTGGGTGTCCTGGTGCTGATGTCATCGACAAGGTCGAGTCCTGGGAATCTGAAGATGGCACATCTTTTAAAAGGTGATATTTCCAAGCCTTGGACAAACTCTCAACTGCCTAACAGCTGATTTCTTTTACCTCCTCACCCGAATGCTTTCAGATCCTGACCAGTGGAGACACTTTGCAGGCGAGGCTTCTTATCACCTAGTTTATGTTTGGTTGAAATCAGGGATTATGGAGTTGGCCTCCACATCTGGCCTCAGCCCTAAAGCAGGGGAAATATGTCTGAGTGCTTTCTGGCCTTGGCTATGGTCAGCACCTTTATGCTCAACAGGAAAATCAGTTCAAAGGCTATTTGCGTTGGAGGCCTGGTCCTCCTGTGGCCTATTGTGGGTCACGGTAGCTGGCTTTAGAATCGGCGGGGGCATCCCAAACAGGAAGGAAAAAAAAATCAGTGACTTGTGGAATGTCTGATGCCCTTTGGTAACCTTCAGAGTTCTGTGGTAACCATACAGGCACCGTGACCCGCAAATCCAGCCAGTAACCCTCCAGGAACGGGTTACTCACTGTGTTTGAGTAGGAATTCATGGAGTGATCCTGACCAAGGAAAACATTCAGCCAAGGGCACTCGACTCCGTGGGGCTTTTGTACTTTACCCTCAACTCCACTCTAACAAAACAGAAAGAGGGGTGGGGGGGGGAGAGTAAATGGAAAATGATCATTTTCTGTCTGATTTTGCTTCATGGAAGCAAATGGAAATGTCCATTCAGTACCCACCTATCAGCCACAGAGTTGCAAGCACCTGTTCTTACTTCCCCGAGCATGTGTCCTCCTCAGAGGTACTGGGAAAGGCTCTACAGCATGGTCAGACATGTCTTGTGTTCCATCGGGCTGATTTGATGTTCTTCTTATAGACACCAGTTTGGACAGAATGGGGAAGATCAATAAATAGGATACCTGTGGTATGGAGAGGAAGAGGTTTGTTTTGTTTCCAGCTACAGATGGGCCTGCGGGTGCACTTTTTAGAGCCAAGTTACCAGAATGTGAGAGCAGAGGAGAAGATGGGCTGGGTGGGGGTGGGGGCGGGGAGACAGTCACAGGTTTTGATTGTACCATATTCCCTGGGGCATCCAGCCCTTTTGTGACTGTTGGGCATTAACTAAACCCACGGGATGGCTTTCCCTCTTACTGTCCAGTAAATTGTTTCCCCCAGAGCTGCCAGCATTTGCAGTCAGATGACTTGTTCACCTTGGTATATTGCACACGGCCTGAAGAAGGCCCAATTGGCAGGCCCCATCTGTGGATTCCGAGAGGCAGCAAGTGCAGGGAGAGATGTGGGGGCACTCTTGCTTGCTAGGCATATGGCGAGTTCACAATGCTAGACGTTTTAGCAGGCCATGGAGTACATTTGCCAAGGGAAAGAATACAGCGATAATGAAACTAGGGACAAGAAAATGCTGTAATAGAAGACGCCATCATGCTGCTAAATTTCATTCTTATTCCTAGGGCAAGTTGATATTATTGCAGGAGACACTAAGGATCAGAGCATGATAGAAGAGGAAGCTGTTCACAAGTATCAGTGATGTGCTGTATGGATCGTGATTCGCGTGTTCATATCGGTGCTAGCAGTAAGAGGTTTCTTTCCTTTACGTAGTTCACAACACATTGTTTGCTGGTCCATAGTAGCACTGAATACTGCACAGATCTCACCCCTCAGTGGAGGGAAGGGGTCAAGATGAGCCAAGGGAAGGGGTCGAGTTGGGTCCGTGTCCCAACCCATTGAAACGTTTGCTCCATTTTTACACTTAAATTTACAGGGATCTGGCATTTGTATGCTGGCAAGATCCATAGCATCTGGGGGAGGGGAAGGGGTTGCTAAATTGCCATTAAAACTTCCTTTGCTTTCTGACAAAGAAGTCAATTCAGAAACTTCCAAATGGTGTTGCTACTTGAGCCTCTACGTCTGCATTTGAAATTGTTCCCCTCTAGTCCTAGTATTATAGGCTTTTTTCTTCATCAGTGAAGTGTGTACAATCTCCTTCATGTCTAAGTAAACCAACTTTTCTGTTTTCTGCTTTTAAGTTTTTGTGAAAATGATACAGGTATCAGTTAAAGAAATAAAGTAGCACGGAGAAATGATTATATTGAAAAGCCCTGGTACTCCCCCCGCCCCCCGCCCAAAATGGAAACCACACTGAGAAGGGGCTAGATTTGGGAGCATGAGGGTGGCTCAGTCGGTTAAGCCTCCGACTTCAGCTCAGGTTATGATCTCGCGGTTCGTGAGTTCAGGCCCCGAGTCGGGCTCTGTGCTGACAGCTCAGAGCCTGGAGCCTGCTTTGGATTCTGTGTCTCCTTCTCTCTCTGCCCCTCCCCCACTCATGCTCTCGTTGTCTCTCTCTCTCTCTCTCTCTCTCTCTCAAATGTTAAAAAAATTTTAAAGATAAAAAATTTTAAAAACGAAAAAGAAGGCGCTAGACTTTTAGTTAGGAGTTTGGCGGCAGGGGTGGGAGGCGGGAATGGTGCTTAAAATGCCCGAGGAGAAGGTTTTACTGCACAGTATGTTGGCACATATTCTAGCCCTTCTAGTTCTTGCCAGTTTTTTTTTTTTTAACGGTTTATTTTGAACTCACTTTAGATTTACAGAAAGGTTACCAAAAAATAGAATTTCTGTATATGTCCTTCACCCAGCTTCCCCTAATGTTTATATCTTACATATAGCACAGTTTGACTTGTAAAAGTAAAATTTGGGGTTTCTGGCATCGGGCACGGACCTAAGGCGGGGGGTGGGGAGGGGAGAGAAACACGAGGAGTCTCCGCCGGCCCAGTGAACCGCTCTCCTTTTCACCCCCTTTGGAGTCCCGTTCTCAGCTGCAGGTGCCCGGTGAGGCAGGGGTTTTCCTGGGACACTGCCAGGCAGCTCTGACGTCCTCCCACCCTTCCACTCTCCCAAAGTTTTCTCCTACATGTTCTAGGCTCTTACCTCTCACTGTCTATCAGCCAGGGTTCTTCTCCAGAGGAAGGAACCAAAGAGATAGAGATGTAAATGACAGATATAAAATTAGCTACAGATACAAATGCAGATACAGTGAGAGAGACAGAGATAGAGATAGATTTATTTTGAGACACTGACTCTCATGCACGACTGTGGGGGCTGGAAAGTCCAAAATCCATAGATCAGGCCGACAGGCTCGAAATTCAGGTAAGACTTGATGTTGCAAGTCTCAGAGTCCTAAATCCCCAGGGCCGGCCAGCAGGCTGGAGACTCAGGAAGGACTTCTATGTTACAGTCTTAAGGCAGAATTCCTTCCCTGGGAGACCTCAGATTTTGCTATTAAAGCTTTTAACTGATTGGATTAACACGCCCAGGCACATACACCACCCCTGGAATTATGGAGGGTAATCTTTACTTAAAGTCAAATGATAAGAAATAGTAATCCCATCTACAAAATACCTTCACAGCAGCATAGAGACTAGCGTTTGCCCAAACACCTGGGCGCCATAGCCCTGTTCACACATAAAATTAACCATCATCTGCTCTGTTCTCTTTGCCAGCCTCTCCTTGACCTCCAGAAATTTGTTGCAATCTTTCTTCTTCCCCTGATGCTCCTCTCCCAGTTGTATCGGCGTTACATCCCTCCCCTTTGTGTTAACATTTTATTACAGTCTAAGGAGATAAGCGCTTCTATTCATTCTACTGTCTTCTACTTGTAGAAACCAAAGTTTACTTGTAAAGAAAACCTGATTGCTCCTGCAAGTGCCTCTCCTAAATATAGGCGTGTAGGCAGAGGTCAGCAGTCCTTTTGAGATTAAAAACAACAGCAACAAAAACATCACATGATTCAACTCCCATGTATTTATTTGCTTTACATATTGCTCAAGACAGATTTCCAATATTGATTCTTAGGGGTGTCTACTGCATTGTACTTATTTGGAATTTTTCAAATACTTACTTTATCTAAAAGGACCTCTCCAAAGGAAATTGCTTATTTTCCTGTTTGTTTGGATGTAGGTCCTTCCAACTTTGAATATTTGAAAAATCTTCACGATATGAATCCTCAGCCTTCAGTCTGACCCATAACTTTATTATTTTAATTTTCAAAATCACAAACAAAGCTCTTTGAAGGGCTTACTCATCTCTGTAATTCACAGCACCTAGAACGGTGCTTTGTCCCAAGTAGGTGCTCAAAAATTTTTTTTAAACGTGCTTAAGTTTTTAAAAACATTCTTTAGCTCTGTATAATAATGGTATGATTCAAATGCTTCAATTTATGATAGTTCATTCATTCCTCAAATTTGATAGTACTTGTCAGGTAGGGTGGGAGCAGGCACTTTTAAGTCTCATTTTATAGGAGGGATACTTGGGCTGTGTCTGAAATGGTAAATAATTTGCTGAGGCCATGTAGCTGACAGTTGCTGAATCTGCCTGAGTCCAAGTCTTCTGATTCTTAATTTTATGCTCCTTATTTTGCATGTATCACAGTATGTTCTACGTATCCTTATGGAACATTAGACAATGAACATATTTCTATAAATCCTACTACTGTTAGATATGCTTGCAATGAACTCACATTCATGTCATGTTCTGCTAATATGCTAAACTATCCCTTTCTTTATAAGAAGTTAAGTTTCCTTGAACAATCTACCTTGTTGTTTCCGTATGTGTTCTGTACCCATGGACCAAATAGTCCTCCATGAAAATTGCTCTCAGCTTTAGGCTCTCTCCCAGCAAAGGTGTGTTTGAGAATCAGAGACCACTAGATCACCCAGGGGGCTCAGTCACTTAAGCCTCCGACTTCAGCTCAGGTTATGATCTCGCAGTTAGTGAGTTTGAGCCCCACGTCATGCTCTGTGCTGACAGCTCAGAGCCTGAAGCCTGCTTTGGGTTCTCTGTCTCCCACTCTCTACCTCTTGCCCACTCACACTCTGTCTCTCTCTCTCAAAAATAAATAAACATTAAAAAATTAAAAAAAAAAAAAGAATCAAAGACCACTGATAAATAAGACACAAGGATACACTGAACAGCATAGGGAATATAGTTAATAATACTGTGACAACTCTGTATAATGACAGACTGTAGTGGATTTATGGTGGTGACCATTTCCTAATGTATGTAGTGTTGAATCACTATGTTGTATACCTGAAGCTAATTGTATGTCAACTACACTGCCATTAAAAAACAGAATCAAGAACCCCTATGTGTTTTCAGAATTTGAGCCTTCCTACAACTGCTGAAAATTCATCTGTACAAAAAAGACATGCTTCTAGTCTTAATATAAAACCATCAAATTAAACCTAACACATCATTTACTGATAGCAAATGGAGGTGCAACTCCTTCTCTCCCACACCTCCCAAGATGCATCTTTTCAGAAATCAGGGGCCCCTGGGTGTCCCGGCTGGTTAAGCATCCGACTCCTGATTTTGGCTCACTCAGGCCATGATCTCACGGTTTGTGAGATCAAGCCCCACATTGGGCCCCTTGCTGATGACAGCACGAAGCCTGCTTGGGATTCTCTCTCCCTCTGTCTCTCTGCCCATCCCCTGCTCTCCTGCATGTGCACACGCTGTGTCTCAAAATAAATAACATTTTTAAAAAATCAAATCAGGGGCGCCTGGGTGGCGCAGTCGGTTAAGCGTCCGACTTCAGCCAGGTCACGATCTCGCGGTCCGTGGGTTTGAGCCCCGCGTCGGGCTCTGGGCTGATGGCTCAGAGCCTGGAGCCTGTTTCCGATTCTGTGTCTCCCTCTCACTCTGCCCCTCCCCCGTTCATGCTCTGTCTCTCTCTGTCCCAAAAATAAATAAACATTGAAAAAAAAAAATTAAAAAATCAAATCAAACCCGTCACATAATTTACTAATAGCAAACAGACTTGCAACCCTTTCTCTCCCATACCTTCCAAGATGCACTTCACCAACCGCCTTGTTAAAAAAAAAAAAAAAAGTCATCATTATAAGTACAGACTCCCTGTTACAAACCTATAGTGATATTTTTTAAAGAAATACCACGTGTCTTGATCTAGTATGAAACACAAGTGACAGAACCCACGTGTGGTCCCCAAGAGCAAAGCCCCATTACCCAGAGCCGTTCCCAATGGTTCTCAAGCTTCTCCTGCCACCGGCCAGCAGCACACAGGGGGACAGTTTCCTTGCCACTCACTCTCTACCTTTGGTTTCCCCCATTTTTCTTTCTTCCTCATTTTTTCTGGGACCTCTCCACCGCCCCCGCCCCCCCACCAGGCCCTGTCATTCCACTGGACTTGCACACACATCGAAAGCTTAAATGCCTCGATCATCTTTACTGCATTTTATGTATTATTCAGACCAGTTTCAGGGCAGGTCTCATCTGATTCCACTCAATTTGCCAGAGGTTTAAAGGATTAAACAATCCTTCAAGCATTTCCTGTTATCACTCCTCTTCTCTCAGTGCCTGAGAGCATCCTTTGGGCCCGGACGTCATAACCTCCAGTGTGTGACCTGGCCTCCAGGGACCCCTGAAGCCCCGGAAGTGAAGGGGAAATAACGTGAAGATGAAGTGCGCTTTCGAGGGGAGTGGCTCTGTAGTTTTCCTCAGATCCTAAAAGGGACCCGTGACCCAAAAAGGTTTAAGAACCTTGACCGGCTCTCAGTGGTCCTGCGCTCCTGCCAGATCATTCTGTTTTCACTTGAGGCCTGGGCAGGGCTCTGGCAATGAGCCAGCAGGCCCTGGAGCCACAGCCTGTGTCCACTCTGGTTCCCCGGTCAGCCTCCCCGACCCACTGGGCTTTACCTCCGGAACTTTCTCTCCAGTGTGCTGCCCCTGGGCTGGGCCTCACCTCTGCTGGGCTTGTCTCATTCCTTCCCACATCCCCCTGTCCTGGCATGGAAGGTGTTCCTGTCCTGTTTCTTTCCCAAGCAACGTCGCTCCGGTTTTTGTTTGTTCTGGAGCCTCTTTTCTGAATATGGAGGTTCACCATTTTTCCTCAACCTCCTGTCTGCCCCCCCCCCCCCATCCGTGTACCTGGCCCATCGCAGAGCCACTGCCCTCCCTAGAGGGTGACACACTCGCTTCTTAGGGAATCACATCACTCAAAAGACGGATAGCATCCCCATGCCATGAGAAACCCTGGCAGTTTCTTCCCTTCCAGCCCCCTAAAACTGCAGGGCCCACACGAACATGATACAGTTCCATCCAAAGGCACCTGGATGCAAGTAGGTCTTACCCTGCTTCAGCCTCATCTAAATAACCTCTGTCTCTCTCCCTGTCACACGATAGCAGGTTTCCCATTCTCTCTCTCTCTCTCTCTCTGTCTTTTAAGTTTATTTATTTAGAGAGAGAGAAAGAGAGAGAGAGGATCCCAAGCAGGTGACAGGAGCTTCGAACTCAGACTGTAAGATCATGACCTGGAGCAAAATCAAGACTCAGACGCTTAACCAGCTGAGTCACCCAGGCACCCCCAGGTTTCAGATTTTCTGATCAACTTTTTGCTGTTAGAATTGGCAAAAAAGGGGCGCCTGGGTGGCTCAGTCGGTTAACGTCCGACTTCGGCTCAGGTCACGATCTCACTGTCCATGGGTTCGAGCCCCGCGTCGGGCTCTGTGCTGACAGCTTAGAGCCTGGAGCCTGTTTCAGATTCTGTGTCTCCCTCTCTCTCTGACCCTCCCCCATTCATGCTCTGTCTCTCCCTGTCTCAAAAATAAATAAATGTTAAGAAAAAAAATTTTTTTAAATAAAAAAAAGAATTGGCAAAAAAAAAATAGCCAACACCGATTAAATATGCAAACCCTCAAGGAAGGTGGACACAGATAAAAAGACAGGAAAAAGGTAAAGTCACACAGATTTTCAGTGCTTTCTTCTGGTTTGGGCCTTGGCTTTACGTTAGGCCTCTTCTAAGCGAACCCCTGCATCCTGTGCTCCTTCTGATTTGCTGCCGGTGAGGTGTCTGGAGGTGCAGGGGGCACAACTGGAACGTAAGTTGAGGGACATGACTCCTTGACCATTTGAGCTTCAGTGGGCTGAGCTGGCCTCATAAATCACGTTGGCAGAGAGGGTGGATTTGGGGCCCTGAGTGAACTGCCGTTCCAAGTCCAAAGTTAGCTCCCCACGAGGTCTGCATTCTCAGCCTGCTGACACTTCCGATAGTCTTTGCTGATACCCAAAACAGAGAATTCGAGCCCTGCCATATTTAGATCCCTGCCCTAAGTCGGAGTTCTGAGCTGCCGCGTTGCTGTTTCTGACACAGGATCCTGAGCCGAGGAAGTGACCGGCCTGTGGCCTCACAGACTCGAGAGCCGGGTCTGGGGCAGAGGGCTGGTTCCTGTCCTCAGATAGGGATGGGCACACCACGGCCCTGCCAGATCTCTCACCTACCCCTTCCCTCCCATCCTGAGGCCAACTTTTCAGAAGGGATCATCTGTCCCTTTGTTACTGAAAAACGAGCAGCTCTCTGGGGGAAGCCAAAGTCCCTCTAGGGGTCTGGAGCAACTGCTGGGCATTATGCGTGCAATCCAGCTATATGATTCTTCTGCATGTTTCCCGATCCGTTGCTCCTCCTGCAGAGGAGAGATAATGCAGGCGTGCACGGCTAACCCCACCGGAAGCCCTTCTCACGGTTAAGAATTGTCGATGAGACTTTGCAAAGTATCCTAAAGCCCACTGCTACCAGATGTCTCCGTCTAATCTGTCCAAAGAGTTTTGGGGAGGGGGAAACATTATGATCGGTGTTTAGCTGGCTGTGTGAACAGACTGTCAAGAACAGCCTAAACCCATGTGGACACAGTGGAAGCGTCCTCCTGTCACATAGCACATTGAGCTCTCCCAACTTCTGACCACAAGTCCTTCCTCCATGTAATTATCTTTTTTTTTTTTTTTAATTTTTAAATGTTTTTATTTATTTTTGAGACAGAGACACAGAACCCGAGCAGGGGAGGGGCAGAGAGAGAAGGAGACACAGAATCCAAAGCAGGCTCCAGGCTGTGAGCTGTCAGCACAGACCCAACGTGACGAACCGTGAGATCGTGACCTGAGCCAAAGTCAGACACTTGACTGACTGAGCCACCCAGGTGCCCCCACCCCTTCCTCCATTGAAAGAAACTAAAACAGGGATGCCTGGGTGGCTCAGTCAGTTAAGACTCTTGATTTTGGCTCAGGTCACGATCTCACAGTTCATGAGTTCAAGCCCCACATCAGGCTGTCTGCTGTCAGCACAGAGCCCGCTTCGGATCCTCTCTCTCCCACTTTCTCTCCCTGCTCCTTCCCCGCTCACTCTCTAAAATAAATAAACATATGAATTAATTAATTAATTAATAATGAATAAAAACAAAACAACTCTTGATTTCAGCTCAGGTCATGTGATCTCACAGTTGTGAGACAGAGCCCCACATCAGGCTCTGCGCTGACAGCGTGGAGCCTGCTTGGGATTCTCTCTCTCCTCTATCTCTGCCCCTCCCCTCCCTCAGAATAAAAAAAAAAAAAAAAAAACTTTAAGAATAGTAATAATAAAGAAACTAAAACAGCACAAAATGTTGACGTCTGGCTGTGCTCCTGTAAGGTCCGGACTCCCCTCAGCCAGCGAGGTCGTTTCTCCTTTCACAAAAGGACTCAAACACACTGGTTCTTAGTTATCACCCAGCCATATTAGCGATGTGACAAAGACAATTCAGAACAAGGCATGTGTACCCTCTCCGCCCCCTACTTTCTGAGGAACTTCTCTGTGCCAGGCCCTCTGCTTTGTACTTCATATCTGATTTAATTAACACTCAGAACATTTCGATGAAGGCGTATTTAGTTAGCCCACGTTACAGATGGCGAAATGGAGGGTAGACCGTTGAGGTGCCCTAGGTACCGCAGCTAACCTTCGGTAGACGGATGTTGGAAGCCAGGTCTCGGGATGTGAGAACCCCTGCTTGGTCTACGACACGTGCCATTGCGGCAGTCTGTTAGATCCCAGAACTAGACTTTAGAATCATCTGGGGGACTTGCAGACGAGGAAGTCAGAACCTCTTGGTGCGGTCCCGGCCGCCCAGGGAAGAGCTGCTGAGCCCTCAGCGTCCCCTCGAGCACTAAGAGGACAGCCTGTCTCTCCATTATCCTGGGACAAGGAGGAAAAGTGTAGAGGGAAGATGCTGAGAGCGTGTTGCACACGTTGAGTGTGAGGTTTTACAAGAAGTTGGCACAGAGACGGCCACTGGCAAGTGGAGATTTGTCGTGAGACGCAGCAGGACTCGCTCACTTTCCCAAACGCGTGCAGATGGGATGTGAACGCCCCAAAGAAGGGGAGAAGGTGAACGGCAAGAACCGCCCAGGTCCTCCTGGAGCCGTCAGACGGTGCTCTTGTGTCTGTGTGTATACATCTCTCTCTCTTGAAAACGTGCTAAGTGACAAAAACGGACTGGAAGGGCCACATACTATGTGACACCACTGGTATAAAATGTCCACAGTACGCAAATCCATAGTGACAGAAAGTAGATTTGCGGTTTCCAGGGGCTGTGGGAAGAGAGAAGTGGGGGGTGGCTGCTAATGGTATGCAGTCTCTTTTGGGAGTGACAAGTTTCTAAAATTGATTCCGGGGGTGGTTACACAACTCTGGGAATATACTAAAACCCATTTCCAATGGGTGAATCATGTGGCAGATGAATTATATCTCAATTAAAAAATAACGGTATACAGTAAAACCTTGGTTTGTGAGTGTAATTCGTTCCAGAAACATGCTTGCAATCCAAAGCACCTGTCTATCAAAGCGAATTTCCCCATAAGAAATAACGGAAACTCAGATAATTCATTCCACAACCCAAAAACACTCATGTAAAAATGATTATACAAAATACAAAATAATAAAGAAATACAAATACTATAATACAAAATAATAAAGAAATACATAAGGAAATAATAAAGAAAATACAAAATAAAAGGAAAAATAAATTAGCCTGCACTTAACCTTTGAAACCCTTTGTGGCTGGTGTGAGGGAGACAGGAGAGAGGAGGGTTATCGTGTAGGACAACTTTCACTATCACTAACGGAATCACTTCTGTCTGTTGGCTCAATGGAATCTTTTTCTTTTGGTGCACCTTTAACAAGGAACCTATCCCGTGACCCAGAATGAAGCAAAGCATTCCTAAACTTACTCTTATAGGGAAAGGCAAAGGACTGTCCATAGGTGCTTTGAAGTAACAAAAAATACACCAGTGCCAGTTGTAGGCACCTTCCAAAATTCTGAAAAATCACTGATTTCTGCCAAACACCATGGCCTGCAACCGAGCATCTGAGTATGGGAGAAGATCACCCACCCACAATCCCGCAGGGAGAGAGAGAGAGAAGAACCGTCGGCTCCGTTGTGATCACGTGATGTTCGGCATCACGTGCTATTTTATTGCAAGACATCGCTCGTTTATCAAGTTAAAATTTATCAGAAACATTTGCTTGTCTTGCAGAACACTCACAGAACAAGTTATTCGCAATCCCAGGTTTTACTGTATGTATACATGTATGTCGCTCAAACTGTCATTATTTACTCGACCAAAAATAAAATCCAAAATAAAATTACAAGTTATATCCAACCTTTAATTTGATGTGGGCACCTTGGCTCATTATGCAGAGTCAACACACCCTTTATTCAGCTCCCCCTTCATAGGTTACCTTAACTGTCAGCACAAGAAACAAAATCCTGTAAATTAGGACATGGGAGGGCAGTTTAAGGAATAACTAGATTCTCTATCTCAAGAACCGCATTTATATGCAGTAAAGAAAAAGCTCATGATCCTTTGTGCCTTGATTGTTCCCTGTGGGAACCATTCTCACCTGGCCTCTAACATACAGGTTCTTCTATATTTGGGTATTTAAAAACTGGGCTAGAAAAGGAAAAACCGAACACGGTTTCTTTCTTTCGGATTTGCATTAAAATGTGCATTTGAGGGGCACCTGGATGGCTCAGTTGGTTAAGCATCTGATTTTAGCTCAGCTCATGATCTCACGGTTCATGAGTTTGAGCCTCACATCAGGCTCTCTGCTGTCAGCATCCAGCCCTCTTCGGATTCTCTGTCCCCCCCGACCTCGCTCGACCCCTCCCCAGCTCACTCACATGCTTTCTCTCGCTGTCTCTGTCTCTCTCTCTCTGTCTCTCTCTCTCTCTCTCTCAAAAATAAAATTAAAAAAAATTTTTTTTAATGAAAAAAGTATGCATTTGATCTTGGTCCACAGTTTTTAAGCCTGAACAGCAAAGATGTTTGGACAGTGGCACCAGGTTTCATTATCGCTGGGTTGTCCTCCTGACATGTTGGAACTGGGTATCGAAACACGCGAGGTAACCTGAAGCAGTCCTTCGAGCTGACTTCAAAGGAGAGGAAAGTGTTAACAAAAGTAGAAAGGAGTGTGTGGAAACAGCCTTAGCTATTTCACGGCAGACTTTGGGAGGACTCCAGGCCAGGGATTCTAAATACCATAGTAGTCAAGTAAAGTGTTTTTATACAAGTAAAATGAGCCTGCCTGGCAGCCTGTGCAGAAGGAAGCCTCACTCCAAACATAATATTTGATGCTGTCCACACTTTAGCACTCTGTTACCGTTGGCTTACGTATCAGATGTGATGTTTTCTCTGGTGGTTGTTTAAAGAAAGGGGGCTGGAAAATCCGCAGTTTGTTGGTATGGCGGGAGGAAAACTGTGCATACGCAAGCACGGATCCCTCTCCAAACTAAACACGTATACGGCACCTTCAGTTGAAAGGGAACGGTGTTTAGTGTTACTTCCCAACGCCTTGCGAAGGACATTAATACTCCGTATCCATTTTACTAACGTATTTAAAGCAAAGGGGTCTCCAGGAAGTTTTCTCCACATACAATTCCTACAGCTGGAGCGGAAACCAATTCTGAAACATCTCCTCTTCTAAATTATGCCTCTGCCTGGCTTTCGCCATCAGAAGCTCCTGAGGCTGTACTGTCGGGGAAGTGGGCTCAGGGCCCCAGATGCTCATGTGCCAGAGTCGCGGATCCCCAAACGGGTCCGCATTTATTCGGCCTTCTGCACAGCCTTGCTTGACAGAGTAAAAGGCAAAGTAGGGGCCTTCTGTTAGGAGAAGTTCCATTCTTCTGAGAAGCTTTTCTTTCTCAGTGGACAGCGAACTATCCAGAGCAATCCTGGAAGAAGTCATTTGTTCACGGCTGGAGGCTGATTTGCCGCCCCGCAGAAGCACACGCAGTGCAAGAAGACACGCGGCGAGTCGGGGATTTTTCTGCACATTCAGCAGGGCACTGCGCTCGAACAACCGCTTGAAGAATGCTGAAGTCATGTGTCGCTGCGCACTGGAACAGTTCTTTGTGCAGCAGAAAAGCTTGACTGGTAGCTTCAGGGAGAGAGTCACGCACAACTGGTCCTACCTGCCCCGGATTTTCAGCCACGGAGAGCTTATTTCAAATCCACAGATAGTCTCAAAACAACTTCAGACTCTCTTTCAACCACCCACCCCGCCCCCCCCCCCCCCCCCCCCCCCGCCAGACGTTTCAGTAAAGATGCTAACAGGCTGCCAAACTGAAAATAGTAATTTCTCCTCTCCTCCACATACTTTATCTGCCTGGCTGGGCCAGAAGATCACTCTGGACGTTCGCCGAATGAAAGTTTTGTTTGCCAACTAGTGGCCCACGGGCCCACCCAGCCTCAGATGATGTATTTTGTTTGGCTTTTACTGTGTTTTCAAGAAACATGTGAGTTGTCAACCTGTAAAACTCAGGACATTCCGCATAAAAATCTACGTTTCTGGTTTCTCTTAAAATTCTGAGGTTCTGGTGATCCCAGGCCCACATTCTCAAGGCATACAGTGTGGTGAGGCCAAGGGGTAGCTCTGTGCTCCGGACCAGACGTCCGTGGTGATGCGGGAACAAGATTCTCCCACGCATGCCAGAGTCCTCAATTCAGAGATGGGTGAAATGAGTTCAGTGTAGGGTACAGGACTTCACTCTCATGTCCAAAAGAAATAACCACTGTATCAAACCCAGAGACCATAAGGAACAGCACACTTAGCTGGAAGACAGGTGACACGGCTGTGTGACACAACTCCCCTCTCTCCGTGCTGCTACCTCAGTTTCCTTACCTGCACTGTGGAGGTATTTGTAGCTGCCACTCGTCATCTTATTCAGTAGTTCAGTCATTTAATAGCATCTATACAGAGGGGCCAACATCGAGGGTTTAAAGTCTCACAACAAGGATCTGCAAGTAGGACTTCATTTTCCCCACATATAAAGGGTCATAATAATAAACCTCTCTGCACCTGGCATATTCTGTATTCTCAATCATCGTGAGTTGTGTGTGTGTGTGTGTGTGTGTGTTTTAAAGTACCAACTGTTTGCCAAGATTTGTGCTAAGCCTTGGAAATAGGAGGGATTTTTTTGGTTTTTTTTGTTTGTTTGTTTTTTTAGGCATTCCACTATCAGGCTTCTAACATAAGAGGTCCTTGGTATTTAGGGGGCCATATTTGAATCAGTACGTTTCCCCCCAGAAAAGTATACACACACACTAACTTGCATAACATTCCAGGGGTGTGGCAGTTCCTAAAGCATGTTCAGGGGGCCTGCTCCATTGGGTAGGTCCTCACGAGGGGTGGTCCCACAGGATGCAGAAGTGGTGGTTCCAGAAGACGCAAGAGTCTCATGAAGGAATAGCCAGGCAGCGCAGTTCTGTGTGAGAGCAAGAGGCAGAGGTGAGATGGGCAGTAAGAGCAATTTTTAATGGACACGACATCACTCTTTTTTTTTTTCAGATAGAGAAAATATTCCTATTACAACTCATGCAGTCAGACCTAGCATTTTGTTTGTCTCTCACGTGTATAACTGCAGCTCCTTTTTAAAAAATATTTTTAATATTTATTTATTTTTGAGAGAGAGAGTGCAAGCAGGGGAGGGGTAGAGAGAGGGGGAGACAAAGAATCTGAAGCAGGCTCCTGTCTCCGAGCTGTCAGCACAGAGCATGAGGCGGGGATCGAACTCACAAACCGCGAGATCATGACCTGAGCCTAAGTCAGACGCTTAACCGACTGAGCCATCCACGTGCCCCAGCAGCTACTGTGATACATGCTATGTTCTGGAATTATCTTCTCTCCTACGATGCTTTAACCCTTTTTATCTAAATAGCTCTAAGTCATCTTGGGTATGGAGACTCATCTCAGTATTTATTAAGCCAGACCACTGCTTTTGCATAGGGTTGATTAGGCATATTGGCTTTTGTCCACATTCCAGTCTTTTCCTAGTCTTCAACCTGTAGTTCCCAGTATGCACAGAACTAATTGCACATGGGACCTGATTATCTGTTGGTGACCCAGATGGGGCCAGTGGTCACTCTGGGCCACCTCTGCCCTTGAGCCTGTCTGACCTTTAGGTTGGATGCAGCACTTTATCACGTTCCCTCCAAAACAAATCCAACTGCAAAAGTACTGGGAGGTGGGGAGGTAGGTTTTACTTAGCGTGTGGGAGACAGAGTGAAAATTCACTGCATTTCTCATCAAAATGCCCACTAGACAACCCCCACCTGCTGAAGCTTTTCTCTCTCAAAGGCCAGACTCTGGTCTTTCCTCTATCTTCACCCACTCTGTAGCCTGTGCTAATTCAGAGAACGGAACTTCTAAGCTTCTGCAATTTTGCTTCCTCATTCCTGTTATTTAATACCGGGTGAATTATGAGAAAGCTTCCGCGCCGAGGATGACAATTTTGTTTACACCATCCAACAAGCAACAAGCCCTCCTTAGTATTCCTGCTATTTGTGGGGGGGTTAGGAGGAAGTTAAGTCACAAACATATCTTCCTCTCCTCCCCACCCCCACCCTACCAACAACTGACATTCTTCACTTGTTACCTTGACGGCACCCTTGATGTTAGAACACGTAAACTCATCTCTCATTTTTGGACAGCCGCACGGTGTGCCGTTGTATATATGTAGGATGATGCATTGGGCCATGCCCAGGAATTTACTTTATTTTCCTTTTTCCCATTACAAACAGTGCGACAAAGATCGCACACTTGTGTATGGGTAGGATAAACTACTGGAATCGGTATTTCTGTGTCATGAATGTGTACGTTACAACGTTTAGTGGATACCGTTATCCAGGGATTTGTCTCCCAACCCACTGTGTAGAAGAGACCATTTTTGTTTTCCTAAGATTACCTCGTTTTTTATGTTTGTGTACTCATGGTCCCACCTTGATTCAGTAAAGGTTTAAGGTGGGTGGCAGAGAAATAGAACTTATAGGCAGATGGGAAGGGAAAATAGAAAACAAAGATAAAGACATAAAATGGGGGCGCTGGATGGCTCAGTCAGTTGAGCGTCCAACTCTTGATTTCATCTCAGGTCATGATCCCAGGGCTGTGGGATGGAGCCCCACATTGGGCTCTGCACTGAGTGTGGAGCCTACTTCAGATTCTATCTCTCCTTCTGCGCCTCTCCCCAGTTTCCGTGCTCTCTCTCTCTCTCTCAAAACAAAAAAAAAAAATTTTTAAAAATACATAAAATGGACTGGTGAGTAAGTAAGGGTATTGTAAAAATTCATTCAAAGTCACTCATAAACATCCATTCAAATTGGGGCACCTGCGTGGCTCAGCCGGTTGAGCATCCAACTTTGGCCCAGGTCATGATCTCACAGCTAGTGAGTTCGAGCCCCGTGTCGGGCTCTGTGCTGACAGCTCAGAGCCTGGAGCCTGCTTTGGAGTCTATGTCTCCCTCTCTTGCTGCCCCTCCCCCGCTCATGCTCTGTCTCTCTCTGTGTGTCAAAAAATAAATAAACATTTTTTAAAAAATCCATTCAAATTCATGCAAACCAGGCATCCTTCAGGTTTGGCACTAAGCTTTCCAGCAGCCAATGCAAAGAGGGGAAAGTGATCGATTATAGAATCCACAACTAAAAACAGCCAAGGCTTGCCGGCCTCATCCAAGAAACATTGCACACTGAGACTGTCCTCAGCAGTGTGACCTCGTGTGAACCCCACAGCACCCTGGTATCTGCCCATTTTTCTCACACCCAAAGCAGAGCCCCGCTGTTACATGCACACGTGCTGATTATGTTGGGTGGGGTGCCAGCCTGGTCACGGCTGATAAACCAACCCCCTGCCTCCGAATATGGCCAGATAACAGGGTGTTTACGGTAGGCATCGTCACTCGAACACACAGACCTTCCTTCCTCTTAAAAAAGCTTCTGGGACCTGCCTTAGAGGATGAGACCAGAAGTAAATCTGCGCCAGTGGAGGGTAAGCGCAGTCAGGAAAGCTGTCACACAGGCACACTCCCAAGCACCTGCTGGGTGAGCAGGCAAAGGGGTGGATGGGTGTGTTCCCCATGCTGCCCAGGGCTGGGGGACAGGGATGCCCCGAGGGAGTGAGGAGCCAGGGGACACCTGTGTAAACGGCCAGCAGCAATCACCACCAGTGGGCTGAATCTCCCGACAGAGGGTCAGATGTCTCCACAAGCTCTGACCCAAAGCAAAGGGAGTCGAGCTGGACCACAAGCAGTGGAGGAGCGAAGGGACAACGGAACTCGGGCATGGACTTGAAAGCAGGGCGAACTAGCGAGAAGGGAGCGGGTCTCCAAGGGAAGACGCTGGCAAAATACAAAACAAAATGGACTGAGTCACATAAGGTTTTGTCCCCAAGCCCCACTGAGCTCTGGGTAATTTTACCCACAAGCTACCCCGCACTGAGGTGTGGACACCCAGACGTAACCAGGAAAGGACCTATCGGCAATGTATCGTGAGCAGAAAGAAAAAAAGAGTTAAGAACGTGTGTCTCAGCCCCATGAATATAGAGGGGTAGTATTTTCCTTTGTCATTCCCTGGATGACAAAGGAGAAGAAAGTACGAGAAAGTTATTTGAAGGGAAAGAAACAGAAAAGACCGTGGGCCCCTGATTGAAGGATTTTTTTTTTTTTTTTTTTTTTTTGGAGCATCACCCTGGGGATTCACCAGAGAGAGAAAGAGACGTAAGAACAGCAGGCCACTCCCCAGGGAGTAAAAGGAACCAAAAGACACATAGGGACATGCCTGTTGGGGACATGACATGGCATAGAGAGAAAACGAGGTACATTTTCCATTTAGAGAAGACTGATCTTATTTAATGATCCTTACATTCCCTTGATTCAAGTGCGTCCACGTGAAGGTTGACTTTTGAACCATGAGTTTTAGCCAGTACAGCTGTTCCGGGTTTTAACTTCACCCACGTGGATCCTGACCCACTGTCTAAAAGCCTCCTGCCCTTCACACTGGTCTGTGAACACACTTTGCTTTGCCTAGACCTGGGAGAATGCCTTCCCCATCCCCATGTTCTGTGTACCTCCAGGCTAGCAATGAGAGCATCCCAGGATGTCTGGCTGATGAGGAAATATGATCCCAAGCTGTAGATTCTCGTATAACTTCACCAGAATATTATACCAGTGAAAACATAACTTGAACTTACATGTGGGAAAACACGAAAGTGTGGTAGCCAGGTTTCACTATGAGACTGCTGTATTCTACCGTGAAAGATTTCAGTAGGACTGTGTTAGCCAGGTGACTTCAGGTATCACGTGCAACTTAACTTGTCACTAAGTTTTTTTCAAGTTTATTTACTTATTTTGAGGGAGAGAGAGAGCGTGCGTCGGGGAGGAGCAGAGAGAGGAAAGAGAGAATCCCAAGCAGGCTCCTTACTGTCAGCACAAAGCCTGACTCAGGGCTCAGTCTCATGAACCATGAGATCATCACCTGAGCCAAAATCAAGAGCCAGATGCTTCATGGACTGAGCCACCCAGGCTCCCCTTTGTTAAGGCTTTTAAATCATTGATAAAAACGAACTTATTGGGATAAAGTCGTGCCCAGACTGTGACAGAATATATAAAAACGAGTGTAGGTTACAGAAAAAAAAAAAAAAAAAAAAAAACACCTGTTTTCTTACTGTCCAAATAGCTACCATTTCCATGTGTCATATGGTGATCTGAAATTGTGGTCAGGACTCCTCCTAATCTATTTTTAAATGAGCTCATCACATGAACATGACTAGAAAGTTGCCACCTTTGATCAATATGCGAAATACTGAAATATGCCACCTTTGATTTTGATGCGAAAACCCCCAGTTAAGGCTCTTATTAATCATTTCCGTGGTGAGTTTTGAACAAAATACAAGAGCAAGAGTATTATGAAAAGGTTGCTTATGTTACCCTCCTCCTCTGATTATCCAAAGAACAACAAAGCCAAAATGTGGAGAAAATCAAGATGCTCTTCTAGCCAAAAAGACTGGTGAGGCTTACACCTCCTTGGGTGGTGACTTCAGACTTTTTTCCCCTCAGCTAGGCGTAGCCTTGACAGAGGAAGGTGGGAGCCAGGGGCCTGGACCATCGTCGTCAGCAATCAGACCCTGTTGGGAGGAGGGTCCCCCACCTTAAAAAATAGTTTGCTTTGTAGTATGAGGTATTCTTCTGCCCCTAGATTATAATGAAGGTTTTTAGATAATGTTGCCGGCCATCGCCTTAGGCAGTTCTATATAGTGAGGAACTACAAAACTGTGTGACATATATTCCAATAGACAGAATTTACTACTTTATAGTTGCAGAAGCAATAATTCACAAACATTGCTTTCAATGTTGTTTTGGGGAGAGAGAGTGCAAGTGGGGGAGGGGCAGAGAGAGAGAATCCGAAGAAGGCTCGGGGGGTCAGCACAGAGCCGGACGCGGGACTGGAGCTCACCAGCCTTCTACCTGTGAGATCGTGACCTGAGCCCAAGTCGGACGCTTAACTGACTGGGCCACCCAGGTGCCCCACACTCGAACATTTTTATTTCTAGCACTGCTGAACTGAGTGGGGTCATCACGATGCATTTTAGGCAAACGGGGTGTGAGAGTTAAGGACGGTTTCCCCCCAACTCCCTGTGCTGCCTTCCGAGCTCCTGGGATTGTCTAGCTGAGTGTCTGAGGGGGGTGAGAGGCTGAGTCTCCACTGGAATCAGGACGGGCAGGACCTACGGGCCTTTGCACGGGCATCCCCTGCAGGTGAAAGCGGTGCTGCCTCTCGCTTGCTTCGCCTGGCACGAGCCCCAGAGGAGTGGGATTCCACAGGGCTGCACCTGCTCAGGCCCCCACAAATGACAGGCTGCTGCAGGATGTGTTGACTCACCCAGTTAGTGTGACCCAACACACAAGTCTGTGGGCACAGGGCAGTCACCACCCGCCCCCCCCACCCCGCCCCACGTCCCTGCCCCCTCCCCTGGGAGCCTGCAGAACTATGCAGGTCAGGTTGTGAAAGCACATCATCCCTGGTTATTTAGAAAGGTGTTTGCAATTCCCAGGAGGTTGCTCTTGTTAAACTCTGCTCATTGTACTAGTAGAAAACAATGAGTGTGATTACTCTTTATTCTCCCTAACATCTCAAGGGAGCTCTTTGCCCATGTGACTCTCCAGGGAGACGTGATGACATGGTGACATCTACCTATACCCAGCCAGGTGGCACAAATAACTAAAGAAAGAGTATGGGGGGGGAAATAATGAAATTTTCAAGTAAAATGTGTAACTATGGATTATAAACAAATACTTATACTCAGTGTAAAAAGAATATATTTTAAAACTGACATCATGAAATGTAGAGAAATAAGTATCTAATTTTTGCTGGGTATAAGGGGGAAATGCAGTGTATAAATCATGCAGAAAACAAATTTTCTCCATTGCTGGAGGGTATTTGGGATTGGTAGCTAAAACTTTTTAAATTTACAGGTCTTTTTCCAGCATTATTATTTTTTTTTTTTTTACATCTTGTCCCAGCATCTAGGTCCTAGACATTGGACCTCTTTTCCCCAAGATCAGGATACTTTTTTTTTTTCTCTCCTCATTCGTACAAGAGGCCAGTGAGGACAAATTCAAGCAAACGGTTGTAAATGCCTCTCTTGCCGCACTTAGGATTTTTATAGCAGCCACAGAAAATGAAACCAGGGACGCCTGGGTGGCTCAGTCGGTTGAGATTCCGACTCTTGGTTTGGGCTCAGGTCATGATCTCATGGTTCGTGAGATCAGGCTACATGTTGGGCTCCATGCTGACACTTCGGAGACTGCTGGGGATTCTCTCTCTCCCTCTGTCTCTGCTCTTCCCCCACTCTCTCTCTCTCTCTCTCTCAAAAGAAATTAACTTAAAAAGAAAACAAGAAGATGAAACCGGCTGGGGATGTGAGCGGATGATGGTAAGGCTGTACCAGGTGGGAGGAAGATGCTGATAGAGGAACCTGACCTACAATTAATGAACGACATCAACGCCTTTCATGTGGAACAGCACACCCAAGGGCTGGATGAGACAAGCACGAAAGAAGAGAAAGATATCATCTTGTTAATTGACCTAATCGCACCTCCTCCCCCAGAACTACAGATGATTTATAACACAGAACTTCCTCTAATGCCATCAAACTGCCTCTCCCAGAAACACCACATAGTAGCGATGGTGAATGGTGATCATGAGCGAGGAGAATTTTTGCCCCTGCCTCCTGGCCATTATTTCCTCTGTGAACTTACTTAGGGAAAGCTGATGTGAAACTCACGTCTTGGTTTAGGGTTGGGTTTTTTTTCCCCCTTTATTTTTTTTGTTTTTAATTTGAAGCAGTCACACCCTCCACCCCAAACAGACTACAGATCCCGCTGTTGTGTTCCTAACTTTGTGTTATGAACGTTGGACTCTGGAAAGCAACAGCAGTCTTGGTGGAACCGGTGTGGATAATGCAAGCTTTTGGTATTAGAAAGGGAAAAATGAAAAGAGCTGTGCAGGAACAAGAAGTCTGGCCTTTTTTCCTCATATTTCTAGGTGATAGACAAATTGTTAGTTACCACACGTATAATTTATTAGTAATTGCTCTAATTTGCCTCCTAAGTTTCTAAAGTCGCCAGTTCACTGAGATCAAGTATTTTGTACCTATAAAATAGGAATCATGTGATAATTTAATGAAGTAGCTACCCAGTTAGGGCGATTTCTGTGCAAATGCAGTTATTGACATTATAATTTAGAAAAGTGGGTGAGGGATAACAGAGTCGAACAGAAGCCTAGTGACTAATATCACTCACTGGGATTAAAATGCTACGTACACATTTCCTCCTGTGGACGTAGGGATACTAAGATAACTTTTCTTTGGGTTGGTTTGCAGTCTGTTTAAAAGAAAACGTGTACTTGCTCCTTGGAGCATGGTAAGGGCTGGATACCAGATCCCTCCTGTGGGTGGTCTGGGAGACAGAGGGCTTGGGAGTTTGCAAACGACAGTGGAGCAGAGCCCCGCCGAGCCAGCTGCAGGGATGCTGCAGACTGACTGGGTTGGCACAGCACTTTTGGCTCTTCTCAAAGCAAACGTTCCACTTGTCTCAAAAAATAATTAGCTGACTTCCAGTACTGTTTTAAGGACCTAAATGCAAAACGTATTCTTACGGCTGGCCTGACAGATTTCTCTCTGTTCCTGAAACTCTGCGATTTACCCACAGAGACATTTTCTACTTATCTTCTCTACTGAATAGCCAAACAAGCTGAGGTCTCATTCTGTCTCTAAGGCATCAGCAAAATTGTAAACTCCCCTCTGCTTGCTGAGCTCTGTTCTTGCTGATTTGTAAGAGGCAGGAACACAGCTTAACATTTGGTTCTCAGGTTTAAACTTGTGGTCCTGAAAATGGCAGAAACTAGGAAAATGAAGTTTTTAGCTGACCTTTGACAACGCTGGAAATAGAGGTGACGGAATAAACATGAATTGCTCAGGACATTTTGGAAAGTCACTCCTTTGTCAAATTCAGCTGGCCGACATCCTGGGACTGATAAAATTCCTTTGCAGTTCATCAGAATATAACTTTGGCTCAATCTGTCAAAGTCACAACCACATCTCTCACGAGTACCATTTGGCCACAGGTCAAATCCATTATCACAAACACAGGAGATGTTCCTGAATAGCATTCCTAACCACTGTCGATGTCTACATGCATGGAGTAAGAGCAAATATCAAAAAAAAAATGTAAGAGAAACAATGCAATTTAGATGATCCCTGCTATTTTTATCGAAATCCGGAAACTCTTCCAAGTGACCAAATGGCATTTGGAAAAATAACCGTACCCTTGGAACCTGAAATCAGACTGTCAATGATGAAGATTTTAAAATAATTTATGGCTTCATAACTTCCTTGGTATATACTTTTAGCATGTTCACGACCAAGGAGGAGCCCCGGATGAGTCTTCTGGCTTAATGCTTGCTTGATCAATGTTCTGGAAGCAACAGGGCAGGATGGACCACCCATTTATCCTCAAAGTGGGATCCTAGGGCCATCATCATTAACCTAATCTGCTAGCATATCGAAAAGGCAAAATCAGGGTCCCAGCATTTCTGGGAGTGGGGCGCAGGAATCTGGGTTTTTACAAGCTCTTCTGGTGATCGCGACGTTCACTGGAGTTTGAGAGCCACTGGCCTCAGGGTCTCTGGGACAAACTGTCAACTGGCAACTGATGGTTTGTGGTTGTACCTGCTTATCTTTCTTTCTGCAGATGGAAGAAATGTGGCAATCGTGCCATCGTCCTTTGAAAGCTAGCTAGGTCCCAGCTGCTGACTTTTGCTTTCTTTTCTCCACAACATTTCCCAATACCTGGATCAGAACTATGGGGCACCATACGTTGAAACTGACTTAAGATGACAGTCTGTATGTTAAACTTGGAACGTGTAAGGAGCTCCTCCTAAACTTGTTTTAGTTTGTTTGGTACTAAGAGGTGACCATACACCTAAACAGTAATACACAGGCTTCCTGAATCAGCTCTCTGAACATCGTAGCCATCTGTAACCCAGAAAGTAGACCGAAAAGACCTTTTATCATTCAACATGTATATTATGAAAACTGCACACCAAACCTTGTTCCTTTTTTTTTTAAGTTTATTTATTTTGAGAGAGAGAGAGAGAGAGAGAGAGAGAGAGAGAGAGAGTGTGTGTGTGTGTGTGTGTGTGTGTGTGTGCACAAGGCAGAGAGAGAGAATCCCAAGCAGGATCCACACCACCAGTTCAAGCCTGATAGGGGCTTGAACCCATGAATGGCAAGATCATCACCTGAGCCGAAATCAAGTCGGATACTCAACTGACTGAGCCACCCAGGTGCCCCAGAGCGTGTTCCTTTTAAAGAAATTCTTGGAGGCTGCCAAAATCTTCTCAGCCTTAAAAACTAGTTGTGCCTCAGAATCACATGAGAAGCTTTTTTTTTTTTAACCTAAATGTAAGAGGTAAAACTGTAAAACACTTAGAAGAAAACTTAAGTGTAAATGTTCGTGATCTTGGGTCAGGCAACAGTATCTTAGCTATGACACCTATAGTACAGGCAATCAAGCAAAAAATAGATAATTAAAAATTAAAACCTTTGTGTTTCAAAGGACACTATCAAGAGAGCGAGTGGAGAGTAGGAAATACTTGGAAATCATATATCTGAAGAGGGTCTAGTATCTAGAACGTATTTTTAAAAACTCAACTTACAACTCAACGATAAAAAACCCAAATAAGCTGATTTTAAAAATCAAATATTTGAACAGACATTTCTCCAAAGAAGATGTACACATGGCTGATACACACACAAAAAAAATGCTCAACCTCATTCATCATTAGGGAAATAGGAGTCAAAAACACAATGAGAAGGCACATCACACTAAGATAGCTAGAATCAAAAAGATAGAAGGTACCAAGAGTCAACAAGGATTTGGAGAAATTGGAACCCTCACACGTTGCTGGTAGGAATATAAAATGGCACAGCCACTTGGGAAAACAGCCTGGCAGTCCCTCAAAAACTTAAAAACAGAGTTACCGTAGGACCCAGCAATTCCACTCCTAGGTATATACCCAATAGAACAGAAGACATGAAGGTTTGACATGAATGCTTGCAGCAGCCTTGTTCCTTAAAGCCAAAAAGTGGAAACAACTCAAATGTCCATCAACTAATGAGTGGATAAACAAAATGTGGTATATTTATACAATGAGGTATTATTTACCTTTAGAAAGGAGTTTGAAATACTGATACATGCTGTGACATGGATGAACCTTGAAAACATTAAGTGAAAGAAGCCAGATACAAAAAGCCACAGATTGTGTGATTCCATTTACGTTAAATGTCCAGAATAGGCAAAGCCATAGATAGACACAGAAATGTGACTAGTGGATTCGTGGTTGTCGGGGGCTGGGGGAAGTCTGATGGCCACACAACTTTGTGAAATACTAAAACCACTCAATGGTAGACCTAAAAGGGTGTATTTTATGGTATGTAAATTCTGTTTCAGTTTTTAAAAAGCAGGCAGCAAGGTGGATTTGGCCGGTGGGGCCAAGCATATTTCCATAATCAAAAATAATGTGTGATATACACTGAATTAGAATCACCGAGGACGGGGCCAGGGCTGCTATGGTTTTGACAAGTTTCCAGGTACTTTACTTGAAACCAGTCAACTGCCGATTGGAAAATCAGTGGTTGGGGACCACTGCTCTCTATATGGTTCTGTTAGTCCGATTCTCTTAGAAGGCTGAGAGAAAAGCAGTTTCTACAGGGAGACAAACAGGAGAAAAAAAAAGTATATATATATATGTGACATAAATATATAAATATATATATAAATATATATATTTGCTGACAACCAAACAAGACACAATCAAGAATAAGATGCACATATAACAGCTGAAAAAGCCTAAGTATTCTGAGGCCACTTAGCCCAGAAGCAAAGAGTCATATGTGCCATAACAATCCGACATCATCGCTATGTTACAACTTGTGATATTCACAGCGATGACCTGGAGGCATTCAGAGAGGATTAAACTGTGTTCAGTAAATGTTATTTAAGGCATGTGGAGGTAAATACTCGTTTTAGAAAATAGCATTTTAAGAATGCTCCAAGTAGTAAAACCTCAACAATTGAGGAAATCTGATTATCCAGCTAAGGTAGTTTAGAAATCCTTAATAGCTTTATTTTAAAGTTTTCTAATTTTTTTTTCCACTTGGCTTTCACAAACAAGAATCAGTCTTGCAACTAAGGAAAAATAACCGGATATAAACTTCCTGAAATGAGCATGAGACACAGAAAACATTTCAGGGGAGAGCGACAGAGAGGGAGAGATTTTTGGTTTTTTAATGCATACTCCTTTGTAAGCCAGTAGGCCTTTCTGTTTTTAATCGACTTTACTGAGGTATAATTCATATGCAAAAAAATATTTTGAGCATGTGGTCTGAATGCCTTTGACAAATGTGTACGCACACCCATGTAACTACCATTCCATCGATACACAGAACATCTCCACCTCCCTCGAATCATGTGCCCCTTTGCGGTCAGTTGCCCGACCATGTACCCACCTTGCCCCAAGCAACCAGTGATGTGATTTCTGGCACTATTGATTAATTTTGCCTCTAGAATTTCAGACAAACAGGCTCATACTCTGTATGTCCTTGGGTCCAGCTTCTTTCAACACAGCTATGACATACATGTATGTTGCTGCATGGGATTAGTAGTTCATTCCATCTTATTACTGAGTAGTATTCCTTATATGAATATACCAAAAGTTACTAATCCATTCACCTCTTGCTTTCTGTTGGGGGCTGTTAGGAATGAAAGGGCCCAAGTGTTTTCATGGACGTATGTTTCCATTTCTCTTGGGTAAATACCCAAGGCTGGGCCATGTGTTAAATATATGTTTAACATAATAAGAAACTGCCAAACCTCCTCTCAAGTAGTTTCACCATTTTATACTCCCACTAGGAATGCAGGACAGTGACCGTGAAAGCCTCTACCAGGACTTACAAACTAGTAGAGATAAAATCCTCTCTCTAGGTGACTTTCATGTCTCATTGATTCATTATTTTGTCTGCTATTGTAGGAGTTTCACCTTGTATTTCTGTAACATTTCTCTATACAGTTCCAAACCCTGTTTAGGCTTCAACCAGCGTTAATAATGATACACTATCAATTAATTATATATATCATTATCAGCATTCTATATCATTAATATGCCATTAATAAAACTAAAGTTTCAGGGCACCTGGGTGGCTCCGTTGGTTAAGCGCCCGACTTCAGCTCTGGTCATGATCTCACGGTTCATGGGTTTGAGCCCCACATCAGGCTCCATGCTGACGGCTCAGAGCCTGGAACCTGCTTTCAATTCTGTGTCTCCCTTTCTTGCTGTCCCTCCCTTGCTTGCACTCTGTTTCTGTCTCACTCTCAAAAATAAACAAACATTAAAAAATAATAATAAAATAAAAATAAATAAAACTAAAGTCTCAAGCACAAAACATTTTTCCTGGCCAGTGATAGCTAAAAATGGCTTCCCAAACAGCATTTATGTATGTTCCTTTCTAATGAGTGGGCAATGGCTGTGAATGAATCCTTGACTGTGTAACATCTTGGCAGTTTTTGTTGTTTATCCTTTCCAAAATCGACTTTCTGTGAAGTCAGTGCCTCAGTTCACAAAAGAGGAGCAGTACAGTTTAATGTTAAAGAGCCGTAGCTAAAGAGGTAGTCAGACCAGTGTGAACATGGTGAATTCTTTCCACGGGCCTGTTCTTTAACACACAGAGAGCTCTGGATCCCTCATCTGCAATCTGGGAGATGGGCGTTATAAATATCCTTATCTCATATAATTGTTCTGGGGACAATGATCTCATGTAGGTAAAGCCCTTGGCAATTCTCCTAGTTCATATTTATTGCTTAAGAAATGGAGGCTTTAAAAAAGACACGTTCCAATGTGAGTGAAGGAAAAAGTCATCATAGGAAATGCAGCTTGAGTTCTGGAAGATAAATCCCCTCTCCTTGCTTTGTCTAGGAAGCCTGCTGCCTCTCTCTCCTTGGAAGTCAGGGAGATCCCTGTTCCATTAGCTGCCAATAAGCCCCATCCTCCACAAGGTCATTCCCTCCCATCCTCTGCTCCTGCTGGGGCTGGCTGCGGGAGGTGGGCGGGGGTGGGTGGGTGGTGGGGATGTGACCCTTTTCTCACCTCGTGCCAGTCTGGCTCACCTGCTCAGAAGCCTGGACTCACCATGCTGCCCTCTGCCTCAGCTGTTTCTACTGATCTGGCACTGAAACCTCCCGCTTCCTTTCAGAACTCAACATCCCACATGCTCAGGAGATGTACCAGACCCATGGGCTGAGGGATTAAGAGGCACCGGCTCTCTGGACCCCGCCTCCAACAACCATAACAGGACCATAGGAGAAAGCTCACTAGATGCACATCTTAAAATTCCAGAAAATCATTCTTTAAGCTTAATTCTCCAAAGACGTGGACCGTTAGGAAGAGAGAAACCCTCCAGATTCGGGCTCTCAATTTAGAAACCATTTGGTAAATGTTTCTTTTTGCACCTGCACTTAGCGCCTTTATGCAATAGCCAGTATTGCATCTGCCCTAGCTCCTAACTCTGGAGAAATTGCAGCCTGTCAGGAGGGGAATAAACCATACCAGTAAGTAAGTTAATTAGGAAATGGAATGTGTTTAGGTATGTGTAGGAAGGAGAGCGACCAGGGAAACTCGGATTAACCAGCATTATGTTTTTAAATTGGTAAATCTGCTGACCAGAACACTGCACTGGGGAGGATCTTGTCATCTTCTCTGTGTTGCGCCCTTCACCCTACGGTGTTAGTTCCACCTCAGGCCAAGGACGGGTGAGACACAGCAGCGGGGAAGTGGGGAGGAGGGCAGAGGTTACGGTCTGGCAGAATCTGGGTGAAGTCATGCGAACCATAGTTCCAGATCCTTCTGTCAGATACCCTCTAAGGTATCAACTGAAGGACCGGACCGGCTGACATCTGTGACCACTTGGCCCAAGCAGCTAGTTCACTGAGGGAGCGAGCGCCCTCAGCCAGAATGGGTGAAGGTGTGAGACAGTCCAATGTTGTATTACATATTGAAAATAAGCCCCAAGGTAGGAGTGCTCTTTAGAGAGGCGCTTTAGCCCTCTGATGCCGCCCCTTAGGCCAGTTTTCTGTTACACACAGGAGGGAGAATGCCAGAAAATATTGGTGAATTAGTTTGATGAACTTCAGGAGTTTAAAATGAGTATCCTTGACATTTTGACATCCTAGCCCATTTTCCTTTGGCTTTCCTAACAGAAGACGATGGAAGAATTGATTCTCCGCTTGCTTTTCTTCAACTGCTGAAAAAACTCCCTAGATTTTTTGTTTCTTGAAAGATTCACCAATTTAAAAACTAAGCTTAAATTTCTGTCAGCTTCCAGTTCTAAAAATTTTCAGTGTCTTAGATCAAACTGATCTTCTGTTAGTTCAAACTAATAAATAAATCTCTGTAGCAAACATCTTTTATGCCATTTACTCAAGCAGAAAATGCAGGTACTTGGTTTGCTTTTTAATTTTCTTTTTAAGGCAGAATTTCCCTTCCCCGCCCCCCAATAATTAGCAGTAACATCCTAAGGGTGTTTTTTTTTTTTTTTCCTACCCGGTAACTTTGACAAGTTACCTAAGATCGGTCAAATCTTCTATTTTGGTTTTTATGGGTATTGCACCTGATACCGTCTTGCTTCATGCGACAAAAATACCAAGGGCGATGTATTACCCTAGTTTATTTTTTAAAGGACAAATACATTGTCTTAGGATCACTTATTTCTGTTGAAGTATTTCCCAAATTCAGATGTTGCTTCTCTAGATAACGAATTCATACAAAAATTGCTAACGGGTCATAAAAATACTTTCCCTTGTAAGTAGACAATCATGAATCTATTCAATCTTTGCTCACTTGTTTATAATCAAAACAAAAAGGGCTAGAAAACAGATGAAAACCTGTCTATCAGGTCCCTACTCTGTGCCACGCACTGGACTAAATGTTACATACGTTTTCTGGGTAATTCTCACAATAGTCTATAAACCATGATAGGCGCTGTGATTATCTTAATCTGTATATAAGAAAATTAAAGCTCAGAGAACAACAAACCTGCCCACAGTCACATGGACAGAAAGGAAATCTTTTGTTATTAAAAAAAAAAATAACAACAAAATGGATTCAGTAATAAATTACAGAATCACAAGTTCATATTTAGTTTTCTTGTTGCTGTTACTGAAAGCATGGAGTTATCTTATATGTACGTAAACACATGGCCCTGATACTCTCCTTTGTCACATGAAGAAGTTAAGGTCCATGGAAGTGAAATGACTAACCCCCAGGGACACAGCCAGTTAAGTGGATTTCAGAACCAACCAGCAGATGCATATGGCGAGGCTCCTGTGACATGAATTCTTAAGATGTTGGCGGTGTGTCCAGAACCTCCACCCCTGGGTCCTTTTGTTTTTCTTTTTTCTTTTTTTTAAGTTTATCCATTTTGAAAGACAGAGGAAGAGAGAATGAGCAGGGGAGGGGCAGAGAGAGAGAATCCCAAGCAGTCTCTGCGCTCCATACTGAGCCCGACACGGGGCTCCATCTCACGGTGGTGAGGTCATGACTTGAGCCAAAACCAAGAGTTGCTCACTTAACCGTCTGAGTCACCCAGGCACCCCTTCCACCCCTGGGCTCTTAACATGTGTAGCAGAACTACTAGGCTCACGGCAAAGACTCGTCCTCACTTCTTCATGTGATGCTGGCACCTCTGTTTCAATGGACAAAGAAACACAATGCGTATTCCTGTTAAGTGTTCAGATGGCTGTTTGTTTACACTGCAGAGGAGTAACCGTGGTAGTTCCAGGGCTGTCACTAGTGAGCCTGTCAATGTAATTGTGTGGTGACACCACCGCAGTTGTGAAGCAATCATTCGTATCCATCCTTGTGTTTATATTTAGCAGTGGCTGTTAATGGTGTAATTATAGGATATAAACAAGCTCCACCCAGAGTGAGGCCGAATGATGAGATGATTGCCTGGGGACCTAGGTTACCCAATGCATCTTGCACTATGAAATGAAAATATCCAGCACGGACAACTTTATTGTGACTATAAATTTGGCCTCCCACTAATACCACTTCAAGCCAAATTATGTATGTTTGATGAGGCATAATTTCTTATTAGATTCGGAGAATACCAGGGCAGACTACATCATGATGGGATTATAATTTGAATTTTAATCAGGTTTTGTTCATTCCCCCATACTAGCTAATGAAATTGATTTGATAATATAGTTATTCAAATGAATAGGGGACAACATAGGACAAAAAGGGAACAAATTGTATTGCTTACCACAAACAGTACTACACTCTTTTATAATAGTAAGTGTAACTGTTGGCATTTTTTTCCTGACCTTTCCGCGAACCCTCTTTCATCAGCCTCGTGGTGGTCCCTTCCCTGAGACAGATGTCGGAGTCTGGGTTTTGGCCTCTCTGATTAGGGATTTAACATATTGAATTCAGCCTTCTAATGATTCGCTACAGTTTTATTTTGACAGCCCTCTGTGCAAACCCTGCCTGTATATAAATCAATGCCCCTCATTGCTGACCAAGAGAGCGTGTTGAAAGCTCTCCATCAAAATATCTATCATTCGGGAAGTGGAGACAGAAGTTCGTCTAACAGACTGTGGTTTGCTCCCTTGTACGCACTCTATTCCTCTCTTTTCTTCATCTAGCACACCCAGGATTCAGACATTTGGAATAAATGTTTAAAGCAAGAGATTCCATTAACTGTATGAAGTCATCGCTAGAATAGCTATGTGATCTTGCTGTCGTGTGATCTTCTAAGTCATAGCTAGGATAGCCTCTACCCTGTGATCTTATTGTCGGTCCTCACCACACCATCGGCTACCTGAGAATAAGTCAGAGAAAATTAAGTTGCCTGAATAATGACTCATTTCTCCTTAAAACTAGCCACTTTTAACTCATTCCAGTGACTATTTAGCTTCTAACCAGAGTATTTATTACCTGGTCATTTTGTCTAAATCACAGTTACGTATCTAAGTACATGAACAACTAGAGTTTCATAAAGGTTAAAAAGCCAAGTAGAATAAGCCAGTGGAAACAAGGTGATACACTTGTGAATATTAAAACCATGGTATTGGGGCGCCTGGGTGGCGCAGTCGGTTAAGCGTCCGACTTCAGCCAGGTCACGATCTCGCGGTCCGGGAGTTCGAGCCCCGCGTCGGGCTCTGGGCTGATGGCTCAGAGCCTGGAGCCTGTTTCCGATTCTGTGTCTCCCTCTCTCTCTGCCCCTCCCCCGTTCATGCTTTGTCTCTCTCTGTCCCAAAAATAAATAAACGTTGAAAAAAAAAAAATTTTAAAACCATGGTATCTGCCACACTAACAGACATTTCTCTCGTTTTTGAATGCATAAAGATGGCAAACTGTCATTACTGTGAATGGCTTGGGGGCCAGGTAATATATTGTTTCTCTAAAGTATTTAAGTCATCAAGGCAGTAGCAAGAGGTCAGTGTCTGATTTGCTGAACAGCTGGAGGCAGATCAGGGTGAACGGAGACTTGTTGTCAAAACATTCTCAAAGGGGAAAATATTGATAAAAAATTAAAAAGGAAAGTTCTGGAGTTTGCATAAAATGAGAAGGAAGAGAATTTATTCCCCGCCTCTGTAAGGGTACTGAATATCACTTCAGTTTGCAAATATTGATACAACTGTCATATTATTTTCACACTGCGACAATTTTGAGTTTTCTTCACTTGAAACATTGTCCCAGGGGGCATTGTGACTGTTAAACTAATCTTTATTCATGATTTATGCAGCCTGAACTCAAGTCTCTGAAACAAAATTAATAAATCATGTGTTGATGGAGAGAATGGCAGAGACTGGAGACAATTTGAAGAACAATTTCTATGTGATTGGAACCACTTAGACCAACTTTTAGTTTATGGAAATTTTCGGCTTAAGATACAAAAACTCTTAGGGCCTCCTGGAAACTGTACCAATTCGTTTTTTCTGTTTATTTATTTTAAGGGAGAGAGTGAGTGTGTGAGCATGTGCACACAAGTGGGGGAGGGGCAGAGAGAGAGAGAGAGAGAGAGAGAGAGAGAGAGAGAGAGAGAATCCCAAGCAGGCTCCACTCCACACTATCAGGGCAGAGCCCAACGCGAGTCTGGATGCCACATGATCCCACTGTGAGATCATGACCTGAGCCAAAATCAAGAGTCAGATGCTTAACCAAGAGAACCACCCAGGCACCCGACAGTTCATTTTCTTGCCTGATTTACTCGAAGACATGCTAAAGCCAGGCTACCCAAACTGACCTATGGTCAACTCACCCTTTAAAAGATACCTAGCTAGGAACATCACATAGCTTGACTTCACAGCACACCAGAACTCTAACTCAACCCCTTCCGACTGCAAATTATGTCCATTTGTTCTTGCTGTTTTCTCAGAGGAGCTTTTAGAATTTAACTGAGTACCCTCTATGGAACTATAACCAAGCAATCACCTAGGCGACAAAGGTACATTGGTAATCAGTCCCAGATGCGATGCTGGTTGGAATGCCAACCAGGGCTAGCCGTTCATGAGTTACAGTTGTGTTCCACCATGGTGTGTGGTAATCGCAGCTTTAAGAACACCAAGGAATTAAGGTGTGATTATTTCTTAAATCAACTTTATTGGGGCCCCTGGGTGGCTCAGTCAGTTAAGCGGCCGACTTCGGCTCAGGTCACGATCTTGCAGTTTGTGAGTTCGAGCACAGGGTCGGGCTCTGTGCTGACGGCTCAGAGCCTGGAGCCTGCTTCCGATTCTGTGTCTCCCTCTCTCTCTGCCCCCTCCCCTGTTCAAGCTCTGTCTCTCAATAATAAATAAATGTTTAAAAATTTTTAATAAGTAAATAAACTTTATTTTTTAGAACAGTTTTGTATTTACAGAAAAACTGCAGATAGTAAAAAAAAAAAGTTCTCATATACCTCCCACCCAGTTTCCTCTTATCACTAACACCTTAAATTAGTATAGTATCTTTGTTACAACTAATGAACCAATACTGATGCATTCTTAGTAACTCAAGATTATGCTTCATTCACATTTCCTTAGTTTTTATGGAATTTTACTTAATATGCTTTTTGTGTTCCGACAGTCAGTTGTCATGTCTCCTTAGGCTCCTCTTGGTTGTGACAGTTCCTCACACGTATGCCTTGACTTTGACAACCACAAGTCAGTATTTTGTAGAATGTCCCTCCATGAGGATGCATCTAAGGTTCTGAGTTTGGGAGAGGAAGACAATGCAAGTCAAGGGCCAGTGTCATCACACATGAAGGGCACATGTTATCAACATGACTTTTCCGGGTTGATGTTGACCGTGATCACCTGACTGAGGTGATGGTGTCTACCAGGTTTCTCCACTGTGAAGTTGCTCTTCTTCCCTCTCTTCCATACAGCATCCTCTGGAACGAAGTCACCGTGTCCAGCGACACTTGAGGAACGGGGAGTTATGTTCCACCTCCTTGAGTCTGAGCATGTACATAACTTATTCAGATTTCTTCTGCACAGGAGATAGGTCTCTTCTCCCTCCCCCTCCCTTGATTTCTTTATTCAGTCACTTATTTGTAGAAGTATGGACTCAGATTTCGTACTTGGGCTTATAGTGCAATACTACTTTTTTTTATTTTCCACCTGTAGTCATTGGACCTCTTACACTTTGATCCTCTGTCTTTTTGAAATAACTCCATTATTGTGTGTGTGTGTGTGTGTGTGTGTGTGTGTGTGTGTGTGTGTTTGGTGGGCTTTTGTGATCATTTCTCTTTAATTTAATTGTATCTTGCACATAAAAGTCAGCCAAAGTGGTAGTTACCAGCTTTTCTCCTCTGTGTGCCAGTCATCAATCAATTTCTTTTCAAGTGAACAAGTGGCATTTTTAAAAAATCTGTCACATTTGATGTTTTACCCGAAGATTATTTGGTACCCTTGATCTTTCCTCTCCTTGTCTGTACTATCCAGTCATGAGACACTTTTTGGATTCAAAGATAAATTATTTTAAAAGTAGTAATAAATAGAGTAAATCAGGAGAGACTAGGGACATAGAATAAATGGAATATGAAGAATTTGATCACGAAAAACAAAAAAAAATACAGAATACAAAAGCAACGGGCTTTTAGAAATTAAAAAAAAATTGAACTTTAAAAAAAAAAGCTGAAAATTCAGGATAACTACACAAGACCATTTCTGAAACTGACATATATCTTAATATGATCAAGAACATTGAGACCAGAATAACAGCTCAGAGCACACTAACTGGTAAACTGGTAAGGACAATAAACTAATACCTCATGAGGATCAGGACCAAGACTCCCTTCACAAAGTGATCACTCAGTATTCTGCTGGAAGCCACAGCCCATCCAGGAAACAGAAATCTGTGGAAAGAAGGAAAAAGATCATCATTTATAGGTGATGTTTCTGTTTACCTAAAAACAAGAGAATCAATCAAAATATAATGAATAAAAATTTAATTAAAAAAAACCCTATCTACAAAATAAACCAAAATCAATAGCTTTTCTGTCAATGAGCAATAAGTGTGTGTAAAATATAATGGAAAAGATCCCATTTACTAAGATGTAAAATATTCAATAATAATAAATGAGTACTTGGAAAACTGAACTATTTGCTGAGAGAAATAAAAGCAAACTCTAATAAAGGCTATGTAGCTAGATAGGAAGACTAAATATTTTCAAAATGTAATTCTTTTCTATGTTATTCTTCAGGTGAAACACATTTTTAAGAAAATCTCAACTTTAAAATGGTGACTCAAGGTTAAGAAAAAAACAAAAAACAAAGAGAAAACAAGAAAACAACAACAACCCAGGAAGAATAAATAGAAATGATCAACAAAATGTGGGAGACAAGAGATCGTTGTCTAACAGTTACTGAAATGAATTATAAAGCTATCATAACTTTGAAATGTGATGTTTTCCAAGTATAGATTAATGAAGCAGTGCCTAGGGAGAGATTCTACGATGAATAGGGATTTACTGTTGAGAACAGTGGCATACACATGAAGAAGTTACCAATAAATAAGACTGAACCAGTTGATAAACCATTTGGAGAAAATGAAAGCTGGCTTTTGACATCACACCATACACCAAAATAAAATTTAAATGTATTGAAGAATTCATGAAATTATAAAAGTCACAGAAAATCTACAATGAGGGGCACTTGAGTGGCTAAGTCTGTTGAGCATCTAACTCTTGATCTCAGCTCAGGTCTTGATCTCAGGGTCATGAGCACAAGCCTGTTGTTGGGCTGTATGCTGGACGTGTAGTCTACTTAAAGAAAAAAATCTAGGATAAATTTTAATCTGCTCTTGGAATGAGATTTTTCTCAGTAGAGGAATAATAAAGGATATCACAGAGAAGAATGATATCTAAAAATTTTTGTCAAACAGACTGTAAACAAAACTAGAAGACAAATGATAGGTTTTTTTTTTTTTTTTTTTTTTTTTTTTTTTTTTTTTTTAAAGAAAGAGAGCGTGCACAAGCAGGGAAGAGGAAGAAGGCGAAGGAGAGAGAGAGAGAATCTTAAGTAGGCTCCATGCCCAATGTGGAGCCTGACACAGGGCTGGTTCTCACAACAGTAAGATCATGACCTGAGCAAAAATCAAGAGTTGAACTCTTAACTGACTGAGCCACCAGGCATCCCGGGATTCTTTTTTTTTTTTTTTTTAATTTAAATACATATAACAAATAGTTAATATTTCGAAGATATATAGAGAATTCACTAAGAGAAAGGCAAAAACAAAATCAAAGATTGGGGGAACATGAGTAAACAAATCAGAAAGACAAAACACTATGGCCAAGAAATACATGATCAGGTTTTTTTTTAAATTAATTAATTAAATTTATTTATTTAAATATGAAATTTATTGTCAAATTGGTTTCCATGCAACACCCAGTGCTCATCCCAAAAGGTGCCTTCCTCAGTACCCCTCACCCACCCTCCCCTCCCTCCCATCCCCCATCAACCCTCAGTTTATTCTCAGTTTTCAAGAGTCTGTTATGTTTTGGCTCCCTCCCTAACCTTTTTTTTTTCCCTTCCCCTCCCCCATGGTCGTCTGTTAAGTTTCCCAGGATCCACATAGGAGTGAAAACATATGGTATCTGTCTTTCATTGTATGACTTATTTCACTTAGCATAACACTCTCCAGTTCCATCCACGTTGCTACAAAAGGCCATATTTCATTCTTTCTCATTGCCACGTAGTATTCCATTGTGTATATAAACCACAATTTCTTTATCCATTCATCAGTTGATGGACATTTAGGCTCTTTCCATAATTTGGCTATTGTTGAAAGTGCTGTTATCAACATTGGGGGACAAGGGCCCCTATGCATCAGCACTCCTGTATCCCTTGGGTAAATTCCTAGCAGTGCTATTGCTGGGTCATAGGGTAGGTCTATTTTTAATTTTTTGAGGAACCTCCACACTGCTTTCCAGAGCGGCTGCACCAGTTTGCATTCCCACCAACAGTGCAAGAGGGTTCCCGTTTCTCCACATCCTCGCCAGCATCTATAGTCTCCTGATTTGTTCATTTTCGCCACTCTGACTGGCATGAGGTGGTATCTGAGTGTGGTTTTGATTTGTATTTCCCTGATGAGGAGCGACGTTGAGCATCTTTTCATGTGCCTGTTGGCCATCCAGATGTCTTCTTTAGAGAAGTGTCTATTCATGTCTTCTGCCCATTTCTTCACTGGATTATTTGCTTTTCGGGTATGGAGTTTGGTGAGTTCTTTATAGATTTTGGACACAAGCCCTTTGTCCGCTATGTCATTTGCAAATATCTTTTCCCATTCCGTTGGTTGCCTTTTAGTTTTGTCGATAGTTTCCTTTGCACTGCAGAAGCTTTTTATCTTCATGAGGTCCCAATAGTTCATTTTTGCTTTTAATTCCCTTGCCTTTGGGGATGTGTCAAGTAAGAAATTGCTGTGGCTGAGGTCAGAGAGGTTTTTTCCTGCTTTCTCCTCTAGGGTTTTGATGGTTTCCTGTCTCACATTCAGGTCCTTTATCCATTTTGAGTTTATTTTTGTGAGTGGTGTAAGAAAGTGGTCTAGTTTCATTCTTCTGCATGTTGCTGTCCAGTTCTCCCAGCACCATTTGTTAAAGAGACTGTTTTCCATTGGATATTCTTTCCTGCTTTGTCAAAGATTAGTTGGCCATACTTTTATGGGTCTAATTCTGGGGTTTCTATTCTATTCCATTGGTCTATGTGTCTGTTTTTGTGCCAATACTATGCTGTCTTGATGATTACAGCTTTGTAGTAGAGACTAAAGTCTGGGATTGTGATGCCTCCCGCTTTGGTGGTCTTCTTCAAAATTACTTTGGCTATTCGGCGTCTTTTGCAGTTCCATACAAATTTTAGGATTGCTTGTTCTAGCTTCGAGAAGAATGCTGGTGCAATTTTCATTGGGATTGCATTGAATGTGTAGATAGCTTTGGGTAGTATTGACATTTTAACAATATTTATTCTTCCCTACTAAAGAATGAATGGGTCAACCAGGCAATTAGAGAAGAAATTTAAAAATATATGGAAACAAATGAAGATCAAAATACAACAATCCAAATGTTTTGGGATGCAGCAAAGGCAGTCCTGAGAGGAAAATATATTGCAATCCAAGCTTATCTCAGGAAACAAGAAAAATCCCAAATACAAAATCTAATAGCACACCTAAAGGAAATAGAAGCAGAACAGCAAAAGCAGCCTAAACCCAGCAGAAGAAGAGAAATAATAAAGATCAGAGCAGAAATAAACAATGTAGAATCTAAAAAAACTGTAGAGCAGATCAATGAAACCAAGAGTTGTTTTTTTGAAAAAATAAACAAAATTGATAAACCTCTAGCCAGGCTTCTCAAAAAGAAAAGGGAGATGACCTAAATAGGTAAAATCATGAATGAAAATAGAATTATTACAACCAATCCCTCAGAAATACAAGCAATTATCAGGGAATACTATGAAAAATTATATGCCAACAAACTGGACAGCCTGGAAGAAATGGTCAAATTCCTAAACACCCACACACTTCCAAAACTCAAACAGGAGGAAATAGAAAGCTTGAACAGACCCATAACCAGCGAAGAAATTGAATCAGTCATCAAAAATCTCCCAACAAATAAGAGTCCAGGACCAGATGCTTCCCTGGGGAATTCCACCAGACATTTAAAGGAGAGATAATACCTACCCTTCTCAAGCTGTTCCAAAAAATAGAAAGGGAAGGAAAACTTCCAGACTCATTCTATGAAGCTGGCATTACTTTGATTCCTAAACCAGACAGAGACCCAGCAAAAAAAGAGAACTACAGGCAATATCCCTGATGCATATGGATGCAAAAATTCTCAATAAGATACTAGCAAATCGAATTCAACAGCATATAAAAAGAATTATTCACCATGATCAAGTGGGATTCATTCCTGGGCTGCAGGGGTGGTTCAACATTTGCAAATCAATCAATGTGATACATCACATTAATAAAAGAAAAGAACCATATGATCCTGTCAATCGATGCAGAAAAAGCATATGACAAAATTCAGCATCCTTTCTTAATAAAAACCCTTGAGAAAGTCGGGATAGAGGGAACATACTTAAACATCATAAAAGCCATTTATGAAAAGCCCACAGATAATATCATCCTCAATGGGGAAAAACTGAGAGCTTTCCCCCTGAGATCAGGAACACGACAGGGATGTCCACTCTCACCGCTGTTGTTTAACATAGTGTTGGAAGTGCTAGCATCAGTAATCAGACAACGAAAGGAAATCAAAGGCATCAAAATTGGCAAAGATGAAGTCAAGCTTTCACTTTTTGTAGATGACATGATATTATACATGGAAAACCCGATAAACTCAACCAACTCATGTGTCAGTGAGTTGAATTCAGCACATGAATTTAGCAAAGTCGCAGGACACAAAATCAATGCACAGAAATCAGTTGCATTCTTATACACTAATAATGAAGCAACAGAAAGACAAATAAAGTAACGGATCCCATTCACAATTGCACCAAGAAGCATAAAATACCTAGGAATAAATCTAACCAAAGATGTAAAAGATCTGTATGCTGAAAACTATAGGAAGCTGATGAAGAACATTGAAGAAGATACAAAGAAATGGAAAAACATTCTGTGCTCATGGATTGGAAGAACATGATCAAGTTTTAAAGGAGTATTTATTTGCTTCATTCCATTTCCTCATCTTTTTTTTTTTTTAAAGAAGAGAGAGAATGAGAGTGAGTGGGTGGGGGAGGGGCAGAGAGAGATGGAGAGAGAGAATCCCAAGCAGGCTCCATGCTGTCAGTGGAGCCCAATGTGGGGCTCCAACCCATGAAATGTGAGATCATCACCTGAGCCCAGATCAAGAGTCAGATGCTCAACCGACTGAGCCACCCAGGTGCCCCCTGTTTCCTCATCTTTAAATAAAGAGGTCTGTTTAAAAATATGGTCAATGTAAGTGAAGACAGACAGAGTAGTACTGAGACTGGGTGAAAGATGGGAAACTTACGGAGCAAAAGAGAATTGTTTCAAAAAAGAACCTGACAAATCGCAGATCCATTCATTGTAACATCATAGAAACCACAGAAACAATCTTCAAAATATATGTGGGAACTTGGCAGAGGGTAGACAAGGCATTAAAAATAAGGGAGAAAAAGAAAAATTATTTAATAAATGATTTAGCTCTCATTATGAAAAAAAGGTAGACGAATGCCTAACTCATACAGATGGGTAATTTTAGATGAATTAGGGGCCTGTGTGTGTAAAATAAACCTTTAAAATTACTAAGAGGAAATAGAGGGGAGAATTTCTTTATGACTGTGGGGGAGAGATTATTTTTCAGTCAGTATACAAAAAGGACAGTTCATAAAGGCAAAGATGGCATTAAGAAGTAAAATTCTTTTATGCAGAAGCTGCTATAAATAAAGTGAAGACACAAACCCTGAATTGCAAAAATATATTTTCAATGCATAAAACAGAAAATGTTTTTGCTTCCACACTGTATAGATGGAGAACGTTACAAGTTGGTAAGAAAAAGACAAACAACTAACTACAAAAAAGAGCAGCAAAGGATACCTTCAGGGAGTAGTACACAAAGGAGATTTAAGGGACCAATAAATGGGAGAAGGGATGCTAAGCCTCACTAACAATTAGGGGAAATGCTTACTAAAACCAAGAGGCACCATTCCTCGGCCATCAGAATGGCAAAAATAAAAGAAGTATGACTTTCCAAATGCAGAGCAGGATGAACAGAACAGATAACTCTCTCAGCTTGCTGGGCATCCCATCTGATGCACCACTTTGGACAGCAAGGTGGCAATACCTGGTCACATTGAAAATGTGGCCTGTGATAAAGAGCTTTACCTCTAGAAATATTCACTAGAGAAGCACATGCAATCAAAGCCTGGTACAAGAACAGTCACTGAAGCAGTGTTGGTCATGGCAAAACCTAATGTCTGTGGACGGAGGAAAGATAAAATATGCTATGTTCGTATTTTGTTTCCTTCGTGGCTGTGCCTCCAGCCACCTGAACGGTTTCAGGAACATTTTTGGTGCACATAAGTATTTGTTAAATGAAGGATCATGAGGATGCTCACAGCAGTTGAAAATGAACAAACTGGATCCCTGTGTATCAACAAGGATAGATTTTTTTTTAAATGTTTATTTATTTTTGAGAGAGAGAGAGAGCACAAGTGAGAGAGGGGCAGAGAGAGGGAGACACAGAATCCAAAGCAGGCTCCAGGCTCCAAGCTGTCAGCACAGAGCCTGACACAGGGCTCAAACCCACAAACTGCAAGATCGCGATCTGAGCTGAAGTCAGACGCTTAACCAAGTGAGCCACCCAGGCAGCCCTCAATATGGACAAATTTTAAACAAGTATTGGGTGAACAAAATGTTTCTGGAATATGTCTACTATGGTACAGATTTAATGTACATAAAACAATACTGTGTACTCTTCAAAGATAATGACATATTAAAAATAGTAGAACATGGACTAGAAGAAAACCAACAAAATTTATAACGGTGATTGCCTCTGGTAAGAAGTGAATGATGGTAGGAAAGAGAAAGAGGGAAGAACAGAAGTAGGGATAGGGGTTGGGGGAAAAAAAGGCCACTTCAGCTGACCTCAATGGTCTCATTTCTTTTAATAAGAAAAGTATCTAAAGCACAAATGACAAAATGTAAACTTTAAAAAAAATTCTGAATTGTAAATACAGAGGTGTTTATTTTCTCTGTAAAACTTTTTAAATAAAAAGAATATTTGTATCCAGAAAATAAGAAGAGGTGACTATATAAATGGAAGTTTAAGGAATAAAAACAGTGGGGGGCGCCTGGGTGGCGCAGTCGGTTAAGCGTCCGACTTCAGCCAGGTCACGATCTCGTGGTCCGTGGGTTCGAGCCCCGCGTTGGGCTCTGGGCTGATGGCTCAGAGCCTGGAGCCTGTTTCCGATTCTGTCTCTCCCTCTCTCTCTGCCCCTCCCCCGTTCATGCTCTGTCTCTCTCTGTCCCAAAAATAAATAAAAAACGTTGAAAAAAAAAAGTTTTAAAAAAATAAAATAAAATAAATTAAAAAAAAGGAATAAAAACAGTGGAAATTAAAAATTTGGTGGATGAGGGTCACCTGGGTGTTTCAGTCGGTTGAGCATCCAACTCTTAATTTTGGCTCAGGTCATGATCCCAGGGTCATGGGAACAAGCCCTGCATTGGGTTCCACACCAAGCATGGAGCCTGCTTGGGATTCTCTCTCTCTCCCTCTGCCCCTCCCCCCTCTCTAAAAATAAAAATAAAATATGGTGGACGAAATTTTCAAAATACATTTTCTGCATTTATTTTTTTTTAACTTTTATTTATTTTTGAGACAGAGAGAGACAGAGCGTGAACGGGGGAGGGGCAGAGAGAGAGGGAGACACAGAATCGGAAGCAGGCTCCAGGCTCCGAGCCATCAGCCCAGAGCCCGACGTGGGGCTCGAACTCGTGGGCTGCGAGACGGTGACCTGAGCTGAAGTCGGACGCTCAACCGACTGAGCCACCCAGGCGCCCCACATTTTCTGCATTTAAAATAAAGTCAAGTATATGGCCTAGATCTTAGAACAAAAAGACAAGGAGATATAAAAGAATATTTCATGGACATGGACAGCCCATCCTAGAAGTCCAACATATGATTAAGAGCTCCAAAAAGAGAATAAAGACAAAGGGGTGATACAAGTATTTAAAGAAATAACATTTCCCAGAGCTTCAGATTAAAAGGGCAAAACTCTATGAAATTCTCAACACGAATGAGAAGGAAAAGATGCTAACAATATTCAGAGAGGGGGAACACTTTAAAGAAATAAGAATCAGACTGGCATTTTATTTGCCATCAGGAACTCATGAAAAAATTAATTCACAGCTCAGAAGGAAAAGAGTTTGAAACCTAGAATTTATTTATCATTAAGCTATTAATTGAGAGAAAGGGAAAATAAAAATTTTAGAAATGTCTGGAATAAAGATCTCTGAGGGAAAAATTGTTTGAGAATATTCTATAGCAAAGGAAGCAGAGGACCCAAAAGAAAGAACATATTTGAGAAAATATTGACCCTAATTTCAAAGAGTGTGATGAAAAGAAATCCTAGGGATGTGGCATGTTTAGAAAACAGTGTGTCTGAATTACACAGTGTGTCTGACTGTGTGAGTCAGAGAGCAACAGGAAGCGTGACTTCAAGAAGAATGTGGATTTTCTGTAACGATTTGATTAACCAGATGTATGATCTTAGCATTTGGGTGAAAAATAGGCTACTATTGCCAACAAGAAAAAAATAAAATAAAGGCAATTCAAACTGTCAGGAAAAACAAAAAGCTCCATAAGAAATACATAGTTCAACTATGAAACAAATGAAAATGTGTTGTGATTTAGAGCAATTGGTAAGAAATAACTTAAAAATTTTTAAGTTTTGTTTTTGTTTTTGTTTTTGTTTTTTTGAGATAGACAGGGAGAGAGAGCAAGCGAGCGAGCAGGGAGGGGCAGAGAGAGAGGGAGACAGAGGATCCCAAGCTCCATGCTGACAGCAGCGAGCCCAATGCAGATCTCAAACCCATGAACCATGAGATCATGACTTGAGCCAAAGTCGGATGCTTAACCTACTAAGCCACCCATGTGCCCCCCCCCCAAAATAATTAACACTTTTATAACACACTTGGAGGCCTGGGGCATTCTCTTTCAAGCAATATGGATTAAGGAAACCCACATCACCTTCTGTCAGCGTCCAATCACACTACTTAGTTCTGAAGCGAATTGTATCTATGGCGACTCATAATGTTAAAATGCTTTCTTGGTTTTCGTTTTCTAGAACTTACTCGTAAAGAATCTGTGGAAGACAAGGGTGATTACAGACAATTAAGTTATAAACCCTAAGAATGCAAAATTAATGATGTGGCTGAGAGAATCTATGTGAGTGATGGAAAAGAGAAGCAACAGAGGGAGGTAGAACGGTGCCAGTTTCCTCGACTTACACAACTGGGGGCAGCTTAAGAGATACTGGCTGAAGGTGATGAACTAAAAAAGAAAAATACAGGACCATTATTTAAACCTATAAAGTTAACAAAGAACTTAAAAGTAAAAAATATAACAAAATTTAGGGAGAGGAAAAAGGAGGGAAAAAAAGGAGGGGGCTAAATTTCTAACTTTTTAAAAACAAGGAATTAATTGATATTGCTTAAATTTGATAAACCAAGAATTGTTACAAGTGTAACCACTTGTAATTCCAGGACTAGGAGTAGAGGTATTTTGCTTCCATGTATACCCTCCTTTAATGAGTGAATCTGTATTTCCGTGAGAATACATCACTTTTACAATAACTTTGAAAAGGGAGGTGAAAATTTACGATTTTCTCTGCCTTGCTGATCCCCCCTCCCCATAAGAAGACAGTCTAGCTAGAGAAAACTCAAGAGCTTGCTTTTGAGTTTTTTATGTTGTAACTTCTGTATCCTTCTTAGAGCATTAGAGACCCTCGATTACAGTTGTGCCAAAACTAAAAAACCTACAGAGCAATCACTCAACAATGGACAAAAATGCCCAAACAACTCAGAAGGAAACATTAAAGGTCAGTGCCTTGCAGACAGTGCTATGTACATGTCATCTCTTCTTGGCCAGATGAGTCAAACATCACCCAAAATCAACAGGGAACAAATGAGTCCAGTGGACCTGGTCAGTAGAGAAATGGATGATTCAAGGCTTGAATGAATCAAGAGAGTGTACAGACGTCTAACAAAGGTGAGAGTCTATACTCGTTCATTGTTCACTCAAAGGAATTTAAAAGAGTATGACACAAAATGTTTATGAAAAAAAATTCAGGAAGTAGTACATTTTGAACTCCATAATTATGGGGTGCCTGGGTGGCTTAGTTGGTTGAGCACCTGACTTTGGCTCAGGTCATGATCTTGCAGTTCCTGAGTTTGAGCCCTGCATCAGGCTCTGGGCTGATAGTTCAGAGCCTGGAGCCTGCTTCGGATTCTGTGTCTCCCTCTCTCTCTGCCCCTCCCCAGCTCACACTCTGTCTCTCTCTCAAAAAATAAACATTAAAAGGGGTGTCTGGGTGGCTCAGTCCGTTGAGTGTCCGACTTCAGCTCAGGTCATGATCTCGTGGTTCGTGGGTTCGAGCCCCACGTCAGGTTCTGTGCTGACAGCTCAGAGCTGCAGCCTGTTTCAGATTCTGTGTCTCCCTCTCTCTCTGCCCCTCCCTCGCTCATGCTCTGTCTCAAAAATAAATAAACATTAAAAATGTATTTTAAAAAACATTAAAAAAAGTTTTTTTTTTAAATATGTGAACTCCATAGTTTTTAGAAAGGTAATGATAACTCAGTGCCTAGCATGTGCCAAGCACATGCTGAATGCTTTACATGTATTATTTAATCTTCAAATGAGTCCAGTAAGGTTAATACCATTTAAAGATGAGGAAACTGAGTCACCAGGAGTTAAATAACTTGCTCAGATTTACATAGCCAGTAAGAAGTGGAGCACAGATTATATCCCAAATCTGCCTGATTCCAAAGCCTGTCAGTTTAGAAAATACAAACACATTTTTTTAGAAATAAATCGGTAACTAACTATAATTACAACACTCAGGGATTGTGATGTATTTTAATGTATCTCACCTCCCTAATGTATTTCCTATGCATAATACATTTTTATTTCCTAACAATTCAGGGATCATACTGTAAATACTATACATTGTTTGCTAATCCACTTTTTTCACTTAAGAATAAATTATTATTTCATATGATTCGGTATTCTTTTGCATGTCAATCTTCATGTCTTCTTGGTATTAATTTATTCATTCAGTCAATATTTATTGATGCACAAGGTAGTACTCCAGATACTTGTACTATGTAAGTAGACAAGCAGACAAAAATGTCTGAAGTCAGGAAGCTTCCATTTTAGTGGGAGGAAATGACAATTGACACAGTAAGCAAAGTGTGTATCATGTCGGAAACTGACACATAGTACAAGGATTAAAATATAAGGCAGGATAAGAGGGATGAGAAGAGCGAGGAGGGTGGTAGGGTGTTTGAAATTTTCACTGAAAAATGATATTTGAGCAAAGCCTTGATGGAGGCACAGGGGTAATCCGTAACATTATCATCACCCCCAACAAGACCCTGTGCCCAGTCGCAGTCACTTGCCATTGCCCCTTCCCCACAGCCCCTGGCAACTTGGTGTTGCCAACTTTCTGTCCCTATGGCTTTGCCTCTTCTGGACATTTCATGTAAATGAAACGGTCACAATATGTGACCTCTTGTGTATGGCTTCTTTCGCTGAGTATAATGTCTAGAAGTTTCATCCAAGTTGTAGCACGTATCAGTACTTCATTCTTTTATGGCTGAATAATATTTTGTTGTGTGGATACGCCACATTTGTTGATCCAATCATCAGTTGACAGACACTGAGCATTTCCACTTTGGGGTACTGGGAACAATGCTGCCTTGAACATTCATGTGTAAGTTTTCGTTGGAAGCTTTGTTTTCAATTCTAGCAGGTATATACCTAGGAGTGGAATTGCTGGATCAGATGGTAACTCTGTATTTAATTTTTTGAGGACCTTCCAGACTGTTTTCCAGAGTGGCTGTGCCAGGAAGAAAGCACTTAAAGCCAGAATGAACAGCTAGTGCAAAGGCCACTGTGGCTGGAATGGAGTGAGCTCAACATGGGATGGAGAGATAAAGCGGGGGGGGGAGGACAAGAATGTGTAGGGCCCTTTAGGCCATTGTAAGGAAGTTGGCTGTGATTCTGAGAAAAATGGGGAGCCATAGGAAGGTTTATGAACAAGGGATCATGTGACCTAGCTTCATTTTTTTAAGTTTATTTATTTTCAGAGAGAGAGAAAGTGGGAATGGGGGAGGAACAGAGACAGGGAGATAGAGAATCCCAAGCAGGCTCTGCACTGTCAGTGTGGAGCCGGATGCAGGGCTTGAACTCAGGAACCATGAGATCATGAACTGGGCCAAAATCAAGATTCAGACAGTTAACCGACTGAGCCACACAGGGAACCTCCTAGCTTCATTTTTAAAAGAATCTACGTGGCTACCTTATAGAAAACACACTATAGGGAAAAGAAGATTAGGAGACCATCAGAGTAAGCCAAGCAAGAAATGACCAAGTTGGAAGCAGTGGAGGCAGTAAAAGTGGTTAGATTCTGCCTAGGTTTTGAAAGTAAAATTAAGCAGATTTTCTGATGGATCTTGTGGTGGTAACACAAAGAAAAAAGTCAAGAATAAGTACTCAGCTGTTGGCTGCCTGAGCATCTGGAAGGGTGGAGATGCCGTTGACCAAGATGAGGACGACTGTAGGAGAGCAAATTTTGTAGGGGGGTAGATTCAGGAGTTCGGCTTTCAACATGGTACACTGGAGAAGTGGAGATCTTACCTAGGCAGTGGGATGTACGAGTAAGGAGTAGAAGAGAGAGGTCCAGGATGGAGAGAAATTTGGGATTAATCGTGTTACTGGTTGAGGATTATGAAGGAAGTGAGTTTAGACAGAGAGGAAAGGGGCACCATGGACTGCATCCTAGGGCTCTTTAGGGTAAGAGGATAGTGAAAAGGGGAGGAAACCCCATCAATTACGATGTCCTGGAAGCCAAGAGAAGAAAGTGTGTCAAGATGGAAGGAGAAAATAAATAGGTCAACATGCTGCAGAGGTCAAGTAAGGTAAGGACTGAGGATCGACCGTTCGATTCAGGAACATGTAGATAACCAGTGACCTTGACCAGGAGTTTCTTTGGAGTGGTGCTGGCAGAAGGCTCATTAGAATGGGTGGAGGACAAAAGGAAAGGTACTGAAGGAAACTCTTGAGGGTTATGGATAGCTTCATCATCGTGACTGTGGTAATGATCTCTCAGTATACACATATGTCAAAACCAATCAAATTGTACACTTTAAATATGTACATGGTAGGGTACTTCAGTTATACCTTCATAAAGCTGCAAGAGACAGAGAATGGGAGGACAGAAAGAAACCTCTTTTGATGAGATTTGCTGCAGGGGGAGCAGAGAAATGAGGTAAGAGCTACACAAGGCAGAGAAAAGAGGATTTTTTGAGGTGGGAGAAATAACCAGCCATGTATGTGTATGCTGTTGGGAAGGGTCCAGAAAGAGAAAAATGAAGAATGATTGTGGGGCAGCATTCTGGGCTCAGTCTTGCAGTCACAAATTTCCATTTGGTGCAGCTCTGTGTTTTTCTCCAGTCATATTCAGCAGCAAAGGGTATAGGCGTAGAATTGGCAAAGAACTGGATCATGCCCTTGCCAAGAGAATAGACAGGAAAGAGGCAAGAGTTGTGGGTACATGCAAACAGATGGCTTCTAAGGATGGAGTTTTTGTTTAAATGGGCTCAGGACCAAAGGACAATCATCAAGAGGATGAGGTAGAGTCAAAAGGGAGAAGAATCAATGGATTAGAGGTTCCAGGGAAATTGAAAGCTTGTTGGAGTTGGGGTACTGGAGGAATGGTCAGGGGTGGTGGTCATACTGGGAGGCATGACCCAGCATTCCATGATACGGATGTGTACAGTTTGTTTAACCAGTTCAGACCCCTTTCTAAGATGAGCCTTTAGGATCATGGAAGCTATCTCCTTTCCTTCTGCCACCTCTTATTTCCTGATCATTCCTGATTCTCCCTGAGATCCCAGGAATTTCTACCAGGTTCAACCCCTCCCTTCTCAGATGACTTAACCCTAATCTAACTATTCTCTATAAGCACCTCTGCCTCTCTGATCCCAACCCTCTAATAACATCTGCCCATGGATGCTGAGAATTCTATGATTCCCTTGAGAACCAGAAGGGAAGCCAGGGGAACCAGGCCAGGCGCCATATGTCTGTCCCTCTAGGGTATCATTGGGGGCAATCCACCTTATCAAGGGCTCAGTCTTTCATGAAGTGTTGTTAGATTGGAGAGAGACGGGGTCTTTTCCTTTTACAACTGGGACTCTAGCTCCAGAATTTGCAAAGACAAAAGAGTTTAGGTCTTTGAGTGTATAGCTCCATCTTTCTAGGACTCTCATTGTATGGAATGTGATCTTTGTCACAGAGGACACTCTCTATTTCCTGTTCCATCAAAACCCCTATAAATGTTGTTCAGACATATACTGACCATTGTAGTGACACCATATTTTTTTCTGTAAATGATCTCTGTGTTACAATCTTTAATGGGAAATCAGTTTAACAGGATAATTAAATCCTTTAGGGAGGATGAATTTGAAATCTCTAAGTTATTAGCTGTTGGTACCTTGTTTTCTTTAACACATGTACGTGACGGGGATGGCATTTAGATTTAAATGCATATATAACTGTTTACTTCCTAAACATTGTCTTTTAACGGTATTTCCTTCACTGGTATATCCTCTTGATAAAGCTTCATGGAAGGAAAAATTCTCCCTCCTCTCTCCACACCCACCTTTTTCACCTTCCCAACTTCCATAGCTGCAAACCAATAAAGGCACACACGCATAAAAACACACGCGAAGAATACTGCCTAGCCAAGAAACCTACCCTCATCACAACACCTTCCTCAGGCTACCTCTGCCAATCAGACAGTTAATGCCATGTCAGCACCAACATATGGAAGTCCATCATGTTTGTTAATTCCCTGGGGTCTGTACATCCTCTTTCGACACTAGTCTTACCATGTAGATCACCAAGTTCCATGCTGCCATCCTGTCATGGGTGACACAGACATACTGAAATCCATGGGAGTTTAAGACATAACCCCCACTGGGGGAGTGTGGGTGGCTCAGTTGGTTAAGTGTCCAACTTTGGCTCAGGTTATGATCTCAGTCTGTGAGTTCGAGCCCTGCATCAGGCTCTGTGCTGACAGCTCAGAGCCTGGAGCCTGCTTCAGATTCTGTGACTCCCTCTGTCTCTGCCCCTCCCCCGCTCATGCTCTCTCTCTCTCTCTCTCTCTCTCTCAAAAATAAACATTAAAAAAAAAAGAAAAAGACATCACCCCCATTGAACCTAGCTCAAAGATCATTATGCATAACTCCATGGACCAGAGAAACCCCAGTGCCACAACCTTTCAACCCTTCATTCTCTCATGCATCTCTTCATGCAACTATTGTGGTTTTCTCTCTTGCTTTGTGCCTTTCTGCACAAACCCTAGTCTGGCGCATACAGGAGATGCTCAGTTATTAACAGGCTGAGCACTCCTTGGAAGATAGCCAACAGAGCCGTGCACTTTACCTAGGGTCTAACTGAGGGGGACTTTCAGTAGAGTGTACGGAATGGAAATGGGCAGTTCCTGGCTCAGCGTTCATTTAATTTGTTTTAAGTTTATTCATTTTTGAGACGGGGAGCAAGTGAGGGAGGGGGAGGGGCGGGGGTGGGGAGAGAGAGAAAATCCCAAGCAGGTTCAGCACTGTCAGCACAGAGCCGGACGCAGGGCTCGATCCTATGAACCCTTGAGATCATAACCTGAGCTAAAATCAAGAGTCCGACGCATAACCAACTGAGCCACTCAGGTGCTCCCAGCATTGGTTTATTGACTTAGGAAGCGTATACTGCTTTCTCCCTCCCCCAGAAGATGATTTTGTTAAGTGAGAAGCATAGTAGGAAAATGCAGTTAAAGCGGGTGCTGCATACCTAGAGATCATGGATGGACACGTTTTGTCTGACCAAATACACAGTTGTCATGTCAGGGTAACTGTCCTCACATTGTTCATGCCTCCCTCCCCACCCCCCACCCCCCCACACACACACGCATACACCCTCCTCAACCCATCTAAGAGGCAATCTCCTGATGTCTGTGATTTCACTTGATGCCTGAACTGGGCACTGGGCAGCCTGCACTGGGGAAAAGACATTCTTTTGTTCTTTTGCTCCCTCACCTTCCTCAGTGGAATCAAGGGTTTACGAGGTTATTTTTAGCCACTTTTGTCAGCAGGGAAAGGAAGAAAGGGAAAAATGAAGGAGGCCCGATGTTCTCCTGCAGCTTCCTGGAAAGAATGGGCTTTAAAAAAACACCACTGGTGAAGATTAATTCCTTTGTCAATAAATGTGGGCAGCTAATCTAGTGCCAATTGCCCATGCCTGGGGAATGAGCCCTGAGGACTCGAGGAAACCAGATCGTCTTGCGGTAGGGCATTTGTTTCTCCCAAACACTGACCAGGCATCTGCCATTACTTTCCATTTTTTAAAACTGCAGAGGAAAAAAGAAATGCCAAATGGTTTCTGCAACTCCAAAGGGCAAACTGGATATGTTTTGACATATGATGAAAGCAAATTATTCTAAAATCTATTCATATATAGAATTATCTTTCTGGGACACACCAAACTAAATGTCAGTTCCATGCATGAGTTCCTTCATGCACTAAGCCAGTGGGCAGTGACTTGTCTTGGTTGGTTTTAGTTACTGACTTGGACTCACGGTGGGGTTGCGATTACTAATGGGGCCGTCGGAGGTGCTTAATAGCCCTCCTTTTGCCTCCCAAACAAGCAACCACCCCCACTAAGAAGATACGGTCTCCCTCCCTGGCTCTTGGCTTTAAGGGTCACTTTCATGGGCTGTCAGTTACTCTGGCTTCTCATCAGCAGATAAAGCCTAGGGTCCTACCTGGTGCAGGGAGCATCAATTTTTACTGGAAGCTAAAAAGCCTTGGAGACCTGGGGGAATAAATCCCCTACCGGAGACATTAACGATCTCTAGGAGAGGAGAAAGCCAGGCTGGCCCCGCTTGCCTCACCCTCTCGTCTCCCAGCCCCCAGAGCTCAGGAAGCTTCCTGATTAAGAGCAGCTTTCACACTTTTTAACGTTTTTTTTTTTTTTTTAACTGTAGCCCTCAGGGATCAGTTTTACGGCAATCCAGCACACCCAAACACGAGACAGAACTTACCTTGCAAAGTACAAAGGACGCCAGCCCTTGTTTTTGCCTAATTCCATTTAATTCTGTGTCTTCCTTAAGTGCTGCCCAAGACACTTGTGGATTTCACAAGCCACCAGTAAGTCACCCCCCAGCGGACGAGAAACACCGTCCCCGACTAGCAGAATACCGGTGTTTGAAGGTGGGCAGGGGCTGCAGAAACAGGTCCTCCCAGGAGAACGTGCGACTCTGCTCTGCGGTTGGCTAGTCTGTGCTTGAATGTCTGCCCGGCAACTCTGAGGAGCCAGGCAGGTGCTGCACGCTTTCCCTGAGGCTTCACAACCACCACCAGGAGGTCTGAGTACTGCAACGACCCTCATTGTACAGATGAGCCTCAGCTGACGGAAGAAGCTGGAGGTGCCAGCTGGGAGAGCCAGATTTCAAAGGCGATCGCTCTGACTCTGAACCCGCTCGTAACCTTGACCCTACCTGCTCAAAGCCCACTGGTAACCACTCATTACCCGCAGGGTCGGGTTGAACTTTTTAACCTCTGTAGCTTCATTTTACTCCTTTCCTCCTCCCTCCCTCTGCACTACAGCCCGAAGAACTTCCTTCAGCTGTGCTGACACTCTGGGACTTCCTGGAACTCTCTTCTCCCTTTGCTTGGTTTGCTCCTCTTATTTAGACCGTATCTAGGTGTCAGTTTAAACCTCATTTCCTCTGGGACCTGTGCCCACCCCACCCCCACCCTCCACAGTCATGATAAGTGCCTCCCTGTGAACGTGCAGACCACGGTGTATTTTTCTCTGCCCTGTTGCACATGTTTCTATCTCCAGGGGTGTGCTGGTAAATGTCCAGCAACCAGCTCTCTGGGGAATAGGGGGCGGCGGGCAGGGGGAGGAGGGGTGATTTAGCATTTGCCCATTTCCTTGGTGTAAATACTTCCACACTTGCCAATTTGAAGCCATCAACATGGCTTCACTGAATGTGAACTTGGAAAGGCATCAATGGGATTGTGCAAATGGGCTCCAGCGCATACCGCTGGATGTCTGTCTCATCCTCTCTGACCTGGGGGAAGGCAAGGATCATCTCTGTCTTGCTGACCATTGTATATCTCCTCGGTGAATAAGAAGGGCAGGCAAGGGCAAGATAATGGGCTGGTGTTTTGAGACATATTGAGATAGTGAAATGTGTTGCTTCTTCCCAATGAGTAAGGAAGGAATGGGAGAGGAAAGGGTAAAGGCCGGGTGTAATAAAAATAATAACCAACAGGGGGGTGCCTGGGTGGCTCGGTTGGTTGAGCATCTGACTTCCCCTCATGGTGTGATCTTGCAGTTTGTTGAGTTTGAGCCCCACACTGGGCTTGCTGCTGTCAGTCCAGAGACTGCTTCGGATCCCCCGTCTCCCTCTCTCTCTGCCCCTCTCCCGCTCCCACTTGTGCTCTCTCAAAAAATAAACACTTAGGAAAAATAATAAGAGTAACCAACAATCACTGCTTCCTTACAGACTATACCATATTTCCACACACAGTGCATCATGTGATTGTTTTCACAGAAAAGTTAGGAAGAGGGGTGTTATTTAGTCGATGAAGAAACTATCTCCCCAAAGGTATAGTGATCTACACAGGATTACACAGTTCACACCTGAGCTAGAACAAAGTTTTTCTTGAGTTTTACCCCCATGTCCGTTTACTGTTCAGGGTGGCTTCCCATATCGACGTCCCTGCTTGTCGTGGGAAAACAGACATTTGGGCAAATGCAGAGATTGAAGCAGAGAGGATAATGGTGCAGGGAAGAGCAAGGATTGCCCAGGTGTGAGGAATGTTGTGCCTGTGCACATGTGCACACAGGCCAGCCACACATGACACAGTATCTTGGGAAAGGAATACCAAGTGAGTGACAGAGCCATTGGTGACAAGACCCCTCAGCAGTGAGAGATGGGATTGTGAGCACTTAAGAGTGGGGCTTAAATAAGGCAATCCTGAGAAATAAAACCAAAGCTGGAGGCATTACAATCCCAGACTTCAAGCTGTATTACAAAGCTGTAATCATCAAGACAGTATGGTGCTGGCACAAGAACAGACCCTCAGACCAATGGAACAGAACGGAGAACCCAGAAATGGACCCACAAACGTATGGCCAACTAATCTTTGACAAAGCAGGAAAGAATATCCAACGGAAAAAAGACCATTTCTTCGGCAAATACTGTTGGGAAAACTGGACAGCGCCATGCAGAAGAATGAACTTGGACCACCTTCTTACACCATACATAAAAATAAACTCAAAATGGAGGAAAGACCTAAACATAAGACAGGAAGCCATCCAAATCCTAGAGGAGAAAACAGGCAACAACCTCTTTGACCTTGGCCACAGCAACTTCTTACTTGACATGTCTCCAGAGGCAAGGGAAACAAAAGCAGAAATGAACTATTGGGATCTCATCAAAATAAAAAGCTTCTGCACAGCAAAGGAAACAATCAGCAAAACTAAAAAGCAACCGATGGAATGGGAGAAGGTATTTGCAAATGACATATCAGATACAGGGTTAGTATCCAAAATCTATAAAGAACTTACAAAGTCAGGGGCACCTGGGTGGCTCAGTCAGTTAAGCATTTGACTCTGGCTCGGGTCATGATCTCACGGTTTGTGAGTTCAAGCCCCGTATCGGGCTCTCTGCTGACATCTCAGAGTCTAGAGCCTGCTTCGGATTCTGTCTCCATCTCTCTGTGCCCCTCCCCAACTCGCGCTCTCTCACTCAAAAGTAAACAAACAGTAAAAGAAAAAAAAACAAAAAAAAAACCTTACAAACTCAACACCCAAAAAACAAATAATCCAGTGAAGAAATGGACAAAAGACTTGAATAGACACTTTTCCAAAGAAGACATCCAGATGGCCAACAGACACATGAAAAAGATGCTCAACGTCACTCCTCATCAGGGAAATACAAGTCAAAACCACCATGAGATACCACCTCACACCTGTCAGAATGGCTAACATCAACAACTCAGGCAACAACAGATGTTGGCGAGGATGTGGAGAAAGAGATCTCTTTTGCATTGTTGGTGGCAATGCAAACCGGTGCAGTCACTCTGTAAAACAGTGTGGAGGTTCCTCAAAAAATTAAAAATAGGGGTGCCTGGGTGGCTCAGTCAGTTGAGTGTCCAACTTTGGCTCCGGTCATGATCTCACCCTTCATGGGTTCGAGCCCTGCATTGACAGCTCAGAGCTGGAGCCTACTTTAGAATCTGTGTCTCCCTCTCTCTCTGCCCTCCTCAGCTCACACTCTGTCCCTCTCTCTCAAAAATAAACATAAAAAAAATTTTAAATTAAAAGTAGAACTATCCTATGATCCAGCAATTGCACTACTAGGTATTTATCAAAAAGATAAATTCAAAGGGGCACATGCACCCCTGTGTTTATAGCATCACTATCGACAATAGCCAAAGTATGGAAAGAGCCCAAATGTCCATCAACAGATGAATGGATAAAGAAGATGTGGTATGTGTGTGTGTACATGTATGTATATGTACATATATATGTATATATATGTATATGTATATGTGTATATATACATATATATATAATGTAATATTACTCAGCGATCAAAAAGAGTGAAATCTTGCCGTCTTCAACAACGTGGATGGAACTGGATTGTATTATGTAAGCAAAATAAGTCATTCAGAGAAAGACAAATATCATATGATTTCACTCATGTGGAATTTAAGATACAAAACAGATGAACATATGGGAAGGGAAGCAAAAATAAGATAAAAACAGAGAGAGAGGCAAACCATAAGAGACTCTTAAATACAGAGAACAAACAGGGTTGCTGCTGGGGTGTTGGGTGGGGGAAGGGCTAAAGGGGTGAGGGGCATTAAGGAGGACACTTGTGGGGATGAGCCCTGGGTGTTCTACATAAGTGATGAATCACTAAATTCTCTTCCTGAAATCATTATTATGCTGTATGTTACCTAACTTGGATTTAAATTAAAAAAAAAAAAAAAGTGAGGTGTAAAGAATTGGATACCTGGATTCAGATTCTGTTCCACCCCTTGGCTGTGTGACCTTGGTCTTGTAACCTTTTTGTGCCATCATTTCCTGCTACTACTAATCAACCCTCAGAGGACTGCTATGAAGATTAAATTGGATAATCCATGCCGAATGCTTACAACTGGGCTTGTTCCATAGTGTACCCTCAATATTATTTTTCTAACTTCCATTACAGTGTGGGGTGTTGTTTTTTTTTTTTTTTTTGTCTCTTCTGTAAGACACTGAGGTACTTTCTCATGCTTTATTGATGTCGATCATAGGAAAAGAAAACCTTGCAATGGAGTAGTGCGTTAGTACAAGCAGAGATACAGTTCCACTGGGTGTTTGAGCTCAGTGTGTTTCTGAGGAAGTTGCAAAACATGTTAAAAAAAAAAGAGAGAGAAAAAGAAAAAAGTCTTGGGGTGCCTGGGTGACTCAGTCGGTTGAGCACCTGACTCTTGATTTCGGCTCAGGTCATGATTTCAACATTTCGTGAGTACGAGTACCGCGTCAGACTCTGCACTGACAGTGTGAAGCTTGCTTGGAATTCTCTCCCTCTCTCTCTGCCCCTCCTGGGCTCTCTCTGTCTCTTTCTCAAAAATAAATAAAGAGCCTGTGCGGTATATAGTTCTTTCTGTGTTTTCTTTCTACGTCTGTGTCTACAGTCCTCACTTTAGATGGCACACCCCTTTAGGGCAGGGCCCGTGTTTGCTTTTGAACCAAGAGCATGGTCTTTATATTCTTAAAATTACATTACAAAAGTAAAACAAAGATTAGTATTTTGTGATGTGTGAAAATTACATGAAATTCAAATTTTATTTTCCGGGAATGAAGTTTTATTTGAAGTTTTTTATAGCCAGGCAATGTAGCTAATATTGCCTGTGGCCTTTTTCACACTACAATGGCGGAGTTGAGTCTTTGTAACAGAGATCATAGGGCCTGCCTGCGAAGCCTAAAATATTTCCTGTCTGGCTCTTTACAGAAAAGGTTTGCTGACTTCGGTCCTAAAATAACTAGTAGGTCTCCTAAAAAGTTGCTATCCCCTCCCCTATTGAGATTCAAGGTTTTGATTGTTTATCAGACCACACAGGGAGTGGTAGAAACTGTGCTGCGATAACCTTTTTTTTTAATGTTTATTTATGTATTTTGAGAGAGAGCACGCACACAGGTGCCTGTGCACACAAGCAGGGAAGGAGCAGAGAGAGAGGGAGAGAGATAATCCCCAACAGCCTCCCCGCTTTCAGCACGGAGCCTATGTGAGGCTCAATTCCATGACCCTGAGATCATAACCTGAGCCTAAATCAAGTCAGACGCTCAACTGCGCCACCCAGGTGCTCCTGTGATGCCATTTTTTTAAAAGCCACAGTGTGATTAAATAGCTCCAAATGCTCAAGAAGGCTTCCTTTCGGTGTCTAAGATAAGCTGTCATGGGGAAATGAAGTTAGTTTTAGGTAAGAAATACAAGGCAGGAAGACCCCAACCTTGAGTCTCAGCACCATGATTCTCTAAACCAGCAATGGTGGCCAACATTGCACAGGGCCGTGTAGATCAGCTAACATGATGATAACGTTGTTATAAGATACCGTCACTGCACGCTGACCCCTCAGAGGACCTGACTCTCATTTCCTTCCCAGACCTCTTCCACAGGCTGGGTACGAACAATGGTGGTGCGGGGGTCCGGGTGACTGCCAACAGCGCCACCAGCAGAAGGACCCCCCCCAGGCGCTTCCCTGAAGCCGTCACCGATAAACCAACACATGAATGAAGGAATGTGCTTTTCTGGGATCAGGGCCCAAGTGCAAACAGTGCCTCTGCCAGAATCTTCCTTTAATGTTACGCTGGACCTCAGTCCTGCCTTATTCAGACTATACTCTGAGGGACGCTACTGTCACATACATAACACATGCTTTGGCTTCAGTTTTGAAAAACCAAGCACAGTTCTGAGAACTGTTTCTAACGAGTGTGAATTTTCCCACCTGTTTCTCTTTTTTTCTTTTTTTCCTATTTATTACACTTCTTTTTTCTGTTTCTCTTTTTTTCTTTTTTTCCTATTTATTACACTTCCCTGTTGGGTGGCTGATGTCAACGTTTTCCCCCACAGTTGAGAGAAGGCAACAACGTTTTTAAAAACTAGGTTTGAACTTCTAATTTCACCCGCAGTGTTAGGAAGCTCCTGAAAGGCGGCTCGGCACGAGGGGCTTTAGAGGACTGAGGCCTCATTTTCCACACTTACACTTGAGGTTCTCTCTCTTCCCACAGTACTTAGTAATTGTTTATCAGTTTTCTGTGAAATTCTGAACATAACTTTGCTGAACCAGAGTCAGTTGTAAGGCACCAACGGTAGTTAACATCTCTGTCTGTTCAGTGATAATGTGGTCTCAACGCTGTGTTCTTTCTATAATAGAAAATTGGAGGGGATTTTGTGAACTGATGGGTTTTACACTTTCCATCACTCCTAATGATGCTCATTAATTTGTTTTTATATTTATTTATTTTTGAGAAAGGGAGTGCCAGCGGGCTGGGGCCGAGGGACAGAGGATCCAATGTGGGCTCTGCTCTGACAGCAGAGAGCCCAATACGGGTCATGAGATCATGACCTGAGCCGAAGTAGGTCTCGGCTGAGCCACCCGGGCACCCCACGCTCATTAATTTTTGAAAAGCAAAGCTTCTCACTATGATTTACTTTTAAATTTCTTTTTTCAACGTTTATTTATTTTTGGGACAGAGAGAGACAGAGCATGAACGGGGGAGGGGCAGAGAGAGAGGGAGACACAGAATCGGAAACAGGCTCCAGGCTCTGAGCCATCAACCCAGAGCCTGACGCGGGGCTCGAACTCACGGACCGCGAGATGGTGACCTGGCTGAAGTCGGACGCTTAGCCGACTGCGCCACCCAGGCGCCCCAATGATTTACTTTTAAAAAAAACAAGCATAAAACATAATATACACCTGCACTACAATTAAAATGGCCATCTGGCAAAAAACAAAAAAAACAAAAAAAAAAAACCCATACTGTTTAGCATCAAAGATCAGGTTAATTGAAGCTGTATCAGTGTCAAGGAGAAAGAGAGAGAAAGCAAGATCTGCTGATGGATAAGGAGTAGAACTTCTCCACTCAATCCTTATTATTCACAGATTCCACAACTGAGAATTCACCTACTTGTGAAAATTTATTTGTAACCCCAAAATCAATATTTGCAGTGCTTTCACGGTGATTTGCGGACACGCACAGGGTAGCAAAAAATTCGAGTCACCTGACACACATGTTCCCAGCTGAGGTCGAGCAAAGCTACGCTCAGCTCTTTCAGATCTCATAATGTAAACAAGCGTCCTTTTCCCACTGTGCCCGTGTGGGCTTTTTGTTGGTGATTTTGCTCTTTAAAATGGCAGAAATGCCGATGTGCTTTCTAGTGTTCCCAAGCACAAGAAGGCTACGATAGGTCTTACGGAGAAAAACAGAAGTTCGATAACTTGCATTATCTAACTTCTATAAGAAGAGTCACATAAGTTTAATTCAGGCATGGGTTGTAGTATTGTGGGCCCTGGGTTCACTGTTAATGAATCAACAAAACATGTTAAATAAGTATCTTTAAACAGAAACACACATAAAGTAAGCTTATGTAGTGACGAAAGGTTATCACTTGATGAAAATGTTATGCCCAGAGCCTTGCAGGAATCCAGCACTGGGTTTCTGTTAGGAGCAATGGTTCATTCAGCATTGACAGCAATTTACAGAACATAACAACCTCGAGTAATAGGAATTCAGTGGTATTTGGATTCCCTTTTTATTCAATTCTCCTATATGGGGCTTAAGTACCTTTAGTCCAGAAGAATCTCTGGCTGTTAAAATTACAGTGACTTTTTAAGTAATTATAAGTTATTTTTAAAGCAACAACAAGGATGTCTTCCAGTTCTTCCAAGATCATTAGAGCCGTCTTATCTCTGAATACTGTCCCATGTTCCAAAGGTGGTCGTACCGCAGGTGGTCACTCGCACAATGGTACAGGTAAGGTTAGGGGATCAGAAGGAAATGGAGACACAGGTAGAAGCCAGGAGAGTGCTAGTTGCTGGTTTGTGTTCTTTCATTTCAACCACTCCGGAGACCTTTTGTCTATCTTGGCTAAACAGTTGACACCATTTGGGGAAGCCTTCCTTTCAAGTGAAAAAGAAAGGGCATGGGGGACAGGGAGGTATATAGGTGAGACGCTGGTCCTAACCTTCTCTAATAGGGAAGGTATACCCAACAGGGTGGTGTTGTCTGTGAAAAATTAATAATAACAGAGTTTCAGCTGAGGGTCACCTGTTATAATCAACCTCTGGCATAAGGTTCTGTTTGTTGTAGAACTGGACACTAATTGGAATTTGTACCTGTGTTATCATCACACAGTATCCAAAAAAATGGGCAACGTCTGGCAACTTTCATGAGGTTTTCTAAGAAAAAGAGCCATTTGCAACTTTAGTGACTAATATATCCACAGAATTCACTTTTATTCAAAGAGAGGACGATCTTAGACTTCTCCCCTACTCCCCAGATACCTGATTATAATAGCAAAGGAGATCACTGTATTTTTTCCCCCTTGTTTGTAAGAAATAAGGAAAATTATTTATTTTGGCTTCTGAAAAACTGACGAACTGTGACATTTTCTTCATTGTAATGCACATGTGAAGTTATTTCCCCCAAACCAGATTCTAATTTTCTATAATTCAGTAGGACAGCTCGCAGAACTTTCTTGCCTACAGTTTGAAAGTGCTACGGGGAAAAATTAAATCATGGCACAAAAAGGGAAGTGAATGAGTTGTGATACCCAGGAAAATATGTGGTGACTCACAGATATGAAAAGAAGTTTCATCTGCAGCCTGAGACTTTGGGAATACTAAGGAAAGTGACTCGGCTTTCAGTTTTTTTCGTATTTTCTCTGTTGTGTCCTCCACGTTAACTCCCAACTTGGGGAGAGGAGGGGAATGTTCAATAGAATCAGATCAACAGAGCTGAGAATTATGCTCTCCTCTCCTCTAAGTTAGTAAAATGTGAACTGAAAAAGTCTGAGGAACTCATCAGCGTCCATGATGGCCATTGCAACTGCATATTATAAAAGTTAATCATGAAATCTTGTAGCTGTTCCACACTGTCTTGCCCAAGCATTAAATACCAAGAATTCTTCTTGTTTCAAAATTTGAGTCTTATCAAAAGAGCATGTACTTTCCCGTTAAGCAAATGCAGTCCTACTCAATGTATTAGGAAACTCTGAAGTTTTTTGTGGAATATACTTGTCATAACTGGAGAAATCACCAACTTTGTTAACTCCAACTTTGGAGGAGGAAAAAAAGTTTTCAGTTCTATTCCTCTTGCCCTAGTCTTCCTTATCACCCCAGCCAGAATGACTAAGGGCACCTTGCATTATGTAGACACTTCATCAGTATTAAATAATAATTATGGGAGCCTGGCAGAGAAATTGAGATCAGAGAGGGGAGCTTGGGTGGCTCACTTGGTTAAGCATCCGACTCTTGGACAATTTCAGCTCTGGTCATGATCTCAAGTTTCGTGGGTTTGAACCCAGTGCAGAGCCTGCTTGGGATGCTCTCTCTGCCTCACTCTCTGCTCCTCCCCCACTCACACTGTCTCTGTCTCTCTCAAAATAAATAAGTAAACTTAAAAAAAAATCTTAGGGGCGCCTGGGTGGCTCAGTCAGTTAAGCGTCCGACTTCAGCTCAGGTCACGATCTCGCCGTCCGCGAGATCGAGCCCTGCGTCGGGCTCTGGGCTGATGGCTCAGAGCCTGGAACCTGCTTCTGATTCTGTGTCTCCCTCTCTCTCTGCCCCTCCCTCGTTCATGCTCTGTCTCTCTCTGTCTCAAAAATAGATAAAAACTTTTAAAAAAAATTTTTAAAGAAATTGAGGTCAGAGATGGAGCTACCAAGTTTTTCCACGAACTTCAGGGGGCTGGGAAAATCATAGAATCCCTTTGCTTTGGTTTCCTCATTTCTGAAACAAGTGAAAATATCCACCAGTTCTCCTAAGGCCACATGGTTTAAATATACAATTGATGGGCAGGCAATTTGGATATAGAAATTCCAAACAGGAATGTAAATGATGCTTTAGAAAAGTTTGGCTGATTATTACAGCTCCTGTTTATAGATTTGTCTTCTCTAGCAAGGATATGACTCATGTTAAGTATATGGATTTTTCATCTAAATTGGCATGTCTCTGGTTAAAAAGAAACAAGCTAACCAAATGTTAATTTAGGCACATTGTATTTATGTGGGGGGGCGGGGAAGAGAGAGTATCCTGTCTGGGTCATTTCGTCTCTCCACTGTTGACATCTGCAGCCGCCACCAAGGTGGGGGAGGATGGGCCACTGGAGGATTCGCTCATGAACCTGGTGTTGGAGACCATTGATGACCGTGTTACGTCACTGTAGTGCTTTGTACGTGGGGGTATTTGCACAGGTACCACTCCATTTTATAATGACAACGCCCTGAGGAGCTCCTTGAGGACTATTTAGTTCTCATGTATTACTGATGAAGAGCCAAAGCTGAGGGAATATAAATGATACAGTGGGGTCCCCATGCCTGTCCGAGGCAAAGCACCCAGGGCCTCTGGGGTCTGACCCAGGGGTCTTCCCACTAAACCAGCTGCTTCCTGGAACGGGCTGCCTTGGAGAGGGGTTGTTGCATATCCTTCCCTGGATATCTCTAGTGTTATGTCTGCACCTAGAGAAGAAAGGAAGTGGTCTTGGTTGATTTTGGATTATTTATGATGAGGACACAGGCCTTTTTGAGTTTGGGATTGGCTTGCTCTCGTTTGGTTTTTGTGTTTATCATTTTCCAAAGGTGGTTTAATGTGCTTCCCCTCTTGAGGGCTATAGGATGTTATTTGTTTATCCTTTTTAGTCTAAATATGATAAAAATACATTTTATTTTGGAAAATACAAAAAGCCTGCACAATAAAAACGAAACAAGAATTGCTTATTACCTGGAGAAAACCACTGTTCACATGTTGATACAGCATCTTTCTCCCTTTGGTAGTTGAAATTATAGATAGGTATTTGTATAGCCTACTTTTTTTTCATATGGCCTTATAGCCTTATATTGTATTTTCCAGTGCCAGTACACCTGTAGTATAAAAGTAATGTTAATGGCCCCACTAATAATCCATGAAATGGGTATGATCTGTTTACTTAATCTTTCCCCCACTTTTGGGCAGTTGTCTGTGCCACTTGAAAGGAACACTGGAGAATATAAAAGAGAAGTGTGGGTGTGGACTGTGCATACTTCCCTGTTTGCATTTCTGATCATGCCCCTAAAATGGGTTCCATAAAGAAAAGACTCAAGCATTATATCCTAAAAGAAAGATTCCTGAAAAGAAAGGTCCAGCCATTGTAAGACTAGCAGCAGAAACCAGCAAATTGCTCTGCACTGTATGTGGAGGCTCATCACCCTTGCCCATGTCATCTCTGCCCAACCTACCCCAGTCATCCACCCTCTGCATAGAGTGTCATCAAGAATTGTAGGTTACCTTTTACATGGCCTGAGCATCACCAGGAAGGAAATTGGGAACTTGGTTAAATTTTGCTTTATGGATTTTTATTTTATTATCATTTTTTATTTTTGTTTATGGATTTTATCTTCATTTTTTGCTTCATGGATATATACGTGTATGTACATATACACTTTTTAGATTATCACCTTTTTGGCATTTCCTGCTGTATTAATCAATGTTCTTCAAAGAAGCATAACCAATAGAATAGGAGATGATAGATTGATGATGATGATGATAGCTGATAGATAGACAGACATAAAGAGATTTATTATAAGGAATTAATTCATGTGATTATGGGGGCTGACAGGTTTCAAGATCTGCAGGGTTAACAGGCAAGCTGGAGACCCAGAAGGGCCAATGATGTAAATTCTAGGTCATAGGCCGGCAGATTTGAGACCCAGAGAAAGCCAGTGTTTCAGTGAGAATCTGAAGGCAGGAAAAAGCACATCCCGGTGCAAAGGCAGTCAGGCAGGAGGAATTCCCTCTCATTCAAGGGAGACTCAGCCTTTTGTTTTATTCAGGTCTTCACCTTATTGGATGAGACCCACCCACATAAGGGAGAGCAATCTGCTTTACTCAGTCTATGGATTTAAATGTGAAACTCATCCAAAAATATCCCTCACAGGAACACCCAGAATAATATTTGACCGAAGATCTGGGCACCCTGTGGCCCAGTCAAATTGACACATAAAATTAACCATTACACCCTCAATCCTGTGCCTCCGTGGCCTGCCTACCTATCCCAACCATTCCCTACAGGTGACTCTGAAATAGCAACCTTTTTTTTTTTTTTCTTTACAACAATAGCTATTTCTAGTGGTTTTGTTACTTCGTATCATTCAGAAACAGAAGGGACAGGCTTCCTCAACTTGTGCACATGGTATCTTGTGACAAATAGAAACCTGGTCATATGATGGTTAGATTCCAGCACCAGCTCATAAGAGCTCAGTCACCTGAATACGGAAGTAATAGTACCATTTCAACTATAGCCAGCCATTTTATCACCATGGGAAAAATAATCTATCCATGACTTCCGAGTCAGGGTCCCACAGAGATCTAGCTTCCACCATGCTTCTACTCAAGCCACAGATCAAGAACCTAAGTCTCGGTAGATCTTCGAGCCACAGATCCTCCTTTTCTGCACTTTCAAAGGGTTCTGAATTGACGGGAAAATGGGAACTGCTTTACCTCTGAAGTATTTTGTATCTTCATCTACTTAGTCATTTATTCATGTATTCATTCATTCTTTGATTTTTTAAACAACACACGCCATGTCAGCTTAAGGAGACTATGTGCATAGGAGGGAATAGGAAGGGAAATTAGAGATTCTTTATTTTAGAGATACTTGCAAGCCATGTTTAGGTTAAGAGTTCAAATTCATAGTCCGCCTATTAATGACCTGTACCAACGAGCACCTGATTCCAAGTCTGGTCATGAACAAAATGATTATTCAGGATTCTCCTTCAATTAAAAAAAAAAAAAAACTCCACACACATGAATAAAAGGATTATTCAAGATTCATGGAAAAAAATAAAATGTTGGCAACCATTAAATAGCAGAGGGGATACTGGACTGCCTAGAATTTAGGGGCACCTGGGTGGCTCAGTCAGTTAAGCGTCCGACTCTTGATTTGGACTCCAGTCGTGATCCCAGGGTCATGGGATCCAGCCCCACGTTGGACTCTGCACCTCTCTCCCCCAAAAAGAAAAAAAAAAAAAAAACACTTAAAGAAGTCAGATAAAAAGGATTGTACTTCTAAGTAAGAGAACTAACTGTTTCAGCCCTTTGTTGCATGACTTTAAACTTGGATCCAGAATTTGATATTAAGATAGTGAATTCATTTATTCATTCAGTGAGCCAGCAGATATTTTTAAGAGCTCATTATGTGCCAGGCACTTGTTAAAAAGTATTGGGTCTTTTTGCAACAACATGGACAGATCTAGAGACTATAATGCTAAGCAAAATAAGTCACTCAGAGAAAGACAAATACCATCTGATTTCACTCATATGTGGAATTTAAGAAACAAAACAAACAAGGGGCTCCTGGATGGTCCAGTCAGTTAAGCAACTGGCTCTTGATTTTGGCTCAGGTCATGATCTCACAGTTCATGGGGTCGGGCCCAACATCAGGTTCTGCATGGAGCCTGCTTGGGATTCTCTGTCTCCCTCTCTCTCTCTCCCCCTCTCTCAAAATTAAATAAATAAACTTAAAAAAAATAAATAAATAAAAGAGACTAACCAAAAAACAGACTCTTAACTAGAGAACTGATGGTTACCAGAGGGCAGGTGGCAGGGGCGGGGGAGGTGGGGGAATGGGTGAAATAAGCGAAGGGGGTTAAGGGTAAATAAATAAACTTAAAAAAATAAATAAATAAAAGAGACTAACCAAAAAACAGACTCTTAACTAGAGAACTGATGGTTACCAGAGGGCAGGTGGCAGGGGCGGGGGAGGTGGGGGAATGGGTGAAATAAGCAAAGGGGGTTAAGGGTACACTTACCATGATGAGAATGGAGTCATGTAGAGAATTGTTGAGTCACTACATTGTACACCTGAAATTAATACAACACTGTATGTTAACTGGAGTTAATTTTTTTAATTAAAATTTAAAAAAAACTTTAAAGCATTAGATCTTAATAATATTGTTTTTAAAAAGAAGAAGAAGGTAGAGAAGAGCTAGAAGGTAGAGGGAAGATCTATAAACTATACGTTTTAGTGTGGTCTTCCCAATGGCTGCATTGCCATTAAAGAAGATTGCTCATGTAAAGAAACCACGTATGTTTTGTAGTTTAAAAAATAATGCAGTTTACTGAAGCAGATTGGAGTTTTATTCCTTGAAACTAATAAAAGAGGCTTATGGGAGTTGGAAAGAAATAAAGACAATGACTTCACAATCATTTGTAGATACACAAGTATCTTTAGATGGCCTTTTTACTCTTTTTAATGAAACTATCCAAAAACCTCCACAGTAATGGGTAATTCACCTAGGAACTCATCTTCATTATTTGTGTAATTTTTAATTCTCCAAGCTTTTAGTTTCGTGTACATCAAAAACCACTTAAGGGCTGTAAAAAGATACTGAAAAGAATGCTACATTTAGAGCAGAAAATTCTGTTATTGAATTTACCATAGTGATCATCGGTTGTAAATCTAAGCAATCAGTCCAGTTTATGAATAGACCAAGCTAGAGAAATCAGCATGCCTCATTTGCATACATACACACCGTCATCATGGATTAGCTTTGGTTGCATTTTCTCCCCTGGCAAACAGGACACGTATTTTATGTCACCTTGAAAGGAGAACTTAATAAAAAGCATGATACGGTATATTCAACCTCTTTCAAGTGTCCAGATCCTTACAACCCGATATCCAAAAAGTCGGACATTTCCCTTTCTGCATATCCCTCCTTTACTGAAAGAACATGTATTTGTCTCATGTACCTAGTAAACATCTAAGTGGGCCCAGTGCTGAGCACTGTGTAAACAAGATAAGTGAGGGCCTGGTTTTAGGAGTGTTGACATCAACGGATGGAAATGAAATGACAGACTCCGTTTAATTGTCTCCTCTGTTGTTAGGAAAGTCCAAAGACATGCCCTCCCCAGCAAAGAGCAGGACCATTCATTCCTCTGTGTCCATCTTAAATGCTTCAGGGTAGCTACCTCATCTGGGGCCACAATGGTACCTGGCTCTTGGGCAAACCCATGGAAGATAAAGGGAAGGTTCCAAGAGTAATCGTGGCCCATCTGGCTCCCCAGAGCCTCAAATTTGCCTGCCAGCAAAAACAAAGGGAGACAGTTTTATATCCTGTATTGGATTGATGCTATGTTTTAAGGTAATACTCTCTACACACGTCGCCTTCTAATACGTAATTTCTTTTAGATTCCTAGGATGCCTCTGTGTGTGTGTGTGTGTGTGTGTGTGTGTGTGTGTGTGTGTTCTGTCTCAACCCGCTGTTCTCCTGGCACGTTCTGGTCCATCTGCCCCAGCCCAGGATCCCCAGGGTCACACCACCCAGTGACAAGATGCATCAGGCCCACCTCTGTCCCTCCCCAGAGCTTCATGTAATATTCTAATAATAATGACAGAGACTGCTGAGTGAACACAGAATGGGTGAGGCACTTTACATACCCTGTCAGCTGAGGGCACGACCACTCTGTAAGGAAGTCACTTTCTCTTTTTCACAGATGGGCAAATTGATGTGCAGGGAAGTCAAGTCTCTTATCCAAAACCGAGCCCTGGTAACTGGTGGCAAGAGCCAGTATTCAAAACCGTGTGCCTGATTCCTAAGCTCGTGAGTTGTTTTTGTTTTTGTCTTTTGCTTCCCCACTCTGCCTGTCAAAGCATTTTGTTGCCTCCCCTATTAGTGTCAGTACTGTAATAAATGTCTCTTGGCTTGAACAGAAATACTGAAAGCGACAGCGTACCCTGGAGACCTGTGCGGTTGCCGTGGCCCTGGCCCAATCATTGCAGCCAGCAGTGTTTGCTGTGTACTTTAGATACATTGTTTCATTTCATTCTCAAATATGAAATGGGCACCATTTTATCCCCAGCTTGAGGAGTCATAACTGGTAGACGGAAGAGCCAGGATTCAAACCAACAGTGTTCAACTCCAAATCCCACATGCTGAATCACTGCAGCAGAGAGAGCTTTGCAGAGAGAGCTTTCTCCCACTTGGCATTTTAGAAAGAAAATTCCAACACTTTTTAGCGGGGAGGCGAGTGATTTCTGGCATCTATGCTAGTCAAGTTGACCATTGCCACTGGATGTGACGGCACCTGCTGTCCTCCTGTTGTGCTCATAGGACAACTTTGCAGTGGGGATTACACTTCAGTAGTCCCGGGCTCCATGGCTAAAGTCCACGATGGTAAGATTTTATGGTGACTAGTTAGCATTAAGATGGCATTATATTATAATCATTAACTGAATACATTGACGTTTTATTGGATTGAAGAAAATAAAGAGGGTATTATATGGGGCCTGTCTGTGTGTGTGTGTGTGTGTGTGTATGTGTGTGTGTGTATGTACTAGAAGATACGCATTAGCCAAGAAGTCAGGACCCGAAGATACTACTGGAGGTCCAAATATCTGAGTAACAGTATTACTTTCTGACAGAGAACTATTTACTAGAAAGATTCTCAGAAGGAATCGAATTGCTTTTATTAGTTTATTTATAGTGTGCACTTCCTTTTTCACCTCTCTCTCAAAAGAGGGTATTTGCACTTTTGCAGAATGTGTGAAAGTCCTCCATTTACAAAGTCCTGGAAGATATTTTTCTGCCAGTTCCTTGGTTCAGCAGCTCTCAGGGAGTTCCAGTGAAGCCTGCCGGGCGCGGGGAGGGGAGGGGGGAGCGTCTGTCCTGCTCCTCCTCTCTGGCATGCATTTCCTAAGCCATTCCCCCTGCTTAGAGCAGGACACCCACACTGGCATCTGCAGGGCCACTTGGGAAGCTCTTCTGATCCGGGTCTCCCTGTTATCCCTCTTCTCACTGCTTTATTATTCTGCACTCAATTTCAAACTAAATAGAAATGCAGATGGGCACATGAGCATCTAGGTTTCCCAAAATACACATTTTTCTTGAGTGCTTCCCTCTTGAAGTGTGTGGACAGAGCCAGCATATTATCTCCCCATTATCACTCTGTTTTAATGTCTAACTGACAGGTGCCTGTCAGTAAAACAAGGCAGTAATGGGCAGAAAATGTCTCTGCTCTTAGAGAGCCAAAAAGACCCTGGATTCCTGTCAGTCTCGGAGACACTCATCAGCCATTGTTAAAGAAGACTTATAAATGCCTCTTTGGGGAATACCCATGAATGGCCTAAATGTTTTCACCCTTATTAGTGAGAAGAGAAAAGGGGAGCTGTTTCTCATTACATGGGCAGATTTCACCCACAGTGCGTATTTTTCCCCCAGTGGAAGCTTGCCCAGCACGTCACTGTGTTATTACCGCAACCCCGGAGCAGGGTGTGGCCAAGCCAGATGGCACCTGCAGGCTTCATTGGGTGAGAATGGCTTCCTGATGAGTCACAGACAAGGTCCAACTGATACAGGCCCAGTGACCTCAGCTAGTCAGTCTGAAGCCATGTGGTTCTGCCAATCTGCTTCCTTCAGATGCATCCAGTAAATAATATGATGGCGGAAGTCTACGGGGGCAAGTGACACCAAGTGGTCTGTGTCGCAGTAAGCAAAAGAGGCGATCTTTTAGATTTGTTTTCATTTTCCCAGGAGATTAGTCAATGCAGAAGGCCTCGGTCTATGAGGGAAGTTCGGCTTAAGGAAAGACTACATCAACCATCAAGACAAAGTCAGACACCGGGGCGCCTGGGGGGCTCAGTCTTGGTTAAGCATCCACCTTCGGCTCAGGTCATGATCTCACGGTTCGTGGGTTCAAGCCCCACATCGGGCTCTGTGCTGACCGCTCAGAGCCTGGAGCCTGTTTCAGGATTCTGTGTCTCCTTCTCTCTCTGGCCCTCCCCTGCTTGTGCTCTGTCTCTCTCTCTCTCAAAAATAAACATTAAAAAAAAAAAAAAAGACAAAGTCAGACACCAGAGCAGGTGAGAGAGGCAGTGCTTGGCCTTCTTACTGAGAGCGCTCAGTGGCAGAGACCAGGTCCTTGAGTTATTTTGTGTCCATTTAAACTACAAGTCCAGTTCTCAATATGAGAAGGAGGGTTAGTTATGGTGAGGTGGTCTGACTTGTTTTTTTCCTTAATTTCAGTAAAAACAAGTGGACCTTCAAGAATAATACACACGATAACAAAACAACTCAGTTACTGTACCATGTAACTAAGGCACAGATTCCTTACTCTGAAAGTTGACAATCAAAGGAAAGAATTAAACAGCGATCATGCGTTTTCTATGCAAATCGGACTTCGGCATAACCAGATTGCACTGGTTGGTGAAGGAAAGTTGTTTCCAGAATTCTTCCTACTAAAGGTGAAGGGAAGTTCCACTTGGAAAGCTTAATTTTGTGGCTCCCAAATAAAATAATTGCTTCAAGCGACTGTCATCCATGGGTGCAATCATTAGACCATTAGAATATTGATGGGGAAGGATGAGGGAATCATCCGCCATCACTTGAACCCATTAAAAATGGGACACCCGGGGCGCCTGGGTGGCGCAGTCGGTTAAGCGACCGACTTCAGCTCAGGTCACGATCTCGCGGTCCGGGAGTTCGAGCCCCGCGTCAGGCTCTGGGCTGATGGCTCAGAGCCTGGAGCCTGCTTCCGATTCTGTGTCTCCCTCTCTCTCTGCCCCTCCCCCGTTCATGCTCTGTCTCTCTCTGTCCCAAAAATAAATAAACGTTGAAAAAAAAAAAATTTAATAAAATTAAAAAAAAAAATGGGACACCCATTAGGTGTCTCCTGATGTGATACAATGAGAAGTATACAGTGTCACTTATGAGCTATTGTTGCCTAAGAGGTGAACTCTGTCAAGGCCACTTACACATTTACAGAAAACATAGGGGATAGAGGAACAAATTAAATGATACCGCAAGAAAGCCAATTTTGAATGTGGCTTTCTTCAGCAAGATAGTGGCAGGGAGAAGAAAAGGAGGTGGCAAGTAAGAGGTACATAAATAGACATCTAAATGTTGCATACTGGGGTGCCTGGGTGGCTCAGTCGGTTGAGCATCCTACTCTTTATTTCAGTTCGGGACATGATCTCACAGTTGGTGGGATCGAACGCCAATATCAGCACGGAACCTGCTTGGGATTCTCTCTCCCTCTCTCTCTCTCTGCCCCTCCCCCCAGTCGTGCACACGCATGCACACACGCTCTTTCAAAATAAACAAACATTAAAATAATCTTCATAGGAAAGAAGAAAAGGAGGGAAGGAGAAACAAGTGTGGCAAAATTTTGATTCGTTGTTAAATTGGCATGATGGGAGTATATCTACGTCAGTTTACTTAGTATTCTCTCTGCTTAAAATTTTGCATGCTGAAAATATTAAGGAAAAGAATAACAGATCTCTCTCAGAGGTGGGAGTGTGTGGATCCACTGGGGCCGTGACTAGAAAAAGGTCATTATCTGATGATTAAAAAAAAAAAAAAAAAAGATTATTTTTTGAAGGTATCCTTTTTTAAAAGAAAAACTTGTTTTGTTAGCTTTTGGGGGTAGTCACTGCAAACCAATTCCATTGCCTTACATCAAGCAATTGGAGGGGAATTTGGGTAACAAATAGTCTCTGGTGGAAAAGTGAATGCTGATCTTAGCTGGAATAACTTGCTTTCTTCAGCATCCGCAGTGGTTGGTCTCCAGGGGCTTATCTGGCTACATGTGTTTTTCACATTTATTAGTGAAATTGGAGATTCAAGAATAAAACACAGTCCTCAGGAACATTTTGTTAATTTGTGACACACTAGAGATTTTTTAGCCCATAAAGCAAATGAATGAGCTCCGTGGGGGCATAACTGTTATTTTCACCCTGGAAGGCAGTAAAGACCCACTGTATTTATTAAGCACTTAGAGAATGGCAAATGAATAGTGCTATGAAAATAGAAAAATATATTCACACTATTGCTATTAATAGTGTAATTTTTTTTGTATGTTCTGAAGGAAAACCCATCAGATGAAAATTTAAAAGTAAAGATAGACAGACCTCTGTATAATATTTGACTGTTTTATCTTGGATGAGAATTTAATTCAGTGTCAGTATAAAGTTGTTTTGTTTCTGTCAAACAGGCTGGATCAGGTTAAGGAAACTCACCCCTTCTTTTTGGCGGGGCTGGATATACAAAGAAATGAACAGACCAGATATTTGATTCAGGACCTTCTTTCTAAGCGGCCAGGAGGCCTAATGGGATGTTCTGGTAAAAACAGTCCTCCATGTACGTGATGTGCTGCGATATTTCTAACAGGCTTTAAAAATACTCAGCGGCTGGGGCACCCAAGTGGCTCAGTCGGTTGAGCGTCGGTTGAGTCGGCTGACTCTTCAGCTCAGCTCAGGTCATGATCTCATAGTTTGTGAGCTCTAGCCCCACGTCGGGCTCTGCGCTGACAGCACAGAGCCAGCTTGGAATTCTGTCTCTCCTCCTCTCTGCCTGTCTCTCTTTCTGTCTCTCTTTCTCAAAGTAAATTTTAAAAATAAACTTAAAAAGAAAAAATAACAAACTCACCTGCACGGGAGGCTTGGGGACAGCGCTGGCTGGTCCTCACACCGAAAAAGCCCAGATGAAGCTGACATTCCAGCGGATGGGGGCTGTGTCAGATGCAGGGATTGATGTCAAGACACAAGGTAAGCTGGGCCAGGCAGCGAAAGGAGCAAAGGCCAGAAGGGGGCATGTGCTCCCACGAGGACAAAGTGACTCCTCAGATTCCTTTGAAGGAGTTCATTGAATGCTTTGCATCGAGGTAGGTAGGAAGGAAGAAAGAGGCCTCATTCCCCGCCAGTAGGGGGTGAAGAACAAGAATCCAGAAGACCCTGTGAAGAGATTAAGTGATCAAGTGATCACGGGTAACTCAGCCGTTGGCTATGTGGTGCGTTTTCGTGTGCTTGTTTGCACCTTAATTTAAAAGACTAGACCCGTTTATTTTCAGGAAGCACCAAAAAAGAAGCTATGGCTTGTCTCTGCATGCATGCGTATGTGTGTGAGTGTGTGTCGCGGAGAGGCAGGGAACAGAGTCGAAGGGCCAAGAAGAGTCATTCCAGGGGGATGTTTTTGTGCTTTTTAGCTATATTTACACAAGACTGTCAAAGCAGATGTCAGCGGTTGTGCTTCCGTGAGATGTTTGCTTGGGCAGATGCGAGGGTAGCAAGGAGGGCTTGTAGAGGGGATGGGCCAGGTAAGGGATCTGGAAGGAACCCCTCACACCCTCCCTGGCCCCCAGCTGTTGTAAGCTGACCCCGCTGCACTACAGTCTTAAGCACTGTCTGTTACCAAGTGCCTTCCACGTGCCAGGCACACACCTATCCCAGGTCCTCAGTGTCAGGGAGGAAAATGAGGCTTAGCGCCGGGTAAGTCTCATCCATTCGTAAGCGCTGGGTGGCAGTTATAAGCCAGGGCTCTGTCCCCTTCCCCCCACCATCCCAGAGTGCTCCTGACCCCAAAGCCAAATATGTACAAAAGCAACGCAAAGACACCCAGAGACTCTGGCACGTCTCTAGAGCACATGTGAGATAATGAGCACATGTGGAATTTGGGAGGCTTTTAATGTTATGAAGCACACGATAGGGAGTCCCTCTAATGCCAAAGACAGGGCTGAAAAGCGAGATCCAAAGAGTTTTCATCTTTACTCTGTGCTTGCCTTAATACTCCTCACCAAGCTGAGTCACTTAAGTCAACCTTGCGCCGAAGCCAAGGATAATGGAGCCAAGTCTCTTGGGACCTCAAGGGCCTGAAGTGAGGCCTGGGCCCCCAGAACCTGGCAGAATGTAGAGCTTGGACATGACCCTGGGAGAGGGCAAGAGTGCAGCCTCCCCATGGTCTTGGTGAAATGCAGACGGGGAAAGCCCCAAGGCACCCGGGCTGAAAATACGCTAACAGCTGGCTTTATTCTCGGGGGTGGGAGGCTGAAGTTAGGCACACCTACACACCGGGCACAGGGCTGTTTGCACAGAAAAGGTGAGTGAGGTACAACTTCCTTTATGGTGGGCATTCACCTGGATGCTGGTAGAAAATGAATATGAGTGAAGCGACAGACCAGGGACTTCTGGTTCTTAGGGTTTATTCTGCCCTCCTTTGGAGCTGAAACATTTACCCCCTCTATCACCAGATATCCTGGTTAGCGTGTTGTACCCTCCACACTTTTCCTTAGTCTAGACAGGGAGCTGTTGGGTGCTAGGCATGCTGAATGTCATTTGAAGAATACACTTTTCTTTTTCATCTCCCTGCGATGTCCCGGGAATGTCTTACTCTCTTTTGCCTGCTCCCCTCTGTGGTTTTTCAACTTGTCACTTAAACATTTCTGATGCGTCCTGATTGCTCCCCGGTCCCCAGAACTCATCAGAGAGCCCTGCCCCATGCCCACCCCCGCTTTGGGAAGCAGGGGTCTGTGTCCCAGGTCCTGTTGTCACTTGCAAGTGTGACTCAGCTGCCGCTGTGTCTTTGAACACACAAGGCAGTTGTGGGATTTTTAATTGCCATTTTCATCTATATAATTAAAATTAAATGAAAAAATGGATAGCCTCCAAAATCCGAATTAATTTTATGAGTACTTCTTGAGGGGGAAAAAATATGTATAAATACTATAATTGTTACTTGATTTGCCTTCAGCAGAAGGAGAGGATTTTACCTGCCTGAAGAGAAAATTAGTAATTTTAAATGAAAAAAAAAAATTAGCCTGATACTTCTGGTGCTTCTTGTGGCTGAAAGTCAAAAATAACAACATGGATGGAGAATCAAAACTAATAACAAGGAAGGGATAAATAACTCCGTGTGTCACTTTCAAAAAGACACTGTGTGATTAGAACTCTCTGGATCCAACTTGCCTTCATGCTAGTCTGGATTTTTTTCCCCCCGCCTGATTCATCACCGGTGTTTACGCTTTCCTCAAGAAAGTGTCTTTACCCCCACATCAAAACCTCCTTAATGCTCGGAAACCGGCATTTCGCCTGCTTACTCTGCTATGCAAGTGTGACAGTGCGCACGTAAGCGGAGCATAATGAGAAAACAAAAAGGCAAGTTTTTTGTTTTTGTTTTTGTTTTTTGCTTTTTTGTTTTTTAACCCACTGGGCCAGGCAGTGTGGCAGTGCGCAGTCTCATGAGGCGCCTGACGGACATGTTTGTAAAGACTTGGACAGTCACTTTATTTGGAATGACAAACCCTCCGCTCCACATAATGAGGTCAGTGAAGCATCCAGAAAAGAAACGTATAATTTGGTAGCGTGGGTCTGTAAGCACAGCCCTGCCGAGGCTATTTCAGTTTAATGAAGCAGCTACTTTACCGCTACCCACTCTTAGTGAATAGCCTCCTTGGCGTGTTTTTGAAAACTTGAATGTTGCTGGTAATCATGTCCCAGCAATCTCCTCAGAGAGCCTTTGTGCCCTGTCCTCAGAAGAAATATGCCGCTTTTACATGTTAATGGTTTTGAAATTAGTCATTTGCTCCATTTTCATTGGAAAGGAAGGTCAGTGTGTGATTTCCCGCCTGCCTTCATTTTGTCTGAACATTCCAGATACTCCCAAGTCAGTTCATCAGGCATGCAGGGCACTGCCTGGTTATAACATGCCTCAAAAGCCAGGGAAATGTTCTATCAAAGAGCATTCTTATTCTCAGAGACTGTTCTTAGAATTCAGAGTCTAAAAGTCTCCCTCAGAGGGGGAAGTTCCTGGACAGCCTTTATTGCTTTTTTTTTTTTTTCGTTTCAATCACCAACTGACTTGTCCTGCCCGCTCATTGGTCTCATTATTGGAGGCCTTGCCCCCCTGAGTATGCAGCCCCTCTAGGAAGGCGAAGGGACGTTTTAGAGATACTTCCTGAGGCAAGTATCATGTAAAACTGAGGTCCACCTTCTGAATCCTGGACCAGGGTGAATGATGTGCAGTTCTGTGGGAGCAGAAAGCCATTGAGCCATTCCTCAGTTGTGCATTTCCATCCTCCAGCCCCCCACAAATTTAGGGCAGTTTCCCCCGAGTAAGCAAAGGCATGATTGCTAGTGGAAAGATGCCTTGCCCTCATGGTTCTGCAGCCCCGAAGAGGGTCTGGGAAACATTCCTCAAGAAATGCAAAGCCTGGCTTGAAAGGTCTGGACACTACACCATCAGCAACTTCGAAGGAGTACCTAGTCATCTCTCAGAAAGTATTTCTTTGAGCGGACAAAAGAATGAATACATTTGCTTCTTGGATTTGCTTTGTGGACCGACTCTGGTTGTGAGAGTGACAGGGCACGCTTCTAGAACATATTGAGACCTGAGGAGTGTGCTTCTTAAAAATCTCAGGAATTACTAGCATCGAATTTGGAGGTCCATTCTTGCCACAGATTGCCTCTCCAGGCTTGGGCCTGCTTAGTCCACTGCCCAGGCAGCCTTCCTGACCAGGTTAGGGCCAGCTAACACACATATTCTTATGCTCTTATTTTCACCTTTAAACCCCATGATAACTTGTACACCCAAACAGAGGTGCCAACATAACAGATTCCTCCCCCAGACATCTTGTTGTCCTACAACTAAAAGATTCAAGTTGAGTTGCCCGCTGAAAATACAGTTCTGATAGAAGCAGGCACTTGGGGGCGTGGCTTGCATTTTATTTCCTAGTATATTTATCACATACTAGATAAGCTAAGATAATGGCAGCTGCTGTAACAAATAAACCCAAATATCTCAAACATAATACATACCTTCACTAAACATTCATCATGGACAAGTGACAACCTGTGTGCAGGGATCTGAAGGAGACAGGGCTGAGGAAGAGAAATAGATGTTCAGGGAAGAAGGTCCCTTCGTGCTCCCCCAACAAGAGAGACGGAGCAGTACAACGTCAGAGCTCAAGCATGATCCAGAGGTACAGCATGGTGGAAACTGACCAGCCACGGGGGAAGGCAGTTTTCAAAGAGAGAAACAAGATGCAACTCAGCCTAGAAAAAAGAGCAGGAATTAAGGTTAACGTGGCAATAGTCCCCTGCACGCGGCTCATCCCAGTTTACGGAGCATGTTCACATGTATTATTTTAGGCCTCACAAACAACCCGATCAAGTGGCTCAGGAATATTAGTGCCTTTATTCCAAATACGCAAGAGATCTCACCAAAGGCTGAGAGGCTAAGTGATTTAGCCAGGTGAGCAATGAGCCAAGGTGCAGGCGTGGGTACTCTGCCTCCGAGAACAGAGCTTCCTCCCGGAACTCTGTGATCCTCAGGGAGGTTTCAGGGACTGCTGGGGCCAGGGGGGCTGAGGAGGTGAACAGAGGAACCCTGCCTTCCCCTCCCCCACGTCCTCCGGCAGCATCCTCGTGGTGCCAGCCATGTTCCCATGGAAATCACTTACCAAAGGCAGACCATTCAGAAACATGGCAGCAATTAGCCGTAGCCCGGCTGGGTTCTTGCTTTGGTAAAACCTGTACTGTCCTTTAAAGGGGTCACAGTTTAACAAAAAGGCCTTTTTAATCTTCACAATGGTCTCATCAGGCTTTCATTCATTTAGCCACTCCCTCCTCTTTTGCCGGCTCCCTCTCCTGCACCTAGCGCCTTCCTTTTCACTCTGTGCAGATGGATTTGGCCGATGCCAAATCATGTTCTATTCACAGCCTGAGAAAGAAAGAATACAAGGTGTCAAGCCTGGCCAACAAAGGACCTGCCCTACCAGTGCAATCTGATGTTCAAGTTTACACAGACACACCACCCCCCACGGGCACTGTGGTTTTGTCCTGAACAATCCCAGACAGCAGAATTCTTGGCTGAACCAGGAAGACATGTTCCCACAAGAGCAGCAGTGTTGATAAGAAAGCGGTCTGCAGAAAGACCAGTGGAAGCCCAGTTAGGCTGCAAACCGACAGCTCAGCTCTTTCCAGCGTCCACAGCAACAGCCTGCTGTTTTCCCAGGTGGCCCTAAAGGAGACAGGGAAATGCAGTGGGCCATTTGTCACTGCCCCCAGTGCAACATATGTATGCCAACTGGTGCATGCAGCCTACACAGGCCCACTCCTCCCCCAGGCCTGGTCTAGGCCTCTGTGCTTCCTTTTGACTGAGACTGGGGACAGTCTCCTCCTCCTCCACCTGGGGAGATGACTAGATCCACTCTTGTGGGGTCAGAACCAACTTAGCCCTTCCCACCATGATCTCAGGTGCCCATGCTCTGCATAATCCCTTCTATCCAATTTTCAATTCAAGATATGATCTTGTAGGGGCACCCGTGGGTGGTTCAGTGGATTAAGTGTCTGACTCTTGATTTTGGCTCAGGTCATGATCTCATGGTCATGGGATCAAGCCCCACCTCAGGCTCCATGCTGAGCATGCCTGGAGCCTGCTTTAGATTCTCTCTCTCTGTCTCTCTCTGTCTCTCTCTGTCTCTCTCCCTCCCTGTCTTTCTGCCCCTCCCCTGCTTATGCTGTCTCCCTCAAAATAAATAAATAAATATTAAAAAAAAAAAAAAAAAGACATGATCTCTTCAAAGTGTGCGAACTCATCATGGGCATGCCAGGCTTGGAACCTCAAGATTATTCTGATGCATGGTGGTCTGTGAATATGGTGGTGTATTCAGTGAGTGCTGGACTGGAGCATCGTATCCATCAGGTCCCAAGTTGGGTTCAGGGCTTGCTTGCAGGAGAAGGCAACGTAGAGGAGCCTTCCTTCCCTTTATGCTCAACTCCGTGCCCAGCACCCACTGTGAATGAAATGAACTGATCAGACCGCTGATGATCCCTTTTGCCTTTGAGAAGGGAGATTAAATGATGAAGTATATCACCCAGAAGTGAAATTACAGATATAAAATAAGTTTAAAGGGAACTCTACTTCGTGAATTGTTGTAAGGGCATTTTATTGCAGATTTAGGTCATATATTTAGAATTGCTTCCTTTGATGAGAACTTAATCTGGGTTATAAGTGAACGAACTTGGGGACATTGTGTGCCTGAGTGATGTCCCGTCACTAGAGTTAGCTTAATTACTGATTGCCTGGGTCTCATCTTCTCCCTCTGTGCATCTCTCCTCCGCCTCCTTCCCATGCCATCGAGCATAGGGAGGGAGCGTTTGGTCCTAGGAGTTGAAGTTACGCAGAACCTGAAAATAGACTCACAGAATGCATCCAGACATAATGATTCCATGCGGCAAGAAGGTCACTGTGTCTGCTTTTCCTGCCAACACACCCCTGGCTCTTTATCTATGGCTGCCTTGTGAGGCAAGAGAGCTGTGCCAGGAAGTTACACTTGGTGACTAGGAGGCATTATTAGAATTTAAGATCACGTCAATGGGGTTTTATAAGAGCAGGGATAGGGAAGGGGGAGTAGACAGAGTTTTAGAAGTCGGTCTTTGAACATCCTTTTGTTCTGTGGCCTGAGAGCTACTATAACTCAATTACTAAAAAAAAAAAAAAAAAAAAAAAAAAAATCTGGCCTCAGTTACAAATCAACTCCGCCCTGTCAACCCTGCCAAAAATTAAAAAGACATCCACCCAGAAAGTTTACTGTGGTTATCCAAGTGGTGGGATCATCTGTGAGTCGTGTTGTTTTCTTTGTACTTTTCTGTACTTTCTATAACATACATTTCTGACTTTTACAGTATTAAAAACAAACAAACAAAGGCAACAAATCCTATTTAAAAAGCAAAACCAGGGGTACCTGGGTGGCTCAGTTGGTAAAGTGTCCGACTCTTGGTTTCAGCGTAGGTCATGATCTCATGGTTCGTGGGTTTGGGCCGCGCTTCAGGCTCTGGGCTGACAGCGCGGAGTCTGCTCGGGATTCTGTTTCCCTCTCTCTCTGCCCCTCCCCTATGCATGCTCAAAGTCCCTCTCTCTCTTTCTCAAAATACATGAAGAAACTTTTAAAAAATAATAAAAAATAAAAAGCAAAACCACACTGGCTAATTATCCGGGTGTGTCCTTGACTGCCCAGTGCCCAGTGGTTGGAAAGCCCACCAGGGAGGTGACGACAACATGTGGGGACAGCCCTGCCTTGCCCCTACATCGGGCCTCTGACCAGGGCTGGTTGTCCACTACCCCGTCCTCACTTCCGGCTTCCAGAGGTCTCCCAGGACAGGCCAGATCACAAACACTAAGAGCAATGGTGACGGCCAAGGACAGGAACAGGAACATGCTGGAGCAAGGCCAGCCAGACACCTCAGCACAAGGAGGGGATTCCGTTCCTGTCCAGTTGCCCCTGATGGCCAGGCTCCTTGACATGTGCTTTTCGGGAGGGATCGTGTCAGTTCAAGTTCACCTGCAAGCACTATGTTCTCATCCTAATAACATCCAGTAGATGCAGATTGTTCTGGAAGTTGGGATGATCCTGTTTCCCAGACCCATAGGAGTCAAGTACTGTATAATAACCAGGAGAAACAGCTAGGAGAAAGCAACCCATTGAGGAATTCCAAAAATCTTTCGGGGGCTGTGAGGTGGATTTATTTTGATTTGGGGCCTTTACCATCCAGTCTGGTTGTTGATGTGAACTCCATCCGTCAACCAATCCTGCCTCTGTCTATAGAGTCTGGGCTGTCATGGGCTCCGGAGCTTGAGATGAGCAGGCTGGGCAGAAATAGCCATATTCCTAGAGGTGAGATTCAACGACTGCAAGTTTCTGTAAAGATGTCTGTTTCTCATGTATCACATGCAGACCTGTTACTGGATACGGTGGGGTTGCTCACACCGGTGCATCTGGGTGCTTTTAATTTGAGGTCTGGTTCAAACCCCCACCACACTGATCAGGGACAGAATTCCTTGCAGGCCCTGTGACAGACTGTGTGTCAGGGAGGCAAGGCCTTTACTAAGAATGGATTTTAAGAGCCTGTAGAGAGCTCATTCGTCATCATTTCTTGCGTTCCTCTATGATGATGCAGTGTCCCTGGATTTTAGGTATTCCACTAACAAAAACTCAATTGTAATGTCTTGATTGTGATGTCCATTAGGAAAAAATATAACGACCTCATCCAACTAATCATTTCTCATGAATAACTATTTAAGACAAGGCTAAAATAGGTTAAGTTTTTAAAAGGAAGTTAATTGTCAAGATATATTAAGTAGATAATTGTATTATGGGACACAGATATGGCAATGGTCAGAAATGTGGTACATTAATTGAACGATTCACTTCGGCAAATATTGTCCTAGAAGGTGCTACTTGGCCAAAGTCTTTTTTTCTTCTTTCCCTTACTCTCTTTTTTTAATCTTAGCATCTCAGAATGAAGCCGAATGGAAAATAAATTGCTTACAAGAAAAAAAGAGTTGCGAGCGGTTTTAATAAAGATTCTAGTAACTTTGAGAGAGTGTCAACAAAGACTTATTGCTTCTCTGGCACAGAGCAGGAGAACCGCTTATCTCCTCTTCAGATCTGGCTCCAGAGCCATCACGCCCTCTCCCCTCCAAGAGCAGGGATCCTAAATGTTCACGTACACTGCTATTTACGTATGCCCGCCATCTTGTTCACAACCACATCCACTGTTTCTCGTGGGTTCTGTGTGTGTGCACACACGTGTTACATGGTAACAAGATAATGCACCACGTCTAGGCTCCCCGTGTTATTCCTATTAAATGATGACACGGCGATGTTGGTGGCCCGTAGTTCTCCATTTTCTATTAACCACCCTGCCCAAGTAAACTGTTTTCTGATCTCTCCTAGATGGAAATCTTGCATGAACGTGGAAGCCATTAGCAGAGTAATTGCTGTCTGTTACCATGACAACCAGCCGCTGCAGTCACCTGCCGGAAGTGCTGCCAGACTGCACCAGCTCGGCTGCGCCCGTGGTGAAGACCGTGGACGACTGTGGCAGCCTCGTGAATGGGCAGCCGCAGTATGTCATGCAAGTTTCGGCCAAGGACGGGCAGCTGCTGTCAACAGTAGTGCGGACTCTTGCCACCCAGAGGTAGTACCGCTATTAAATAAATGAATCTGTAACTGAGCCGGAGCACTCTTTGTCAGATGCAGGAGGCTAAAAGGAATGTAAACAGTGCTCAGGGCTTTGTGTCAGGTGAGAGGAGGTGCTGAGGGGAGAAAAAACTATACAAGTTCTCTGATCAGTGTTTCTATAGCAATGGGGAGTAACGCTAAAATCCACACTCCTGAGTTCTCCACTTAAAACACTTGCAGAGAGCCAGGCAGGGAAGGATCCCACAGGACACAGGATGGCTTTCTTTACCTGTGTTATTTGGACAATGCTATGGTAAATTACACTCTCTGTCGCCATGTGCTAACAAAGGTAGCTCTTTGTTAGAAAGGAGGGAAGGAGGCACCTGAATTCTGGTGACAAAGCCAAAGTGATTAGACTTGTGGGCAAAACTTCTGAAGTGACCTTCCTAGTGCTTGTGCTAATCAGCACCGCCTGGTGGGAGCACTATTCCTGGGTGAGTCGCTTCTGTGGTATGTCCCCACTCGGGAGTGGGGGCACTTCTGTTGCCCCCTCCTTTGCGCCCCATGGGCCCTTCACCCCTGATCCTTCACAACATACCCTGCCTGCCCCCACAGCTTGTCTCCCTTGGATGATGAAACAAAACAAGGCCGTGGGTTCTGAGCAGCCCCGAGATGGCTTATCCAGGCCGGCACTTGGTCCCTGGAGCTCTCCCCTTGTCTGGTGGCAGACTGAGAGCCATGGGCTGTCCGGCCAATACGTGCTCCTTGGCTTCTCCAGCTTTCTTGCAGAACAGTTACGTGCAACTTTGATCTAATAATGTAAAATGCCTGTCAACACTGGACCTGCCCTAAGATGCCGGCACCACCACTCCTGATTCTGGAAGGTTGGGCCAGTAACTCACATGTTGACTGCTTATCTTTGTCTGAGGAACGCAACCAAGCCCTACAGTAGAGATACAGGCCCACATGCAACTGCAGCAGGACTGTGGGTAGCACCACAGCGTTTTCCGTTACCCCAGCCTGGACACAGAAGCCACCAGACACAGACTTACACACTCATGCATCTTGTAAACATTCCCCACACACCGCCTTCTGCCAATCTGTGCAGCTAGCAAAGGGATAAAGTAGAAGAAAGTCAATATATATGTTCCCACCTCTTGGAAAGCTTCTAACAATTGGTTTAGGACTCAGAATATGATGAGGCAATGAGCACCATTGCTCACCTGCTAACTGAGACAGATGACCGGGTGTACCCTGAAGCCTTCAGACACCTTGTTTAATCAGAAGAACAGGCTTGACTTAGACCTATGAGCCGGTTGTGTGAGTGTGTGTGTGTGTGTGTGTGTGTGTGTGTGTGTGTCTGTCTGTGTCTGTCTGTCTGTGTGCGTGCGCGCAGGCGCACAGATCAGGCATTTTCACGTGTTCTACCAGGTGCTCAGGTAAACCAGACGATTTTCGATTTTCACGTGCATTTGGCTCAGTGGGAATGAAGGAGGCCAGGAATAGTCAGAGACAAAGTCAACTCTACTCCTTAAACTTCCTTCTCTCAGCCCTGAGCATGAGTGGATCCCACTTCTGGGCAAGTGGGAAGATTTTTTTCCTCTTTTAAGCCTTCACTGGTTCCCAGGATCATCCCAGAAAGGTCTTTGGGAAACAGCAGTTACTTCCATGGCCATTTCCATTTGGACCAAAGATGGTGTCAAAGAGAGGGATGGGTCTAGGTTGGGCGAGGACCGGTGCAGAGGCTGTTCTTCAGGTTGGCACATACAGTGATAACATAGTTTAAAACCTAATGCCCAGTAAAGAAAAATATGAGAAGCAACATAAGAATATGTCCATCAGAAAGGAATGGTCCTCTCACAAAGACACAGTGTGCACTGGGAGGTGAGGCCATGTCAGTTTGAGCCCTCCATTGGCTACTAACTTCCCTGATGAGGGCCGTGTCATTGGACTTTTCCTGACCTGAGTTTTTCTGCGAGCAGAAATAGTTACCACTAACTACGCATGTACTACAGGCTGGTCCCTATTCTAAGCTTCTGATTTGGACTGTCACTTCTCCTCACAGTCACACAAGAGGAAGACACCATTCGTGCAGCCGCTCTGGAAAACAGTGTGGAGGTTCCTCAAAAAATTAAAAATAGATCTACCCTATGACCCAGCAATAGCACTGCTAGGAATTTACCCAAGGGATACAGGAGTGCTGATGCATAGGGGCACTTGTAACCCAATGTTGATAGCAGCACTCTCAACAATAGCCAAATTATGGAAAGAGCCTAAATGTCCATCAACTGATGAATGGATAAAGAAATTATATTTTATATACACAATGGAATACTACTTGGCAATGAGAAAGAATGAACTATGGCGTTTTGTAGCAACGTGGATGGAACTGGAGAGTGTGATGCTAAGTGAAATAAGCCATACAGAGAAAGACAGATACCATATGTTTTCACTCTTATGTGGATCCCGAGAACCTTAACAGAACACCATGGGGGAGGGGAAGGAAAAAAAAGTAGTTAGAGAGGGAGGGAGCCAAACCATAAGAGACTCTTAAAAACTGAGAACAATCTGAAGGTTGATGGGGGGTGGGAGGGAAGGGAGGGTGGGTGATGGGTATTGAGGAGGGCACCTGTTGGGATGAGCACTGGGTATGGAAACCAACTTGACAATAAATTTCATATTAAAAAAAAAAAAAAAAGAGGAAGGCACCATTCTTTGTGCCTGTCTTAGAGATGAGGAAACTAACATACAGAGACATGACATTAATCGCACCCAATTAGCCAGTGTGGGTAGGCACCAGAGCTGGGGTTCAGGCCCAGGCACCACTCCAGAACCTGCCTCAGGAACCACCACACCGTGTGCCTTCAAGAAATGCGCAGGGCTGGTTTTTCTAAATTCATGGCAGAGCTCTAGACTCAGGCCACCTCTGTGAGACACACCCATTACTTGCGTTGAGCTTAGTATCCTTAGCCAGCTTGAGAGCTGGCTGCCGGTTAACTTCCCACCCCTCATTCTCCCACCCTTATGGAAGGAGAAAGGAAAAGAACCCGTGAGTTTTTCCAAGTGTCCTGGCTTGATTCAAAAGACGAAGTTTGCCTGGAAACTACAGTTGGTGTCTTTTCAAAACAATTTCTGTTTTTAAGGGTGAGGAGTAGTTTTTATTTTTCGATCGGGAGTCTGCCTGAACAACATCCACGTCCAAGACAAAAATAACACACTGCTCGCTTTCACCCACTTTTGGCCCCGGGCCATCCCCTGCTTCTTTATATTGGCGAAGGGAGATGCCCAAGGATCCCCACCAACCCCCCCGCTGTACACAGAGCGTACATCTAGGGTTTGAAAGCAAGTGTCTGTTGGAGCAGCTGCCACTGGGGAGGGTCTGAGGGACGCAGAGCCAGAGGACCATCCTCTTGGTGATGGTCTCCAGCCTGGTGACCAGCAGGCCCCCCTCCTTCTCTTGCAGCCCCTTCAATGACCGGCCGATGTGCAGAATCTGCCACGAGGGCAGCAGCCAAGAGGACTTGCTCTCTCCCTGCGAATGCACAGGGACCTTGGGGACAATTCATCGGAGCTGCCTGGAGCACTGGCTGTCATCCTCAAACACCAGCTACTGTGAACTCTGCCACTTCAAGTTTGCAGTCGAGCGCAAACCCAGGCCGTTAGTGGAGGTCAGTAATTGGGGCACGTCCTGAAAACTTAGCTCTAATGAGCAAATGATGTCTGCTTTGATGCCCAGATCACAAACCCCACGCAGCTCAATGAAGCACAGCGGGAGCAATGTGTAAGTGTGTGTGTGCGTGTGCATGTGTGTGCGTGACACAGACAGAAACGGCTCACGAGCTCACTCTGGAGCCGACAGTAGAAAAGTGATCTCCATGAAGTGGAGACAGGAGATGGGAAAGCAGTGTGAGGAGAAAGGGGAAGTTTATAAAGTTGCTGTCCATTTTCCCGTTCCTGAGAAGTGAGACAATACTTTCGCTTTGCATACCCTCTGCCCCAGTTGAAGCAACAGATACGTGGGCATTTGGCTTGCATACTCTGCGAGGTCTCTATGAAAAAATATAGCTGCATAGTATAATGGATACAGACCCAGACTTCCTAGATTTGAGTAGTGCCATGACCTTAGGTAAGTAACTTTACCTCTTGAAATTACTATGAGGATTACATGAATTAAGATTTCTAAAGCACTTAGAAGAATACCAAGTACATATCCAAGTGTTTGAATAAAAAAAAAAAAATCTCTCTTAGGAAATTATACACAAGCTTTTTTCAGTTAATAACCTAATATTGGAATCTCTTTTCTTAAAAGGAAGGCATTTCAACCCAGCTATTAAAATGGCAGGACACTCTTTCATATTTTAGGAGCCACACATTTCTACGTTAGACCAAGGGTCTGGTCTATGCATTAGCTAGGGGAAGTGGAAAATATCACTAGACTATTTTGCCCTCTCTCCTACCCTCAATGTCTATTAGACAGTTAAAAATTGGATGTTAGCAATAATAACTATTCTAATATATTATGAGCTGGAGCTAATTGAGAGAGACCAAGATCAAGATTATGTGCCTATAATCCAGACCCGCTGATAACCCACTATTTCAGCAGCTGACCCAGCGAAACTTGGGCATTAAGCTAGAGCTAGAAATCAAGACGCCCTTCTCAGAGACTATTTAAAACAGTATGTTAGCGCCTCAGCACTTAAGGCTCTGGAGAACTCTGTATGTACATGCTCTTGGGTTTGACCTTGAGAATTTAATCAGGACCTGTAACTGGGGCCTGTTTTAGCAATGACTTACTTGCCAAATGGCGTAAAATTTATTGGACTTGCCTCAGTTCACCCTATGCTTTAAGACTCTGGATCAAGTGACCTCTTAATTTAGCAGCCTTGCTGCTTGACATCCACTCTCAGAAATTCATATTTGTAGAGTGCCTGTCAGGGATTTGGCCCCATGCCACGTTCACTGGGATTTACATTCCAGAACTTCTCTGCAGAAGGTGCATGGGGAGGTACATAATTAAATAATAAACAAGGGAGGTGGAAGATTTCTCAAGCCCGAAGGCAAAAGTTAAAAAAGAAGCCTACTTGTCCTTTCCAGAAACTTTCTGGAACCTCCCCAAGTTGGTATTGCGGCTTCTCCAGGGAAGCTAACTTCCCAGAGTTAAAAACCAAAAACAAAAAAAACCCAAACAAACAAAAAAAACAACTCTGCTTTAAAAGGGCTGTGCATCCAGTGGTCTTGACTGGTCTCTCCCCGGTAAAGAAGACTCTTACTTTCCCTTGGTAAAAACCCCAGTGTGTGTATGTGTGTGTGTGTGTGTGTGTGTGTGTGCACACGTGTGCATTTCACATGCACACATCTTGGTTTTTCTCAGCTAAATTGCCTGCATCGAATCACCCAGTGAACCCCTTCCATCTCAGAGACAGAAACATGTACCTATACACAAAGGTTCTTCAAAGTGGCCTATGCTTGACCACAGACTCTGGGATCTTAGGCAACTGTCATTAAACAAGGAAACAGGGCAAATGACCTTGAGAATGTGTGAGGTGCTCTGTAAGATTTAGGGCCATGCCTACAAAAACTTCACCCAAACGGTCACCAGTGGTGAAATTTTCATTGCACAAATGGAATGTGACATTTTTCAGAGTTAATGATGATTGAACAAGTTGAAAGTGAAAGGCAAACCTTCTCAAGCCGGGGGAGGCTGGCCGTTTGATCATCCCATGGCGAAATGAACTTGCTGTTTGACCACAAGCAATAAAAAGAAGTTGTCTTTGGTTTCTCAGCTGGAGGACAAATGAGAACCAGGTGCAGGCATAGTTTTAAACAAATGACATTACTAATTGACTTTTCCTCTCTTACCAAAGGGCAGGCTTATCCACACTGAGCTTTGCTTAATATTTTTATCTCGAGATAGCCATGAATTTTTTTTCTGGAAAATCAGCAAAACCTGCCTATTGGGGTTAAGCATTCGGAGTAGCTTTACTTTATTTCTTGTTTGCACTCTTCCAATTGCGTTAATCATTACGTACCAGTTGGATCTGCCTTCTCATTAAGGCACGAAAATTCTATAACAGTGAATTTCAAAATCAACATAATAATAACAGCTTCTTGTTTGCTAGAGGAAGTGGTTGAAAAAGTCATTTATAAATGTTATTTGTCAGCACCCAGGGGTTAGCAGTGGTCAGAATCACTGTCACACCTCGGACTCTCACGCTCTTCCATAAACTCCCCCAGTCCTTCCTTCAAAGTAAACCTCATCCTCCATATCTCCACTGTTGAGAAGACACTGCCCCATCCGTTCCTTTCCTGCACTCTCCGCACCCAGCAGCTGGATGTTCATTTGTAACCGATCAGAAACCCAGGGTTTCTGTCTACGAGTTTCTACCCATCATGGCCAAAATCAATGGACTGGTTCTCATTAGCACCTCCAAAGTGGGTATCACCTCCCCATTTAGCCACTGTCCATCTGTGTGGCATGCCTCAGTTTCTCAGAGCTGCAGGACAATGAACTGGGGGCTCTCCATTATATCCTTGGTCTCTATGAATACATTCAAAAGCTATATCCCACACTTAAAAATGAGAGCATTTCATGGTACTTGAATTATAACTCAATAAGGTGACTCTGTGTGTGCCCATCTACTAACCTTCCTACCTCCACGGCCAGACCAAATCATTTAGTCTCCTCTGGTAAAATCACTGCCAATTTTATATCCTAATTTTTTTTTTTTTCCTGCTAAGTAAGCCAGTATAACAAGAGAACTACACTGTGATCATCTGGTTTATTTGGATATGGGTGAATTTCCTCCAGTCCAGCTTATGTAAATCTCTTCAGGTCTGTGTCAATCAGCCAAAGCTTGAAAGGGAAGCGTTCAAACTGCACGTAGCAAAAAGGAAGAGCAGATAAGACACATTTCACACCTCCACAGCTAGTACTTCTGTCTTATAAAGGCTACGTATTTTTCATTGATGATGGAAATTTTACCCAGTGGCAATTTGTCAGATAAAGTATCCCCAAGAATAATGACCTGGTAGAACGCAGTAAATAGACATCCACTAACCATAAAAGGATTCACTGAATGACCAGCCTGGGTGGTTTTATGGGCTCCTTCCTGCTCATTTTTAGTTTTCCTCATTTCTCTCTGTAAATTGAACTCTGATGCCATTCTTTTATAACAAAGGGAAGAATACAGAAACCCAATAAAAGTACCATGATGCTTTCCCAAAAACGTGTGCCTTGACTCCCGACTACCACTGTGATTGTGTATGTGATTGAGCAGTTTGCCAAGGAAACCCATCTGATTACATGCAAACAGCATGCTTGCAACATGAGTTTCCACTGATGGGAGTATCTGGCACTGGGCTTTCCTGAGACATGTATCCGTAACACCCACGCTTTCCCAGGGGACTTATGAAGTAATAGATCAGCTCAGCAACGTCCTGATTAAAATGAAATAGCCAGGAAATGGTGCAAATCTGGGGGGTGCGGCGGGGGGGGGGGGGGGAGGCTTTCTGCGCTCTGATCTTCCTCTGATCAAGGAGACACGGTGATTTTTCACAGAGGGAGTGATTAGGTTTCCATACTTCTAGTTCCTTTACACAGACCCAGCTGATTGATAAGAACTGTATGAACAATTTAAAAGCTGTTCCCTGTGACTCAGAGGGTTAGCTACAATGAGACCGATAATGTTTTCACACAGATCAGTTACTCAGAACAGTGGGATGTAAAGCTAGGGAGAGGAGGATTAAGGGTTTTTTTTTTCTCCCAAACTTTTTATTTACCATATATATATATATATATATATATATATATATATACATACACACACACACATATATTTAAGTCATTCGAGGAAAATGCTTCTAAAGAGTGCCCTGGATTCAGTATAATCTCCAGCTACACAGCAGGAAGCAGAGTTGGACTGCTGGGGAGAAACCACTTTGTACCTTGGCATTTGCTATTTACTAGATTTAAGACTTCCCTCAAACCCTCTGAATATGTATGTATCAGACTTAGGCAGTGACATTGCTTGGCGATTTTCGATACATCTATGTATTGAATGGATGAGCTTTTGGTTTCTGAGTGTTCATATTCATTAGCAAACGTTTTTAGCATCGGGGTAATTAGGGAATGACACCATAGGAGATATAAAGGGATTAAAGGCGCTTCCCAGGCACGCGTACGACCTAATCCATCCCTTGAAGACAGGCAAGCATGCTCCCCTCTTCATGCCAATTGGTGAGCGCAGCCTGGTAAGGGAGGTGGCTGGACCATGATCGCTATACGTGATAGGCAGTCAGGAGGTGTCTGCTCATTAAATAAATGCAAGAACGGAGAACCTCCCCTCCCCCCACTTACAAATTTTTTCATACTTTCGGCCTATGGTTGTAAATCAAAGAAAGTGACACCACGTCTTTACGGCTCAAGTTGGACACAGCAGGACAAGATCTTACACAAGACACACTAGTGACACAGCTTTGAGCTACAGGGCACGTGAGAAGATTCTGACCAATCCTGGCTCCCGCTCAGTCGTTGGTCCTAAATCGGGTTTTGAGGAAGGACAGGCAATTGCAGCCCTGTGTGCATGGTGACCAGGTGGCCAGCGAGGGGAGAACATGCACTCCAGGACTCAGCAGGAGAGTGCTGGCCCAAGTTAGAAAGGGTCAGGAGTAGGGTGGATCAGGCCGAATGGGAAAAATTCAGGCCCGGTGAGCCTCTGCCAAGCTTTTAGGAATCCAACCACTGTACAAACACTGCACCATAGTCTTGGGGAGAAAAGCCCATGTTGACCCTTGGATAGAGGAAGACATAGATTTACCATGGTTGCATTAGGTCACAATCCCTCGGCGAGGAAGAAGTGAGCTGTCTCATGCACTGCCCTCAGACTTCTCTCTCCTACTCTGTGTCCTGTTCTGGAGGGACAAAATGGATGACAAGGTCATATGCTGGCATCTGTAAAGTGGGAGGGAAGGACTTCGGTTGAAACCACAGAAGTTCCCACTTCTTTTTTTGTTTTTTTAAGTGTATTCATTTTGAGGGGCGCCTGGGTGGCTCAGTTGGTTAAGTGTCTGACTTCAGCTCAGGTCATGATCTCACGGTTCGTGAGTTCGAGCCCCATCTCAGGCTTTGTGCTGACAGCTCAGAGCCTAGAGCCTGCTTCAGATTCTGTGTCTCCCTCTGTCTCTGCCCCTCCCTGGCTCACACCCTGCTCTGTCTTCCAAAAATAAATAAATGTTAAAAAAAAAAATTAGAATGGAGACTGCTTTAAAAAAAAAAAAAGTTTATTCATTTTGAGAGAGACAGCAAGAACGAGTAGGGGAGGGGCAGAAAGAGAGGGAGAGAGAGAACCGCAAGCAGGCTCCACACTGTCAGGTGCCTGGAGCTTGAACTCACCGACTGTGAGATCATGACCTGAGCCGAAACCGAGAGTCAGATGCTTAACTGACTGAGCCACCCAGGTGCCCCAAGATGTTCCCACTTCTCACACTCACTCCCAGGCTGATGCCACCACCTGAGCTCAGGACAGGTGAGCGTGGGTTCCCCCTGCTCTGGCCCCCAGCTTACTGGGCCCCTCCTAATGTGCGGCAACTCTCTCAACCGCTCCAGATGAGGCTAAGGCCTCACAAAGCAGAGGAAGGACCCATAGCGTGAAAGACAAGGAAGTATCCGTTACCAGAAAGGGGACTGTGTTGAGGAACCTGTGTATATGTTGTGGACAACAGAGCGGAGGCCCTCCCACTGAGAAATCCATGCCAGTGACCTTGCCAAGCGGGGCTTAATGTCCCGTCTCTGTAACCCATGTTGGGCTGGCCACTCACGATGTGCAGGGAGACCTTGGACAAGTCATGGCTCATCTTTATGCCTTAGCTTCCACCCCAGTCAAGAAAAGCAGAGCTCACACACTGGCTTGCTCAGGTGTGCTGTCAATCAACACTTTTTTTTTTTTTAAAGAATCTTTTTGGGGTTTCTTTATTTATATAAAGAGAGACAGAAACAGCATGATCGGGGGAGGGGCAGAGAGGGAGAAGAGAGAGAATCCCAAGTAGGCTCTACGCCAGGAGCACAGAGCCCAATGTGGGGACTGAACCCACAAAACCGCGAGACCATGACCCGAGCCAAAACCGAGTCTTGCTTAACCGCCTGAGCCACCCAGGCGCTCCTACACCTTTTTTATAAAGGAATTTGAATATCCCTAGATCTGATGAGTCATTGCAGTTCACCCGGGCCTTACCTCTTGCTCGTACCCACCCGGCCCTCTTCACCCCCTTGCATTATCTGCCTGCCATTTACCTTTGATTGCGAAACTGGGTGATTTCTCCCACCTTTAAGAGTTTCCTGTGTGCATTTTTTTCTACCAGCATCTTTCTTTCTGGGTAGTAGAGACCGACCCCAAGGATATCCCTTCTATTGTGCCCACATTATAAGTGAGCTGAAGTGGCTGGTTCAGAATCACACGGCAAATGAACCACGGAGAGACGGTGTACCAGCCTGGGAGGGGGGAGGGGTCAGGATAACAACAGTTCAGATACCTTACCCCTGCAGCCACCGTTAGCATTGGCCAGGCGCTTCCTTAACCAGTCTCTGGATGGGCTGCCAGCCTGCACACAGGCTTGGGACACCATCTCTGGTGCCAGCAGTTGAGATGACATCCCAGATGACCTCAGCCTGAAATCCCCCACCTTGTGGCTGTTCTGTCTTGAACTTTCCTCTTGGTGTCGGTGGCTAATTTGGCAGTTGCTTCTTTACTTAAAGCTTAGTTACAAAGAAGCTGTTTTAAGGTAGCTATTAAATTCACAGCTTGCTTCATTAGAAATCACTTCATTAAAAAAGCAAGCCAACCGAAGTGTTCACATGGCCGTGCCAGATGGAAGTGAGCTAAGTGCTTGGTGCCTGTGTTTTCAGCCCATCCACTGCTGGTACAGGATTAATTTGGAGGGAAAATCCAGCGCCATGCATAAAAAGAATTACATGACCAGATTCTATTATTTTAAATTGTACTGATCCTCGCAGTGAACTCGGTTTGAAATACAAATTAGCATCCATGTTCGCAAGAGGACCTCTGTCGGTCCAGCCCTGCTCCCTTGCACTGGCTCACTGAGGACCTCGAGAAGCCGAGACAGAAAGAGGCAAAACACCAAGAGTTGCTTCGCCCAACTTTTTAGTTTTAATTCTGTGTTTTTAAAAAAAAAATCCAAAGGAGGACAAAGAATAACGTGTCAAACAGGAGTGTCTCCACCACCTAGAATTAACAAACCTTAGCGTTTTGAGAGCAACACACCTTTCGAAGGAACAGCTTCTTTGCGGGGGGAGGGGGGGGGTGCAGAGAGAAAATGTCTTCACCAATTCCCCCTTAGGTGTTCTCAAACACAGGAGAAAAGGGAGCCAGGTTTTCCTTAAACACATCTGGGCCAAGAATAAGAGGAAGTAAACAAAAGGAGACTGATAAGCCCGTGAGATTCTGGACCCTTTTAGCTAACTCCAAACGTGAGAACAACTAGCCCAGCCAGCGTTGGCCACTGAGAGGTCCGCTTCTTTCAAAGGCACACGATTAGAAGTTATTCCGTGGGAGTTCAGAGTGGTGGTGGGTGGAGGTGAAAATGTCCCGGGGCAGCCGGCAGGAGAGCTGTGTAAAGGGGAGTCTGAGAGAGGAGCAACGCGATGTCACTGAATGACTAAAGCTGGTGGTAATCATCTCTCCCTAAGGTCTGCCAAAATAACAAGGCGCATTTAGCTCCCGGGCGGGAGTAAGAGGCACCAGCCTGAACGGAAAGGAGACATTGATTGCGTACCCCCTGGCCCAGGTTTCAGATGCAGAGTTAGACTATATGCACACAGCCCCCCTGCCGAGGGCTCCTGCCAGCCCCTGCTCTGGTCTCTTCAGTTTTAAGTGTCAATAACTCCAAAGAAAGAATACGCATTATTAAACAAATAATGGTGTGAAATATCGCAGGCGGTACATGATTATAGTTAAATGCTGCCTGATGGACAATTGTACTCGAATGAGCAAAGTGGAGAAGGGTCTTCTGTTAGGAAGTGGGAGATCACTGGCTGTTCATTCAGAGTGATAGCCTGCTCTCTGCCTGTTGTCACCAAAAATTTGTTTTTTTCAGAATAGGCACAGATCTTGACGTGACACCCAAATACAGGGGCATTAATTGATTTCACTTTGAGTCCACCTGTTTCTGTCCCGACGGTGTTCACCTCCCAGAGTTTTCTTCTTATTAAATTATTTCCCCTTTTTTAAGGGAAAGGGAACTATGCTATGCCATACCGTTTCTATACCCTTCTTATTTCAAAGTCCGCATCCGTATAAAGATACGATCCCTGTAACAGATAGTAACCCATTTTGTAGGTAAAGAAACTGAGACTCTGAGATGTTAGGTCCCTCTTAGGAGATCTTTTTTTTTTCCTTAATGTTTATTTATTTTTGAGAAAGAGAGACAGAGTGCAAGCAGGCAAGGGGCAGAGACAGAGGGAGACACAGCATCCGAAGCAGGCTCCAGGCTCTGAGCTGTCAGAACAGAGCCCGACGCAGGGCTCGAATGCACAAACCAGGAGATCATGACCTGAGCCAAAGTCAGACACTTAACCAACTGAGCCACCCAGGTACCCCTCCCTCTTCAGAGATCTTAAACACTCTCAGCCACAGGGCCAGTAAGTGGAGAAGGCAGAAGAATCTAGATCTCCACAGCCCCTCATCTGTGCTGTCCCCACCATGCCTGGATTCTTCTGTCTCAGCTGGAAAAGTACTCCCTCTCACTTGTTCGTTGACATGCATATGCACAAGCACACACAGAGCCAAGGGCTTCTTCCCAATTGCCAGCCTTTCTAAGAGACTAACTGTATGGATGATTAAAGCTGTGATCTCCTCTTGACACTGAATTTGTCTATTAAACCTAAAGCGGTTACAGGGTGGGAAGGATGAACACAGGATTTTTAAGGCAGTCAACCTTCCCTGAACAATGGTGGGTGCACGTCATTTTGCATTTGTGCAGACCCATAAAATGAACAATACTAAGAATAAACCCTAATGTAAAGGACGACTCTGGGCCATAACAGTGTGTCCATGTAGGTTACTGACTGTAACAAATGCACCACTCAGGTGGGGATGTTGATAATGGGGGAGGCTGTGTATGTTGGGAGGGCAGGAGGCATACGGGAACTCAATTTTGCTATGAACCTAAAATTGCCCTAAAAAATAAAGTCTATTAAAAACACACACACAGGGGTGCCTGGGTGGCTCGGTCAGTTAAGCCTCCGACTTTGGCTCAGGTCATGATCTAACAGTTCATGGGTTCAAGCGCTACGTTGGGCTCTGTGCTGTCAGCTCAGAGCCTGGAGCCTGCTTCAGATTCTGTGTCTCCCTCTCTCTCTGTACCCTTCCCCCACTTGCGCTCTATCTCTCTCAAAAATAAATAAATATTTTTTAAAATATTTTAAAGCAAAACCAAGCAGAAGAACAGACTTGGGCTGGTTCTGAATGAGAGCCGGGATTGTGGAATAGCATTCCTTCTTTGTGCCTCTTTCTGCCCTAGTCTGATGTAGTCTAAGCTCTTAGGTACAGCAACCCATTAGGAGCTAGAAAAGTTTCTTCCTTTCCAAGGACTTCACATCCCTTCTTTGTTTCTTCTCATCTGGTTACTCCTTTTCAACATTTGAGTCTTCGTTTTACTGAGTTATTATGTCACCAATTTCTTCTGAGATTTCTCCTAAGAGAGATGTCATTAGAAAGCCTGGTGAACACACTATTGTTCACCTTTTCCCTCCTTTTATGAACAGTTGTGAAGGTTAATCACTCCTAATGTGGTCGCCCACATTTGTGAGATAAATGTCTTTAAAGACTGTCATCTAGATCTTTCGGGTTGGCAAAACTGGTTTTGCAACTCATGAAGGAAAACACCGGCTTTTCTCTTGAATTATTTGTATAATTGCCTCAATTCTTTGCTTCCCTTCCCTGACAGGTGCTGCAGATTTGGGGAAAGATAAGAAAGACCCTGTCAGGTCCTGTAGCTTGGCTTCCCTCCTTTATTTTTCACTGTGTATTTCTCTGCCTCATCAACAGCCTGCCTGTATGCTTCAGATAGGACCCTGTGATATTGTCTGATAAAACTTTTCTTTGCAATCCATTATTACAGAGTTGGATAGATTTACACTGCGACGGATATGTGAGAGGAAAGTTAGGACTGTATATGCATAATGTGAGGGAGAGAGAAAACTCTACTGAAGCTTTTAGTTTACTGAAAAATGGGTTTAATTCTTAGATGTGCCATTTATGAAAATGTGTAAGATGTGTTTGTGAAGAGTGAGCTCAGATTAAAAGAAGGAAAGGAGGTGTGCCTGAGTGGCTCAGTTGGTTAAGAGTCCGACTCTTGGTTTCAGCTCAGGTTATGATGTCACAGTTGGTGCGTTCGAGCCCAGCATCGGGTTCTGTGCTGACAGCGTGGAGCCTGCTTGGGATTCTCTCTCTCTCTCTCTCTCTCTCTCTCTCTCTCTCTCTCCCTCTCTCTCTCTCTCTCTGCCCCTCCCCTGCTTGCTCTGTATCTCTCTCTCAAAGAAATAAAATTTAAAAAGAAGAAAAGGAAATATTTTCTACTCATCACTTGATCATTACTTCACTTCCAGCAACACTATTAGAAACGGGAAGCTGAGGGGCGCCTGGGTGGCGCAGTCAGTTAGGCGTCCGACTTCAGCCAGGTCATGATCTCGCGGTCTGTGAGTTCGAGCCCCGCGTCAGGCTCTGGGCTGATGGCTCAGAGCCCGGAGCCTGTTTCCGATTCTGTGTCTCCCTCTCTCTCTGCCCCTCCCCCGTTCATGCTCTGTCTCTCTCTGTCCCAAAAATGAATAAACGTTTAAAAAAAAAAAAAAAAGAAACAGGAAGCTGGAATAAATGGCAAGGTTCAAAATCTTTTGGGGCTTGGAGGAAAATATAGGGTAATATAGTATATATAATATGCTGGCAGGTGGTTGCAGCAGGAATGTTATAAAAGAGAATTTATAGGCATTTAAGAACTTCTATCTGGGAAGAATCAGTAAAAGCAGAAATTGCGAGACGAAGAGGAAATAACCACCATCCTAGAAAATCATGCCACCCTTCCTATTTTCCTACTTGCAAAGACTTCATCTTTGCATGAAAAGTAGGAGATACCAGGAGGAAAGGCATGAGAGATGGGAGAATAAAAGCATTCTAATGTCCTTCTAAACACTGACGTATCTGCTTTAAAATCTATGACTCTCATGTTGAAACCCAGAAGTCGTGCATTCACCAAAATAAACACATTTTCAGCTGTTGGGAAAACATACCTGACAGATACCTATCTGAAAAATAACCCAATTAGATGAAGATGTGGCATGGCGAAAGGAAATGCCTAGAAACGAAAATCTGCACGGGATGGTAAGATTCTTTAGGGGAATCTACAAGACACTTCAAATTATTTTTTACCCAGGGAATTTTCCAGGTCTCAGACTTTTTAAGCAGCTTTAATGAGATGTAATTCATATACCGTACAGTTCACCCATTTAAAGTGTACCATTTGGTGACAGGGTATTCTACTAAACTATTTTATGTCTCTATGGATTTGCCTATTCTGGGAATTTCCTAGAAATGGAACCCTACAGTATGTGGTCCTCTGTGATTGGCTTCCTTCACTTAGCATAACATTTGCAAGGTCTAGTCTCAGACTTTATAGAAAATGTATCTTAACCGTCCTTGCTATTATTTTATGTATTTTTGATTCTCTCCTGATATCCTCCTTAATATACGATTCCTACTCATTATCATTGACTAGTGCTTACCCTGCACCCCGTTCTAGGAGCCTAGTGCTCTATTTGCGGGGGGCCCTAGGTGGCTCAGTCAGTTCAGCATCTGACTCTTGATTTTGGCTCAGGTCACGATCCCAGGGTTGGGGGACAGAACCTCGCATTGGGTTCCATGCTGAGCATGGAGACCGCTTAAGGTTCTCTCTCTCTCTCTCTCTCTCTCTCTCTCTCTCTCTCCACTGCCCCTTTCTCCCACTCACTCTCTAAAATAAAGTAAAATAAAATAAAATAAAATATTTATGTTCTATTTGTGTATACAGCCATTTTAGGAAGGAGGAAAAGGGCAGATGACAGGAAAAGGGCAGATTGACACAGATGTCAATAGTCCTTTTTCCTCTTGAAGTTTTGCCTTTTCCCCATAACAGTCTATGAGCTGAAACCCTATTCGTTTTTTAATCTTTTATTGTATGGAAATCATATGGCACATTGATTTTTTTACATTGTCTGAATTTTTTCCATCTTTGCTCAATATAAATCCTTTTCTTCCTTTAAGCCCATTAATTTAATTTGGTCGCTTTCATGATTCTGCTGCCCTGCAACTATACAATTAATTTTTTAAATATCACATTTTGTGCCCTAGGGCAATTTTTTTAAACCAGTGTCTAAGGAAAAATTACGGCTTCTCAGAAGCCAGTCAAATCCTACTGCCCACATTCTTAAATTTTTCAAAGCTCAGAAAGTTGAACTGGACCCAAGCAGTGTCTCAAGACAATTTAAGGAAATGCTCTGCAATAGCATTTCTTACCCTCAGATATGTTTGAGAATTTGATAAAAGCTTGAACTGTTTCCTCTGAAATGCACAGATGTCTAGTGCTCAAATACAGTCTCAAAGCGGGGGTCACAGGTTTTCCAAAGCCCTGCGCCCTGGTCAAAGACCCCTGATCTGAAAAGACAGTTACATAAACTGCAAAGGAACATGTAGGGTTTCCCAAAGTGTCTCCCACACCCTTAAAATGTTGTGTGTGTTTTATTTATTTCTTTTAATGTTTATTTATTTTTGAGAGAGAGACAGAGCACAAATGGGGGAAGGGCAGAGACAGGGAGACACAGAATCCAAAACAGGCTCCAGGCTCCGAGGTGTCAGCACAGAGACCGACATGGGGCTCGAACTCAGGAACGGTGAGATCATGACCTGCACCAAGGTCAGACGCCCAACCAACTGAGCCACCCAGGCACCCCACCCGTAAAATGTTTTAAGCAAGAAAAGTAAGTGAAATTTCTCAACACTTGGCTGCAAACTCCCTCTTCCATGAGGAGGCTGCTTTATAATTCTGTGGGTGCCCCAAGAGTGGATATGATTTGCTGGTCTGGAGGGGGAGAGCCAGTGATTCAGTTATGCATATATACAGGACTGAGCTAGTTATTAACTCAGGCTCTTCCATGGTTGGCTTGGTTCCGCATAGGGACATACTGGGGGCACATGTCTCAGGATCACTCAAGCTAAAAATGTATGTCTCCCAGCTGTACAAGCGTTTTCCCCCAAGACAACAACTTGGTGCATCCAGCCGGACTCCTGCCTGCCCTTCCATAAATGCTAGTCCTTGATGTCACGACCTTTGTCAGTTGAACTGTTGCCCCTACCCCTTTAAGAATGTCTTCCCTGAAGACAGCTCTGTGAGTATTTGTAGCAAAACGGTCTATAAACATTGAACATAATCAAGAGAAGCGACGCCAGCGAGTGGAAAACAGGGCCCTCCCCTCATACCCCACCAAGGCATATTTTTGCCTCATTATATTCAGAGCTCTGTAACCAATGAAGGAGATCCAACCAGTCCAGAGGAGTGACAAAAACAGGTGGCTGGGTTGGCCTGGACAGCCAGAGGGAGACTCTCTAATCTAGATGTGAAGAGGCTCAGGAAGGACATATCTGAAATCTTGAAAATCATGAAGAGCTTAGACAATGTGCACAGGGAGTGGGCAGCACTATCTAAATTGCTTGCATGCTACGGGGATACCTTTGAAATTTGAGGACAGGACATTTCAAACAAAAATAAAGAGGTATCAGCACATGAACTTAGGCCATTGGCTCAAAGGGAGCCCTGGGAGGTTCCAGATCCAGTCACTGCTCAGAGGCATTGCACATCAGCAAAGTCGGCTGGGCCATCCTACATAGTTGGGGTCCTTTTCGGCAACAAAACACTGGGCTATAGGGATTGTGACTCTAAAAGTTCCTCTGTTTCCACAGCTTCACGGTTCTTCCATCCGGCAGAAATCTTCCCCTTTCTCAAAGTGCCGCTGTTCTTGCTTATTTCAGGCGTATGTGGCCCTGGTGAGACTGTGCCTTCTGTTCACAGTTCTACAGGTACCTCATGTTTCACTACAACCCCTCCACCACACTCTGCCTGGAGAGTTCTTGCACTCATATCCTCCCTCACTCCCTCGGAGGGACACCGATCTTTAAATGTGGTCCCGTTTTGACAACCTGGTTTTGAATTTGGTTTCTCTCTATTCCCTCTCTCTCTCACTGTTCCCAGGGATCAAGATAGAGATTTGTTATCCTTGTTCACATTATCCATCATAATCTCAGCTTTTGTTCAAGATTCCAAATGGGGCTCTTACTTGGTCCATTGTCCAGGCACCTTTTGCCCTGTGATCCTGTCCTTCTGCTGGAAGTCATTATTCAAAGCTTATGGCCCACAGCAGGCCAGAAGACAGGGTGTCAGATGCCAGCAAATGTACTGGATGCAGGGCCAGGAGCCCCAAAACAGCCAAAAGAAACAGGGCTCAGGGACCTGGGGTGGCTGGTGGGGTCCTGTTGATAACAGACTACACAGTATGAGACCATTGCCTCCCAGAAATCATTTCTATTTTGGGCACTATGCTTGTCAATTACTAATTTCTTCTAGAAATTTCTGTTTTCTTGTCCTCCGTCCTCTCTTGATCTCGTCTCCTTTTGTCTCTGGCTTCACATTGATCACATGTGCCACAGAATCGTGCAGCATCCTCTCATATTCCGGATAAGCAGTCTCCATTTGGCTGTGATCACGTCTGCACAGGGATGATCTAAAATAATTAGAGCAAAATGATTCCCATTTTGCTTATATCTGAAGTTGCGAGTGAATATATGAAATTACGCTGCCATCTAGTCCTGCTGTGCGGCTCATCTCCTCTTTGGAAAACTTCAAACCGTTGATGTCAGCATGTGTAGCGTTTGTTTTAAATAATGCCAGCACCAAATTACAGCGTCTCAGGTACAAATATGGTATTTATGACGCATTGTGGCCCATTAATTGGCCTATTGGCCTAAGTCCTCCAGGGACTGTCACAAATCTCCAGGGTGCCCTTGAATGTGACTTATGCTTCAGCCAAATCACACCTGTGAATGCCAGAGCAACTGCTCTAACCGTGTGTCTGTGGCAAAAAATTACTTTACGGTGTTTGACTAGTAGGGTCAGGGTGAATGGTCTTTATGTACGTAGGGATGGATTTCAGTTAAACTCATCCTGTTTCCACTCAAAGTGATCCTGTGAGTCAGGAGGATTTATATTCTTCTTCAGCTAATATTTATCAAGCACAAACTAAGTATTTCAGGAAGCGGGAATTTTATAACTGAACACACCAGGAGAATGTTATTATGTACTAAGAGAGCTTACCTGCTGGGGAGAAAGACATGGGATAAACAAATGAATAAAAAGGTTATTTCTGATGGTGATAAAAGTTATAAAGAAAGAAACAAGTTGTTGTGAAGAGTAACGTGGTGAGAGAGTGCATGGTGATTCGTGAAGTCCTCTCTGAAGAATGATCTTTGAGTAGAGGTGTGGCCAAGAAGGAGCTGGCCATGGGAAGGAGAGCACTAGACAGAAGAGAACCCCTGCAGAGGTCCTCATGCTTTTCTGAATCAGGAAGAAACATGGAAAAAGAAGGAGCATTGCTTGAGAGATCAAAGGAACCAGATTCCAGGTGCCTAAACTTTTCCATTGAGGACCCAGCGGCAGTCTGTTGAAGTCTGTGGATCCCTTCTCTCAGATCATGTTTTTAATTACATAAAATAAAAAAACGTAGGAATGGGACAACCCATTACATTATAACACAGCGATCAAAGTATTAAAAAGACAAAAGCTGGGATATAAAATCGAAGTGCTTCTTTAACACATTCTGTGGCAGATCTAATAACCAACCATGAAGGAGCAATATGTCAAGATGTCTGCAACAGTTTAATGGGATGGGAAATAGCTGTGATTTTTTTATTGATCACAAAGCCACAAGTGCTGCTCCAACCCATAAGATCTTCTGCATAACTCAGTGAGATGCCAGATTTCAATTAGAGGCTGTGAAAATCTCCCCAATCACAGATCCCATGAATCCTGTCCTTGGCCTGCTTGGGGGTCTGCGGAGCCCAGGGTACAAACACACAGGGCTTGTGGGCCGTTCAGAAGCCTTAGACTACATGCCCTGGGGAGCCGCCAGGGAATTCTAAGCAAGAGAAGTGATGTGAGTTTGCTGCTGTGCAGACACTGGATTCTCGGATAACAGGAACAGGAGGGTGAGGAGGCAATTATGTGGCTCAGGGGAGAGTAGTGGCTTGGAAGACTAGTGACACTGGAGAGAGAGAGAGACGCGAACGAGTTCAAGATGTATTCCAGAAGAACCAACAGGACCTGCCGATTGGTTGCGTGTGGGGGGTGGGGCATCGAGGAAGGATGGGGTCGAGGGTGTGCACCAGAGCCACCAGTATTGGTCTTGCCACGCCCAAGTCTAGGACAATGCGGGCGGGAGCTGGGTGATGGAGGTGAACCCAGTGCTCCATTGTGGACCGTGTCAAGTGTGAGGTGTTGCTTGCACAGATGGAAAGACGTTTAGGGAGCAGCGAACGCACAGCCCGAGCTCAGAAGACGATACACCCAGTCTCTAGTTGAACCTGATGTTTTGAACAGAAGTGGGAACTTGAGCCAAAGAGAGACGGTCTTGCACCACTCCCTTCGAAGCTGAACCTTCCTCACCCCTGTGAGAGGGACTTCTGTTATTTTACTGCCCCCAGAGAGGTGAAAAAACTGGATGAGGGTCACACGGCATTTGGGGGAGCCAACAGGGGGCACTAGAAGCAGTCTCCTGTCTCCTCCGGCTACTTCCCCAGCCTGTAGGGGCAAACAAATTAGGATCAAGATTTCATGTAGTTATATGTGAAACTGATACTGTATAGCATTATACGTCCATTATTACACTTCAACTAAACATTTTTTTTTTAATTTTTTTTTTCAACATTTATTTATTTTTGGGACAGAGAGACAGAGCATGAACGGGGGAGGGGCAGAGAGAGAGGGAGACACAGAATCGGAAACAGGCTCCAGGCTCTGAGCCATCAGCCCAGAGCCCGACGCGGGGCTCGAACTCACGGACCGCGAGATCGTGACCTGGCTGAAGTCGGACACTTAACCGACTGCGCCACCCAGGTGCCCCTAACTAAACATTTTTTAATGTTCATTTATTTTGAGAGAGAGAGAGTGCGTGCAGCAGGGAGGGGCAGAGAGAGAGGGAGAGAGAGAGAGAGAGAGAGAGAATCCCAAGCAGGTTCTGCACTGTCAGCAACATGGGACTCAATCTCACCAACCGTGAGATTATGACCTGAGCTGAAATCAAGAGTCAGATGCTTAACTGACTGAGCCACCTTAAGCATTTTTTTAATAAAAAAAATTTTGGGTAAGATTGTATGTAGTGCAAAAGCAAGCTGAAAGAAAGAGCTGAAAGAACATTAGGCTGGAGATCTCAAACCCTGGCTCCTCTGCCCTGTAACCTTGAACAAGTACCTCAACATCGATGAGGCTTAATATCGTAATTCAAAATGGGAATAACAACACCAGCTGGTGTTATTAAATTCAGTGAAAGTATCTGGCACATAATAGTCACTCAGTACATATTTTTGGTTGAACCGGGGTTGTATAATTTTTAAATGGGCATCTGATATTGTCTCGTTCTCATGTAGTTCAAGGTAGTAAAAAAAAAAAAAAAAAAAAGGGATGGGGGTATAAAAAAAAAAGATAGTAATTGTGACTAAAACACTAGAAAGGACCTTAAATAATTTAGTGTATTTGCCATGCTATCTCATGACCTATGGAGAAATAGATGGCATTCCACAATTATTTACATCTCAGGGGGAAAAAAAGCTTGAACAGAAAATACAGGTTTTACACCTCATAGCAACAAAACAACATGTAGATATTTCTCTTGGAAACCTACAAAGAGCAAAATGTTCAGGAATACCATCTCCCGTCCAGAAGGCTGAACGCAGTGATCCTCAGGACTTGATGTCTACTCACCAACAAAAGTGTCTCCTTACCAACCAATTTCATTCGTCTAACTCATATTCTAAGATCATTTCTGGTCAGGGGTCCTGGCATCCAGATGTTTGCTCATTCATTTTCATTAAGCATCAACTGCATTCCAGCACTGTTCTTGGGTTGAGGCATGCAATAATGAACAAAAATGAAGTCCCTGTCATCACGGAGTTCTCACTGAAGTAGGGAACAAAATGTAAACAAGGGAACAAACAAATAAATAAAGAGAGCATCTTTTCAGAGAGTGCCATAGCTCTGTAGAAAATAGAGCAAGGCACTGTTTATAGGTTCAGGAGTGTTTGCAGTGCTAAGTTACCCTCTGAGCTGAGACCTAAGTGATCGGAAGGAGCCAACCGTACAAGAATGTGGACAAAGCCTGCCTCCCATACGGGAACACCACAGGTAAAGGTTGGAAATGAAGGGGGAGAGGTGGTAGGAGACGTAGTCAGAGAGGTAGGCAGGTGTGAGGTCAGGTCTTCTTGTAGTCCTAGGTCAAGAGTACAGACACAGTTCTGACCACTGGAGAGCCTTAAGCAAAGGTTCAAAATCCTCTGACTGATGTATGTACAAGGTCTCTCTCCCTGGTTTTGGAGCTGGACTGTAGGGAAGCCAGAATGGAAGCCGGGAGGCTATTGCCTCCCAAGTAAGAGATGATCGTGGCCCGGGGATAGAGGCAGTGGACGTGGGAAGAAGTGCACAGACGCCAGACTTATTGAAGGTGGTGCTGATAGGACTTCCTGGAGGGCTAGGCACAAGACAGAAAGGAAATGGATGGCTGAGCGACTGGGTGGGTGGTGATGTCATTCACTGAGATGGAGGAGACGTGGAGAAAAGAGAGGTTGTGAAGTTAAGTACTAAATCAAGAGTTCTGTTTCGGACGGATTGAGTTTAAGTCGCCTGTTAGTCATCTAAGTGGAGATGTTGAGCGGGCTGTTGAATATGCGCATCTGGAGCTTTGGACAGAGGCCAAGGCTGGAGAAGGACATTTTAGGATCATGAGCAAATCCTCTGTGAAGTTTTCATTTGAGGCGCATTGCTGTGAGCAGTGTCAGCATCCACTGATGGATGTCCCAAACAAGCAGCATCTCCTCAGCTCCCCGGCACCGGAATTTCTTTCTGTGAGACTTCAGCTGTCCTGGAAATTGACTGACAGACTGGAGTTCAGGGATTGAGAACACCGGTAGGAGTATGTTTCCTTGTTTTTGTTCTCTTTTGTGCCTCCATTAACTGAAATGCATGGTTTTCATGTTTCACGGTCATTTCTAAATCATGGAAAGGACCCATCACCTACCGTCTAATCACAGCACTGCCCCTTCCACTTCGCCGCTCCCCAGGCAAGCAAGACAGCTTAGTGTAAAATGAGTTGGGCTTCAAAAATAAGACCCATCCCAAGGAAGGTAAGCCCTTGGTTAATAACTCTGCCAAGTGTCATATTAACAAGAGACACTCAAGCGGATAAACCCACATGAGACAACATTGTGAGACCATGCCTTCTTTTTCTTTTTCCTCTCCATAAATTTCTGGTGGTCCTATCAGTTGTTATCCCTTCTATCAGTTTCTCCCATTCTCGTGATGGTTTCTCATTAAGGAGATTCATGGGGAAGGCTGTAATCGATCAGAGCTATTAGCCACCAGAGTGTAATCTGGTTCTAGTACAAACTGACCTGCAGGCTGTCCTATCTACCTTGAGGATTTAAGCCGATTAACTCGGAGGCTGGGAGGCAGAATCTAATGTCCTATAGCACTGCACCCCCTTTGCCCCTACTCCCCAGGAAGGGATTTAACAAATTGACACTGTAATTATATCCGAACCCACAGTTACTCCACCTTGAAAGGAATCACTGGTGCCCGGCTCACCTTGGATGTACACTTACGGCCAGTGAGTGATGCTGTGTCACCGGTGGAATGATACTTTCATTCCCTCTGCTGTCTATGGCCCTACAGTGCTGATTACCATGGGGCGGGGCGAGGGGGTTCTGTTTTGTTTAGATGGTTGGTTGAGTGGTTGGTTTTTGTATGTATTTCCAAGAGCAGATCAATCTCCGGGTTCAGGAACGAGTTAGCGATTGGAATGAGATCGCCACAGAAAAATAGGCAGCTCAGTGCCAGGGCTTTTAATGGCGCAGTCTCCCTGCTTTACGTTTCTGATGGAAGCAGAGAACAGAAGGCCGGAAGGGTGCCCACGTTGCCGACAGATCCCCTGGCGGCCAAGGAGGTGAGCCGGCCAGGTGAGAGATGCCAAATAAATTAGTATTCTCAAACATCGGCCACAGCTAACCCCCAAGTATAAGCAGAAGACCAATGTTAAACTAAAGCCTCTTCAAGAATGATGACGGAGGGGCGCCTGGGTGGCTCAGTCGGTTAAGCATCCGACTTCGGCTCAGGTCAAGATCTTGCAGTTCGTGAGTTTCAGCCCCACATTAGGCTCCGTGCTGACAGCTCTGAGCCTGGAGCCTGCTTCGGATTCTGTGTCTACCTCTCTCTGCTCCGCCCCCGCTCATGCTCACGCTGTCTCGCTCTTTCTTTCTCTCTCTCAGAAATAAACATTAAAAAAAAATAAAAAATAAAAAAAGAATGATGACAGAACAGATTGTTTCGGAGCACAGTCTTTAGAGCTAGAGTGCATGGACCAGAGCCAACACCAATCTTCTCTGTGCCTCAGTTTCCCTATCGGTAAAACGGTGGTGTAGTGGCACCGCCTTCAAAGATTATCGGAGAGTAAAGCAATTACTTCATGTGGCATATAAGAGAGTGCTCTGCATTTCACAAGGTGTGAGTCAACATAAGTTCCTGTCACTGATTTAGCATTGTAAACGCTGAATGTGCGAGATGCCAGTGTTCTAAAGGGTCCACCTCAGGTCAGGTCGGGTGGCAACACAGACACACAAACAAACCTGCCATTCTGCCGAAGCCTGCTCTTTTATTAAATGTTTGGGAAATGAAGATACTGCTACAGAATAGGTTTAATATTCTGTGTATAATATGTATAACTGATTAGAGAGGCAGGAGACACAGAGGAGCAAAAAACCACAGTGAACAATAATTGAGATCAACCCTTTGTCTGTTACGAATTATGCCAAAGTGAAGCTGTGATTCAATGCCCACAGATTGGACCGCATTGTGATCTGGTAAGAGAATTCACATAGAACGGAATAGTAGCCTGAGAATATTTTATAAAGTTACCACGATACCATCCTGGCCAGCCAGTCCTTCACCTACCTGATGAAACAGTAAAATGGCAGGATTTACCATATCCCACCTCGCTGAAAGCTTGCAAAAAATCTAGTGACTGCGTGTGCACACACACACATCCACACAAGTGCCATTTGGTGCAGAAAGAAAATGTAAGCATGGAAATCAAGGAACAGCAAAGTGAGGCTGGTTTGAATCCTGCCTCGGCCACCTACTTGCTGTCCACCCTTAGGTCAGTTATTCTTTGTTCCCCAGTGTCGGCATCTGTAAAATGGGGATGATGTTAGCACATGCTTCAGAGAGTTATTGCAAGGACTCAGTGAGATAATGCATAATGAACTCAGATTTCTAGCACTGAGCTTGCCCCAAACATCTGTCAGTACTATTTATTTATTTTTCTTTTTATTTTTTTACTGCTGTTGTTTGCTAAGCACTAGCTAGACAGCTCCCTCCTTCTTCTCTCCCTGTCTCTCAGTCAGTGTCCCCCTCTGTCTTTCCCAATGTTTCGTACACAACTAATACATACATGTGTAGCTACATGGCGAATCCATGTTCATTTTATAAAATACATACAAAGTGAAAAAAATTAAAGGCCATTCATGATTCCACCACCAAGAATAGCCACTATCTTGCTGGGTATCATTCTGGTCTTTGTCTGTGTAAATCCACTACATCTTTGTAGGTGTAAATGTCTGTGTGTATGTAACTATCTCATCATATATACAGGATCTTACTACACATTCTGTCCAGTAGAACTCTTCCTGCTCAGCAGTACATCATATCAGGAAATATAAAATGCGCATTATCATTTGAAATTACTCGATGGTTTTCTGTTCTAAGTAAATTCCATAATTTATTTTGTTTTCCTAATTTATTTAGACATCCCCCCTCTTGATGGAAATTTGAGGTGTAATCAGATTTTCTCGGTTATAATCTCTGCTTGTATAAATATCCTGTTATCGACCAACTTGGATGCTTTGACAGACATTCTTACTGTGGCAGAGGGCAGGGTTTTTCTCAGCAACAGATACTACCAGTGGTCCTGTTCATGGGACTTAACATTTGTGTAAAACATAAATGACACCTGGGATTCTGAAGAAGTCACCGATTTTGATATAACGCTACCTAGGGTGTAACTTCATACCTGGGCACTTGGCTGGCTCAGTTGGTACAGCATTCAGCTCTTGATCTCAGGGTCATGAGTTCGAGCCTCAAGCTGGGCACAGAGCTTACTTTAAAAAAGAAAAAAAAAAAGAAAAACAACTTCATACTTAAATATGACCCAGCAGCAAACAACATAAAGAGTAAGTTGAGCAAATTTATATGACTCATGGTCTGGATTCTGCACATTAACTATAAATATATATTTATATACATACATTTATAAACACACATATATATGTATATATTATATGTATACATACAATACATACACATATATATTATATACATATATATATACATTTATAAACACACATATATATTTATAGCTAATAATGTGCAGAGTCCAGATTTTGGGTGATAATGTATATATAAAAAGGCCTGAAAATTTTTCAAGAATATAGAAAATCACCAGCGCCTGGGTGGTTTTGTCAATTAAGCAGCTGACTCTTGATTTTGGCTCAGGTCATGATCTCACAGTCGTGGAATCGAGCCCCATGCTGGACTCCATGGTGAGCATGGAGCCTGCTTGGGATTCTTTCTCCTTCTCCCTCTACCCCTCCCCTGCCAACACTCGTTCTTATCTCTCTCTCTCTCTCTCTCCAAATAAATAAACATCTAAAAAAAAGAATATAGAAAATCAGAGCACAACTAGAAACTGAGAAACCAGGAACCAGCATTAGTAATAATAATCTTGCCTTTGTAATTTATCTTACACCAGACAGAGATAACTAGTGATTTGTAATTACCTCCTTCCACACCTGAGTCATTTCACTGGGTCATGTTAAGGGCCACATAGATAAGTAAAATTCTAAATTAATTTTCATAAAATGCATTCCAAATTCCCAAGCAGCAGAAATTGAGGAAAGTCTTCGCCAGTGAGGTCGGCTTGTCTGTGAACATCTGTTGCATATTTACTGAGAATTTCCTATGTTCCAACAAGGGAGGCCAGGCTTCCAGATCTGCTTCCAGGGAAAATCTGCAAGGGGAATCAGGTTGCTGCGATTTGAGCAAAATTGTTTAAGGATCTGGATTTCTGCATGTCTTGCAATTTTAATATTTTTCGAGTATTTTACTGATAGGACACCTGAGCAAGAGGGGAGCGATGTGAGTCCTCTCCTCAGTTTGACCTCCGAATCACCTGGAGCGATCATTTAACCTCACTGAGCCTCCATAAAATTAGGATAATCGTACCTGATTTCTCCTTTCCACCTCATAGCGATCGATATTCCCAGTGTTTAGGCAAGAAAATGTTAATTAATAAGAGCTCTTTGAATTTTGCTGAAGCTGCTGAGATGTGTAAGGTAACATGACAACAGGCAGCAGGGTCAGCATCATTCGCACTTGATCACTTAGGGATTTATGTGAAATTTTTTATAATGCTGTATTTATATTCACAGACAAGTTGCCTCCTCATTACTGAGCTGAGGTTGACTTCTTTCAGCATCTCAGCACGATGGTAAGGTGGGTTGTCCCTGGAAACTGGTATGTTGGGCACTGTGGGTCGTTTAATATTGGCCCCAGGCAAACACTCAAGGAAAGGGTACCTTTCAGAAAAGCTCTTCCTTGCCTTTTACCATCTCTCCCCGCCACCCATCTCCTCTAGTCACTCCCTGAAGCTTTTGCTGGCCCTTCCATTGCTCTGTCCTCACCTTGCTTCCTCTGTCTCTTCCTCCTGCCCTTGACCATGGCCTTCCCTTTACTCTCCACTGTGCACCATCTACTCTCATATCCCCTGTCATGATGCTTTCACTCCCACCAATGTTTCTGTGGGAACTGCAGCCCTGGCCATTTGGAAAGTGTGCTCAGCAGCCCACAGTGCTTCCATTTGGGGGCCAGCCCACGGCACAGCTAAGCCCCTGTTCGTTTAGGAAACAAGATGGAAAACAGACTCGGCCTGCGTCTCTTGCCACTCCCACCCCTAACTGTGCTCAACCCCCCCTCCTCTGGACCCTTTGGGCACAGCCACTACTACATGGGGTAGTGAGGCAGGGGTATTTGGAGACATGTTTCAATGCCAATCTGAAGAAAAGCCACCTGACCTCATTACTGTCGTGCACCGACACCCATACGTAAGCATGACTTTTCCCAGAATGGATTATGGAGAACATTTCAGCAGGCATTCAGCAATTCCCCAACTGGGACAGCAACTCTGTTCCCCTCCTGTAGGAATTCTCCTCTCTGGTCTTTCAACAACCACAAAGTTTTGCCCACCCTTTTTTGGGATTGACTCAGTCAAGAGAGCAACCCAATTAAAATGTCAGGGAGCACCCTAAGGAGGAGGTCCAGGGTCCTAACAAGGAGGGGCATCACTCAGTTCATGGAGTCACATGAGTCTCACTCTGTGGGGGATCCCCAAAACCACCATCAGCCTCCATGATTGAGTAGAAGGACTCACAGGAATCAGAAAAGCTCTTTTACTCATGGTTACAATTTATTACAGCAAAAGGACACCAACTAAAATCGGCAGAAGGAAAGGGTGAATGGACGGGGTGAAGTTCAGAAGAAACCAGGTGCGACTTCCCAGGTGTCCCCTCCCAGTAATGTCATACAAATCTGCTTAATTTTTCCAGCAACAATTTGTGACAACACATACCAAGCGTTATCAACCCAAGCCTTGGTGTCCAGGGTGTTTATTGGGGTCGGTCACATAGGCATTCAGCGCCTGCATGACTGACCTCAGCTGCTCATATTCCAGCCCCCACAGCGAACATAGGTGTTCAGCATAAATCACGCTGTTGGCATAAACTATTTCATTATACTCTTACCATATGGCCCAAGGCCTCAGGCAAACAAAGACACTCGTAAAAGGCAAAATATTGCCAGGACTCAGAGCTCATTTCTGAAGAGCCAATCTTGAAAACGGGTCTTTCAGGGGAACATGCACAATTTGAGCCACCCGGCCTGCTGAGTTAACCCTTTCCTGTAGACATCTCCCAGAGCCAAGATCCTGGAAGGCTTTGGCCACATGACAGCACTTTTTCTATCTCAGCTATTACCTTCCAGAAATAACATCCTCTCTACCTTCCCATGGGGTCGCTATTTAAAATGATAACCATCGTTTCAGAAACAGCAGGCCATCGACAGCAAGGACACTGTTCAAATTATTGTTTTTATCATCATCACTATTGTCACGTTAAATTATCACCATAGTCACTATAATCCGGTGAGGCGGGGCCTGGGAATGAGCCCTTAATGCTGCCTTGTGATCTCAGCATGGGTCAGAAGTGCCCGTTCCCAGTTTCCCGAAGAAGAAGACAGCTTGCGGGTAGTGTATCTCCATGCCATCCTGGCATTTAACCGTGACCTTGCTTTTCTCTCTCCTCCCTTTTCCCCGGCAGTGGCTCAGAAACCCAGGCCCCCAGCATGAGAAGCGGACTCTGTTTGGAGACATGGTGTGCTTCTTGTTCATAACTCCACTGGCCACCATCTCGGGCTGGCTCTGCCTGCGGGGCGCTGTGGACCACCTGCACTTTAGCAGTCGGCTGGAGGCCGTCGGACTGATTGCACTCACTGTCGCACTCTTCACTATTTACCTCTTTTGGACACTAGTAAGTATGGCCCACCGTCCGGGGAGGGGGGGGGGGCGGTCAGAGCAGCTGGAGCTGGCTGCCCCAAGGCTGGCACAGACTTCCCTCTTGTCCGTCACATGTCCGTGGAGAGACAGACCTGCAGGTGCTGGTGAGAGAGTCTGATGCGATTTATTACCACGTGTGTGCATGTGTGTGTGTGTGTGTGTGTGTGTACGCGTAGGTGTGCTGCTGGGAAGAGCAGATCAAGTAAAGAAAAAGCCCCAGCTTCTGAGAGCCCATCAGTCAAACACACACACCCCAGACATTTCTCCCCTCCAGCGTTCTAGGACTCCATCCGTTATGAGGCATGGCGTTTCCTTTCTCTGGTTTATGTTCCTCACTTTTGCTGGGATTGTAGTGTATTATGAATGATGCATTCGGCCACCGTTGCTGTCACTGCCTGCGCACATCATGAATCCTCCTGCTGGTTATTTTCTTCTTACTTCCTGACGCAGCCTCAAGTCTTTGTTGGACGTGGGGCTGCACTTTGCCTGATGATTATTCTCTGTGTCGGGATATTGACTCTGCTGCCCATAAAAACACTCATTTATCTAGCTGAGAAGCCGCCACCAAAGAAAACCAGTTCCCAATAAGTGTGCCTGCTGTACATGAGGAAGAATTCTTAAACATCTCTGTTCTTTCCGTTCACTGAACTCATGAAGTGAGTTGATGGCTTGGGCACCAGTTGGCACGGCATTGATCTCACGCTTTATGTTTCCCTCTGGGACCCGCAGAGAAGAGCGTCACTAGCCTCTACAACAGTTTCAGAAACCAGGCCCCCTGCTTCCTGGCATGACTCTCCTGTGCCTGCTCATTTCTAATCTGAACACGTTCCATTGTTATTTAATATGTATTTCCTGTCCAGAGTGTACCACTCTCATATCCCGTAGCACAGTGTGTCAGCATGTGGAAGCTTCTAGCGCTTGCTCACACTTGCTCCTTTGCTCTGCCTTCCAAACCCGGCCCCACCAGCTCCTACTCCCACTACGAAAGAGGAAAAGAAGGGTGGAGGAGGAAGAAAGGAAAGGAAAGGAAAAGTTTTCCTAGGGGAATGCGGATGCGACCCATCTTAGATGAAAGAGGGGATTGGGTGGGAAAGGTACCTAGCAAGGGCTCTTTCAGGAGCATGAGAACATATTCTATTCCAGAAATGTTTCCAAGAGGCAGTGCTGCATGGTAAGAGCACATATGCATTTAGAATCCAAAGGCCCTGTGGTTGGACCCAAGATTTACATCCTAATAGCTGTGTAACTCTGAACAGAGTACTTAACCTCTCTGACCAGCCTTACGCAAAAAGGTGGAGGAGCAGGCGACAGCCCCTGGGTCCCGCTGCTGTGACGATTAGGCGCGGAAACTTCGGGAACATTTATCAGAGCACCCAAAACAGGCACAGGGCTTTCTTCCTCTGCGTGCCCAGCCGTCTACAAGATGCAAAGCATTTGGAGGGAAAGAAAGGCTTTCTCCCCTTTGACTGGTGTGGAAACCGCGACGCCCCGCGACAGTAGTTACTGAATCTAGACTAACTCCCTCCCTGATAAATGCTGCACCCAGCAGCCCTGGCAGGAGCCGTAAGTCAGGAGCTGACAGCACGTGGAAAGTGCCCTCCGGCAGAAACCCATTGTAAACAAGCTGTCAGGCTTCGGGAGAATATGCTGTGAAAATGTCTTAGGTAAACAAACACGGTGTCAGTCCCAGCCCGGCTGCTCAGAGGAGCCTTCCTGAAAGGGCCTCGCGGGCGCAGCGAAGGGGGACACATAGCCTCCCCACCATCTCAGACTCAGCCGGCCTGCCTCTGCAGTCTGTGCACAGATCTGGCGCAACTCAGGGGAGCTGGGCCTTCTGGAAGCTGCCGTGCGGAAACCCGTACCAGGAATCCCGGAGTCCAGGGTGCCAGCCATCTCCGCCGAGATCCCGGGGAGAGGTGCCCCAGAAACGTCACTGCCCACATCACAAACCACTTGAGCTCCATGCACAGTCAAAAGCCGGATGAGAGCTGAGTCCACGCTCAGCGTTAGGAAGACATCCAGGGTGGCACTTATAATTAGCCCCCGTTGAGAGGTGGGGAGCAGGGGGGCGGGGGGGGTGGTGCTGTGACCCGGGGGAAGCCCCTCAGCTCACCGCGTCCCTGGTGGAACCAGCACTCAGCACAGAAACCGGTTAAGGCACAGAATGGAGTGAATGAGTGATCTGTCTCCTCTGGCTTGCTCCCAGCCCAATGGGGTAGTCATTTGAATTCTCCTTGTAACACGGGGAAACCTTCCGTAGGACATTGTCCAACAAGGGTCACTGCCGGCTGGCTGAGCCGCAGCCCAAATAGCCCACGGTAGCCTGAGCTAGCCTGGGGTTGAATGTGACCCCGTGCCCAGTCCTGCTCCGCATCCCATTTGCTCACACAGCCCACCTCCGCGGTACAGCCAGAGTTCAGGGAGCGGCAGTCCGTTTCTGGGAAGGTGACTTACAAGGCCCTGGCCCCATCAGCAAGCCTCAATCACGCCAAAACCTCTGGAGAGAAAGGGTAGAATAAAAAATCCGTAACAAGATTTCCCAAACCCTGCCGTGACATTACAGTAGACCTTAGGTAACAGCCTGTCCCCTCCCTGACAGGGAGAGGTGGATGCTGATGTATTCTAGCCCTCCTTGCCCAGTCTGTGACCACAGCTCTTCGCAGGATCTGGTCCACAACAGGTTAATAAATACCCTTTGGACAAAGAAATGAATACACCTTAAGAAACCCACCCCAAAAGGAACAGTATTTTTAGAATAGTGGCCCTGTGCTCTTGCTTCCTCCTTTCTTCTTAAAACCTCAGACATTTGGGCCGCCTGGGTGGCTCAGTTGTTTAAGCATCTGACTTACGATGTAGGCTCAGGTTATGATCTCGCAGTTCATGGGATGGAGCCCCCAGTCAGGCTCCATGCTGACAGGGCAGAGCCTGCTTGGGATTTTCTCTCTCTCAAAATAAAAAATTAAAAACTCACACATTTAAGAAATATCTAAACGAAGTTCCTAATGTTACAGTTGCCACAGCTTCTTTTTGGTTTGTGTTGTTTATTTTTCCGTCACTGCCTGTTTTTTTTTCCTCTAAATCAAACCTCCCTTTTTCCTATTCTGCCCCACTGCAGGGAGGGGGCGTCTTGGAGCTCTTGGTCCAGGCTCAGCATGAACCCAGGGCAAGCGCAAACCCAAGGGCCCGTCTGCATCATGCCCCAATCTATTTTACTGTCCCCCGATAAGAAGTCATCTTTATATGATGCTTTCTTCTTATTGATTGAATTTGCCTGCAGACTGTGATGGTTAACGGCAATGACGATAGATTAATGCATAATAAGATCTCATTTGTTTGTCTCAACAAGCGGGCTGATTTTTGTACCTCCTGGCCAAGGCACCAGGAGAACTGCTAAGTTGTTGACTCCTGGGTCGCCTGAAGCAGTGCTTCTCAGGCTGGAATGTATCTGTGAATCACCTAGGGATCTTGTTAAAATGCACGCTCTGATTCCTTAGGTCTGGGTGGAACCCAAAATTCTGGTGTTCTAACAAGCTCCCAGGTGATGCAACCTGCTGCTGACCCCCCGCCACGCTGAGAGCAAGGGAAACAGCCCTGTTTTTCTCTTTTTCCCCCAGTTCCCCTGTGTCTAAGAAGGAGCGTCACAAAACTGTCTTCCTTTCCATATTTAACACATCAAAAATAACAGGCCGAGAACACTAGCGCACGTGAGGCACTGTGCTAAGTGCTTTCTGTGCACTCTGAGATACCACCATTCACATTTTGCAGCTGAGGAAACTCAAGCTTGGGGATGGTAAGCAACCCTCCCAAACGTGGAGCCGCTTGGCAGAGGATGGGATCCAAGCCTGGGGTGCCTGGCCCGAGAGCCCAGGGTCTGCTCCCAGCATCAGAAAAGGAGCTATCTGCAGATGCCCACAGCTATTTCTCTGCTTACTGAGGTCCAGCATGCACGGCTCTTTAACATACAGAAGGGTCTCTTTTGTTTTTTAAGTTTATTTATTTTTGAGAGAGACAGGGACAGCATAAGCAGAGGAGGAACAGAGAGAGAAACAGAGAGAGAGAGAGAGAGAGAGAGAGAGAGAGAGAGAATCCCAAGCAGGCTCCCTGCCATCAGCACAGAGCCCGACATGGGGCTTGAACTCACGAACCCATGGGTCGAAACCAAGACTCGGATGTTTAACCGACTGAGCCACCCAGGCACCTCGGGTCTCTTTTTTGTTTATTTATTTTGAGAGAGAGAGTGCGAGGGCGAGTGTGCATGCGAGAATGAGGGGGGGAGGGGCAGAGAGGGAGAGAGATCCCACCGCCCCCCTACCTGCTCCCACCCCGACGTCAGACTCACAAACCGTGAGATCATGACCCGAGCCAAAATCACTAGTAGGATACACAGCAGACTGAGCCACCCAGGCACCCCCAGAAGAAGGGTCTCTTGATTGGAAACCCAGCTTTACTATAGTATTTCCAGATTCCCGACTTCCAGGACTGCCAACGCTCTTTGTTAAGTACTTGTCTGCATTCTCCTCTTTCCCTGCTCTTAGCCCCGAGCAGCGGGCTTTCCAGCCTACCTGTTTCACATTCATGAGTAGCACCAAGCAGGAGCAGGACAGAATAGATACATGAGAATCGAGCTTAAGGAAAAAAAAAAAAAAAAAAAAAAAAACCTGATCCACTTTGGCATGTTCAGGGCCTTTTGGAGAAAAGCACATCTGTGTGAGTTGAGAAGCTTATATTTTCATATCCAAATCTCACTGGCACTCAGCCTGTGGCATCTGCTTTCTAGCCTCAGAAATTTGAGCTAGCAGCCGTGAATTTCATGATCCTGCCAGACGACTGGTAAGCCCTTTCTGATCAAGGGCCTGTGCTCTCCTCTGCTTGAGAAACACTGAGGTCCAACCATAGGTCAGCCCTCTGATTACCATGGATCCTGTGCCGGGATCATCCCAAACCGCCCACCCCAGATTATTAAACAGCCCATACCGGGTAATTTGTCAGCCTAAGCTCACGGGCATCTTCCTTCCCAGCACCTACCTCGTCATCTAGAAGCTCCCAAACTGGAACCTACCCCCAGTGTTAAAGACAGTTTATGCATCTTCAGAAGTACAGACTCTGAACTGCCTGGGCAGTCCATCAATGCTGTAAGCTAGCCTTCTCCAAAACAAACCACAGATGTGTCTCATTCCAGTGTATTTACATGGGAAGCAAGTACTTTTCGGCGGAGTTATGCCACAATTGGCCATCAGTTGACTGCTTATAATGTTGTGTATTCTATAAGAGAGGCTTGAATCTGAAGCAGTGGTGCAATCAGAAAGCATAGGATATTTATTCACGCAGCAAACTCTACTGAGCAACTTCCTAAGTGCCAGGCACGTGCTAGGTGCTGGGCTTACACAGGCGAATACAACTCAAACCATGCTCTCAAGATGCTTCTGGAGCAGGGAGACAGAGAAACAAATACACTAAGGTACAGAGCACTGGATGCAATGTTGAGGTAGGCACAAGGCATTGCAGATGCCCACGGAAGTTGAACCTACCCCAGGCTCTGGCTCAAGAAGAATTTATCAAGGGACCTGGCGCCCATGCCAAAGCATCCCCACTGGAAGCCATAGAACACCGTAGCTACAGGCAGTTGGAGTTCACCCATCAGGGCCAGCTAGTACAGTTGTACAGGTTGTGCATGGCACAATTCGAAGGGTACATTTGCTAGTCTGAATACTGAACTGTGCAGAGTCCAACCTGCAGGAGGATACATGAGCATCCCTCTCATTTAACCTGAAGACCAGAAAGACACATTGCCATATCCCACACCTCGGGGAGGGCTAGCACTATACCCACTCTGCCCAACTGCTTGTGGCTAACTTGCTTCACAACTGACGCTTTGGGGCCCAAACACTACTACCCCAAAACTAAATCCAGACTCCAAAGGAACCTCATTTCCTCTTCATATCCTAATTTTATCCAGTATTATGGGGAATGGAGGAGGCCACCCTGGGAGCCCTGCGTGTGCCCACACATGGGTGTTCTCTGGTTGGTCCCAACCTCCCAACCCTCAGCCGCTTGCAAGAGCCGTTTTGCCCATGCGGCCCGCCCCGCTGTACCACCGTCAGCTGTTCAGAGCTGTTGTAAATGACGTTCTCTGTTCCTTGGTTTGATTCTCGGCTTCTGCTTACCTGAAACCTTCCCTTATTTTTTCCTCTCCTGACCCCAGGTGTCATTTCGATACCACTGTCGATTGTACAACGAATGGCGTCGGACCAATCAGAGAGTGATTCTCCTCATTCCAAAGTCTGTCAGCGTACCTTCTAACCAGCAGTCCCTGCTGGGCCCCCATTCTGTCAAGAGGAACTCAAAGGAGACCATTGTTTGAGGCTTGTGTGGTTGGTCGGTTGGCTCGTTGTTTGGGGTTTTGGAAGTCTCCGCACGGGGGCCATGTACTGAGCCACTCCCGAACCCCTCCTTAAGCCGTGGGTCTCAGAACACCCTGAGCCTTGTGAGCACATCGCCCCAGCAACGGACTCAGCCGAAAGAGAGCAGATGCTGTTTGACTTCAAATCATGGATGCTGCAATCACGTGATACTTGCTCAGCTGCCAAACATGCTTATTTAGCAGATACTATGTGGGATTTTCTGAACACCTCTTTAACATATGAGGAAGGTTGTCCTGCTAAAGATGCAATTCAATGCTTCCTTTTTTATTACTATTTCAAATATATATATATATATAAGTATATATATTAAAGTCAGATGATAATTACAGTCGAAAAAGCCAACGTTACAACTGGTTTCTTGGTTTGGATGAGTTTGGTTTGGGTTAGTTTATGCGTTTCCCAGTTTCTACTGTAGATTCTTTGGGGGTAATTTGATAACTTGAGTGGTCTTTTTCATTGCCTTCTCTCTCACTCAAGGGGACAGCGTAATGGCTACAGAACAAGGCATATTTGGAGGATGTTTTGTACTAAACTTCATTTATTCCGTTTTTAAAGGGGAAAAAAGGTGTGGCAACTCTCCCTACAGTGAACTGTTTATTTAAATTTCATTAAGGAGGGAAAGAAAATTACGGCGAGAAGCAGGCTCCTTTCGAATTGTTTGATACTGCCAGCTGATAAAAGCTATTTTCTAATAATAAATATCCAGTGTGTGAAAGACAAACCCCGCTGATTGCAACATTCTTCTTTTTAATTATAAAACCTGTGAAGTTTCCCCAAAGTAGGTTTTAAAAAGAAAAGAAAAGAAAAAAAAAGACAAGCAAAAAGGTTGGTGTTCTTACTCCCATCTCGTTTAGTGCATGTCTTAATTCTGCCTTCACAAGGAACTGGTGGATCATTAGACATTTCTAGGAACCCTGGACCTGTTTTGCATATCAATTAGCATTCCCATTGCTCTATTGAATTTCTAGCTTGACAGGTAGATGTGGCAAAAAACCTGTCCTAGCAGCCTATGGCCCCTTTGTCTGATTTTTTAAAAAACGCATCCCACACAGTGCCTTCCCCCAACCATGAGCCAATTCAGTCACAGGCTGAAACAGACCTTTGCTAAGGACTTCCTGTCCCTGTTTTATCCACCACTGTGTAAAGGCTCTAAACTGCACCCTGCATTTGTAGCCACTGAAACCATGGGGCACATGTGTCGTCTGAGGAAAGCCCTTGCTGGCGCTGGCTCCCCCATCCGCCTGCCTGCCGCCTACCCACACGCCCAGGAGGAGAAGGCGGAGCCCAGCGTTGGGGAATGCTTAAAATATGGATTTCTAGAACATGACCCACATTCTGAATATCGCTCCAGCTTCTGCCTTATGCTCCCCAAGTGGGAGAGCGGAAAAGTGCAAAGGAACAGGCGGCCAGGAGGGGAATGATTTTTGTGTGCAGATCGATCAAGCGGATGCAGGTGTCACCTTTGTCTGCTGAGCACCCCCCCCCCCACTCCCGTTCACAGACTGCTCCCCGAGCTGCCTGGGGAGGGAAACAGCTGTACCGCTCTCCGCTGCAAAACTCAGATGTGCTTTATGGCTGATGACAATAGATTTCCTCCCCACCACGCTCCCCTTCGACACTCCGTTCCAGTAATCTACGCCTCAGCCCTTCTGTTTGTTCGGCCCTGCTCACCCCTCCAGGCTGTCATTAGCTGCACCGCCATCAACCGTTTCTTAATTGACCTTTTTAAAATGCTGGACACCACTGGCTGCATGCAGCTGTCACACATTAAATTTCCAGAGCCAAGAGTCCAACTTGGTAGCTTGTGAACTACAGCCCTGTAATAGATTGGATAAATAACATCCACCCAGCCCTGGTCCCTGAGCTGTCAGGTTAACCAGCGACACCTCTCAGTTGAATGGCACAAGCAGTCATGAGAGGACCAGCCCCTTTCTCCTCCCGGCTCCTTCCGTGAATTAAGGAAGTGAGAGACTCCTGGGATCATTTCCTGTTGAGGTTGGCTGCAGGGAGTCCCTGCCATCTTCGTTCATGAGATGAGATACATTGACTCAAAATATCAAAGGCAGACAGGTGCCCAGCAGTTCGCTGAGGCCTCTGCACTGGGAAGGTTGGCACATTCGTACTGGGTCTGTGCTACACGTCTTTCCCCCATACTTGCATCCCCACCCGAGTAAATAAAGCCGAGTCCAAATGCAAGGAGTAGATTGCTTGCAGGGTGGGCAGGACACTCCTGGGAGCCCAGAGTAGCATCAGTGGCTCGCTTCCTGGGCCAGCAGCTTGGGTCCTCCTCAGGAGAGAGACCCTGAGCTCTAGCAGCCCAGCACCCATCTGAGATCCTCAAAGTTCTTGATCCACTCTTGGCCCTTTATGACATCATTCAAGGTTAGAGAGCATAAGGAACTGCAGCACTTGCACAAGGCACCAGCCAAGAGGCCAGGGACAGGTGGGGACTGCTGTCCAGGCTCTGTGTCTGTCACCAAGCCAAGTTGCACCTGCCTGGAAGAAGGGGTGCAGAGGTGCTGCACTGGTCACTGCCAGCCTTGACCTCTTGCTTTGATTCTTTTTGAAAAGTCAAGAATGAAGCAGGGGGAAGAATGAGGAGGGGCAAGTAAAGGATCCTGGGGATTCACAGCTTCCCTTCCTTCAACTTCTTCAACAGCCCTCTCTTCTCCCTCTTTGCTGTACCCTGTCCTAACCATATGTCTTAAGGATATAGGGTAGAGACAAATGTGTGTCACAGTGAAGCCAGAGGGGAAAGGGACAGCTGAGACAAATCCAGTGCATTCTTGCCTGCCCCAGGTGTGTGTGTGTGTGTGTGTGTGTGTGTGTGTGTGTGTGTATGTGTGGTGTGTGTGTGTATACATGCTTCTGCATGTTCACATCCAGGGAATACAGAGAACATGGAATGTTCACACAAATTCTACAGCTCAGACTACTGAGCAGAAGCTCAGACGAGCTAGAAAATACAATGGAGGGAAAAAATAAATGACATGACTTAGAAGCTACTTGTATTTGTCTTCCATGGCCTGGTCTCCCTTTCCTGTGCCACAGTGCCATGGACTATCACTTACAGCTGGACTGAAGCCACAGTTACTTCATCTTTAGTGAAAGTGACTCATCTGAGGGCGTAGAGGAGCCACGGAGAAAAGGAAAGAGAAAAAGCAGCCTGCTGACCTGCACTTGGGCCACTGGCCAGCTGGAGGCTCCACTTTCTCCCCAGGCAAACACTTCAACCTCAGTCTCTCTCACCAGGGAGAATCCCAAGGCAGAAAGAATCTGAGGACAAAAGATACCTGGGAAAGGAAATTGGCACATTCTTCCTTTCCTCCTTGATTTATAATGTTCCCAGAAGCTACCCGAAGTCAGCCACACAGCTCTAAGACCTAAAGCTGGATGAGAGATGCAGGTGGTGATTCCAAAGCCATGAATGGGACAGGAGGTGGGCTTGTGGGTAAGTACAGAGCTCAGGATTATTTCTGGACCAGATGTCGGGACATGGATGCACCTGGCTGGACGCCATCCCTCCTGGCCAAGCACGTGGAGGGTCTATGGTCTGGCAGGCTGCCGCGAGAGACCTGGGACTGTGGAGGCTGGAGTCACAAGAAATGTGTACTCCAAGGCCATGCTTGGGCAAATGCATGCTCTCTGCAAAATGGGTCAGTTCTGCAAAAATGCACGGGCCGGTATATTCTACCGGCATCTAGTGCCTGGTTTGGAGCTCTCAGTGTCGAGGGATTGGCTCTTTTCCCTTGTTGTTTAGTTGTTGTGGGGTGATTCCAACTCTCTGCTTCCCAGGTCGACAGAGTGGGAGAGAACCAGCCATGAGTCAGGCAACCTAGCATTGAGCCTGGCTCTACTGTGTCCCTGCTGCTGACTGAACAAGTGACCCCCACCTACCTGCGCCTCAGTTTTTTGCCTCTGTAAAATGGGGGCAATACCTACCTCAGACAATCCTTGTGAGATTGGTAGGGCTTAGCTCCCAATAGTTGATGAATGAATGGCAATACCCCTTCTGCCCCCTTCAGTCCACTCACTGTGGCTGATGTGTGGGTTATTCTGCCCTAGCTTGGGTTTTGCCAAACGACTTTAATAAATGATTTGAAGGACCATAAACAAATAGTTTAAAAATCCTTTTCAAAAAGAAGAGGGATTGCTTTTAAATGATCAAGAGATATTTACTGAGCACACTGTGCCTGGAATAAAAACTAAGAGACCCTTCTGGAGGCTGAAATTACTGACTTGATTGAGATCTTTGAATCATGTGTAGATTTCAGTTACCCTTGCATTTCCTGACACTGGAGACTATGGCTAATTGAGAATTCATCACAGATGAAAAAAAAAATTTTTTTTTTTTGCTAGTTCTGGATCTAGTGCTACAGAGGAAAACAAATATAGTCTATCAGTTGTCTGTGTTCCCAGAAATGAGGAACTCATGAGTCACTGAGCTCATACATCTAGTGCCTTCGCAGAGACTCTGAATTCTGTGCACAAAGACAACACCAGATCAGCTTCGGAGCCCTGCTTCTTTTGAGAAACTCCTTTTCAGACACACTTTTCACCTACACCATCCACAGTTACCATATTAAGGAAATGAATACATGAACCCTATCAAACGTTTTATTTTATCATATTTGTGAAGGCCAGATGCAAAGACCTGAGTTAATCATACATTTAGTCTCTGATAACTTCTGTCACCATCAGCCTAGACGGGTCCTTCTTCTGTTTTATTCTACAAGTATGTACCTAGAGCCAAACTCTTTGTGCCTAACAAACCACACCAAAATTCAGCGCTCTAAGACCACTATTTCATTGCATTTCACCATTCCATGCATTCACCACCTAGGGCTCAGCCAGGCGGTCTGTGGGCGGCGCCCCTTCTGGTTGCACTTGGATGTCTCAGTCAGATGGTCCAGGTGCTCCTTCCATGTGTGGCCTTGCCTCTTCACCTGGCATCTCAACTCCAAAGGCCCCTCTCTTTCCATGGCAGCTCAGGGCTCTAAGAGGGAAGAAGCTTCTGTCCTGCATAAGGCCTGGGCTTGGAAGTCCTGGAGCTGTCCCCTCCTTGAATTCTACTGGTCAAAGCAGTGACAAGCCCTGCCTGCTGACAGGAGGGGCAGAATCATTTGGGGCTGTCTTTGCATCTTTGCAGATCCGCTACCAGACCCTTAGAACAGAGGCAGAAGCTTAACCTGGGAATTTAGTTACTTGCTCAAGGTAACAGAGCTAGTAAGAGGCAGATCTGGGATTCAGACCCAGACTCTGGAGTCCATGCTGCCAACCACTATGCCTTGATGCTTCTCAGCTTCTATTTTATGGTGGTTTCCCTTTCATTCCTGGTCTCCACTCTCATCTCTTCCCTTCCTTAGGCATTCAGTCAACAGAATATGCATAGGACTTTGTAAAACATACTGTTTTTTACTAGATGTCTTAATTTACAAAAAAGGTGATTATGCTATAAATCTCATTCTTTACCCACCCCACTCCCCACTTAACACTATGTTCTTAAGATCTGTGTTGCTTCATGTGTGCCTAGGTCACTGTTTCTAATGGTGGCTTGGGATTCCATTTCATGTTTCTATTCCCTTCGTGCTACCACCAACTCCCTGACCCAGCCAACAGGGCCCTGAAACAGACACCCGGGTAGTCATCTCCTTCCAGTCCTGTTGGAAGATTCCTCTGGACTGGTATGCATGCATGGGAATGCCAGGTTCTAGGACACTGACATGGTTAATTTCACTATGTTTGAATTGTTCTCCAGAAGGAATACACCACTTAAGACACTACCCTGTAGCAGCTGAGTTTTGCAATTTCTCCGCTAGCTAGTCTTTACTTTTGGACCAATCTGACCATACAAACCTGTGTCTCATTGCTTGTATATGTGCAAATGCACACTTTTAATTTTTCCTACCGGGTTGGTGATCTTCCCCTTTATATTTTCCCTAGTCAGTTCAATGTGCTTCCATTTGTCATTTGTTCAACTCTCTCTTAACTTTGCCTGTGCTATGTATACTTTGTTAAACAGAAATCCTTAACTTGGACATAGCCAGATCTGGTTGTCATCAGGCACTCTGTACTATGAGTGGTCTTACTGAAATTTAAATGTCTTTTTTTTTTTTTTTAATTTTATATATAGAGAGATAATGAGTTGGGGACAGGGGCAGAGGAAGAGAGAGAGAATCTCAAGCAGGCTCCACACTCAGCACAGAGCCTGATGCAGGGCTCAATTCCATGACCCTGGGATCATGACCTGAGCCTAAATCAAGAGTCAGAAGCTCAACCAACTGAGTCACCCAGGTGCCTCAACAAGTCCTTTTTCGTTATAAAATCACAAAGACAGTTTCCCAGATTTTCTGCCTTTATGGTCTCATGTATCACCCTTAGGCTTCTGAACTATCTGGAGTTTACCTCTGTGCAGGATATGAGACAGGGATCCAGCTTTATCTCCCTAAGTTCCCCTCGCCTTCCACAAAACAATCTCCCCTTTTGTCATTCACTTGTGGTGTCACCTGTGTCATATACCCAGTTCCATGTAGACATGGGTCTGTTTCTGCAGTCTCAATCTGTGACTTTTGTCTACTGCTGTGGCCCTGCACTACCTCGCTGTTTTTCTCCCTGTGGCTTCATCCTGAGCCTCGGCATCTAGTGGAATGAGCAACCCTATCCCCTGCCAATTTCGCTCTACTTTTTTTTTTTTTTCAAAACTGACTCGGTTATTTATAGACAAGCTTTTAATTCTTGTGCATAAATTTTAGAACAGTTTTGTTAACTCGTTTAAAAGGTCCTGATGGAATTCTGATTGGAATTGTAGTGAACTTATACATTAATTTCATGAAAATTGCCCTCTTTGCAATTTTTAGCAATCCCATATGATGAAAATAGCATAACACCACTTATTTAAGTGTTCTCGGTGTCCTGAAACAGAGTTGTAATCATTGTCAGTAAAATTCTTGTGTCCTTTGCTAGTTTCATTCTTAAACACCTTTAGTCATATTGCTACTGTAAATGGTACCTTTTCTTTTTTTTTAATTTTGTAATGTTTTTATTTATTTTTGAGAGAGACAGACAGAGTGCGAGCAGCAGAGGGGCAGATAGAGAGGGAGACACAGCATCTGAAGCAGGTCCCAGGCTCTGAGCTGTCAGCACAGAGCCTGACGCAGGGCTTGAACTCACGAACCATGAGACCATGACCTGAGCCAAAGTTGGACACTTAACTGACGGAGCCACCCAGGCACAGTATCTTATTTCTATTTTGTATCTTATTTTCCTATTTTCTATTCTCTTTTCTTGTTGGCTAGTATTATCCTGTACTAGCATCTTGGCTGAACCTGCTGTTAGTTCTTGAAGGTTGCTGATTCCCTTCTAAGCCTGCTCTTCCCTGGCCGGGTGCAGTGGCCAGGTCCTCTCGGACCCTTCCATGGCAGTCATGATAGCAGGCACACTGGCTGGATTCCAAGTCTTAATGAGGGGTCAGAGTTTCTCCACCAAAGACACTTGCTATACGTTTTTCTTCTATCATTTTGTTGAGTTTCTGTTTCCTTTCTATTTCTAGTATTTTGTGAATTTTTACATCATTATTTTAAATACCACACGGAACTAGTAATAATAACTACACCTGACTTTCTACTACCTTAATCCAAGTAGTAAGACTTGCTACTGTTAAGCCATCCTTTTGATCTTGGATCAATCTTACTTAAGATTTTGTACATCCCTGGGGCACCTGGGTGGCTCCGTCCATTAAGCATCTGACTCTTGGTTTTGGCTCAGGTCATGATATCGTGGTTCATGAGTTCAAGGCCGGCATTGGGTTCTGTACTGGCAGAGTGGAGTCTGCTTGAGATTCTCTCTCCCCTCTCTCTCTGTCCCTTCCCCTCTCTCTCTCTTTCTCTCTCTCTCTCAAAAATAAATAAATGAACACTAAAAAAAGATTGTGTGTATCCCTCTCTCTATATATTGAAAATCAAGAGTTCACACCAATAGCACCAATTCAAATCCAGTGCCATAAAGTTCAATCATGTTTATATTTGCCATATTTATAGCTTCTTCACTTACCAGGAGAAAGCTGGCTTTCATTGCCCTTAATTTATTTACCTATATAATTAGTGTCTCTGTAGGTAACCACTTTCTCACCTCCACAGACATCCCCTCCCCTGTGGAGACATCCCCTTCACCTTTCTCTAGCTCTGACATCCCATACCAGGTTACCCCTCTCAGGGGACACTCACTTCATCCCAGTCAGATTCTGGTGCAGCCAGTGGCTGGTCCTCACCTTCACTCATTTGCTTCCAATTTCCTTCTTCATTCAGTGTTTAATTTCCATCTTCTTTTTTATTCTTTTGTCTAGCCAATCTGAATTAATGGTGCATTTCATTCATCTTGAAAAAAATAAGCTTAGAATTTTCTTGCTCTTCTCTTTCTCTCATCCTCTTTGCCTTCTGCTTTATTGATTTTAGCCTTACCTTTATTATGGCCTTCCTTTTTGTTTTGTGCGTGTGTGTGTGTGTGTGTGTGTGTGTGTGTGTGTAATTCCCTCTCGTTTCCATCTTTTTGTTGTCTTTGTTCTTAGATAGATAATTTAAAGTTATAAATTTTCCTCTAGGTACTACTTTATCTCCTACAATTTTTGGAAATTTTCAATGTTTAAATTTTAGTCTAGGTATTTTTTTTTTTATTTCTCTTATGTTCCTTGTCTTTATCCCCAGAGTCATTTAGTAGGGACATTTTTCTCTTTCAGCAAATAAGCATGGGGTGGGTAGTGTTCTTTTGCTTTGTATTTCAGTTATTTTTACACTATGGTCTAAGAACAATGATTTCAGTAATGTTGATCCTTGGTAATTGTGGCATTTATTTGTGGCTGGATACATGGTTGATATTTGCAAATGTATATACATATATGTACATATAAATAAACAAGCTACAGTGTATTAATTATTTACATCTTCCAACTTTGCTTTTTTTCATGCTTGATCTGTCAGTTTCTGAGGGGGACATATAAAATTTCATTACAACTGTTGATTTATTTACTTCTTTTAATCCTGTTGGTAGCTGCTTTATGTACTTGTGGCAATATTTACAGGTTTATCTTTGCCATTACATCTTTTTAATGGATTTTTCCTTACCAAATTATAATATTCCTATATTGTGTTTGTCCATCTTGATGTTTTAAAATTCTCTTTTGTCTGAATTTGTATTAAACATTTCTTCGTTCTTTTATGCCTCCTGTAGATAGCATGCTGCTAATTTTTTTTTTATCTGAAAATCTCTTACCTTTGAATTGGTGAGTTTATCTATTTAAATTTACATTAAACAGATATATTGGGTCAGAATTCTACCATCTTATTTCATCTCTCATTATTTTTTCCTGTGTTCCCTTACTTTCCTGAGCATCAACAACCTTGGCTACTGACATGTGCCCACAACGAGGGCAGCTAAATCCCGGTGGGCCAGCGGAAGAGGAGGGAGATGCTCCGTGCTGCCATTTGGACTCAACGACTGTCCACATGCCACACCTCAGCAAGTGACTGCATCCCTCAGGGAACATCCCCATACCTCTTTCCTGATCACCATTTCCTGATGCCTGGATTTTCACCATTTTTCCCTGCCCTGGATTGCAACCAACTTGCCTTTCGAGAACAGAAGTGGGAAACTCCATTCAGCTGGCAAAACAAACTATACAGAAGTTATCAGCACCTACCCCAGCATGGATGCAATACAGCCCTAATGTCACCCCAATGACCTGGTGGCACCACACTGGCACTGCTCTTTTCTTTCTGGGATGTGATAAAGCAGGCCTTGATCCATCCTAAAGTGCTATACAGGACAGAGAAAGGGACACAGCATCCCCCCCATAGTTGTCTCCCAGCTATGTCAATGAGCCCTTCCACATCCACACCTGTTGTAGCCCAAGTGTTTCTAGGTTTTTATATCCTTTTCTCAGATTCACCACCCATCCTCTTACTTCTTCAGCACTTCCAGGGTGGAGTGGGGGGAGGAGGGGAAAGAAGCCAATGGTCAGGATAAGACTGCCCTACTTTCTACCATCAGCACTTCTGGAGGTGCTGTGGAGACAGGGCCTGGAAGGAGCCACCCAGCCTTGGCTCTGGTGCCTCAACTCCAGTCAACTACTTGATGTCTGCTCTGTATAGTGGGGATCTGGGCTAGATTTCACTGGAAAGAAGAACAACAATGTTGAAATTAGGTCCTTTCTTGTTCTAAAACTCTGGGCAACCTCATCTGGCTCCCTGGCTCCTGGGGACCCTGAGTTTGCAAAGGGCAGGAAAGGATGGGGCTGCGTGGGCCTGTCCTGTATGAAGATGACTAACCATGCGCTACCCACTCCTCCTCCCTGTTCACAAGAGGAGGCAGCTGTGACTTTCAACCCAGCTGCAAATAAGAAACACTTAGCAGACATAAGAAGTGTGTTTTATTCTCAGACAAGGCTTAAAGGCTGCTGACGTTAGGATTTTTTTTTTAAGTCAATCTTGAGATTTGTGGGAGAAAATGTCTGGGAGATGCTGTGAGGGCACCTCTGCAGGGCACCCCTCACAGCCCAGGTGGTGCCATGGAGGCATGAGGATGCCCCGGTGATGGGCAAGGGGCACTACTTTTACAGTGTAACAACTAGAACTATGTTTTCTTGCCCTTTAAACAGAATGGAACAGTCTAGAAGTTCAGACTGGCTTTTGGGAAATTTGCAATTAACTTTGCTATCATATGAAAATCCATTTGGAGTTCAAAAATGTCACTGGGTTTTCTCCATCACTTACCTTCCTTTCACTCCCCTTGCCTAACAAATGCAGAGCCAGCTCTATTTGATGCCTCTGGTTCAGTAGCTGAGGGTGCCAGGCAGCTTGGTGAGGTTCACAGGACATCACTCAGAGCTCACCCTCTTCAGGGCCTCTCAGCAGCTAAGGGCTCCTGGTGAGCTTGGCCCCAGACCATGGAGACAGATTAAGCAGAGTCCATGGTAAGCGGTCTCAGACTCTGTCATAAGGATCAACCTATTCTCCGTCTATTCTGCAGTCCATCTGAAGGCACGGGACTCTTTGTAGGCAACATCTTATGACAAAATTAGTGGCCCTGAGTTAGGGGTCTGTGCATGAGGAGACACTCCCCCACCCCCAAGGGATGCACCATTCTGGAAGCAGGGGGGTGGGGGGTCCTACCAGAGCAACCTCAGGAATCCTGCAGAACCCTCTCCAAGTCCTCAGCCTGAGACTCCACTTTCAGAAGCCTGTGCCAGCTACTAGGGGCAAAGGGAAGATTTCCACACTGGTGATAAGTCTCCTTCATGCCAGATAGGAAGGATGAGGAATGAGACTCAGGCAAGATCAGCCAGGATCAAGGAACTCTCAAGCACACACTATTTGAGAGGAAAGAGATGGGATGTATTCTGTTTCATGCACCTGGTAAAAATGCTGTGGCAGGTGATCACATCCACGTGCAAGACATGAATCCCTCCATGTACACCTGCATCTCTTACAGGTTTGTCAACACTTACACAAGGTCTTCAAAAACTGGGCAGCCCTGCTTATGGTTGCTACATACCATTGTCCTACTAAAAGGAAGAAGATCTCCTTGGAGAAAGGTCTGACTCTAGGTCAGGAAAGAAAATGTGTTAGAGGAATCTGAAACACCTTGTCATACCAGAAGGCAAAGAAAACTACAGTGGTTGTATCCAGCGGACACAGGATACAACTTAAACAGGCTCCCACCAACCTAAGATGGAACTATATGGGCATCAAAAAGGAATGACTTGGGGCACCTGGGTGCCTCAGTGGGTTAAGTATCCAACTCTTTGTTTCAGTTCAGGTCATGATCTCACGGTTCATGGGATCGAGCACCATGCTGAGAGGGCAGAGCCTGCTTGGAATTCTCTCTCTCCCTCTCTCTCTACCCCTTCCCTGCTTGTACTCTCTCTCAAAATAAATAAACATTTTGTTTTAAAAGGAACAACTCATGAATTGTTACACAAATTCTCTGGTAAAATTCATGAGTTTACAATGATACTTAAAATAAAAAAGCTCCCAAGTCACCTCTGGAGCACACTAAAGAACCAAATCATTGTGCTGGTAAGTGCTTTTTAAAAACTACTTTGTGTATTCTGTACCTTGGGGTATAATTGATGAATTACAGTTCTTTAGAGAAGACTTTCACCAAACAAATGTAGAAATAATGACAGAATCTAAATGAAATAATCAATCTGTCTAATGATCATTAACAGATGCTGAAACCACTGGCCGATAGGGAACTTTATAATGAAAAGGATCCAAGCCTCCACAAAACCCACAAATCAATCTTAATATCACAGAAAAGCAAAAGGCTGACATGACATACCTTCTGACATGATGCAATGGGAAGTACAGAAACACCCACGAGATATTCTTGTGAAACAACAGAACTTGAAAATGATCAAGCACTGTTATCTAACTGCTGGTTTACAGGAACGAGAGGGGCAAAAACATTGTCAAATTGCACCAGTCACAGGGTTTCTCAACAGCAGCGCTACTGACACTGTGAGCTGGATGTTTCATTTGGAAGACTTACAACATCAAAAAACATAACATGTAGACTGGGTTTGGATCCTGATTCAGAAAACCAAAGGCAAAGAAAACATCATGAGACAGGGAAGTCTGAACACTACATATTTGATCATATTAATAATTTGGGGCGTCTGGATGGCTCAGTCGACTGAGTCTGGCTTCAACTCAGGCCATGATGTCACAGTTTGCGAGTTCAAGCCCTGCACTGGTCTCTGTGCTGACAGCTCGGAGCCTGGAGCCTGCTTCACGTTCTGTGTCTCCTGCTCTCTCTCTCTGCCCCTCCCCGGCTCATACTCTGTCTGTCTCTAAAATAAATAAACATTAAAAAAATATTTTAAGAAATAATTTGTGGGAATGGGGCCAAGATGGTGGAGGAGCATGGAAGTGATTTTTGCCTCTCTCTTCCCTGAAATGCAGCCAGAACAACACTAAACCATCTTGCACACCTAGAAAACTGATTTGAGGATTAACACAACAATCTGCACAACTTGAACCACAGAATTTGGCAGTCATGTGGTGTGGAGAGTTGAACTGGGGGAGAGAAGCTGCAGAGGGCAGGGAGCTGTTTTTGCTTGTGGAGAGAGGATGAAGCAAAGCACCCCCCCCCCCCAATGAAAGCAGCTGGAGAGAAAAGGCAAGAGTGGAAACAGCTGCATGGGACAGAAGATAAAAGGGAGAAAGGAGAAAGCAAAGGATTTGAATTCCATTAAGACTCTAAAAACAGGGGGAGCAAAGAATCTGAAACTCCACAGCTCAATATCTGGCAGTGCTCTGGTGGGAAGGGTGAATCCTCAGGAACAGAGAGCGAGGTCTGAGGGGTCTTATGGCCACATGGGGAGTGGCAGTTCCCCTGCTGGGAGGACATATGATAGAGGCTGCGAGACCTCCTACAGGCAAGGGACCCAGCAAATCTTGGAGATCAGCCACATTTTCTGGTGTCAGAAGAGGGACATTGGGGTGAAGCCTGGTGCAAGATGTGTGATGTGGTTTCCCGTAGCCCCTGAAACACTGCTGCTACATGACCACATGAAGTTTTTCTGGGGTGGGCTGGTGCCCAGGCACAGTCTCTGGACATCAGCAGCAGCACAGTTGCTTGAAGGTTCCTGGGGGCGGACTGGCACCCAGCCATTGCTCAGCGAGACCCGCCCCCAGAGGGTCTGAGGTGAAAGCTGCAGTCCCTCAGAAGTGAGGGGTTGAGAAACACAGCCGCATCTGAGATAAAACTCAGGAGGGAGGTGCTATCTGGCAGCCTGAAGGCTTGGTCACAGACAGTGTAGAAGTGGGGAGTGGATGGAAACCAGAGACAAAGGAGGAGTGCTTGACTGCCTGTCAGGAGAGCACAGAGTTCTGAAACCAGAGACTGGGTAGCTGAGTGACACCATTTTCACCTGTGCATGTGCATACATGCCTACATGTGCCACAACAATCTACCCCAGTTAGCTAAGCAATGGCACCTAGTGGAGAATGGAGACGTTAAACTAAGCCAACTGTGCCAACCACGCTCTTGAGGAACACAAGTCTCTCCGCCTCCTTAGTTTACAGAGTAGACAGTACTTCATAATTTGACTTCTAGGGAAAACTGGATGTAATTTCAATCATATTTCATTCTGTTCGCTGGTCCATCTATTCTACTTTTTTTCTTTTTCTTTCCTTTTCTTATTCTTGAATACAGAAAGAGAAAAAATTATTTTTATCTTCTGTTTTTATATAAAAAAGATTTTTTCTTTAATTTTCTTCTATATTGTTTACTTTTTTGTAAATTTGTTAAATTCTAGGTTACTTTCATCATTTCATTTTACTGTATTCATTTTTTCAAATTTTGAAATGTTTTCCTTTTTTTTCTCCTTTTTTCTTTTCTCTATTCTATCAAACTTCTTTCAACAACCAGATCAAAACACACCAAGGATCTAACAACCTTTATTTGATTATTTTATGCTGTTTTTAATTTTTTAATTTCTATTTTTTTTTTTACTTTATTAATTCCTTTTCTTCCTTCAAAATGGCAAATTGAAGGAATTCACCCCAAAAGAAAGAACAGGAAGAAATGACAACCATGGACTTAATCAACACAGATACAAGCAAGATGTCCAAACCAGAATTTAGAATCACAATAATAAGAAAACTAGCTGGCGTTGAAAATAGATTAGAATCCCTTTCTATGGAGATAAAAGAAGTAAAAGCTAGTTGGGATGAAATCTAAAATGCTATAACTGAGCTGCAATCTCAAATGAATACCACGGCGGCAAAGATGGATGAAGCAGAGCAGTGAATCAGAGATACAGAGGACAAACTTATAAAGACTAAAGCAGTAGAAAAATAGAGACAGACTAAGGTAAAAGAGCACGATATAAGAATTAGAAAACTCAGTGACTCATTAAAAAGGAATAACATCAGAATCATAGAGGTCACAGAAGATGAAGAGAGAGAAAAAGGGGTAGAAGGTTTATGTGAGCAAATCACAGTGGAAAACTTTCCTAACCTGGGGAAAGATACAGACATCAAAATCCAGGAAGCACAAAGAATTCACATTAGATTCAACAAAAACTGACCATCAACAAGGCATATCAGGGGCACCTGGGTGGCTGAGTCAGTTGAGAGTCCAACTTTGACTCAGGTCATGATCTCGTGGTTTGTGAGTTCGAGCCCCATGTCGATCTCTGTGCTGACAGCTCAGAGCCTGGAGCCTGCTTCAGATTCTGTGTCCCTCTCTCTCTCCACCCTACCCCTGCTTGTGCTCTGTCTCTCTGTCTTTCAAAAATGAATAAATATTTTTTAAAAAAATTAACCAGGCATATCACAGTCAAATTCACAAAATACTCAAGCAAGGAAAGAATCATGAAAGCAGGAAAAGAAAAAACGTCCTCAGCCTACAAGAGAAGACAGATTGGGCTCACCAAAGACCTATCCACAGAAACATGGCAGGCTAGAAAGGAGTGGCAGGATATATTCAATGTGCTGGATCAGAAAAATATGCCAAGAATTCTTCATCCAGGAAGACTGTCATTCACAATAGAAGGAGACATAAATAAAAAGTTTCCCAGACAAACAAAAACTAAAGGTGTTTGTAACCACACTCTCCTTGAGGGCACATGGAACATTCTCCAGAACAGATCACATACTGGAACATAAATCAGCCCTCAACAAGTACAAAAAGATCATACCATGCATACCATGCATATTTTCAGACCACAACGCTATGAAACTCAAAATCAGCCACAAGAAAAACTTCGGAAAAAAAAAGTCTCCAAAGACTAAAGAACATCCTACTGAACAATAAATGGGCTAACCAAGAAGTTAAAGAGGAAATTAAAAAGTACATGGAAGCCAATGAAAATGATATCACCACAGCCCAAAACCTCTGGGACACAGCAAAGGCAGTCATAAGAGGAAAGTATCCAGGACTTCCTAAACAAGGAAGAAAGATCTCAGATTCACAACCTAACCTTACACCTTAAAGAACTGGAAAAAGAACAGCAAATAAACTCAAAACTAGTAGAAGACAGGAAATAATAAAGATTAGAGCAGAAATGAATGATATTGAAACTAAACAAAACAGAAACAGTAGAACAGATCAATGAAACCAGGAGCTGGTTCTTTGAAAGAATTAACAAAATTGATAAACCCCTAGCCGGTTTGATCAAAAAGAAAAGGAAAGGACTCAAATAAATAAAATCAAGAATGAAAGAGGAGAGATCACAACCAACACAGCAGAAAAACCAACAATAATAAAAGAATATTGTGAGCGATTATACACCAATAAAATGGGCAATGGGGGTGCCTGGGTAGCTCAGTTCATTGAGCATCTGACTTCAGCCCAGGTCATGATCTCACAGCTTGTGTGTTCAAGCCCTGCATCGGGCTCTGTGTTGACAGCTCAGAGCCTGGAGCCTCCTTTGGATTCTGTGTCTCCCTCTCTCTTTCTGCTCTTCCCCTGCTCATGCTCTGTCTCTGTCTCTCAAAAATAAATAAACATTAAAAAAAAATTTAATGGGCAATCCAGAAGAAAGGAACAAATTCCTAGAAACATATGAACTACCAAAAGTGAAATAAGAAATAGAAAAGTTGAAAAGACCCATAACCAGTAAAGAAATCGAATTAGTAATCAAAAATCTCCCAAAAAACAAGAGTCCAGGGCTTCGTGGCTTTCCAGGGGAATTTTACCAAACATTTAAAGAAGAGTTACCACCTATTCTTTTGAAGCTGTTCCAAAAAATAGAAATGAAGAAAAACTTCCAAACTCGTTCTATGAAGACAGCATTACCTTGATTCCAAAACCAGACAAAGACCCCACTAAAAAGGAGAACTAGAGCCAGTTTCCCTAATGAACAAGGATGCAAAAATCCTCAACAAGATACTAGCCAACCAGATCCAATAATACATTAAAAGAATTATTCACCACAACCAAGTTTATACTTGGGATGCAGGGCACTGGTTCAATTTCCACAAAACAATCAATGTTATACATCACATAAATAAAAGAAAGGACAAGAACAACATGATCCTCTCAATAGATGCAGAGAAAGCGTTTGACAAAATACAGCATCCTTTCTTGAAAAAAAAGCCCAAGAAAGTAGGGGTAGAAGGATCATACCTCGAGATCATAAAAGCCATATATGAAAGACTCAATGTTAATATCATCCTCAATGGGGAAAAACTAAGAGCTTTTCCCCTAAGGAACACAACAAGGATGTCCACTCTCACCACTATTATTCCACACAGTATTGGAAGTCTTAGCCTCAGCAGTCAGACAACACAAAGGAGTAAAAGGCATCCAAATCAGCAAGAAGAAAGTCAAACTTACAGTCTTTGAAAATGACATGATACTCTATATGGAAAGCCCAAAAGATTCCACCAAAAAACCACTAGAGCTGATCCATGAATTCAGCAAAGTGGGAGGATATAAAATCAGTGCACAGAAATTGGTTGCATTCCTGTACACAAATAAAGAAGCAACAGAAAGTGAAATCAAGGAATCGATCCCATTTACAATTGCACCAAAAACTATAAAATACCTAAGAATAAACCTAACCAAAGAGGTGAAAAATCTATACACGAAACTATAGAAAGCTTTACCAAAGAAATTGAGTAAGACACAAAAAAAAAAGGAAAAATATTCCATGCTCCTGGATTGAAGAACAAATATTGTTAAAATGTCAAAGCAATCTACATATTCAGTGCAATCCCTATCAAAATAACACCACCAATCTTCACAGAGCTAGAACAAACAACCCTAAAATTTGTATGGAACCAAAAAAGACCCCGAATAGCCAAAGCAATCCTGAAAAAGAAAAACAAAACTGGAGGCATCACACTCCCAGATTTGAAGCTGTATTACAAAGCTGTAATCACCAAGACAGTATGGTACTGGCACAAAAATAGACACATGGATCAATGGAACAGAATAGAGAATCCAGAAATGGACCCACAAACGTAAGGCCAACTAATCTCTGACAAAGCAGGAAAGAGTATCCAATGGAATAAAGGCAGTCTCTTCAGCAAATGGTGTTAGGAAACCTGGACAGCGACATGCAGAAGAATGAAGCTGGACCACTTTCTTATACCATACACAAAAAATAAACTCAAAACGGATGAAAGACCTAAACGTAAGACAGGAAGCCATCAAAATCCTCGAGGAGAAAGCAGGCAAAAACCTCTTTGACCTTGGTGGCAGCAACTTCTTACTCAACATGTCTCTGGAGGCAAGAGAAACAAAAGCAAAAATGAACTACTGGGACGTCATCAAAATAAAAAGCTTCTGCACAGTGAAGGAAACAAATCAGCAAAACTCAAAGGGAACTGACAGAATAGGAGAAGATATTTGAAAATGACATATCAGATAAAGTTAGTATCCAAAATCTATAAAGAACTTACCAAACTCAATACCCAAAAAACAAATAATCCAGTGAAGAAATGGGCAGAAGACATTAATAGGCACTTCTCCAAAGAAGACATCCAGATGGCCAAACGACACATGAAAAAATGCTCAACATCACTCATCATCAGGGAAATATAAATCAAATCCACAATGAGATACCATCTCACACCTGTCAGAATGGCTCACATCAACAACTTAAGCAACAGCAGATGTTGATGAGGATGCAGAGAAAAAGGATGTCTTCGGCACTGCTGGTGGGAATGGAAACTGGTGCAGCCACTCTGGAAAACAGGATGGAGGGTCCTCAAAAAATTAAAAATAGAACTACCCTGCGACCCAGCAATTGCACTACTAGGTATTTATCCAAGGGATACAGGTGTGCTGTTTCGAAGGGACACATGCACCCCCATGTTTACAGCAGCACTATCCACAATAGCCAAAGTATGGAAAGAGCCCAAATGTCCATCGATGGATGACTGGTTAAAGAAGATGTGGTATATATACACAATAGAGTATTACTCAGCAATCAAAAAAATGAAATCTTGCCATTTGCAACTACGTGGATGGAACTGGAGGGTATTATGCTAAGTGAAATTAGTCAGCCAGAGAAAGACAAAAATCATATGACTTCACTCATATGAGGACTTTAAGACACAGAACAGATGAACATAAGGGAAGGGAAGCAAAAATAATATACAAACAGGGAGGGGGACAAAACAGAAGAGACCCTTAAATATAGAGAACAAACAGAAGTTTGCTGGAGGGGTTGTGGGATGGGGGTGGGCTAATGCGTAAGGGGCGTTATGGATGAGCACTGGCCTCTACTCCTGAAATCATTGTTGCGGGGCGCCTGGGTGGCGCAGTCGGTTAAGCGTCCGACTTCAGCCAGGTCACTATCTCGCGGTCCGTGAGTTCGAGCCCCGCGTCGGGCTCTGGGCTGATGGCTCAGAGCCTGGAGCCTGTTTCCGATTCTGTGTCTCCCTCTCTCTCTGCCCCTCCCCTGTTCATGCTCTGTCTCTCTCTGTCCCAAAAATAAATAAACGTTGAAAAAAAAAAAAAAATCATTGTTGCACTATATGCTAACTAACTTGGATGTAAGTTAAAAAAATAAATAGAAAAAAGGAAAGGAGGAAAAAAAAATTTTTTAAAGGAAATTGTTTTAGGTATGATAATAGAACTATGGTTCTGTTTAGAAAAAGTCCCAGTCTCTTGGAGATACATTTTGAAGGAATATCTGCAGTTATGTAATATGTGGGATTTGCTTTAAAATAATCCAGTGGGGGGCACCTGACTTCAGCTGTGGTCATGATCTCACGGTTCTGCGTTGGAGCCCCACATCCAGCTGGCTGCTGTCAACACAGAGCCCACTTCAGATCTTCTGTCCCCCCTGCCCCGTGCCTCTCCCCCATTCGTGCTGTCTCTCAAAAATAAATAAACATTTAAAAAAATAAAATAATCCACCAGATGGCAGAGCAGAGGGAGGGAGTAGGGAAGAAACCAGACTGACCACATATGGGCAACTGTTGAAGCTGGCTGATGGGCACACAGGGTTGACTCTTCTCTCCACATATACATATGCTTAAATTTTGCATTGTAAAAAGTAATTTAAAAAAACAGAACAAGTTGGTGGGACACCTGGGTGGCTCAGTCAGTTAAACTGACTCCTGATTTCAGCTCAGGCCATGATCTCACAGTTCATGGGATTGAGCCCCTGTGTCCAGCTCTGTGGTGACAGCTCGGAGCCTGCTTGGGATTCTGTCTCTCTTTTCCCTCCTTCTCTCTCACTGTCTCTGTCTCTCTTTCAAAATAAATAAACTTAAATAAAATAAACAAATAAAAAAGTAAAATAAAATAAAATAAAATAAAATAAATAAAATAAAATAAATAAAATAAAATAAAATATAATAAAATAAAATAAAGTAAAATATAAAATAAAATAAAATATAAAATAAAATAAATTAAAATAAATAAATAAAATAAGATAAGATAAAATATAAAATAATAAAATAAAATAAAAAATAAAATAAGATAAGATAAGATAAAACAAGATAAAATAATACAAATAAAATAAAATAAAATAACATATAAAACAAAATAAAGTAAAATAACATAAAATAAAATAAGATAAGATAAAATATAAAATAATAAAATAAAATAAAAAAATAAGATAAGATAAAATAAGATAAATAAAATATAAAATAAAATAAAATAGAGCAAGTTGGGCCCAGCCTGACACCAGCGCTGTCCGAAAGCTGAGACCAGGAAGCTGAGGAGAGCGTGGGCTGCAGCTAGCACAATCAGAGTCAGAGGCTTGCATGAACAGCATGCAACGGTGAGAAAGCAGCAGTGCATTTTAACTAGAGGCTATAGGCTCAAAGTTGGTGACTGTCCTTAGAGATGCTATACGTGGCCAAGGCTGACTATTTTGGTGTTTGCCCTGCTGAAGCGAAACTACATCAGGTTCGACAGCACGGACTGTGAACAGCCTGTGCACTGATTGCCAGGAGAAGGTCAGAGAAGGGGCCTCCAGGTCTGTGCCAGAATGATGCTTTTCTTCCCATCGTGGATAGAAGCCAACCAGCCTCAGAGCTTCTGACCTAAAAACCACATGACCTGGGCCACCCAGGCGACTCAGTCAGTTAAGAGGCCAGCTCTTTCTTGATTTCAGCTCAGCTCGTGATCTCACAGTTCGTGAGTTTGAGCCCCACACTGGGCTCTGTGCTAACAGCTCAGAGCCTGCTTGGCATTTTTTTTTCCCCCTCTCTGCCCCTTCCCTGCTTGTACTCTCTCTCTCAAATAAACTTAAAAAAAAAAAAAAAAAAAAAAACACCCCAAAGACACGTCCTGCTGAGACTGCACAGTGCTGGTGAGGCTGTCACTGACCAGACCAGTCCTGCTGAACTGAAGCCACCCACCACACTCTGGAAACAGAAATCGCCACAGGTTCCCCTGAAGCCCTGATTCTCCTCTAATAAAGCATGTGGGTGTGGGCAGAGGTTGGGGAGCACTGAATTCTGAAATTTAAAGCAAGGCAACGGGGTGCTCTTGCCCGTTGCCTTGCTTTAAATCTGGGGATAGGCCACCTCCTTTCATTTATCAAAATCAAGGTGAAGTCTTCTGAAACCCCATCATCTCCTCTCCTCCCGTCCCACACTCCTAATGACAGCTCCATGTGGCCACAATGAGCATCACTCAAGGAAAAAGTGCCTGGAATCAGGTTGCGTGAGAAGGAAAAAGAATGAGGCAGCAAGTGTGAGAATCAACAGTGAATCCAGAGAGGATTCGGGGGAAGAAGGGGCCACAGGCACCTCGGGGGTCAGGGGATCGGAGATAAGGAGAGGATACATCTGTCTCCACAACCTCCTGGTGGCTCCTGTGAACATAACAGGGGTCACGCACCCCCAGATGGGGACAATCTGCCATATGAACAAGTCATTTAACGAGTAGCACGTATGTCCACATTTCCTGCTCCGCCCGTTGTTTCTTGGAAGTGAGCAAGCCCCTCACACAAAGCCTCCTGGAATCCTGTCGGCCTCCTGGCTTCCCCCACAGACACAGCATCAGTGAACTCATGTCTCTCCACTGAAACCATCCAAAGTCATTCAGCATTGGCTACCGAGCCTGTCGAAGGTAGCACGCTGACCAACAGATTGGTTCAGAATAGCCCGGCACCCTTTGGCCGCCCATTAAATGAGGTCTGCTCTCGTTCCTGTCACTTAGGATGCACGTGCCAAAGAGGACAAGAGCACCCCGTCGCCTTGCCTTAAATTTCACAATTCAGTGTTTCCCAACCTCCACCAAGCATTTTGGCAAAGAGCTGCCAAAGAGCCACAGTTTCTTCTGGCCACCTGGGGGGTGTGGGGGTGTGGAGGGGAGAGGGCTATGCTGGTGGATCACCTGCTGCATTAGAACCCCCGAGGCTTCGCCCACGGACACATTAACCCCCTCTCCCAGCTGAAGGCTTAAACTATTCTTTACTTAAATGAAAACCTGAAATCCACCCACAGCCAACATCAAGCGAGACCCTGTCATCTCAGCCCCGTGGATCACGCACAGCAGGTCGGCAGGCAGCTTTTGTGCAGAGCGCAGACATGACTTTCCAGCAGCGCGCAGGCCCTGTGCGCCGGGAAAGCGCTGAGAGGGAAGGATGGCCAATTGGCACGAGCGAAAAGATTTTCTCAGCGTTTGGGTCTCGACGGAAAACTCAGAAGTGACTGCCAAACATGCTCCAGAAATCCTCTCCGTGGTCCCATTTGAGCCCTGAGCACAGGGGGCACCTGGACCGTCACTGTCCTCTTTGGTTTTAAGCAACAAAGGTGCCAGTGTGGCCAACCTGTCACAAGTGTTGACAGAGCTCCCAATGTCTTCTTCCAGTAGAAATGGAGACGGATCTGACAGGGACGCCGCACCTCTGCACGGGGGAGGCGAGCCACAGGACTACATGTTTAAATGATTTGGAACAAATCGGTACAGTGGGGACCACGGCAGGGGAGAGCCGACATTTGTCTAAAACGGAAAACTCGGAGTGCACTTTCCAAAACTTCTAACTGGGAAGTAGTCATCTAATACTCACTTTTCAAATAAAAAAGAAAAGCCGATGTTGCTATGCTATCCCTGATTTGATGTTGCTTTTACACACCTGTCTGCACCTGGCTGGGGGGGTGGCAATGTTGGGGGGGTGGGGAATGATCCCCTTTCAGGTATGGGTTTCTCTACGTGAGTGACTCACAAAGCCTATCTTCGGGCAGCCTTCGATCCCCAAAACTCCCAATTTCCAGGAGCTTCCAGGTTCCAGCCCAAACCCCATCAGTGACAGAGGGCAGAGTCTAGTCTCGGAGAGCCCCAGGACGGTTCTGAATTCCTCTCGGGGGCTGGGTGAAGGACCTGACAGACGTGGGCACGTTCGCCTCCCATGGTAACAATATTGACCTACACCCTTGAATCGGTGCCTGTCAATTTTAGGTCCAAGAGCACCAGGGAGATCAGGGAGACGGGCCTAGACGCAGGCCGTGGCTGGTGCGGATACCCCCCCGGGGATGTGACCGCTCTTCACTGTTCCGCCTCCATCTGCACAAGGGAGCCCTGAGACTGGCAGTTGGACTGACCCAGGCTAGAGCGAAACGGCCCTTCGGGACCACCCGATGTCCCCTTAGCTAATGCTGTGTGAGGCGGCGGCCACCATTTCCAACAGGCTCCAGTAACCCTACTACGCACGAAGCCAAAGAACTTGAACACAGTGAAAATCACGCCTGTCGTGACTGTGAAGGTGTGCGCAGGGGAGCTCTTCCCAGGTGGCGAGAACCCGTCTTTGAAACCCGGCTTCCAACCGGACGCGTTTTCCCAATGGCCATCTCCCATGGGAGACCAGGTGTCCCAAAGCCAGCTGTGTGGTGCCGTCCCACGGCTGTGCGGGGACGAATCTGTGCGATTGTTCGTCTGATGCCCTCCCGGAGCTGCAGCCACATCGGCGTCAGGGCAAGATTTCTCTGCGCGCAACACTGCCTTCCCGGGGCCCAGGGCGCAGCTTGGCACTCTTCGAGCGCTCAGAAACGTCTGTGGGGTTAACATCTATTCACCAAATGAGCGAAGTGTGGGATGCTTCCGGCATTCTCAGAGGCATTCCTTGCCTGAGCACTCAGCTGACGGGGAGAAGCGTCAGCTCTGACCTGCACTGTTCTCACACGGAGACTTCGAGACACCAACAGCCGCGCGATCAGAACCTCACCCTACTTGCGGACACCCCTTGTCAAAAATTCTGAAGTAACCATTCGCTTTAAATGACTACCTATCGGGGGCACCTGGGGGCTCATTCGGTTAAGTGTCCGACTCTCGGTTTCGGCTCAGGTCATGATCTCCTGGCTCGTTTGTTCGGGCCCAGCGTCGGGCTCTGCCTAACGGTGTGGAGCCTGCTTGGGATTCTCTCTCTCCCTCTCTCTCTCTCTCTCTCTGCCCCGTTCATGCTCGCTCTCTCTCTGAAAATAAATAAATACACTTAAACAAATCACTATTTATTTAGACCTACTGTCTTGGCGTGATCTTTCCTCGGGATCTAATACGCCCATCAACACTCTTTTTTGCGACAGGGCTTTTGGTCTCGGTTTGCGGATAAGCAAATTGAGAAGCAGGAATGTCAGCTTTCTCTAGACCACACTTTCTGGGACGGCAGCTTCTTGTCACTAAGTGCTGCAGTCTCCAGGGGTTTCCATTCCCAAAGCTGGTTCAAAGGTGAAAAAATGCTGCCTTTTCTATTTACAGCCCGTCTGAGGAGAAGGCCCACCCATGTGGGGAAGTACAAACTTGGAACATAACCCAGGACCGCACGAGGCATGGTTTACACAATGGTTAATTCTCTATCATGTAACGAAAAAACAACACCACTATTTTTTTCTTTCACCTCCTTACTAATCAGAGCTGAATCACCACCAGTTGCAATCATTCCCGTTACTCACAGGCCGTCCACCACCCGCTAGGAGGACTGGGGGTGCTTGTTCCCGCCCCGGGACACGTCCCACAGTTCCCAGATACATTAGTAACACGTTGCCTCACCGAGGCCCGGCCTGCTCTGCAGGACTTGTTGCGTCTCCACCACCTCTGTTTAGCTTACCTAATGGTGACTATCCCCCAGAGGTGACTTTTACATCACAACACTTCATTACCTCCCCGACGGCAGGAGAAATGCATCCTGCAGGGGAGGCAGCCCGCTCCGGCTCCGGGAAGGGCGGCGCGCGGGGAGCGCGTGCCCGCTGTGGTTCCGACCCCGGAGAACAGAACGAGGCGGAGGCCGGGGGGAGGAGCCAGGAAGGCACGGCAGGGGGAGGGGCGTGTCGTAGTGGGGGAGGGGCGTGTCGTAGTGGGGGAGGGGCGGGGGGGGAGGGGCGAGCGGGGGCGAGCCTCCTTGAGAGCAGTCAGCCGGCCTGTCCCGACCAAGCCACGGCTTTACAGGCTGAGAGGCACAAGTCGGGTTGGAATACATACGTGAAAGCGCTTGCTGAACTGCACCACGCCAGTAATATTTATTACATTCGCCATTAATTTGAGGAACATTCGCAACACAGATTTGAACTAGGGATGTGGGGATTATCTGACAGCTGGAATTGTTCCCGTTCATTCTGGACAACGAATAGCACGGTTTTCATTTGTAAACCGGCTGTGTAAATTATTTTCTGACAGCTGCCGGGGATAAAGTAGGCAGAGCTGTCGGATACAGGCCTGTGTGAACAGAACGAGTTTTTCAGAAAACCACTGGATCTCTCAGCTCCGTATTCCAGAAGCCTTGTCTGGCGGTGGCCGCCAGGCAAACGCAAATTCCGCGGGGTATGGTTGCTGAAGGAATGAATGAGTGAATAAATGACTTCACCTCTAGGCAAGACAGCCAGTCTGCAAAGCAAGGATACCCCTTACCCAGTGCGGTACAGCAAACTTTAAGTTAGGAAACCTTTAGGGGTGCCTGGATGGGTCAGTCGGTTAAGCGTTTGACTTCAGCTCAGGTCATGACTTCCAGGTCCAGGAGGAGGAGCCCCACGGTGAGCCCCGCGCTGGGATCTGCACTGACAGACAGCTCTGGGTCTGGAGCCTGCTTTGGATTCTGTGGCTCCCTCTCTCCGCCCCTCCCCTGCTTCTGCTCTCTCTCTCTCTCTCAAAAGTAACCGTCAAAAGGGGCACCTGGGTGGCTCAGTCGTTTAAGCATCCGATTTCAGCTCAGGTCATGATCTCATGGTTTGTGGGTTCGAGCCCCAAGTCCGGCTCTGTGCTGACAGAACAGAGCCTGGAGCCTGGTTGGGATTTTGTGTCTCCTTCTCTCTCTCTCTCTGCTCCTCCCCCATTCACAAAAATAAACAATAAAAATTTTTAATTAAAAAAAATAGGGGCCCCTGGGTGGCTCAGGCGGTTGAGCGTCCGCCTTTGGCTCAGGTCACGATCTCTCAGTCTGTGAGTTCGAGCCCCACGCCGGGCTCTGTGCTGACAGCTCGGAGCCTGGAGCCTGCTTCCGATTCTGTGTCTCCCTCTCTCTCTGCCCCTCCCCGCTCATGCTCTGTATCTCTGTCAAAAATAAGTATTTTTTTTAATTAAAAAAAAACAAAAACTTTTTTTTTTAAGTAAGGAAATCTTTGATGTGCCACACTGCATTTCCAGAACCCTGTCCCTGCTGTTTTCTCTTAGTTGCGTCCCTAGTCTCCCAGGTGCATGACACAGGCAGGGGCCCTGCTTCAGGCTCCTGTAGGAACTTCTGGCAGGAGGCCACCCTGAGCCTCCCAAACATGCCTCTCTGTGCCCAAACCTTTCCTTCCCCACCCAAGGACCCCTCCCATATTATAAACCTAAGCACTGTTCCTGGTGGCCCGCAGCTGCAGCTGAGTCTGGGCCAGACCCACCATCCCCTCGGTGCCAGTAGAGGGATGATTACACAACAGGCACTTAATCAAGACTTTTCAGCTCCTTTTTTCTAAGGTTCAAATTTCCAGTTTTTCTCTCAGCAGGACAAAGACTTAAAAGAAAAGAGCAACTGAGAAAATGAATCATAGGAAAATTTTGGCTCCACATTTAGCCTGGGTTCAGTCCCCTCTTGACACTGGCTGGAAGGTAACAAAGGAGTGGGGGGGAGCTAGCAGCAAAGAGGAAGGAAGGCTGGGTGGTTTCACAATCCCAGGCTTGGGAAGACAATGTTCCAGTGGCCAACAGCTGGGCCACAAAGTAGCCTTTGGTGAAGGGTGGTGTGAGCTGGGACTCTCCCTGGCTCAAATGGAGAGCCTGGAGAAAAAGAAGGGAAAAGAAAAGAAGGGTTCTGGGATTCAGACTTTGGGGAAGTGAGACAATGAACAAGTCCTCTGAAGACCACGCTCAGCCACTAAACTAGAAAGCCAGCCTCTGCCAGATGAGACCAACTCAGCACAGGACACCCGTGTCCCTCTGATGACACTGTGGACACTCTAGCTAACACTGGGAGCTTAAGGTAAGTCCCGGCACACAGGCCTATATGGAAGGCAGTTATGGAAACACTCCGATGGGGACACCTGGGTGGCTCAGCCGGTTAATCGTCTGGCTTCAGCTCAAGTCATGAGCTTACAGTTCATGGCTTCAAGCCCTGTGTCGGGCTCTGTGCTGACAATTCAGAGCCTGGAGCCTGCTTTAGATTCTCTGTCTCCGTCTCTCTGCCCCTCCCCCGCTCACGTGCTTGGTCTCTCAATAAATAAATAAATAATAAACATTAAAATAAATTTAAAAAAAAGACTCTGGTGTATTCAACAAACTAGACCCTTTGAAAATAATTACCCAGAGTGTATTACAAACACTGAGGAAAAAGAAATACTGGTGTAGGTACCTCCACTCTATTACAGTTCCATGGGGAGATCTGCCCCCAATGCTGGATGTGTGGGGAAAGTGAAGCCTGGTGGATGTGACAGGGCCAAGAGGATTAGGACACCCACTCTGAGGGCTGAGTGCATCATGTAAGGAGGCTTAAAAGGCAAGTGGGGGCACATGGGCGGCTCAGTCAGTTGAACATCTGACTTTGGTTTAGGTCATGATCTCATGGTTCGTGAGTTCAAGCCCCACATACATCAGGCTGGCTGCTGTCAGCACGGAGGCTGCTTTGGATCTTCTGTCCCCCTCTCTCTGTCCCTCCCCTGCTTGCATTCTCTCTCTCAAAGATAGTAAACATTTTTAAGAAGGCAAGTGAGGATTTTCTTATTCTAAATCAAATAAACCAACAGCAATGTTTAAGAAAATGGTATAAGAAATTTTCATAGAAACCATTAGGCTCCACACACCAGGGCCCATTTGAAGCACTACAAAGCCAAAGGAGGTATAAAAACTCCTGAAATGGAACAAGAGCTGTGTTTCTCTGAGAGCAAACTTGGCTGACACTTAAACTGAGAATTCCAGTTCAGATTGGTGGAGGAAGCACTCACATAATAAATCTGGGTGGATATGTGCTTTATCGTTGTAACGTTACTTAAGTTACTGAACCGGCTGTCTCCTTGAACTGAGAGGTGCATTTTAGCCTCTGGTGAAAAGTCAGCAAAAGACAGGATTTACTGTGCTGTTAAAAGTGAAGGCAAATATGTAAGAGAAATGAGACAAGGGGTGCGGGTTCGCACTCTAGGTCCGGTGCCGGTCTCCAGGGCCAACTGGTGACTGGTCAGCCTCCACGATGATCCTCTGCCCTTCTCTTTGCATGACCCTCCAGATCAGCCAAGCTGCATCCATTCCCCACTGATTAACTATTCTTCCCGTTCAGCGTGCTCACATGAAGCTCCCTCCACAACACCTTGAAAACAACTCCTGTGAGTTTTACTTGTGTTTTGCCTAAATATTTTCCTTGCTGCCATCAGTTTGGTTCTGAAAGTCTCCCTAGTAAGACAGACAAATGGCAGAAACACAGAATACTAAATATTACGTCCTTCTGTGCCTTTTTTTTCTTCTGGCAAGGGAGGGAAGGAGTATTCCCAGTTTCAGAATTCTGGGCTTTCCTAGGTAACTACGTGGAAATACCAGAACATTGCTTCAAGGGGCCCAAGTCATTCTGTCCTCCATATGATTTGGCCGGGAAAAGAAAGGGCATTCAAATAAGTTCCTTTGTAATTTAAGATTCCATGAAAGGGATGGTGGGTGAGAAACTGAAACCAAAGGGAACATGATTTAGAATCAGCATCTCTCATAAAATACGTACACATACACACAGGCAAATCAATGTGCACATGCTTGTATTGGTGTGTGATGAGGAAATAACTGACAAGGAGGGGCTCCTTCTATCACTATAAAATTGATAACCTGTAATCTTTGTTTTAATAGAGAGCCAGGCTTAAAATGAGAACCAAAAATGCCCAGGTGCCATAAAGGAACAAGAATTCAGAGTGTGAAATGGAAACTTTCAGGATGGAGGCTGGGGGGTGGGGGTAGGAAACAGGGCACAACTCCATGCAAGGACAGGACCTACCCAAAAGGGAGCTGGTTGCAAAAGGTTCAGAACCAGAAAGTGCTCCCACACCTCCCATTACAGCAAGCCCAAAGACCCAGAGCAAAGGCAAACTTTTTTTTTTTTTTTGCTAGAGCGAAAACGTGTGCACGCATCAGTGAGGGGGGGGGGGTGGGGTGGGGAGAAAGAATCCCAAGCAGGCTTCACACTCTGCGCAGAGCAGACAAGGGTCTTAATCCCATGACCCTGGGATCGTGATCTGAGCCAAAATCAAGAGTCGCACACTCAACTGACTGAGCCACCCAGGCACCCCAATGGCAAACTTCTGATGCAGACCAAGGGGGAGCATGTGGAAGTTACCTGTGAGAAATAAAGAATACCCATGCACCAGCATCCAAGTGGATTTTTTTTCACTACCACCAGATGAGAAAACAGCAACAAAGGTCCAATCCACTATCATCATTGGGGAGCTGGAACAGAAAAGCACCAAACTACCCTGTATGTTAGGCACACAAACCACTCACAGAATAAACACCTGTTGAAGGGAAGTTCACAATCTAAAAACCCCATGAGGAAGCAAACCATTTTTGGCTCTCAAACCATTTTGGCAAACCAAATTAGGCTCTCCATAAGAACTCAGGAAAATATGTTAGAAACCATACAAGTGTGCCTAAAATGACCCTTTAAAAGAAGAAAAGAACTATAGTGAAGAGCTGAATTTGAAAAAAAATCAAATTCCAGAAATGAAAAGTATAGAAATTACAAACTCAATGAGCAGGATAAAAAATACAGAGATAAATAGAAAGAAATTACTGAGAATACAACAACACAGAGAAATCCACAAGATATGAAAGAGAATGGGTTCGATAAAAAATCTAAAAGAAACCCCAGAAGGGAAGAACAGCAAACAGGAAAGAGATCATATTCAACAAAATAGGAGCATCCAGAATTTTCTCAGTGAAGAACAGAGAGGAGACCTACCCACAAGAGAAATTTAAAAAAAAAAAAGAAAGAATAAAGAAAAAAAAAATCCCTGTCCAAACACAGGGGTGAGACCAGAAAACCAAAGAGAAAGCGGAAGGGAAACCTCATGCCAGGTGTAAAACAGGTCAGTAATCCAGAAATGTATCCCAAAGCTCCGTGGATGTGGAGACACAGAGCATACACAGGAGGCAGGTGCTCGGGCCCTCTGCCTCTCCTGCTCCGTGGGAACAGATACACGTGCAGCTCGTTTTCAGAGAACCTGGAGTTTCACCTTTGTCAGACTAAGTGAACGCCACCAGCTTCTGCTTGCAACACACCCAGGGCACCAAACCGCGTGGGTACAGGGGCCCAGATTTTCCCCTACATCACCAGACGTGCATCTACGTCGCCGGAGTACCTACTACTCTTCCGTGTCACAGCCGTCGATTCTTAGTGCCCACCTACTAAAAAGGGTTGATTTCTAGAACCTGACTTACCCAGCAGGAAAGTACCCTGAGTGCATTTTGATGACAAGAACCCCATCTTGTGGCAAAATCTGTCAAAGCCGAGTCTGACTGCACACTGCAGTGCCACGCTCATGGTGAAGACAAATCTGTGCTGAGAAGTTATCATTTTATCTGCTTCACCTGACACCGTATCTTGCCCGGCATTTATCTTGTGTCTGTGATGGCACCAGCATATGCAGTAAATCTGCAGGGCACAGTAATTCTGAGACTTTGTGAGTTATTTTCCAGTGAAAGCCGGGAGTCTTTGCGCAGCTTACTGCAGGAATATTTTAAGGGAAAACCAAACACTGACTCCGGGCTGGCTTCCGAAATTTATCATCTGTTCGTTCGACGGATGGTGCAGGCATTCCACTTCCCACAAGATGAACACACTTGGAGAAAGCAATCGCAAGACAAAACTGGCCCAAACCCCTAACAATCGACACCCTAGATTACCACTATACATGACAAAGCCACCCCATAAGCACATGGCCTCCCTGTCACATCACTCATACCTTAATCCTCTAACAGGTACGGTTACGGATATCTTTTCTCTATAAGTCGGTAAAACTAGATTCTAGAAGAGTATTCTCTCCCTCTTCTCCCTTTAAAAGGAGTATCTTCCTCAGTGTCTTCTGCCACTGTCCCTGTTCCCATTTGACTTTCCTATTAAAGGAGATTTTGAAAGGTCTAATTGTTAATAAGCTAAAAAATATAAAGCACTGAGCACGGTATCTGACCCCAAAACATAAGCTACTAATATTTTTTTTAATGTTTATTCATTTCTGAGAGAGAGAGAGAGCGCGCGCGAGAGAGCACGAGCGCACAGTGGGGAGGGGCAGAGACAGAGAGGGAGACACAGAATCCCAAGGAGGCTCTGAGCGGTCAGCATAGAGCCCGACACGGGGCTCAAACTCAAGAACCATGAGGTCACGACCTGAGTTGAAGTCGGAAGCTTACCCAACTGAGCCACCCAGGTGCCCCTATTATTACTTTTATTATTGTTATTACTGCTATTGATGAAGACAGAGTACTGAAAGGGGGAGGAGGGGTAAAGACCTCAGAGTGGTTTGTGGTTTCCTCATTATCAAAGCTTAAAGAAACACCTAGTTTATTTAATTTTTTATTTTAATTTTTTTTTTTGAGAGCGAGCGAGTGCGAGTGGAGGAGAGGCAGAGAGAGAGAGAGAGAAAGAGAGAGAATGCTCAGGATGGAGCCCAATTCGAGGCTCAGTCCCACGACCCTGGGATCATGACCTGAGCCGATATCAAGAGTCAGATGCTCAACCGACTGAACCATCCAGGCACCCCAAGAAACATCTACGTTAAACAAGAAGCCAAATTATTTTTATGAAAAGCACAGGTAAAACAATACTCTTCTTCCCCCCAAATCAGGTTTTTAAAGTTAAAAGAGACCAATTAATATTAAAACAGCTTTTATTTGTTAATGTATCATAGGAAATTAAAGCAAGTTACACTATCTTTAAAAACACAGCTAATGCATTTTAAGAGAAACCCGTCCCTCCCACCCGCTATCCCCGCATGAATTAAGAATCTAAGAGAAGTAACCATAAAACAAAGTTTTGTGGAATCCTTCATCCAAGAGTGCTTACATGATGATTAGGTTAATATTGCCTTCTTACAAAATTTCTCTTTTCTATTAAAAAAAATTTTTTGTAGCCTTGATTGTTTATTACAAAAAAATTCAGTACAAAAGTTTGATATATTGAAAAATGCCCCCCCCTCACAGCACCGTTATATATAGCAGAGAGTAATCAAGAGCAGATTGCTAATCTAGATGGAGCAATCTTCAAATTATACCCAGACACACAGTGGTTTATTTACCCTCCCGTCCCCTTCTTGTAAGAACTTAAAAAAACACACATACAAAAAAATGTCAAAAAATTTGAGGAACCCTTTCCAAACAGTACACAGTTAGTTCAGTGTCAATAATTCACATCTTGCAACAAAGTGTATGGATATGGTTTCTTTTACAAAACTTTTTCAGTGTCAAAAAAGGAAATTAAGGCCATCAGATTCGCAGCTTAAAAATTCACATAAAGGAAATATAAAAATATTCTGTGCTTCTGAGAAGGCTCTGCACTGCATGTTGGTAAGGATTACCGTATTTCTTTGTGTTGAGGAAGACCGTTGACTTGAGAAGTTTACATAATTGCACAGCTTCTATTGGATGCTCTTGGGGTTCCCTGACGAGGAAAAGCAGAAAGAAAAATCAGTGCTAAGAAAATGGAGGACAGCACTTTAAAATAAGGCAGAGATGGGACAAAACCGTATTACCTAACTTCAAATGAAACTTTATCATTTTCTCATTTTTAACCTCCTCTTATAAACTTCTTCCAACAAATTCCACAACAGTGACACTAAACTCCAGCTGCACATTCAGATCCTGAAGAGCTTCAAAAAAAAAAATTCTGATCTGGGTCTCTAGATAAGAATTTCTCATTTAAGTGGGGAAGTATATCTATTTATATATAATTTTAAAACTCCCTAAGTATTTAATGATATGCAGCTAAGGCTGAAAGTCACTATTCAATAAAGAACCTTCTTTTCTAACCGAAAACAGGAGGTCAGCAGGCTCCATTGTGAACAACCACATCAGGGAGCCCAGCCGGCTGGGTCCTCTGCTTGCACATCCCAAAGCACAGGCTCCGGCATCGTCCTCAGACGTGAAGTCAACATGGCTCTCTCTGTTCTTGTCTTTCACCACGCACTAATTCCTTAAAACCACACAGTCGGACCTGTCACTCACCACCAGACTGGGCTGAAATTGGTTTCTCGAAGGCCACCAAAAAAACCTTATCAATTCGAAAGGCCACTGGACCCATTCTCTAATGAGAATTCAAAATATCTACCCTTCCATCTTCCCTCTTTTAAAACTTGACATCATTATATACTCTGATCACCAAAGCTAAACGCCTCACACATCTGCCTTCTTCTTCTCTCCCCTCTCAAGTTCAGTCACTAGGTCTTAATGAACCTCCATTCACAGTCCCTCAGTGTCTCTCTAATCTCCCTTCTGGAGTCAACTGCAGATTAGTATTAGCATCTCCTTGGCTCCAACGTGTGCAGAAGCTCTCTGCCCAGGCAGCCCAGAATGCACACTTACCACCAAAGCTTCCCATTTCATCTATGTATGACGTGTATCCTACGATACAACTGGACAGATACACCTAACACTGACATCCTGACACGTCCTTTGTGGTGAACAGAAGATCACCGCAGGTTCTCTGCCTCACTCCTCCCCATCAGAGCTGAGGACTATTTGCCCTTGCCTATGGCTGAAGATGGCCTACAGACGCACTTTGTCTAAGAGAATATGGGCCTAGCCTTTAAGAGATCTGGTGCTCTCTTTCTCCCCCTTATGGAAGCCAGCTGCCATGTTATAAACAAGATTTCAGCTAAACTACCAAAAGATAAAACAACGTGGGGGCGCCTGGGTGGCTCAGTTTGTTAAGTGTCCGACTCTTGGTTTCAGCTCAGGTCATGCATGATCTCACGGTTTCGTGGGTTTAAGCCCCGCATCAGGCTCTGTGCTGACAATGTGGAGTCTGCTTGGGATTCTGTCTCCCGCTCTCTCTGCCCCTCCCCAACTCACATTATCTCAGTCTCTCCCAAAATAAATAAATAAACTTTAAAAAAAAAAAAAAAGATAAAGCAACATGGAGAGAAACAAGGAGAACATTCCAGCCCCAGCCAAGATCCCAGCTGAATACAACTGTGTCATTAACTTTCTCTCCATCGCATGGAGCAAAAGACTTGCCCAGCTGAGCCCAGTCAAACCACAGAATCAAGTCAAGTAAGAAACACTTGTTCTAAGTCACTTATGTTTTGGGGTGTATGTTAATGCAGCCAACAGGTAATGCAAACACCACTGTGGGTCTTCTGATACCCAAATAACTGCCCAACTTTCAAATTACTGGACAAGCATACTCCCAGGGATCTTCTCAACAATTCTGGTGGCCTAGACAGTCTTCTCCAGCATCCGACCTGCTACAAATCATACTCTGAGCCCCTTCTCTGCCACCTTGAGATATCTCTTACATTGTTATTTTACTTCCACTCATTATAATGCTTCCCACTGGGGGCAGGAAATGGATCTTGTCCTGGTTTCTTGTGAAAGTTAAGGCTAAAGTAGCTGTTCTTGAACAGTCCTCCAAAATGTATTAGGAAGTATCCCAAAGTTCGTTCTACCTCATACAACCCCCATCAAGTGGTTCTCAACCCTGGGGGTTAACCACCTAAGAGAACGTTTATTCGGAGTAGGACTGGGGCCAATGAAGCAAAATGAACCGACTTATAAAGCTGGAAACATAGAAACAAAGTCTTATAAGGATAAGGGCAGGAATTTTGATTAATCACCTGACTCAAACAGCTTGAGACTATAAACTGAAGGCTTATTACTTATTAATAATTCCAATTTAATTAATTAAAATCAAATTTGGAGTTTATTTCAAGGGCTCTCAAAAGCCCAAGCATCAGCTAAAATCTATCTTATAATTAGATGATTTGGAATTTAATATAGTTTAACCGACTGAGCCATCCAGGCGCCCCTTGGAATTTAATATAGCAAGAATTTTTGTTTCCCACTGCAGTAGAATATTACTCTGGCTTTTTTAAGTTTATAGGCAGACACTCTAATTAGTGATCTAAAATAAACCTCTATCACAGAACTCTCCAGTAAATAATTTTGAGCATGCATTCCAACCCATATATACTTATTTATAAGTGATACACAACATGTCCTGCATATTATGTACATTATGAAACATGATAAAAACTGAAATTGGATATAAGGAGAAAAAAATTGTTTTAAAGAAGTGCTATCATTTTCTTCTAACACTCTCTAATGTACTATCTTGAATGTCCCCTCGGGAAAAACAAACCCCAGGTGGCAAATCACTCATCTGGTTCAAGTAATAGGGAAAAAGACCAAATCCACTGCTGATTTTGGTTTCTGTGTAATTCTTTCAATAAAATTTTAAGTATATATATTAAAGTGATACCTGCTGGTGGAAAATCTCTTCCTCAACAACCACTTCAGGTGCCGCTTCCTCCTCTTCCTCTTCTTCAGGTATGGTTGTTTTAAAGACTGTACTTCTTTGAGCAACCTCCTGAAAACAAGAGTAACTTTTAAGTCAACGTCATAACTATCGCAAAGGCAGTTGGGGAGAGGGAACTTATCTTTGCTTAACTTTTAGAAACAGCACCTTTCCTGCATCAGGGATTATTTTCTAAAAAAGAAGAAAGTGCTTCATCAATAGCTTTAGGTAGTGAACAGGATATTTTACACGACTAGTAGCAGTTGTTAGATTTTCAATATTCCCCACAGAGGAGCTACCGGTATCCAATTTGAAATACCGGCTGCAAAGATTCCAATGCTTCTGATCCCATTCGCTTACTAAGAACTCTGTGAACAATCTGGCACACGAGACTCTTTGTAACACTCAACATGAATGCAGCTTCAAGGTCCCGGCTCCTCGCAAAAAGAAGGCACTGAAGAAATTCTGAATTAAATGAAGCTGAAGGCCAAATGCTGTGATCGGAGGCAACATGGTGGCAACAGTCCACCTTCAACAACTTTCCTCTCAGGAAATGGAACCAAGACGGATGAGCGCCATTTACTAATAACACACCAGTGAAGCTCCAATGTATTCTGCACAGAAAATAGTTTCATCATTCACCGTTTCCATTTTCTCCTGAGAGGCACAAGTACAGATGCCTCTCCTGTGGAGAACGCTGACTTGCACAGCACAGCAGTATTTGTGTGTAAGCAAGAGGCTGACCTGACGATCTGGCAGCAAGTAAATGAGTGTCCTACAGCCTGCTGCAGAGCATCTCATTTTATTCTGTACCAAGTCCTAAGGTCACTCAAGAAGGATAACTCCACAGACAAAGATGCTAAAATTCCGTCAGTAAAAGCTTATCTGGAATTTAACACACAACCAGCTCGTTTAAAATAGCAGAGAAAGAAAACCAAAGAAGGTTGTCTTACAAATCAGAGTTCAACTTTAAATTTATGTCCAGGGATCTATCTCATAAATGAAGCAAGGTAGTACACTAGTGTTTTGTGGGGAATTTTGATTACGTTACACGGCCAAGGAAGACGGAGAGTGAGAGTCTCAGCTGGAAACTTCAACTCTGTGAGGTCAGTCAGTGCTCAGGTACACGAACAGCCACTTCACAAACATCAGCGTGCTCTGACCAAATCAGCACTAACAAAAAAGCATGTGAGCCTTACATCAATTATAATTCTTTGAAGTCACATATCAATTGGGGGATGGCGGCATACAAAATAGAAGAAGAATTCTCAAAAAGTGCTCAGAGTACCCAGCCTTCCACAATTCATCCTAAAACGAGGCAAGAAAAGTCAAAGAAACCCTGCTACAGAATTCTCACATTCCAGCTCAGGCAGCACGTGACAAGCATATACACCTCATCTTGCAAATATTCTTAAAGCATGTGACGTTATTTTCCTCAAATGTGAAACTCCGTAAGCAGGAACTTGCCCAACTAAGTTAATTATAAGTTAATTCACCTGAACTACTTTTTATTTTTATTTTTTTTATTTAAAAAAAAAATTTTTTAACATTTACTGATTTTTGAGACAGAGAGAGACAGAGCATGAACAGGGGTGGGTCAGAGAGAGAGAGGGAGACACAGAATATGAAACAGGCTCCAGGCTCTGAGCTGTCAGCACAGAGCCTGATGCAGGGCTCGAACCCACGAACTGTGAGATCATGACATGAGCCGAAGTTGGACGCTTAACCGACTGAGCCACCCAGGCGCCCCTGAGCTACTTTTTAAAAATGTTTATTTTTAGGGAGAGAATGAGAGAGGATGGGCATGAGCACATGTGGGAGAGGGGCCGAGAGAGAGGGAGAGACAGAATCCTAACCAGGCTCTGCACTCTTGGCACAGAGCTCAATGCGGGGCTCAATCTCACGAACCCATGAGATCATGACCTGAGCGGAAATCAAGAGCTGGACACTGAACTGAGCCACCCAGGTGCCCCTCACATTAACTACTTTTTTTTTTTTTAATGTTTTATTATTTATTTTTGAGAGAGAGACAGAGCATGAGCAGGGGAGGGACAGAGAGAGGGAGACACAGAATCCAAAGCAGGCTCCAAGGCTCTGAGCTGTCACTGACACAGGGCTCGACCCCACGAATTGTGAGATCATGACCTGAGTTGAAGTTGGACGCTTAACCAACTGAGACACCCAGGTGCCCCTTTAGTTATTTTTAATATAAGCCTGCTGTTAAGCACCTTTCATGTGATGACATTTAAAAACCAAATAATCCAATGCAGAAGGCCTGTATAGAAAATCAGTGTACTAAATAATGTCTAAAAATTGATAGAAAAATCATAAAACACATTTAGAACCAAAAATCGTTGGAAGGTTTGGGCCCAGGAAATTATTAGTCAAGGCGCTAATAAGTGTCTTTATCCAAAAAGTTCCTCTCATCCAACCCTATCAAGTGCCCTGAAAGACACATATAAATGGCCTCTCTGTAAAATGTATTAGGAGTCTGTCCCTGTTAAGCCTTGCACACACAAAGGTACACTATTCAGGCATGCACTGAAGCCAGCCAGTACCAGCTGATGCGCTCACCTCTGCCAACTGTGCTCAGTCATGACATGCGGATATCCTGGAAACACCACAGTGACAGTATGGGATATCCACAGCACAGAAATCAGCAAATGTTACAGGGCTGTTTTTCGATGGAGGAGCTATTAAACTATGGTATCTCTGTACAGACAAGCAATCATTCACATATATAAAAGCTTCAGTTATGACTATATTCCAGAAGGTAGAGACTTTTTTATTTCTTATTTCCCTCACAGAAGAACATTTTAGCATGTCAACACTTGGTGTTTTTAATCATCTAGCACCTCCTCCCTCATTTCTCAGTGACAGTCCCCAATTTCACCTGGGTACCCATCTCTCCCATGGAGATGGGACAAATGAGTCACAAGGAGCAGAGGGGATCAAGCTGCTAGAGAGAGAATACTCAAGCTCTGTCCTCCTGACTCCAGGAACCGGGTTAGAAGGGAGCCTGTGAGCCATGCTGGTACGAGGAGAGTAAAGCCCAGGATGGGAATGTCACAGGGAAAGAGGCTCCTTCCCACAAAAAGCCAACCTGGAATGATGCACTTCCAGGAACTCCAGCACCCATCCCACATCAACCACAGAGACGCTCAGCAAACAGACAAAGAAGATCCTTGGTGACAGTGAGTGAACTCCTGGATCAAGTCCACTACTGCTGGATTTCTGGGTGTGTGAGCCCAGATATTCCCAGGAGGGTTGGTTTAAGTGGGTTTTCTGACATTTCCAATGCCTCAGGCAAGAAGAAAATATATGTAAAAAAATAAACTGACATGCCAATTACCTACAAACTTACAGAAAAATGGTCTTTATGGTAGTGATTATGGATTGTTGCAAATATGGTCTGGAATTTACTAATAAACACGGTTTCAGAATTAACGAATAAATACCAAATTTACTTGGCTGGCAACCACAAAAATAGAAACTGTATTCATCCTATTTTCCTCATTTGACAAAAGTCACTTTAAATAGAGCCTAGCAAGCAGAAGACAGAAGTTTGTTAAAAGAACAAAACCGACCAAGCAAATAATCTAATATTCAATGGTTTAAGTTCTGCAGAGAAACCAAAGCTTCAGTCAGCTTTATCGAAACGTCACTGTAATACCACCTTCAAGCCTGACCCCAGTCACGGGATCTGCTTTGTTCACATGTCACTCTATCTTGTGGGCTTTAAACTGCTACATTCCAAATACCTTCCCATAAGACCACCTCTAACTAGATAGGCTTTCACAGAGAAAAGAATGGTACACAGGTGATGACTGGATTTCCATGGTTCACAAAAGCCCATCTCATCTGCCAGGGCCCCTTCTAACGGTGCTTTTCAACCTGAGCAAATCGCCACTTTCGGCAACACTGTGAGAGTGTCACGTGTGCTGCCCATGTCAGGTGTCGGGGGAATGCAGCACTTGGGTGGCGGCCCCAGCGACCCTGGGAAAGTTTCCAAAGTGCTGACGGCAAGAAGCCTCTTCTTTCTCCTGCGGAGAAGATCCAACACCTTGAAGACGGAGTGAGCAACACCAAGTGTCAACTACGCCCCCACCGGAGAGGCTAGCCAAGGACCTGGAGGGGAATTCTTCACGCGTGCCCTGAAATCTCACACGACCGTACTGAGGTCTACGGTGAATCAGAACCACTCTCAGTCTGAGATCAAGGGCACTCTTCATCCAGCAGACCGTGAATTCATGTGAAGAGCGGTCCCAACACCAGCGCATGTGTGCAGTGAGAGACAGACAGGAAGGTGGCACGGCACGGGGCTCCTGATGCAAACACCCCACACCCGCATCGCAAACGTGTTACTTTATTTCTCTGAACTCAAGGGAAGGCCCACGTTTAATTAAAATTTTTTTATCCAGTAAATTCTTACTGAAATATGTGCCAAGAAAATTCACCGTAGGTCCTCACCCTCAATGTGCTGTGCTGATTACTGTAATGAGACAGGCCAACCGGACAAGCCCCGTACAGGTGAGAGGTCTGCACTCGGCATTACAGCGGCGGAGAAGGAAGCCCTAAGGGGCTGCTGCGAGTTGGCCTGCAACCGCTCCTTCCTCCGCAGATTCCCACTTCTTGGGTGGGCGTGCACGTGCACATATGGTAGGGGTGTCTTTACCTGACAGCACAGGTAGGTAAGGTTCTTTGATAAGAATCTAGGACAGACATGTTAAAAATAGAAATATCAAGCAGATGTACACTCCACGGTCTTCAAACTCACAGTTTCACAAACACTCTGAGCGAGCAACAAGGTGAAAACATAAGCAGTCACCAGAGGCCAGATGCTGTTGCAAGCATTTCCCAATGATTATCTCATTTATATTGTATTCCTCCCATTAATACCATCACAATTATATTACTTGTCTTTATCATCTCCACTGTAAAATGAGAAGACTAAAGTAAAGGAACTTGCCGAAAGTCACAAAGCCAGTGGCAGTGGAGACAGAACTACTGTCCTGTATGTTCAGTGTCCACAATACATTCCTACTTCACTCCTAAAATCTGAAGTCAGCTTCACTTGGATTTACTGAGCGGCCTTGGTCTGGTGTAAGCAATCAACTACTTCCCACTTCAATGTGATTTCTGAAGAGAAATCATCTTGCACAATGAACTTTCAAGGGGAACATACACTGTGGTAGTGCTGACAAAATGGCCTTACCTCTCCCTGAGAATTTTTCAATATCACCTTCACATCTTCACCAGTGCCCCAAGAGTTCTGGTTCTTCCAGATGAGGTCAGTGGGAGGACTGGCTGTGATGCCAGCATTTGCAGCCCAAATCTAGAAAAGAGAAAGGACATCAGTCGATCCAGATCCCAGCTCTCCCACATCCCAACGACAGCAAAGTAACCAAGAGACTTGGATACTTTATAAAAGAACGGATTCTAACTCTCAGAACTGAGTCCCAGGTTCAGAGACCTGCTGTATGACTAGCTATGCAGCCAGGAGAACCTTTCTAGGCCTCGGCTTCCCCAACCGATAAATGTGAATGGTGATGCACAGGGATCTGAGGGGACGTTGTCCATATTCACCTCCTACCCCTCAACATGTCAGCTGAATGTGTGCAAGTCACCTTACTCTCATCAGGCATGAAATGACAGAAGTGAAACCTGGAACGCATGAGATTACTCTACCCGCACAGAGGGGCTGGCTCACTCGGCAAGGCTCAGCTCTCACTGTCGCTACTGTTACTCTATGCGTTTTATGGGCCATTCTTCCGGGGTGGAGCCCTCTGACCAGCTCCAATAGTAGCCTCCAGCTGCCTAGAGCAGGAAGTGAAGAGATACCGCTAACTTCTCTCAAAACTTCTGCAGCAGACAGCCCACGTAGAATATTCTAATATAAACTAGTAGGTCTCCAACTAGGGGCTCTGTCACAATACGTCAGGAGTGTCTGATACTCAACTCCGAAAAGAAAACAGGAAAGGAACAAATCACCCATTACTCACTGATAAACAGGAATGCTACTGAAATAGGCAAAACCAAAAAAATTACATTTCCCTCCTAATAAGCATGGAAATTCTGCCATATTTTTAATGTATTTTATAGGCAAAAGAGTATTGGTAGAGTGGAGAAAATGTGAGTCAGAAACTCTGGCTCTGAGCCAAGGACAAATCACTCCAGCTCCACAACCTCCATCTGTAGGGACACCACCACCAATCCTGATGCTTCTGAAAGAGTGTATGAAAATAGAAAGGAAAGTCTTACACCCCATAAATTATTTTACAATATAAATGGCTACATGATGGCAAAATGAAGACTGGAGATCATACAGGCAGACATCTTTTTAAATGGGGAGGAAAATCTATGAATTACTAACTAGGAGGGAGCCCATCCTCTGTAGATGCTCACCTGAAGCTTCAAGATCTTTCGTCAGCATTATAGCTGGAAACGGACAAGGAGCATTTACTGGGGTAAAACAAAAAATGAACTGGAACTGGGCTGTCAGGTTTGTGGAATGTTAATGTTTTCCTCGTTTCAAGCAAGACATTTTCACTAGTCCATATGGAATCATATAGTTGGTATAGTGTTGTTAATAATCACAAAATGTCAGTAACCTTACTGGGTAATTTAATCTACATCTAAAATGTCCCAGAGTCTGGGGTGCCTGGGTGGCTCAGTCAGTCAGGTGTCCGACTTCAGCTCAGGTCATGATCTCATGGCTTGTGAGTTCGAGCCCCGTGTCGGGCTCTGTGCTGACAGCTCAGAACCTGGATCCTGCTTCAGATTCTGTGTCTCTCCCGTTCTCTGTCCCCCCCATGCTTATGTTCTGTCTCTGTCTCTCAATAATAAATAAAAGTTAAAAAAAAAAATTAAACATCCCAGAGTCATCCTGTTCCACGTGCTAGCCATATGTGGTTTGTGAGCATTTGAAATGTGGCTGGTCAAAATGGAGATGTACTGTGAGGACAGCTGTAAGTCTGAACACATAGTTTAAAAAAAAAAAAAGGTAGGGGCGCCTGGGTGGCTCAGTCGGTTGAGCGTCCGACTTCAGCTCAGGTCATGATCTCGCGGTCCATGAGTTCGAGCCCTGCGTCGGACCTCTGTGCTGACAGCTCAGAGCCTGGAGCCTATTTCAGATTCTATGTCTCCCTCTCTCTCTGCCCCTCCCCTGTTCATGCTCTGTCTCTCTCTGTCTCAAAAATAAATAAACGTTAAAAAACAATAAAAAATAAAAAAATACATTCTAAAAAAAAAAAAAAGGTAAAATATCTGACTTAATAATTTTTTATATTGATCACATGTTGAAAGAATAGTATTCTGGATATAGTGGATTAAATAAAATATAACACTGAAGTTAATTTCACATCTTTTTTACTTTAATGTGGCTACAAGAAAATTTTAAATTAAGTACTTCTTTTTTTGTGTTCTAGAGCTTTAAATTAATCTTTGCTATTGTCTAGTACAATTTTACAGGAAGATTACTTATCACTACCATGTTCCAAAGAGCTTCTTATCATATTTAAGGCTAGCTACTTAAAAAAAAAAAAAAAAAAATCACATTATTTTATATGATAATTGAGCTCCACTAGACCTATAGTATATTTATCTATTTGGTCCTTGAGGAACTATATCTAATGGAAAAAGCCTATGATTGGCATAATGGTTCCACATTACTTTACAGAGACAGAGAGCACACTCAATTCTGAAATCTTCTGAATTAAAATGTCAGATTCTCTCCACCACATTATGCAACCTCCAAAAGACATGTAAGAGGACTGAACAATTTTCTCTCACTATAGTAATGACTAATGAGAAGAAAAGATAGTGTGGTTAGAATATTTGTTTCCATTTTTTACCCATTATTACAAAATTAGCATCTCATATTTTCCCAATGTGGTATCAAGCTCTAGGACACTTTTTATTTTTTTTTTTTTTTTAATTTTTTTTTTCCAACGTTTATTTATTTTTGGGACAGAGAGAGACAGAGCATGAACAGGGGAGGGGCAGAGAGAGAGGGAGACACAGAATCGGAAACAGGCTCCAGGCTCTGAGCCATCAGCCCAGAGCCTGACACGGGGCTCGAACTCACAGACTGTGAGATCGTGACCTGGCTGAAGTCGGACGCTTAACCGACTGCGCCACCCAGGCGCCCCTCTAGGACACTTTTTAAAAGAAAAGTCCTAACTAGTTTGAGCCTCTGATCTTAAACACTAAATGTGTATCAATCATAAATTTAAAAATATGTGTTTAGTATTTTTAAAAGAAATTGATAAAAGTTACTTCTATATCCTTCAAGAACGAAAACATGAACCATTTTCACATCTTTATCAAAGTTAACAATTTACAAAATCTACTAAGAAAAATAAAGAAATTTTGTGTTTGCTCAATGATGCTACTTCTATAGAAAGTATGCTAATGACATTTAGTAACTATTAAAGATGTGATGTTTCAGAGCACAGCCAACGGTCAGTGAACCACTTAGAACTCAAAATACAGAGTGACACAAAAAGCCCATCTCTCTGCAAATCTAGAAATGTAAACACTATGTATGTAAAAACCACGTTACCCTCGCTAAATTATGTTTAAAAAAGTGATTCTGGGGGCACCTAGGTGGCTCAGTCAGTTAAGCGTCTGACTCTTGGTTTCAGCTCAGGTCACGACCTCATAGTTTGCGAGCTCGAAACCATGTCGGGCTCCGTGCTGACAGCGCAGAGCTTGTTTGGGATTCTCTGTCTCCCTCCCTCTGCCACTCACATGCGTACACGCTCTTTTTCTCTCCCTCTCTCTAAGTAAATAAACTTCAAAAAAAAAGTGATTCTTTCTAGGATCTATCACTTAAAGACTATTGTTCAAACCACAGGTCCCTAATCCAACACCAGAGATGGTGACTAAGGGTGAGGTGGGTCCTGGACACCAAAGCACTACCCAAATGATGCTGAAAGTCAGTCACCCAAGGCAGACAACTGTCATTTTAAGGCATACCCTAGCATTAAAAGATTATCCTAATAGTTCTTTATGCTAAGCAGTATCTCCTGAATCAGACTGGCTACAATAATGTCAAGAGACAGCTGTTTTATATCTACTGGAGTAGACAAAATAAAGATTATTCACAGGTCAATACTTTCACTTTTAATAGTCAATTACCACTCTCAATAAAATAGGATTTTAAAAATCTTTAATAGTACTTGTAATTCCCTAATAATGTCAAAGATGTTTTAATGCCCACTTCTAAAATGCTTCCCTTGAAGCCAAAAATTTTCTTGAGTTACTTTAACTGTTAGTTAAGACACTGAAGTTAAATTAAATGATGATTAAATTCACTTACTGTAACAGTCTGGCCTGCCTTCAGCACATATCTTGAGGTATATTTATAACTGACTGATGTGTCTCCAATTTTTCTGATCATTTCCCAGCCTCCCATTGGCTGATCCTATTCACAAAAAGAGTAAAACAAGGTCACATGAAATATACAGAAAGTGATAGATAACCATATAAATGAACTTACACAGGCAGTTAAACTAAGAAGGCTCTATGGGAGTCTTCCTAGGAATCTATTTTCCTACTACAAAAAGAAAACATGGTTTTGTCATTTAGCAGAGCAGTAACTTCAATAGTGCTACAGTTTTAATATTAAGGTACTTTATTTTAAAGAAGACAAAACTGGAATAAAAGGAATGTGAACCAAACTAAATGGTTCATAGTCACTGCTAGATCAGGTGGGTCTTTGAAATTTACAACACAATCTAGCGGTCATAATCACGATTATAAACATCTAACATTTGATTAATTTAAGCTTTAAAAAAATACAGACACATAAACTTAAAAACAGATGGAAGAAAATGTGTCCTTTATCTTTTGCACCTATACCACTTCTGCCCACATGTAACTCCCTTACCTCAAAGCATGAGGGGCTAGGGGGCGCCTGGGTGGCGCAGTCGGTTAGGCGTCCGACTTCAGCCAGGTCACGATCTCGCGGTCCGTGAGTTCGAGCCCCGCGTCAGGCTCTGGGCTGATGGCTCGGAGCCTGGAGCCTGTTTCCAATTCTGTGTCTCCCTCTCTCTCTGCCCCTCCCCCGTTCACGCTCTGTCTCTCTCTGTCCCAAAAATAAATAAACTTGAAAAAAAAAAAAAAATTTAAAAAAAAAAAAAAAAAAAAGCATGAGGGGCTGAAAAAGGGTCAGTGATGCAATGAGCCAGTCCCAAGTGAGGTCTATCACCGCGGGCCCCCAAGCTACCCAGGGCTGCCTGACACCCGAGAAAAGGTGCAGGGTATTTAAAGCAATTAGCTGGACTGATCTATATCCATCTCTAACTCAAAGCCAGGAATAAACCAGGCTGAAAGCCAGCTGTAGAATAACTCAACACAGGGCTATTAGGCCTTTTGAAAAACAGCCAAACTACAACAATGGAGCAGCAGAGGCTACTCTTTTTCTTCAGGTTTTGAAGTCGTGACTAAGAGGGCATAGAGCCTGTTCTCTTTTAGTATGTGGACTACTAGCTTTCCTTTGCCCATCCAAATTATGTATTCATACACACAAACACACACACACACACACACACACACACACACACGGCAGCTTCAATAGCTCTGGTGAGAAAAGGAGTGGTTTTCACAAACAACATTTGACAAATCCTGAACAATGCTTCAGGAAGTGACATTCATCCCACTGCACCCCCCATGGAACCCCCAGGCCTGCCATCCAGCATCATCGCACACACCCCTTCATGGCCTCCAGCTCCATGATGCCTAGCCAGGAAGGAACTTCACTTCTGAGCTCTCAAAAACCCCAGCTCAAAACCTCACAATTCCCTGCTATGAATATTTTGTTTAACTTTAAAAATTTTTTTTTTCAACGTTTTTTATTTATTTTTGGGACAGAGCGAGACAGAGCATGAACAGGGGAGGGGCAGAGAGAGAGGGAGACACAGAATCAGAAACAGGCTCCAGGCTCCGAGCCATCAGCCCAGAGCCTGACGCGGGGCTCGAACTCACGGACCATGAGATCGTGACCTGGCTGAAGTCGGACGCTTAACCGACTGCGCCACCCAGGCGCCCCTTGTTTAACTTTTAAACAAATAATTTCAAGATAGGGCTCCATACAATTCTTCATATAAATTAAATCATGAGTTTTTATTCATTTATTCATTTAAAGAGCAAAATACTCCCTGCATATATGTGACTCTAGCCTCACATTTCCTTCCTTTTCTGATGTTAACAGCTGTGAAAAAATATCTCCCATTTTCACACTCCCACTCCAACTTTTCCACCAATCTGGCTAGGGAAGGGGGTAACAACAACTCATCCTTAGGAAGGCCACTGTGAGAGAATGGCCAAGTGTGAGAAAAAGCTGTGGCTCTGTACAGAAAGGCTAAGGAAGGACATCTTTAAATCACTAAGTGTACCCTCTCCTCTTCCTCCTCCTATTTCAATATGTATTTTACTCCGTGAATTTAAGTAAAAAATAGAGGAGGACAACTCTTATTCTATGAAGACTACTGAATCCAAATAAAGGCTGAGGAATTATTAGCAATGCAAAATAGTCTACCAATCAGCAAAGCCTTCCTAGAAAAAAAGGGGGAATCTGTTTTTCACCTGTTCAGAAGTGTTCTTCAAGCGGATAAATTTCCCATCAACATCGATCTCTTCAATGCAGACATTGCCAGTGGCCGAGGCGGAATGAGAGATGCTGACGCTACTGCTTGCCTCAGACTCTTCTACGTCGACTCTCTTCCGCTTCCCTCTGGTCGTGCGCACGCTCCTACTTGAGGATGCTCGGGACACTGTCACACGAGAAGAAGGGCTTGGAGAGAGCTTCAATCTACAGGGGAAAAATAATCCATTTATGAGACAATTATGCACTTCCAACTTTAGTAAAAATGGTATTAATATCCTACACACGCATTTCAAAGGCAAAACATCACTGAAGATCTGCTGAACAAGGCTGATATACATCTTAACTAAGACAAAAGTCTTTGTGCTAGAGTGCCCACCATAATGTTCTTTAAAAAATAGTATCGGAGGGGCGCCTGGGTGGCTCAGTCGGTTAAGCGTCCGACTTCAGCTCAGGTCACGATCTCACAGTCCGTGAGTTCGAGCCCCGCGTCGGGCTCTGGGCTGATGGCTCAGAGCCTGGAGCCTGCTTCCAGTTCTGTGTCTCCCTCTCTCTCTGCCCCTCCCCTGTTCATGCTCTGTCTCTGTCTCAAAAATAAATAAACGTTAAAAAAAAAAAATAGTATCGGAATGTTTTTCCCTAGGAACAGAATGTAATTGTTACGCAGGAAGTCTGGAAAACATGGGGAGAGGAACCAACCCACCTACTACAATGTATGTAACACTGAAACTAAATGGCTTCTCATTCCAAATTTTTTTTTTAACATTTATTTATTTTTGAGAGACAAAGCATGAGCAGGAGATGGGCAGAGAAAGATGGACATACAGAATCCAAAGCAGGCTCCAGGCTCTGAGCTGTCAGCACAGAGCCCGAAGCGGGGCCAGAAGTCACAATCTGTGAGATCATGACCTGGCCTGAAGTCGGATGTTTAACCGACTGAGCCACCCAGGCGCCCTGGCTTTTCATTCTAAATCAGACACTTATGCTTTGAAACTTTTTTCTAAGAACAGGTATCAAAGGATTTATACACTAACCATATTTGAAAAATAAGCATAAAGGTCTCTTTCAGCAAATGTAGTATTTTACAACATAATATTTAAAATCTCAAGAAAAAGACTCTGCATCTTGACACAGTCCAGCATTTAAAATAATACTAACAGGGACATCTGGGTGGCTCAGTTGGTTAGCGTATCCAACTCCTGATTTCAGTTCAGGTCATGATCTCACAGTCACGAGATCCAGCCACATGTCAAGCTCCACACTGAGAATGGAGCCTGCTTAAGATTCTCTCTCCCTAACTGACATATTAATTAACTCTGGGGTGGGAATCTTTTCACAATGTATACATATACCAAATCATCATGTTGTACACTTTCAATATATTGCAATTCTATTTGTCAGTTATATCTCAATAAAGCTAAAAAAAATTCCAAAAACAAAAAATCTATCCCCCTTCCTCTGGCCTCTCCCCCACTCATGCTCAGTTTCTCAAACAATAAAATAAAATAGAATACGATAGAATACAATACAATAAAAAAGACTGCTTGAATATTTTTGTTGTTGAGAGAGATAGATGATCCATTTCTACTTACATCTATACTCCAGTGTTAAAATATGACAGAGAAAATATTTAAGGTTGCCTTATATGTTAAAATAAAATTTTTGCAAAAGCTCAATCCTATTTGCTACTCTTAAATAAAAAGGGGAAGGACAAAAAGTATGGGGCAGAGTGACACCGAAGTTACTTACCTCTCCTCTTCGCCCTCTAAGAGCTTCCTGTAAGCACTGATTTCCATGTCCAGGGCTAACTTTACATCAAGAAGTTGTTCATAATCATTGAGCTGTTGCTGCATCTGATCCCTTATTTCCGCCATCTCTCGCTCTTTGTCAGACAGCATGCGCCTAGAGTTGTCTCTTTCTTTAGCGAGCAAGTCCTCCAACTCTTGAATCCTCTCCAAACATGCTCTAGACTTCAGAGTCAAGGGAACACAATTACTTTCTAGGAATGTTTCAACATTAGCACAAAGCACCTATCTTAAACCATTTCCTGGATGGGAAAACAAATAAAGCTAAAAATTTTCATAAATAAATAAAAGATTCTCTCTATCCCTCTTCCTCTGCCCCTCCCCCACTCAGGCTGGCTCTCTCGACACAAATTAAGAAGACTGCTTGAATATTTTTTGTTAAGATCGATAGATATATGATCTCCCTCTTTCTCAGTCCCTTCCCACTTACATTCTCTATCTCTCAAAATAAGTAAACTTAAAAAAAAATTAAAAACCAAAATCTCTCAAATACAAAATACAGCCCTTGGGAACTTTTGACTTGTAAAAGATTTTAAAAAGAGGTAAATTCTTCAAATGCAGTATGTCATAAACGTACATATAATTTTTCTGTATTTGGCCAAATAAAACAAAATTTTAAAAGTTGTGGTTTTAGTAAAAGTCAAGTCTGGCTCCCCTAAAAACCTTTTCACTCAAAAGTATAAATTAACAAAAGTAAAGAACAAAAAAGATAGGAAACTCAGTGGTAAAGAACGAAAAAGGTAGGAAACTCACTGACAAAAGAAACCTAAGGGTGAAAGTATGCTTTGGAGAACTGCTGGAATTATGCAGAAACCACAGAAAGGGATTCTGGTAACTCCCAGAGACAGTGTCCCTTTAGCACTGCTGTGCTCTCATGACCAGGCAGCATACAAAGACTGTACAATATAGTGTGGTTTGTAAGATACTATTTTAAGCATAAAACTTTGCATTTGGTATTTAAAAAAATGAGAAATCACACAGCCTGAGCCAGAAAGTTCATCTGAGAACCTTGTGGCTCACTAGGTTATTATTCTTCTGCATTTCTCCAAGACAGAATTCATCTCAGTAACCTCAAAAAATGACAAAGGTGATCAACTCAACAAAGCCTGATAGATAGTTCACACCCTTAGAATCACAAGTAGCTGCATCAGAGCAGAATCCAAAGGGCATGTATCGTGCAAAAATTAAACCTAGAAGGCGAAAAATCAAAAGAGGATCTACACTGTGCAGAAACACTACCCTTTAATCGGTTTATGTGTTTCTCACAGGGGTATGGGTTAACATTTTTGAAAGTGCTTTACATCTATACTTGGGTTGAACAAATAAGTAAACAGGATGGGAGAAACTAGGTTTTTTACTCTCAAAGAGAAAAGTTATAGACAAGCAAACAAGAAAGCCTAAAATGAACCCTGTGGGATGGGGTTAGTCAGAAACATCTATATTAACTTGGGTTTTGTTTAATATAAATACAAGTGGACAGAAATACATTATAGAAAGTGTGTAAACTTGGCTTAGCATAATACCTATGTCAGCTAGCTCCATCCACAAGAGGGCCTAGAAGCAATGACACCCCCAGACCAGTGAGACACTCAGTGTCCAGATCATCATTTCTTTTTTTTTTTTTTATTTTTTTTTTCAATGTTTTTTATTTATTTTTGGGACAGAGCGAGACAGAGCATGAACGGGGGAGGGGCAGAGAGAGAGGGAGACACAGAATCGGAAACAGGCTCCAGGCTCTGGGCCATCAGCCCAGAGCCCGACGCGGGGCTCGAACCCACGGACCGTGAGATCGTGACCTGGCTGAAGTCGGACGCTTAACCGACTGCACCACCCAGGCGCCCCGAGATCATCATTTCTATATACTATTCTCTAATAAAAAGAACCAAGGCTCCAAGGAGAAATGTCTGATTCTAGTGCAGGGAAAATACAAGATGAACCTGGAGTATCTTACAGTACTAGAAAGTAAAGAAGTGCTTAAAAAGGGGGGGACATGATAGGCAATCTGACAGAACTCCTAATAGCCAAAGCTGGGACCATCTAAGCCAATAAAGGAATGTAGAATTGGATTAACCCAAAAGATAAAATAAATATCCATGAGTCCATACTAATATAAACAAACAAAATGAATGAATAAAATATAAATAAATTTTAAAAAGAAGAGACATATCTTTACTAGGGAATTCCACTTAATAATAAATGTAGATACCCCTTCAGGATGGAGAGCTTATTTCCCATCCCTTAACCCTCAAGAGTGGGCTAGACTTAGTAGGTTGCTTTCCAAGAACAGAGTATAAAAAGAAAGAAATGGTAATGACAGTGGAGAAAGCTGGCAAACACTACCTTAACCAGTGATGAAGGTTAGTATCACCAATGATGTCATGTGACCCCTGACATGATGAGACAAGAAAGGCACTTAAAACCCAGAACCCCAGTCTAATCATGAGAAAAACACCACACAAACCCAGACTGGGAGACAGTATACACGGTAAGGGGCCAGTTCTTCTCAACACTCTCAAGGTCATAAAAAACAAGGAAAGCCTAAGAAACTGTCACAGGCCTGATGAGACTAGGGAGACAGGTGGTACCCTGGAGAAGGAAAACAAGTGCAATAGAAAATGTGATAAAATCCAAATAGTCTGTGGTCTAGTTAGTAGTACTGTACCAACAGCAGCACTTTCATTTTGACAAATATACCATGATAATATAAGATGCTTACAATGGGGGAAAACTGGTTGAGGGAGACAGGGGAACTGCCTGTACTACCTTTCTAACTTTTCTGTAAATCCAGAATTATGCCAAAATAAAAAGGTAATTTAAAAAATAATTAATTAAGGGGCGCCTGGGTGGCGCAGTCGGTTAAGCGTCCGACTTCAGCCAGGTCACGATCTCGCGGTCCGGGAGTTCGAGCCCCGCGTCAGGCTCCGGGCTGATGGCTCGGAGCCTGGAGCCTGTTTCCGATTCTGTGTCTCCCTCTCTCTCTGCCCCTCCCCCGTTCATGCTCTGTCTCTCTCTGTCCCAAAAATAAATAAACGTTGGAAAAAAAAAAAAATAATTTAAAAAAAAAAAAAATAATTAAAATCCAGAGCAGCATCTGACAGTCCATATCAGAAGCAGGCATTCATCTTAAGAGTGATACTAAACATAATCCCTACCTCGAAAACTTGCATTTAAACTGCATTTGCAGGGGCGCCTGGGTGGCTCAACTGGTTAAGCATCCAATTCTTTGTTTTGGGTCTGGTCATGATCTCACGGTTTCTGGGTTTGAGCCCCGTGTCAGGCTCTGTACTAACAGTGAGGAGCCTGCTTGGAACTCTATCTCTTTCCCTCCCCTGCCCAAGCTCTCTCTCATTCTCTTGCAAAATAAACAAACATTAAAGGAGTTGATGAAAGGCATGAAGTACCCAAGATTCAGAGGTAACCTCTGAGCCCAGATTTGTAAACCTAAAAATGTCTCTACTTTTCTGCCTCTGATATTACAGAGCTATATAAGTGGGGAAAAAACAAAATCAAGGTATAAAAAAGTTTTAAAGTTACTCTGAATCATTTAGAAATAAATTGTATATATATTTTTTTAATTTTAGAGAGAGAGAGAGAGAGAGCACAAGTGGAGTTGAGGGACAGAGGGAGAGAGACAGATAGAGAGTTAGAGAAACAGAATCTCAAGGAAGTTCCAAGCTCAGCATGAAACATGATGCAGGGCTCGATCCCACAATCCCAGGATCATGATGTGAGCCAAAATCAAGAGTTGGATACTCAAGCAAGCCACCCAGGCACCCCTAGAAATAAACGATATTTTAAATAGCTACACAACACCTGTCGTGTAGACAAACACAAAGAATACAACATGAGAGACAGACCTAGATTCTTCTTGCAAGTCTGCCATTAAGTACCTTCAAAACTCGGGGCAAGCTGTAACTAACCTCACTAAACCAGTGTCCACATTTGAAAAATGAAGAAGTCAAACTAGATTATCTACATGTATGATCCTACCCCTCACTCTAAAATACTTTATAGCTGACTTCTGCTGGTCTTTTGTTTGTTTGTTTGTTTGAATAGTATGTAACATAATTGTACCAGTTTATTAGGGTCTAGCTACAATAGAAGCTTCCAGAGTCTGAATGTTAGAAAGAAAAAAAAAAAAAAAACTTAGAGGTGCTTTCAAAGTGCTAATGGAGAGTCTTCTGCAAGCCAGACAGACTGTGATCAACCAAGTAATTTGGCCACTAAAAAACTAGACAGAAATAAAAGAAATGCTGTAAGCAATAAACGAAATTCCTAATTTCAAAACAGACTACTACTATCATATCTATGTTATTTAAAAATATTTTAAGTCAGCATTTTAAAGGCTATGTCAATTTTATTTTTTTAGTATTATTTTTTTTATGTTTAAGCAATCTCTACACCCATCGTGGGCTCAAATTTCCAACCCTGAGATCAAGAGTCTCATGCTCTACCGCCTGAGCCAGCCAGGTGCCCCAAGACTATGTCAATTTTAAATCAAGTTTAAGAAGTACCTCACTAGCATAAGTCAAATAACCAAAAGGAAACTGTATGGCCTAAGAGGCAGCATGAGGAAACAGGTATGGCCCAACAACAAATGCAGTTAAAATACACAATGGGAAATACTGGGAGGGGTGGCTTTTTGCTTCTCTTTCTAAGAGGCTAAAGTTTATGAACTAATGAAGACACTCCTCAAGATATATTACTTACCATAAAAGCTGATACCAGTAATGAACAGAGGAAGGACACCCCGCCCCCTGCAGCTCCCCAAAGTCAAAGAAATTTAAAACTATTCTGGCTGAAGGAGGTGCATCTCTCCTATTTCGTAAGGAGTTAGCTCCTGGAAACCCCCAGGGCCCCGCCTAACACGGTTTAAAGACCATTAACCAGAAGTTAACAAAAAACTGTCAAGGACAGGAGTATAACTAAGAAGCCAAGAGGGAAACAGCCCTGAGCCTGAGTCAGGAAAGGTGGCTACCAAGTTTCACAACCTATCACTATTTAACAGGCAAGTCTGTGCCTCTGTCTGTAAAACATCTATACCTAGCATAACTAAGTGGAATATGCAGCTGCCAAGAAAAAAAAGGGTAGGGGCCATGTGAAATTCAGAGAAAGGGGATGACTAGAGTATGATTTATTAAATGGAGAAAAATAGTAAATGTCAACACATAGTAGGAACACAGAAGCCTATTTTTTTTGGAAAGGTAGCTCTTAAGATGGTGCAAAGGAAAAAAAGATTATCTTTAAAGAGTATGAGGGGTAAAAGGAAAAACAGGGAACTAGGAGAAAAACCCATCTATCAGCCTGCAGCCTCTTGGGCAAGTATTTAAACTCACCTAGATCTGTGTCAGACTGAGTGAACTCAATCACTTCTCCGCCTTTGGCCTAAGATTATGTGCGGACTGAGTGAACTCAAAGATCCTTCTAGTCCTATTGCTACATGAAAACTTCAAAATACTGTCAGGACAAAATAGGTCTAAAATAATTTTTTAAATTATGTCATGAATAATAAAGTACACAAAACAGGCAATGTACAAGTTTCTTTCTTTCTTTTTTTTTTTAACTTTTTTAACATGTATTCATTTTTGAGAGTGAGAGAGATAAAGCATGAGCGGGGGAGGGGCAGAGAGAGAGGCAGACACAGAATCAGAAGCAGGCTCCAGGCTTTGAGCTGTCAGCACAGGGCCCGATGAAGGGCTCAAACTCATGGACCGCGAGATCATGACCTGAGCCAAAGTCAGATGCTCTACCCACTGAGCCACCCAGACACCCCCCCCTTTTTTTTTACATTACCCCATTTTATGTAACTCACTGTTTACCTTGTTTTCTAAATTCTTGCAAAAAAAAGTCTTCAGTTTTATAATCAGAAAAACATTTTACTAAAAATAATAAAATAAAAATAAAAATAAAAATAAAAATAAAAATAAAAATAAAAATAAAATAAAATGGAAGGAAAACTTGATCAAGAATAGAGTTTATTCTTATGGGGAAAATTTAAGACAACAAAAATTTCCTCCCTGATGGGAAACGGAGGCTGAAATTACTTCCCCAGTAATTAAGGTGAGCGGCAGATTATCAAAGCATTCTGCATACTTAAGTGGTCGCTTGTGTACTTTGTGTCCACATCAACACCACCCGTACACTGAGACCGGTTTCGAGCGGCGTCCCCACCGCCTGGAGATGCACCTTCAGGGCCCCATCACAACTGGGAGGCACTTCGTCAGCACAACCAGCAATGTCATCATTTGCAACTTAGGTGTACTGACGAATGAATCAGTTGCTAAATTCTTAATAGGCAACTAATGCTACATCTGATGACCCTAATTATTACGTAGTTCAAACATTGAGAGAATCTGTCCAAAATCACAAAGCATTTACCACTCACAAAGAATTTTTGCATGTTTTTCTTATTATGGCTTCCAAATGTGAAGAAAAAGGATGAGGCTGCTAGATGGTTCAGAAAATCTGGGTCCAAGGGGTAAGCCCTAGAAATAAATCAGCATGTCACTTCCTAAGGGAAACCTCTTTAGTTCTGGGTAATCTATTAATTTAGGAGTAACAGTCCTACCCAGGGGACGTTTATGTAGTGCAAAATCAACAAACCAGGAAAGCCCTGTGACACAAGAGTGTAGTTTTCTAACTACGATGCTCTCTGCACAATGACATCAGGCTGAGCCAAGCAGGTGGACGACAGTGGTCAAGGTGGCCTTCAAGAGCAGCTTACATTATTCTTGGAAGAAGACACTTACTAACCTCTTTCTGTAGATTGGAAAGCTGAGACGAAAGGCTCTCAATTCTCATACGACTTTCCATCAGCTCTTCCCTGGCACTGTTGACAGTAGAAGTATTCATCTCTGATGACAGTCTGGCATTCTCCAGCTAAAAGAAGAACAAACAAGAGTCAGCCTTATCTAGTGACTTAGAGCAAACAATGAGGAAGTATGATTCATCTCAAGGCATTTCGGTTCAAACCTAAGCCCTACTAGTAACTGGCTGATGAAACAGGAAAAGCATCATGAAGTTTGCTGACGTGGTATGAATTATCTTACACGTCTTTCTGACTTTAGGTTCAATTCCCACCATATGAGCTTAATAATGGTAATACATGAGGTTCTCTCCCCAAAGTTTAATACTTACATATTTTACCTGAGTATTTCTAATGTGTTAGGTAATACTGCTAATGAGGAGACTGGGTACTAGCAACTTAATTGTGGGTGATGTCTGTAGAAAAATAAACATCACATATCTCTAACCCACCAAATCTAATTATCTAATTAGAGAAGATAAAGCCAGGGGCGCCTGGGAGGCCCAGTCGGTTAACTGTCCGACTCTTGATCTCTCGGCTCAGGTCATGATCTCACCGTTCGTGAGTTCCAGCCCCACATGTGGCTCCAAGCTGACAGTGTGGAGCCTGCTTGGGATTCTCTCAAAATAAATAAACTTAAAAAAAAAAAAAAAAAAAGATAAAGCCAAAAGCAGAGAGTACTAACTCATAGATTATTTCCCACCAAGTAGAACACTTCCTTTCAGAAGCAAAATATAGCCCCTTAGAAACATCCTATTTCTCCAAATGCCCATAACATTCAGCTCTGCGTGTGCCTGAGACACATTTTTCTGGACGTTGTTAGTCTGTTGGCTCCCTCTGGGGACACAGTCTATGTGACGGACGAAACCTACGTTATACTTTGGCTCCTTCACTGCCCAGCACAATGCCTAGTATGGAGTATCAGACAATTCAATGTAAGATTTCAAAGATCCCTCCCTTTCACTAGCCAAGGACTACTTCAGAAATGAATTCAAAGCAACATCAACAAACAGTTTGAGGCCATTCAACAGAAATTATATTCAACATTTCGATGACCTTAATTTTTCTAAGTCTTCCACTAACTCTTTTTAATCAAATCATTTACATTTCACACACTGGGATAAAATCATTTATGAGGAAAGCCTACACTCATTGGTGTTAAAGATTTTTGCATGATCTGCTAACACAAGTGGAAAGTTTCTATAGTATTTTTAGATGAATAATGGCGGCAGAGGAAGAAATACCACACTTTCCATTTAGCCTCTGTTCAAAAAAGCTTGAGTTGTGGTGGTCGCAACCAATGCACAATGATGCCATGCAAGTCAGAACGAGGTGCCGTCTGACATTCATCCGCTGTTAAATGCACATGTAGGACAGCATGATTAGTACTGGCCACGGGGAGGGAAGTATTTTCAGAAGGCTTGGGTTTAACTATTAAGACACAACTTACCTCTATTAAGAAACCCTTACCCCTGATATGGGTGAAATAACCCTACTTTCTTTCAATAATTTCTAGTATCATTTACGTTATAGAAAACTTTTTTAAAAAGTCCATTTTCGAGGCGCCTCAGTGGCTCAGTCGGTTAAGTGGCCGACTTTGGCTCAGGTCATGATCTCGTGGTCCATGAGTTCAAGCCCTGCATCGGGCTCTAGGCTGACAGCTCAGAGCCCAGAGCCTGCTTCGGATCTGTGTCTCCCTCTCTCTGGCCCTTCCCCGCTCACGCACTGTCTGTGTCTCTCAAAAATGAATAAACGTTAAAAAAAACTTTTTTTAAGTCCATTTTCTATTTTCATAGAGACTAGGGGAACTCATTTAGGAAAACTAGCACAAGACAACCATCAAGTCATGTTCTTCAGGGTGCCTGATGCAAGAGTTCTCAGGACTCAAGCCCATGCTCACAGGAGACCGCTCACTTTGGCATGGTAAGTCTGCTCCAACTCCTCCTTGTACAGCTTCACTTGGGCATCGTGTTGCTCTCGCATCTCGTGAAGGGCCTGAGCCAGCTTGTACTCATACTCAATCTGACGTCCAGAATCCACCTCCACCAAGCGAGTTTCATGCTTCCTCCTGGTCTCGTTAATCTCCTGGGGGAAAAAATTACACGAAACCAAGTTACCTACCATGGCTGCACTAGTACCAGTCCAAGCAACATCGGGGCCACTTTAAGTGTTACACGCTAACCTCCTTTTGTCTCTCCTACAGCGGGCAGGTGAAAAGACCTCGCTTTTGCCTTTGCTTGCAAAGGAGATTTGTGAGATGGAACTAATGACAGAAACGAGAGCCCTAAGAATTTTGTGTTTCTTTTCAGTGGCACAGCTATATACTTCTCTCAAGACCAGGAACGGCGTGAAGACTTACAAAAGTACCATGCAACCATGGATTAACTATGTGCACTGATTACCATCTGTTTTTCTACACTGGTGTAATGATCCTCAGGACATCTATAGAAAAAATCCACGTGAAAAGTTAAACTTGCCAACCGGGGCAACTTTAACTACAAGATTTATGTATAATAAAACTATCTACTTAAACATACTAAGATGCAAGCTAATTTATGTGACTTATTTTAACAGCTGGTGCTAAGGCATGAATATCAACTGATATGAAACTGTACTAACAATGGGGCACCTTGGTGGCTCGGTCAGTTAAGCGTTCAACTCAGGTCACAATCTCATGGTTTGTGAGTTCCAGACCCACATGAGGCTCTGTGCTCACAGTGCAGGGCCTGCTTGGGATTCTCACTCTCTCTCTCTCTCTCTCCCCTCCCTGCTCACATGCTTGCTCGCTCTCTCTCTCTCTCTCTCTCTACCAAAAAGAAATAAATGCTAAAAAAAAAAAAAAAAACATTAACAATATTACTTTACTCTCTCAAGTACATATGATCATTCACTATTTAAGATCAGAAATAGTAGGCATAATCCTTCACTTTATGTTATAAAGAAGTATCCAAAACTAGGATGCCTAGAAAGACAAGTCCCAGAATAAAACCTCCATTCCAGCTTCTAGCGCTGGAAATACAAAAGAGCTGTCTTTAATGGCAATAATTCAAGAGGCCACAAGAGGGGGATATAACCCACCGACATTTGTTTTTGTGTCCTCTTCCTGCACGTGGTTCCCTATGCATTTCCTCATCTTCCTTTTAAATGTTCATTGCAGAGGAAAATGCGCTTGACAGAATCTGAAAACCAGGGTTCAAATTCCAGTTCTGTCTCCCACGGCTGACATAAACTTGATGAAGCAAATGACACTTAAATCATGAAAACACGCAAATGAAAGGTTTTTAGTTCAACAAATACTAAACACCTACTGATTTTGCCCTTTGTCTACCTCCTTTCCTCCTCTTCATGTTTTTCATCTTCCTCTTTCTCGCCTCCTAATCCTTAACTGTTCATAGTAAGGAACTTAAGTATATTTATTGAAAAGTATTATATCCTCTGTTAAAAACATGAATATTTTACATTCATTCTCTCATAAAAGGCAAAATCCAAAATATTCAAAGATGCTATGCAACCCCCAAAATACTACTTTTTGTTGGTGCCATTTTTCATTTATTATTTTATGTAGAATCCGTGACTTGCAAAGGAAAAAAAAAAATACCCTATTCTTGGTTTAAAGATGCAGGAGTCCACACACAGCATAAAAACTAAGTAATGATACACCATCGGCAATTTTATCAAAACAAAACAATAATGTAAGTCAACTTAATATAAAAATATCTCCATTTATAAAGCAAAGCTGTAGTTAACAATTAAATGACAGCATTCACTATAATCTTTACAAGGAACTACACAAAATATTCCACTTTGATGGTCACCACTCTTCTAAGAAAAAAATAGCAAGTATTGGCATTTCACTTTTAAATAAATGACTCAAGAGTTGTCATTGAAAAAAAAAAAATTAAAAAAAAAAAAAAAAAGGGCGCCTGGGTGGCGCAGTCGGTTAAGCGTCCGACTTCAGCCAGGTCACGATCTCGCGGTCCGTGAGTTCGAGCCCCGCGTCGGGCTCTGGGCTGATGGCTCAGAGCCTGGAGCCTGTTTCCGATTCTGTGTCTCCCTCTCTCTCTGCCCCTCCCCCGTTCATGCTCTGTCTCTCTCTGTCCCAAAAATAAATAAATAAACGTTGAAAAAAAAAATTTAAAAAAAAAAAAAAAAAAAAGAGTTGTCCAAAGTCTGTTTGCCCAGTAAGTGCACTGTGCCCCCCATACCTGTATGTTTTAATAGCATGTAGTTACAAAAATAGTCAAATTTCTATTTTATTATTTTTTTCGCCAAGTAACAAAAAATTTTAAGTTCCACACTAATTCCCCATTTTTTACATCACTGTTAAACAGTTTTCAAAAATTATATTACCTCTAAAATCACGAAGTATTTAATTGCAGGTTCCATATACCCTGGGTTCATTCCAATCCTCTTCAATTTTGAGGAAATATACGTACATTCCCTGTTCTCTTCAATTTTATTACTTGTTTTTTTGACAACAGCTGCTACCTTCCCCAACCAAGGCTTGACCACAGAAGTCAAGGCTTGTAAACAATATTTTAAAATATACATATATAACTGTAAATGCTGTGGGCAGCCTGCCTTCAAGATGATCCCCAATCTTGATTGCTGCCTCCTGACAGTCACACCCTTGTAGAATCCCACAGTGCATCATGGTTGGTCTGTGTGGTAAGAGAGTGATGGTACATCACTCTGTGGGATTAGAAAGGTTATGGCAGATAATGAGGCTTCTGTCTTGCATTCTCTCTTTCTCTCTCATCATGAGGAGCCCCATGGAAAAGCCCAAGATGAAGTGACTCTTCATGACAGCAACCTGTGCATGAGCTCAGAAGCGGTTCCTCCGTCCAGGATGAAAGCCTGACGGCAGCCTCATGAGAGACTCTAATAACAAGGCAGTTAGTTAAGCAGCTCTCAGATTCCTGACCTTCAGAAACTGTGACATAACAGAGATCTGTGGTTTAAAGTTGGTAAATTTTAGAGTAACTTATTAACGAAGCAACAGATAACTAATACAAATGCTTAAACAGGTTGATATTAACTGCTATGACCAAGCCTCTATGAATCAGATAAAGTGAAATCCTATCTGTTTATCTTAAGAGTTTGAGTTCTTACATACAACATTTCAGCAGCAGTGCCTTGAATAATTCAGCTATAAAACCCCTCCAACTTTATATATATATATATATATGGTTAGAACAAACCTTTTAGGATCCCCCCATTTCTTACAAAAATAAAACCATACAGTTACCTCCTCATACATGTTTTTACGAAACTCCAGGTCCTCAGTAAGGCTCTGACAGCGATTCTCTAAATCCACTTTAAGTAAAGTTTCATCTGCTAACTGTTTCTTGGCAGCAGCTAAGGAGGCTTCCAACTAATATAAGGGAAAAAAATTGATGAAAATCACACAGCGATTATTTAGTAATGAATTTAATAGACACCTATGGACTGAATCTAATCAAGTCTTAAAACTTCCATATCTCTTATCTTTATCTTCTCTTTTACCAATATATGAGAGTCTCTTATTACAACCTTTATCACAGAACTGTGTAGTCAACTGCTGGTCCCACCCAGAACGCCACACCAAAACCTCTCAGATCTGGTAACTGCCAACGAGTAATAGACATATACCGATGATTTTTGCCACTACTTTCATTTGTTTCCTGCGTGTGGAGCAGTGGTATGAGTTTTTCTTTTCCGATCTTACAGTTTGGTGCAATAACGAAAGAGGTTTTGAGAGTAAAAATAAGCATAAGCACAACAAAAACGAAGAAGAGCACCAGTAAGATCTGCATGACCCACAAGTGCAATGACTGAGAAGCGAAGATACTTTGTATGTCAGCTGCGTTAAGACTATCTTTCAGGTAAGCCACAAAAAAAATCACGATAAATTTTAAAAACAAAAAATATTTTCAAATTTAATTCAAAACTCAATCAATCAACCGAGTCGGATGGGGCAACTAAACTCCCAATATGGTTCAAAGGCAGAGTTTGCCTTACCTGGGCAATCTGATCCTTCAGATCCTCCAAATCTGCCTCTAAACTTTTTTTGTCACCAAGTGCAGTGGCCAGAGCTGCATCTTTAGAATTCAATGCTGCTTCATATTCTCGAAGCTTGATCTGGGCTCCATTAAGATCCGATTCCTTCTTAGCATAACTGTAAGACATTTAAAGGTACAAGATACCAAATTATACCCCTGACTTGAAGCCTTCCCCCTCCTTGCTGAAGGGCAAACAAAAGAAGATGCAGTTTAAATAAAGGCTGCCATAATCTACTAAAATTAGATGAGCAATTCAGGAGCACTGCATCTACAACTCTGGCGGATAACAACATTCTCTTTCAATGCCTTTCCTTCCATGATTACTAATGATTCTAGGTCAAAAAAGAAGTCCATAAGGCCATTGTTCCAGAATCTTGGCTGTCAGTAAGAACATATGCCCTTCTTGTTCTATAAGGACACTACATATTTCAATAAGAGAAGATGTTTTTGAAGAAATAGAAAAGTATTATATTAAAATACAATTAATTTGGGGTGCCTGGGTGGTTCAGTCGGTTAAGCAGCCGACTACGGCTCAGGTCATAATCTCAGAGTCAGTGGGTTTGAGCCCCGCACTGGGGTCTGTGCTGACAGCTCAGAGCCTGGAGCCTGCTTTGGATTCTGCGTCTCCCTCTCTCTGCCCCTCCCCCACTTGCACTCTGCCTCTGTCTCTCAAAAATGAATAAAACGCTAAAATAAATAAATAAAATAAAATTAGCATTAAATCCAAGACCCACAGGACACATAAATCAAGATATACAATGAGATTAAATAAATGAAAATGAAGTTATTTTAAAAAGCAGTTTTATGACCTGAAAATACATCATATAGAAATCTTTTAATTTACTTTTATTTGAAGTATAGTTGATACACAATGTATTAGTTTCTGGTGCTCAACACAATGATTTTGACATTTATATTCATTTACAAAATACTTATTACCATGATACATGCAGTTATCATCTGTCACCATAGAAAGTTGTTACATTATTATGGAGCACATTTCCTATACTGTACTGTACATATCCCCATGGCTTACTTATAACTCAAGTTTGTACCTCTTAATCCCCCTCACCTATTTTACCCAACCCCCATCCCCCTGGTAACCATATTGGTTCTCTATATCTGAGTCTGTTTCTGTTTTATTTTATGCAGACACTCCCTCAATATTACATAAGAACTAACTGATCCCAGGCTTGCAAACACTTTCCATTTCTTACAGAGGTGATTTTAAGATTTCCCTAACTTAGAAATAACGGCTTCCCTAATATCTCGAGGAAATACTATTTCAGTTTATACTATTAACCCTCCAAAATGAGATTTGAAATTTCTCTGTCTTCTATATTACATCACTTTTTCATTAAATGAAGTTCTATATTATAGAATTAAGGCTCCTTTGGATATATTTTGTCAAATAATTATATTTTAAAGGAAAGTATTTTTTTCATTCCAAACAATAATTATTAGGCACCAGGAAAGCCTCAAGACCAAAATTCTCCGTAACAATTCTTAATTAAACTGCTATTGTCGAAGAACGTTTCTACAACTGATGTTTGAGAATGGTCTAGAAGAGGAATCCTTAGTTAACAGGAATTTTTAAATTAATCTTATACTACTCAAATAAAATGGAAAAAAAAACCTGTCCAAAGTATTCATCTCTTACTCATTTGGTATCATAGAACAACAATTTTATATATAAAATCTCAGCAGTCCTTTCCCAGTAACTTTTTTCCTAAATTCTGTATTTTTAACAAACCACAAGATGGCATCCTTTCACTGATGTCTTGTTCAGGAGAGGGGAAAAATTAGTTGTTAAAAAGCAATCCCATACAGTCATTAATTTAAAACAAAAATGCTTAGTTCATACAACGGCCAGGTTCTAAAGCAGAGAATTCATTAGAACAGAATCAGTGTTCGTGAGGAGTTCTGTCCCACATAAATGAGCAGAGCTGGGCAGAAACACATGTCATAAAACATGATTTAAAACAAACTCATATTTTACAGATTATACAATATTCACAAAAAATACTGGCTTGCTTAACAATCACAAAAAATTCTACTACACTATCTTTGTGTGTGTGTGTGTGTGTGTGTGTGTGTGCATTAACACGTGGCTTATTTATTGCTGAGTGAGTGAATAAATTAAGGGGCTACAGACTGAGCCCACATTTAGGGCCTGGGGTTGGGTGGTGGCAGAGAGGGCCTTGGTAAGATTCAGGCTGGGCGTGGGGGCAATGGGCAGAAATTGGCCACAGGTTCTGAAAGACTGAGTCTTGAGAAGGGCAGGGAAGGGGTCTTACCCGGTAACTGACCAGGTCTGTAGTCTGGGGTCACAGCCTGTGAGACCAGCCCTCCCTGCCATGTGCCTTATCCTGTGGGGCCTGTGTGGTAGGGGACTGCCTTGTCCCAAGGGGCAAGGGGCTCCAAGGACAACCAGGGAGCAGGGGTGGGGCGTTGCAAGCTGACGTTTAGAAGCCTGGCCAAGAAGGAGCCTGTGAGGTCTGGCTAGAGGCAGGCCCAAGCTCCAAGTATCTCCCCACCCCCCAGTATCCAGTGTGTGTGTGTGGGGGGGGGGGGGGGGGGGTACTTAGGATTGGGAGAAGGAAAGCCTGTCTTTCACAAGCACGTGGCCCAGGCCAGGTTGCTAGAAGGACCAGAACTGAGTGTGGGTTTTATACTCACAGTATCTATATTAGGTATTATTAGGTACCAGTATCTAATATTTAAATCTCAGATCATTATGTAGTGCTTCCAAATGTGGTACCTCTTGGCAGGAAAGAGAACCTGTGCTTCCCAGAAACCAAACGGTCTACCAGAAAGGATACTGAATTTTTTTTTTTAATATGAAATTTATTGTCAAATTGGTTTCCATACAACACCCAATGCTCATCCCAACAGGTGCCCTTCTCAATACCCATCACCTACCCCCCCCACCCATTAACCCTCAGATTGTTCTCACTTTTTAAGAGTCTCTTATGGTTTGCCTCCCTCCCTCCCTCTCTTTTTTTTTTCCTTCCCCTCCCCCATGGTCTTCTGTTGAGTTTCTCAGGATCCACGTAAGAGTGAAAACATATGGTATCTGTCTTTCTCTGTATGGCTTATTTCACTTAGCATCACACTCTCCAGTTCCATCCACATTGCTACAAAGGGCCATATTTCATTCTTTCTCATTGCCACGTAGTATTCCATTATGTATATAAACCACAATTTCTTTATCCATTCATCAGTTGATGGACATTTCAGCTCTTTCCATCATTTGGCTATTGTTGAGAGTGCTGCTATAAACATTGGGGTACAAGTGCCCCTATGCATCAGTACTCCTGTATCCCTTGGGTAAATTCCTAGCAGTGCTATTGCTGGGTCATAGGGTAGGTCTATTTTTAATGTTTTGAGGAACCTCCACACTGTTTTCCAGAGTGGCTGCACCAGTTTGCATTCCCACCAACAGTGCAAGAGGGTTCCCGTTTCTCCACATCCTCGCCAGCATCTATAGTCTCCTGATTTGTTCATTTTAGCCACTCTGACTGGCGTGAGGTGGTATCTGAGTGTGGTTTTGATTTGTATTTTCCTGATGAGGAGCAACATTGAGCATCTTTTCATGTGCCTTTTGGCCATCCAGATGTCTTCTTTAGAGAAGTGTCTATTCATGTCTTCTGCCCATTTCTTCACTGGATCATTTGTTTTTCGGGTGTGGAGTTTGGTGACCTCTTTATAGATTTTGGGTGCTAGCTCTTTGTCCGCTATGTCATTTGCAAGTATCTTTTCCCATTCTGTCGGTTGCCTTTTAGTTTTGTTGGTTGTTTCCTTTGCTGTGCAGAAGCTTTTTATCTTCATGAGGTCCTAATAGTTCATTTTTCCTTTTAATTCCCTTGCCTTGGGAGATGTGTCAAGTAAGAAATTGCTGCTGCTGAGGTGAAAGAGATTTTTTCCTGCTTTCTCCTCTAGGGTTTTGATGGTTTCCTGTCTCACATTCAGGTCCTTTATCCATTTTGAGTTTATTTTTGTGAATGGTGTGAGAAAGTCGTCTAGTTTCATTCTTCTGCATATTGCTGTCCAGTTCTCCCAGCACCATTTGTTAAAGAGACTGTCTGTTTTCCATTGGATATTCTTTCCTGCTTTGTCAAAGATGAGTTGGCCATACTTTTGTGGGTCCAATTCTGGAGTCTCTATTCTATTCCACTGGTCTGTGTGTCTGTTTTTGTGCCAGAAAGGATACTGAATTTTAAAAATCACACCCATTTTATAAGCTATGGCATGTTCTATTTGATTTCACTGATTTAATGGATAATGAAACATGCACATTTCCAAATTCAGAATGTTACAGTGTAAATGACAGAAACCGTGCAACATCTTGAAAAGTACAGGAAATCCAAGAAGTCAAAAGTAAGATGGTGCACTAGTATAGGACTAGAATTTGGTGAATTCTGCAACAACAATCAAGACCAGAGTGGTGGAGTAAAGCGGATGCATGAGAGGAGGATATACTGATGTGTGGTACCTTGAGCCACCCAATGGTACCAGCCGAAACTTGGTGCCAAGTTCTTAGCTGCTTATACCATTGCCAATCTGTAAAAATATAAATTATTCCATTACAAATTCTTTCTTAAAGCTCTGTCATATTAGTAATTAGGCAGAAAAGAAGTCAGAAGTTGAAAATGTGCTTAAAATTACAAATAAAAGCTTTATGTGCCCAGGTACAAGATGGAAAAGGAAGAGAGTTAAATAACTGCACCTTGCACCTATTTTATATTACCCTTTCCATACAAACCCGTATTTGTGGATGTACTCGGCTACTTCAACAGAATGAAACTCTTTCACGGCAAGGGCCATGACTTACTACCCTCTAACTTCTACACAATCTGTAGATAATGACTGTTTTGGTAATTCTTAAAAGAAATTCCCCCATACAGTCCCCAGAAAAACTCACTCTGCTTTTTCCCACTATATAAAAATACCATGTTTTTTCCTAGAAGGAAAAAATAACTGTGATACTTCTATCATCTCTACAATTCACATTACCAGAGGCCCTCCCTATCCCCTTGCCAATTTCCTAGGCTGGATGTATCATAAGAAAATTATTAAGATCACATGCAATTTTCCATCTAATAAGCTATGAATCAATGAGTTTTACCTAGCACATAAGCTGCCAATACCAAGGACACATGGGAGCTGTGCAGAAAGCACATAATCTTGTGACAGTTTTCTAACTGCATTGTTATTTTTCACTCATTACAAAGGACACAGGAAGTCTTGATCTAATTATCAGTGCTTGGTCAAATTACAAAAACCCGTGGAACTGACATCCTAAAACATAACACATTAATTGACTATAGCCACCACCTAAGCATAGAGTAGCATCTGACGCTACCCCGGAATGAACAGCAACTGAGACAGGAGACCAAAGTTACCAGAAGCTATCGCTTAAGGGTATGGTGGGCATTTTTCTTTGACAATATTTTACTATTGTTTATTTTTGAGAGAGAAAGACAGAGTGTGGGTGGGGGAGGGGCAGAGAGATAGGGAGACACAGAATCCAAAGGAGGCTCCAGGCTCTGAGCTGTCAGCGCAGAACTCAACACGGGGCTCGAACCCATGAACCATTGAGATCATGACCTGAGCTCAAGTTGGACACTTAATCAATGAGCCACCCAGACGCCCCTCTTTGACAGTATTTCCTAACTGGATCTCTTCATAGTTGCTGACCTACCCTAAGTTATTCCCCACCTCCAGATAAGGAGACTTTCCTGTGTTTTCATTTACATTCATTCAGCATGTGAATCTACCACTAGAAATATGCACACTGCTAAACATTAAGTCAGAAAACATGCTCGTTTACAGCAGATGCTTACAGATGAACCAAAACTCCAAATGCAGCCCAGAAAACCTTTATAAAATGTAGTTGACACCCCATCGTAATTAAGTACTGCTTCCCTCAGGGGCGCCTGGGTGGCTCAGTCAGGTAAGCGTCCGATTCTTGATTTCAGCTCAGGTCATGATCTCATGGTTCCTAAGATCGAGCCCTGTGTTGGGCTGTGCACGGACGGCACAGAGCCTGCTTGGAATTCTCTCTCTGCCCCTACCCTGCCAGTTCACTCTCTCTCAAAATAAATAAAATAAACTTTAAAAAAAATTGCTTCCCTTAATAAAAATAATATGAATAAAACGAAAGCTTTCATTTCAAGAAAACTTGAATTTCACCAGGCATAACAAGTAACCAGGTCCAATCAAATATATGACCATTAAATAATCAGCTTGACAGGAGACACCTACATTCCTGTTAACATCCTATAGCAATGGCTCAAGAGTAACAGACATAGTTTCAATGATACAGCATGGATATACTTTCCCAAGAGAACCTAGTACCATTAACTTTTGGGAACCAGCCCTACAATCTCCTGGGGTCTATCTGACTAACCTGAATGCAACTGCTTACTTGCCACTTTCGGAATTACTCCTGATCACCTTCTACTTACCAACAACACCACTGTACTTCACTGCTTTCACCATCTTGGTTTTTCATCCTACCACCTCTTTGACCTTGACTTGTCTTAGGATCATAATTTCAAACCTAGCTTCTGCACTGAATTACTGGCTCTGGAACTCAGTGCTTGAACTTGCTTCGATGTCTGCACTACCCTTTCCATTTGGAAGATTCAAGTCTCCTACTGAAGTATCCTTCATTTTGTCTAAGTGAACCCAACTCCGACAACCTCCACCAATAAAGAAATGGGAGATTCAAAAATGCACTTGAGGTGTGCCTGGGTGGCTCAGTTGGTTAAGCATTCAACTCTTGATTTTGGCTCAGGTCATGATCTCATGATTCGTGAGCTTGAGCCCCACATCGGGCTCTGTGCAAACATGGAACCTGCTTAGGATTCTTTCTCTCCCCTTCTTTGGTTCAAGCTCACACTCTCTCTCTCTCAAAACAAATATATAAACTTAAAAAAAAGTTTTTTATTTAAAAAATAAAATGCACTCAATTACAGAATCACTAGAAAATGAATGTTCAAGGTAGCTCTTAGGGGAAATACATCATTACTAGGTAATAAATGTAGAGCACTTTTTAAATAAAGTCATACTACATACACAGAACACACAGAAAGTGACTGAAGACCTAATAAGCATATGACAGTAACTATTTGAAAATGAATTAATATAATTAACCACTTAAACAGTAACAAAGAACTAGTGTAAAACAGAAACCAAGAAGTAAACTTAGAGGGACACACACTTAGAACATAATCTGAAACTCATTACACAACAGTTTAATTAGATAATGGCAAATTATTGCCCTTCTGTTAACATTTTGTTGGTCACACAGGTCAGTTTGTATCACAAATGCTCAGCTAAATGAATTGTCTAGTTTGGCCAGTAGCACAACTACAAAAAAAATCTTGGAGCTCAACTTTTTTTTTTTTTTTTTTTTTTTTTTTTAATTTTAAGTAAGCTCCACATGAGGTTTGAACTCAAGACCCTGAGATTAAGTTACATGCTCTACTGACCCAGCCAGCCAAGCACCCACCCTGGAGCTCAGCTTCTCTGTATCACCTACAATGTATCTGTGAACAAAGAATCTGTGTTAGTTTTCAGGATAGGAACTATACACATGCTTTGCTTCGGTTTGGTTTCCTTCTGTCACAAGTGCCGTAATTTTCAATGTATTTTCTCAAAAAAGCCCTTTTGCCCTTGTTCTTTGATTTTCATATATAGAGTATATATGGGTACAAAGAGTTCCATTAAGCAATTCAAAATAAGAGACACAAATTATAGATGGTCTCTCAGTTGTTCTAATAATTACATACCTAGAAAGGTATGTAGTTTCTGTATGTATGTAAGAAAGTAAGTAAATAAATAAAGTTTCTGGATATTAAATGTCATTTCCATGAAATTCACCAAAGATTATTATGCTGCATATAACCAAGCATGGACAAGGGCAAAAATTTGTGTTCAATAAATACTGAGAGACTTAAGAATATAGAATTGTAAAAGCTCTAACTTTGACAAACAAAACAAAAAACTAGACCAGGAATATTCATGCTTCTAAATAAAAAATAGAAATACAAGTATGTGGGGTTTTTTATTACTACTTTAACAGGTCAGGCAAAAGAATAGTGTAAGGAAACCAAAAATAGACCACTCTCAAGTCAGTTTTAAAATCCATTCATAATATTCTACAGCAAAATACTATGCAACTCTAGTTTCTTAGATCACTTCTTAGCAATTGGGAGAAGCCCTTAAAGATTGTCAGGTTCATCTTATAGAAAAATAGACGCTCGGGGTGCCTGGGTGGCGCAGTCGGTTAAGCGTCCGACTTCAGCCAGGTCACGATCTCGCGTTCCGTGAGTTCGAGCCCCGCGTCAGGCTCTGGGCTGGTGGCTCAGAGCCTGGAGCCTGTTTCCAATTCTGTGTCTCCCTCTCTCTCTGCCCCTCCCCTGTTCATGCTCTGTCTCTCTCTGTCCCAAAAATAAATAAATGTTGAAAAAAAAAATTAAAAAAAAAAAAAAAAGAAAGAAAAATAGACGCTCGAGGCACCTGGGTGGCTCAGTCGGTTAAGTGTCTGACTTCGGCTCAGGTCATGACCTCAGGGTTCATGGGTTCAAGCCCCACAGTAAGCTCTGTGTTAACAGCCTGGAGCCTGCTTTAGAGTCTCTCTCTCTCTCTCTCTCTCTCTCTCTCTCTCTCTCTGCCCCTGTCTGCTTGCACTCTGTCTCTCTCTCAAAAATAAAAACATTAAAATATTTTTTTTGAAGAACAGACACAACAAACAGATTGAAAATTTTCCCTAATGCACGTATTGTGATACCCTAGATAGAAATGAGATGATAAAAAAAAAAATGAAAAATGAACACAAGAAATCCATGCCAATGACACCCCTTCTCTGTCCAGCTGCCTTTCTTAACTCAGCACTCAGCACTAACATTTCACTTCAGGACCATTCTTATTTAGAAAAAACAAATAAATGACAGAGGGTGAAATGGAAAAGCTATTTCGTTTTTCACCTACAGCCAGATAACCTAACAGAAACCATTCTATATAAACTGTTATTTCTAACATAACCACAAAGCAAGGATTTTAAATCCCCCAGAAGAGACCTACTCTACACGGACAGCCAGGCCAAGTATGGCCAGCTGTTTGAGCCCTGTGCTGGGATACACCGTAAACTTCTGACAGTTGTCTGATGGCAGCTGGACACCACTCCACACGACAGCAATTATTCAAGTGACTATCAGTGCAACTTCTGAGGCTCTCTTCACACCTGGAGTTCAAAATGAACATGGCCTTTACCATCTATCTAACCATGGTCTAGGCTTTTTAAGAAAAAATAAACTTCCCTTTGAATTTAAGGTAAGGATTATTAATATACCCAAACACAAACCTTGTCTTTAGTTAAACTAATCTATTTCAAATAACAATGTACTCAAAACGCTGTTAAATAAGCATTTGCTCCAATATTCATTCACCAGCTTCAATTCTGTCCCCAAAGTATCTTCCTTTCCAAAGGAAAAAGGAATGTGATCAACAGTAGTTTTACCGAGGAAAATAAATGAATTCCTCTGCAATTAAGCTCAATGTAATACACAAAATCTCTAGAAAGTCATATGACCACAATTTCCATTAAAGAGGGTCTCCTCTGGCACAAGTAAAAGGACTAAGATGATTCTGTACAAGCCCAAAGGTTGAAATTAATATTTTTTTGTGGGAGTAAAATTCTGCTATTCAATAAGCTGAGCAGTCAACAAATTAGCAGCAATCCAATCACAATCAGGCAAAACCTAATTGAAATTAGATTATAATTAGGAAAAATACCAAATAAGACTCAAACTGGACCTCACATCTATTTCTTCGAACGAAAGAGAGTCACATAGTTACTTCTGTGCTTGCTTATAGCACAGACTTAGACCTTAAATCCTAACAAAAAATGACTTATTAAGGAAAAAAAAAAAAAAAAACCAGTAACCGCCACTGTGTGCCTGACCATTTATCAGAGGGCTTGGAAACCAGCAGTGAACAAAATATAACAAGTCCCTGCTCTTATGGAAGGTATTTTCTGGTAGGTAGAGGCACACAGTAAACACATTTATATATGGCAGAGGTAATCAATACTTTGAAGGAAATTAAATCAGAAAAACAAGTTAGAAATTACTAGTATGACTACTTTACTGCTCCTCTATGGGTTTCACACAACCCAATCTTGTAGGAAAATAGCCTCCTGAGAAAATGGTAATCATTAAGTCAATAATTATCTTAGGAGAGCCTAGAGGGTACTGGAAAAATGTACTGATACAACAGGAAACAAAGTCAGACACTAACCCTGTCCACAAAGAGACTCCATTCTCATGAGGGAATCAATCAATCATATAGAATTGTCTTAACACATCAAATTTGTCGGCAGCCTTCTTGATACACAGCGCTCCAAGAGTACATGATACAACTTCAGGGTAAAAATGTCACATTAAACAGGACTCCCGAAACTTCTGGGTTAAAACATCACATTACACATGACTCCAGAAACCCAATTAAAACAAGCAAAGGCACAAATTCACAATGACAAAGGCAAAGGGAAAATGACAAAATCTTGGAAGCTGAACATGGATGGGTAAGTGAAAACGAGCTTAGCCAACACAAGAGTGCTGAATCCTAAGCCAGGCACAGGGATATCTGAGAAGTAACCTACTTTATACTGCAGATGTTGTTGATAACAAGAGATACCCTGGTAACTCCGAAGTACAACTAGCTGACAATCTATTACAAAGCAAAGCAAATAACCACTCCATACCACACTCCTGGGTCAATGGACCCTCATCCACCGTGGCAAAGATGAAAGATCTCCTCTCTGAGGAGAGTGGGGCAGATTCCTAGACCTGGTAGTTACACAACACACCTGAAGGCAGCAGTACCACACAGAGGGTACAGTGGACTCTCCAGACACCGAACCCGCTCTCAGCCTCTCTCAGCTTACAGCAGGCTGGGCAGCAAAGCCCAAGGAAGACTTGAAAACATGACAGTGGGTATTCCCAGTGACGTGATCCTGCCCTATCACCCCCGGGAAGCTTGGCCAAGAAGCCCCACTTATGCACACAGCTTTCTATCAGCTTCTGAGAAACACTTCTGAATATAAAGGGACATACAACAGTCATCAGACAACTGAGAAAAACTCTCACGTGGATTAACTCACCCAACGTCTGTTCCATCCTCCTAGTTGTGCTTTCCTCAACTGGAAAGGTAAAAATTACATTTTCCAGAATGCCTAGACGCTAGGATATGGGAGGAAAATGAGGAACTCTAATGCACCTGTAAGGAGTATGGAAGAAGGAAGTACCACAGGACCACCTTCTTGGTCCGTGTGGCAATTTTCCTGCTGAAAACCAATCATTACAACCTGAAGTTCTCCTGTCCTTATGTCAATAACACACACATTAATCGAGCTTTGGAGTGAAATTTAAAATCAGAAACTGAATCCTCCAATTTTGTTTTTTGTCAAGACTGTTTTGGCTACTCTGGGTACCACAAATTTCTGTATGAATTTTAGGCTTAACTTGTCAACGTCTGCAAAAAGGCAGCTGTGACTTTGATAGAGATTGCACTGAATCTGCAGGTCAATTTGAGGAGAAATGGCACCTTAACATCTTCCAATCCATAAACATGGGATATCTTTCCATTTATGTAGGTCTTCTTTCATTTATAGTTTTCAGTGTACAAATCTTAGACTTCTGTTCAATTTATTCCTATGTAATTCATTCCCTCTGATGCTGCTAAAAATGGAGTTTTCTTACCTTCATTTTTAGACTGCTCATTCTTCATGGCTAATGTACAGAAATATACTTGAGTTCTGTATATTGCTCCCATGTCGTAAACTTTGTTGAACTTACTAGCTCTCAAGAGTTTTGCTTTGTTTTTTTTATTAAATTCCTTAGGATCGCCTATGAAAGCATGGCACCTGCAAATAGAAACAGTTTTACCACTCCGTTCCTAATGTGGATGCCTTTTACTTCTTTTTCTTGCCTAATCGCCCTGGCTAGAACGCCCGGTACACTGGTAATGTTAACAAGTAGTGACAGTGGGCGACCTTGTCCTGTTCCTGGTCTTAGGAAGAAAGCAACCAGTCTTGACCATCCAGTATATTAGCTGTAAATTTTTCATAGATACTCTTCATCAGGTTAAGAAGCTCCCTTTTATTCCTCATTCGAATATTTTTACAATGAAAGAGCAGTGTACTTTGTCAAATATTTCTTATGCATCTAGTGAGAGGGTTTTTGCCCTTCATTCTATTAATATGGTTTATTACATTATAGACTTTCACAGACTGAACCAACCTTGCATTCCCAATATAAAACCCACGTGATGAGGGGACCCGGGTGGGGTCAGGGTACCTAAGCACCAGCTCAGGTCTTGATCTCAGGGTTGGGAGTTCAAGCCCTGCATTGGGGCCCACGCTGGTCATGGAGCCTACTTTAAAAAATAAAACAAAACCAAAAAGTAAAAAAATCCACATGGAGATAGTATATAGTCCTTTTACATGTTGGTATGTTTGGTTTGCTAGTATTTGGTCAGGAATTTTTGCACCTATATTCGTAAGAGACATTGGTATGTGACGTTTTTCTGGTCTGAAGTTTTTCCAAAACAGTGTCCCAATGTCCATCTCCAGTTTGCTAGATGTCATGGGGCAGGTGTTTGCAGCAACAGCAGTGGCAGCTTCCTGGTCCTGAACTGGAGCTATAAACTGTTTTTTGTTTTTTTTTAATTCAGTGGCTTCAATGGTGCCTGAGACATAAAAGCTCCCCAATCTACAGTGTTCTAGCCATCATCCTAGCTCTCTAACGCTTTTAATAATTTTTTCTAACCACCTGCATCCCATATCGTTTTCTTTTCTGCTTAAAATATCTAGTGGATTCCATTTCCTGCAGTGAGACACAAAGACCTAAATAAACAGAAAAAGAAATTAACTTGGAGCAAACAAAAACTGTGAAGGAAAAGAGAGTTCTTAAAAGGTAAGAGGAAGTACTGCACCTACGAAATGTAAACAAGATCAAGATACTATAAGGAAACATCGAGACAGTAAAAAGAAGCTATTAGAAATTTAAAACAGGACAGCAAAAACTGGAAGGTAAAATGGAGAATATCTACCAGAGAAAAAAAAGTTTTAAATGAGAAAACTAAAAATTTAAGAAGTCCAACATCTGAATCACATGAGTCTCAGAAAGTATAAAATAGGAGAAAACCATGAATAAAAGAATGTGTTGTTTATATATTTATTTTGAGAGAGAAAGAGAGAGAGAGAGAGAGAGAGAGAGAGAGAGAGAGAGAGAGAATCCTAAGCAGGCTCCGCACTGTTAGTGCCAGAGGCCCATGTGGGGCTCAATCTTACAAACCATGAGATCATGACCTGAGCCGAGATTAAGGGTCAGATGTCAACCCACAGAGCCACTCGTCACCTGAAATAATTTTTTAAAGTTGCCAAGGACTGAAAGACATGAATTTCCAGACTGAAAAACTATCACCACATGACCAGCACAATGGAAGGAAAAGAGATGCACACCAAGGGACATTCTTAAGAAACTTCAGAACTGGACCAAAAAAGGATACTATAGGCTTTTAAATTTTTCACTCATAGTGCTTCTTAGCAACAACAAAAGCAAACTATAAAGCATGACTTCAAAATCCTAGGAAATATGCTTTACAACTTAGAATTCTATAGCCAAACTATCCATGCTGATGTGACATAACTAGCCATAGAGAAGAGCATAAGCCTCCAAACGTTATTTCTTCAATAACATAAAGCTAATTTAAAAAAAAAAAAAACTCAGGGCGCCTGGGTGGCTCAGTCGGTTAAGCGGCCAACTTCAACTCAGGTCATGATTTCGCGGTCCGTGAGTTCGAGCCCCGCGTCGGACTCTGGGCTGACGGCTCAGAGCCTGGAGCCTGTTTCCGATTCTGTGTCTCCCTCTCTCTGACCCTCCCCCGTTCATGCTCTGTCTCTCTCTGTCTCAAAAATAAACGTTAAAAAAAAAAAATTAAAAAAAAAACTCATGATTCCAAATGACTTGATGTTTTAAGAGTTAGTATCAAGTCTTTCTATATAATTAGATAAAACTAAGTGGGAAAAAATGCCATTTCCATAAGTAAACAAAAGATGGTATAGGGAAGAAAAACTAATGACTACTGAGTTCTGTGGGAGATTATGTCCATAGTACGTCCAGGCATTTCTGCCATAACACAACATATGTGTTCCTGAAAACCCTTCCACTAACAGATCAAATGGAAACATAAAGTTGGAACAATCCTCTCAAAACCTATGCAGTTTTGTAACAAGAGCACTAGCAATAATAATATAAAACTAGTAGCTCAGGAAATGACTTGGACAACCCAGGCAGAGAGTTGTGTGGCTATAACTACCTCAAGAGATACTTATAAATGCACAAGAGTGGTCATGCAGGCTTGCAGGAATTGAGACGAGACAGAAAGAAGTAGAGCTCTGAACATACCAAAGGGAATGTACCTGTTTGGGAGAGGGAATCCTGGGAGCAGCACTCATGTTTAATCTTCTTCAAAAAAAGGTGAAAAGCAGAAACAGACTCATAAATGCAGAGAACAAAGAGATGGTTGCCAGAGGGGAGGGGCGTGGGCAAAATAGTTGAAGGGGAGAGGAAAATACAGGCGTCCAGTTACCTAATGAATAAGTCACAAGGATAAACGCACAGTACAGGGAATACAGTCACTGGTATTGTAACAGAGTTGTACAATGGTATTCAAGTAGAGTCATACCTTAACAGACAGCAGCTACACTTGTGGTGAGCACAGGGTAAGTACACAAGTATGGAATCACTATGTTGTATACCTGAACCTAATGTAACAGTGTGTCAACTACATTTCGATTAAAAAATAATAAAACTAAAATAACACACAGCTGAAAGTGCAACTGAAGGCTTTCTCTACCTCTAAATTCTACTCTTGGTTCCTTTACTAGGAAAAGTCACATATAAAGCAATACAACCTCCAATTACAGTAATATCATTTCTCGATTTAAAAGCCAAATATGAGCTAATTGGTGTTAAAGAAGCATCTGTAGCACCACAATGAATTAATACTTTAAATACCAAAAAACTGATCTAAATCGGTCCAAAATATAATGTACGAGGCCAGTCACAGGAAGAAAATGTGTTATGGAGAACACAATGAAGAACTCAATTCCCCATCTTTCAAAGCACAAAATCAATAATATCATTTAGGTAAAAATTCCAAATGAGCAGTGAAAATAGTTGAAGGTAATTTCTTTTTATGAGAAGCCTTGGGAGAATCCTTGGAGTCCTTAAATTATATACACACATACACCCTGCTGTATAGTCCTGGGTTGTTTTTTGCTTTGTTTTTTTCTTTTTTCCCAAGACTCAAATTGAAAACATCTGATAGTCAGGAAGGACTTCCCTAAAAAATGGATGCAGTGGACATCAGAGAGATGAGACGTTAACCCAAGGACAAGAGAAGTCCAGACAAGGAAATCACTTTTGCAAAGGACCTATTAACAGGGAGCGTAGTAAACAAGGTTGAATAAAGGACTTCAGAGTGAGGAGAGAGAGCAAGACCAAGTATGGTGGGAGATACAGCTGGAGTCAGAAAGCAGCCAGCTCGTGCAGAGAAGTCTGAGGTAGGATGACCATCTTGTCCCAGTTTGCAAAGGGCAAGTTCCATTCATGCCAGTTGTCCCAGCATAATTTATACCTCCCTCTTTCACATACAAAAGCATCCCTGTTTGGATGCTAAATTATATGGTCACCCTGCAATTAGGCAATACTGAGGGTCTTAGTCTTTATCCTAGAAGTTACTAAAGTGTTTTAGGCAAAGTGGGTTAAGTGCATTATCTTAGAGGGTAAGTGTTCTGGTCTCCTATCCAATGTTTTGTGATACAAAGTTGAAATGAGAATCTATTTTTTTCTTTTTTTGATGTTTTTATTATTTTATTTCTGAGAGCGGTGCAAGCAAGAGAGGGGCAGACACAAGAATATGAAGCAGGCTCCGGGCTCTGAGCTGTCAGCACAGAGCCCGACGCGGGACTTGAACTCATGAACCATGAGATCATGACCTGAGCTGAAGGTGGACGCTTAACCAACTGAGCCACCCAGGTGCCCTGAGAATCTACTTTAAATAAAACTTTAAAAATGTCTTCTCTTCACAGCCAACATTCTTATACAAGTAATCTCACAATCTTTCTTCCCACTCCTTCCTTCATTACAGCCCATGGCTTTGATCCCACTGCCAAAGTTACTAGCATTATGCACTCCTCACAATCAACAATAATCTGCCAGCCACCAAACGTAATAAATAACTTTTAGGACTTATCTAACCAAAACTGTCCTAGCATTGCTTTATAAATCTCTGTCCCATGACTCAACTCTTGTCCTGCTTCTCTGGCTATTGCTTACCATCTCCACTTTTCCTTTTTCTACCCAGTCCGCATATGAAGATGTTTTCCACGTCTTTGCCCGTCCTCTCTTTTGTCTTTATCCCCAAATATCAGCCCTGCTCCTGCAACTGTATCTCCATTCAAAGTCTCTCCATAGAGCTCCAGGCAAGTACTCTAGATTGCCATGTGACATCTCCACCTAGAAGTCCAACAAACACCACTAATTCACACTAACCTTGAGTAGGTTCTCTAAACCAGTCCCCTATCCATCAAGGTCTAAAAGCAACACTTCCCCCAGGCACCCATGCATGGAAGCAGGGTCACCCTCAACTCTTCTCCTGACTCTCTCATGCTTAGTATCTCTTAAATCCCCTTTCTATCCTTTCCCACTGCCTACCTGAGCTCAGGGCCTGCCTCAAGTGTTCTTACCTGGGTTTTATCTGTACTCTTTGTTTCCTCCACAGAATGGCCAGACCATTCTTCTGTTCATGTCACTTTTCTACCTGAAATTCTTGAGGCTCATTTCCTAAAATCCAACCGCCCTCTACGACATACGTGCATGCACGCACACACGCACGTGTGCAGGTCTAGTTAGAGGAAACTAACTGCCATTTGGGTAACCACCCTCTCCTAATGCTTTCCAGCCAACTCCTAGTTACTTACCTCCCAACATTCAGCCCAGTTCCCTGGCGATATCTTTCAAAACTTCAGAAGGCTCCTGTCTGCCTTAGTCTTTTCTTCCACAGCACCATGTAGATACTGCTATCATAACACTTATTACACTGTATTAATGTACCACATTAACAGTTCACAATAGCATAGTGTTTGTTTTCTGCTTTGCCCATGAGACTGTCAACAACTTGGTAACAAGAACTAAGCATCCCATCTATTCGCGGCATCTGGTTCAAGGCCTGGCATATAGTATTATTTCCACAAATGTGTGAATAAAAAATGAAAAGAACATTTCTCAAAAAAATTCAAAAAAACAATATTTCTCTCATGAGTATTAAAGACTTAAGAGATTTTAATTCCTCTTAAAATTATTATTAAGGCATAGAGTAAAGTAGGAAAGTAGCTTTCTAAGAAGGAAGATAAAAGAAGTCTTTTTCAGTAATTCATCTTCACCCTTTCCTCATGAGCGAAGGAAGCCCTCAGTATTTCCAACAGCTGCTTCCATTACTGCACCCTCCTGACAAATCCACAATCACCTCCAGGGAGCTATGAACTATCACTGTGAAAAACACACATCCAGTACCATCTGCAAAAGTAACAACCAAATGGACCTGAAAATCAGCCGTCCTATGTAAGATTTCAAGTCCCAACCCAATGATAGTGCATGATGAGCCTGCTTCAGGCAGAGAAACCAAAATCACACCTGCAAAACAGCAATGATGTAAGGATTACAAGAAATGACACGGGGGGGCGGGGGGGGGGGGCTGGCTGGCTCAGACGGTAGAGCGTGCAACTCTATCTTGGAGTTGAGTTCAAGCCCAACGTTGGCCAAAGAGCTTACTTAAAAATGAATACATAAATGATCCATGTAAAAACTCTCTGACAACGCTGTAACACAGAGCTCAGACCTAGTCTAGCTCTACCACTAATCTGCTAAATTCTCTTAGCCTGAAGTTTCCTCACTCATCAAACAGGGTTATCACACGGCTTAAAAGACAGTGCATCTAGCAGAGTGCGTGGCAAACATGTTAAGCTCGAAATGAATCTTAGCACCTTCTGTCCTGTATCTTTGATAAGTACTTTAATCTAGCTCTCAGTTTCTGCATCCACAAATCAAGTTGGTTAGACTGCATGATCCAAGACCCCTTCCAGCACCAAAAGGGCTCTGATTTGATCTGTGATTAATAAATGTAGATGCAGTGAAGGCAAAAAATTATATTTAAAAAGGACCAACTAAACAGATTAGCTAAGGAAAACATCATTTATCATCTAGTCATACACCAAAAATATCAGCAGAAACCTAAGATTATAACCTAAGTTTCAATCAGTTTATGCCTTTATACCAGCAATATGACCCTAACAATATAAAAATGATCAAGAACTAGAAAGATTCCAAAATTAAAATAAATTCCTCAGACACTCATCTGTTGCTGGTAGCATCAAAAATTGGCAAAATTGTCATTTCTTCATCCAGTGGTTAACATTTAACCAGTCAATTAGTTAACATTTAACCATTAAGTTAACCAGAGGAAAAAACCTGTTAACTGTCAGCAAGAGAAGATAAACATGGCCCTCTAACCATCTCGGAGAAACTGGGGACATACAGTCACTGAGAAGTACACATGCTTGGTCACAGCAAGCTAAGTGACCAATAAAAGTTATCAGTGTAGCTTTAAAATGTGTTAAATGATAGTATAGTACATTAGCTGATGTGAGAAGATAATCACAAAACAGTGCTGCATGAAAAAAGGTTACATATCAGTATTCAACAGGAATCATTTTTTGTTAACAATATGCTTATTAATAGGAAAACTTCAGAGTTCTTTTTTACGGAACTAAGGATGATTTTTACTTTCTTCTTGGTGTTTACCTGTATTTTTTAATTTCCCGTAACAAACATAATTTTTGTGTAATAAGAAAGCTTTTTTTTTTTAATTCCCGAAATATAACAGCCAACACACAATCCCTTATCACAGAAGTACAGTGAAAAAAAGAAGTTAAAAACCCTGATTAGGAAACTTCCTTAGACCCCAATAATAATTGGGAACTTCAGTTACGCTCCCATCACTCAAGTAATGCCTCAGCCTCAATCTCACTATTTGTGCATGGAACAGACCTACACTGAAGATACAAAATTCTGAAGATCTGTAACTCAGACATAACAGAGGTGATGTCATCTAAACAAATTAAAGGACAAACATTAATAGATTGTGCTGGCAGGAGGGGGGCGCGGGTGGGAAGAATCGGGGCACCTGGGTGGCTCAGTCGGTTGGGCAACCAACTTCACCCATGTACATGATCTCACAGATCGTGGGTTTGAGCCCGGGATCGGGCTCTGTGTTGACAGCTCAGAGCCTGGAGCCTTTTCAGATTCTGTGTCTCCCTCCCTCTCTCTCTGCCCCTCTCCCACTCACGTTCTGTCTGTCTTCAAAAATAAACATTAAAATTAAAAAAAAAAATCAACAGCATATTTTTTTACTGCTTTATCTTTCATCCTGTGTTTACTTTCTTGAATCTGGGTACACTAAAAGATTACCTAGTTTATAGGATTAAACCTAAGGATTAAATTCCAACAACTCTAAAAGATATCCTGCTCTACCAGACATCCTTTGAAAGCATAGGAAGGAAGTGTTATGACAGTTTAATTACCTAGGATCTGCTTCCTAGATTTTGACACCAATTCTAGGGGTTTCGTCCTTCCAAGTATTTCCCTGAAAATTAAGTTTAGCATGCAGTTTTATAGCTCTTATATTAAGGCCGGGGTGTTGCCATCAACTTGCTTCTACCAGAGCAAAATTAGGACATAACCGAAAGACGAGGCAATACATGTGATGAAGGTTTTTGTTTTTAAATTAATCATCCTATGTCCAAAGAAAATTCCCTAAAGCAGGTTAGCATTTATTATTTTAAGTTTGAAAACTGAATACGAATGTTAGAACAACCCTGCTGATGTTGTTTAGTCTGTGCACCTTCCCTAAATGTCATTCTGTGACTAAAATAGGTAGAAAGCCAACAAAGGAAGTATATATATGCACTAAGTCCAAATTTATAGTAAATCCCAACCCCTTTCACCACTAGGAAAGTAACAGGAAAAATTATTTTATCATATTTGCATTTCAGTACTCTTTAAAAGTGCTAAAATTTTAGCAACTTTCCTTGGTAAATTATCAGCAATATTTTATCCAACTATTACCAGATAAAAATTCATCCATTATTATGACACAAGTAAATAAGAGGCTAAAAAATGATATAAGTGTCTTAATTCTTGCTGAGATTCACAACACTACTACTTACTCCTTATCTCAATTATACAGATGAGGAAACACAGGCTCAAAGAATTCCAGTACCCAAGCCACAAAAAACTAAGAAGTTGCAACTTTGCGAAGTACCCTTGCTCGATACTACCCAACCTCACGCTATTGTGGTTGACAGTGTCCCAACATACTTGTTAGTAGCACATAAGTACCTGTATGCATTTTTTAATTACACACACGCAAATCCAAATTTCCCATTAGAAGTTTCCTTACTAGGGGCGCCTGGGTGGATCAGTCGGTTGAGCCTCCGACTTCGGCTCAGGTCAGGATCTCACAGTCGGTGAGTTCAAGCCCCGCATCAGGCTCTGTGCTGACAGCTCAGAGCCTGGATCCTGCTTCAGATTTTGTGTCTCCCTCTCTCTCTGCCCCTCCCCCACTCGCACTCTATCTCTCTCTCAAAAATAAATAAACGTTAAAAAAAAATTGGGGGGTGCCCGGGTGGCTCAGTTGGTTAAGCGTCCAACTTCAGCTCAGGTCAGGATCTCACGGTTTGTGGGTTCGAGCCCCGCATCAGGCTCTGTGCTGACAGCTCAGAGCTTGGAGCCTGCTTCGGATTCTGCGTCTCCCCCTCTCTGTTCCTTCCCCACTCATGGTCTGTCTCCCTCTCTCCTTCAAAAATAAATAAAAACATTTAAAAAAATTTTTTTTATTTTTTTGAAGCGGTTAATTTAAAAACACAAATCCATACTCTCTTACATGCACTTCCAGAGTTTCTAAAACCTAAAATTTTCATTAATTCATTTGGTGGCAAAACCTGACCTAAATGGATATGAGGCTATTTTTAGTTTCTTTCTCCACTGACTATAACTATTAATATCTTTCCTTGCAGAAACATGTTTCACAATGGAGTGCCACCCCAAACCCCACTGGGGGTATTCTATACGGTACACGCATATTACCTTAAAATTGAATTGTTTTTACTTCTATAACACACCTGGCCTTAAGGATTTTACATAAAAAACTGTGGACCTGTATCAGCAAACGAAAAAAAAAAAAGTATGCATCCATAAAATTAGTTATTGAACAATTGACCAACAAACTTACTTTTCTCTTACATCTATCTACCTTACCTGTATAATGAGTTAACACTGAAATTCTGCAATGTCAATCTTCCTTTACTTTTTTGTTTCAAGTGTTGACTGATGGCACTCATCATCATTCTTGGAAACTGTTCACCAAAACAGCTTCCAATGACATATAATTAGGTTTGGACTGAATCAGAGTAGCTGTATCTTAAATCTGAGATGTGTTCCTGTGAGAGACCACATGGACGGAAGCGGATGTCAAATTCTCTCCAGCAGGACCAAGCATCTCCAAGAATTATTCTGTCTTTAGGTACATTGTGTACTGAGGAAGCAAAAAGGGACTAAGTAATTTCGGAATCTATGATTTTTTAAATCCACTTACATGATACACTAACTTACAAAGACTCTTAACTCTGAATAAAAAATTAAAAACAGAAAATTATTCTTAAATAAAAGAGCTAAATGGACCCAAATAGACAAAAACAACTTCTTGCTTTACATCTTACAAATTATACTGCAACTATTGCTCAAAATTAAATTATTCCCAAGATTTCCAAGAATTACTACATACAGGCAGCATTAGTCTACCCACTAGACCCTAATAAAAAGGCAGTTAAATATGCCACATAAAATAAATTTGTATCGGGGCGCCTGGGTGGCTCAGTCGGTTAAGCATCCAACTCCAGTTAAGTTCCTGATCTCACAGTTCATGAGTTAAAGACTCACTCAGCTCTCTGCTGTCAGCTCACAACCAGCCCACTTCAGATCCTGTCTTCCCTTCTCTCTGCCCCTCCCCCACGCTTGTGCCCCCTCTAGCTCTCTCTCAAAAATATATCAACATTTTAAAAAAATAAATAAACCTGTCGCACCAAAGAGAATGGGAGAAGGATCATTAAACATTCCAATGAACTTCTAAAAAACGATGAAAAGCAGATAAAAGTACATATCACAAAATATGCACATAAGGACTACAGGGGAAAGTGAGGGAGACTTAAAATGGGGGCATGAACTCATGAAACAGCTTTATATCTGATTCTCCTCAGCATCCCTTAGCCTAACTGCAGGCTTTCCGACCAGTTAGTCCACAGCACATCCCAATGAGATATAAAGAGGTCCTTATGTGTTCTTCCATTAGAAAAGCCAGGGAAGGAACTACCTAAACAACTAAAGCACTAATGCTCAACCAATTCATTTGTAAATGTTGACAAGCGAGAAGGATCACACATGTGACAAAAATCACTTGCAAGAAAAAATCCAATCCAAACAAAAAGAACAAATGAACAGGGAGGAAAAAAGAGATCATCCAGTGAAAAGTATTTTAAAAAGAAAATCCTAAATATTACCTTCAGACAGATTAAAGAAAATAATACATCCTTAAAACAGAAACAAATTGGGGCGCCTGGGTGGCTCAGTCAGTTAAGCATCTGACTCCGGTTCGGGTCATGATCTCACAGCTTGTGAGTTCGAGCCCCGCATTGGGCTCTGAGCTGACAGCTCGGAGCCTGGAACCTGCTCAGATTCTGTGTCTCCTTGTCTCTCTCTGCCCCTCCCCTGCTCACACTCTGTCTCTCTCTCTCAAAAAATAAATGTTAAAAAAAAATTAAAAAATAAATAAAATAGAAACAAATTGAATAAAAGAGAAATATCTGTACAAAAAAATTTCTTGGAATTAAAAGCATGACTTCAGTCTTTAAAATGTCACTACTGAAAAATAAATTAAGTAATTAAATAAGAAGTCACTACTCAACTAGAGAAGAATCAAAGTAATTTCCCAGAATGGAAAAAGAAAAAAAAGAGACAAGAGACAAAAGTGGTTAACATCCCAACCAGAAAAAAATAAAGAAAACAAGGAACACAAAGATTTGGAATAAAATAAATTTCCCAGAGCTAAATAAAGTTCAAGACTTTAAATAGAAAGAAACCACTTGTAACAGGTGGGATGCATAACCCACCTAGACTCATTGCCATCCAATTTCAGAAAATCAGGATAAAAGAAAACTCCAAAGCTTCCAAAGAAGAAAACCAAAAGCAATTACCAAAAGAAAATAGCTGTGACTGACATCAGACAGATACTACAACACAGGCCACTAGAAGACAAGGGAGCAATATCGTAATTCCCAAGTTCTGAGGAAAAAGGTTAGAACCAATATTCTATACCTAACCCAACTACTAACCAAGCATGACAAAACAAAGTTATTTTCAGACACATGGGACTCAGAAAGTTTAAATCCTGGGGAACTTGCGGGGGCTCGGTGATTAAGCGACCAACTCTTGATTCAGGTTCAAGTCATGATCTCACAGTTCCTGAGAGAGAGTCCCACTCAGGGTGCTGACAGCAAAGAGTCTGCTTGGGATTCTCCTTCTCACTCTGCCCCTTCCCTGTTTGTACTCTCTTTCTACCAATAAATTAAAAAAAAAAAAAAAAAAAGGAAGTTTACATCCTGCCATCTTTTCTGAGTCAGTTGCTTAAGGATGTTCTCCAACAAAATGAGGGAAGAAACCAAGAAAAGAAAAGTATGTGATCTAGGACAGTGCGTCGAAATCAGGTCAATTCCTAGGATGTCAGCTACACACAGCACGTTTTTTTAAATTTTTTTTTAAAGTTTTTTTATTTTTGACAGAGCATGACCGGGGGAGGGGCAGAGAGAGAGGAAGACACAGAATCTGAAGCAGGCTCTGGGCTCTGAGCTGTCAGCACAGAGCGTGGTGCGGGGCTCGAACTCACAGACCTCGAGATCATGACCTGAGCCAAGTCGGTCACTCAACCGACTGAACCACCCAGGCGCCCCTACACACAGCACATCTTAAGCCCAGAAAGCTTCAGGGAAAAAATAATACTCATGTAATAGATATTATGATTACATATTTTCAGAAAGACTTCTTTAGTCAACAAGAAAAATGAAAGCCCATTTAGGAGCAAAATTCCTTAACCACACCATCCCTTCACCCTATTTTATCTTTATTACCCTGGCACCTGTTATTACGTAAAATTATATCACATACATTATTTTATTGATTCTAATACATGTATATTTTACTTTTTAATCTTGCTAAAACTAGTATGCATCTTACAATCCACACACAGCATTTTTTTCCACTTTTTTTAATGTTTATTTATTTTTGAGAGACAGAACACAAGTGGGGGAGGGGCAGAGAGAGGGAGACAGAATCTGAACCAGGCTCCAGGCTCTCAGCTGTCAGCACAGAGCCCAACATGGGGCTCAAACCCATGAACCCTGAGAGCACGACCTGAGCCAAAGTTGGACGCTTAACCAACTGAGCCACCCAGGTGCCCCGCATGTCTTTACACTTTAATTGACAACTGACACACATCACTGTGTAAGCTCATGGTGTACAGCAAATTGTTTGATTTACATATACTGAGAAATGACTAACACAATAGGTTCAGTTAACATACATCTTCTCACATAGATACAAAAAGAAAAAAGGAAAAAAATTTCTCCTTGTGATGAGAACTGTTAGGATTTTACCTCTTAACTTTCCTATATATCACATGATGACCTATAGACATCCTGTTATACATGACATTCCTACTACTTTATCTTGTAACTGTATGTATCTTTTGACTGGCTTCCTCTATTTCCCCCTCCCCCTCCATAGGCAGCATTTTAAAACTACAGTCAGCCAGGTGGCAGTCTTGTTACTGTATTAAAAACCTTCCGTAGTTAACTTCTGAAAAGATTACAAAAGCATCAACATCGAAATGCCTCAGATTAGATGAAATAGGACCTTTATGTGCTTGTTAGGTATCTCCCCTACAGTACTCAATTCAGCAACACAAGGGCAATAATTTATTTCTTTAAAACAATCTCTGTAGTCTCTCAACATACAACAGTGACTGGCACATAACAGATGCTTAATCTGTCACATTTTAACATCTCTGAAACAAATATGGGCCCAACAGAATGGATCCTACATAGCTGGTCCTGACATTTTTTTCTTAGTGGTGCATTTCATAGCAAGTCGGCATCTAGGATTTGAAGAAATTCAGTAACAAAAATTAGACAGTAATGTGAGTGCAATGACCCATTTCAAAAGATGCCTCCAAAGGATGGTAAATCCAAGAAACAGAAAAATAAGCTTATTATTGAGTTTCGAAACTAAACACCCAAATAAACACAAAAAGAGCTAAACACGACTGCCTCCTGGAAATAGACAATAGATTGTCAACAGTCTTTCACCAGAAGTCAGCCCATTTTTTTTTTATCAAGTGCACACACTTTTTATGAACCATTTTTCAAATATTAATAAGGGGGAGGGGTAGATTCACGCATACAAAATCAGAGAGAGACAGGAGCATTCACACAGACAGAAAGACATTCACGGGCAAACAGAGTCAAAGTCGGAGTCAAGCATCTCCAGAAATTTCAATGAACAATGGAGGATGGAGACCGAGTTCTGGAAGCAAATTTAGCAAATATCTAAAGCATGACATCAACATTAGTTGCCTACTGATTGATTACAAGTATGCCCTTTTGCTCACCAGAAAGTCAAGGTAGGCTCAGCAAAGGCTTGCTAGTTTATCCTAGTGCCCTGGTCTGAAAACTCAGACCTCCTTAGGTGGAATAATTACAAACTCGCCACAGCACTTCACGTTTACACAACAACCCTTACACCTGCCCTGGCCTGTCATTAATTACAATGACAGACGCGGGCGCTGAAAAGGTCTCTCCATTACCAGAAAGACCAACTGACTACATTAAGGGGGTGCAAAAGCTCGGGGAAGGAGACTGCTGCCGGCGGGGGGGGGGGTGAGTAATGTGGTCCACGAATCAGAGAACGGTGGCCACGCCATCCAAAACCCCAGCTTTCAGCACCCAAGGGGACCCGCGACTATCTTCTTAGAAACGGCACCTTTCCCTAGAGAAAGCTAAAGAGCTTAAAACCCCAACTCGTCCTGGGCCGGCAGAGGCGCTCAGTTCAGACCCCGCCCAAGACAGGCGTAGAACGATTGCAAAATGTCACAGGGCCCAGATTGAGCGCGCCAAAGCGGGACCCACCCCCGGGAGACCGGGACGCTGGAGGCAGGTCCCTCCCCTTCCTCTCTCCGCCCGCGCACAGCTCATTCATTCTTGAGGCGGGCAGCCCATCTTCCCGGCCGGCCATCCCTGCGCCGCAAACCCACCAGCCGCTTTGTCTCTGGCCCGGCCGGAAACAGGAACGCGCATTGGAGCGCGCGCCCAGACGCCACCTCCCCACACCTGGGGCCCGCCGGGCATTCCCGGCCGGAGAACCCTTCTGGATCTCGGGGTTCGAGGTCCGAAGCTGGCCAATCCACCTTGGCGGCCTCAGGTGCGCGCTCTACCCGGCCCTGCTAAAGAGCGGGCAGTCGGAAATGTGCATCTCTCGGTCACACCGTCGCTACAACTCGAACCCTCCTCCGCGACCCCTCTCCCCGCTAAGAAACACTGTATTCTTTCGCCTTCCAAAGGGCGTGGGCACTCGGCCCCGGTCCTCCCGCCCTGGGGCTGCGCCCCCCGCCCCTCGCGTGAGCTAATGCGGCCCCCAGACGAGCACTCACTTGAGGAGCAGCTGGTCGTGCTCGGCTTTGAACTTGCCCAGCTCGATCTGCAGCTTGGCGCGCTCGCGGGCCGTGTCGTCGAGCGCGCGTCGCGCGTCCGCCAGCTCGGTCTCGTAGAGCGCCTTGAGGCCGGTGAGCTCGCGTCCGCGCACCTCCTCACGCTCCGTCACCTGCAGCTGCAGCGCGCTGTTCTCTGTCTCCAGGCTGCGCACCTTGTCGATGTACACGGCCAGGCGATCGTTGAGCTCGCGCAGCTCCTCCTTCTCCTGCAGCCGCGACAGCCGCGTGGGGCTCAGCGGCGTAGCGGGGCCGCCGGTGCGGCTACCCGACCGCGGCGGCACGGGGGTCGCGGTCGCCATGGCGGGCGGCGGGGCGGCTGGCGGGCAGAGCAGAGCGGGGAAGCCGCGGGCAGCACGGGACGCGTAGGGAGCTGCAGAGGGCGAAGCGATGATCCGAAGGCACAAACCGACGACCCGCGCCCGCGGAGAAGTCGGCGTGGGAAGGGAGAAGCACCTGGGTTGGCAGGAGCCGGGTTACGGCACAAAGGGCAAAGGGGGAAGACTGCCAATCAATCAATCGTAAAATGCCCTTTTAAGAAAACACGCACACACACTCACACACACACTCCGGAAGATTTGGGGCGAGGGTGACCGGGAGGGGCCGAGCTGGGTCCGCGCGCCGCCGCCGCCACCGAGTCTCCCGCCCGCAGCACTTTGTTTCCTCTCAGGCGGCGCGGAGCGGCGGGCGGGGGGGTGGGGAGGGAGGAGGGCGGCGGGGGGCGGAGGTGGCGCGGGCAGTGGCGCCGCACTCTCCAACATGGCCGGCGCGCGCCGGCACCTCCACGTGACCGTCGCCGGCCAATGGGGAGCCGGCGGCGCGCTCCGGGGTTCGGGGGCTGGGCCTGTAAATTCAAAATCGGGGCCTCGGGCAACCGTCAGCTTGGCGCGCGGGGCTGGGCGTGGCTGGGGACGGACTGAGGGCGGTGGAGCGGGGCGCCGAGGACTGCTCGCCGGGCGGCCCAGAGCCCAGCGCCGGCCGGGCCTTCCCACCACCCCGCGGGGACCCCCGGAGGGGCTGGGCCTGCGGGTGGCGGGAAGGAGCCCGGAGGTTTTCCGGGGCGGGCCAGCGCCGCAGCCCACACCCAGCGGTTCAGGGAAATTCAAACATAAACGGCCGTAACAGCCGCTCGCACAACTCGTGGAGGACGGGACAGTCGCAGACGTTGTAACTTTATCCCCGGCAGCCGTGGAGTTACGTAATGGGCTCTGCTGTCTGAGGTTCAAAGCCCGCTACGTGCCGGTGCCAAATGCAAGCCTTTATTTTCCTCTGGGACGGAAAACGGTGTATCCAAACACCTCCTCCCAGTCAAGTCGACGTACGCGTGTCTTGAAGCGACAGAGACCGCACAGAAGCCAGAAACCCTGACCTTGGAGTCATTTGCTACCAGTGCTGATCTGATGGTCCGTCCCTGATCGGTTGGTTTCTGAACAAGGGTTTATAAAATCAAAACCACCTCGCAAGAAGTAAATAGCACAAGCTGTGAATTATCTTGCTTCACTAAAGTCCGATGCAGCAAAATCGAAGCTTGTGCAAATTTAGGTAGAAACGACTTTTTTCTTGAAAAAGGGATCCCTCTAAAATGTAATTGTCAGCTAGTTCTAATCAAATGTCCCGTTAATCCCTTTGAAAAGCCTTTACCTTGAGGCGAACGTTCATTGGCTTTTACTGTGCCATGCACTGATCCGTCCACGCAGACGCTCTGTGGTATGGGGATTGTTTTCGTTTGAAAATTCACGTTTAACAGCCGAAATTCCTCAAGGCTGCCCAGCAAGTGACAGGACAACGTTTGAACCCAGGCAGTTTCGGCTGACCCCAGAGCCTAGCCCTTAACTATAACCTAGGCCACCTCACGATGTATTAGTAAAGTACACCTCACATCTGTAATTACAGCTTAGCTGCCTTAATAATGGTAGAAATGAAGACCAGGATGTTCTTTAAATATTAAGTTACGTGCATAACAAGTAGTGAAGGGCACCAGGCTGCATCGTCACCCTGGGGGGATTTCTGGGCACCCTGAGTGATGATACTGTCCTTACCAATGGTTCTATTTCCTGCCCTGTTACCTAAAATGCCTTTCCTTAACCTCGCTGAGAAAGAATTGAAAAGCTTCTATTTTAGGGGCGCCTGGGTGGCTCAGTAGGCTAAGCCTCCCACGATAGCTCAGGTCATGATCTCATGGTGGGTGAGTTTGCGGAGTTCGAGGCCCGCCTTGGGCTCTGTGCTGACAGCTCAGAGCCTGGAGCCTGCTTCGGATTCTGTGTCTCCCTCTCTCTCTGCCCCTCCCCCACTCGTGCTCTGTCTCCCCGTGTCTCAAAAATAAATAAGCATTAAGTTTTTTAATAAATAACAAAAGAAAAGCTTCTGTTTAAGAGGGTCTAAAAAATCCAGATTATTGGAGAAGAAATGAGACCTAAGGAAGATGAGTGCTGATCCGACGTGGTGGAATCAGCACTGGAATGTAAATCCCCTCCACCCATGGTTTGGTTTTTGCTCCATACTCCTCCACCCCCCAAAAATATATGTATTTTGAAATCTTTTATTAAAGTATTTTCTTTCCACTTTGAAAATTTTAAAACTGTATGTGAAGTGTCATCAGGCCTAACCTCTGTTACTCTCAAACCCATAAAGCCTTTTTTTTTTTTAAGTTTATTTTTTGAGGGGAGGGGGGCAGAGAGCCTAATGGAGGGCTCAAACTCATTAACAGGGAGATCATGACCTGAGTTGAAACTAAGAGTCAGATCCTTAACTGACTGAGCCACCCAGGCACGCTCATGAAGCTTTCTCCTAATAGAATCTTTCAATTTTAGATTCTTTTTAGGAGACTCAGATTGTGTCCTTTTGTCTGAACGACAAATACATTGGAGTCAATTAAGGATTTGCCATTGATTGCTGTGTAACAATGGAAGTTATTCCTTGGTTTCCTCATAGAAAAATTGGAATGATTTCTACATTCCAGGAGGTTCATAAAGATTAAATTTTAAATATATAATATGAAATGACTAGTAATTCTTCCTAGTAGTAATTCTATGTCTCCAACCAAAAGCAATTTTTAAAAAATGGAAAATCTCTTAGCCATAAAATGAACCAATTCTGCAAACATTTGGTCAAGAACTTTACTAAATTTCTTTACTAACTTTCTTTACTACATTTGCCTTACTCTCTTGACTATTCCCATGCCTAACCCTGTACCTGGAGTGCCTTCCCCCTGCTCTTTCATAATAAGAGGCTGTTCAGCCCTCTTAAATAATTCCTGTAATCCCATCGCTGCCGATGTGTTTCCCAATTAATTAGAACAGAAGTAACAAATACTATGTTTTTGGTGACAGTGTTTTCACATTTACCAGGATAATCGTATTTTCAAATATTCTGCCTTGTTTTTATAAATCTTTACTTTCTTGTCATGCCACATGTTCTCGTTGCTGGTTAGGCCATACATATCGCCACCAAGCCTCAAGTTGCCGCGACATTGGTTCCCTCTTCAATACTCCTTCCACTGCACAGACCTACTTGACAACATAGACACAGCTTATTTGACATTTGCCCTACTTTCTGTATGACATTTGGATCTGGGACAGAAAAATACAGGACACCTGTCCTACCTGGACAGAAGGGGCCCAGACTAGGATGGAGGTGGGGAGGCAGGAAGAAGGGAAGGAGATACTGAAAGCTTGCAATACCCCACTTACGTCCCAGGGGAGAGGAGTGACAGCTGGCAGTTAGCTGAGCATACAGTGCAAACAAATGGACTAGCTAGGACTGCAGGGCGCAGTGAAGAAACATATTGCTGGGTGGTATCCCCTCAATATATGTTTGCTGAAAGAATGCAAGAAGAAATAAATACATGGTGTTCCTCCAGGCCACATTGTTTCTGTTTAATACACTTTGCAAAGTTAATATTTTTTCCAGTTACCATGAAAGCATAACAATAAGTCAGGTTTCAGAAGGTTGAAGGACTATCCAGAATCCCTTCAAACTCTGATTTTGATTTTTGTGTTTTAAAAAGAGACTAAGGGGCGCCTGGGTAGCTCAGTCCCTTAAGCAACCAGCTGTTGATTTTAACTCAGGTCATGACCTCACAGTCCTGACCTTGAGCCCCATGTTGGACTCCCTGCTGGGGTGAGAGGCTGCTTGGGATTCTTGCTCTCCCTCTGCCCCTCCCCTGCTCGAGTTCTCTCTGTCTCTCTCAAAATAAATAAATAAACAAAAATAACAATATTAATAAAAAGAACCTAAATAGTTATAAAGGTGTCTTTATCATCTTCAATAGCATTCTTCTCTTAGCAAAGCTGCATGATATTTACATATGACTCAAAACTGTTTTCCAAATTGTTAAGATCTGGATAATTTGGCAATAGTAGAAATGGCACAGTTATTTTAACTCCGTGGTTCCATTTTCCTGAAAACGCATGAGTTGATCAAAAAGAGAAACCAATGGCCCCTGGGTGGCTCAGTCTGTTAAGTATCCGACTTCCACTCAGGTAATGATCTCACGGTTCATGAGTTTGAGCCCCACATCAGGCTATGTGCTGACAGCTCCGAGCCTGGAGCCTGCTTGAGATTCTGTGTCTCCCTCTCTCTCTCTACCTCTCCCCTACTCGTGCTCTGTCTGTCTCTCTCTCTCTAAAATAAATATTTATTTCAAAAAAAGAGAGAAACCAATCTTCACGCTTGCATTTCAGTTTTACTTTATGCCAAAATATGGTCATAACACTACTTTATTTAAAAAGAATATCTTTAAAGCCATTTAATAAGCTAGTATTTATGTATCTGATTTTTTTTTTAATTTTTAAAAGCCTACCAAGATATGCTCCCTCACACTATATTCTGCATCTTTACCATTAGAGTAAAAAATAATAATAATAACAATAAAGACTGGAGTCAAAGTGTAGAGTTTATACATAGTTCAGCTGTTTGTGGTCTGATTGGAACTGACACTACTCAAAAGTTAAGGGCTTTCCTTTTTCATGATCCGTCTCCAGTCAGCCACCATATTTATCTTTATAGATGGTTTTATCCCTACACAATAACATTTAAACGTATTCATTACATGAGACGTTTCTCACCTAAAACATCTTTGTTTCCAGACCCCACGGTTGAGTTCAAGAAAGCAGAGGAAGGGGCGCCTGGGTGGCGCAGTCGGTTAAAGCGTCCGACTTCAGCCAGGTCACGATCTCGCGGTCCGTGAGTTCGAGCCCCGCGTCGGGCTCTGGGCTGATGGCTCAGAGCCTGGAGCCTGTTTCCGATTCTGTGTCTCCCTCTCTCTCTGCCCCTCCCCTGTTCATGCTCTGTCTCTCTCTGTCCCAAAAATAAAAAAAAAAATAAAAAAAAAAAAAAAGCGTTGAAAAAAAGAAAGCAGAGGAAAAATGAAAATACAATATTCGCATAGTTGATATTCTAAAATAAAAGAATGAATTTTCAACCAGATGTTAGTGTGTTCATTACCACAATTCTGGGGTACCATTCTTCTCAGGATGGCATTGTAAAACCAGGACGAAAGACAATCACACCATTTTCAGCTTTTAAGTTTAATAATTTTGATATAGGTATAGGAAAAGATTTGAAAAGTAAGGTAGTCTTGGGGCGCCTGGGTGGCTCAGTCGGTTGAGCGTCCGACTTCGGCTCAGGTCATGATCCCGCCGTCCGTGAGTTCGAGCCCTGCGTCGGGCTCTGTGCTGACAGCTCAGAGCCTGGAGCCTGTTTCGGATTCTGTGTCTCCCTCTCTCTCTGACCCTCCCCCATTCATGCTCTGTCTCTCTCTGTCTCAAAAATAAATAAATGTTAAAAAATTAAAAAAAAAAAAAAAAGAAAGAAAAGAAAAGTAAGGTAGTCTGGCTGAGCCAGTCCTGTCCATTCCATCTTCCCATCCCAACCTTCTCAGCCCCAGTAGCTTTTTCCTGGCTCTCCTGGCTTGCCAACATACCCTATAGGTTTTGGACTTGGTTAACCTTCCTATTCACATGAGCCAATTCCTTAAAATAAATTTGTCTATATATACATATCCTGTTAAATCTATTTCTTTGGAATCGGTTGCATTCCTATTCGCCAACAATGAAGCAACAGAAAGAGAAATCAAGGAATCAATCCCATTTACAATTGCACCAAAAACCATAAAATACCTAGGAATAAATCTAACCAAAGAGGTGAAAAATCTATACACTGAAAACTATAGAAATATTATGAAAGAAATTGAAGGAGACACAAAAAAATGGAAAAAGATTCCATGCTCCTGGATAGAAAGAACAAATATTGTTAACATGTCAATACTATTCAAAGCAATCTACATATTCAATGCAATCCCTATCAAAATAACACCAGCATTCTTCACAGAGCTAGAACAAACAATCCTAAAATTTGAATGGAACCAGAAAGACCCCGAATAGCCAAAGCGATCTTGAAAAAGAAAACCAAAGCAGGAGGCATCACAATCCCAGACTTCAAGCTATACTACAAAGCTGTAATCATCAAGACACTGTTGTACTGGCACAAGAACAGACACTCAGAACAATGGAGCAGAATAGATATCCCAGAAGTGGACCCACAAACATATGGCCAATTAATCTTTGACAAAGCAGGAAAGAATATCCAATGGAATAAAGATCTCGTCAGCAAGTGGTGTTGGGAAAACTGGACAGCGACATGCAGAAGAATGAACCTGAACCACTTTTTTACACCATACACAAAAATAACCTCAAAATGGATGAAAGACCTAAATGTAAGGCAGGAAGCCATCAAAATCCTCGAGGAGAAAGCAGGCAAAAACCTCTTTAATCTTGGCCGCAGCAACTTCTTACTCAACACATCTCCGGAGGGAAGGGAAACAAAAGCAAAAATGAACTGCTGGGACCTCATCAAAATAAATAAGCTTCTGCACAGCGAAGGAAACAATCAGCAAAACTAAAAGGCAACCGACAGAATGGGAGAAGATATTTTCAAAGGACATATGAGATAAAGGGTTAGTATCCAAAATCTACAAAGAACTTCTCAAACTCAACACCCAAAAAACAAATATCCAGTGAAGAAATGGGCAAAAGATATGAATAGACACTTCTCCAAAGAAGACTTCCAGATGGCCAACCAACACATGAAAGCCAAAGTATGGAAAGAGTCCAAATGTCCATCGATGGGTGAATGGATAAAGAAGATGCGGTATATATATATAATGGAGTATTACTCTACAATCAAAAGAATGAAATCTTGCCATTTGCAATTACGTGGATGGAACTGGAGGGTATTATGCTAAGCGAAATTTGTCAGTCAGGGAAAGACAAATATCATACGACTTCACTCATATGAGGATTTTAAGAGACAAAACAGATGAACATAAGGGAAGGGAAACAAAAATAATATAAAAACAGGGAGGGGGACAAAACAGAAGAGACTCATAAATATGGAGAACAAACAGAGTTACTGGAGGGGTCGTGGGAGGGGGGATGGGCTAAATGGGTAAGGGGGATTAAGGAATCTGCTCCCGAAATCATTGTTGCACTATATGCTAACTAATTTGGATGTAAATTTAAAAAAAAATTAAGTTAAAAAAATAAATAATAAAAATAAAATAAAATTGCCCTCAGAAAAGAACAAAAACTCTATTTCTTTGGAGAATCCTAACACACCTTCCTTTTTTCCATAAAAGAAGGATGTAGAGGAGCTAAGAGAGGCCAACAGATTGAAATAAGAGAATGAGAGAGGAAAGCTGCAGACTGACCCGGATAATGGACTGCCGGAAGCATGGTGGAACTGTGCACAACTCAGCAGAAGCCTTGAGGACAGAAGTGACAGAGGACAACATACTCAGGAGCCACAAGAAATCACAAGAAATTTCCACAAGAAATCTGGAAAAGGCCAGCACAGCGTGGAAACTGAGTAAATCCAAAAAGTAGATGGCTTTCCCAACAGCTGTAAAGAATCTCCTTAGATTTGGAATCAATCTCAGGGAAGACAGGAAAAATGAAAAATCTGAGAGATATTAAACTTGAATGTGATTGAAATATAAATATAAACTGGTCCACACCACTAGAAGATTGTAATCCTGGTCATCAGAATGGTCCTCCACATCTCTTTACACTGCTTTTCTCCACCTGTAGGTTTTATTCCAACACAAGCTCTCTCTACAAGGTGGAAAAGCTGGCTTCTGGGCCACTCCACACCTAAGTTCTCCTAGTATGTCCCAATATAGCTAATCTCAGGAAAACAGATTTGCTTGTTTGGGTCGCTTGCTCAGCCCTGAAACAATTACTATATCCTTTGATTGGTGAGGCCTAGGCCAAAACCCACCACGATGATAGGGAGGGGTCAGGGAGAGTCTGGAGTCAAGGCTACCCTCACCAAACCACGTGGGATGGGATTCCAAGAAGAATGAGGAGTATGTCCCAAAAAGTGATGAAAGGATGCTGGGCAAGGGATGCTGGATGAGCAAAAACAATATGTATCAGGGCACCTGGGGGGCTCAGTCGGTTGAGCGCCTGACTTCAGCTCAGGTCATGATCTCGCAGTCTGTGAGTTCGAGCCCCGTGTCGGGCTCTGTGTTGACAACTCAGAGCATGGAGCCTGCTTCGGATTCTGTGTCTCCCTCTCTCTCTGCCCCTTCCCTGCTCATGCTCTGTCTCTGTCTCAAAAATAAATAAAAACATTCAAAAAAAAAAAACAATATGTGTCTACCTCACTAAGGGAGAGTAAGAGAATTAACCTAAATGGTCCTTTTCTGGATAAAATTCTTTAAAGGTCTGCATATTTTAAAAAATGTTAAAATACAGGGGTGGCTGGCTGGCTCAGTCAGCAGAGCTTGTCTATCTTAAGGCTATGAGTTCAAGCCCCACAGTGGGCGAACAGCTTATGTACATACGTGCATACATACAATAGAAACTCTTAAAGGTTTAGGATACCTAAAAAGCCATTTTCATCTACCCATTAATCCATGCATTTCTTCATCAAACATTCGTGGAGGACTTACTACATGCAGAGCACAAGCCACTGAGGTACATGATTCCTGCTCTGAGGAGCTCCACAGGCCAGTCGTGGACAGGCAAACAGAAATAAATTCTGCCTCAACGTGTCAGATACTGACAAAGAGGCATGGACAAAGGAGTGCAGGCACACCGAGAGCCAGACAGTCCTCTGTGCTGGGGAGGAAGTCACTATGAGCAAACAGACTATCTCCGAGCTGGGCTTGGAAGCATGTCAGCCTCCAGGGACTGGAAGATGAATCCGGTACTTTGTGGAGACCTGTAAATGGCAAACCACAGGCCCCAGGGAGAATTAGAGGGAAACCCCAGACGGACTCCCTAATCTCCTACGGTGTGCTTTTTATTTCAAACCACAATATGCAAAGGGTGCTTTAAACTAGGAATTAGTAAGGTGGTAAAGGAACCAGATTTTAGTCAACAATTATCTTTAGGCCTGGCTTCCAGTAGCCAACAAAAATGGAAAATTGGGGAAATTGCCATATAATTAAAACAAGTAAATTACTTAAACTGCATCGACACCTTGCCTAAGGCAAAACTAAGATAGAAAGCCAATTAAGCAGGAAATTTTATCGAGCAACTCTTGTGTGCAAGGCACTATGCTGCATCCTATGAAAGAAAAAAAAATTTTTTACATTTATTTTTGAGAGACAGAGTGAGATAAAGTGCAAGCAGAGAAGAGGCAGAGAGAGAAGGAGACACAGAATCTGGAGCAGGCTCCAGGCTCTGAGCTGTCAGCCCAGAGCCCCAAGCGGGGCTCGAACCCACAAACCACGATATCATGACCTGAGCTGAGGTCCGACACTCAACCGACTGAGCCACCCAAGCAACTTAAAGAAATTTTTTTAAGTGTGAAATGTGATTCGATCCTTCAATAAAGATATCGTGTGTGTAGAAATGAAATATATACACGGATTAAATAGGTCAATCAATCAAGCTGTGAAAGACAGAGGTCCAAGGGAGTGGTGTTGATGATAAGTGTCATATCACTGGGAATGCTAAAATCTGGGGAATGAATAAATCCCCGCAGGCCAGGACAGCATGAGAGGACATTGTAGAAAAAGCGAATTTGAGCTAGACATTAAAGTAGGGGAAGACTTATTTCAGTAAGTGATTTGATTTACAAAAAAATTAGCTTTATGCACCAATTTTTCAGGAATTTTTCCATAAAGTTAGATGATGCTAGAGGCACCTGGGTGGCTCAGTCAATTAAGCATCTGACTCTTAATTTCAGCTCAGGTCATGACCTCATGGTTCTTGAGTTCGAGCCCCATGTTGGGCTCTGTACTGGCAGTGTGGAGCCTGCCTGTGATTCTCTCTCTCCCTCTCTCTGCCCCTCCCCCCTCTCTCTCAAATAAATAAACTTAAAAAAAAAAATGTGGGGCGCCTGGGTGGCTCAGTCGGTTGGGTGTCCGACTTCGGCTCAGGTCATGATCCCGCCGTCCGTGAGTTCGAGCCCCACGTCGGGCTCTGTGCTGACAGCTCAGAGCCTGGAGCCTGCTTCAGATTCTGTGTCTCCCTCTCTCTCTGACCCTCCCCCGTTCATGCTCTGTCTCTCTCTGTCTCAAAAATAAATAAACATTAAAAAAAAAAAATTAAAAAAAAAATGTACCTACCCTGCAGGTCAGTAATTCTACTCTTAAGACAAATGAAAGCACATTTCTACTGAAAGACTTGTGGAAGAAGTTCATGCTAGTGTTATTTATAACAGACCAAACTGGAAACCATCCAAATGCCCATCAAGAGAATAGGCAAGTGAATCATGGTATAAGTACTATTCAGCAATGAGAAAGAATGAGCCACAGATACGTTCAACCATGCGGAATCTCACGAACATTATAGTGAGCAAAGAAAAAGTACATTTTATGTGATTCATGTATATGAAATCCAAGAACAAATAATTGGAATCTTTGTAAAAAGAAATCAGGACAGTGGATGTCCAAGGTGGCAAGAATTGATTGGAAGGGAGCATTAAGGAACTTTCTGGAATGATACATTCATGGGTGCATGGACATAGTTGTCAAAGCTCACTAAATCACTAAATTGTACGCTTAAGATGCTCATTTCACTGTATGTAAATTTTACCAAAACTTACAAAAACCATATTCTGGTCTCTTTTAGTTTAGATTTTAAAACTCCTGAGATGCACTTTCTACCTTTTTCTGTAAGTAGACAAGTTTCCACCTTATTTGTTGCTTGAATTTCAAACTTTCTGTGAATTCTGCATTTTGCACACCCATGCTATACAATCTGTGATTTCTTCAGGAATTAGAAAGTGAACACAGCCATTTTTTGGTTTATTTATTTATTTTGGGTTATTTAATTTTTTTAAAACAATGACTTGTTGAGATTTCAAAGGTGCATTTGAACGAATATAATTGCTAATTATACTTCAATTAAACATTTTTAAATAATAAAACAAAAAATGTATTTGAGTAATGAAGGCAGAGGTGTTCGGGCTGAAAGCTGTGACTTGAAAAGAACGGCTGCTGAAGTGCTGAGCACAGAGCCTGCTTGGGACTCGCTCTCCCTTGTTCTCCACCCTGCCCCCACTCTGTCTCTCTCTCAAAATAAATAAACTAAAAAGTAAAAAAAAAGAAAGAAAGAAAGAAAGAAAAGAATTGCTGCCATCTTTGTCTTAGAAAGATCGGAATATGTTGGAACTTGAATACTACAAAACTGAGAATTTCGTGAAGAAAAAAGAAAGAAATCTGAAAAAGTAGTTTCTACTTTTCACTACTATATTCTTTTTACTTTGTAAGATTATATATTTTGTCACTGATCATTCTATTGATCACATACAAATACCGATCTCTAGTAATCCAGGGACCAAAATCCTTTTTGTTTTTTTAAGTTTATTTATTTTGAGAGAGAGTGGGAGTGGGGGAGGGGCAGAGAGGGAGAGAGAGAGGAAGAGAGAGAGAATCCCAAGCAGGCTCCGCACTGTCAGCGCAAAGCCGACATAGGGGGTTCAATCAAACCCACAAACCATGAGATCATGACCCAAGCTGAGTCGGATGCTTAATGGACTGAGTCACCGAGGTGCCCCTAAATTCTTTTAATAATATAACAACTTTCTTTTTTTTTTTAATTTTTTTAATGTTTATTTATTTTTGAGACAGACAGAGACAGAGCATGAGCAGGGGAGGGGCAGAGAGAGAGGGAGACACAGAATCTGAAACAGGCTCCAGGCTCTGAGCTGTCAGCACAGAGCCCGACACGGGGCTGGAACTCACGGACCATGAGATCATGACCTGGGCCGAAGTCGGACGCCTAACCGACTGAGCCACCCAGGCGCCCCAATGTAACAACTTTCTAAACAACTGAAGGCACACCGTCAGTTTAATTCACTAAAAGTAGAGAAGCAATTTTTAAGACGGAAGGGGATGAGAAGGGAGGAAAAAGGGAGTTATCAGAAACGGGGGTAGCTTTGTGACTTATAAAGGATATTTAATATTATAATATCATATTTTATATTTCAAAAGCAAAAAAAAAATACCTACAGGTTTAATAATACATATTTTAAAATTTGACTCGACTTAAAATTTGTCTTAAATTTTCTCGGCCAAACAGGCTTTGTAAAAACTGTGATTCCCAAATGGCTGTAGTGAAGAAAGACAGAAAGCCTCTGTTTCTAAGGGGTTTTTTTAGATTGGAGGGAGCAGGAGAGTATTTTAGGTTTATTAAAAAAGAGTTCAAAGTTATGAGACACTGTTGTGGACAACAGAGAGAAAGTATAGCACACAGCTCCTGCCCTTAGTCTCGCTGGGGCTCTTGAGTTACACGCAGAACCATATAAGCAAGTACACGATTACCTACCAGAAGCTACTGGGTCAGACAACCCGCCATGACAGCCATGACTGTAGACAAGTTCCGTTGTGACATTCACTTGGGAAAATCACCCTGTGGTGACTTGAATCAGCTCCCTCACGAGGTTTTCAGAAACCTGTTGTCATTCAAAAGAAATTGGTTTCACTTCTCTAATCTTAACCTCTTCGTTTTTGTCATTTACTCTACACTTCCTTTAAGGGATTTCATCTGCGTTGATCTCAAAGTGAGGAATGGAGAAAAGAAGTCTCAACTGTCACAGGGAAAAGGCAAGTCACAGGGGGTGAGCCCAGCAATTTTATTTTTAAAAATAAAAGGAATCCAAAATGTCTGCTTCACCCTAAAATATTGAAAATGTCATTCCTCTTATGAACTCCTGTGGCATTATCACCTACAGCAGTCATTTGGAACCTAGCATATTGCTTTTTGGTTTGTCATTTCAACCAAATCGTAAGACTCTTTAAGGCAGAAGAATGTCCTTGGGGGACACTGCAGATGAGGAAATACTGTTACTTTCCTGTCCACGGGCATCCATAGTGGAGTAGAGCGACATACGATAAGGATGCTCTTAGGACCCTGGCCTTCACCACTCTCTTATATTTCATGAGTCCACCTTATCTAAGAGATACTTCAGTATACTTCCCTTGAGCAAAGGACTTGCATAGTCATGAGTCAAGAGATACTCATAAAACTTCTCAAAACAATTATTTGAAGACTTTATAAGAATTCCATTTGGAAAACTTAGTTTTTTATTATTCTTGTCTGAAAGTAAGAATGTGATCCTAACATCTATTTAAATGACTATCCATTATTGGTAAAGTAGTACTATGTGATAAATAATAACATATAATGGAAAGCTTTTTCTCTTTCAATACCAACGGCCTATTTCAGTTTCAGGTTTACTATGTCATCTCAAACGCTTCCTCCAAATTTGGTTACAATTGTTGATGAAGAAATTGCAGGAAATAAACTACTTGATCAAAAATGCATATTTTAAAAATTGAGAGTTGCATGCTAAGCATTGAGAAAGAGAACCGTAGATACATAACCCACCCCAAGTGGACTCTGGTTAATATCAGACATGTTGCTACATCTAAAAGACGTTCAGCCAATAGGACAAAAATCAAATACAAGAATAAGATACATGTGTCATATATTAACAAGTGCAAGTGAATGTGACAGTTTGGAAATTTGGTGGAAGGGAATCACAGCACTGTATGTCATAATCAGAATTAGTACTCTGTTCTAGATCACCAGAAACACACCATTTCACTTCCCATTTGTCTCTTAATGCTCCCCAAATGATCTGAGTTAGGAGACTGACCAGTCAAAGACCTGAATGGCAAATCTCTTTCTTTCACTGGAACTGGAGGAGAGAAAGACCACGGAGAATGCTTCAGAGGCTGATTTGACCGATCACTGGACAAACAAAACTGAAAATATTTGGGGGACCAATGGAGATCTATTAGGGTTCAGGTAACATAAAGTCAGGACAGCACAGGCTTCAGAATCAGGAATACCCAAGTGTGAATCCTGCACAGTCATACACTATATGACCTCTAGCGAGTTACTTAACATCTGTGAACCTCCATTTCCTCATTTGTAAAACCCAGAGAAAGAACTGCCTTACAGGGTTGTTGATAGAATTCAATACGTTAATGTGCACACAGTGTATCTGGTACATATTCGGTGCTAAGGAAATATTTATTCCATTCCCTTCCTCTACAAAAACAGATAATTAGAATTTTTACTTCCCAATTTTAAAAGCTTCCCATCAACTTAGCATATAAAACATCATACCAGTACTGAGAAAAATGTGTGCCTGTAACAACACTGCATTTTCAAAATGTTAACTGTTTTACATTGTCATGCTTACTAATATTTATCTTGGCATAGAGTCAATAACCGTACAAATATTGCATAGTACATGTAGTGACTGCCTTACTAGAATCTGATTCTGTTTCGTAAACTTTCGGTGAATACCAGTATGGCCAGCCCTAGAGACATTACAAAATAATCAGACACAGTTCCCACCCCACAGAAACTGACAGCGTGTGTAAAGAAAGGCCAATGTACTTCTGACATGTGCTCTACTGAATATTTTTATAATTATCTGTAAGCCGACCTCTCTCTAAGGTTGAGTTGCGTTTAGATTTCATAGCCCGTTTTTGTCATTTTAATGATTGTTTTTTAGATATCCAAGCACAGTTTGGTTCGCATTGATTTTTATAATATAAAGAACACATCACTTCCGGTTAATATTATCAAAATAGGAATGGGCACACAGTTAATGGGCACCTTGCAAAAGATGGAAAGAGACAAGATCTCTTATCCTGAGATCTTATAATACTTAAACCAAGATTTTCGCTTTGTATGTCTCTCCACCACTTCCACGTTTTGAAGAGGGAAAAAAAAAAAGCACACTCTCTGCGTAACCACAGCATCAACCACTGCTGCCTGCTGGCCAGAAAAAGGGTAGTATTAAGGGTGCAGTCATCTGCTTGCCACAGACTGCTGGCAAGGCAAGAAAAGCTAATTAGCACCCCAACCCTCACCCTTGCTCTGACCCTCCTTTCCATGCCTCCACCATCTGGCTGGCCTTCCCTTCCCCTACTGCACCGGCTTCTTTCTGCATCCTCTGGCTTGGGTAGGTCACAGACGTTTGCCTATCCTAGCAAGAGACAAGAACAGGCTTCAGCAGCACGCTAGACCATGAATTTCTAAAAATTTTAAAGGAAATTGCACAAATCACCTCCTCCCCCTTCCCCCCAACAGTGTTCTCTTTCACTGGTGCCTGTTGTCTTACTGAAAACATCTACTCTGTCTAAGACAATCTTTAGGTCTGGAATCCAATATGCTTTGTAATTGACAATTGTCTCGTGAAAGGTAAGCACCTAGTTCCTACACTGAGTCTCTCTCACCGATTTGATTGGGCCTTGGGGGACAGCAATAGGATATAAAATCATTAAGTAAATATAGTACCTTTCAGCATAATGCCACAGGACATGGTGAGAGGTACCTTTGGTACGAAGCAGCAATGACAGCTCAAAGGCCATTACTTATTAAAGATGCCAGAAAAGGGGCGCCTGGGTGGCGCAGTCGGTTAAGCGTCCGACTTCAGCCAGGTCACTATCTCGCGGTCCGTGAGTTCGAGCCCTGCGTCGGGCTCTGGGCTGATGGCTCAGAGCCTGGAGCCTGTTTCCGGTTCTGTGTCTCCCTCTCTCTCTGCCCCTCCCCCGTTCATGCTCTGTCTCTCTCTGTCCCAAAAAATAAATAAACGTTGAAAAAAAAAATTAAAAAAAAAAAAGATGCCAGAAAAAGAGGGTATCAGTGAAGTCAACTAACATTTTGAGAATTCACAGAATAAAAAGAGTGAAACTTCCAACTAGTAATCAAATATAGACTATCAATTAACAGACAAGAATTATGATTTTCCTATTTACCTGAGACACAAAACAATCTAAATACACTGAGGTTTCACTAACAAAACTCCTTGTTACTAGGTTACTAGGATTTGGTTACAAAAACAACAGTCTATTTTTTTTCTGTAGTTTGTTCTTGCGATGACTTATTTTTTCTCTTTTTCTACCTTATAGTAATATAAGCTATACACTTTTTAAAAGAAAATCTAGGAGTGCCTGGGTGACTCAGTCGGTTAAACATCTGACTCTTGATTTCAGCCCAGGTTGTGATTTCACAGTTCATGGGATTGAGCCTCCTCATTGACAGCTCAGAGCTGCTTGGGATCCTCTCTCTCCCTCTCTCTCTGCCCCTTCCCTGTTTGTGCTCCCTCTCTCTCAAAATAAATAAATAAACTTTAAAAAAAATGTAACAGTGCCAGCCTAAAAAACGAAAGGTAATAGAAAACAAACTTTGAAAATTACAAAGGTGGGGCACCTGGGTGGCTCAGTTAGTTAAGGGTCCAACTCTTGATGACAGCTCAGGTCATGATCTTGTGGTCCTTGAGTTCAAGCCCCACACTGCTGGTGCAGAGCCTGCTTGGGATTCTCTCTCTCTCTCTCTCTCTCTCTCTCTCTCTCCCTTGCTCTCTGCCCCTCTCCCGCTTGCTCACGCACACGCGTTCCCCCTCTCTCTCTCAAAATAAGTAAAAAAAAAAAAAAAAAAAAAAAAAAAAAAAAAGAATTACAAAGCTGTAAATATTAGCTCAGAATAAAAAGATGATTAGAATCTTGGAGAGAAGCTTCAGTTAAGCTTACTATGAAAAACACTTGCACCTATGAAATACATAGATATATTCCAACCACAACAGTGTAAATTTGAAAAAAAAAAAAAATACTGTGAAGTTTTGCAGCGAGAATTTCTGCCTCAATAAACAAACTTTCTAGAAGAAAGTGCCCAAGGATATCTTTTCATTTTCAGAACAGGAGGAAAGGGAGACTGACAAACTCCAGTCTACATTATTCTTCGAAACTGTGTAAAATTAAGCTGTGACTCAAACCCGTACAGAACGCCAGAGGTTTCCTGCCGGTAGGGAACACCTGTAACTTTTTTCCCACTCACCCTCTGAACTGTCTTCTTATGTTTGGAGAACTCCTCACCATTGGAGTCTCAGCAAGACACAGGGTCTGACTCCCACTCGATAGATGCTAAAAAAGCCAGCCAGCCATTTCTTTTGCAGGCCTAGGTTTGGCCAAGCAGATGCGCTGGCCCAGAATTTGACCCAAAGCAATAGAAATGTGGCAGATTTGTTCTAGTAGCTCTACCCAATTTCGGAAGGCAGCTGGGACAGAGCATCAGCTTATACACAGTGTTGGTGGGGGACGGCAGCTACAACATCAACTCTTTCTTGGCAGCAATAATGACCTTCCCAGACATGTTCCGGGGCCCTTGGCATGTAGCTTCTTTTGACCCCTAGCCGTCCCACGATTCTGTGAGCGATTGGTACGTCTTCATTTTATGCCGTCAGAATCAGCCTCTGTGCTTACAACCAGGAACCCTAAAGGGACACAGAACCTCTGGAATAGTGACTTAGAATTAAAAAGACAGGAACCAGGGAATACAGTTTCTCTTAGAAGCTACATACTGCGCACAAAAGACATCCAGTTGAAGGTCAGAGTATTAGTAAAGAGACACGTGTATATTTTTCCTTCACGTAAGTCAAGGAGGTGTGTCCGGGAGGATATGTGGGGAAAAGGCCAGTTTCAGTGATAATCTAGAAACAACGAAGGGAAACCTTATCCCTTTATCTAGGTCCAGACTTAGATATCTAACTTACACAGTTAAAAATGCAGGAGTACAAAATAACTGTAGGCATTTTACAATTACATAAAACAAAAATACATAAAACAAAATAGAGTGTACTAAACACATGAAAATGGTCCGCCTGGGGGAGGCGGACATAGGAGTGGGGAATGGAGTTGAAGGACATGGTTGCAGAAACACGTGCAAAATGCAAGGCTCCCCACCCAGGTGCAAACAGACAGCAGGGGGTGGTCAGGATACCTGCCACGGGGATCCACCAGCAGAGGATGATGATGTCCAACACCCTCTTTTACCAACAAAACTCTTTCCATCTATGCCTAACTATAGTACAGTGATATTCTATAGAGTCATGTTTGGGGGCGATGAAAGAGTTTGGAAATAGATTGAGGTGAGGATTGCAATAACATCACGAATGTAACTAATGGCTCTGAATTGTATCCTTAAAATGCCAAGGTTTGTAAGCATGGAAGTTCCTTAAAAAGTTAAAAACAAAACTACTCTCCGATCCAGCAATTGCACTAGTAAGTATTTACTCAAAGGATACAAAAGTACTAATTCGAAGGGGTGCATGCACCTTGATGTTTACAGCAACATTATTAACCATAGCCAAACACTGGAAAGAGCCCAAATGTCCATTGACTGACGAATGGGTAAAGAAGTTGTGGTATACATATACAATAGAATACGACTCAGCCATCAAAACGTATGAACTCTTGCCATTTGCAATGACACGGATGGAGCTAGAGAATATTACGCTAAGAAAAGTAAGTCAGTCAGAGAGAGACAAACATCACTGATCTCGCTCAGATGTGAAATTTAAAAAAAAAAAAAACAGGGGAGCCTGGGTGGCGCAGTCGGTTAAGCGTCCGACTTCAGCCAGGTCACGATCTCGCGGTCCGTGAGTTCGAGCCCCGCGTCGGGCGCTGGGCTGATGGCTCAGAGCCTGGAGCCTGTTTCCGATTCTGTGTCTCCCTCTCTCTCTGCCCCTCCCCCGTTCATGCTCTGTCTTTCTCTGTTCCAAAAAAAATAAATAAACGTTGAAAAAAAAAATTAAAAAAAAAAAAACACAAAACAAATGAGCAAAGGGAAAAGAAAGACAGAGAGGCAAACCAAGAAACAGGCTCTTAACTTTAAACAAACTGATGGTTACCAGAGGAGGGTGGGGGGATAGATGAAAAAGAGGATGGGAATTAAGGAGGGTACTTGTGATGAGCACTGGGTATTATATTTAAGTGATGAACCACTAAATTCTACACCTGAAACTGACGGTACACTGTATGTTTTTAACTGGAATTTTAATAAAAAATAGAAAAGAATGCCAAGGTTTGTCATATATATTTTTACCACAATTTAAAAATATTAAAAATGACATACACTAAAAACCACTGGAATTACACACTTTAGATGGGTGAATTGTATGGTACGTGAGTTATATCTCAACAAAACTGATGAAAATTATTCAAAGTATTTAGGATTTTTATTTAAACCATTGGCATTTGGTGCTATCCATCGCAATCTTTTGGGAACTGAGAAATTGCTCCTCCTGTCTGACAACTAGTCACTTCCTTTCGAAGCACATTAGACAGGTATATTAGAGACCAGAGAAACACAAACGTCCCCAGGCTTGAAACACACCAGAGGGGCACACCTGGGTGGCTCAGTCGGTTAGCGGCCGACTTGGGCTCAGGTCACGGATCTTGGCACTTTATGAGTTTGAGCCCCGTGTCAGGCTCTGTGCTGACAGCTCAGAGCCTGGAGCCTGCTTTGCATCCTGTGTGTGTGTCTCTCTCTCTGCCCCTCCCCTGCTCATGCTCTGTGTCTCTCTCTATCAAAAATAGATAAAGTTAAAAAAAATTTTGAAACACATCAGAGGTTCATTTTTGAAAATAAATGGAAGGGAACAGGGACGCCTAGCTGGCTGGCTCAGTCGGTAGAGTGTGCAACTTTTGATCTCGGGGTTGTGAGCTCGAACCCAACACTGGGTGTGGAGATTACTTAAAAATAAAATCTTAGAAAGAAAGAAAGAAAGAAAGAAAGAACCAGAAGGGAACAAATAAGTAGAACCTGGCAGAGACAGACTCTCACCTGGAGATGGGCAGCACAGCCAGAGGGAAGTTAAGAAGTATCCAGTGGAAATGAAAACCACGCTTGGCAGTGATGGGCTTTTTATTTTAATCTATGAGATTTCATTGAGCAGCTACTGGCTCCAGGCCCACCCAGCACAAGACAGCTCCCCTCATGGGATCACCTGTAGCTGTCGGGTCTGAGCTGCAATGGGAGGCCTGGGCCTGGCGAACCTCGCAGCTGTGCAGGGATCAGGGCACAGTTTCTCCATGTCTAGACAGGCTCCTGTGTTGGTCCTCCCCATTCCTACCTCCATGCCCTCAATCACGCTGCTCCCTACACCTGCAAAGTCCTTCCCACTCATCAGCGTTTCTCTGAATCCTCCCCAACCCCCTCCTTCCCTAGCGCCCAGCCAGAGAGCCACCTTCAAGACAAAACAAACTGGTTTCAAAATCATTGTAGACACAGTTCCCAGATACTTTTGACCAGGCAGGGAACGGGGTGGGGTGGGGGGGGGTGGGGAGTGGAAATCAGAAGGGTCTAACAGGCTCTCATTTTTGGCAGGGGTAAGGCAAGCGGAACAGGGCTAAGGGAAAATACGGCCCCTACTATTCCCTACAATTCTCAGGAAGTGGTGTGAATCCTCCAAGTTTACACCCCCTAGGCTACCTAATGATCTTCTTTCAATACAATTTGCATTTCTTTAAAACTATTCATATAATATATTTAGTGACTTTACAGGTTAATTCAGTGTAATGGCCTGTCTTTACAAATCATCCTTCTGTAATTATAATGGGAAAAACAAGTTATGTGCACATTTTTTCTCTCCAAGTTTGACATCTAGCTTTTGTTAAATTCCTATTAATTGCTATTTTTGGGGGCTTCTAAGGAAATGTTTGCACTGCCCAGAACAGTTGCTTCCCAAGTTTTCAAAAGTTACACACGTAGAAAATGATAGGGGTGCCTGGGTGGCTTAGTCAGTTAAGCATCTGACTTCGGCTGAGGTCATGATCTGGCCACTCATGAGTTTGAGCCCCGTGTAGGGGTCTGTGCTGACAGCTCAGAGCTTGGAGCCTGCCTCTGATTCTGTGCCTGACTCTTTCTCTGCTCCTTCCCCACTCATGTTCTGTCTCTGTCTCTCTCTCAAAAAAAAAAATAAATAAACATTAAAAAAAAGAAAAAAGTCACACACCTAGAAAATGATAATTATTTTTTATTTAGGAATACAAAAGCAAAGGGCTAAGGCAATCATATCCCCAATTCCTCTGCGCAGGGCCCCAACTCATTCATTCATTCATTCATCCATCTATCTATCTATCTCCTTCATTCATTCATCCATCTACCAATCTATCTCCCTATCCATCCATCCATTCATCCATCCCTTCCTTTTTCCTTCATTCTCCCCTCCTATTCCCACTTCCCACAGACAACAGTTCTGAGTGTTTAATGTGTACTATTTTGTCTCCTGTGTTATTATAAAATGTATAGTTATTTCGTACTCCCAAATGTTCAGTTTGTGTAAGTGACATCATGTTGTAGATCTCATTTGCTTTCTTCCTTTATTCCCTGAGCACAGTCTTGCTGTGTCTACATCTAAGCTGTTACATTGGATTTCACGGTGGACACCTCCCACGCCTAGCACCCACCCCCAGGGTGGGCACCTGTATCGCACCTGCCATGGTGATTGCCATCATACGTACCCCCTTATGGACCTGAGAAGGATTTGTTGAATCACAGGGGTTACAGATATTCGTCGTGTGTAAGTACCGCCTACTGCTCTCCAGACTGGTGTCTACCCTACCCTAAGAGCTGTGTGTAGCATTTCCTACAGGCCCACAACCACAGCCACACCTGGCATGGAAATGAGAATATTGATACAGACACCAGAGTGAAAAGATAAGAAAAATAGGCCCTGCCCTTGGGCAGCCTGAGGCCCTCCAGCCTCCCCGAGACAGAATACCCATTCACATCACAAGGCATTTCTCTGTGTCACAACACAGATGAGGAATGCTGGGGTAGGATGCCCTCCCCACTGCTACTGTCTTCTGAAAAAATGACTCAAGTCTCAGGATTGTGTGGAATGAGGGAGAGTCACTGTTAAATTTCTCAGGATGTCACTTTGGCAACCTCTGTTCCACCAGGAACAGTCACGATTGCTGACCATTCTGCCACCATCCTGGGAGCTATATCCATCTAAGGAAGAAGCATATGCGGACAGAACTGGTCAAGGCCTCACGGGCAAGGTTCTGAGGAACAAGCGGAATCCAGGCCTGCTTGACTGCAAACCACAATCTCTTCCTATGCCTTTGTGGGACATACTTCAAGAAGAAGGGGCAGAAATAAGGGCTGCTCAAGAAGTTGACTTTGCTCCTTGGGGAACGTGGAAGTGTTTCCTGCAGAGTCACGACCGGGCTCCCCCATGAACGCTGCAGAGTCCAAGAGCACAGGTCCCTTTCTTTTGCTTTGTCACCTTGGGGTTTTAGGGATTTCAGTATAGCAGTTGAGATACAAACCCGTAAACTTTATTTAGAAAAGTACGATGATCTGAGAACCATAGAGTTTGCTTTGTTAGGTTGTGTGTGTGTGTGTGTGTGTGTGTGTGTGTGTGTGTGTGTGTTGTTTTCCTTTAGAAGTGTAAATTAAGTGACTGATGTGTTTTCACAGTCTGTGGGTTGAGGCTGACAGAAAGAGTAAGATAGGTAACTTTTCCATTCCTAAATAATGGAAAGAAGGAAAAGATCCCCAAGAGTTTATTTTTTACAAAACCCTTTTGAAAAATCCTGGTTTATGGGGATGATAAGGAGATAAATAGCTCAAGAGATGACATCTTCATTTATTCATATGAAATGTAAATGTTTGCTGCAGTCCGGAATGAGAATTTTCAGGATATCCATATATATTAAGTTCCGGAAGAGAGAGACACATTTGCTTACATGCTTCTCTAGAAATGAAGATAATATATTAACCAGGCAGAAAGCTAATCTAGTATGCTTGGCTTACATTTCGTAGTTTCTGACAGAACCACAGGCTGAGGATAAGGAGGGACGGACATAATCCCCTTCCTAATAATGAACTGTTTGTCTACTCAGGGGTCATCACGGGCATACTGAGTGGTTCTCTGGATTTCCAGAACAGCATTTCCACCATCTTTCCACCTTGGTTCTTTCATTAGATGTATGATGTCCAAAATATGTCATGGGGACTTAGGACATTAGTGTGAGAAAAAGAAATGGGACTTCAAAGAAAGAATACCAAAACAGTGACTCCAACAGTTATAATTACATGTACATAATTTAGACGTGGTTAATTATGGTTTCCCATCTACATATTTAGAAAGACTGTAGATAGCATAATTTTTGGATGTGATAAGGTACGATGATATCAAAATACACATGCATGTGTCTACACAGATACACACATGCAAGACCAGAAGCCAGGGCGCCAGGGTGGCTCAGTCAGTTAAGTGTCCACCTCTTGATTTCAGCTCTGGTCATGATCCCAGGGTCGTGGGATTGAACCCTGTGTAGATCTCCCTGTCTTTCTGCCCCTCCCCTCTTCTCTTTCTCTCTCTCATTCTCAAAAAAAAAAAAAAAAAAAGGAAAGAAAACACTCACATCTAAGTTAACCAACACTGCCCCCACTTTTAGGCCATTTCTTTAGGGGCACAAAAGAGATCAGACAAATCTGAATGGAGATTTTCAGGTACAGCGAGATATTGCTGTTTCCAAAAGAAAGGGAAGGACAGAACCGTTCAGTTTGTTTTCATGAGAGAAATCATGAAGAAGAAACCAGAGGTGCTTACTAAGATTTTAGTTTGATGGGAAACACCCTGAGTGTTAGACCAAACCGAGATTGTCGCTTTCATCTGTACTTGAGACGTTGTAGAGTCCCTGGGGATAATTACGCTGCCCTCCTCCATACTAAACAATTTGCACCTATTAAGTTCTTCCAGAGACAAGTGGGTCTGTGAGACAACATCATCCAGCCCAACGAAAGTGGCAGAACAGGATACCACATACTCTGTGGCTGCTACTGTAGTCTGCATGTGTTGGTGAGAGTTCTGCTCTATTTCCTGCTGTTCAAATGTTTTTAAAACCTCACTGCCATCTAATGACTTAGGACTTTTACATCCTGAGTGGGTCAGCATAACATTCGTATCTGGTGCTTAATCAAAAAGAAGGCTCTTGGGGCGCCTGGGTGGCTCAGTCGGTTGAGCGGCCGACTTCGCTCAGGTCATGATCTCGCGGTCCGTGAGTTCGAGCCCCGCGTCGGGCTCTGTGCTGACAGCTCAGAGCCTGGAGCCTGTTTCGGATTCTGTGTCTCCCTCTCTCTGACCCTCCCCTGTTCATGCTCTGTCTGTCTCTCTCTGTCTCAAAAATAAATAAACTTTAAAAAAAAAGTGTTTAAATAAAAAAGAAGGCTCTTATTGGGTTAGAAGAAACTGAATGGTAACTTGCAGGGACGGTTCAAAATAGTCTCCCGTGTGATGCTGGGCTTCTAAAAGGAAGGAAGTCTAACAGACAGAGAGACATTCTTTACCAAAAAAAAAAAAAAAAAAAAAAGTTTAGTATTTAACAGGTCCCACATTTTCTTACAAATTCCTTAAATCATTTTCTAACACACTGCTTCAACTTCACCTTCGAGTAATTCTAAACACTTTGGTTGTGGCTATTTAGAGTTTTTGTACTCCAGAAAGGACAGAATTAGGCAGAACATGACTCTGTGATCTTCATTTTACCATAAACCATAAATTCCACGTTAGCACTAAACTAACATCGCATTAGACATGTGTGTTGTTTTATGTTAAATTGAGTTTCCTCTGGTTGCAAGTGACCAAAAAAAAAAGGCGGGGAGGGGGGGGTTGAGGGGGGGAGAAGACAGAGAGAGTTTAAGCAAAAAAACCAAAGGGTGGAGGCACTTGTGGGAGAACCCAGGAGCATCTGCTAAATGCAGGGAAAGAGGGACACCAGGCTTTGAGAGGGCAGAGACAGAGCATCTCTGGGAACCTCGCTGAGCACAAACACAGGCAGAGATTTTCTGCATCAAGTGCTTGCTGCCTCAAATGGTTCTAGATCAAAGAGAAACTGACTGTCCCTTCTTCCCTCAGGATTCAGCTCTGGACCATTCAGCCTTGATGATAGGGTAGCACCAAAAAACAGAAACAAGACTTAGAAGAATCAAGAATCCACCCTTGGGGGCTCGGTGGGAAGTTCTTGGAGAGAAGGGGGCAGCCCAGTGCCACTCACACTTTGACTTTAATACTATAACCACATATTACGGTTAAAGGCAAGCCTTGCTAATATTCCATAGTAGAGTGATGAACACATTAAATGATGTGTTCTTTCTTAATATTTTATTTTCCTGACTTCTTCTTGATCTCACAACCCTAAGATCATGACCTGAGCTAAAATCAAGAGTCAGACACTTCAGTAACTGAGCCATCCAGGTGCCCCTAGATGTGTTCATTTGGATTAGAGTTCCAATCTGTATGTAACTAAAACAGCCTTTTATTGACTCCTACCCCCTTCCACCAATTAATTAGTGTTGTTTTTTTTATCCTTCAAGGAATCGTTCATAAGAGAAGACATTAAAATAATTCTTAGGTTTACCTTTTCCTGAGGATGACCTATAAGACCACACTTCACCTGATCTAAATGAGAATTTCAAACATCTCCTAGGGATCGCTCAGTTAAGTTCAGTGAATGAGCGCTACTGTGAGCCCAAAGTAACAATTCTCACCACACTGTAAGTCCCTGAGTGCCAAAAGCTTGTCTAATTCGCCCTTGGATCCCTGCACGCACCCTCAGGCAAGCTCAAAAAAACATTTGTCAAATAAACGTATCTTATTTATCTTTCCTATTCAGATTTACTCCTCAGAGGGAGGAAGAGCCATGTGGATTTAAACTTCAGGTGCCACACGGGACTGACAAATGGCATGCATGGGGAAAGAACTCCAGATGTATCTTAACACGTATTTCTCAAATTAAAGAAAAGCAGTAAATACAAAGAGATGTCAAATTTTTTAACGTTTATTTTTGAAAGAGAGACAGAGGGCGAGTGGGGGAGGGGCAGAGAGCCAGAGGGAGACACCGAATCTGAAGCCGGCTCCAGGCTCCGAGCTGTCAGCACGGAGCCCCACACGGGGCTCAAAATCTCGGGATCATGACCTGAGCCAAAGTCGGACAGACCGACTGAGCCACCCAGGCACGATACATAGAGATTTTATATATAAAGGGTCTTCAGTCAGATTGAAGATACCGAACAAGGTTTATAAAAAGACCACTGAAGAAACTCAGGGCTTTGCCTCGAAGCCAGATGAGTTGCCCCCCAAAGTAATCTCCAGAATAGAGGACGCACAGTGGGCTGGAAATGTGGGGAAAGACCCATGTGAGAGGTGGAGCCACTCAGGCTGCAAAGGTTGGGTGAGAGTCAGATCCTTGACAAGCCCACCACCCCAACCTCCGCAGGGGTTCCTAAATAGTCATGACCCTGCTCTTTTCAGTGGGATGATGAGTCAAACCAAAACTGGCATCAAAGCTGCTGGACTTTTTCGCCCCGTTTTTTGATTTTTGATTTTGGTTTGTTTGTTTGTTTGTTTGTTTTGTACCCAAAGCATAACAGGGAAAATAAAAAGACAGCAAAAACTTTGGCAATCACATAGGACACTTGAAGGAGTGATTTATTTGTTGCCTTTGGCAGGTTTCCACTAAAAGGTTCACTAAGCCTCTCCCTCGCTGGAGTTTTTGGGTTGGGGGGGGCGGGTGGACAGGAGATGAAGTCGGGAAGGACTGATTTTATCCTTCTCTGCACAAACTTTCACCCACCCTGCCTCTGAAAATAACTCTGGATTTTAAGAGGAGGGATCTCACAGAATACCGCATGTGAGATTAAAACTTTTTAAATGCGACAAAAGCTGTTGAATTGTATACTTTAAAATGGTTAATAGTGGGGCACCTAAGTGGCTCAAGTCGGTTGACCGTCTGACTTGATTTCAGCTCAGGTCATGACCTCAGGGACTTGGAGGGAGCCCTGTGTCAGCCTCGGCACTGAGTGTGGAGCCTGCTTGAGATTCTCTCTCTTTCTCCCTCTGTCCCTCTCCCTCGTTCTCTATCTCTCTCAAATAAAATAAATAAATAAATAAATAAATAAATAAATAAATAAATAAATAAATAAAATGATTAATAGTTAATTTTATGTTATATGAATTTTACCTCAATAAAAAGAAATGAATGGAGCACACTTAATTTGCCAAGGTCAGGAAATTTGTTCACTCTACTTTGTGTGTGTAAGCACTAGACCAAGACTAAAAGTAATTTAGCCCTCTGAAGGAGTCCTGGGCAGGGATCTGAGTTTTGGTCCCAGCTCACCTCCATCGTGGGGAATCTTTAAAAAATATTTTTAAGTTTATTTATTTTGAGAGAGAGAGAGAGAGAGCAGGGAAAGGGCACAGAGAGGGTGACAGAGAGAGAATCCCAAGAAGGTTCCATATCCCTAGCACAGAACCCGACTCAGAGCTCGAGCTCACAAACCATGAGATCAGGACCTGAGCTGAAGTCAAGAGTCAGACGCTTAACTAAGCTGTGCAGGAGCCCTCAAATTTCTCTTATAAATTACCAGGATTGGAATATCTGGTTACCTAGGTCTCTTCCAGAAGTGAATTGTTTGATTTTGAAGCAAGACGGATTTACATCTTTATTTTGATCTTTCAAAAGGGCTTCTTTTTACGTGTCATTTACCCAGTTAAGTCTAAAGGCCCAGTGAAGTGACAAAACCGTTAAAACCTAAGCAAATCATTTTGACTGGATCTCTTCTCACCTAGGAGCTCCTTCATTGAAAAAAAAACAAACCACACTTTAACACATTCCAAGACACAAATGTGTATAAAACCCAATCCTGCCCCCAAGAAGTATGCGGGTGCAGAGGAGAAGGAAGCTGGCGAGAGCAGAAACAGCCCCTCAGCACCCTCACCCTCACCTGGAAGATGAGGTGGCTTGTGATATGTAGCTCCTCACAATGTTCTTCACTACCAAGGGAAAAGTAGTTACCCTACCGTGGAGGAAACTGGCAGACCTCTCTAGCCAGGGATCAATGCTAAAGTCACCAGATAGGACAAATTGATATAAAGTGCTTCCTGATATAATACGCTGAGACTTCTGCGCTACAAATGCCTAATCTCAATTTAATCGCGAAGGAAACACGAAAAAGACAGAGGAACTGTGTCCCCACTGATGGAGACTAAAAAGATGGAACCAAAGGCAGTACATGTTCTAGGATCTTCTCTCACTGTAAAGGACATTATGCAGATAATCAGAAAGATCTGAATAACATCTGTTGATTAGACAGTAATATAGTATCAATGATAATTTCCTGACTTTGTAGTCATCTAAAAGTGGGGTGCCTGGGTGGCTCAGTTGGTTGAGTGTCCAACTTCAACTCAGGTTATGATCTCACAATTCATGTTCAAGCCCCGCATCGGGCCTTGTGCTGACAGCTCAGAGCCTGGAGCCTGCTTCAGATTCTGTGTCTCCCTCTCTCTCTGCCCCTCCCCTGCTCATGCTCTGTCTCTCTCTCGAAAATAAATAAACATTAAAAATTTAAAAAAAAAGGATGCTCTTATTTTTAGGAAATATACACTGAAGTAGTTAGGAATAAAGGGGCATCATATCTACAACTTATTCTCAAACAATTTAGAAAAAGTGTGTGTGTGTGTGTGTGTGTGTGTGTGTAATATTATTATACAGTATGTTATATATGTTATATTTTTGTTTATGTTAGCTATCATTATATTATACTACTATATATATAAATGCAAAGAAAAAAGAATAAAACAAATACGATACAGTGTTAACATTTGTGAAATCTGGGTGAAAGATGTTTGTGGGGAATCTGTGTGCTCTTGCTGAAACTTATTTGTAATTCTGATTTTACACCACAATAAAAAGGGAAAAAAAAAAGAAGTTGAGCTTCCTGTTGCTAAAATACAAACCCTGTATTTGTCTGACCATGTTTTTGAACTTTGCCTATTTACCTCCTTTCTGTGTGACATATTGGATGAATAATAAATAATATTTGTAATAAATTTATAATAAGATGAGACATTTTGGATTTTTTACTGCAATACAACTCACATACCATAAAATTATCTTTTTAAATGTATAATTCAGTGGGTTTTAGTGATGCAACCATCACTGCTAATTCCAAACCGTGTTCAACACCCCTAAAAGAATTCACCAGCTATCACTTTTCATTTGTTCCCATTTCCAATCTCTGACAATGGCCTTCTGTTACTATAGTTGTGCCTTTTCTGGACATTGCATTTACATGGAATCATGTTATATGCAGCTTTTCGCGTGTTGTTTCTTTCATTTAGCATACTGTTTTTAAGATTCATCCATGTTGTAACGCTTACCGGTATTACATTCTTTTTAATTACCGAATGATATTTCCTTGTATATAGATGGCACATTTTATCTATTCATCACGTGATGGATATTTGGGATTTGGTCTGTTATGAATAATGCTGCTGTGAACATTTATGGGCACATTTTTTGTGCGGTTATATACTTTCAATTCTCGTGTTTACGTACATAGGAGTCCAATTTTGGTATACATACTGTATTAGCTTGCCAGAGCTGACATAATAAAACACCACAGATCGAGTGGCTTCAACAACAGACACCTATTTTCTCATAGTTTGGAGACTAGGAAGCTGAAATTAAGGTATTGGCAAGTTTGGTGTCTTCTCAGGTCTCTCTCCTTGGCTTGCGGACACATCCACGAGCAGAAAATGCATTTTCTCTTACTAAGAAGGTTTGCTTTGGATGACATAACTTCTAAGGCCTTATCATATTAAAAAAACTGGGGGAGAGGAATAATGAGGGTGTGCGTGCACAGGACAAAGTCCCTTTTGCCATTTGGTGCTTTATAAGGGCGTGGCGAATAAAAAAATTATAAAGAAATTCAGTGATTAAACAATTTCTAAGTGAGTTTCATCAACCTATACTAAATGCCAGTTGGAATAGTGTTTAGCTCTTTCTGACACGTTAAGAATATTTTAGAGACATTTCTATTTATTTTGTTTTTTGTTGTTGTTAAATACGGAGATTTCTTTGGCTTTCCATTCAGAAGGGAGGGTCTGAATCTATCCCTCTCAGAGAGCCTGAAAGGGCTCATTCAGAAACCACTAAGAGCAGAGGTGGAATGCCCAAAAGAGCCAGGCAGGACTGGGCTGCTGACCACTAGTGGCTGACCTTCTGGTCCTGCTGGTCCTCGGGGTCAGGTTGGGGACCAGAACATCTCTCACCTTCAGACACTGTGCACAGCTCCAACCTATCCTAGGGAGCACCAGCCAGGGAGGCGTGTCTGAAATGAATTGTCCAGAGTGAGCCAGTGGCCCGAGGCAGGTCAGGGAAGGTAAGAATAAGGAATGTCCAAAAGGGCAGAGGAACCGCAATTTCAGAGGCTTTAGTTACTGCCTAAGGTGGAGCTTTACATTCTACTAATAGAGCGTTGCTTGGTCAGACTGGATGGTTTGGATTTTTCCAGAATGGAACACATGGAAGGAACAAGAAAGGTTAAAAGAGGGTTTGGGTCAATGACACAAAACACAGAATACGGCTGAGCAGAGGGAGGCAGAGGGCTCTGACAATCCCCCACGCCCCCGATTTGATTCAGTTATTCGGGAGAGCTGATTGAGTCAGCAACTTCTAACAGGTTTTGAAAAATATTTTTTATATAGTTTTATTTATTAAAAAAAGTTAAGGTAAGTGCTATTCTTTTTTTTTTTTTAATTTTTAAATGTTTATATTTGAGAGAGAGAGACAGTACATGAGTCAAGGAGGGGCAGAGAGACAAGGAGATAGAATCCAAAGCAGGCTCCAGACTCAGCACAGAGTCCAATGCAGGGCTCAAACTCACGAGCTGTGAAATCATGACCTGCGTGAAGTCAGACGCTTAACCGACTGACCCACCCAGGTGCCCCTAAAGGTTTTTGGGTTGTTTTTTTTTTTTGCTCTTAAACACTTTGAACTTTTTTTCATCATCATCCTTGGTATTATGTGACTTTAGGTTTTAAAAAGGAACTGACTTCTATTTTGTAATAGTCATATCAATATAAAATACTACTTTTGTTTTTTTACTTTACATTCCCAAAGCTTTCCATGCCCAAATGGGAGTGCCCGCTGCATTATTCAAAACTCACAATCATTTGGTAAATGTATAATGACAGAAGGCAAACAGCTTCTTTAGGGCATGCCAAAACCTCCCAGGTATGTGTCATAGACACTTTATTTTGGCAAATTGGAACTTGTGTATTTCCATAATAAGCATTGTTATTCTGTTTATTTCTCAACCGCTTAAAGGGAGGTGAAATTGTGTTCTTCCAAAACTCACACAAAAATTCAGTGTGCAGAAACAGATTTGCAGGATTATCTTTTGTTATAAATGTCAGCAGAGAGCTACGTGAGTTTGGTTGTGTTGGTGTGGTATTTACAGAAAATCCCTCTAACATGGCCACTTGTCTAATCTGCTTGAGTAAAGAACTAGGACTAACTACAGATATTGAGGGTTTACTATATGAATCATTACACCTATGTTACTCAATAAAAACTCCAAAAGAGTATAGGATACGTTTCATGTTTCTAGACATTGAGAGCCTTTTAGTTACTTCATCAAGTCTGCTGAGCATCAGAACCTTAGGATATTTAAAGGAATTACCCAAAGGAAACAGAACAACAATAAAAGCAGACTATTTAAGGTGTTGTGACCTTCTTACAGTATCAATTCACCAAAATTCCTAATAAAAATAGATTATTGATGCAAAGCACGAGACATACTTTTCAGTTCTATGAATGCCCAGAATGACCAGAAAGGATTCGCAAGCTATAGCTGGAATATACAAAATTTGCAATTTTATGGATTTTTTTCCCCAAAGGGTTCATTCTTGAAAGTATATACTTTTTAGACTCAGGTAGCCGAAGGACACTTGTATTTGGAGGTTAAATAAGTTTGCTTGGCGGGGTGGGGGGAGATGAATCTACCAGGAGACTAATTATTTCCTTCTTAACAAGGCCAATTTAAAAAAAAAAGCCAGAAACACAAAGAAAACCACTAGAAGGGATTCTTCTTGTATTCCTACTGGAATGAACAGGTCTCCTGAGCTTATTTTTCATGGGAATTCATATTCCATTAGGGATATCTAAGCAAAATAACGTGCTTAGCACCACTCAGGCAGGAATCTCGCTGGCCATAAACATTTCAGAAATACACATCTAAGCCAGCTTCGGCTAGGAGCCAAGACAATACACTAATCCACTTGGACAGCTGAGGAGGTAAAGTTGGGTCAGAGATAAGTAGCCCTGGCTGAACGTTCATAGCTCACCTACCACCTGACAAAGCCCACGGGCGGGGGTGTGTGCAACTCAGGTGTCCCGGCTGTGCCTGCCTAAGGCTTAAACATTCCGGGATCTGACCTCTGTTACTGTAACCACACACTTTACCCACAGTACTTAAGATTTGCCAAAATGAATAAATTCCCTAAATTCATGGATGGATGCTGAATTTAGCTGCTGAAATAAAATCCTCATTGTTTTTTTTTTTTAATTGTCTCCTGGGTTTCATCTCATTTATTCAATAAATAATTATTGAGCGCTTCCTGTGTGTTAGGGTTTTCCTTACGGCTAAGCCAAACGCAGGAAAGAGAGCTGCCAAGGTTTGCCCTGTTGAGTTTCTTTCCAAGTGAGCAAACTCCCAAAGGAGGCGGCAGTTTAGAATTGATATTTTCTATGGCAGCTGCCAGCTGCGAGGAAGCAAAAGTGTCATGGATTACTGGTGACAGATGGAAATAATGGCTTGGGCTCAAAAAAAAAAAAAATGCAAGTTTATGGACCAACATCATAAAAAGGCCAAATTACTTTAACTAGTTACACAATGTTTAAGGTATGACATAGTACGAAAATGTAATTTTAGAGAAGCCCTTTGGTATTACCAAAATAGTAGTAGATTTGAAAATTAAAATATTTCCGGGGCGCCTGGGTGGCGCAGTCGGTTAAGCGTCCGACTTCAGCCAGGTCACGATCTCACGGTCCGTGAGTTCGAGCCCCGCGTCGGGCTCTGGGCTGATGGCTCAGAGCCTGGAACCTGCTTCGAATTCTGTGTCTCCCTCTCTCTCTGCCCCTCCCCCGTTCATGCTCTGTCTCTCTCTGTCGCAAAAATAAATAAACGTTGAAAAAAAAAATTTAATGAAAATTAAAATATTTCCAATATGGAACAGGTTAACACTGTGTCTATCCTCCCTGACTCTAGTGTATTAGCCAGCACACTTCCTGTGGCTAGTGACAGAAACCAACTCAAAGTAGTCCGAGCATACGAGAGTTTATTGACTTGTGTAACCGGTAAATTCAGGGTAGGGCTGGTTTCAGGATGACATATCCAGGGTCTCAGATGAGCTTGTCAGGTTTCTCTCTCAACTTTGTTTTTTTGTTTTTTTTTTCCACTGTTCTGATCTATTCTCTTCTATGCAGGTGGGCAAATCATCAGACAATATCCCTCAGTCATCTGCCCTCCTCTTCAAAATGCAAAAAGCAAAACACATTCCCATCTAACTAAATGTAAAGCCCAGAAGGGATTTTCCTTGGCCTGACTTGGGTTGCATGCCTTTGCTTACTAAAGCCAGATAAATGGGATATTAGGAATGTCTGGAATGTTCTGTGCCCACGGAGCAGGGTCCCAGTTTAGCAGCCCCACCAAAAATCACACGATTGTACTGCTGTGGGGGAGAACCAATTCCCCAAAGGAAGAGGAGCTATGCAAGCAACGTCAAAAGACATTCCGGAAGATTCCAAACCTACACTTTGAATCTGCGCTTACCTTTTTGTTCAGCCATGTTCCACTGAATGTTTGACTAATATGGTTAATATTTCTGGCTTCGTAAAGGCATCAAAATTGGCAAAGATGAAGTCAAGCTTTCGCTTTTTGCAGATGACATGATATTATACATGGAAAATCCGATAGACTCCACCAAAAGTCTGCTAGAACTGATACATGAATTCAGCAAAGTTGCAGGATACAAAATCAATGTCCAGAAATCAGTTGCATTCTTATACACTAACAATGAAGCAACAGAAAGACAAATAAAGAAACTGATCCCATTTACAATTGCACCAAGAAGCATAAAATACCTAGGAATAAATCTAACCAAAGATGTAAAGGATCTGTATGCTGAAAACTATAGAAAGCTTATGAAGGCAATTGAAGAAGATTTAAAGAAATGGAAAGACATTCCCTGCTCATGGATTGGAAAAATAAATATTGTCAAAATGTCAATACTACCCAAAGCTATCTACACATTCAATGCAATCCCAATCAAAATTGCACCAGCATTCTTCTCGAAACTAGAACAAGCAATCCTAAAATTCATATGGAACCACAAAAGGCCCCGAATAGCCAAAGGAATTTTGAAGAAGAAGACCAAAGCAGGAGGCATCACAATCCCAGACTTTAGCCTCTACTACAAAGCTGTCATCATCAAGACAGCATGGTATTGGCACAAAAACAGACACACAGACCAATGGAATAGAATAGAAACCCCAGAACTAGACCCACAAACATATGGCCAACTCATCTTTGACAAAGCAGGAAAGAACATCCAATGGAAAAAAGACAGCCTCTTTAACAAATGGTGCTGGGAGAACTGGACAGCAACATGCAGAAGGTTGAAACTAGACCACTTTCTCACACCATTTACAAAAATAAACTCAAAATGGATAAAGGACCTAAATGTGAGACAGGAAACCATCAGAACCTTAGAGGAGAAAGCAGGAAAAGACCTCTCTGACCTCAGCCGTAGCAATCTCTTACGCGACACATCCCCAAAGGCAAGGGAATTAAAAGCAAAAGTGAATTACTGGGACCTTATGAAGATAAAAAGCTTCTGCACAGCAAAGGAAACAACCAACAAAACTAAAAGGCAACCAACGGAATGGGAAAAGATATTTGCAAATGACATATCGGACAAAGGGCTAGTATCTAAAATCTATAAAGAGCTCACCAAACTCCACACCCGAAAAACAAATAACCCAGTGAAGAAATGGGCAGAAAACATGAATAGACACTTCTCTAAAGAAGACATCCAGATGGCCAACAGGCACATGAAAAGATGTTCAGCGTCGCTCCTTATCAGGGAAATACAAATCAAAACCACACTCAGGTATCACCTCACGCCAGTCAGAGTGGCCAAAATGAACAAATCAGGAGACTATAGATGCTGGAGAGGATGTGGAGAAACGGGAACCCTCTTGCACTGTTGGTGGGAATGCAAATTGGTGCAGCCGCTCTGGAAAGCAGTGTGGAGGTTCCTCAGAAAATTAAAAATAGACCTACCCTATGACCCAGCAATAGCACTGCTAGGAATCTACCCAAGGGATACAGGAGTACTGATGCATAGGGGCACTTGTACCCCAATGTTCATAGCAGCACTCTCAACAATAGCCAAATTATGGAAAGAGCCTAAATGTCCATCAACTGATGAATGGATAAAGAAATTGTGGTTTATATACACAATGGAATACTACGTGGCAATGAGAAAAAATGAAATATGGCCTTTTGTAGCAACGTGGATGGAACTGGAGAGTGTGATGCTAAGTGAAATAAGCCATACAGAGAAAGACAGATACCATATGGTTTCACTCTTATGTGGATCCTGAGAAACTTAACAGGAACCCATGGGGGAGGGGAAGGAAAAAAAAAAAAAAAAAAAAAAGGACGTTAGAGTGGGAGAGAGCCAAAGCATAAGAGACTGTTAAAAACTGAGAACAAACTGAGGGTTGATGGGGGGTGGGAGGGAGGGGCGGGTGGGTGATGGGTATTGAGGAGGGCACCTTTTGGGATGAGCACTGGGTGTTGTATGGAAACCAATTTGTCAATAAACTTCATATAAAAAAAAAAAATATTTCTGGCTTCGTGGTTCTTCAACTGTAACTTGTACCAGAAACATCTGGAGGGCTTGTTAAAACACAGATCGTTCGGACGCACCCCAGAGTTTCTGTTTCAGAAACTTTCAGTATCTAAGTGATGCTGCTGGTCGGATAATCATACTTTGAGACACTGTACCGGGATTTTATTTTTTAAATTGTTGAAGAGCTTCTTATTCGTATTAATATCATTCCTGGATATACTTCACAGGTAAAAGTTTTCTAGGGTTCAGGAACACATCATTCTGATGCTGATTAACATTGTGGTCTTGGGCAACTTACTTAACCACTCTGCCAATTTTTTTCTTGTGTAAAATGGGAATAATGGTACTTACCTCATATGGTTGTTGCAGAGATTAAATGAATTAATATATAATATTAATATACATAATACACACTACATACATACCCTACATTACACTTAGAAGTACATAAAATGTGGGATGCCTGGGTGACTCAGTTGGTTAAGCATCCAACTCTTTTTTTTTTTTTTTTTAATTTTTTTTTTCAACGTTTATTTATTTTTGGGACAGAGAGAGACAGAGCATGAACGGGGGAGGGGCAGAGAGAGAGGGAGACACAGAATCGGAAACAGGTTCCAGGCTCTGAGCCATCAGCCTGACGCGGGGCTCGAACTCACGGACCACGAAATCGTGACCTGGCTGAAGTCGGACGCTTAACCGACTGCGCCACCCAGGCGCCCCAGCATCCAACTCTTGATTTTGGCTCCAGTCATGATATCTCACAGTTTGTGGGATCCAGCCTCGGGGCGTCTTCTTGCTTACAGCATGGAGCCTGCTTGGGATTTTCTCCCTCCCTCTCTCTCTGCCCCTCCCCCACTTGTGCTCTCTCTCTCTCTCTCTCTCTGTCTCAAAATTAATAAATAAATTAAAAAAAAAAAAGAAGTAAATGGTATATAATATAGAAACATTTGCAAGTATTTAAACTGCTCAAAAAAAATAGAGAGGGAAGGGGCACTTGGGTGGCTCATTTGGTTGAGTGTTTGACTTCAGCTCAGCTCATGATCTCACTGTTAGTGAGTATGAGCCCCGGGTCGGGCTCTGTGCTGACAGCTCAGAGCCTGGCGCCTGCTTTGAATTCTGTGTCTCCCTCTCTCTCTGCCTCTCTCTCTCTCTTTCTCTCTCAAATAAAAATAAAACATTAGAAAAATAGAAAAATTGTCCAAAGTATTTTATAATGAATCAAAATATCAATATCAAATCCTAAAAAGGATTATGTACACCTATGTCCCCGATAAATTAACCAACCATGAAAATCCTAAATAAAATAGCGGCCAATGGAATCCAACCATATGTTCAAATGTTCAAAAAATACAATATCACAACCAAGAGGCTTTTATCCCAACAACGGGAAGATGGTTCAACTCAATCTACAAATTTAGTTCCTATAGCAATAGGTCTGAAGCATAAAATCATATGGTCGTTTCAAATGCTGAAAGGGTAAACATTATTGACTCCTGGGGAAATATTTTAATAAAGTCAGAATAGATGGGTAGTAGACTTCGTCATTTCTATTTTTGACTCTCCAGCAGCAGCATCCGATTATGGGATACGGAGTTGTGTCTGTCTTGGTGGGATATGGGGAACCACTCGAAAAGACCCTGGGAGCCGCAGTGCAAGCACCAGCCAAACCCGATCACCCAGAACTCTGCCTCAGGAGTGGTAATGCAGAGAAGTAAGGGTGAATTAGAACTGAGTCTGGTGACAGCAGAGGTGGCACAATCTCCAAGGGTGGCAGAGACATCTCAACCTAACTTGTTTTGGGAAACAATTTTGGCTACAGTCTGGATTCCCAGCTTTTTATTTTTTATGAGGTAAAGTTCAAGGGGCACCTGGGTGGCTCAGTGCGTTGAGCGTTAGACCTCAGCTCAGGTCGTGATCTCACAGTTCGTGAGTTGGAACCCGGCATCGGGCTCTCAGTTGTCAGTGCCGACCTCACCTGAGATCCCCTGTCCCCCTCCCTTTGCCCCTCCCCAACTGGTGCTCTCTGAAAAATAAAATAAACATTTTTTTAAAAAGGGAAAAAGAGAAATTTTGAATTTATTTTTAAAATTTTTTAATGTTTATTTATTTTTTGGGAGACACAGAGTGTGAGCAGGGGAGGGGCAGAGACAGAGAGGGAGACACAGAATCCGAAGCAGGCTCCAGGCTCTGAGCTGTCAGCACAGAGCCCTATTGGGGGCTTGAAATCACAAGCTGTGAGATCATGATGTGAGCCGAAGTCAGCCGCTTAACTGACTGAGCTATCCAGGCGCCCCTGAATTTATTTTTTAAAAAAATTTTTTTTTTCAACGTTTATTTATTTTTGGGACAGAGAGAGACAGAGCATGAATGGGGGAGGGGCAGAGAGAGAGGGAGACACAGAACCGGAAACAGGCTCCAGGCTCCGAGCCATCAGCCCAGAGCCCGACGCGGGGCTCGAACTCACGGACCGCGAGATCGTGACCTGGCTGAAGTCGGACGCTTAACCGACTGCGCCACCCAGGCGCCCCTTATTTTTAAAAGATCAGTATGATTGTGTCTTATGAAAAATGGTAAAAAAGCAAGGTAGGCAGAGAAAAAAAAATGCATTAGGTTTGTTCTGATGACCTAGGGATAAAAAGAGAAACATTGGGTAAATGCTACAGGAAGTCAAAGAAAATTAGCGAGACCTTTACTGGCATTTACACATATCTGATGGGTCACCGCTTGGTAGGAACCTTGTAGCAAAGACTCAATTATCAGAAGAGGTAGTTGAACCAGATGATTTCAGATTTGCAAGCCTGAGATTACTGGATGCTTCCCATGAGATATTCAAGGCATAAGCAATAATCCAAAACTTCAAGGGAATTCCCAGTTTCATGATTACCAGTCTTTCTTGTTTTTATAGATTACATTTAGATCTTCAGCCTTCCCAGAGATTCCATGAGTGATCAAACAGCCTTCCAAAATGTTCTTCTGGGACGTTACCCTGATTCTGTTTCTGATGGGAAAGAACCTCAAAACCGAGAATTTTCACTAGAGCAAAATGACTATCGCCTTGACCTGATTTTAAGAGTGTATATCTTAAACCAAACACCAACATTATATTTAATGGTGAAACACCAGAAACCCATTAATGCCAGCTATAAAACAAGTGTAATCTCTATGATCATCCACCATAAGAAGTCTCTAGTTGTGTCTGTCCGTCTGTCTGTCTGTCTGTTTTAAGTAGAGGGTAGTAGGGAACAACTTTTCTATCACCCAAACCGTGCAAACAAGTGTGGGCAACATAAGCTGAGTGGCCAGTAGAATGCCTGAATCCAGTCAAGGAGAGATTTCCAGAAACCAGGCAAAAGGAGCTGTAGCAGGGGAACTTGATAATATGTCCAAAAATGTTTAACAAATATTCACTCCCTCTCTCAGCAGTTTACTTCTGGGGATTCAGCCTAAGAAAACAATCAGGGCTGAGAACAAAGACTTGTGTGTAAAGGGCAGAAAATTTGCACCTGGCCACAAGAGATGACAGTCTCTTTTAAGGAGGAAACCAATTTATTTTTCTTCTCCTTGTCCCTCCTCACTTTCCTTCCCCTTCTTTCTACTTTCTTCTTGTCCACCCCCCCTTTCCCTCCAGTTCTTTGACCTCTTCCTCATCATCCTCCTCTTCTTCCGCCTCCTCTCTGTCTCTGTCTCTTTAACTTTCTACCTTAATTTGCCTTTTCATCATAAGAGAGAAGGTCCTGGGCTAGTCTAAAGGGTTAAGTTGGAAAAAAAAGTAAGGTCAGTGCTTCTGAGGACAGATACACTGAGGTGTGAGGAAAAACTATAATCCTAAAGACATTTCTAAAGAACAAGGAGATAACTAGACACTATAGAAGACTAGTCCCTAAATTACTGTGTTTATACTATCCTACACGAACTCATTCTATGATTTTAGCATAAAGCATTCTGTGTGGGTATTTTCCCCACTTGTACTTGGGAATCTTAGGATTTTCAGCTCCTGGACCTTCTTGAGAGGCATGTGGTTTATAACCACAATTTATTGAAGGCTCATTATTTTCTAAAAATCTTCTTCTTATGTGGATCACTTCATTTAATTTGCACAAGTGCCCAGTGAGGTAAATGCTATTATGATCCGTAATGGAAGGATGAGGAAGCAGAGGCTTCAAGAAGTAATGACTGAATCCAGGCAGATGGGCACCTCCCACTCCTTTTTTTTTCTCCATTAAGTAGTAAGAATTTATTTAAAAAAAAAACTTAAAAAAAAGTAAAAAAATAAAAAAATAAAGCTTTTTAATGTTTATTTATTTTTGAGAGAGACAGAGTGTGAGTGGAGGAGGGGCAGAGAGAGAGGGAGACACAGAATACAAGGCAGGCTCCAGGCTCTGAGCTGTCAGCACAGAGCCTGACGTGGGGCTCGAACTCAGGAACCACAAGATCATGACCTGAGCTAGAGTCGGACGCTTAATTGACTGAGCCACCCAGGCACCTTGTAAGAATGTATATTAAATAACCTATGGTTGATTGAAAGGGAATTCATGACAAAAATAGAAGATACTTGAGGAAAGATGTGAGAAATGGACTCTGCACACAGGCTAAATTGACACTACCTCGAAAACGAATGATTATGGCAAAGGAAGTCTTCACATTAAAATTCTGCTTTTTATGGCTTTTTTTTCTTCATTTCTTTACACAATTACAAAAGAAAGAATAAAAGTCCTAAATTCTTAACTATTTTTCCTTTCTTGGACCAAATACTCATTTTCCTCTAAATTATTGACCTGTGGAACTTTTTACACAATAAAATCTTTCAAGGGAAGGCCTGGGTTTCAAATGAAAAAGATGGATATCTGAAGGGTACAAAGAATGCTCAGAACAAAGGATGATGAGAAAATGGCTTCAGTCACTGATTATTTCATTATCCTTAGACTCAATCACCCTTCATCCCTCCCCAGCCACAATCTACACAATCTTTAAGATCAAGAAAAAGGTGTAAACAGTTTAACATTACTAAAAAGAAATAAAAATTCACATTTAAAAAGCAACACTCCAGTCAGGAAATATTTTCCCATCAAGCTTTTCTGTGACCAGGTCAGAACCCCCACTCCTAATCGTTAAGCTACAATACCCACGTTAGGTAGTAAATCCAGAATAAACTTGGAAACTAGGCATTTGGGTCAAAGTGGCTCCCATTCTCCAAAGCTGGTTTGGTAAAATGACATGGGAATCCTTGTCCTTTTCAGTAGCCAAACTTCATGGGAATGCATCAAGTCTTTCCACATTTCTCGACTATGTCTCTCTCCTGGCTGCCCACTATAGCGTACAGAGGTTAAGCTTTGGAGGCATACAGACCAAACCAGCTTGCACCCTGGGGGCTCGCTACAATGACTGGGTCTAAAAGGTTGTCTGGGTGGGAGTCCAGGCCCTGTGACAGACAAGAGCAGGTACCTTGCAGAGCAGCCAAGAGGGTGAGACACATCTGTGTTAGCGAGACCATTTCAGCCATGTTTCCTTGAACAGGGCAAGCAATGCCACGTGACAGACAGATGTAAGTAGAGAATTTCTTTGATTACACAGGTTTCAGATGGATACCCGACTTCCTCCTTCTGGAGGAAGCAACAGCAGGATAGAGGCTCCTTCTGATCTACAGCAACTTCTGGGTGCCTAGGTGGCTCAGTCGGTTAAGCATCCAACTTTGGCTCAGGTCATGATCTCATGGTTCATGGGTCTGAGGCCTGCAAGGACTCTGCACTGACAGCTCAGAGCCTGGAGCCTGCTTCAGATTCTGTGTCTGCCTCGCTCTCTGCCCCTCCCCGCTCACGCTCTCTCTCTCTCTCTCTGTCTCAGAAACAAAATAAACGTTTAGAGCAACTTCTTCAGATGTGGATGGTCTGTAAGGCAGGAGTGAGAAGGGTAGAGGTGTCCTAAATACATTGGGTGTGGGGATGGGGGAAACGGGATAGAAACTAAACTTGCAGATCATCTGAGGATGTGCACGTAAGAGGCATCCCTTGCACTGAAAATTATCATGTGGGACGGGCACCTGGGGGGCTCAGTCGGTTGAGCACCAGACTTTGGCTTAGGTCATGATCCTTTGGCTTAGGTCATGATCTCTCGGCTCATGAGTTCAAGCCCTGCATCCGGCTCAGAGCCTGGAGTCTGCTTTGGATTCTGTGTCTCCCTCTCTCTCTGCCCCTCCCTTGCTCATGCTCGCTCGCGCGCTCTATCTCTCTCTCTCCTATCCCTTAAAAATAAATAAAATACTAAAAAAAAATTTTTTTTATTTATCGTGCAGGATACCTCAGTTACATTTTGAAGAGAACAGAACATTTACACTGTTGCTGTGAAGTTCTGAAATCTTCATATTGGGTGCTGGAGAGGACTTTAAAGATTGTCTCATTAACAGCCCACCCAATATTTACATCTCCTTGCCAAGAATTGTCTAGCCTATTTCGACAGACCTCAGACTGAGGTCCACTTTGTTTTTTTTCCCAAGCCCCTCATCCTGTGTTTGGAAAACATTAATAAAATGGTATTTTGGAAATTTTGCCACAATGTATCTCCCTGCAAGTTTCAAACTTTGTCAAGATTCCACATCCAGAGGCAATATGGGCTAGGTCTAATCAAACAGTCTTCCACAAATCACCTTTCATAACTGTAAAAGCAGGGGATTTTATGTAAATAAAACCTCTTATAAATGTAAAAGCCTAAGTGGCTCAGTCGGTTGGGTGTCTGACTTCTGCTCAGGTCATGATCTCATGGTTTGTAAGTTCAAGCCCCACGTTGGGCTCTGGGCGGAAAGCTCAGAGGCTGGAGGCAGCCTTGGATTCTGCGTCTCCCTCCCTCTCTGTCCCTCACCACTTGGGCTCTGTTTCTCTCTCTCTTTCAAAAAATGAATAAATGTCAAAAATTTTTTTAATAAAAAAAAAAAGTAAAGGCAGCCAGAATCGGAGAGACAACTCTCTCCAAAGCTACACACGCTCAAGTTAGTTTGTGCAACTCTTCCCCGTGTGACATGTGTCAAGGCCCTTCACACTCCTGATTTCTCTCCATGAGAACTTGACAGCGGTCTCTTTTGCTTACAAGATACGACATCCAGAATTAAATGTCACACTTCTGAAGTAGGGAGCAACTGTCAACTATACTTTCCTATTGATGCAGACCAAGAGCACACTGGCTTTTTTTTTTTTTTTTTTTTTTTTTTGTAAAAACTTCAAAATGGGTGGAAATTGCTAGAACGGCTGGCTACATTCCCTAAATCATTTTCACATGAGTTGTTTCTAAACCCTGCTTTTGCTTTGCTCAAGGCAGCTGCTGTACTCTTGTGAGACTCAAACGCCCTCAGGGGTAAGTTCCAGCAACAAAAGCAATAGTCCATCCAATATTATTAAATCCGTGTTTCCAGGTTCAAGACAGTCTCATGTTTTCAGTCACACATTGTATCTTTTCATAAAAGAATGATTTAGTATCTCTTAAAATGCCAGACAGGGTGCCTGATTCCCTAATGTTCTAGCCATCATGCTTTGCGATGCAGATGCGGAAACAGCCTCAGGATTTATAGGCACTTTTGGGTGTTCTGATAAAATTTAGCTTTCGTTTAGAAATATCTTTTCTTTTCCACTTCTAAAACGGTGGATTCTTAGCAAAATGCACCAGTATTGGCATGCAGCTTAAGGACTCCTCTTTCAGACTGTCAGGGTAACCCCTACTTTTACCGTCACAAAGCCCAACTCTTAAAATACAAAATGGTAACTCGCTTTTCAGTCTCCAAGGGTTCGAAAAAAGATCAAAACTAAAGTAAGTGTTAGCGATTGTTAGGCACCCTTATAGGATTTTTAAGCACTAGATCGTTGCCCTTTTATCTAAGTTTAGTTCAGATAAGTACTTAAAGCTTCAGAAATCAATGTTACGCAAGCAGAGTGTCCGTGCAAGATTACTGTGCTTGGGACTGCCGGCACGCTTCCTATCTGCCTAGCATAGCAAGTGGGATTGGTCAAGTTCTGACAAGTGTGTGAGTTTCTAGGTTTTTCCAAAACAATATTTGGGTCATTAAAGAAAAAACTCTTACAGATAATTCAGCTGAAACTAGTTTATTAGTTCAAAACAAATGACTTCATACTTCGTCATTCTTTGGAATTGTATGTATTTTAAATCACATTTGGCGGGGGCACCTGGGTGGCTCAGTTGGTTAAGTGTCCAGCTCTTGGTTTTGGTTCAGGTCATGATCTCACGGCTCGTGGATGCAGGCCCTGCATTGAGCTCTGCTGACAGTGTGGAGCCTGCTTGGGATTCTCTGTCTCCTCTCTCTCTGCCCCTTCCCTGCTCACTCTCTTTCGAATTAAATAAATAAACATTTAAAATAAATTAATAAATCGCATTTGGCCTCCAGCGGTTCATGGCCTTATTCAATATGTAATGCTATACAAAGGGAAAAGAATGGAATATATTTGACCAACTTTGGTGTTAATAATCTTGAAATATTTAATTTTTTTTTAATGTTTATGCATTTTGAGGAGAGAGAGACAGAGTATGAGCAGGGAAGTGGCAGAAAGAGACAGAGAGACACAGAATCCCAAGCAGGCTCCAGGCTCTGAGCTGTCAGCACAGAGCCTGATGTGGGACTTGAACTCACAAACCATGAGATCATGACCTGAGCTGACTGAGTCTGAGTCAGATGCTTAACCAACTGAGCCACCCAGGTACTCCGAAATATTTAATGCTTCTAGAAGTAAAGAAAGGCAACGTGTTTCATTTGAAAACTTACTGAAAAAAATACCGAATGAAAGAATAAAACTATTCATGTTAATGTAGTCACCCTGCAAAAAGACAACTGTTTTACTCCCTGGAGTGCAGATGGCCAAAGTTACAGACAGGACTGGCTCTCCTTCTTCACCTTTCCCAGAGTCCAGGGTTCTGGATGGAATTCCCAGAGGCAGGGGTGGTGTTCCGGGAACAACACAGCAGAAACATCCTCACCTGACTGGAGACTAGATGGCCTCTAAGAAGCAGACCCACCACAGACACTGGCTCTCCTGGCCTTTCTCCACCCCCTTCTCCCTGTGTGGTCTCTCTCCTCTTTCTATCCTTTCCTATGGAATCTTAACTTGGTTGGAGGTGAGGAGGAGTGGGGGGGGAGAGGAGGGTGGGGAGCTGGAAATGTGAATCTGAATTTTTCAGTCTTCACCTAGACTTCACCAGTGGCTTTATAACCTCAAGATGCCAATAATGGAACCCATCTCTTAAAGCAAAGAATGACTCATATCTAGTTCACCCGGGAAAAGCCCTCGGGTGCAAGGGAAGAATTACAGTGAGAGCAGGGTGGGCGGGAAGCTGTCAAGATTACACACTATTTATCTTTTGAAGTTTTCTACCTCCAAATGACTTTAGAGAGAATGGCAGTGGATAACCTGCAATTAACAACAAACTAAAAATATTTACATGAGGAGTTCTTCTAGGTTCAGCATATACGCGAGATGAGAGAAAAACCATAAAAATACATCTTGAATGAAAATATGTGCAATTCTTGGGAAAAGTAATGTTGGCTGAGTGTTTATAATATTGGGTATAATAATATAATATTACCATTATATTTTTTTAAAGATTTTATTTTTAAGAACTCTCTACACCTGGGAATGGGAACTGGTACAGCCACTCTGGAAAACGGTATTGAGGTTCCCCAAAAAATTAAAAATAGAATTACCCTACGACCCAGCAATTGCACTACTAGGTATTTATCCAAGGGATACAGGTGTGCTGTTTCGAAGGGGCACATGCACCCCAATGTTTATAGCAGTACTATCGACAATAGCCAAAGTATGGAAAGAGCCCAAATGTCCATCGATGGATGAATGGATAAAGAAGATGTGGTATAGGAACGCCTGAGTGACTTGGTTAAGCATCTGACCTCAGCTCAGGTCATGATCTCGCAGCTCGTGGGTTCAAGCCCCGCATTGGGCTCTGTGCTGACAGCTCAGAGCCTGGAGCTTCCTTCCGATTCTGTGTCTCCCTCTCTCTTTGCCCCTCTCCAGGTTGTGCTCTCTTTCTCTCAAAAATCAATAAATGTTAAAAAAAAAAAAAAAAGATGTGGTACACACACACACACACACACACACACACACACAATGGAGTATTACTCAGCAATCAAAAAGAATGAAATCTTGCCATTTGCAACTATGTGGATGAAACTAGAGGGTATTATGCTAAGCAAAATTAGAGAAAGACAAATATGACTTCACTCATATGAGGACTTTAAGACACAGAACAGATGAACATAGGGAAGGGAAGCAAAAATAACACAAGAACAGGGAGGGGGACAAACCATGAGAGACTCTTCAATATGGAGAACAAACAGAGGGTTACTGGAGGGGTTGTGGGAGGGGGGATGGGCTAAATGGGTAAGAGGCATTAAGGAATCGACTCCTGAAATCACTGTTGCAGTATATGCTAAATGACTTGAATGTAAATTTTAAAAAAATAATAAATTAAAGGGCAAGATGTTATATTTACTAACAAAGTAATAAAAATAGTTTGAATTGATTTAAAAAAAAAAAAAAGATATTTCCCAGTTCTTTTGCCATGAGAGTTTCACTCAGCAGATTGTACTTCGTACGTCGCAGCTTCACACAGGAAACCAAATCTCCTGGAATCTATAGTGGTGGAGATATCTGGTTACCTGGGGTAGCTTTAATGCAGGTTCTACCCTGCCCTCGGATGTGCCAAGCGGCGTCGGCAGTGGATTTCACCAAGAGCAGTCCATGTGTGGTGCAGAGCTTCTCTTTATATATCGTTCTTGACTGTGGGGCATGCAAGCCTCAGTCCCTGACCTTCCCCAAGAGTCGGCATGAAACTAAGTATTTTTAAATAAATTGTTTGCTGTTGTCATCATAAATCCTGACCAATAAAATACTTGTCTACATAAAAAAAAAAAAATTCTCTACACCAAACGTGGGGCTCGAACTCAGAGCCCTGAGATCAAGAGCCACATAATCTACGGACTGAGCCAGCCAGGTATCTGGATCTATTCTTAATTTCTGTTGTAGAAGGAAATCGTTCTTCTCCAGGGTCATCAAAGAGCCCATGTTGCCAAATAATCACTTTTTATCCTATTTTGTGTGTGTGTGTGTGGGGGGGTGGTGGTGGTGGTCATTCAACGCAATTGACCACACTTTTGAAAAAGAATTTTTTTTTTACATTTATTTATTTTTGAGAAACAGAGTGAGACAAAGCGTGAGTGGGGGAGGGGCAGAGAGAGAAGGAGACACAGAACCCAAAGCAGGCTCCAGGCCCCGAGCTGTCAGCACTGAGCCTGATGCGGGGCTCGAACTCACAAACTGTGAGATCATGACCTGAGCTAAAGTCGGACACTCAACCGACTGAGCCATCCAGGCACCCCCACACTTTTTTTTTTTTTTACCAAAAATTATATATACATAGTATAAAGAGTCAAACGATTCCATAAGGCTTATTAAAAAAAAAAAAAGAAATTAAAAAAAATGTTTGAATCTCAGCTGTTTTACCCTCCAACCTGTCACCCTACTCACATCTTGTCATTTCCCATTTCCCAGAGCTTTGAACTATTTTTTGTCATTATTTCAATACTTACCTCCAAGTCTCTAAATAATGTGCTTATACTACCACTTCTTTAATACTATGGGTGGTGAGGAATTAATATGTGTTTGGTTGGTCTGTCAGTCTGTTTCTGTCCTCTCTCTTACACACCGCCCCCCCCCCACCACATACACTGCCTTTGGCAACAAGCATACTTTTCATCCTCTTGACTCCAAATAGAGTTACATTACAAAAGTGTTTATTTTTTGGATGTCTATTTGTTTATTTTGAGAGAGAGCGAGAAAGGGGAGGGGGCAGAGGGAGCGGAGAGAGAGAGTCCCAAGCAGGCTCCCTGCGAACAGCTGGATCCCATGAACCATGAGATCATGACCTGAGCAGAAATCAAGAGCCGGATGTTTAACTGACTGAGCCACCCAGGTGCCCCTCATTATCGAAGTATTTAGATAAATGTCCAGTATTTCGTTGTTATGACTATGTAAATGCTAGCCAAGTGGTACACCTGAATATCCCCTTTTCTGTATGTCATATCTCCCTGCCTCAACTCTAGTTTTCAACCCTAGATTTAATCATTACTTCCCTCGCATTTGCTCAATCTTCTCCCTATAGAGCTTCTTACTGGGTCACCCCTGCCTTAGTGCATTCGCGCTGCTAGAACAAAATCCCACAGACTGGGTAGCTTATAAACCGCAGAAAGTTCTCACAGTTCTGAAGGCTGGAGGTCCAAGATCAGAGTGCCAGCACGGTCCAGTCGGGTCCTCTTCCAGACTGTAGACTTCTCATCGTACCCTCACGTGGCTGAAGGGGCTGGGAAGCTCTGTGGGGTCTGTCCTTATAAAGGTACTAATCCCATCCATGAAGGCCTCGTGACCTAATCACCCCAAAGGCCCCACCTACTGATACCATCACCGTTGGGAGTTAGGATTTTAACATATAAATTTGGGAGGGGACACAAACATTCAGACCATAGCCAACCCTAAACTTTCCCTCGGTTTTGAAATTCTTTTCTCAGTAAGATCAGATACATTAGGTATTTAGTCAGTTCCCTGTGCAGCGATCCCTCCTGGAGCTTCCCAGGGGGTTCCAGTAGGAGACAGTGGCCCTCCAGGCCTGGTGAACAGCTCTTGCTCTGGGACCTCTCTCCTTCATTGTTCTGGAGAATCCTTTCATCTTTCCATTGCATTGGAATCTTGTTTTCTCAGAACCTATGTCTTTATCTTGGTTTAGTCCCTTAATTAAAGCCACATTGTCTGGTAGCGTCCTGAGAAAAAATACATGAGTGATTCATCCTTTTTCATTGCTGTATGGTTGTCCACGGTGCAAACGTACTACAGTTTGCTTTTTCCATTTTGCTGTTGATAGACTTTTGGATTGCTTCCTTTTGAGGACTATCACAAATAGTGCCACCATAAAAATTCTAGTGCATGTTTTTTGGTGATTTACGTAAGAATTTTTGTTGCATATATACTTAGGAGTGAAATTTTTGGTATAGGAGATGCACTATGTTCAGACTGAATAGATATCGCCAAACATTTCACAGAGTTGTTGGACTGACTTACACTCTTCACAGGAATGTCTGAGAATCCCAGTTCCTCTACAGCCTTGCCAACACTTGATGTTTTCTGCCTTGTTAATATTACCCTTTTGGAGGGGGTGCCTGGGTGGCTCAGTCAGTTGAGCATCCAACTCTTGGTTTCACCTCGGGTCATGGGATCAAGCCCCCACATTGGGCTTTGTGCTGGGCGTGGAGACTGCTTAGGATTCTCTCTCTTTCTCTCTCTCTCTGCCCCTCTTCCCCATTCATTCTCTCTCTCTCTCAAAAAAAAAAAAAAAGATAGCCTTTTTTGTGAGTTTTAATGGTATCTTACTGTGGTTTGAATTTGCATTTTCCTGACTACTAATAAAATTGAATGGCTTTTCACATGCTTGTTGTCTATTCAGACATCCTCCTATTTGGTGTCACTGTTTAAATCATGTCCCTATTTTCTTTTGGGATTATTTGTCCTTTTTCCTATCGATCTGTAGAAGTTATTATATATTCTAGATATAAGTCTTTATTAGATACATGTTTACCAACTATCTTCTCTCTGTGAATTGCTTTTATAATCTCTTAATGGTATCTTTTGATGAACTAAAAATTCAAATATTAATAGAGTCCATTTTATAATTTTTCCTTTTATGGTTACTGTATTTTACATCCTGTTTAAGCTTTCCCTCTTCTCAGATCAAGAAGATATTCTCATATTTTTTCTTCTAAAAGCTTTATTGTTTTACCTTTCATCTGGAATTGCATCTGGAAAAAATTTTCTGCACATGTTGAAATGTTTCAATATGGTGAAGTACTCTAACACATTGTCCCCTGTTGGCTCAACCTTGCAAATCCGGACTCAACCCAAATGGACTGCGAGATATTATCTTTGTTATATACTCCTGAATTCATTTGCAAATACTTTGCTTGGCATTTTTATTATCTTTATGTTAATGAGTGAGGTTAAATTGTATCCTTCTCTCATATGTCTTTTGGTATCAAGTTATGCTAGCTTATTAAAATGATTTGGGAAGGGTTTATTCTTTATCTATGGTTGATAATAAGATTGCCATTAGCTCACACTTGAATTTTTGGTAAAACTTGCTTGTAAAATTATTCAGACCAAAATGTTTGGTTTATTTTGCAGGGAAAGCTTTTAAACCTATTAATTCAATTTATTTGCATGTTGTTTCTGTATTTCATCTTGATCTACTACATAAATTTATTTCATGAAATCTTTGAAACAGGTTCCTAATTTTTTCCTTTCTTATTAATCTGTCCTGCCCATGTACACACAGAGAGAGAGAGAGACAGAGACAGAGACAGAGAGAGAGAGATCCCCCTGTTCTCCCCCCCTCCCCCCGCTCTCGCTACCCCCTCTCTCACTACCCCCCCCCTCGAATGAGAGGGAGAGGGAGAGAGAGAGGGGAGAGAGGGGAGAGAGATCCCACCCCCCCCCTCTTCCCCGCCTCTCCCCCCCCCCCCGTCTCCCCCCACCCCCCTTTGCTCTTGCTCTCTCCTCAAGTGGTGCTCACAGCCTAAAACTCCTAAACTGTGAGATCATGGAGAAAGAGAGAGAGAGAGAGAGGAAGAGAGAGAGAGGGGCGAGAGTGAGAGCGAGAGAGCGAGCGCCCGCCCCCGCAGTACTGATTGGCGGGCAGCGGGCACCTGCGCAGGTCGTGATCTCACAGTTCAGGAGTTTTAGCCTGCGGGCACGGTTTTAGCCTCTCGCTCTCCCTCTCCCTCCTCTCTCTCCCCCTCCCTCTCTTTCAGGACCTAGAAATTTATTAGTTTTTAAAATATTTCAGTGAAATTTATAGTGTTACAGACACTGTGATCCTTTTTTTGGATGGTTCTGTGCTATATTTTGTGGCCTACCACATAAATAAATCTTAAAAATGTTCCATATGTGCTTGACAGGAATGTATCTGATTATATGTCCATTAGATCTGGCTTGTTAATCATGTTGTCTAAATCTTTTTTTTTTTAATGTTTACTGATTTTTAAGAGAGAGACAGAGACAGAGCATGAGTGGGGGAGGGGCAGAGAGCAAGGGAGACACAGAATCTGAAGCAGGCTCCAGGCTCTGAGTTGTCAGCACAGAGCCCTACATGGGGCTTGAACTCATGAATCCTGAGATCATGACCTGAGCTGAAGTCGGACGCTCAGCCAATCAAGCCACCCAGGTGCCCCTTGTTTAAATCTTTAATACCCCTGCTGATTTTTTTTTTCTTCTGCTTAAGGATCATTTACTGAGAGAGATACATCAAAATCTCCTTCTTGGATAAGGAATTATCCCATTTCCTCTCAAAGTGCTAATAAATTTTGCTTTCTAGATTTGGTGCTAGGTTGGTAAATTCATAAAAGTTTACAACATGTATATATCTTCTACCTAATTGAGCCTCATATTAATATGTAGTGATCCTTTTTAACTCAAATAATGCTTTTTTTCCCTTATAGCCTATTATTATAGCCTGATATTACGATAGTCTTCTCTGTTTTACACATTATTTGTATATATCTTTTCATGTTTGAAATGCAGGGAACTTGGGGCGCCTGGGTGGCGCAGTCGGTTAAGCGTCCGACTTCAGCCAGGTCACGATCTCGCGGTCCGTGAGTTCGAGCCCCGCATCGGGCTCTGGGCTGATGGCTCAGAGCCTGGAGCCTGTTTCCGATTCTGTGTCTCCCTCTCTCTCTGCCCCTCCCCCATTCACGCTCTGTCTCTCTCTGTCCCAAAAATAAATAAACGTTGAAAAAAAAAATTAAAAAAAAAAAAAAAAGAAATGCAGGGAACTTTAAATCATGTCTTACTAGGAAAAAACTTTTGGGGTGCCTGGCTGGCTCTGTGAGAGCATTTCACTCTTGATTTCAGGGTCATGAATTTGAGCCCCATGTTGGGGGTACTTTAAAAAAATCATATGTATACACACACACACACACATATAATTTTCTTTTTGGTTTTTAGCAGTTTCATTGAGATATAATTTATATACCATGAATGTGACCCACTTAAAGTATACAATTCATTGGTTTTCACGGAGTTGTGCTATCAACACTATATAATATTGGGGGGCGCCTGGGTGGCTCAGTCGGTTGAGCGTCCGACTTCAGCTCAGGTCATGACCTCACAGTTTGTGAGTTCGAGCCCCGCATCAGGCTCTGTGCTAACTGCTTGCTTAGAGCCTGGAGCCTGCTTCAGATTCTGTGTCTCCTTCTCTCTCTGCCCCTCCCCTGCTCATGCTTTGTCTCACTCTGTTTCTCAAAAATAAATCAATGTAAAAAAATTAAAAATCTTTAAAAAAAAAAAAACAACACTATATAATATTGGAACATTTTTGTCACTCCAAAAAGACCATACCTGTTAGCAGTCGCTCCCCATTTTCCACCTCTCCCCTTGCTCTCCTGCGGCCCCTCGTAACCACTAATCTACTTTCTTTCTCTATGAATTTGACTGTTCTAGCTATCTCATATAAATGGAATCTTATAGTATTTGTCCTTTTGGGTCTGGCTTATTTCACTTAACATATTTTCAAGGTTCATCCAAGTTAGAGCACGTACTTCATTCCTTTTCACTGATGAATATTTTATTGTCCACACATACCACATTTGTTTATGGATTCATCAGGTGATGGACATTTGAGTTATTCCTGTTTTTTTAACTATCATGAATAATGCTGTTATGAGTGTTCATGAACAAGTTTCGTAAGTACATATGCTTTCCACACGTATGTTTCTTTTGGGGACATGCCTAGGAGGGGAATTACTGAGTCTTAAAGGAAGTGTATATTTAACATTTTGAGGAATGGGCAGACTGTTTTCTAAGCAGCTTACATCATTTTACAGTCCCACCAGCAATGTATGAGGATTTTAATTTCTCTATGTCTTCAACAATACGTGTAATGAGTCATCTTTCCAATTAGAGCTATTCAAGGGTGTATTAGGTCGGGTCACCATAACGCAATCCCACAGACCAAATGGCTTAAATAACGGAAAGATTTCTCATGGTTCTAGAGGGTGGGAAGCCAAGATCATGGTGCCAGCCACTTTGGTTCCTGGTGAGACTCTATTCCTGGCTTGTAGGGAGACACCATCTTGCTGTGTGCTAACATCGTGACTTCTTCTTTGTATGTGTGAAGAAAGAGAGACCTATGGTCTCTCTTCGTCTTATAAGAACACTAATCCTATTGGATTAGGGTCCTGCCCTTATGACTTCAACTAACTTAGTTACCTCCATAAGGGTCCTGACTCCAAATACAGTCACATAGGAAGTTAGGGCTTCAACATACAAATTTTGGAAGGTTACAAACATTCAGGCCAGGACTTAGAAAATACAAAGTACTGTCTCATTGTGGGTTTGATTTGCATTTGCCTAATAATAACTACTTGAGCATCTTTTCATATGTTTTATTATCCATTCACGTATCTCCTTCGGGGAAGTGTTTATTCAAATCTTCTGTCCATTTTTAAATTGGGTTTTTGTCTTTAGCATTGAATTGTGAGAATTTTTTAACAAATTCTGGATACAATCCCTTTATCAGATATATGATTTGCAAAAGCATATATTTCCTAAAGTAAACATTTTAAATTATGAAAGTCAACAAAAATGGGGGTGCCTGCTGGCTCAGTCAGTAGAACATGCAATTCTTGATCTCGGGGTGGTGAGTCTGAGCCCCATGTGGGGTGCAGAGCTTACTTAAAAATAAAATCTTAAAAAAAGAACTCACCAAAAATGCAAAAAAAAAAAAAAATCAGAATTATCAAAAGAACAAAAACAAATTATATCACAAAAGAATTTTAGAATTATCAAAACAAAGTATCCTTTAAAATGGCATAAAAAAAGATCAAATATGGGTGGCTCTGTTGGTTGAGCATCTTACTCTTGACTTCAGCTCAGATCATGATCCCAGGATCTCAGGATCCAGCCCCATGTCAGGCTCTGCACTGAGCGTGAAAACTGCTTAGGATTCTCTCTCTGTCTCCCATTGCCCCTCTCCCTCCTTGTGCACTCCCCCCACCTCTAAAATAAATGAGGGGCACCTGGGTGGCTCAGTCGGTTAAGCGTCCGACTTCAGCTCAGGTCATGATCTCGTGGTCCGTGAGTTCGAGCCCCGCGTCAGGCTCTGTGCTGACCGCTCAGAGCCTGGAGCCTGTTTTGGATTCTGTGTCTCCCTCTCTCTCTGCCCCTCCGCCATTCATGCTCTGTCTCTGTCTCAAAAATAAATAAATGTTAAAAAAATTAATAAAGAAAAATAAAATAAATAAGTGAGCAAATAAGTAAACAAATAAATAAATAATTTTTTAAAAATCAAATATCCCTGTCACATCAAAAAGAAAAAAAACGAAAATGTGCTTATGTACCTTTTAGAAATAAACAGATTTTCAGATTAGATCACAAAGCAGAAACCAAACTTTATAGTATGTAAAAGAAATACACCTAAAACAAAATGATTCACAAAGGTTGAAAATAAAACAATGGGCAAAAGTAAACTGGGCAAATGCAGATTAAAAGAAAGCAGGAATTGGGATCTTAATATCAGGCAATAGGAATTCATGCCAAACACAAAATGAGACCAAGTGGTGCTACTTAGAATATTAATTGATATGATTTACAACAGTCAGGGATAGACAGGCTCTGAAAGCACAGTGGCAATAGTCAAAGAACAGATATTACAAAAGATACAACAGAATTAGATACACTTACCTTAGGAGACTTTAATTGCATCTCAGGGTCCAGAGCAGATCACATAGACTTTTTAAAAAGCATGTGAGGATATGGACAACACAAACAACAAGATAAGGTAGAACTGGTCAATGTTATCACATTTCTTCGAGTGTAAGATGTCATCAGCTGTAAAACCTATCACTTTTTTGGTAGCCCTGAGAGAATGAATGTTATCATTCACAAGTGTGACACAAGGGGGCGCCTGGGTGACTCGGTTCAGTTAAGCGTCCAACTCTTGACTTCTGCTCAGGTCATGATCGAAAGTGAGATCAAGCCCTGCAAGGAGCTCTGCAATGATAGTGCAGGAGCCTGCTTGAGATTCTCTCTCTCCCTCTCTCTTTGCCCCTCCCCTACTCGTTCTCTCTCTCTCTCTCTCTCTCTCTCTCTCTCTCTCAAAATAAATTAGTGAATTGGAAAAAATAATAAAGTGTGACACAATGCCTTAATTGTAGCCTGCAAAATGCACGAAAAAGAACATCAACTGTGTGTTGTGAAATTTATTTCAGCTCTTTTGAGGGACTTGGCAATTTCTCCTAAATTCGTTTGCTCTCTCTGGTATGCAACAAGTATACTCCCGTACATATCTCAGGAACAAAATGTCACACAGATCCATCCACTCATACCTCACTGTCATTTATTATTTGAAGGTTCTACCAAGTCTTTGGTTATTTTTGCAAGAAAATGTGGAATTATAGCAATTCTTCCATCAACAATATTTGCTCTACTAATATCAAGTTTATACCTTTCAGCTTTATTTCCAAGCTTTGCTCTGTGCCCAGTAACTTTTAGTTTCAGGGCCAAAACATATACTATAATCTTTTCGCCCATATTTAAAATGGTAATTAAACCCAACATGTATAGAACCAGCAATGCAAACATAACTCAGCTGAAGTGTAATGATATAAACAGCTGTGACCACGTTTGTCCATGTGCCAGCAATAACAACCACATTACAAGTGCCATCTGGCCAAAAGGAATTATAAGATGCCAAAAATTGAAAGATGAATCCCAATCAGGGATTTTAAAATGCAAAAGAAAGACATTGTGACTCAGATGCAATAAAACCCGGTATACCGTGTTCCCTTAAAGTCGATAATATATCTGCATTTCAAGGGCCCTTTGAACCCTAACCATATCTGGGTCCCCAAAAGAGCCTGAACAGAGTTCAAACAGTGGATGCAATTCAAGCCACACTCTGCAGTCACAATTCAAGAAAGCCAGACTTACACACATTATCAGAAAAGAAAGGCCCTTCCATCCAAACATGTAAAGAAAAGACATTCTTTTATATCTTGAATCAAGAGGGATGTACTGGGGCCACCTGGGTGGCTCAGTTGGTTAAGCGTCCAACTTTGGCTCAAGTCATGAACGCACAGTCGGTGGGTTCGAGCCCTACATCGGGCTCTGTGCTGACAGCTCAGATCCTGGAGCCTGCTTCAGATTCCGTGCCTCCCTCTTTCTCTGTTCCTTCCTCGCTCTCTCTCTCTCGCTCTCTCTCTCTCAAAAATAAACAAATCATAGATTTGTTTTCTTCTAGGAGTTTTATGGTCTCACATCTTGGGTTTGAGTCTTCAATCCAGTTTGAGTTTATTTTTGTGTATGGTGTAGGATAGGGGGTCCTCTTTCATTCTTCTTCTTCTTTTTTAAGTTTATCTTATTTATTTTGAGAGAGAGAAAGAGAGCACACAGGAGGGGCAGAGAGAGAGAGAGAGAGGGAGGAAGAGAGAGAGAGAGAGAGAGAGAGAGAGAGAGAGAATCCCAAGCAGGCTCTGCACTGCCAGCACAGAGCCCATTGAGGGCCTTGAACTCACAAACCACGAGATCATGACCTGAACCAAAATCAAGAGTCAGACGCATAACCGACTGAGTCACCCAGGCGCCCCTCCAGTTTCATTCTTCTATATGTGGCTGTCGAGTTTTCCCAACACTATCTATTGAACAGATAGTCCTTTCCCCCACTGTATATTCTTGACTCCTTTGTCCTAGGTTAATTGGCCATGTAAGCTTTTGTAGGTTTATTTTGTTCCACTGATAAGATGTGTCTGTTTTTTTGTTTTTGTTTTTGTTTTTGTTTTTTTTGCCAAAACCACTGTTTTGATCCCAGATTGGATTAAGCCCTACCCGAAAGGCCTCCTTTTAGCTTAATTACCTCTGTAAAAGTTCTGTCTCCAAATACAGTCACATTCTGGGGTCCTGGGGGTCAGGGCTTCAATATATGAATTCTGAGGGGACACAACTCAGCCTGTAACAAAATTCGTAATAAAATATTATGTAATTGTTCCGTATTTCAATATATCAGCCATAGCGTATGGCTCCATTATCTCAGTGCCTCTCAAAAGTTAGATGCACTTATGAATGCCCTGGCAATCTTGTCAAAAGTGCAGACTGTGATTCATTAGTTCTGGGAGGGATGTGGATTCTGCAATTCCATCCAGCTTCTAGTGAGACTGATGCTCTCACTGATATCCACACTTTGGACCACAAAATGGACCACGCTTTGGATAGTAGTAAAACACTGCAAGACAGGAAGCAGTCAGATCATTGTAATCAAAAGGATTGGATTTGAGGGGCACGTGGGTGGCTCAGTCAGTTAAGCATCTGACTTTGGCTCAGGTCATTATCTCCCAGTTTGTGGGTTTGAGTCCAGCATCCGGTTCTGTGCTGACAGCTCAGAACCTGGAGCCTGCTTCAGATTTGGTGTCTCCCTCTCTCTCTCTGCCCCTCCCTCACACTGTCTCTCTCTCTCTCTCTCTGTCTCAAAAATAAATAAAAACATTAAAAAAAAAAAAAGGATTGGATTTGAGATATAACAGGACCAGAAGATATTCCATGCGAAAAAAACAGAAAAATTAAACAGCAGAGGAACAAATGTGATTCATATTTGAAGATGACAAGAGAAAGCGATTCAAATAAATTAATGATAACATGCCAAGACAACATACTGTCTTCGTGGAGAAAATGAGAAGGTACCATATCCCTGCCAAATGAAGACGTGAATAGTGTTAATGTACCCCATCAGGGCTGTCCGATTTCTAAAACTGCGAATTCGCAAGACACTTTTTCACGCCACTGCATCATTTCAACAATACTACAAGTGATACAACGGGAGGCTTACCGTATATCATCAGTGATAACAGATACTTTTTTAAAATGGGAAATTATTCAATCAGCACTAACAGCTCCCTTTCCAATTTATTTACTGCCAATTTTTTTTTTTTAGTATTTATAATCATGCATCACATACAGAGGAATCTCAGACTTAGTAAATTATTCAGAGACTATGTCTTTAATTCATTTGGGTTTCCTTGTCCATACCACCTTCTCCAAAATTACAGGGATTTTTTTGTAACTTTTCTTAAAACAACAACAACAGTAAACTCTTCATTATTAGGGCGACTGGGTGGCTCAGTCAGTTAAGTGTCCAACTTTGACTCAGGTCAGGATCTCGCAGTTCACAAGTTTGAGCCCCGTGTCAACCTCTGTGCTGACAGCTCAGAGCCTGGAACCTGCTTCGAACTCTGTGTCTCCCTCTCTCTCTTTGTCCCCCTCGCCCACCCCCACCATGCTCTGTTTCTCTCTCTGTCTCAAAAAAAAACAAACAAACAAACAAAAAACAAAAAAACAAAACAAAACAAACTCTTCACTATTAAAACATATCAAATTACCATCGATTTATATTTGTAGTGCGTTAACGCTGGTGGAAGACAGGCAAATCATACAAACTGAAGGTAACTTTCTTGTGTGAGACATTCCCACACCCTACAGGAGGTTTAGCATTCCTGGTTCCCGCTCACTATAAATACTGGTGTTGAATCTTCCAATCCTTGTGAGGGATACAAAGATCTCAACAGATGGCCAAAACTTATGAGCATGTTGACCATCACCGCATAGATCATCAACTAGACTACACTTTACATCTTGAAGATTTAGTGCAATTGCCAAATGCTGACTTAAAAACCAAAACATCAAATATACCAAAGCAGTAAATGCTTCACAGCTATCTTGTAATCCAAAAGTTTCATGCAGAAAGGCCAAGCCCCAGAAAAGTCTGACATACTCACTCAGGGTTTATGACTGCAAACCTCAAGTAGTTGGCTAGCCAGTGAGCTCTGAAAGTTCTTCCCTTATAACCAGAAATACAAGAACAACAGCTTCCACTCTTTTTGTAACCTGTTTTACCCGGCTCTGAGCCTCTTTCACTCAGCTGAAAACAACATACCTGGAGACACTTTGTTTAAATTCACCGGCCTGCCAGACTTTGTAGCATATCTTATGGAAAGATAGGGCCATATTTCATAACATAATTTCCATGCTTAATTACCCTGCCCTGAATGAGGTAACTTCAGGGGACCATCTGTTCAGAAAATAACTGGATGAACACTTCAGAGAAAATATGTGAAAGGGTAATTAATGTGGCAAGCTAAACAACAATAAGACATACAAAAACATATTTGGTTCATTTGGAAGATCTCATCTGACACTTCTTTTACCATAGCATCTGTATAAAATCATGTGATGTCTGTATCAGGCCCTCTAATTTGCAAAGCTGTGGTCTTGCCAACAAATTAGTAAACTCTGGCTTATTTGTCCACGTGGATATTTGACCCTGAGATCAAAAGCTGGATTGATTAGTAGCATCAGTAAGTTAACTCTTCATAGCCTGACTAAATTATGAAAAAAATATTCTAGCAGTGACTTCCTAGATTCACAAGATGCCCTTGTTTTTTAAGTTCATTTATCTATTTTGAGAGACAGAGAGAGGGTTGGGGAGGGGCAGAGAGAGAGAGAGAGAGAGAGAGAGAGAGAATTTCAAGCAGGCTGTGCACTGTCAGCACAGAGTCCGATCTGGAGTTCAATCTCATGAAACCCTGAGAGCATGACTTGAGCCAAAATCAAGAGTCAGACGCTTAACTGACGGAGTCACCCGGGTGCCTCACAAGATGCTCTTTTTTAATATAAGTTAAAGCCACGTAATTTTACAATGACTGTCACCAACAGACTTCAGTTTACTCCAGACATTAAAGTAAATGGGTCACATTTTAATTGTTTGCTACATCTGATTGTAAGATATCCCACCTGTGCCCTGTATATGTAGAATAAAATCTGTAGGACTAAGCCACAATACACTGACAGTACTTGTCTCTAGAAGCTCGGATTACATGTAGTCTTTGTTCTTTCTATTTTGCTGGTTTTTTTTCTAAAATATTTTCAATACGCACATTTTACTTTTATAATCAGAAATACATGAGGGGCGCCTGAGTAGCTCGGTCAGTTGAACATCCGACTTCAGCTCAGGTGGTGATCTCACGGTTAGTGGGTTTGAGCCCCACGTCGGGTTCACTGCTGTCACTGCAGAGCCTGCTTTGGATACTCTGTCCCCCCTCTGTCTCTGCCCCTCCCCCACTCATACACACACACACACACACACACACACACACACACACACCCTCTCTCTCTCTCTCTCTCTCTCCCCCCAAAATAAACATTAAAATAATAATTAAAAAAAAAGAAATACATGAAGAACAGTTACTTTAAAAAAATATAATGCATTACCAGCAGAATGTTGACCAAGCTGGTTGTTTAAACATGTTTTACTGAATGGAAATAAATGCACCCTGTAACAGGAAGTGCTGAGAACATAATGCATTGGAAAGATTAAAACCACAGACAATGCCAAGCATTACCTGGGAAAATGAAGGGCTTAGATATCGGGCAGATAAAATATCTGGCGTGGCGCCTGGGTGGCTCAGTCGGTTAAGCACCTGACTTCGGCTCAGGTCATGATCTCAGTTTTTGAGTTGGAGCCCCATCTCAGGCTCTGTGCTGACAGCTCGAAGCCTAGAGCCTGCTTCGGATTCTGTGTCTCCCTCTCTCTGTCGCTCCCTGACTTGCGCTGTTTCTTTCTCTCAAAAAAAAAAAAAAATAATAATAAAATATATATCTGGCAATAAAAGTCATAATGCAGCATTTAAACAAAACCTTTACTATTACGAATTAAGTTTAGGAGTGCCTGGCTAGCTCAGTTGGTAAAGCATGTGATGCTTGATATCAGGGTTGTGACTTCAAGCCCCATGTTGGGTACAGAGATTATTAAAAAATAAAAATCTTAAAAAAACTAATTAAGCTGAAAACTGAACGGTAATGGGGGTGCTGAAGGAACCTCAGGACCCTCTGCGATGAGACAGAAGCTCCAATATCAGATTCATCTCCTTAGAATGCTACCGACCTTCAAAGACCATTTTAAACGAGGCTTTCGGTCCCAGCCTCCTGTACTTTCAGAGTAGGGTACTGGCATCTTGCTTACCCCACCCACGTTATACTATTTAGTTATTTTGGAACAAATTCAAAGGTTTTCCTCCCCGATTCCCCCTTCAGGGCTCAGGAACCCATAGCCCTGCTGTTGGAAACATTGACAACAATTGGCATCAGCTGCTGGGAGCTGCCTCTCCCAAGATTACGTCCCTCCCAGATGGTAGCCCCGGGCCAACGACTGGATACTGAGGTTTCCTTGCCTCAGCTGGGGACAATGCCGAAGAATTAAACCAGCTCCGGAGTCCCCCACACAACTGCAGGACAGGCCAAGGCTTCGGCTGCAACTTACCAGGTGGGTCATCTCCCTCTACTGGACTCCGCCTTCTCTGCTCCCCGGCAGGTGTATCTCCTGAGAGCCCTCCCTAGTAAACCTTCTGCACTCATTTTTGTCTCAGTGTCTATTTCCAGAAAACCGCATCCAAAATTGTTGGCAAACGGCCACCTGGGTGGCTGGGTCAGTTGAGCGTCTGACTCTTGATTTCGGCTCTGGTCATGATCCCAGGGTTGTGGGATGGCGCCCCAAGTTGGGCTCTGTGCTAAGCATGCAGCCTGCTTGGGATTTTCTCTCTCTCTCTCTCTCTCTCTCTCTCTCTCTCTCTCCCTCCCTCCCTCCCTCCCTCCCTCTCTCTCTCCCAATGCCCCTTTCCCCACCACTTATGTGCTTTGGGTCTCTTTCTCTCATAAATGAGTAAATAAATAAATAAAATTGTTGCTTAAAAAGCTCCTTCCCACAATTATTCTCCAGCCACCCACTTGCTTTCCAAAGGCAATCATATTTATCACTTTGCCATGCGTACTTGCAGAGATATTTCATGTAGTTATAAATATACATGCATATGATAGCTTAAAAAACAAATCATTCTTCACTTTGCTTTTTTCTTTTAATGATATATTTATCTCTTAATAGTATGTTTTGCAAGGCTGCCTTATTATTTTTAATGGATGCTTCCTATGGAGTTACCACAATTTATTTAACCATTACTCTATTATTATTGCATATAGAAATTGTGTCCAATTTTTTTAATCCATGCCACACTGTAACATACAACTCTGTGTGTGTATCTTTTCATAAATATGTGATTACATGTCTAACATAGAGAGCCAGAAGTCAAATTGCTTGGTCAGAGATACGCATTTAAAATATTGATTGATATTGCTAAATTTGCCCTTCGTAGAAGTTGATTCTGAGAAGGTTTGTTCTCTGAGTTATTTACGTTCTTGATCTTTATCAATCTGGTAAGGAGGAAATCATCTAATGATAGCTTTAACTTGCTATTATGAGTCATATTGAGTGTCTTACGTTTAAAAAGCATTTAGAGGGGGCTCTTTTTTCATGAACTGTCTGTTCTTATCCACTGTTAATTTTTCTTTTGGGTTTTTATCATTGTTTCTCATCTTTTTGTAGGAGCTCTTTGACTATTAGGAAACAGTATTATAGTATGAGCTACAAATACGATTTCATGGTTTGTCACTTGCATTTGACTTTGCTTTTGGTGGTTTCTGTCATGCTAATTTTTAAAATGTAGTTTAATATCACTTGTGTATGGTTTCTGAGAAAGCCTCTGAGATAAAACCCAGGGTGTGCTAACAAGGAACATTCTCATTAAAACTGTGGATGAGACCAAAACTATTTGCAATTATCGCCAAAATTTCTCCAAAGAAGACAGGCAGATGGCCCACAGACACATGAAAAAATGCTCATCATCACTTACCACCAGGGAAATGAGAATCAAAACTGGAATGAGGGGCACCTGGGTGGCTCAGTCGGTTAAGCATCTAACTTAGGCTCAGGTCGTGCTCTCACCATTCATGAGTTCGAGTCCTACACCGGGTGAGCTTAAGCCCTGCTTCAGTTTCTCTCTCTCTCTCTCTCTCTCTCTCTCTCTCCCTCACTTACTTGCACCCTCTCCCTCTCTAAAACAAAAACAAAAACAAAAAACAGTGCAATAAACTATCACCTCACATCTGTCAGAATGGCTAAAATTAATGACTCAGGAAACAACAGATGTTAGCCAGATGTGGAGAAAAGGGAACCTTTGTACCTTTGTGCCCTGTTGGCGGGAATGCAAGCCGGTGCAGCCAATCTCAGTATGGAGAGTCCACAAAAAACTTAAAAATAGAACTGCCCTACAACCTAGTAGTTGTGCTACTAGGTATTTACCCAAACCAAAAACACTAATCCGAAGGGATATATACATCCCTATGTTTTTTTGTAGCAATATTCACTATAGCCACACTACAGAAGCAGTCCAAGTGTCCATCAACAGATGAATGGATAAAGAAGATGTGGTGTATATATACAATGAAATATTGTTCAGACATAAAAAAGAATGAAATCTTGCCGTTTGCAATGACGTGGATGGGGCCAGATAGTATGGTGCTGAGAAATAAGTCAGAGGAAGACAAATACTACATATTTCATTCATATGTGGAATATAAGAAACAAATGAGCAAAGAAAAAAACAGAGAGAGATAAACACATCCCACATTCAACCCGTCAGCAGTTCTTATTCTTATTTATTTATTTATGTTTATTTATTTTTGAGAGAGAGAGACACTCAGTGCAAGTGGGGGAGGCACATAGAGAGGGAGACACATAATCCGAAGCAGGTTCCAGGCTCTGAGCAATCAGCACAGAGCCTGATGCGGGGCTCAAACCCACAAACGGTGAGATCAAGACCTGATCTAAAGTTGGGCACTTAATTGACTGAGCCACCCAGGCACCCCAGGAGCTCTATTTTTTAAAAATCTCTAGAATCTGACCTCTTTTCAAAACCTTCACCATTATGCTGGTCCAAGTCACCATCATAGTTTATCACAAAGGCTCCTAAATGGTTTCCCTGCTTCTACCCTGGCCTGCGCAGTTTACTTTCAAGTAGTTAGATCTTTTAAAAATATAGCAGAGATCACTGACCCCCTGTACTCAGTGCTCTGCATTGTCTCCAGCTATTTGGTTTAGGGTAAAAGCCAAAGTCTTTCCAATGGCTTTTAGTCTACTAAGACCCTCCAACCTTGTCTCCTCCCACACAGTGCCTGACTCACTCTGTAATCTTTGCTATTTATTACTAGAACACTATAAGTTCCTGCCTCAGGGCCTTTGCAGGCCTTGTGACTATCTTTAGAATGCTCAGTAGCCACAAGTTCATTTTCACCCCTTTTAGTATTTTACTCAAATGTCACTTTCTCAGTGGGACCTTCTGTGATCACCATGTTTGAACTCCCCCCCCCTTTCCAACCACTTCTGATATTCCTCTGATATTCCCCTTCCTACTCCATAGTTCAGTCTCATATGACACTCTAAATATGTTGCTTATTTATTTATGTATTTATTTAATATCTTTATACCCTAGCACTGCCACCTCCCATTTAAGCTCCATGAGGGCAGGAACCTATTCCTGTTGGGTTCAATTTTACATCCTTTACTGTAGAACAGTGCCTGTCAGTTATGTATGATGGAACGGGTCTTGAATTGTACCTGAGGGATTCCATTTCCTAATTTGATTCCACAACAGCGTACTGCAAAGTAGCTATGTGGATGATGGCTCTGCATTTGGAGCAGTAGGAAAAAACAAAAAACAAAAAGCAAACACAAAACAAACCCAGACCCTACTCATAGGGAAAAAGTTTCAAAGAAGAATCAAGTCAGAGTATTAAAAAAGGCAATATGTAAGAAAGCTTAAGTTTTCTCAGGTAGTTAGTTATATTTGAGTTGGATGTGTGAAATAGATACTAGGAAATTAAAGCTGGAAAATGCAAATTTGAGCTTCGTTTTAAGAGATTCTGGGGTTGGGTTGTGCGGATTTAGACGTGCAAATGCAATAGGAAACCATGGTCAAGAATTGAGCAGAACTTGATATGATGGGAAATGGGCTTTAAATGCTTCAGCCGCCAGTATGTCTAAGATGGGGCTGAAAGACTGTAGTCTCAGGCTACTGTGTCAGTGACAGGGCCTGAGGTCAGTGATGGTGGCCTTAGAATGGAATGACATGAGAAACCCTGTGTATGTTGAATAATCGTAAACTTGCACATGATTGGCTATAGAAGGTAAAAGGGGGTGGGGGTCAGATGGTGCTGAGATTTTAAGCCCAGGTGATGCTTAAAGCATGTTCTAGAAGCTTTATGGAACCAGGTCTTGGATCCTTCAACACGTCCTTTAGTGGTGTGGTGTATTTGTATGTACTGAAACTTGTGATTACTCCATAGGCCCTCAATGGAGAAAGCCAGCAATGCCTTACCTCCAGGTGCTTAAGGAAATAGCTGTGCCCTTTATACTAGTAACAGGAGTGTAAGGAATAAACAGCCCAACACAGGGAAGCCAGGTCTGTAGAGGGTTGAGCAGTGCCAAACCCTTGGTAAAGAGGCTGAGAAGATCGTCTGCCTTTTCTTTTCCTTTAAGTGTTTTCATGGAATGTCATTGCTCAAGCCGTAGTGAACCCCTAGAATGGGACACAATTTACCTCTTGGGGAAAGTGTAATCCCAAGCATGAATTGAATCCAGCCTCCAAACTCTGAGGATTGGTCCTCATCCTCACCTGTGGGAAAATCAGCCGCATGAGAATCTGCATATTATGCAAAAGGTAAGACAAAGGCAGTCTAATAAAAGGTGAGAGAAAGCCCCAGATATTTTCTGACACCTTCCTTATATATGCTTGGCCTAAGTTTCTTACACAAACATCAAGAGACTAGTTAAATGCCCCGCCCAATACAAAAATTAAAAAAAAAAAAAAGAGAGAAAGAAAAAGAAAATCTATGTGATTCAGAGACACAGAATGTTAGAAGACTTTTTAAGTTTTATTTATTTATTTTGAGAGAGACAGAGACAGCGTGGGGGGAGGAGGGGTAGAGAGAGAGGGAGAGAGAGAATCCCAAGCAGACTCCGCACTGTCAATGCAGAGCCCAACGCAGGGCTCGAACCCACGAAACCATGAGAGTTGGACGCTTAACCGCCTGAGCCACCCAGCCACCCCAGAAGACTTTATTTTTTTATGTTTATTTATTTTTGAGAGAGAGACACACAGAGTGCGAGTGGGAGAGGGGCAGAGAGAGAGGGAGACACAGACTCTGAAGCCGGCTCCAGGCCCTGAGCTATAAGCACAGGGCTCAAACTCAAGAGCCATGAGATCATGACATGAGCCAAAGTCAGACGCTTAGCCAACTGAGCCACCCAGGTGCCCCCAGAATGTTAGAAGACTTTATATTTACCAGGGTAAAAGATTTATCTGTAATTCCTTGTGGAAATTTTTCTTTAATAATTTTGTGACTTCTAAATGACTTTCTTTAGGTTTGTTATATTTTAAAAAAATGATTACTGAAACCTGTAAACAAAATCTTATTGGAACATAGCCATGCCTATTTGTTTATAAAGGAAACAAAACTTCATTCAGCCTATAAGCTTAATGTTGGATTAATTCTCAACATGGGCCTATATGTCATTGCCACGGTCATGGCCAAGTGCCCTGGAGTGTTTCTTGGCCTTGCCAAATACGGCCATTTCCCATTGGACTCACTTGGCCCTGTTTCCCCCTGCTCTGAAACAAATCTTCCCCAATTATGCCTTAATTGAAAGGAGTATTTGAGCTATTTGAGACAACTTGACTACCTAGAGCCAAAAGCAAAGAACCTAGTGTCTTTGACTCATCTCCAAATTTTGAAGTCCAATAATAAAAGACACTCTGTGATTAAAAAGTTTATTATAGGTTAAGTTTAATGCAGTATTAATGCACTAAAGTCCTGTGCTCCCACTCCTCCCCCGGCTTATAAAAAGCTGATGCTGTATATTTCTTGAAGAGATTTGATTTTAATACAATATAGAGGATCAGTAAATATAAGCGCTAGAAGGGATCTAAGAGGTCATATTGTACATTTAATATTTAATTTGTATTTTTCAGATGATGAAACTGAGGTTTGGAGAGGTAAAGCCATATTTTACAGGACTCTGTCACAGGCTGGGAGAGGAGCTTGGAACTGGAATCCAGTTCATCTGATCCAGTGATTTTGAACTTTACCATGTTTACTACAGAATGATTAAGGGATACTGTTCAATAAAGTAAACCTCAAGTGAAATAACTCATCATGCAGCCATTTTCCAAGGAAATGTACCAGAGAATCTGTATCAGAATTGACCTTGGAAACATCCAGTTCAACATCCTAGTATTTCAGGAATCCCCTTAGAGTTCACAGGTAAAGAATATATTAGAATAATGCCAGCTGCTATAATGAAACAACCCACAAAGTTTAATGGCTGAACAGAATTCAAGTTTACTTCTCATTTAACAATATAAGTATGACTAATTGGGGGCAGTCTTCCACAAGGTAACTCGGTTACCCAGACTCCTTGGATCTGATGGCCTCCCTACTGTAGGGTCATCTATGTGCCAGAGGAGGATGAGGGAAAGAAGAAACAGAAAAGACCTCTTAATCTTGGTCTTGAGAGAATATGCCTTACCTCCTCTCACATTCCATTGGTTAGAGCCCTTCATATGGGGGCGCCTGAGCGTCTCAGTCTGTCAGGCACCCGACTCTTGGTTTCAGCTCAGGTCATAATCTCACGGTTTGTGCGTAGGCTCCAGCCCCAGGTCAGGCTCTGTGCTGTCAGCGTGGAGCCTACTTGGGAATCTCTCTCTTTCTCTCTCTCTCTCTCTCTCTGTCCCTCTCTCTCTCTCTGTTCCTCCCCCACTCTAAATAAATAAATAAATAAATCTTCATATGGCCCCGTCTAGTTGCAAGACAGGCTGGGAAATGTAGTCCGTGGCTGGACAGCACCTCTGTGCACTGTAGAAGTGGGAGTACAGATGTTTAGAGAACCTCCCTGAAGTGAAAGGTCTGGGCCTATATTTCTGTATCAGTCAGTAAGTCATTGACTCCAGGCAATACCTTGGGTGGGAAGTGGCTTAACCTCCCAGCCATCTGTGACTTAGACGGTTTCCTTCAGCCAAATGCAAGTCTTGGGGCAGAGCATAGGTGTGAGACATTAGCAGCCAACACTGGCACTCCAGCCTGTAAAGGGGATTTAAAGTTCTTTTTTTTTTTTTTTTGAGAGAGAGAGAGAGAGTACGTGTGTGCAGGAGGGGGAGGGGCAGAAGAGAGAAAAAAGAGAGAGGGCGCATGCACACATGAGGAAGGGGAGGGGCAGAGAGGGGGAGAGAGAATACCGGTGTGTATGCTCAGGAGGGGAAGGGGCACAGAGAAAGAATCCCAAGCAGGCTTCACACCATGAGCACAGAGCCCAGTGGGGGGGGGGGGGCACCAAACCAATGAACTGTGGGATCAGAACCTGAGCCGAAATCAAGAGTCAACCGACTGAGCCACCCAGATGCCGCTGTAAAGGGGATTTAACAAGACACCAGTAGCATCTGCTCCGCTCCACCCTTTGTACCACTCAGAGCCGATTGTTCCCCATGTTAATGTCACTCTGTTTGCTTGCAGGTCCTGCAGGATTCTGGCTCGTACGATTTCTGGTTACTTATAAAAGGAGGCTTTCTGGAACATACTACCGCCCTAACTGTAGCACGTGGTCCACAGTTGATGATAAATACAATTAGGCGCAGGATGAATTATTGTTCTTTCTAGCATGAAGGGGGTCTGATAGGATCATTTAGCCACCAAGTAGCTGGGTGGTTTTCTCAAGGGGTTGTACCATGTGGAGAGCTCCAGTGCTCTTTATTCCTGGTGGGTGGATATGTGGCAGTGGCAATAGCTAGATCAGCCTTGAGGGGAGGCAGCCCACGCTGTTGAACTCACCCGTAAACCCCACTGCTGCCACCACGGCTCCTCTGTTCATAAGCCAGTTGTGCAAGGGCTTGTGTGGCTGAGGATGGAAGCTCTCTGGCATCTGCTGAGTGAGTCTTCCTGTCGCTTGGTCAGTTACTGCCTTGTCTGTAATAGATAAGATCTGGTGAACATTTGCTAGCACTTCTCGCCTCCTCCCGCTGATTCATTCACATGCTTGCCTCTAGACCTACTTCTTCATGATTTTTTTTTTAAGTTTGTTTATTTAGAGAGAGCATGAATGAGGGAAGGGCAGAGAGAAAATCCCAAGCAGGCTCTGCACTGTCAGTGTGGAGCCCAATGCAGGAACCCAATCCACAAACCACAAGATCACGGACCTGAGCTGAAACCAAGAGTTGGAGGCCTAACCAGCTGAGCCACCCAGGTGCTCCTTCGTGATTTTCTAATCTTGCTCTTTGCTAGGCCACTACCTGACCCGCCAGGCCGTTTGCCCCTGCCCGTGAATTTCCACATAAACTTTTGGGGGGCCATTTTCTCTCCATACAGAGTAGGTGACCGGGAGGGAGCACCAAAGCAGATACCCGCTGGCAGAATTTGTTTCCACCCCCATCTTTTAGCCCAGATGGGCTGTAGTGGCTGTCTATTTTCAACCCGTGTTAACATGCCAAGATGAGGATTTGTCCTCCTCCATCCATTGGTCTTGGGGAAACTTCAAGAAGCTATGAGCTTAAGGAAAAGTCCACGTAAGAGAAGCGAGAGGTGTGCCATCTGAAGTACTCGTTGGTACAGCTTACCTACAATTTGGGGACCTGCGTGAGTCCTGTCTCGAGACACACTGTTTCCATCTTATAATGGAATTCTGCTGGGGTCCCCGGTCTTAGGTCGGAACAAGCTTCGCCCAGGGTGGGCAGCTCTCATTGCACAATTGCCTGATGTCTCGTAATTAAGAGTCTCTTCCGGGTCCCAACGGTGTGTCAGAAGCTCCCATTTGAAGCTGCTCAGAGAAGCGCGTAGTTCTCTGCTGCAGGTGGCATGGCCTTGCCCAAGTACCCTGCAACGGTCACATTTGGGCTTCCTGAGTATTTCACACAGCATTTTTATTTACCACGGATCAACCTCGTACCCTAGAATCCTTTGGGTCATATGGCCCAGGCAGCACTGTTTCTTATGCTCTAACCTGGATCCACGACAGAGCTCTCTTCTGGTCTGAGTCCCAGTTAAACTGGTGCTAGACCAGAGCAGTGTTTCCCAGATGTGATAAATACTGCCTCCAAAATGCCTGTATGTTCTGTGCCTTTTTTAGTGGCAAGAGGCACAAGGTGCAATTTCTTATCCTTTAGCAGAGGAAAGATGTCCTGGTAAGCCCCAGAACGCTGTGCCTCTAAAAATGTTTACTTTGTGGGGGCGCCTGGGTAGCTCAGTCGGTGAAACGACTGACTTGATTTTGGCTCAGGTCATGATCTCACAGTCCATGAGTTCGAGGCCCACATCGGGGTCTGTGCTGACAGTGTGGAGCCTGCTCGGGATTCTCCCTCTCTCTGCCCCTCCACCACTCGCTCTCACTCCCTCTCTCAAAATAAATAATCAAGCTTAAAAAAAAAAATGTTCATTTTGTGGCAGACTTCTTCGTCTTTTTAGTTTTTATCTTCCAGCCCCTGAAGGGCTTGTGTCTTACCAGCATTCCCGACCACTTGCCATTTCCTTCTTATCAGATTCACTTAACATGCTATCGATATGACTGACCAGTGTGATATTCTGTGGACCATCCACATGATCGAGGTCCCTTTGGATTACATTATGACAGAGCCTAGGTGCAATAAAATCGGCCTGAGGCAAAGTTGCAGGTGTATACTATGATCCATTCTTTGTAAATGCCAACTCTTTCTGACCCACCTTTCTGATGGGCATAGAAAAGAAGTATTTGCCACACCACATACCAAAAGCTATATTAATTTGTTTTAGTAAAGGTACCACATTCAGTCAAGCAACTTTGATTGGGGCTGCTATTTCCTTGAGTTTTCTGGTAATCCAAGTCATGGGCCACAATTCATTTACTTTTCGGAGGGGACAAGCTATTGAATTGCATGGCAGTTACGTGGGAACTATTGTCTCCGTATCTCTTACCTCCTTGAGGATGCTACAGACACCCACCATTTCACCTATGATACAGTATTGTTTTCACATTACGGCAGTTTATTTCCTTGCTTTTAATTTATTTTTATTTTTTAAATTTTTTTGGAAAGTTTTATTTATTTACTTTTGAGAGAGAGGCAGAGAGAGTGAGTGGAGGAGGGGCAGAGAGAGAGGGAGACAGAGAATCCCAAGCAGGCTCTGTGCTATCAGCACGGAGCCCGATGTGGGGCTCGAACTCACACACCGTGAGATCATGACCTGAGCCGAAACTAAGAGTTGGACTCTTAACCAACTGGGCCACCCAGCGCCCCGCTTGCTTTTTATTTTTAACTTTTGATTTTGAAATAACTACAGACTCAGAAGTTGCAAAAATAATACAAGCAGTCCTGTGTCCCAAGCCTCTCCTGTTTTCCCCAAACATGTTAAATATTTGCCAGCATCCTTGCACAATTGAACGCATTCTCTTCTACCTGTATTTTGTCCCAGTTGCTACAGGTAAAAATCTCAGCAAAGGCCCCGCTCCAGCAAGTTAAAGGCTAACGTTTTTTACCCACTGACAATGATGGCGTTTCACACTGCCATCTAGTGGTTGATTTTCCCAATCCCAAATTCTAGATCTACTCCACTTCTGCACCAACTATCTTAGATTGTGTTCCCGGTGAACAGAGCCAAGGGTGGGAATTCCCGTTTCAGTGATCTTAAGGAGAGTGGGAAAAGTAGCATACAGCAGGGGATGAAGTTTGGCAATTACACGTCCTTAGGAAGGAGTCTAGTCTCAGCCTGATCCCATGGGAAGCCCTGAATCGTGAACTGCACCAAAAAGCTGTCCCACCCAGAGGTGAGGAGGCTGGTGTCCCTCCATCACTTGGCCACGTCCCTCCCCTGGGTGGGAGGATGTAATCTTCGGCCATCGTCTCCAGGACCACCACTAGGTGAGGAGGCTCCTGTCAGCCAGGGGCAATCTTTCATAAAAGAACAAAGCCCTGAGTCTTGAGCAGCCAACACCCACGGCATCTGGGGGATGAACACACAGCCCGTTAAGAGGGATATGGGCAGGCCACCCAACAGCATCCACTGTACCTCCCTAAGAAGAGGAGAGTTACACACACACACACACACACACACACACACACACACACAAAAGAAGAGGAGAGTCACTTTATGGGGCGCCTAGATGGCTCAGTCGGTTAAGCATCCGATTCTTGATTTCGGCTCAGGTCATGATCTCACGGTTTCGTGAGTTTGAGACCCCTATGGGGCTCCATGCTGACAGGGTGGAGCCTGCTTGGGATTTTCCCTCTCTCCCTCTCTCTCTCTGCCCCTCCCCCAATCACACTGTTTCTGTCTCTCAAAAGAAAGAAAGAAAGAAAGAAAGAAAGAAAGAAAGAAAGAAAGAAAGAAAGAAGCAGAGGATTGTCTCTTTAAAAACTGAATAATGAGAAGGAGTGAGCCGTGCGAAGCTCTTGGGAAGAGCATCCCAGGTAGTTCTGAGATGGGGGCCAACTTGGCATGTTTGAAATACAGAAAGAAGCCCCACGTGAGCAGAGTGTGGTGACAGACGCGGGGAAGGGAGAGACGGTGCTTGCACGTCTCCCAGAGCAGCTGGACAAAGGATTTTTACTCTGATTACTGCTTCCTTGAGACACGTTCTATCTCTGAAGCGTGGTGGTAACTTACTTGTTTTCTGATAAATAAATAACGCGCTCCAGGAATGACTTCTTTTTAAGAACTGGAGAAGTGACAGCTGAGTGATTCTCAATGAAGAAATCGGAGCTAGCGACACCGTTAGAAAGGCTTTTCCTGGGGCGCCTGGGTGGCGCAGTCGGTTAAGCGTCCGACTTCAGCCAGGTCACGATCTCGCGGTCCGTGAGTTCGAGCCCCGCGTCAGGCTCTGGGCTGATGGCTCGGAGCCTGGAGCCTGTTTCCGATTCTGTGTCTCCCTCTCTCTCTGCCCCTCCCCCGTTCATGCTCTGTCTCTCTCTGTCCCAAAAATAAATAAACGTGGAAAAAAAAATTAAAATAAAATAAAATAAAATAAAATCCTCACCAGTAAGGGGCGCCTGGGTGGTTCAGTCGTTAAGCGGCCGACTTTGGCTCAGGTCATGATCTCGCGGTCCGGGAGTTCGAGCCCCGCGTCGGACTCTGGGCTGACGGCTCAGAGCCTGGAGCCTGCTTCCAATTCTGTGTCTCCCTCTCTCTCTGCCCCTCCCCCGTTCATGCTCTGTCTCTCTCTGTCTCAAAAATAAAATAAACGTTAAGAAAGGTTTTTCCCGCTTTCATTAAAAACGCACACTCACACATCACCTCAGACATTTTTTCCAATGCATCAGATCTTAGATATCTCCCCCTTCATGAATTTTCATAAGGTAACAAAGCGGGTCGGATCTTGACCTTGGGTGCCTTATCTATTCCTTCCTAATTAAGCTGTACTTAAATGAACCATCTCTGAAAGGGAAAACAGATTAGTCACACTACATGGCTTTTAAAAAAAAATACTTCACCATTAAAAAAAGCACTTTTTGCTGCTTCCTATACCACACGTTGATTTTTTTCCCTCTCTGTATGACCTGTTTTCCTCTCTGTGTTATTATCTGTTTTTTAATTTTACAACTTTTTGTGGAGGTTAAAATGGCTCTCCCTAATACTGCCTTACCGACCTCATTTATAAAGGTAACTACTAAGTGCAACGAAACTCTTCCTGTATAGGTCTATCCTGTCTCCACGTGCACAAGCCTCTCTTGTGCACATGATTCACACTAATAATAATCTGTTGAGAGGGAGCCCCCTATTTTCCATGCACATTGCTTTGATCCTAATCTGGGCCTTCTCACCTGGATGTATTTCCAAACAAATGTCCTTATTCTCTTAATCTCCCATCCATCCTTGGAACTAGTGACAGATTCATTTTTCTAAAACCCTATTTTGATCATTAACATAACTCTCCATAGTAACCTATTTTACTCACTCGTTTGAGGATTTAAAGTCCTCAATAAGCTGAATCCATTTTCCTACAATTACCTTCTTTTATTTCCCAAGAGAAAACTCCTGCTCTGCCCAGGATATTCTCACCATCCTGCAAACGCAATGGCTTTTTCCTTCCTTGTTGCCTCTGTTCATATTTCCCCAGATGTAGAAACTTCTTTCCAGAAATTACTGCTCACATCTCACGCATGATTCAAACCCTCCACATCTCCTGTAAGCAGAAACAGTTACGGGTGCCCAGAAAAAGAAGCTTTCTTGCAACGAGACAAGTCATTTTAGGGGCATTGGGTGGCTCAGTTGGTTAAGTGTCCAACTTCGGCTCAGGTCATAATCTCATGGCTCATGGGTTTAAGCCCTGCATCAGGCTCTGTGCTGTGCCTGGAGCCTGCTTTGGATTCTGTGTCTCCCTCGCTCTGTGCTCCTCCTCTGCTCACACTCTGTGTCTCTCTCAAAACTAAATAAACATTAAAAAAATTTTTTTAAACGTCATTTTAGGCTGCCAGCCATCATGTGAAAGAATGTAAGAACCGTGACCTTGACCTGGACTCAGACACCTTAAAATGACTTTTGCCTCATTTCCATGCTGCATTCTCCATTGTGCAAGTTCCTTCGTGAATCTATATGCAACTTTAGCTTAAAACTCCCCCAGTTGTGTTGTTCGGGGGGATGTTGCTTTGGGAAAGATGTCTGGTGTTCTCCTCTACTTACTGGTGAACCCAAACCCTTCCTTTTCCTATTCCTTGCCGAGATTGTATCTTTTGGCTCTACACTCATCAAGTGGCAAACCCAATTTTGGGTAACACTCCTGGAATTTGTCCTGATTCCTTTCACTCTCTAAAGCTACTCTCTCCTCTGAAAGGTAGCATGAGTCAAGGACTGGTCACCTAGCAATCAGGATAAAACGCACATGCAATTGTTCAGGAAGATTCCAGGGCAACCATGATCTTTGCCTTCCAATATCAGGATGGCAACGAGCCTTGCTGTGGTTGCCCATAATTATTTTAACTCCCCAGGAAGACCAAAAGGATGAACAAGTTTGTTATTCCGAGCAACCAAAGAACAGAATACTCACAACTCATTGCTGGGGGAATCAAGCATGTTCTAGGTGACTCCACAGCAAGAAGACTCCTGGAAGCTGATGCCAACTGTCCCTGGACTTCACACCATGTGCCTTCTCCCCTCGCTGATGTTGGTTGCTTCTGTCTTTCTATTGTAGTAAATCACAGCCGTGAGTATAACTATACACTGAGTTTTGTGAGTCCCTCCTAATGAAGCCCTGGACTTATAAGTGCTCTGGGGACCCTCCAGCATGCAAGTCAAAGGACAGTGACTGGAAGAATGGACAAACAAATTATGGTAGATCTATATGGTGGAATACTCTTCAGCAGTAAAGAACAATAAACTACTGATACGTGCAAAACATTGGATGGATCTCAACAGCATTACACCTAGAAAAGCCGATGTCAAAGGGTTGCATACTGTAGGATTCTATTACTATGACATTCATGAAGTGACAAAATTATAGTGTTGGAACACAGATCAATAGTAGTAGATCCAGGGGAAAGATGTGACTATCAATAGGTAACGTGAGAGAGTTTCTTTGTGGTAATGAAACCGCCCTGCGTGCTAGCGGGTCATGATGGTGAGTTGAATCTATACTTTTGATAACATTTCACAGAGCTATATACTCTTCCCCACTCCCCCAAAAAGAGTGCATCTAAGAACTGGTGAAGTCCAAATAATTTCTGTATCTCTACACCTGAATTAATAGTGTTTTAACAAAACCACTTTCCTGGTTTTGACCAATTACTATGGTTATATAAAATACGATCATCGTGGAAGCTGAGTATAGAATGCATGGGAACTCTTTGTCCTATTTTTACAAATTCTTGTGAGCCTCGATAATGTCAAAATAGAAACGTATTAACAGAAAAGAGAGACAGTGTGCGTGCGTGTGCGCGTGTGATTTGCCCAAGACTTGCCAGAGGAGACGAGAAGTTTGTAGAGAATAAAGAGCATGCTTTTTCCTCACGCTGCCAGAGAGCAGAGAAGACTCCCTTTTGTTTAACACCTGTTTGTCTTTGGTCCATTTAAAAAAATGAATTGCTAATTAAGGGTAGCAGAATATGCCATTCCCAGATATGTCAGTTTGGCATAAGGATTATTTTGAGCTAAGGGCAATTGAGAAGATGCAGATACAAGAAAAGCTCTCTGCCTTCCCCCTACTTGCCTAAAACAGGAAATCATTTGTTGTGGTTTTTTTAAGTTTATTTATTTATTTGGGGGAGGGGGGGATGAAGAGGGGAGGGACAGAGAGAGAGAGGGAGAGAGAGAATCCCATGCAGGATCCCGTGCTATCACTGTGGAGGCTCATTGGACTGGATCCCACAAACCATGAGATCATGACCTGAGCCACAATCAAGAGTCAGATGCTTAATCGACTGAACCACCCAGGCAATGCAGGAAATCCACTTGTGAAGTTGTCCCCAACTTCCATCTCTACCAAGGAAAACAGAAGTTAATCATCAGAGACAACTCTATACCCTTATCAGCCCAGAGGAATCTATATAGCAAATCTTTTTTTTTTTTAATTTTTTAAATGTTTATTTATTTTTGAAAGAGAGAGAGAGAGAACCAGCGGGGGTGGGGCAGAGAGAGAGGGACACACAAAATCTGAAGCAGGCTCCAGGCTCCGAGCTGTCAGCACAGAGCCCGAGGTGGGGCTCGAACCCACCGACCATGAAATCATGACTCAAACTGAGTTGGACACTAACAGACTGAGCCACCCAGGCACCCGCACTGTAAAACAAATCTTGCTTAAATTGGCCCTTATCTACCAATGGTTTCTCCAAATACCACCCTCTTCAATCTGCAAACTCTGTAAGCTCAAAGCCCTTTTGTTTTGTCAACTCTCTACAAAATTATCATTCTTTTGTTAAGATGCTATAAAACTCAAGTTCTAACATTGTTTTGAGTTACTCATCACTGCATACTCCCATTTGTATGCATGTTGCATGTAGTAACAAACTTCTATTTGTTTTTCTCTTTTTAATCAGTCCTTTGTCAGTCTACTTTACAGGGGCCCAGAAGAAGAACCTGGGAAGATACGTGAAAAAAGTTAAAAATGTCCTTCCCTACACTCATCTGTTTCCTATTATTTGAAGAAGCTCTTTACACTTTCTGAATGGAAATCTTCGGATTTATGTATTTCATTTTCTACCAATCTGTGACTCTCTCCTTGTCCACTCTCTTAATGGAGTCTTATGATGAAAAGTTTTTTTTTTTAATTTTTTAAAACCGATTTATTTACTTTTTGAGAGACAGAGCATGAGCGGGGGAGGGCCAGAGAAAGAGGAGGACACAGAATCCGAAGCCAGCTCCAGGCTCTGAGCTGTCAGCCCAGAGCCCAACGTGGGGCTCGACCTCACGAACCGCAAGATCATGACCTGAGCTGAAGTTGGACACTCAACCCACTGAGCCACCCAGGTGCCCCATGAAAATAAGTTTTTAATTTTAATGAAGTCCAACATTTCAATATTCCCTTTATGGTTAGTGCTTTCATATCCAGTTTAAGCCATCTTTGCTCCCTTCAAGTTCTTCAAGTCAATGTTGTCTCTGTTTGCCCCAGAATATACTCTCCGTGACCAGTTTCTGGTCCAGTACTCAAGACTCAGCACTCCATATCTGGTGGGGAAGGATGGCTCTTCTCTCACTGTTCCTAGTACGTCCTCTTTTCAAAAGACAGGTCTGAACTCTCTGGGAAGGGATGGTAATGACAATAACTTACACACCATATGGCACTAACACCTATCCATCAGAATGCTTCCTGATGGTAAACGCCCCGAAGTAGCAGCAGCAGAAACATCATCACTGCTTCTAGGGAGTGAACACCACTTACCCATAGTCCAGATTCTCTAAGTCTGTATTAGCTGTGGGGGCTGTGGCTTGGAATACCTTTGGACAAACTATCACGTTTAAGGAAGGACTGGCCACAGTAGGCTTCTTGCATAGCAGCCCTTTCTACAAAGACGCACTGTTACTTAGAGTCTGGTCTACACATAAACCTCACCTGGCGGTGTGTTAAAAATGCAATTCTTGGACTGCCTGCGTGACTCAGTTCATTGAGTGTCTGAGTCTTAATCTCAGCTCAGGTCATGATCTCATAGTTTGTGAGAGTGAGCCCCGCATCGGGCTCTGCCCTGATGGTGTGGGGTCTGCTTGGGATTCTGTCTTTCTCTCTGTCCCTCCCCTGCTTGCTTTCTCTTTCTTTCTCTCTCTCTCTCTCAAAATAAAAAAGCAAATAAATAAATGAATAAATAAACGTATAAATAAATGCAAAATCTTGGGCCGCATCTCAGACCTACTGAATTAGAATCTCTGGATGTGGGGCCCATAAATCTGTGCTTTAATAAAATTTCCAGGCAATTCTGATGTACACTAAATTTCAAGAACCACTACAGAATAAAATTCCTTATAGAAATAGACCAGAGAGGTGCCTGGGTGGCTCAGTCGGTTAAACATCTGACTTCAGCTCAGGTCATGATCTCATGGTTCGTGGGTTCAAGCCCCGTGTCAGGCTCTGTGCTGACAGCTCAGAGCCTGGAGCCTGCTTCAGATTCTGTGTCTCCCTCTTTCTCTGCCCCTTCCCAACTCACACTGTCTCTCTCTCTCTCTCTCTCTCTCTCTCTCTCTCTCTCTCTTAAAAATAAACCTTAAAAAATTAAAAAAAAAGAAATAAACCAGAAACTTGAAATTCATTCCCCAGATTAAGTATCTGACACCTTATATATGCTCAATAAATGTTTGATGAACAAAAACAAGAGTGCATGAATGAATGTGGGAAACTGAATAAAAGACACTAACCATACTTAATCTTACTGCACTCCATCTACATTCAGTTGTCAACATGTGTCCCCTATTCTCTTCTTAAAACTTAAAGCAAAAACGTCTGTGAAAAGAGTAAGTCCAGCTCACTTGTGATTAATCCTTTTTAAAAAAGTGAACTACATTTTTGAAGTTATGATAATTGGTTAGAATATTTTGTTTTAAGCAGGGTTCATGCCCAGTGCAGAGCCCATTGTGGGGCTTGAACAAATGACCCTGAGATCAAGACCTAAGCTGAGATCAAGAGTTGGACGCCTAACCAACTGAGCCATCCAGGCACCCCTGGTTGGAACATTTTAAGGTCTTTGTGAGAAAAATGCTGTTTTCTGAAATAAAGAATTCACATTTGTATTAGATAAAGCGTCCAGTCCTCAGTTGTGATCAAAGCTCTTTGTTTTGTGGTTTTGTTTTCTTGCCATGTAAGTTAAATTTTTTCCTTATGTAAAAATGGTCCTCTTTGGGGTGCCTGGGTGGCTTAGTCAGTTAAGCATCTGACTTCGGCTCAGGTCATGATCTCACAGCTTGTGCGTTCAAGCCCCGTATCAGGCTCTGTGCTGACAGCTCAGAGCCTGGAGCCTGCTTCAGATTCTGTGTGTGCCTCTCTCTCTGTGCCTCCCCTGCTCACACTCTGTCCCTCTCTCTTTCAAAAGTAAATAAATATTAAAAAAATTTTTTTAAAGGTCCTCTTTTCCACTACAGTTAGGAAGTCCAGAGTCCACTATTAACCCAGACAAATCATTTACAATGAAGTTGTATCTTTACAATGGAGATCAAGACATAATACTAACTTCTGGCCTGAGGCAAAGTTATATTATGCACAAGCACACATTCTTCCAAGGTTACTTTCCTGGAAGGTAAAATATTGTTCAGCAACAGTTTATTGAAAAGATAATGATGAATAGATGTGTACAATTGTATCAACATTAGTTGACTATCTTACAAATTATGTCCTTAGACCATTCAATAGTAAAGAACTGTCAGGGCACCCAATGTGTATGTAGAATGAGAAATACAGAGTATTCCTTTCCTACAGTAGGTGTTATGGGAATCTAAGGAAGATCAACTGTGAATCCACTCCATTTTGGCCCCACAATTAACATGAAATTTCATTATTTGGAATTTCGTGGCTGAGATGAAGCAGAAAAAACCAATATTCCAAAAAATAGCAAAATAAAATGTATTGCATGAAAGCACATACTTTGAATACTTTGGGGCAGTTATCGGGCGTTGGGTGCTTAGAGTCAGGCGTGGTGCAAAGCTCTCCAAAGATCCCAGGTGCCCTTTCCAATTCCTCCTTATGTCTCTCGCCTCAGCCATTCAATAAACATTCACCGAAAAGTCTCCTCTGTGCCAAGCACCAAAGTCAAAGCAAGGGGAAATATCAGGAGGATTAAGGAATGGTCTCAGAATTTCAGAAGATTTATACAGGCAGAATAGCAATATAAAAGTGCCATGGGAGCCCAGAAAAAGGGAGGATTACTTCCAACATGACAGATGGAAGACTGAACGCTTCATGGACAAAACAGGGTTGAGCTGTACTTTCAATGCATAGATCAGTGCATGGTAATATTAGAGAGGTTGAGGTGGGGGAAAAGAGGCCAAACTGAGGACAAAGCACAGGCCATGCCCAGTGACCATGGAGGGAATTGATCTCCAAGAAAGGACAGTGAGGGGGCGCCCGGGTGGCTCAATCGGTTAAGCATTTGCTTTTGGCTCAGGTCATGATCTCACGGTTCATGGGTTCGAGCTCCATGTCAGGCTCTGTGCTGGTAGCTCAGAACCTGGAGCCTGTTTCTGATTCTGTGTCTCCTTCTCTCTGCCCCTCTCCCACTCACGCTCTGTCTCTCTCCTTCAAAAATAAATAAACATAAAAAATTAAAAAAAAAAAAAGCACAGTGAAGGCAAGCATGTGGGGGTGGTAGTATGCATGTCATGGGCAAGAAGATAACCACCAATGCTCCTTTCACTGTCCCAGATGCCAGACACTGTCCTAATGAAGATGATTGGGCTTGGATGGTGATGGCCCTTATATAACATTATGCTCTCATCTTTGGATCATTGACGGGTTTTTGTGCGTGTATTGTGTGTATGTGTGGTAAAGCAGACATATCAGAAAACTTACCATTCTAACCCTGTTAAAGTGTATATTGGCAGTGGCATTGAGTAATTCACATTGTCGTGCAACCAACACCACCATCCGACTCTGGAACTTTCTACGAATGATTTTTGAGCAGGAGAATGAAGGTATCACAGAGGGCGTTAGCAAAATTACTCTAGTAGCAGCATGCAGGACGGACTGAGCTGCCCCCAAATATCTATGGGGGAAGGTGAGAGAGGGGGCAGAGAGCAGATCAGGAGAGTACCAATAACTTGGTGCAAGGAGGAGAGTAGCTCCCTACAGGGATAGCTGTGTCTCCACCCCTGTCCACCTGCAAGGACAGATGTGATTGAACGGTTTTGTCAGAGAAGGGAGCACAAAAAGAAGCCCAAAGTGATTTCTGAGACCCAGAAAACTGAGAATGTGGGGCATTATTAATTGATGGTATCTACCAATAGTAGATAATTTTAGGAATATGCAAGTCAGGAGGGAAAAAAAAGCAGGCCTGAAAGGAAGAAAAGAGCGGGAAGATGAGCTCATCTGATGAATTTGAGACTCTTAGAGAGACAGTTGTTTGAAACAGGCAGCTTGGAGTAGAAATTCCAGCCTAGCCTGTAAAAGAGACTAGAGATGTCAATTTTTTTGGTTTTCTCTTAGGCAGGAATATTTGAAGCCAAAATGGCAGAGGAAAAATGTTCCCGTTCTTGGGGTGCCTGGGTGGCTCAGTTGGTTAAGCGTTGGACTTCAGCTCAGGTCATGATCTGGTGGTTGGTGAGTTCGAGCCCCACTTCCAGCGCTGAGCTGATGGTGCAGAGCCTGCTTGGGATTCGCTCTCTCCCTCTCTGCCCCTCCCCAACTCACTCACGTGCATACCTCTGTGCATGCGCACATTCTCTCTCTTAAAATAAACTTTAAATTGAAATAAGTCAGAGAAGGACAGGTATCATATGTTTTCACTCATATGTGGACCTTGAGAAACTTAACAGAAGACCATGGGGGAAGGGAAAGGGGAAAAATAGTTACAGAGAGAGAGGGAGGCAAACCATAAGAGGCGCTTAAAATACAGAGAACAAACTGAGGGGGGATGGAGGGGGTGGGGGAGAGGGGAAAATGGGTGATGGGCACTGAGGAGGGCACTTGTTGGGATGAGCACTGGGTGTTGTATGTAAGCCAATTTGACAATAAATTATATCAAAAAAAATTTTTTAACTTTAAAAGAAAGAAAGAAAAATGTTCCTCTTCTCATTTTCAAGGACTTACTATTTCCTGAATTCACTATATTCTTCCTCTCCCAAAAAGCTACTTTGTAACTAAGTCAGCCATGGTATGGCTAAAATTTGACTGGTGACCTAACCCATATGCCCATCCACAGGCCTAAGAACATGCCAAGCGGTTTACATGTTATGTAATAGACTATACACAACCACGTTCTGAATTAGCTATCGCTAGCCCCATTTTCCAGATAGGAAAGTGAGGGAGAGGCGTTGGGTATGTGAAGCTTGCTTCAAGCCACACAGTAAACAGTGGAGTCAAAATTTTACCCAATTCAGCCTAACTATAAAGCCCATACTCTCTGAAGCCCTTCACTGATGGTTTTTAATTTGTCCCTCGAAAAGCTAGGTTTTCCTGTTTAAATACATTCTTCCTTGTTTTCTCTTTTTCTACTTTCAATTTTTTACATATCAGATGAAATTCGTTTGTGACTCTATAAAGTGCTAGGTACTAACGGGGGTAGTCCTAAGGGTTCAAACTCCCCTTTGTTGATAAAATACTGTTGGATAATTTGTTAGGTACAGAGGCACTGAAAAACTTTTCTCTCGAACTTCTGTAACACCATACCTTCAACAGGTAAAGGCAAAATTTTCCTTAATTAAATAAATATTTTTTAAAAAACTGTTTTTTGGGGGCACCTGGCTGGCTCAATTGGTTAAGCATCTGGCTCTTGATTTTGGCTCAGGTCATGATCTCATGGTTTTGAGTTCGAGCCCCACATCCGGCTCTCTGCTTTCAGTGCAAAGCCTGCTTCAGATCAGATCACATCAGATCAGAGGCTCTGTGCCCCTCTCTTTCTGCCCTCCCCTGCTCGTGCTCTCTACCTCTCTCTTTCTCTCTCAAAAATAAATAAGCGTGGAATATAAAATTAAATTAAATTCAATTAAAAATAATAAATTTTTGTTCTTGGGCAATGCAACGGAGACCTCTTCTGGTCAAGAAGCAGACGTCTTTGGCTGAGAACTGACCTGAAAAAAGTTAGGGTGGGAAGAAGTGGCGAAGGAAAAGATGGAATATGAAATAGGTTTAGTGAAAGAGTTGACAATGCATTAAGTGAGGAATTCTGACAAGCAGAGCAGGGAGAGGGCTGATCCCACGCATGGGGAGCAGTGTGTGCAGATAATTTATAAAGGCATAAGGATGTAAATAAGACTCATTCATAACTCGACCATCCAGAAATTACATTATAAACATTCTGATCCCCTGGCTTCCGGCATTGTTTTCCGGTGACGTACATTCTCTTTTATGCGCAAAACTGGGTAAGCCCGGGTTTTTTCATTCAGTGTTTTATCACACTTCTTTTTCCATATTCTTTTTTTTTTTTTTTTAATGTTTATTTATTTGAGGGAGACAGAGCCTGAGTGGGGGAGGGGCAGAAAGAGAGGGAGACCCAGAATCTGAAGCAGGTTCCCGGCTCCGAGCTGTCAGCATAGAGTGCCCACACGGGGTTTGAACCCACGAACCGTGAGATCATGACCTGAGTGGAAGTCGGACGCTTAACCCACCGAGCCACCCACGCGCCCATCGGTGAGTACTTTTATACTGGTGTCTATACCGCCAGGGCCCCAGTCAGTGCACTGACACACACACAGCATGGTGAGCAGGGTGCTGGCCACATTCCAGCTGCTGCTCAATTTCTTTGCCGGACTCTTCTCTGCCAGACCTGCTCTTGGTGGCCCCTTGGCCCACCAGGAAGCTAACTAGTAAAGATCAAGTATGATCACCAATGTTCTCAGTACGTGAAAAACACATCAACTGGCATTTTTGACTTTGGAAATCCCAGAGATTTCTTGTCCAAGATGGAACTGCTCCTGTCCAGGATGTCATGTCAGCACACGGAAATGCTCTTCCTGGTCAGAAACACAGTATATCCGGCCAATCCTCAAGGCCAAACCAACCATGGATTATATACTTACTTCCTTATTTCTTCTTCTTTTTTTTTTTTAATGTTTATTTATTTTTGGGACAGAGAGATCACACTCAGGGGAGGGGCAGAGAGAGACGGAGGGGCAGAGGGAGACAGAGAATCCAAAGCAGGCTCCAGGCTCCGAGCTGTCAGCATAGATCCCGACGCGGGCCTCGAACTCACGAACTATGAGATCATGACCTGAGCTGACCTGAGCTGAAGTCGGATGCTTAGCTGACTCAGCCACCCAGGCGCCCCCCCCTTGTTTCTTATTCTTTATCCTATACAAGCTTCTTGCCTTCTGTCCATTCTGTAGTTCTCAGGGAAGGCAGTCCACCTAAAGTATTAGAGTTTTTTGTATCACCTAAATTCTTTTCTTTAATAATTTTTTAATATCCGGTATATATATATATTTACTTTATCTTTATTATATGTATATATATATTTACTTTATATATATATTTACTTTACTGATCTTTAAGTTGGTCCTAAGTGGACATCTATATCCTTTTTTATGATAATTTCCTTCATATGGTAATCAGATATGAACACTGCCTGAATGAAGCATAGTTTAGACTCACTATGATCTTTTTTTTTATTATTTTTTTAATGTTTTATTTATTTTTGAGACAGAGCAAGACAGATCATGAATGGGGGAGGGTCAGAGAGAGAGGGAGACACAGAATCCGAAGCAGGCTCCAGGCTCCCAGCCGTCAGCACAGAGCCCGACGTGGGGCTCGAACTCACAGACCGTGAGATCATGACCTGAGCCGAAGTCAGATGCGTAACCGACTGAGCCACCCAGGCACCCCTCACTATGATCTTTTAAAAAAAAGCTGAGGTACGGGGCACCTGGCTGGCTCACTTGGCATAACATGCGACTCTTGATCTCAGGGTTGTGGGTTCAAGCCCAACACTGGGTGTAGAGATTACTGAAAAACAAAGAAAATCTTGGGACGTCTGAGTGACTCAGTCAGTTAAGCGTCCAACTCTTGATTTCGGCTTAGGTCGGGATCTCACGGTTCGTGGGACTGAGCCACGTTGTCAGATTGGATCCTGCTCGGGATTCTCTCTCCTCTCTCTGCTCCTGTCCTGCTTGTTCTCTCTCACCGTCTCAATGAAAAATAAGTAGTGCCTGGGTGGCTCAGTCAGTTGAATGTCTGACTTCAGCTCAGGTCATGATCTCATGGTTCATGGGTTCGAGCCCCACACTGGGCTCCCTGCTATCAGCACACAGCCCACTTCAGATCCTCTGTCCCTTCTCTCTCTGCCCCTCCCCTGCCCACGCTGTCTCTCAAAAACAAATAAAGTCATTAAAAAATAAAAATAAAAACATTTAGCAATGAGTAAGTAAACTTTAAACAATAAAGTAAAAAGAAAATCTTTAAAAAGTGTGTGGTAAAATGTACAATTCAGTGGCAGTAAGTACATTCACCTTGTTGTGCAACCGTCCACTTCCAGAACTTTTTCACCATGTCAAACTGAAACTCTGTACTCATTAGACAGTGACCCTATTCTCTCCTCCTCTGTAGCCTTTGGGACTGCTATTTCTTCCTTTCTCTAGGAATTTGACTATTCTAGGTATCTAGGTATCTCATACAAGAGAAATTATACAATGTTTGTCCTTTTGTGTCTGGCTTATTCATTAGCATGTTTTCAAGATTCCTCCATGTAATAGTATGTATCAAATTTTTACTACATTTGCGGCTGAGTAATATTCCATTGCATGCATATACTGCATTTTATTTATATATTCATCTGTTAGTGGACATTTAAATTATTTCCCTGTTTTGGCTACTGTGAATAATACTACTATGAACATTGACAGACAAATACCTGTTTGAGTCCCTGCTTTCAATTCTTTTTTTTTTTTAACTTATTTAGCTTATTTTGAGAAAGAGAGAGAGAGAGAGAGAGAGAGAGAGAGAGAGAGAACACGGGAGGGGGCATAGAGGGAATCCCAAGCAGGCTCCATACTGTCAGCGTGGAGACTGATGTGGGGCTCGAACTCACCAACCAGGAGATAATGACCTGAGCCAAAATCAAGAGTCAGGCGCCTGACTGAGCCACCCAGGCATCCCAAATCTCTCTTTTTTTAAAGACTTAAAAATAATTTTTTAACATTTATTTATTTTTGAGAGAGAGAGAAAGAGTGTGAACAAGAGAGGGGCAGAGAGAGAGAGAGAGAGAGAGAGAGAGAGAGAGAGAGAAAGATACATAATCCAAAGCAGGTTCCAGGCTCTGAGCTGTCAACACAGAGCCTGATGCAGGGCTCGAACTCACCAACCAGGAGATAATGACCTGAGCCAAAATCAAGAGTCAGGCGCCTAACCGACTGAGCCACCCAGGCATCCCAATTCTTTTTTTAAAGACTTAAAAATAATTTTTTAACATTTATTTTTGAGAGAGAGAGAGAGAGAGAGAGAGAGAGTGTGAACAAGAGAGGGGCAGAGAGAGAGAGAGAGAGAGAGAGAGATACACAATCCGAAGCAGGTTCCAGACTCTGAGCTGTCAACACAGAGCCTGATGCAGGGCTGGGACTCACAAACCACAAGATCATGACCTGAGCCGAAGCCGGATGCATAACTGACTGAGCCACCCAGCCGCCCCTTTAAGACTTTTTAAAGTTATCTCTACACCCAATGTGGGGCTCAAACACACAACCCCAAGATTAAGAGTTGAAAGATTTGGGGCGCCTGGGTGGCACAGTCGGTTAAGCGTCCGACTTTAGCCAGGTCATGATCTCGCGGTCCGTGAGATCGAGCCCCGCGTCAGGCTCTGGGCTGATGGCTCAGAGCCTGGAGCCTGTTTCCGATTCTGTGTCTCCCTCTCTCTCTGCCCCTCCCCCGTTCATGCTCTGTCTCTCTCTGTCCCAAAAATAAATAAACGTTAAAAAAAAAAAAAAAAAAAAGAGTTGAAAGATCTACAGACTGGGCCAGCCGCGTGCCCCCCTGCCTTCAATTCTTTTAGGCATATACCCAGAGATGGAAATGCTGGATCATGAGGGAATTCTTCTGTGTTTAACTGCCTGAGAAACCACTACACCGTCTTCCACAGTGGTGTACCATTTGCATATGGTCGTCTTTACGTTTTTGAATTATGTTTATCCATTCTTTGCTACAGGAAATTGATACTTAGATACAGTGAGCCGGTAGAAAATCATGCGGTGTATCAAAGAGGTATCTGCCAAACTGCCAGTTACCATGGTGATGAGTTACCAGGATGCAGAGACTTGGTGGGGGGAAGTGTGTTGGCGAGGTGGGGCAGGAACATGGCGTTGGGGCAGTCGGAAAAGTAGGCGAAACAATCCCACGTCCTGCCACTCTGTTTCAGCTTGGCTCGTCTGAGGCTGAGTTTTGGAGGGGATGAACAACGAAGGGGTGAGGACAAGACAAAGAGGAACACGGTGAGGATAGATGGTTGGATTGGATGCATCCTCGGGTTCTTCAGTATTTGGCGTGAAATTAATTTCAGGGATAGTTTGCCTTGCCTCCCCACTTTATCTTAGATGTTTGCAGAGCCTATCTCCTTTCAAAAGCCTTTATAAAGTAGACAGGCTCTTGGGTGGGTCAGAAGGTCCAAATTCAGCTCAGGTCATGATCTCACGGTTCGTGAGTTCAAGCCCCACGTTGAGCTCTCTGCTCTCAGCACAGAGCCCGCTTGGGATCCTCTGTCTCCCTCTCTCTCTGCCCCTTCCTCGTTCGCATGCTTTCTTCCTCTCTCAAAAATAAATAAACATTAAAAAAAAAGCTTTCGTAGTGTATAAAATGTACAACTGACTTATAGCCTTTAAACAAATGGAACCTGTAGGTGAAATACAATTGTACGATGGCCTTCAACATTTATGGGGAAAGGAAGAGATTGAGATTGAAACACCTCGGCACTTTATTCTTTCATCAGACCAGACGCCTCCTGACGCCGTGGGAAATCACAGTGCTTTGGTATTTGGAGAGCGGTGAATGTAGAGGCATATCTGCAATTTTTATTTCTGGTGGGTCTTTCTTTAAGACAACTTTCCGATCTTCCCCATGACAAAGCCTTTCGCTGTGATTCAAAAACAGAGAGTCTTCGAAAGGGCCAGCGTGGATCCCACACACTTCTGCGTGCTAAGGGGGGAAAAATCTGCTATAATTCACACCAAACAGCACTTTATTAGATGAAGATGGAGATTCCCCGATAGTTTTTCTAACTAACCCCGCTAAGGAGGAAGGTCTGAGGGACAGAGCAACATAACATCCCCGCCTTTTTTTTTTTTTTAACGTTTATTTATTTTTGAGACAGAGAGAGACAGAGCATGAATGGGGGAGGGTCAGAGAGAGAGGGAGACACAGAATCCGAAACAGGCTCCAGGCTCTGAGCGGTCAGCACAGAGCCCGACGCAGGGCTTGAACTCACGGACCGCGAGATCGTGACCTGAGCTGAAGTCGGACACTTAACCGACTGAGCCACCCAGGCGCCCCCATCCCCGCCTTTTTTTTAAAGCATTCTCTCTGGCTGGTGTCTGGACCATCCACAAGAGCAGTGTGGACTGCTGACTACTTATGTACTTACTTACTGCTTATGACCGTGTACAAGTCATTTGCCCTGCTGTGAGACTCAATTTTCTCAAATATAAAATGGTCATTTTTTAAAATGTGTATTTATTTTTTTGAGAGAGTGCGAGTAGGGGAGAGGCAGAGAGAGAGGGAGACACAGAATCTGAAGCAGGCCCCAGGCTCTGAGCCATCCGTACAGAGTCCAACGTGGGGCTCGAACTCACAAACCGCGAGATCCCGACCTGAGCTGAAGTTGGACACCCAACTAACTGAGCCACCCAGGCGCCCCTAGGAATCCTAATTTGAAGTCTCCTATTATAGTCTGATTATTACAATAGATTCTATTCCCCTTCAAAGAAACAACTTATCTTTTCACAAGTGATCAGCTCATCTGAATTTGGAAAATGCTTTGAAAATACTGAATAGCAGCAGTGAATGGGCAGTGAGTCTTATCTGTAAATCTAGCCAAACTGTTCCTGTAGCTCTCAACCCACATATGCAGTACAGCTTTAAAAATGCATGCTCTGTACCACAGCTTTAATATTAATGACATACTTCATTAATATTAATTAGGTCCGGTTTTTCTCTTTTTAAATTTTCTTTAATGTTTATTAGTTTTTGAGAGACAGAGACAGACAGCGCTTGAGTGGGGAAGGGACAGAGACGGGGGGAGACACAGAATCGGAAGCAGGCTCCAGGCTCTGAGCCGTCTGCACAGTGAGATCAGGACCTGAGCTGAAGTCGGATGCTCAACCGACTGAGCCACCCAGGCGCCCCTAATTAAGTCCGTTCTTAACTGTGAGTTGGCATTATGTGGACAGAAAGGTAGACAGAGAGCTCTGAAATCTTTTGGAATATCGATTTTAAATTCATCTTTGGGTTATTTGAATAGATAATGCTATTTAACTCTTCCTTGCAAGTTCACATGAAAGTACATCAAATAGTTTTTGTCAGACAGGAGAATGGTGGTTGCCAGGAGGGAGGGGGAGTGGGGAGACACAAGTCAAAGGGCACAAACTTACCCTTATAAGAATAAGAAGGTCTGAAGATCTCATTTCAGCATGGTAACTGAATACTGTTAATAACACAGTACTGCATACTTGAAAGTTGCAGAGAGTGGATCTTATGTTCACCAGGAGAAAAAAAGAGTTAACTATGTGAGGTGATGAATGTGTTAATTATCTTGAGCCTGGTAATGATTCCACAGTGTGTATGTTTATTAAGTCATCACACTGTGCATTTAAAAAATGTGTATTTCTGTATTATTCCCTATAAAGCTGGAAAAAATAAATATGAATTTAAAAATAGCTTTTGTAGGGGTGCCTGGGTGGTTCCATTGGTTAAGTGTCTGACTCCTGATTTTGGCTCAGGTCATGATCTCAGGGTTTGTGAGTTTGAGTCCCTTGTTGGGCTCTGTGCAGACAGCGTGGAGCCTGCTTGGGATATTCTCTCTCTCTCTCTCTCTCTCTCTCTCTCTCTCCATCTCTGCCCCTCTCCCACTCTCTCTCAAAATAAATAAATAAGCTTAAAAAAATAGCTTTTGTATAGTTATAGATATGTCTATTCATAGATATATTAAATTATACTATAACTATGAATTTTTTATTATGAACATTTAGAGGAAAATACCTTCAGATTCATGTTCCTGAATTTCATATTTTCTTTCCAAGGCATAACATAACGTCTTGGGATCATCCCGTGCTTTACTGAAAATCGTGGCAAATGAACCCCAGCATTTGGAGCACACCTGGAGATTGGGAAGGCAGGAAGGAAGGATATCTTGTGAGTTAAATATAATTGTTTTAGCATTATTGCTGCATCCATGATGTGTGGATCCCCATAGCTTCAGGACACAGAGCTATGGCACTGTTTGAGGCTCATCTAATAATGAACCCACTAAATCTCCAAGTATCACCAAGAGCCAGAGTCCGGGCTGGATATCTGAGCCTCCAACTGCACGCTGTCCTTTACAATTTGCTCTCAGTTTTCATTTAACCTGATAGTAAGGGAAAAGGCAGCAGACTCCATGATTTTCCCCAGGCCTACAAGAAGTCTCTGACCAGCCACAAAAACCAGCTTCTGAATTTAGTATCTGCTTTACACTCAGGTCAGACTTGCTTTCTCCCTGCATATACATTGTTTCCCTCTGGGACACAAAGTTTTCCATACAGATGCCAAAGGAAGCACAAAATGTCCTTATCTTTGTAGCTCTGGGATTGCAAACAAAACAAGGAATAAACCCCCCTCAATCCAGAACGCCCAGGTCCTCACTCGTTAGAAGGCTTATATGAACTCTCATCAGTGCAGCTGTTGGCAAGCTTAGGTAAGATAGGACACGTGTCCTTCCCCGAAGCCATCACCTCCAGGAGGGACAGAATTCTCATCTAGAACTTCACTAACGCAGTCATGTAATTATGATGACATTGCTGCCTCAGACATCACACTGTTTTGCTAACTTCATAGCAACCCACAGCAGTTACATCAGCAGTTGATTAAGAGTGTGGAGTTTTCAGGGGCGCCTGGGTGGTTCAGTCGGTTGAGCGTCCGGACTTTGGCTCAGGTCATGATCTCGCGGTCTGTGAGTTCGAGCCCCGCATCGGGCTCTGTGCTGACAGCTCAGAGCCTGGAGCCTGCTTCTGATTCTGTGTCTCCCCTCTCTCTGCTCCTCCCCCGCCCATGCTCTTTCTCTCTCTTTCAAAAATAAATAAAAACATTAAAAAAAAGTTAAAGAATTACATGTTTGACATTTCAAAAAAAAAAAAAAGAACGTGGAGTTTTCAGCCATTTTTAGTGATGTTATAGCTGCATGACTAAAACGTTCTCATCATGAACAATTTTTCAAAAATGAGGATGCTTCCGGACATAGTACAAATTTGACACAAGCATACTAGACGGCACTCTGGACTGTATCATTATTATTCACAAAGAAGCCCTCCATGTTCACATTCTTTATTTGCCCTTAGCTTATTTTCTTACTTATGCATAGTGGTTGTCATTTATGTTTGCTATCGACTGCTTACACACACACTTCATGAGTGGGAGTCAAATATGTTTCGATCCAAGCCAATTCAAGCCATTTTACCCCTGAAGATCTGAGATATATTGCAGAATATTGGAGATTATAAAAACTCATTTTATCACAGCGACTGTGTCTTAGAGGAATGACACTTAAATCGCCATGAGAGGTGGAGGGTTATTAGTAGGTGGAAGGTTATTAGGATCGATCCCATAGCCAGCAAGTAAGAAGTTAGGCTGAGTGGCACCTGGGTGGCTCAGTCAGTTAAAGCATCTGACTTCGGCTCAGCTCATAATCTCACACTTTGTGAGTTCGAGCCCGACATCGGGCTCTGTGCTGACAGTTCAGAGCCTGGAACCGGCTTCGGAGTCTGGGTCTCCCTCTCTCTCTGCCCCTCCCCTGCTCACGCTCTGTGTCTCTGTCTCAAAAATAAATAAATGTTAAAAAAAGATTAAAAAAAAAAAAAAAAGCCTGAGCATAAGAATTACGGCCAGTTTGGTGAGAGTATTAACTGAATATATACCTGGCAATAGTTTGGATAGACATTTCTTTCTTATTTATTTATTTAATTTGAGAAGGGGTGGGTGAAGGGACAGAGAGAATAGGAGAGAGAGAATCCCAAGCAGGCTCCACACTGTCAGCGCAGAACTGGACCTGGGGCTCGAACTCACAAACCATGAAATCACGACCTGAGCTGAAATGAAGAATCGGACTCTTAACCGACTGGGCCACCTAGGCACCCCTCTTCTTTCTTTTTCTTTTTTTTTTTTTTAAAGTAATCTCCTCACCAAACATGGGGCTCAAACTCACAACCCCAGGACCAAGAGTTGCATTCTCTACCAACTGAGCCAGCCAGAAGCTTCTGGATGGTTAGACATTTCTAGATTTGAATGGGCAGAAAGGTTCAGAGAAGAGTAATTTTAATAGGTAAAAATATAAAGAATCCTCAACGTTGAAGTGTTGGAGAGGACTCCAAACTCTGGCTTGTGCCCCAATAGGACCCTCACTCCATTCTGACCAGGTCACTTTGCTTCTGGAGCAGGTCTGGAAGCAGAAGACCTCGACGAATCCCCAAACCCTGCAGTTTCCAGAGGGCATACCGCCTTCCCCAGCAGGACGCTGGTGTTCACCGTCAGTGGTGTGAATCATCAGGCACAAATAAACAAAAGCAGACACAGAGGTGGAGAAATTCCTTCAGGAGAATCTGGCCGTGGATGTCCACCTCCACGGGGAGCTGATGGTGAGGACTCCAGGCAGCAACAACAGGTGACTGAGGTGACCGAGGAGCGGATGGGTAGATCCTCGACTTTGAGGTAGTGGCCATGATGCTATTTTACTTATTATTACTATTTTTTAAATGTTTATTATTGAGAGGGAGAGAATACACAAGCAGGGGAGGGGCAAAGAGAGGGGGAGACAGAAGTTCCGAAGCAGGCTCAGCGCGGTCAGCACAGAGCTCAACGCAGGGCTCAAATCCACAAACCGCGAGATCATGCCCTGAGCTGAAGACGCTGAACTGACCGAGCCACCCGGGGCCCAAGATGCTATTTTATTTATTTATTTTTTTAATGTGTATTTATTTTTGAGACAGAGAGACAGAGCATGAACAGGGGAGGGGCAGAGAGAGAGGGAGACACAGAATCCGAAGCAGGCTCCAGGCTCTGAGCTGTCAGCACAGAGCCCGACGTGGGGCTTGAACTCACGGACGATGAGATCATGACCTGAGCCGAAGGTGGACGCTCAACCGACTGAGCCACCCAGGCGCCTCCCAAGATGCTATTTTAAAGAGGAAGGATCACAGTAAGAGTCTTTTTCATACATGTACTCAGTCCTGGGGTGACCTGGACATGAAAAGAAGGCTTATGGGGCTGTTAGAGCCATCAGCCAACAGCAGTATCCCCATCTTGGGGCTTCTTTTTCCAGAGGCTGCTTTCGGTGGAGTTCACAGGGCTCCATGTGGTACCTTTGTTCCCTAACTTGAACTTGCCACCCATGATACTGAACCTGAATTGCATCTCTTTTGTGAGGTTAAGGCAGTTCTTTCACACTAATGAATAAACCCATCTGGGACACGTCAAAAATCCTGCTGAACATTTGGCATCAATTCCCTCAGCGTATGGCTGCAATGGGTATTTGGAGAATTCCAGGAAGTCACAGTTTCTATACAGAGGTACCGGTGAACACCAATTGATATCCTTCTCTGGGTCATTTCAGAAAGATTTTGCAGTGGGGCACCTGAGTGGCTCAGTCGGTTGAGCGTCCGACTTCAACTCAGGTCATGATCTCACTGTTGGTGAGTTCGAGCCCCGCATCGGACTCGCTGCTGTCACCCTGTCAGTGCAGAGCCTGCTTCTGATCCTGTCCCCCTCTCTCTGCCCCCTTACCCACTTGTGCTCTCCCCAAAATAAGTATTTTTTAAAAAGGAAAGATTTTGCAGAATCATTTTGACAGGTTTGTTCGTTTTTTTCGAACCTTCAGTACCTTGTGGCAGAAGTACAGGGTAAGAATCCAAGATGAAATAATAATATGGAATGGATTCCTAAAAAACTAAAGACCTCAACTGTTGGTTTGCATTTAACGTTAGGGTTTAATCCATACCAGAAGCCCGTACAGTTTCCAGATAGTAAGGTAACAACTGTTGGCGAAAATGAACCAGGATGGCCATTTAGTGAAGATGAACTAGACTGTAATTCTTCAACAAATGTAACTAGAAATATTAGCAGTATTTACATGAACGTGTGGCATATAAACTAGCACTTAACTGGATGTTATTTTTCCCAAAGTATGACACGTTTCTTATTATTTTTAATGTTTATTTATTTATTTTTGAGGCAGGGGTGAAGGGGCAGAGAGAGAGGGAGACAGGGAACCCCAAGAAGGCGCCGCACTGTCAGCACAGAGCCCGATGCAGGGCCTGAATTCCCGAACCGGGAGATCACGCCCTGAGCCGAAATGGAGTCCGACGCTCAAATGACTGAGCCACTCAGGTGCCCTATCCCAACGTAACATACCTTTAAGATCACCTCTCATAAAGAATCTCAGAAACAATATTCAGTTACGTATTTAAAATACTTTTCTTCCCTTGGTTATAGCAATTTTATGAAAGCATGTCTGAGGTTTCAAAAACAGTCACTTGAGGGGCACCTGGCTGAGAGGTGCCTGAGTCTCTTGAACTCACAACGCCGAGTTTGAGCCCCGTGCTGGGTATAGACACTACATAAATAAATAAATCTTAAAAAAAAAAAAAAAAAGTCACTGCACAAAATCTAGTTTTATTTTTGTGTTCGTCATGAATAAAAAGCAACCAATAATCATTTTCCTCTTCTTTTCCCACTTGTATCCTTAGATCCAACTTCAATGACTATGTATTCCAGGAACTAAAGAAAAACTTCAAGAACTATCTGTAAAGAAGAGTTTACAATTGCTTCTTACATATTTTTGCCTAATCTATTTTGTAGACTAAAGTCAACCCTTGGAACACCTTAACTACTTTTATTTCCTTCAATAAGAATGAGTAATTTGACACTTCAGGCAGATGTAACATTTTTAATACCCAATTTCCTTAACATAAGGTAAAGCAGTCTTAGGCAGGCAACCACCGGGAATTTTTTAAATGTACATGATAATTACACAGGTATGGATCACATTCAGTATTCAGTGTAAGATCGAGTTAATTTAAAGGAAGTCAAAAAAAAGTTAAGAATGAAGACTTCTTTGAAAAGCTTCTGATGTTAATTTACTTCCTGACAAATAAGTTTATACTGATGAGTATAAACCTATTTTGTCTCTGTCCTTAAAATTGCTTGAAAGTTCTCAGAACACAGAAAAACTAAATTTGAATGCATTTGTAACAGTTTAACAATTTATGTGCCTTATTAAGATCTTTTTACGGAATGTTTTGAAACCAATCATAATTCGCTACAAAGATAAATCAAAAAAAGAAAACAACTTTTTGAATGGCATGTTACAATGACCTGGACAAAAGTAATTATCAACTAGTAATAACTAACACATGCAACAGATTGAGAAATTAAATCTCTGCTATATACTTTTAAATATTTTGTCAGACATGAGAAATGGGTCTATCAATAACATTCATCTTCCCACAAATTCAACATTATTTTCAGCAAGAAAACAGTTCTTTCTGTCCAGATTTTTAGGTTTATCAGTGCAAAGTAAAATGAAGCAATCTCAGTAGAAATGGCTTATTACAAGGTTATTCTAGAAAGGCTTAATCCTCAAAATGTACTAAAAGATGTCCAAATCGTGAGAATGATCGACCTCGATGGCTTCCTCTGCATCCAACTTGGTCTCTCCGTGGCCTTCCTGCGGCTCATCAAGAGAGGCCAGGGCTTCGTTGGTGTCACTTGCGAAAGTTTCTCGTGATGTGTCATCATCTTCTTGAAAATTTAGATTTTTAATAGCTTGTTTCATCTTTTTCCCCAACACTTGTGTTCTTCTCTTCCTAGCAGCCTTTTTATTTTCATACTCCTTTTGATTTTCAATGTAGAAAATGTCCTACAATAAAGGAACAACCTTAAGCAAGAAGGACCGTTTATTAAATGTTTGGTACAAGGTGGACTCTTCGTGATCTCTATCTCTCACAAAAAACAAGGAAATATTATTAGACTCGTAAATGACGCACAGAGTCTAAGACAGTAGGGGAGTCCCCACTGCAGACAGAGGATGAAGCTGTAATTCCAACTCAACCCCATGTTCACTCCGGGGCCCACGCTTATTCAACCATAACATACCATCAGAGCTACAGGTTTCCTACGTGGGACGAGACAGCAGGAAAATCACGTCATTCAGGAGTTAAAGAAAATCTAATTTGTCACAAGAAAAACACAAGTCTTTGAAACAAAGTGTACTAACTTGGAAACTGTCATAATAACCATACGTGACTGCGCATGCTAAGAAACCAAGCAACACCTGAAATGTGTGACTAAGTATGATCACGTAACCTACACAATGGAAAAAATCCATTCCTTAAAAAATGTCACTGTAATTAACGTGGGCACATAAATCTGTCAAAAACTTAGACCACAAGGCATAAACACAATACAGTCAGCACTAGGATATATTCCAGGAAGTTACAGAAAAGGGATTTTATAACACAAAAATACGAGATTGTTAGTCCAGGGCCCTCCACCTTGGCAACCGCTGTGGCAGTCTGCCACGCGCACTGCAAGGTGTTCCGCAGCATGCCTGGCCTCTACCCTCTAGCATATATCCACCCATCCCCAAACTGTGACAACCAAACACTTCTCCAGGCATTGCCAAACGTCCTCACCTCCTCCAAGAGGCAAAACTGCCAGCAGATGAGAGCTGAAGTGGAAAATGCGTTTTATTAAACTATTACATGGAAAAACGTTAAAATAGCCTCTGGGAACCTTGATACAGGTGGAGAAGTGTAGATTCAGAGGGTACAAAAGAAAGAAAAGTAGGTCAGGGATCTGAAGAGAAGGCCAAAAATGACTGCTAAGACAGAGCAGGTTCAAAGGTTTAAAACAGAAGGTAGGATGGGCACCCTATTATCTTCTAGGAAGGGATTATTAAAAGCTGTAACCAAGTCAGTCTCTATTATGTTCTTAAAGTGCACAAATCACAAATCCCTCCTTGTTTATAAAAACCACTGTGGAAGACGGTGAAATAAAGGGGACCCTCTCCAAAAATTTATGCTAAGTAGTTACAAGCAGCACACAGAATTAGCAGAGGAAGGAGTAAGGAACTCTTAAGGAGACAAGGGAAAGCTTCAGAAGATGAGCGCTTTGGTGGACAGGAGGACTAAAAGTATTTGCTAGAGAAAGGACAAGGGATTGGAGGTGGAGAAGGAGGGTACGCGTGTTAAGAAGTGGAGGAAGGACACAAGAAAGTGACGAGAGGAAAATGAGGCTGGCAACCATTTACTGAACAGGCACATTTACATGCCAGGCATGGTGCTAAGAACTGTTCATTCTCACCAGAAGCTCATGGAGTGGGTATTATCCTTTTCTGACAAGGAAAGGGAGAGTGCCCGCATCGGCAGCACATACATTAAAATCCGATGAGGAAAGTGAGGCACAAGACTGCAGAGCCAACAGGTGAAGGTATAAACAGTTAGCTCATCTAGTAGCTCTCCAAATTCACATTCTTAAAACCGACTGCGTTGCCTTCACAGAAGAGTGACAATTCACAATCTTTTAAAGAGTCTACTTAACCTTCAAGCGGAGAGAGAAAAAGAAGCTGCAAGGAGAAGCATTTCCATTTCATGGGAAAGCACATCTGAGCATGTTGATAACAACAATTGTAAGTAGTACAATGCTTGGCAACACTCAGTAAAATTATAAAGTTGCCCTTTTCACTCCAAATATATCAAGACTTTTTAAAAGGAACTGCATTCCATGGGTTATGAATGTGATAGAACAAACTGGGAAACGGCCCAAAGAAATGTTGTAACCTGTTGTTAGTGTTGTTATGACAAATGCAAACAAGAGATAATCTGAGGGCAGTCTTTTCCTACGTATATATAATTAATTTTACAAGTTAAGAACCTCAACTGTATGCTATTTGCAGAGGGGGACCATTACAGCCAAACTTTTAAAAAATATAGCAGCTAAGGGGTGCCCGGGTGGCTCAGTCAGTTAAGCGTCTCGACTCCTGATTTTGGCTCAGGTCATGGTCGCATGGTTTGTGGGATCGAGCCCTGCAATGGGCTCTGTGCTCACAGCACAGAGCTTGCTTGGGATTCTCTCTCCCCCTCTGTCTCTGTCCCTCCCCTGCTCATTTACATGTGCACATGCTCTCGGTCTCAAAATAAATAAATAGACATTTAAAAAAAAAAGTGTGTGTGTGTGCGCGCATGTATATATATATATATATATATAGCAAATTAATTTATTTTTAACTACTCGTTCTTTTTTTTCTCTCAAACTTTATACTTTCCAAAACAAAACTTAATTACAAACCAAAACAAAATGGTACGTCACATACCAAAACACAAACTTTAAAAAGGCAAAAAGACCCACTCAATTCAGCTCCCGCTTCCTTCCAAATTCTACAGACTGAATGTTAGCATTATAGTGATCAAAGAACAATTATAACATTATCATTTGATGACACTTAAAATGACCTATGATGAAATACTATTTGCTTTAGGTTTTTTCCTCTAATAACAAAACTACTCAAGCCATGCACCATGCATAAAATTTGGAAAAACAAAGGAAAACCTTAAAAGCCAAAACATTTAAAACCCCCTAAAGTAGACCAAATCATTGGTAACTTTTTGCTATTTTACATATCAACTAATTGTCCCATGCCTCTTTTTCATTATAAATTTGTACTTTGCCTTTCAAAAAACTCGAATAATACTGCATTTTTCTCCTTTTCTTAAAAATGCTGTGAAAAGGGGTGCTTTGGGGGGACTCAGCTGGTTGGGCGTCCAACTTCGGCTCAGGTCATGATCTTGCCATTCTTGGGTTTGAGCCCTGTGTGGGGCTCTGTGCTGACAGCCCGGGACCTGGAGCCTGCTTCCGATTCTGTGTCTCCCTCTCTCTCTCTGCCCCTCCCCGATGCATGCTCTTTCTCTCCCTCTCAAAAAATAAACTAAATGTCGGAAAAAAAATTTTTTTTAATGCTTCACAAAAATAGAGGCTAAACGGCAGTCCTTTTAAAAATGTCCCTCTTTTTTCTTCTGGCTGGCTTAGAAGAACATGCAACTCTTGATCTCAGGGTTGTGAGTTCGAGCCCCACAGTGGGTGCAGAGATTACTTAAAATAAATAAACTTCAAAAAATGTCCCTCCTGGTCAACATTCTTTAATTATTAGGTATTCCAAATGTTTCTACGTTTGCTGTTACAACGCAATGTTTCTGGTAGTTTAACATAACCTACTAACATTAAAATCTCTTTCTCCACAATGAGTTAGAACTGAATTTCAAAGACATGTGATTCAGTGAAAAAAACCTGTTTCAAGTCAGTATTCTGTGCAATCCCAGGCTAATCATTTTTATTACTCGTCCTGTGCATAACACAGGCACATCTACTTTGACAGAATGGGGTGCAGATTAAATCCTATAAATAAGTGGCCCAGTGCTGCAGACATGGTGAATAAATGTTATTTTCTTCTCTTCTGCTTGTGGAAACTGTCTGTCCAAAGTTTGGTTACCTAGAAGAATCTTCTCCAGATACCACTTTCTTTAATCCTTTCAGAGCTCTATTCAATAGGCAGGGCACTTATTACAGTCCCCACTTCATAGATGACAAAATTAAGGCTGAGAGAAAGTAAGTGCTCTGTTTGTATTCATGTAATCACTAAATGGCAAAATTAAGATTAAAACCCAGATTTTGAATGTTAGAGAATTCTTTTTATCTCACCTTGCTATTTCTCTGTAAACAGGGACATTCTGCTATGAAACAATGTTTAATGTTCCTCAGAAGAATGCTCCTTCTCAGTGCACACCTTTTGTCAGGGATTACAGTGTGGAGGAGGGAAAACGCAAGCAGTTAAGCCCCCCGCTCTACTACTCAGTAGGCGTGTTCCTCAGGAAAATGACATTGTTACAAATCTACCAGTCATTGTTTCAGGAGGAAAAAAGGCAGTATGGACAAGAGATTTCAAATGTGCGGTACCAGTAACATTTCCTGTAGCAATTTCAATAGCAGATTTTAAAAAAATGACTGGAAGTGGACAGCCAGAAAAGTGGGGAAACAAACTAACATTGAGGGGCGCCTGGGTGGCTCAGTTGGTTAAGCGACTGACAAGATCTTGATCTCGGATCAGGACATGATCTCACGGTTCCTTGGGATCGAGTCCCAAGTCTGGCTCTGTGCTGACGGTGCGTTAGCTCAAGAGAAGTGGCTTTTATTTACCTGTCATCATTAGCATTATAAACGGCTAAACCACAATGTTGTGACATGTGCTATCCAGTTATAATGAAGAGAACACAAAGCTGATCCAATACACCATCTGTGTCCCATGTCCATCACCTCTTTCCTATGCAAGAAGCAAGTTCTTAATCTTGATTGTATCTGCTAAATGTAATCACGTTCCTTAATTAACAAATTAAAAGATAAACGCTGAGCCATGAAAAACTCACACTGCAGAAGAATGCCCAGAGGACATTCTAGTAACGTACAAATGATGAATAGTGAAGAGGCTAGCTTTTGTTCATAAGAACTAATGGAGACAGAGGAATGAAATGAAACAAATTCACAAGGAGTCAATGACCACAATGTGGTACATTCTATTAGACAACCATCTCAGACTCTTCAAAATGTCTAAATCATGAAAGAAAATGTGGAGTTAAAGAGAGCGAAAGAGATACAATAAATGAAATGTGAAAATCAAGATGGGATCCGAGTTTGAGGGAGGGGAAAAAAGGTAGAAAATACATTCTGGGGACAATTCAGGAAATTGGAATACGATCAATACCTGATAACTAAGAAATTGTTTTTCTTTCTCTTAGGTGATACAATGTAAGACAGTGTCCTTATTATTAACAGTTGCTTCCTACAATAATTAGGGCTGAGTGTCATGATGTTTGTTACTTTTTTCCAACTGGTACAGAAGAACAACTGTAAAGTAAGAATCTCAAAATATTAACAACCCCGAATCTTAAGTGCAGGAAATTCATCCCGTTATTGTTTCATCTATTCTCCATGTTTGAAATCTTTCATTAATAAAAGGCTGTAGGAGGCTAGAAAAAATAATCACATGCTAAACGACCAGGAAAATGGCCATAAAGGAAACTGTGACGCTGCTCAGCAAGGGAAGAAAACGAAGAGGAAGAGTTTGTAAAGGCACATGTTTTACTTGAAATGAGACAATGACAAAATTGGTCAGTTTAAGGCAAAACAGGTGATGGGAATTAAAAGAAGCTGAGGAGAAGTCAAATTATGATGGGTCTTAAAAGTCAAGGGCACTATAGTTTTTATTTACCTTAATTTGTTCCTCGCTGATACTAGGAGTATTTTTCAGGAGATTCAGGAAGACCCCACCTGGTGTTCTTCTTCGACTACCATTCTACAAAAAGAAGCAGAAATATGATACTGTATACACTCTTTCCACGAATGGCCAAAGGGTCTTTTAAACAGACAGGTACCAGGGTGCCTGGGTAGCTCAGTCAGTCAGGTGTCCAACTCTTGATTTCAGCTCAGGTCATGATCTCACGGTTCGTGAATTCAAGCCCGTGTCTGTGCTATCAGCAGCGCCCAGAGCCTGCTTCAGATTCTGTGTCTCTCCTCTCTCTCTACCCCTCCCATGCTCACGCTCTATCTCTATTAGTAATAAATAAATGCAGGGGCGCCTGGGTGGCTTGGTCGGTTAAGCGTCCGACTTCGGCTCAGGTCATGATCTCACGGTTCGTGAGTTCGAGCCCCGCATCGGGCTCTGTGCTTGCTGACAGCTCAGAGCCTGGAGCCTGTTTCAGATTCTGTGTCTCCCTCTCTCTCTGCCCCTCCCCTGCTCATGCTCTGTCTCTCTCTGTCTCAAAAATAAATAAACGTTAAAAAAAAAAATTAAAAAAAAATAATAAATAAATGCTTAAAAAATTTTTTTTAAATAAAATATTAATGAATCTATAACTTTGTGTTCAACTATTAGCAGTGACACAAAAAGGGGTGCCAATACATTCATGACTATTCTTTTTTAAGTTTATTTATCTATTTTGAGAGAGAAAAATAGAGCACAAGCAGGGGATCCCCAACAGGCTCCATGCTGCCAGCATAGAGCCCGATGTAGGGCTGGAACTTATCAACCTAGAAATCATGACCTGGGCTGAACCCAGGAGTCAGATGTTTACCAACTGAACGACCCAAGCGCTCTTCGTGACTATTATAACTTGTCTTGTTGTTAACTTCTATAATCTATGCTCACAGGCTATTTCCTTAGCCACTGCTATCTATTCTAATGGGTTTCTTTCCTATTTCTAAAGTATGATATTGACTCACTTTCACGTGATGTTACTTTTCAGATTCATGAAGAGCAAATAAGAAAGAAGCCATTCAGACTTCATCCTCTCCCAGTGTGAAAGCTGAATTAAACGTTATCTCCAAAACCATTATATAGGATAAACTGCCACTGCGTGTGATCTGGCCTAAGCAAAAATAGTGGTCTTTCTGCCATTCTCAGATGGTAGTGTTTCTCACTTCATACCTGTCAGAATGGCTAGTATCAAAAAGATAAGAAATAACAACTGCTGGTGACAATGCGGGGAAAGGGGAATTTTCGTACACTGTTGGTGGGAATGTAAATTGGTGCAGCCACTATAAAAACCAGCATGGAGGTCCCTCAAAAAATTAAAAATAGGAATACCATATCGGGGCACCTGGGTGGCTCAGTTAGTTGTCAGACTTTGGCTCAGGTCATGATCTCACCGTTCGTGGGTACGGTCCCCGGGCTGACAGCTCAGAGCCTGGAGCCTGCTTCAGATTCTGTGTCTCCTTTTCTCTCTGCCTCTCCCGTGCTCGCACTCTGTCTCTCTCAGTCTCTCAAAAATGAATAAACATTAAAGGGGCGCCTGGAGGGCTCAGTTGGTTGAGTGTCCAACTTCGGCTCAGGTCATGATCTCACGGTTCATGGGTTTGAGCCCTGCGTCGGGCTCTGTGCTGACAGTGCAGAGCCTGCTTGGGATTCTCTCTCTCCCTGTCTGTTTCTCCCCTACTTGTGCTCTCTCTCAAAATAAATAAACTTAAAAAAACATTAAAAAAAAAAATGTTAGCCCCTACTTTCAACAAACCCTGTAAGAGATGTGTTGTTGACCACTCACTAACAGGATACAATTTATGGATGGTTTTTGAAAGAAAAGTAATAAATGCAAAAACCAATGATACGGAATTTTTAAATTCAGTTTTTTAAAATCTGAAACACACAGCAATAAATTGGTAAGTAAGAGATCCAAGAATCAGAGATAAGTTTATTTTGTAAAATAATCACACGAAACACAATATAAAATGGAAACAACGAAGTAGTCTTACCATTATGAAAAGGCCGCCGTTTTGTTCAACTTCAGCTGTTTCCATCAGAAGTTCAATTGCCTTTTTGTTCCCAATTATCCTCACTACTCGTGCTATCAGATCTTTCTTTGGTTCCTGCAACCTGATAAGGAACAAACAGAGTAATATTAACTTCTTTATTTGTTGTATAAAGTTGAAGAAATCTACCTTAGTCTCCTGGGTTAGTGCCCAAGTAGGATCAAAATCCTATTCTGCTAACATCTGTGTTTTGAAATATTCAATATTTAACCTTAGAATCACTGATAGGGAAACGCTGCTACCTTGGGTCACCCAAGAAGACAGTAACCTCAAGGTTCCACCTCAAGTCTCATAACTCGCCTCATTTTGCCTTCATGGATTATGGTGGTTTCAAAATAAATGTGCCCATCCAGCAAAGGGAATGCAAACCTAAAAGCAAAAGAAGGTAAGTCCATTCTTTTCAAAACAATTAAAAAACATACACTATGCTTTCAATTATTATGCCTAAAAGTCCCAGAGATGTCTGGGAGCTTTAAAATGGATAGCACCTTCCTCTTAGTCTCTCTGCCTCGGAACAAAGGCTATAGCTAATATTTACTGACTTATTATGGGATGCACACAATACTAAAAATTTTGTAGGCGTTATCCCAGCTAATTGTGTCAACAACCTTATGAAACAGGTACTTATCCTCATCCTACTACTGAGAGGTAAAAAGAGAGGAAGCCTAAGTAACACTTCTAACGTCAGAGTCCATACTCCAGAGAGATAAAGGATTAATATGGGAGTTTTACCAGTTCTCTAACCAGACCTGGCTTCCTTGCTCCTTCTCAACAAGAGGCACTGTATTACTGTGGAAAGAGCACTAGACTAGGAACAAAGGGACTAAGGTTTAGTTCCGACTCTCTGACACAACTGTGACTTTGAGAAGTCATATGAACTACTGGGTCTCACAGTGTCCTGATCTGTAAAGTGATGTCTTTGGTTTATAAAAATCTCTAAATTCCTTTCCAACGCTCAAATTCCAAACTTTCTCTGCAGGTTAAAAATCCAGTACTAACCTTGACAGGCTTGCCTGGAAGGTAAATACTTGTTTTCCTACCACCAATATTACTCTTGAACCATATCTGTTTTCAAGTGACATTATTCATTAACGACTTAGAGCTAATAAAAAGCTAAACAAAATTTGAGCTTGTTAAAAAAATGAAATATCAATTTACTACACACCAAGAATTCTATTCTAGGTATTTACCCAACAGAAATTAAAATGTTTCCAAATATCTGTATGTCAAAGCTCATAGAGCATTATTCATAATAGCCAAGAATTGGAACAGCAATTCAATATGGATGTTTGTATATGTATATAAATTAAAAAAGTGTTGATTCCTGCTACAACATAGACAATCTCAAAAATATTGCATTAAGTGAAATAAATCCAGCACAAGAGAATACACACTGTACGATTCCAACAATATGAAATGTCCAGAAAATTCAAATTTATGCCAACAGAAAGTACACTGGCAGTTATTTGGGATAGGAACAAAGAATAGCTTTAAATGGGCATATGGTTATGATGGATCTTATTGGGGTGATGGAAATGTTTTAAAAGTGGTTTATGGTTATTGTTGTAAAACTGATAAATTTGCTAAAAAATCAATACCCAAAATGGGTGAATTTTATCATGTGTACAATATGCCTCAATAAAATTATAAAAGAAAGGTGATGAGTATTTGAAAACAGTAAAGAACAAGAGTGCCTGAGTGACTCAGTCAGTTAAGTGTTCAACTTCGGCTCAGGTCATGGTATTAAGGTTTGTGGGTTTGAGCCCCATGTTGGGCTCTGTACTGACAGCATGAGCCTGGAACCTGTGGGGTTCTGTGTCTCCCTCTCTCTCTGCCCCTCCCTTGCTCACTCTTTGTCTCTCAAAAAGGAATAAACATTACAAAAAACTAAAAAACAAAACAAAAACGCTAAGGAACAAAACAAAACCCCACAATTTGAAAACGTAAGCTTTTAAAAAGACAAGCACTAAATGGGAAGAGCTGCTAAAAGTTCCTAAAAGCTTGCAAAATTATTTTATCAGGCCTGTCCAAATTTAAGGAAACACAGATATAGTCCTATAACCAAGTAAGCCCAGAGTCCATCCTTCAAATTTAAAAATCTCAAAAGAGGGGCACCTTGGTGGCTCAGTCGGTTAAGCACTGAACTCTTGGTTTCAGCTCAGGTCACACTCTCACAGCTCCTGGAATGGAGCCTGGCATGGAGCAATGACAGCACGGAGCCTGCTTGGGATCCACCGTCTCCCTCTCTCTGCCCCTCCCCTGATCACTTACACACACACACACACACACGCGCGTGCACGCGCTCCCAAAATAAATAAAAAAAAATTTTTCAACCTTAAAAAGAACCATTCTTAATGTACCTAGATTCATTTCCAATAAACGGAAGATTGTTGGCCAAGCACTCATTTGTAGGCCAAATTTTAATGCTCACCTGAAAGAAATTTCATCAGCTACTTTCTCTTGGGAATCATCCTCTGTGATCTCATACCGGCCTTTATAGTTCATTTCTAGTCTGTCCCCTAGTCGGTCTCTGACAGGTCGTTTTCGTTTGAGATGACCTTGCCCGTTTTCCTCTTCCTTTGATTCCATTCTTTTGCCACCGTGCATATAGTCATCTAGCTCTTTGTCTAATTCTTTTGTATGTTCTTGAGATTCCCTCTTAAGTTTCTTCGCAAGCAAATAATTGTAAGTTTCGGACTGTCTGCTTTTGTCAATAGTACCCTCCATTCCCAAGATACCAAGTTCAGTGGCCACTGCATCTTGATTCTGTTCTTGTAGCACAGCACCCCATATGTTGTTAACCTTCTTTCCTCCAGGAACAGGTAGTTTCTGGCTGCTCTGGCCAAACTGAAAAGGCTCTGGCTTGGGAGGAGGATTAAAACATTTCTGTCGCTTGCGTTTCCAAAGGGAGCTATCATCATCGGAATCAGAGAAACTCTCCTCACTGGAATCCACACTTTTAACAGTCCGATAATGTGACACTGGTGCACAAGGCGTTGCAGTACCCTGGAAGGGCCTCACTATGCTGTCCCCACCTAGTGTCTTCTGCAAGTGAAAAGAAATGCAATCAATTTGCAGGAAACACATCAGCTGCACCCAGCACACCCCAGTTTTAAACAAGTTATTTTGGGATTCAGTGGGACCACCGTGAAGCAGAACAATCCTCAATGAATCTCTGAAACCGATCCAGTCCCTACTTTTCTAAAGTTCTACAAGGAATCTTCCCATTTTAAAACCACAAATTCTTATTTGTAAAGCTAATACAGCACTTAGTTCTAAGGCTTTTTTCTAAAAACTTACCAAAGCTCTTAATTGCCATCTTGGAAGATTTTCACTATTTTCAGTTATCGTCAGAATGTTCGAAAATGACATACGCCATAATTTTTAGTACCAGTTGTGAAAATTAATAAAAGGAAACCTCACTAAACTAGGGTCAGCAGGCTAGAAGAGGGAGTTCTCCTGCCCTATCATCAGGAAAAGACCATAACTTGCACCTAACACAGAAAGAAGCCTATACCTTACTAACCCAGCAAGCGGAAGCTTTTCTTGTAGCCTGGCAACAGCCCAGCCACTGAGAGACTGTCCCAACTCAACCAATGAAAAGCCACTATACTTTAAACTCCCAGCTTATTCCCTCCCAACTCTCCCCCCTCCCCTATAAAGGAGCACTCCTCTTCTTTATTCCCACTTGCCTACGGTTTTGCCCTAGCAACGCTTGGTCAGAGTTGTGATTCTCTGCTGTTTCAGAGTAAATCCCATTTTTGCTGGTAAAATAATTGACAAATTTTATTTTAGGGTGAACACAGTTATGACAGAATTTTTCTTTGTTTCAAAACACGCCTTCTTGCGCTTAGACAAATCAACTTCCTTTGTAGGGTTTTGTGACCATACTCTTTTGATATTGGATAGTAAACTCCTACACATAGGAAGCCCTGACTACTTCTAAAACTGCACAGTTCACGCTATTAAGCTTACCGAGTCATGGGTCAATCTATGTAAAACAACTTGGAAAAGACTGAAAACCAAAACTGAAACCTTTGTATCAATTTCCCAAGACATCATTCAAAAGGGAACAACTTTGCACTAAACACAAGTATGTGCTAGAAACGGCAGGCAGGAACGGGAGCCAGTTTTCCCTTGTTCAAGTAACTAAGGCATCTAAGATTCGGCAGGCATTGCTGTGCACTGTATGACTCACTAAATCCCTAACAAATACCCTATCAGCGGCGTATTCTTATCATTCCCATTACACAAATTGGGGCACGAGGCTAAATACCTTGGCACTGGTCACACAGTAGAGGCGCCAGTTTTCGAAGGCAGGCAGCCTAGCACAAAGCTCGCTCAAAGTGCTTGCTACTTAGCAGGCAATCAAAATACACTCCCATTTAAAAAACGGGGAGGTTCATACAAAACCGGGTGTCACATTATTGCACGGCGAAGCGGCGTCGGTTGGGACTATGGAAAACCAGGCCCCTGTGCATTCGATGAATTTCATTCCCGGTCCTCAGTCTCCTTACTTGCCCAAGGCGAAAAGGAGTGCCACAGGCTGTTTCTGGCCGCTGTCCCCAGCTCATACATTTTCGGCAACATCTGCCGGGCCGAGACAACCTACTCGCGCCGCGGCAGGCAAACTCCGCAAATTCGGGAAACCCAGAGCACCGCAGGGCAGGCGAAGCGACCGCCGCACGCCAGTCTCCAGGAGGCCGAAAGCCACGCGATCCCGCCTGGCAACGAAATGCCGCGCCAGGGTTCGGACGGCCCGCTGTCGCGTCCCCGCCCAGCGCCTCTCCCCGCCGCCAGGGCCCGCGTGCCGGGCCGGGGACGCCCGCCCGACGCTCAGCCACACCGCCGCGCGTCCCTTGTGCAGTCCGGGCTCCGCGCGCCCGCCCCTCACCCACACCGCCGCCCGTGCCTCCTCGCAGCCCGGGCTGCGCGCTCCCGGTGCCGAATTACCCGCCCGCCTTTCACACTCACCGGCACCTGCAGCGGCCTGTCGCTGGGTGCGACCGTCATGTCGGAATCCGAGTCCGAAAGCTGCCCATCTTCCATGTCGCCGGCGTCCTGCGCCATCTTCCCGCGGCGTGGCGCGGCGGGTCAGGAGAGCACTTCCGGCGGGGCGGCGGGAAGGTCCAGACGGCTGCGGCTGCTCGGGCGCCCCCGCGAGGGGCCGGCTCCCGTTTTGACCTTGCGCGCGGCCTACTCCGGATACCTGGGTCAACGCCGGCGGATATGCACAATCATTGCAAACTGCACCACTAGCGCCGCGCCGTGGAAAATCAATCTCCTGTTTCCCCAACAGTTTGGCACGTTTTCTCTCAAACTTTGTTTTCGTGCAAACATAAGGTTGTGCATGGAGAGCGGCCGTCGGGGATTCCTACCTTGGCCTCACATCCCTCACCAGGATGCTCCACGCAAGGCTTCTTGCTTCCATTTTTGCTCCTGCTCAATCCACTCTTCTCGTAGCTTCTTGGGGAGACTTTCAGACAGCGCGTGAGGTAGCTCTCCAAGCGCACTGGGCTCGGTGCACATTGTCCCTCAAGCATCCTTTGTTGTTCACGGTTCAAGGCAATTGCAGTTGCTGTGGCCTCTGCCTTGCGGACCCTTGACACTTCCATTCTTTGCGCAGGTTGTTCTCTTACATGGTTCAGTTTTCTGATTAAATGCTGCCTTCTCAGGGAGGCCACCTTCAAACACCTTAACTAAAACAAGATTCTCTATTCTCACTCTTGAACAAACGTTTGTTTTTCTTCACGACATCAATAGCCATGTGTATTTGTTTTCATTTTGTTTTCTTCTTGCCCCCCTGGAATGTCTGTTTTATTTACTGTTGTTTCTCTCCAGTGTTCAGTTCCCCAACTGGTGGGGCCGATCTAGACACTGGGTTTGAACCCACCAGCTGTGAGATCATGACCTCAACCCTTAAGTGGTCGCTGAGCAGACTGAGCCACTCCCCACGCTGAAGCATGCTACTCTCGATCTTGGCATTGTGAATTCCAACTTCATGTTGGGGGTAGATTGTACTTTTAAAAAAGCTTTACAAAATTTAGGGGCGCTTGTGTGGCTCAGCGGGTTAAGCCTCTTACTCTTGATTTCGGATCAGGTCATGATCTCCCAGTTGGTAAGTTTGAGCCCCACATACAGCTCAGTGCTGATGGCATGGAGCCTACTTCAGATTCTCACTCTCCCTCTTTCTCTGCCCCTCTACACCCCCCCCCCCCACCATAAATAAACTCAAAAATTTTTTAAAAAACTAAAAAAAGAAAATACAGCAATTTATCCTGGATACCTTTTAATGTCTACCTAGTATTCCCTTGCTTGGAGATACCATCATTTATTTAGTCTCTGATGGTACCCATTTAGGCTGTAGCCAATTTTGCATTTAACACATACTTTTATAAACTTGTTTTATTATTTCCTTGGAATAAATGTCTAGATTGTATGGAATGGAATGAATGTAAATTTGTGAAATGTGAATTTAAAACCTATAAAGCAGGGCGCCTGGGTGGCTCAGTCAGTTGAGCGTTTGACTTCGGCTCAGGTAATGATCTCACAGCTCTATGAGTTCAAGGCCCACATCGGGCTCTGTGCGGACAGCTCAGAGCCTGGAGCCTGCTTTGGATTCTGTGTCTCCCTCTCTCTCTGCCCTTAACCCACTCGCATTCTGTCTCTGTCTCTCTCAAAAATAAATAAGCATTAAAAAAAATTTTTTTAAACCTATAAAGGAATTTGGAAATCACCTGGTCCAATTTCTTATTTTGACAATGAAAAGAGATTGCAGCCATGCTATATAAGAACTGAGTCTTCACTCCAGGTCTCTTAACTCTTAGACAACTTTATGGCTTTATCTTTCCTACCTAAAATTACAATCCCCCTGGAATTGCTTGTGTATGGTGTGAGGTAGGAGTCAAATTTCATGCTAGAATTAACATCTTCCTATGTAGTATGAGATGCAGCTAAATATCATAAAATGCATAGAATAGGTCCCTTTCTAAAGATTTTCTCCATTGTTTTCCTCTAGAAGTTTTACAGTTCTCATTCTTACTTTTAGGTCCCTGGCCCATTTGGGGTTAAGTATGGTATATGATATGAAGTGAAAGTCAAGGTTCGTTTTTTTTTTCTTTTTTGGCATGTGAATATCTAATTAATATAGCACCTTTTGTTGAAAAGACTATCCTTTCCCCATTGAATTTCCTTGACACCTTCATTGAAAATTGACTATATATATGAGAGTCTATTTCTGGGTTCTCTATTCTGTTCCATTAACCTTGATGTCTATCTTTATACCAACGTGACACTGTCTTGACTACTTAGGTTTATAATAATTGTACAACTGTATAATAATTGTTAGAATTAGGTAATGTAAATTTGTTCATTTTCCCCAGGATTGTTCAATCCTTTCCATTTAAACTTTAAATCTGCTAGCCAAATGTGGTATTGTGATTGGGACTGCATTGAATCTACCATTTAATTTGGACACTGGGGAAACTATCTTAGCCTGATGCCATTAAATGCTGGCGTCATATTGGTAATCAATAACTCTTCTGATTCTGGGCTTGTTAAATAAATAGGTTTTGTATCCTGGGAGAGAATGCAGTGATCATAGGATGTGAATTGTTGGTCCTTTCTGAAGATAATTTTCCCAAAAAATAATATGCCAGCTTTCTAGTTGGAGCATCATTTCTCTGTGAGCTTGATTAATGAGTTTGCCCAGAGCAACGGTGTCACTCACCAATGCTCTGACAAATCAGGTTTTGAGTTTGCAAAACTGAAATTGTATCCCAAGTGGTGGTGATTTCTCTAATTTATCGCCGCCTTGGGGCAAGCATTCATGTTCAGGTCACATCCCTCTGCCTCCTGGCTAGCTCTCCTTGAGGAACGAAGACTTCTAGCATTCACTGAGGACATCATAAGCACTGTTCATGTGACTCCAGAGTCCTTGTTTTAATCACCATCCTACAATGCCTTTCAAAAAGATATTTGGAAAGCAGGATTGGCCATTTGCAGATAGCCACTTCTACTACAGAATGCTTTCAAGGTGTCCTGAGTTCAGTCTGTACATTTACATTTCTGTAGGGCTTTGCAGTTTTTATATATGCTTGCATATATGATTCATTTCATTCTCTTTCATATATGAAATGTACTCTTATGATTCATTTAGTTGTGTCTTCCTGTTCTGCCCCATCAAAATTCATTGCTTATAATTTTTCCTGACCTCCTACTGGGCAGGGCTAAGTCAGTTTTGAAAAATGGAGGCAAAAGAGAGAGATGCAATCTCTGTTTTCAATGTAGGCAGTTACTGGTGTCTCTCTTCCTAGAACTGGTTTAGAGAGACAGTTAGGAACTTCTCTACTTGACATAGTGGACAGAAAGAATCTGACATTCCTTGAGAGCATTACGTATTTCTCCTAAGATTTAGTACATCTGGGGGCGCCTGGGTGGCTCAAGCAGTTAAGCGTCCGACTTCAACTCAGGTCATGATCTCGTGGTTTGTGAGTTCAAGTCCCGCGTCAGGCTCTGTGTTGACAGTTCAGAGTCTGGAGCCTGCTTCAGATTCTGTCTCCTCCTCTCTCTGCCCCTCGCCTGCTCTCTGTGTCTCAATAATAAATGAACATTAAAAAAAAATTTAAAATTTAGTACATCTGTGAATGTCTTGTGAATTAAATAGAGGAGAAGAAAAGGAAGACTGGGGTGTTGGGATACATGTATAAGGAATGTTACTATCTCAGCCAGAAAGTGAGGAGAATTAAATTCTCGGTTAAAATGACTGAGAAAAAAAATGAGACTTAGAATGAAGGAAATTAGTGCTTCAGTCCTAGGGGTAGATGAAGATAGTAGCTGGGCTGTTGATAGATTACCAGTGCTGGACAAAGTATCCATGCCTACTACTCCTACCGTGTATTCACGGATTCATTTGTTCATCCATTCATGTAAGCGCACATGAGCCTGTTCAATGCTGGGAATTGTGGAGCCATGCAAGGGTCAGTTAGAGATGATCCCTGCCTGAATAGGTACAAGGGTAACATTTACAAACAGAAACATCATTTGTGTATATGCAGCACTTACATTGTAGTTTCTGGTAGTTGTTTGATACATGCAGAGTGATTTTTGAAATTATTTGAGCCACAGGTTGGAACAGATAAAGGTCAATCTTGAATGCAGAAATGGAAGGAAGAGTTTTTCAGGTGGGGAGAATGGTAAGGGCAAAAGCACAGTGGGAAGAAAACAGGCTTGTATAGAAACAAAGGGACTTAGTATGTCTGGCTGCAATGTGGAAGGCCACCTGCAGTTAGAAGTAATATTTTGAAAAGGTAGGTTGGGAATCACTGAGGGAAGTATTAACTCAATTGATTCAACAGTGCATGCCTATTTTTAACTCTTGGAGAAGTTAGTATTTTCCGTACATAATGTAGACCCAGTCACTGTGGAGTAAGATGGGAGATGGTAAGCGCCGGGGAGGTGGAGAGTGAGTGGAAAGGCTATTGCAGGAAAATCGAAGAAATGGAGAATGAAGAGACTTGATCAAAATTGTCTTCGTTCTTCAAAAGCAAGAATATACACTGGCAGGGTATTTAGAAAGAAGTGTCATCATTTAACACTTTTCTTTTCTTTTTTTTTTTTTAATTTTTTTTTAACGTTTATTTATTTTTGAGACAGAGAGAGACAGAGCATGAACGGGCGAGGGGCAGAGAGAGAGGGAGACACAGAATCTGAAACAGGCTCCAGGCTCTGAGCCATCAGCCCAGAGCCCGATGCGGGGCTCGAACTCACGGACCGCGAGATCGTGACCTGAGCCGAAGTCGGCCACTTAACCAACTGAGCCACCCAGGCGCCCCAGCACTTTTCATTAATTAGAAAACTCTAATTTGTAATTTAACAAAGCAGTGAAAACAACCCTCTGCCTCCCTCCATCAAAAACCTCCTCTGGCTACTCCCCGGAAACAACCGAGCCACCATCACTTGGGAGCTGATTAGAAACGGCGGCGGCTCTCAGACCCCACCCAGGGCCAGCGAATCAGAATGTGCATTTCAAAACAACAACAACAGAAAAAGAAAAAAAAAAGAAATGGGAGGGGGGGGCGCCTGAGTCGGTTGGGTGACCCACTTCGGCTCAGGTCGTGATCTCGCCCTTCGTGGGTTCGAGCCCCGCGTGGGGCTCTGTGCTGAACGCTTGCTCTGCTCGGAGCCTGGAACCCTGCTTCGGATTCTGCGTCTCCTCTCTCTGCCCCTCTCTCGCTTGTGCTCTGTCTCACTCAGCCTCTCAAAAATAAATGAATGTAAAAAAAAAAAATTGCATTTCTAGCTGAAGTCGCGTTCCCGGCGTCTTTCACCAGATGGCACTAGCCTGCCCGCTCGCTTCCTCCCTGTGGCACGCGCTCCGTTCTAGGCGGGCGCGAGCTCCGCGCGTCCCCGGAAGACCCAGGCCGGCCGGGCGGTGCAGCAGGGGCGAGCTCCAGGGGCGGGGCCCGTTCTGCCCAATAGGCTTCCCCGGGCGGGGGGCGGGGCGCTATTTCAGCCGCTCCCCGGGCCGCGGGCGCGCTGAGCGTCCGGGTCTCATTATGTGGCGCATGCCCCGTAAGCTGTGTGCGCACCTCTTGAGGGGAAGCAAGCTCTCGGACGCTTGGAACAGGCCTGCCGCCTTCATGTCCACGTTGCTCATCAATCAGGCCCAGTACGCTTGGCTGAAGGAGCTGGGGCTCCGCGAGGAAAACGAGGGCGTGTATAATGGAAGTTGGGGAGGCCGGGGAGAGGTATGCGGGCGTCCCGGGAATCTGTGCGGCCTCAGTGCGCTCCGGGAGGCCGCGCGGGCACTGCCCCCACCCGACCCCCCGCTGCAGCTGTGGACCGTTGTACTGGGTGGGAGGTTTTGAAACCACACAGTAGAAGTGCCCTTGTGTAGCGTGCCTTTAAAAATGCCCCTAGATTTCTCGGTCTTTGTATGCTGTGGAGAAGCAGTGTCATTTGGGAGCTGCTGGGGCCTGAACTTTGCATGCATGCTTACAGCCTTAGCGGCAGAGTTCTGCAATGGGTAGTGAGAAATGCCACACGCTTTAGCGGTGGGAAACTCCCTCAATTTTGTGTTTGGCTCCTCTGATGTGACACGCGCCCCAGGTAATGAGCTGCCTTAGTTTTCCACTGTCTTTTCTGCAATCTTTTGTTGGAGTTTGCAAGCTCAGACTTGCTGGAATCCTGTTCTGTTTTCGTGGCCAGGCACCATGACTGGCACCCAGTTAAAGCTCAATAAAATGTTTTCTAGAATACAATGGAAAGGTAAGGTTATTTTCAATCAGATGTTTTGAAGGCCGCATGCAAAAGAAAGGTTTGATAAGATAATGCTACGTAGGGGCGCCTGGTTGGCTCAGTTGGCTAAGCGTCAGGCTTGGGCTGAGGCCATGATCTGGCGGTTAGTGAGTTCGAGCTCGCCTCTGGCTCTTTGCTGACAGCTCAGAGCCTGGAGCCTGCTTCGGACTCTGTGTCGCCCTCTGTCTCTGCCCCTCCTCCCCTCACGCTTTGTCCCTGTCTCTGAAAAACGAATAAATCTTAAAAAATAAATAAATAAATAAATAAATAAATAAATAAATAAATAAAAAATAAAAGAAGTTACATAACATGCCACAAAGTTTGTTATGTGTGATATAATGAACTTGCTCTGTTACAGGAAACATCTTTTTGGTTATCTGTGACTGTAGGAAATGCAGGTGTTTTAAATTATTTCCCTAATCCCCTCTTTGGTTGGTAGTTTGAACCTGTTTTTCCTGTGGCATCGAATCATTAGGCTCCTCGATACATTAATCTCTCCTGAAGATATTTTAGCTACGTCTTGATTTTTTTCTTTCTAATCTCTGCAGTTTGGGTGGACATAGCCCTTTCCCATAGTTGTCCATTGTTGACTCTTTCACCTTCTGACCAGGGCAAACAAAGTAAGAGAGAAGAGTAAGTAAAACTCAGTTTTGTCTGTTATTAATAGAAAAAGTGGCAAAATAATTAAGTCAGGCTATTGCTTTTAAACCTAACGTTCAGAAGGCAAGGGTGGGTTTTGCAAAAAGTGCTTCTGAATGTTTAGGTCCAGAATGAAAGCTCTATAGGTGGCCTATTTGTAATAGAAGTTAGTGTAAAAATTCCCAGTTTGGGTGTGGTATCTTTTTTTTCCCTTTCTCCTCTTTTTTTTCCCCATTTGATCTTTTCTGCCAGTTTGGAAACAATTGCATTTTCTAAGTCATCTTGCTTTTGTTTTAAGGTTATCACGACTTATTGTCCTGCTAACAATGAACCAATAGCAAGAGTCCGACAGGTAAGTTTTTTTTTTTTTTTGTGAGTTTGAGCCCTGAGTTGGGCTCTGTGCTGACAGTTCAGAGCCTGGAGCCCGTTTTGGATTCTGTGTCTCATTCTCTTTCTGCCCCTACCCTGCTTGTGCTCTGTCTCTGTGTCTCAAAAATAAATTAATGTTAGGGACGCCTGGGTGGCTCAGTCGGTTAAGCGTCCGACTTCAGATCAGGTCATGATCTCATGGTCTGTGAGTTCGAGCCCCGCATCGGGCTCTGTGCTGGCAGCTTAGAGCCTGGAGCCTGCTTCAGATTCTGTGTCCCCCTCTCTTTCTACCCCTCCCCTGCTCATGCTCTGTCTGTCTCTGTCTCAAAAATAAATAAAAAAAAAAGTAAATTGTTAAAAAAAAAAGCAACATGAAATTTCAAAGTCCGAGAATAATGTGTTTCTTTTTCATTTCACTTTTAAGAGTGTCTGGGAGAGACTGCCCACCCTTTGGGTCGGGTGCCTTAGAAAAGGTGGAATGGAAAAGTCGTGAGGGTGTGTCCCTTTGAGGCCATTTTTCAGAATCCTCTCCTCTTTGAAAGAAGGTTCTGTCCTCTGGAGTCTGGGATGGAACCCATGTTTCTGAATTTCTGATAAAAGCTCAGGTGTTGCCCCAGATGAGGCTAATGGACCTTGCTTCAAGAAGCAATGTTGTAGAGGGGGACAAAACATAAGAGACTCATAAATATGGAGAACAAATAGAGGGTTGCTAGAGGGGTTGGGGGATGGGCTAAATGGGTAAGGGGCATTAAGGAATCTACTCCTGAAATCATTGTTGCACTATATGCTAACTAATTTGGATGTAAATTAAAAATAAAATAAAATAAAAAAGAAATGTAAAAAAAAACCTTTCAAATGCTGCCGATGGAAGGAAATAAACTAAATGCATTATATATATATATAAAGAGCAGTGTTGTAAAAAGCACGGCTAAATTTGAAGTTGTCTTACTGGGTTCTCATGAGTGTTTGGATACATAGGCTGTGAAAATCACTGGAATCTACAAATCTGAGGGTCACCCAGAGAGATTCCAGTCCTTTTGCAAAAATCTCGTAGCTTCTCACAAGGGGATCATTGCTTCCTTTTCTTTTTCCCTTGGTCTCCCCCCTAATTGTTAATTTAGGCCAGCGTGGCTGACTATGAAGAAACTGTGAAGAAAGCAAGGGAAGCCTGGAGAATCTGGGCAGAGGTGAGTATGAAGGTCACAGCACCATGATCTGTTGTAACTGCAGGGAGATATAGAGAAATCTGATGAGGAGTCGTCTCCCTAAAATGGGAGTTCCTTGGGGGTTGTGATAATCTCCTCTGCTGTAGACCTGGGATTGTGCCTTTTCCATATTTGGCTTTCAGTAAATGGGTGATTTAAAATGGATTAAAAGTCTGTAGTGATGTAGTGTAAACTTCAGCTCTGAATACTCTATTTTCCAAATGAAGTTTCTTAAATTTCTTTTATTTTTTTGAAATTTCTTAAATTTCTAATGGAACAAAAAGAAAAGAATATGTATGCTAGAAACATCCTTTTTATCGCTGTTTCTTCCCACTCCCCCTGCCAGCTTTATGCAAAGGTGGGGATGTGGGAGTGTGGGAAGGAGCGTCTCAGAAATTCCTGGTTCAGAGGACAGGGGCTTGAGTTCCTCCACCATCTGATTAGGCCTGGAAGCAAGTTGTGCCTCCTCCGTCACTGTCTCCACCAGGGGTAATATGAGCGGCTCTAGGGGCTGCGATTGGCCTGGGCTGGGTCACAGGGAGCTGTCACTAGGTGAGGGCCAGGCTCTGGAGGAGAAGAGAGGGAAGAACTGGGGTGGCCTGGATTTCCCAGTCCTCCCTCTCCTCTCCCACCCTGAATATCCCTTTTGATCTACCACCAAAGGTTATAGGCCTGAGGCTGGAGGAATATGGGGATGGTTTAACCCAGCTCTCCCCCCTCTGTTTTGTCTTGTAAATAGAGGAGACCCAGAATTCCTCCTCCATTCCTGCAGTTTTGGTGAGGTTTAAACGAGTTACTGATTGGAATCGCTTACTGGAGAACGTGGCCTTTGCCAACCTCTGTACCTGAGTTACAGAACCCAGTGCTGCCAAGTTGCGGGCTGCTGAGCCCGTGTTTTCTCTGAATCAAAGATTGCTAGGGTGACTTGGGGAGGGGCAGGCTCTCCCAGAGAGCCCTGAATCGGATGCTCCTTAGCTGTCAGCCAGGGGACCCCCTCTGTGCAAAGCGGGAGAAACATCTTGACTTTAAATGAGGCTATAAATTGGCTCAGGGTTCCATTATGTGCTATCAGAATATCCTTGAGCAGTGAAATACCATTTCCAAAAGTAAATAGAGTGGTAACTAAAGTTCACCGTGCCTAAGAGAAGAGTGTCCAAAGCAGTACCAATTTATTGTTTTAAAAATAATTATTTTGAGGGCTCCTGGGTGGCTCATTTGGTTGAGCATTGGACTCTTGATTTCGGCTCAGGTCATGATCTCATGGTTTGTGGGTTCGAGCCCGGTGTTCACTCCATGCTGACATCTTCCAGACTCTGCTTGAGATTATGTCCCTTCCCATCCCCCTGCCCCTCCCCCCTTCACTATTCATTACCTCTCCAAATAAGTAAATACATTAAATTTTTTTTCTTTTTGATCATAAATACCTATTCCTTACTAAAAAAATGGATAATGCACTAAATGAGATAATTAAATTTAATCCCCTTACCTCTTCTAGTTCGATACAGAATGTTTGTTAGAGTTATGTTTTGGTGCATTTCCTTCCAGGCTTTTTAAATTTTTTTTTAAATTTTTCAGGGAGAGAGAGAGAGGCAAAGCATGAGCAGGGGAGAAGTAGAGAGAGAAGGAGACACGGGGTCCGAAGCAGGCTCCAGGCTCTGAGCTGTCAGCACAGAGCCTGACTCGGGGCTCAAACTCATGGACCGCAAGATCGTGACCTGAGCCAAAGTCTGACGCTCAACTGACTAAGCCACCCAGGCACCCTGATATATATATATTTTTTTGGTTTGCTTTAAGTTTATTTTGAGAGCAAGAGAAAGCATGGGTGGGAGAGGGGCAGAGAGAGAGGAGAGAGCAAGAACCAAGCAGGTTCCACACTGTCAGCTCAGAACCTGACTCAGAAACCCTGAGATCAATACCTGAGCCGAAGTCAGACGCTTAATTGGCTGAGCCCCCTAAGCGACCCTCCTTCCAGTCTTTTATGTATTTCATAGTTGTGATTATTATACCTACTTCCTATGTACATGGCATGTGTAAAAGTTTGTGACCTGTCATCGTACTGAATAGAAGCTTAAAGTTACTGCATATTTTTTTAAAATCATTGTTTCTCTGTACATAAGCTATTTACAAAAAATTTAATTAGTTTATTTTTTAGAGCAGTTTTAGTTTATAGTAGTATAGAGAGATGAGGTTTTTTGAGGTCATAATGGGGTTCACGGGGTCCAGACCCGACGGCCAAGAAAATTCTTAAAGACATCTTTGGTGCAAAAAGGTGATTTTACTAAAGCACGGGGACAGGACCTGTGGGCAGAAAGAGCTGCCCCAGGACCATCAGGAAAGACTGGTTATATACTATGGAGTGGGGTGGGGGTGGGGGTGGTAAAGTCCAGTGGAAGTTTCCAGTGAGATTTTCATATGCTAAAGAAGACTGTCAGGATACTGGAGGCCTAGCTATTGTTGAGCCAAGGTGGTTTTCCCTCTAGCAAAGCATTAGCATTAAGACCCTAGGAAGTTCCTGGAGAAGCTTTTTACTCTCCTGGCCTCATGTATTCATCAATGGGCTGCGGATTATAAGGATATTTAATTTTATCTGCCATTTCCTTCTGCCTTTGTTTCCCACATCGTAGAGGAGGAAAAATTTTTTGTTTTCACTTTTGTGTATTGTGGCTGGTCTAATACCGGACATAAAACAGATTAATAGGAGGCCCTGGGTCTCAGTAGGTTAAATGACCAACCCTTGATTTCAGCTCAGGTCATGATCTCATGCTTCGGTTCCTGAGATCTGGCCCCTCTCTTTCTGCCCGTTCCCTGGCATGTGCTTACTCTCTATGTCTCTTTCTCTCTCTTAAAATAAATAAACTAAAAAAAAAAAAAAAACCACCACTAACAGGAGAGAAACAAATTTAATTTCTTATGTGGAGCGGGTAAGGATGATGATGGTGAGCAAGATCGAAACCCAAGAATAGCCAGGCATCTAGGCTTATATACACCCAGAGTTCTGGGCCCTCATGGAGGAAGAAGGCAATTCACAGGAAGGTGAAAGGAGCAGATGTTCAGTACAGAAATGTTTTCCCTTCCATACACTAGGTCTCTCTTTATAAAAGTTATCTTTTTTTTTTAATTTTTAAAAAAATTTTATTTTTTTACATTTATTTATTTTTGTGAGACAGAGCATGAGCGGGGGAGGGGCAGAAAGAGAGGGAGACACAGAATCTGAAGAGGCTCCGGGCTCTGACCCATCAGCAAAGAGCCTGACGTGGGGCTCGAACTCACAAACTGTGAGATCCTGACCTGAGCTGAAGTCAGATGCTCAACTAACTGAGCCACCTAGGCGCCCCTATAAAAGTTACCTTTGGTGAGGCACCTAGATGGCTCATTGGGTTAAGCATCCAACTCTTGATCTCACCCCAGGTCACGATCTCAGGATCCTGAGTACAAGCTTGGCATTGGGCTCTGTGCTGGGTGTAAAGCCTACTTAAAAAATGAAATAAAATTGGGGTGCCTGGGTGGCTCAGTCGGTTAAGCGTCTGACTTCAGTTCATGTCACCATCTCGCGGTTTGTGAGTTCGAGCCCCGCGTCGGGCTCTGTGCTGACACTTTGGAGCCTGGAGCCTGCTTCAGATTCTTTGGCTCCCCTCTCTGCCTCTCCCCTGCTTGTGTTCTGTCTCTATCTCTCTCTCAAAAATACATAAAAAACATTAAAAAAAAACTAAAAAAAATAAATTAAATAAATAATAAAAGTTTGCTTTATTTATTTAAAATTTTTTTTAATGTTTTTATTTATTTTTGAGACAGAGCACAAGCAGGGGAGGGGCAGAGAGAGAGGGAGACAGAATCCGAAGCAGGCTCCAGGCTCTGAGCTGTCAGCACAGAGTCCAACACAGGGCTTGAACTCACGGACCATGAGATCATGACCTGAGCCAAAGTCGGACGCTTAACTGACTGAGCCACCCAGGCGTCCCAAAAGTTTACTTTGATAATAAGAGTAGTAAGATAGTAATATAATACATTAATAATAAAAATAAAAAATAATAAAAGTAATAACAGACTTCTTGGCATAGATCCCCTTTGTAAGTTCTTTACAAAGGGGTTGAAAGCTTTTCCTGAGTCTGTTTGGCCTTTGCCTTCTGCTCAAAATAATCCTCATGCCAAAGTGGCATAGTCTGGAGTGGCTTATTCTGACCCACCATCAACAAAAAGATAAGCAGAAAGTAGGGAGTTCGTGTACTTTATCACACTTTCCGTGTTTCCCTCTTAACGTCATCTTGTGTTAACCCCATACATTTGTTACAGTTGGAGAGCCAATTTGGATAAATCATAATTTACTAAAGTGCACAATTTACATTATGATTGACTGTGCATGCACTGTTTTAAATGTCAGTGAAACTTTTGACCAGAAACCTTTAATTTATGTGTGTATTTACCCAGGTGTGTATGAATTCAGGATCTTTCTTTTCCTGAACGGGCTTTAAAAATTTTTTTTTAACTTTATTTATTTTGACAGCGAGACGAGAGAGAGCATGTGTTTTGGGGAGGAAATGAGAGAATGCCAAGTAGGCTCTGTGGTGTAGTGCAGTTTGACCCATAAGAAAACGTTTCTGGGTATCATAAAGGTTTAGGGGTGTTTAAGGTATTTTAAGCCTTTTCTAGAGTCATTCCAGAGGTGTGTTCAGTCTCTGAATTTCTCTGTGCATATGGCACAGTCCCTTGCTCTCCAGGAGCCAGTCGTCTGGATGTTTTCTGGGTCTCTTGGTATCGGTTTATGGGATGTGTAATAACCACGTTCTTGATGTGATCAGGAAGTCATCTGGTGGGTTTGTAGTTAGTTCTCTCACAGCACATTGGTCTAATACTGTGTTACAGATGTGAGTTCACACTTTGAATCAGACACTAAGATTCCATTCTCTCCTTAGGTTCCTGCTCCGAAGAGAGGAGAAGTAGTGAGACAGATTGGGGATGCCTTGCGGGAGAAGATCCAAGTACTAGGAAGTTTGGTAAAGTATTTTTGTAGTAAATACACAGTCCTTTGAGTGGGGCATAAGACTGTTGTGCATCTGTGTTTAAGATTGTGATGCTTAAGGAAAACAGTTCATACATTTAAAATCTTCTTTTTAGAGGAAAGATGGACAAGAGGAACAAAGAAAAATAAAGACAGTTCTTGGGTTTTTTTTCTTTTTTTAATGTTTATTTTTGAAAGAGAGGGAGACAGCGCATGAATTGGGGAGGGGCAGAGAGAGGGAGACACAGGATCCGAAGCAGGCTCCAGCCTCTGAGCTGTTAGCACAGAGCCTGACGTGGGACTCGAACCCATGAACTGTGAGGTCATGACTTGTGCCGAAGTCGGATGCTTAACTGACAGCCACCCAGGCACCCTGTTTTTGGTTTTTTAAATTGTTAAGATAATAACAGACTTTTTTAAGATCATTACCTTCACAAAAGAGACCCAAAATATGGTTTGCTTTCCTGCCCGACCTCCTCGCCCCATAAATTTAGTAATTAAACTGTGAATTGTGTCGGAAAAATGCTTCTTGGCTTTTTGTTTTTTAGGTGTCTTTGGAGATGGGGAAAATCTTAGTGGAAGGTGTAGGAGAAGTTCAAGAGTACGTGGATATTTGTGATTATGCTGTTGGCTTATCACGGATGATTGGGGGACCCATCTTGCCTTCTGAAAGTAAGCAATGAAGTCAGTTAAACTAAGAGTTTTTGACTCTTAGAGCTCCAAAAAATGTGCTGGCTGTGAACAGTTTGCAAAAGAGGAATTGGATATATCACATAAAAATATGAAAATGTCTTTAATCTCTGTATGAACAGATGTAAATTACAATAGGTGAGAACATCAGATGAAGATCCTTCTTAAAATTTTCTATTTTTAAAGATTAGAGGGGCGCCTGGGTGGCGCAGTCGGTTGAGCGTCCGACTTCAGCCAGGTCACAATCTCGCGGTCCGTGAGTTCGAGCCCCGCGTCAGGCTCTGGGCTGATGGCTCAGAGCCTGGAGCCTGTTTCCGATTCTGTGTCTCCCTCTCTCTCTGCCCCTCCCCCGTTCATGCTCTGTCTCTCTCTGTCCCAAAAATAAATAAACGTTGAAAAAAAAAAAATTAAAAAAAAAAAAAAGATTAGATTGTTTTGGCAAGTCCGTGGGTGAGACAGCTGTTCTTTTATGGGGACTTTTGGTAACATGAATCACTAGTCCATCAGGAAAACAATTCAAAAATCTATGCAGACGGCCTGAAATATTTAATACCAGTTTCAAGAATCTAATTTGAGTAAATTCCCTGAAATGTGACAAATGTTTATATGTAAAGATGTTCCTTGTAATGTCAATAGGAAACATTTGAAATGATCTAGGGGCAGCTGGTTGCCTCAGTTGATTGGGTGTCCAACTTCAGCTCTGATCATGATCTTGTGGTCTGTGAGTTTGAGCCCTGTGTTGGGCTCTGTGCTAACAGCTCATAGCCTGGGACCTACCTTGGGTTCTCTGTCTCCTCTCTTTGCCCCTCCCCCACTCATGTTCAGTCTCTATTATCTCTTACAAATGAATAAATATTTAAAAAATATTTTTAATGATCTGAGTGCCATTTTATATGACAAAGGTTAAGCTAATTTTGGTAGTTTGTTGGTATATATGTGTATGTGTGTGTATATATATATATATATATTATTTTCTTTTTATTTATTTATTTTGACAGAGTGTGTGAGCACAGGAGGGGCAGAGAGAGAGGGAGAGAGAGAATCACAAGCAGGCTCCTGCACAGAGCCCAATGTGAGACGCAAACACATAAACCGTGAGATCATAACCTGAGCCGAAATCAAGAGTCAGACGTTTGGGGCGCCTGGGTGGCTCAGTGGGTTAAGCGTCTGACTTCAGCTCAGGTCATGATCTCACAGTCCATGAGTTCGAGCCCCACGTCAGGCTCTGTGCTGACAGCTCAGAGCCTGGAGCTTGCTTCGGATTCTGTGTCTCCCTCTCTCTCTCTGCCCCTCCCCTGCTCATGCTCTGTCTCTGTCTCAAAAATAAATAAAAACATTAAAAGAAAAATAAAAAAAAATAAAGATAACCATTCTCCTTAAAAAAAAAAAAAGTCAGACGCTTAATTGAGCCACCCTGGTGCCCCAGTCTATTAGCATATATTAAAAGTCATACTTGGGAAGATTGTTTCCCACAACCGCACACTTTTATGGGAAAGTTGTGTTTACTTTTAAATTGTTCTAGGGTTTTTTTTTTTCTTTTTTTCTTAAGAGGTGATAAATTTGTATCACAAAATTGAAAAAGAATGAAATGGTAAAGGATGAAAAGTTATTTTCTTACCCTCCTGGATGCTCCCAAGAATCCCCATGGAAGTAGTGAATGTTTCTGGTTTCTTGTATATCTTTTTAGAGCTTTTGTTTTTGGGCGGGCAAATATGTGTCTTTTAGGCACACAGACATGACCAAGCTATATGTTCTGTACTTACTTTTTACTTAAGGTGTCTCAGAGATTGTTGCTTATCATTCCAGGAGGGGACTTCCTTCATCTTTTTTTATTAGTCTGTTGGTTGTCAGGACACTAATTATTTTAGCCAGTTCCCAAATAATGGATACATGGGGTATTTTTTCAGTTTTTTTGCTGAAAATGACTATGTTGCAATGACTGACCTTGTACTCTGAGGAGGTTTCAACAGTGAGGGTAAGGGTTTATGTGATTTGGAAAGTTGGCATTGTTGATGGAGCAAAACAGGTGACTGCATGTCTGTGTAGAAAGTACCTGGGAATGGAAGTTGGCCAAAGCAGTCCCAGTGGTTGTCTGTGTGTAGCAGAATTATTGATGGCTGCTATTGTCATCCTTCCTCCCTCCCTGTCTTTCCTTTGTTTCTTTTAAATATTTATTTATAGGGGCGCCTGGGTGGCGCAGTCGGTTAAGCATCCGACTTCAGCCAGGTCACGATCTCACGGTCCGTGAGTTCGAGCCCCGCGTCAGGCTCTGGGCTGATGGCTCAGAGCCTGGAGCCTGTTTCCGATTCTGTGTCTCCCTCTCTCTCTGCCCCTCGCCCGTTCATGCTCTGTCTCTCTCTGTCCCAAAAATAAATAAACGTTGAAAAAAAAATTTTAAATATTTATTTATAAATTTTGAGAGAGAGATGTGGGGATTGGGAGAGGGGCAGAGAGAGAGGGAGAGAGAGAGAATCCCAAGCACAGGGCTCAAACTCATGAAGTGTGAGATCATGACCTGAGCTGAAATCAAGAGTTAGACACTTAACCAGCTGAGCCACCCAGGCACCCCTGTTTCTTTTTCTTTTTATGTTTGTTTGTTTACTTTGAGAGGGAGAGAGAGAGAGCGAGCAAGCACGAGCAGGAGAGGGGCAGAGAGAGCAGGAGACAGAGAATCCCAAGCATGTTCTGTGCTTACAGCGCAGAGCCCGACATGGGGCTCAACCTTAGGAACTGCGAGATCATGACCTGAGACAGAGCCAAGAATTGGATGCTTAGCTGACTGAGCCACCCAGGTGCCCTTTATTGATGATTTTTAATAGGCTTTTCTAGTTTGAAAAGTTAGTAAATTTCCAGTTTGGAGAAATATACATCTGCAAACAGGAACTTCTTTGATTTATACCTGCTGAGATGTCTGCCTCACCAATTAAAACCTTTTTCACTTGTTTTACATATATTTTAGGAGAGTAGATTTATTCACCTCTACAGAGGCTTTGCTGGTAACTTTGACTTCATTGATGTAGTAGATGCTTACTGAGTGTCTAGCAGGTGCCAGGTGAACGGATAGGTGATACTTGATCAATAAGGCGTTGTCCTTGCCCTAAAGGAATTTATAAGATTGAAGATTCTTTGTGTTTTAGAGTGGGAGGCAAGTAATGGACAAGTAATGGGAGGATTGTAACAGAGCATGATAAGTCCTGTGGTGGGGTGCAGGGGAGGGCGGGGCCCTGAGCCAGCCTTGCGGGGGTCAGGAAAGGCCCCTGGGAGACAGTAATCCAAGGCAAGGCCTCAGGGGTGAGAGGGGTGGGGCAGGATGGTCTTAACGCTGGGCCAAAGCCCACATGAAGTAAGCTGGGAGAGGGGCGCCTGGGTGGCTCCGTTGGTCGAGCGTCCGACTTCGGCTCAGGTCATGATCTCACGGTTCGTGGGTTCGAGCCCCGCGTCGGGCTCTGTGCTGACAGCTCAGAGCCTGGAGCCCGCTTCGGATTCTGTGTCTCCCCCTCTCTCTGCCCCTCCCCTGCTCATGCTCTGTCTCTCTCTGTCTCAAAAATAAATAAAAAATTAAAAAAAAAATAAGCTGGGAGAATGTGGCTTATTTGGGCAACTGCCTTGGTTGCACACAGCTTGCAGGCACCATCTGAGCGGGGAGGGAGGGTGGAGAGGGAGCCCCGGGAAGGCACTTGTCCTGTTGAAGAATTTGGACTTTGTCCTGAGGGCAGTTACGGTAGTGATCCAGATACCACAGAGTTGTAAGCAGGGGAGGGAGGTGATCAGGGCTGTACTGGCCTCTGTGGGGGGAAGGACAAAGAGGGGAGGGCAGGAGAGGAGGAGGCAGGCCCTGCTAGGAAGAGTGTGTCAGCACATCATCTCAGGGAGGGGAGGAGGATTGAGGTGCGTCGAGGAAAGGGAGGGCAGCAGCTCCTGGGCACCCTGTTCCCACAGGGTGAGTGTGGCCAGAAAGATGGACGGCTGGGAGCATCACCTTCCAGTCGGTGTGTGGTTTTAACTCCATTTGTGAACTGTCCACCTCCTTGCTCCAGTTCACTGCTCCATCTGCCTTTGATTAAAATAGGCCCTTTGAGGTGCCTAGGTGGCTCAGTTGGTTAAACTCTTGCTTTTGGTTTGGGTCATGATCTCATGGTTTATGGGAGTTTGAGCCCTGCCCAGCCTTGGGCTCTGTGCTGACAGTGTGGAGCCTGCTTGGGATTCTCTGTCTCCATCCCTCCCTCTCTCCCTCTGTCTCTCTCTCTCTTCTTCCCTCTCTGTCCCTCCCCTGCTCACGCTTTCTCTCAAAAATAAATAAGTAAACTTTAAATAAATAAGTAAACATTAAAAAAAATAGGCCCTTGTGGGATGGTGGGTGATGTTACATGTAAAATTTGTATATAGCGAACACATGGTGTCTTTGTAGTTCCCATTTTTCTCTATGAATGTGAAGCCTTGTGCCGGTCATTCATTTAATGCGTATGTAATTCTTAGAACTGTTCTTGTTCCTTGTAAGTGAGTGTCGTTGTCTTCATATGGAGAGGTTGGCCAAGGGCTTTACAGGCAATATAAAGAATAGGAGTCACAACTCCTGTGTTCTGCCCTTTGCATTCACCTCACCCATGGCACCTCTCATCACCTCTTTGAGCTTTCCTCGTCCCTTGGATGGTGCTCATGCTGCCCTGATCCACACGGAGTTCCTGTGAGCATCAGAGGCATAATGGTATCCTTACAGTTTATAAGGTAGTGCGGTAATAGCAGCTTTTATGGTATGCCGATTAGCTGTGTAAAGTGAACCACTGTGAGATACCTGGAATCCCCTCTTGGTCTCATGCACCTTAGTTCTGAAAATGAATGATTTCAGGCTTTGTTATTATCACCATCAAGTGCATTAAATCAGTATGCTTAAGCACGGTCCACTCCTTCCCTGTCCTCAGGACCTGGCCATGCCCTCATTGAACAGTGGAATCCTGTAGGCCTGGTTGGCATCATCACTGCGTTCAACTTCCCTGTGGCAGTGTATGGCTGGAACAATGCCATTGCCATGATCTGTGGGAATGTCTGCCTTTGGTAAGACCTGCTTACTTCGTTCTTATCTTTTTTTTTTTTTAAACATTTATTTATTTTTGAGAGAGAAAGACAGCATGGGGGGGGAAGGGGCAGACAAAGAGGGAGACAAAGAATTCAGAGCAGGCTTCAGACTCTGAGCTGTCAGCACAGAGCCCAGCGCGGGGCTTGAATGCACGAACTGTGATGTCATGACCTGAGCCGAAGTTGGACGCTTAACCAACTGAGCCGCTCAGGCACCCAAGACTGGATATATTCTTTATAACACATTCTGCAAATAGAAAACCCAGTTAGAAAGTTGGAGAAAAAAGAACTTGGGAAGAGTCCCAATCCTCTTTGTGAAACTTGACTTACTTTTTTCCCATTCAGGAAAAATTTCTTACTGAATTCCCAAGTGATTCTGCAGCCCTTGACCATTGTTTCCATTGATAGATTAACTTTTACCTCTCTGGAAAATATGGGATAGTAGATGTTAGTTGGGAGAATGTCTGTATTTTGTAGATGACAAAACAGTTGCTTGTTTTTAACTTCTGTGTTGAATGGGAGAAGTTAGATTAGGAAGGCCAGGACAGTTGTCTTTGCCCATTTGGCATCTGTTCCACTGGTAATTAATTTACGTTAATGTTGTGTTCGGTTGAATGCTTTCACAGACTCTCTGCAAAGGCCAGGCATCGGTGGGAGATTGATGATTTGGCACCATGTTGCCAAAGGGACCCATGCCTTTTAATGTTTTAATCCATAAGGACTAGTCGTGTGGTTTTTTTCCAGCCCCTTGAGCCTTCTAAGGAACTTGTAAAGTTCATGTTGATAGATTTCCATTTCCATAATTGACAGAGGTTAATGTAACAGTTCCCGTGATCAGTGCAGCAAGCAGGTTCAAAGTTGCTTGGTGCCATTTTTATGTTTTTCAAAGTTTTGTAGTACCTGAGCTCCCAAAGACGCAAAGCTCAAGGACAAATGTTGATATCACTTATTAGGCTCTGTGGTTTAATTGGACAGAACTTCTCAGAAAGACTTGTTTCTGCTTGACAATAAAAGGTATTTATGATTTCCACCAAACTAAGTTGCTTTTTTTTTTGATCCTCTCAAGGAAAGGAGCTCCAACAACTTCCCTCATTAGTGTAGCTGTCACAAAGTAAGTATGTGTGGCTTTCTTTTCCTGAGTATCGAATAATCGGAAAAGGTGATCGGTAGGCACTGGCTTTTAATCCAGTGTGGAAGGGTCATATTTATTAAGCATGGAACTTGGGTAACCTTTTTTTCTCCTTGGCTTGTAATCAGATTTTTTTTTTTTTTAATGTTTGAGAAGGAGAGAGAGAGAGGCGGCGGTGGGGGGGAGGGGTCCGAGGGGGGGGAGAGGGGGGATCTAGCAGGGGAGGGGCAGAGAGACAGGGAGACCAAGGATCCTAAGGAGACTCCATGCTAACAGCACAGAGCCCAATACAGGGCCTGAACTCACAATGGGGAGTTCATGATCTGAGCTGAAGGCGGGTTCTTGACTGACTGAGGTATCCATGTGCCCCTGTAATAACTTTTACATCATTTTACGGTATATGGAGCTCTTGCAGAGCCGTGTAATTGAACTCTTTGGAAACAAGCCAGATATTGATAAAGGTATTGAAATTGGGCTCTTCAAAACTTTTATGTCTTTTGGGAAATAACACCAAATCCAGTGGAAAGGAACTATCCTTACAATTTACGGACTGTATTTAGTAACTTCTAAACATGTTCATGGTTTTGATTTTTACCCAGGTGATAGTTTCCTGGCTTTTAATAGGTGGTTGGCAAAACAAAGAAATGGTTATTATACTGTTCTATTGACTCTTCTAACACTATCTAAAATGTATTTCATCTTTTGGTGACAAAAAATTTTTTAATCATTTTAGAGAACTTGACAACTCTGATTAGGTCATAAAATCAGTATTACTGGTTTATCGTTGTGGCATTTAGAGTCTGTATAGAACAGGATGTCTTCCCGTGTAGAGTGGTGACCGTTCTTGCTGTTCCATTGGCTGCATGGTCTTCTTTCTCTGATTTAAGAATTGCTGGTAGAAAGCCTGTGGAGTCTTTATGGAAGAGGGTCCTTGAGGTTAGAAGTCCATTGAGGAGCAGTGGCTTAGGAATTGACACATGGGCTGAAAGAGAGAGTAGTATGTGTTAGTATTTACTTGAAAGGAATACATGATATTGAGGAAACTTTATCCTCCAAGGCAAGATAATTAAATTTAACAATTAAATAACTACTGACTTATTTATAATAATTAAAATTTATGATTATAATTATACTTGAATTATAATTAAGTACTAAAGACAACTCTAATCTGCATGACACATGAGACAAATCACATGTATAAATATGAGATTCCTGGGCAGTTTTTAAAAATAAACCTTAAAAAACAAACCCAAAACAGTTAATGTCGACAGAGTGAACAGACTTACTGATTGTTATTAGGCAGCTTTTTTTTTTTTTAAGTTCATTTTTTTATTTTGGGAGACAGAGAGGGAGAGAGAATCACAAGCAGGCTCTGCGCTGGCAACACAGAGCCCGACCATGAGATCATGACCTGAGCTGTAATGAAGAGTGGGGCACTTAATCGACTGAGCACCCAGGTGCCCCATCAGCTGGTTTAAAATATTTATTTTGATAATAGTTTCACATGTTCTACGTGATTGCTCCTTTGATCTCATTTATTTGCTCTAAATAGTTTGAAGGATTTGAAATGTTCCTATGGGAGTGTGGCTGATTTTTTAGGTAATTGAGAATGTTAGCTGATTCTGTTAGAGAAGACAGTAAATAAAATGATGCTAGATTTTGCTGGAGTTAACTCAAGGTGCTGCAGAGTCAGCTAAACGTTCAGATTCCTAGATGAACACTGCCTACGCGTTGTCCCTTTTTCTATTCATAAAGATGTAGGAAAGGTCATAGTTTGCCAGGAGGGATAGCATCCAGTATTTCTCTTTATTCTGTGTCTTTGTAACATTTTATGCAGGAGTAAGGAGGTGAGATCTGCTTTGGACAGGTGTGGGGGTTGCTCTGACTCACAAGCCTGCTGACTCACAAGAAGCAGAATGTCTTAGAAAAATTCCATAGGCACAGCTTTCAGTTACCCATAAGGGACATGAAGTTACAAAAGTCCCTGTGCTCAGGGAAGAGCAGAAAGCCTGAGGTTCCCATTTACAGTTCTCACGTTGTTATGCCAGTCCAGATGGAGTTCACCGGTCAGGGGTTGTGTGTACCATAAGTCATGCTGTGTCTCTGTAGCACTGGTGACGCCCTGACATTGACCAGGTCACCTGGGCAACAGAACAAGAGACTTAACCCAAAGTCAGAGGCTCATGCAATAGGGAAAAGGGTTTTGTAAACCCACAGACACAGAGCAAAATCCTGACCCTTCAAAAACAATCCGCCTCCTTCTGCAGACAGTGTATATACCCCGAGTCTGTGGAAAAAATTGTACGACCTGAAATCTAGGTTCAGACATTACAACTGCATGTATGATCCTTGGTGGGCAGGAAAAAAGAAAACCACTATAAAGGACAGCTTCGGAGACAGTTAAAGAATTTATGTTTAACAGCGGTCCCTTTTTTTATGGAAGTGTTTGTTTTTTTAATTTGGATGTTTTAAAAAAATTTAAACAAATTAGAAATTAGGAAGTAGCCAGAAGGTTAGGAGGATTGATGAATAGTCTTGGCTGTATTCAGGAAGCTCAAAATGAATGAAAGAGAAACCAGAATTACCATTTTTTACAACTCCTCATCAGATTTAAGGTGTATGGAACTGTAGTTATTACTTTGATTCATAGAATAAGTTGTATTATTCAGTGTTAAAAAACTGCTAGCCCACAGTGCTTTAGCCTGGAGGGTGCTGATATTTCTTTAGTAAAGGATTTGGTGTGAAGCCAGTGGAGACTAGTCGTGAACTTGTTGAGGTTCTGTTGGCAGGTGTAGCTCCCTCTGCTGTACCTCCTCAGCAACTACACTAGGTTTGGGGGCCTCTTTCGGTTTCCTCCTTTACCACTTCTCTGGCTGGCCTTTGCTTTGCACAGATGTGTTGGGATTTCATTTGCTGATGGGAACTACCTTTCTTCCTTTTTCTTTCTTTATTTAAAAAAAATTTTTAAGCGTTTATTTTTGAAGGAGAGAGAGAGAGAGAGAGAGAGTGAGAGTCATAGCATGAACACTGTAGGGGCAAGAGAGAGGGAGACACAGAATCCAAAGCATCTTTTTATTTCTTTGCCATCATTTTGATGGATTTGTGGCAAGAGACCAAAACAAAAACCAAAAACAAACGTCCTGTGATCACTCTGTTGTCTTAAGCTAGATATGTGTTCCTAGTTTGGCAGAAAAATGTTAGAAAACAGTGAGCAGTTGAACTACCTGACCATTGCATTGTATCTTTTATTTATTTTGTATGTTTTTTTTTTCTTCTAAAGATTTTAGGGGGAAAAGAGTTCTGCCTTTAAGTATTGGAAAACCTCGTCTGTAATATGTGAGGTGAAATGTAGGCCTGCATGTTTGGGGTCAGAGTGAGGGAGAAAGTTGGAAAAAGGAAGTCACGCAGTTGGAAATTATTCCTAGTTTTAGGAATTGTTTTCTTTCTTAGTAATTGCTTTTTCCTTTTTTAGGATAATAGCCAAGGTTCTAGAAGACAACAAACTGCCTGGTGCTATTTGTTCCTTGACCTGTGGTGGAGCAGATATAGGGTAGGTCAACGGGCCCTGCGTCTTTTTCTGTTCAAGGACTCCGGGTTGATTGATCCGAATCATCTTTTTTTTTTTTTTAAGTTTTTTCAATCTTTATTTATTTTTGAGAGACACAGAATGCCAGTGGGGGAGGAGCAGAGAGAGGGAGAGAGAGAGGGAGACGCAGAATCCGAAGCAGGCTCCAGGCTCTGAGCTGTCAGTACAGAGCCTGACGCGGGCCTCAAACTCATGATCTGTGAGATCATGACCTTAGCCGAAGTCAGACCGTTAGCTGACTGAGCCACCCAGGTACTCCAGAATCATCTTTATTACAATAATGAAACCCAGTAAAGCTGAGGAGGTGTGAGTGGTTTTTTGGAATCATTATTATTACGTACCTTATTGGGCTTTGTCTTCATTAGTCTTTGTTGGAAGAAGAGTAAGAATTATTTTTTTTAATTACCCAGAGCTACTTGTGTAAGATGTTTACAGCCTAAAATAAGAAACTGCTGGAACATTGGGACATCTATGGCTTCCTGACACTTGATTTATAAAGGTGCTTACTCACAAAGCAAAGCTGTGGAATTGGAGTCTGGTGTATTCCTCCCCCCACATCCTATTGTCTAGGTTCTTGAGCTGAATGAAAAAAGGGGCCCCTGAGAATAGAGCCTCTTTTTAAAAATGTATTGTTTTAAGAAAATTGCTATATAATTAACATACCATGAAATTTTCTCTTTAAAAAGGTACAGTTGAGTGGTTTTTAGAATATTCACAGTGTTTTGCAACCATTACCATTATCTTATTTGAGAACATTTTCATTTCACCAGGAAGGAACTTTGTACGTATTAGCACTCACTTACCATCTTCCCTCTTCCCCCTGGCAACCACTCCTGTACTTTCTATCTCTATAGTTGGGCCTGTTTGGGACATTTCATGTAGATGGAATCGTATAACATGTGGCCTTTTGTGTCTGGTTTCTTTAACTCAGCATAACATCAGAGCCTGTTTTTAAGCTGGGAACTGACTCTGATTGCCCTGAACAATGATGGAAGTTGAAGTTGTTGCTAGTGGCTTAGACTTTGTTTATGTATTTATTTTAAGATTTTATGTTTAAGTGATCTTTATATCCAATGTGGGGTTTGAACTCACAACTCCAAGATCAAGAGTCCCATGCTCTGCCCGCTGAGCCAGCCAGGTGCCCCTGGCTTAGACTTTAATTAAGTGTGGTTTCAAAGGAGTCAGGCCTCACAGCCCACACTGGTGTAGTTAAAATGTTGATCTCCATCCATCACTGTTACCATAGTACTCCACCTACTGGTCAGTCTCAAAATGAATGAATGAATGAATGAATGAATGAATCAGTCCTTTTTTTTATAAAAATGGGAACGTGTTAGAAAATACAACTTTCACATATAGAGTGGATAGTGAAATAATATCTAAATGTCATTTATAAAATGAATAATATATCCTTTGACCTAGTCTTTTTTGCGCTTTGTACTTTGTTTTTTTTTTAATGTTTATTTTTGAGAGAGAGAGAGAGGAATCATGAGTGGGGGAGGAGCAGAGAGAGAGGGAGACAGATTCCCAAGCAGGGTCCGCACTGTCAGGGCAGGGCCGATGCGGGTGTTGAACCCATGAACCATGAGATCATAACCTGAGTTAAACTCAAGAGTTGGACGCTTAACCAACTGAGTCACCCAGGCGCCCCTCTTCTTTGGACATCAGTCCTTCACTTTGGTCTTGAGCTAGCTCAGATAGTGTAGTGTTTGCATTCATGCATTTAGTAACAGCCACTTTGAGTATCCATATCCGTGCTCACGTTTGCTGGGCTGAACCTGGGGAAGTCTCCATGCATAATCTCATCAAGCTGTTCCAGCCTTGACATAAGTCTGATGCTCTGGCTACCCTGCATGGTCCATACTGAGTCCTTTGAAGCTCTGAACCAGGAGCCAGGTGGATCAGATCGATAGTATCTGATTTATATTTCTTAGAGGTAACTGGAAATCCTAGCACAGTCTTTATTAAGTGAGCTTTCGTGGGAGATACTTAGGATGCTTTCCTGCAACCTTCACATTTTTAATTCTTAAAGGAATTAGTAGTTGAGGGGTCTGCAGAATAACTGGGATGTTAATCAAGGAAGTGCTAAGGTCATAATGTATAGGAAGGACTTTCATCCTTAACAATGTCCTCAAGGTGATTTCAGTTTACAGAGAGCTCCCAGACCAGGTTAGCCTATTGTGCTGTATGGCTCTGCCTGTGAACATCTAGTTCATTTTCATGAAAACTTTCCTTTGCATCCTTGGGATAGACATATTTGTATCTTTGACTGAGTGTCTTTTCATGATGAGGAAATGTTATGACCTGGTTCCAGCAGGTGCCACTGTTGCTGGGTTTCTCTGCCTTGGGTGACTGTTTATTCCCCTGCAGCACTGCAATGGCCAAAGATGAACGGGTGAACCTGCTGTCCTTCACCGGGAGCACACAGGTGGGAAAACAGGTGGCCCTTATGGTACAGGAGAGATTTGGTAAGTGTTGCCTTTTAATGAGGATTGCAGTTCCATCAGGGATGGATATGAAATCTAAAAGTTGGGTTTTTCCTCCCTGATCCCTTCTGAAGGGACAGCAGCCATGTTTATTTGAATATCCAGGTAACAGAGGGATACAGCTATTAATGGGGAGATTGCAAATTTAATAGCATAATTTTCAGAAGGATTTCATTTTCCCCCTAAATTACCATAGTGAAATCCTATCAAATACATTTCTTTATTTCTATCAGAAGTGTTTGGCAAATTAAAAACAGAAAATTCATGCTCCAAGCAGGACCAGGGAGTACAGGACCTAGAATAAGTATGGAACGGAAGACTTAAATCTGTTCTTGTTTACATTTTACGTATATATGACTGAAAAGGGTTTTATACACACAGGCTTGTATGCTTTATGGCTCATTAAGGCAGTTTTATTATTTATTTATTTATTTGTTAAAAAGATTTAATTTTTTAAAGTAATCTCTACCCGCAGTGTGGGGCTTGAACTCACAACCCCAAGATCAAGAGTCCCATGCTTTACCAAACTGAGCCAGCCAGGTGCCCCCACAGGCATTGGTTTTCATTTCATTTCATTTCATTTCATTTCATTTCATTTCATTTCATTTCATTTCATTGTGTGCTTATTTATTTATTTTTTTAAAATTCATACATTTATTTTGAGAAAGAGGAAGAGAATTCCAAGCAGGCTCTATGCTGTCAGCCCAGAGCCCAACACGGAGCTTGATCCCACCAACTGTGAGATAAGACCTGAGCTGAAATCCACAGTCTAACACTGAACTGAGCCCCCAGGTGCCTGCCAAAGGCATTGCTTTTAAACAGCAAGTTTACAAACCAGTAGAGCTAATAACTAAGGTCAGCAAGGTTACAGGATACAAGATATAATACAGAGATCACTTGCATTCCTTTACTTTGACCATAAGCATCTCAAAATGAAATTCTGAAGACATTTACACTAGTGTCAAAAAGAATAAAATACTTAAGAATAAATTCAACAGGGGCTCCTGGCTGTCTCAGTTAGTAGAGCATACAACTCTTGATCTCAGGGTTGTGGGTTCGGGCCCCACGTTGGACGTGATTACTTAAAAATAAAATCTTTAAAAAATAATAAATACAACAAAGGAAGTTGGAGTCTTTCACACAGGAATTACTACAGAGTGTCATTGAAAGTAATTAAAGAACACCTAAGTCAATGTAAAAACATCCCATTTTTACTGTTTGGGAAACTTAGTATTATTGTAGCCTAAGATCAATACTGTCCAGGTAATCTACAGATTCACTGCAATCCCTTTCCAAATGTCAGCTGGCTTCTTTGCAGAATTGACAGGCTGATCCTAAAATTCAGATGAAATGCAAAGGACCCCAAGCAGCCAGTCTTGAAAAAGACCAAAGGGGGACCCATATGTCCTAATACTGCAACTTACTATAAAAAATTCAGTATAAAAAATTCAAGACTATGTACTGGCGTCAGGATAGACATAAAAATGAGTGGAATAACAGTCCAGAAATAAACCCTTCGAGTTACGGTTAACTGATTTTTGATAAGGGTGCCAGGACATTTCAATGGAGGGAAAAACTAGTCTTTTTAACAAATGGTGCTGGGACAACTACATATCCAAGTATGTACATATGAAAGTAGACCCCACCTCTTCCTGTACACAAAAATTAACTCCTAATGTATCAAAGACCTGAATGTGAGAGCCAGAACTATCAAACTCTTAGAAGAAAACATAGGAATAGGTTTTTGTGGCCTTGGATTAGGCAATGGTTTCTAGGATATGGCCCTTAAAACATAACCAACATGAGATAGACTTCATCAAAAATAAAACTTTCGTGCTTCAGGGGCGCCTGGGTGGCTCAGTCGGTTGAGCGACCGACTTCAGCTCAGGTCATGATCTCACGGTTTGTGAGTTTGAGCCCCGTGTCAGGCTCTGTGCTGACAGCTCAGAGTCTGGACCCTGCTTCTGATTCTGTGTCTCCCTCTCTCTCTGCCCCTCCGCCACTCATGCTGTGTCTCTCTGTGTCTTAAAAATAAATAAACATTAAAAAAAATTAAAAAAATAAAATAAAAAAAAACCGTTTCGTGCTTCAAAGGGTACTACTATCAAAAAGATGGACAGAACAACCTACAGAATGGAAGAAGGTATTTGCAAATCTTTTATCTGATAACATATTGGTATCTAGGATAAATAAAGGACTCTTAAAATTCAGCAATATAAAACATAATCCAGGGGTGCCTGAGTGGTTAGTCGGCTAAGCCTCTGATTCTTGATTTCGGCTCAGGTCATGATCTCAGGGTTTGTGAGTTCGAGCCCAAATCGGGCTTCTCGAAGACAGCCCAAAGCCTGCTTGAGATTCTCTGTGTCCCTCTCTCTCTCTGCCCCTCCCCCATCTCAGAAATAAATAATAAACATTAAAAAAAATTAACCAATATATCCAACACTAGAGCAGTAGCTAAGTAAAATTTAGTCTGTCATCATGGTGAAGTACTGTGCAGTGATTTTTTTTAAACAGCTCTTAACAACTTAGGTAAATGTGTAAGAGCAAATTAGTTTGTACAATCTCAAGTAAATAGAAATGAATATTGAAGAGATTTGAAGGCCCTATACCAAATTATGAGGAGAGATTTCATTATGCTTACGAGCCATAACTTTTTGCCTGTTTGATACTTTCTGATTAAAACATTTTTTCCTGCAGTGAGCACATACTTTTTTTAAAGTTTCTTTAGTTTGAGAGAGAGTGAGAGTGAGAGAGAGTGAGCCAGCATGAGCAGGGTAGGGGCAGAGACAGAGGAGGAGAGAATCTCAAGCAGGCTCCACACTATCAGTACAGACCCCGATGTGGGGCTTGATGCTATGAACTGTGAGATCATGACCTGAGCCGAAATCAAGAGTCAGATGCATAACTGACTGAGCCATCTGAGCACATAATTTTTTAACTTTTTTTATTGTGGTAAAAAAGTGTGTGTGTGTGTGTGTGTGTGTGTGTGTAAAAACATATATGTGTATATATTTTGTATTATGTATATAATATAAAATATCATTTTAACCATTTTAAGTGTATACTTCTGTGGCATTAAGTACATGTTCACTGTTGTGCAACCATCACCATCATCCATCTCCAGACCTTTTTTGTTTTCCCAACATCATCCCCATTAAAAACCACCTCCGTATTTCTGCCTTCTTCCAGCCCTTGGCAACCATCATTCTCCTTTCTTTCTTTTCTGGATTTGACTCTTCTAAGAACCTCCTATAAGTAGAATCACCACCCAATATTTGTCCTTTTGTGACTGGCTTACTTCACATAGCATGTCTTAAAGGTCGCAACGGGTGTCAGAATTTTCTTCCTTTTTAGGGTGGAAGGTTATTCCCTTGTATGTATTTACCACATTTGGTTGATTCATTCATTCATTTAAAAAAATTTTTTTTAAATGTTTATTTATTTTTGAGGGAGAGAGAGACAGAGCGTGAGCAGGGGGAGGGGCAGACAGAGAGGGAGACACAGAATCCAAAGCACGCTCCAGGCTCCGAACCGTCGGCACAAGTCTGATGTGGGGCTCAAACTCACAAACCATAAGATGATGACCTGAGCTGAAGTTGGACGCTTAACCGACCGAGCCACGCAGGCACCCTGATTCGGGCATTTGTTGATAGACACTTGGGCTGCTGCTACCTTGCAGCTCCTGTTTTTTGTTTTTTATTTTTGTCTCCACCTTGTGGCTGTTACGAACAGCGCAGCTCTGAGCATAGGTCTGCTCTTACCTGTTCAAGTTCCTGTTTTCACTTCTATTGGTTAGGTACCCAGAAGTGGATTGATAGGCATATGGTAATCCTGTGATTCATTTCTTGGAAAGTTACACAGTTTTCCACAATGACTGCTCCGTCTTACACTAAATGTTTGTGGAGTTGGGGAGGGGATGTAATTTCACATTTAGAGAAAAGTTACATGACTAACACAAGAAATTCCTGTATACCCTTGAACAAAATTCACCCACTACTTACTTGTTTCCCCATTTGTTTTATCACTTTCTTTCTCTCCGGCAGCACGCACACACATAAACTGTGGGTGCGTGTTGTTTTTTAACCTTTGGGGAAAGGTGAAGACATTGTGTTTCTTCACCAAGTATTTTGGTGTATTTCTTAAGAAGGACACTGTGCCATATAACTATGTATGATAAGGTTATTAAAATCAAGAAATTTGACATCAATGCAATCCTTATGATAGAGTTAAAAAAATTTTTTTTTCACGTTTTTTATTTTTGAGAGAGAGTGAGCAAGTGGGTGAGGGGCTGAGAGGGAGGGAGGGAATCCATAGCGGTTCCTCGCTGAAAGTGGAGCGTCCGATATGGGGCTCAAACTCACGAACCATGAAACCATGACCTTAGCTGACGTCAGACGTTAACCGACTGAGCCATCCATGTGCCCCCTTATGCTACAGTTTAAATCAAAATAAACTGGGGTGCCTGGGTGGCTCAGTCTGTTAAGTGTCCAACTCTTGGTTTCAGCTCAGGTCATGATCTTGTGTTTCGTGAGATTGAGCCCCGCGCCAGGCTCTGTGCTGACATCTCAGAGCCTGCTTGGGATGCTCTCTCTCCCTCTCTGTCTTTCTGCCCTTCCCCTTCTCTCTCTCTCTCTCTCTCTGTCTCTGAAAATAAATAAATAAACTTAAAAAAAAGAAAACACAGTTGAGATAGGCTGTGATTTGAGGCCATCTGTCAGTGTGCGCTAAGTACTGAAATGAGCATTAACGTGTGTTTGTGTATTTTTACAGGGAGAAGTTTGTTAGAACTTGGAGGAAACAATGCCATCATTGGTAAGGCCGCCCTTTATTTGTTTGCTGTTGAGAATAGCTTCGGTAGCCATGGTGACCATATAGAACTTGGGTGGACACTCTTTCTTCCCTCCTCTGTTGTGTGCATCTAAGACCTAATTTTAGGTTTCAGAGTTTCACTTGTGAGATACGACACAAAGGTTTGAAGGCAGAGATAACTAGAAAGGACAGGTGTTCATGCTGGGAAATGTTACCTGGGTCTTCGAGCCTGTGTCTGAGCCTTTGTAGCTTGGCATGATTTCTTGTTTTTCCTTCTGCTTTCTGAAAACTGGCCACATGTTTCTCTAAAGTAAGTAACTCTTACATGACTTGTTGATTCCTTTATATATTAAAAAATTAGTTTGTCTATAGTAAGATCTTGGTTGAGTGCTTTTTTATTGGGAAGGATCACTTCCTTAAAGCATTTTATCACCTAACCCATAGGCTTGGAGTTTACCCACTTCTCATTTTCAGTTGTCGGGCACAAAATAGGTTATCAGCCTTTTGTGGATAATGCACATCGATGGATTGAGATTTAATAGAAGCATGGATTTTGTGATAAGAAGGCAAAACCTGGTAATTTGTATATTGCCATTGTTACCATGCGTAGATGCTTATATTGTTGTGGTGAACACCAGAAGTTTAAAAAGCATGTGGCGATGGGTTTGTTCGGGTTGGACTTCTAATCTAGAGAGTGTTCATTTGCAAAAAGTTAGCATTTAGTGAGCCCTGGGTAGTTGCAGGGACTGTGCTCAGCTGTTTCATATGAGTTTATTTCCTTTAATCCCCACAAAAATCCTGTCAGGTGCCTACCATTATTAATCTCCTCTGACAACTGTACTGAGGTAAAGACCATAGAGCTCGTTATTCTGCTCTTAATGGAGGCTTCGTGGTGTGAACATGCTTACATCACTGGGGTAATGCTGACACTGTCTTCCTGAGCTTTCTGATGGCATCATCTGGTCGACCGGTTAGCCCGTCTACATGGCGACACTGACAGGTGTGTGTTTTGTTTCTCCAAGCTTTTGAGGATGCAGACCTCAGCTTGGTCGTTCCGTCGGCTCTCTTCGCAGCTGTGGGGACAGCGGGCCAGAGATGTACCACTGCGCGGCGCCTGGTGAGTGTGTCAGCGTTGGGCGCGTGACGTTGTCTTCACACCCCACTTGGTTACACGTTGCGCTGTTAGGAAGTGGTGTACAAGTATTGCTGGAAAAATGTGTTCCCGTAGACACAACACATCTGTGGCCCTGATACACTCTTGTGTGCTCAAGGCTGATCAACCAGGGATTGTGCCCAAGCTACAAGTGGTGGAGCTGGACTGGGGACGGAGACCTCGAACAATATGGACAAAGTCCAATGTCACTTGGAGAATAAAATCAGTTATAAGTTTGAAGAATTCGAAAATTATTCGCTAAAGGATATAGAGCCTTGGCTTCGTTGTAAAAACACTTCAGTAAAACGTAAAGATACTAATTTGGGGCCCATAAGTCTGGTCTTACATTTCTAGACTTGATGTGACATGGTTTATTGAAAAGCAAATGTGGGTTGTCTCTGGATGAATGTATAGTCTGTGCACACATATATAGGACACATTATTAAGTGCACAGAGGGAGATGTGATTTAGCATCAGCGTATGGGGTTTGGGAAGTTTAATGTCTGTACTTATATTTGAGCTGGATTTCGGTTTTGTGTGGGGTATCAGCCTGATTTTCATGGCTCTCATGGTCCTGAAAACTCGGTACTACAACCAAGCACATTTTGATTAGGTACAAAATGTGGCTACATTTGACATTTTAAAAATTATTATTGTTGAGTTTTCCTCTTGTAATTAAAAGTTTCAAACAGTTGTACATTTAAATTACAGAGAAATTGGCTTTGTGTTTTTACTCTTAGCCTCAATATGAACCAATTCTTTATAAGGTTAACATAATCTAAATTAGAATAAAACAGGTCTGGAAATTAAGCCTACTTTTTCTGTAACTTTTCATACTCATTTTTTCTCTGTATTTTATAACAGTTGGAGATCTGTCTTTCCTTTGTTTTTCTATAGTTGTTCTCCAAAAACATCTGAGATACGATATTCATAGAATGTTTACAATTTGTTGAATTTACTTTAGACCTTTATTACACTAATGCTAAGAAGGAAACAGGTCGTCCAAAAGATTATAATTTTAATGATATGTGAAATGAAATGGAAGTCAAGCCTTCGTATATTCAGCTAAGTTTTACTTTTCCTTTGTGTCTTGGAGAAAGTATACAAGTCCATGCTTTACATTTAGTGTTAAACATTAAAGGATGCTATTAGTCACTGCCCAGATTGGTTTTCATAGGGACAGTGATGTGTAGAAAAACCCATTCCAGTACTGTGGACCTCTCTATGACTGCCAATCCATTTGCTACATGAAAACCGACCCAGAGAATGGATGGCTGGACCAGTTCACCCCTGTCAGTGGGAACATAGCTTGGAGCTCACATCCTACCTAGTGTGAGTCCAAAGGCAGTCCTCCTGGTTGAGTCCTCCCTCTGGAGACCTAATCCGCCGAGAGCATGCTATTACACAACAGCCATACCAAGGCAGACCAAACAGCTGTCAATATGTGTTCACCACAACTGGGACAGATACACTTGAGGTTCTCTGGTAATTAAGATGTTGAATGCTTTAGAGTAAAAACAGGCATAATTGCTGTGTGAAGCTTGGCCAGACAGGTCCTTAGAAACTTGGTAAAGACAAGGCTTATGATTTCTGTTTAACATCTACCAAGTGGAAATTTATTATCTTAATGTAGTTATTAAAAGTAGGAATTAAATAATTAAAGAACGTATACTTGTTTGCTTTTGTTTTCAGAGATCACAGTGTCTAAGAACTAGTATGAACTATAAATTAGTACTATTAATAAAAATCGCACATTGTTGACAAATTTATGTGTTTATTTGAATCTTCCCTTGAATGTTTCTTTTATCGCTTAGTTTTTACATGAGAGCATCCATGATGAAGTTGTAAATAGACTTAAAAAGGCCTATGCACAGATCCGTGTGGGGAACCCTTGGGACTGTGAGTATCTGGTTGATTTCAAAGGTATTTCTTTTTGACAGTTGGTGTTACCAGTGTTTCTATCTCAGACTTTTTGTTTTTTCTTTTCTGAGAGGCCTGAGGGCATATGAAGCAGGTTATCGGGCACGTGGGGCATCAAGTCTGCTCCTAGCTTAGGATCCTGGGTGCTTGATGTAGGCTGGTGGGTGAGTCTCAAGAGATGATGTTCAGATGGGATGACTTTGACGAGCTTCTTCTCTGCACTCTTTTTAAAAAAATTTTTTTTTTCTTTTATTAGCATTTATTTAGTTTTTGAGAGAGAGAGAGCGCGAGCAGGGGAGGTGCAGAGAGAGGGAGACAAAGAATCAGAAGCCGGCTCCAGGCTCCAAGCCGTCAGCACAGAGCCAGATGTGGGGCTCGAACCCCCGAACTGTGAGATCATGACCTGACCCAAAGTCAGTCGCCCAACCGACTGAGCCACCCAGGCGCCCCTCTCTGCACTCTTATGACCCTTGTGCAAGCCACCACCATTCTCATGGAAGGCTGCAAGAGTGTCCCCTCCCTGACCTGCCTGCTTCCACTTTTGCCTTCCAGAGAAGCCAGAATGTTTTTTTTAAACATGTAATTAGATGAAATAATTCATTTTCCTGCTTCATACACTCCAGTGACTTCTAATGGCTCTTCAGCTGAATCCTGGATCCCTTCCAAGTCTCTCTGGATCAGGCTCACAGTCTCTCATGATGTGACCTCTGCCTCCTCCCCTGCCCACCCCCTGACTGGCTGTGTACCATTTCCTCCCTTGCTCCCTGAGCTCCAGCTTTCCCATCTTTCTTGTAGAGCTCCCAGTGTCCACGCTCCGTTCTGCTACTCTTTCCGCTGGAATCCTCTTCAGCCCGCTTTTCCCGTGACTGGTGCTCTAAGAGTCCCCTGAGGCCTCCCTAGATCTCCCTTCTTCCCCTGTCCGCTGGCCACTTTTAATGGTCTGGATTACAGCAGCCATATAGGGCTGCATCTCTTTTTCCCTGTTCTGTTCCACACCAGCTCCTGAGCCTGTGAACTTCTTAGAGCATGATCTCATGGTCATGAATAAACGGATCGTATATTTTTAGTGCGGCGCTCTGATTAATTGGTAGCCATTCCTTTAACCCAGGGATTGACAGATTTCACTACCTGCTTATGTAGAGAAACTTTAAGCAGGACACAGTCCAACCCCCTGGTTTAAGTGTCTGCTGTGACTACTGTGGCAGAGACAGCCTGTGTCATGCAGGACGTTGACTATTTCCTGTCTAGCCTTTTACCAGAAGAGTTTGCTGACTTCTTGTCTACACTGAGAGGCTGTCTGAAGGGGTGGGGCTGTTCATTGGGAAAGGTTTTCTAACAATAATGATGCCTTTTGGGGTGAAATGACACACATTCCTTTTTCTCTGCAGCTAATGTCCTCTACGGGCCACTCCACACCAAACAGTCAGTGAGCATGTTTCTTGGAGCAGTGGAGGAAGCAAAGAAAGAAGGTGGCACTGTGGTCTATGGTGGCAAGGTAATGACAGCCCAGCTCAGTAGTGACAGACGTTTGCTTCCTTTCCTTTCAGCTTGAGCAGGGCTCTGGGCAGATGGCGAAGGGTCCCCCAACTACTGACTTTGCCTTCTCCATCTTTTCATAAGGGGGAAATAGGTGTTTCAATGAGTGACAACATAAAGTGCATGGAACACTTCTGGAAGGACACACAAGAAACTCCGAGTCGTGATGGCTGTTGAATTGAGACCCTGGGAATTTGTATGGAAGGGAGACCTTTCCATGGGACAGTACAAGACTTTGTATTCAGAGCAACCAGAATCTGTATTTAGTGGTTACTTTTAAAAGTCAGTTAAGGCAGGAAATCAAAGGATATGAAGCAGTTTCGCTGTAGATCTCTTGGCTGCAAGCGTTTCCACCACAAACGTTACTGTTGGATAACCAATCGGTTATAAGGCAATTTGGTATAAAGGCGACAAAAATAACTGGTTGACCATTTGGTTGGGCAGTGTGTTGGTCTAGTCACTGGGTTGACTCCGGGGTTTCTTTTTTCCATTGATGGTGTACTCCCATTTTTGTATTACATAAATCTTAGCCCTGATGATGGTCACTGTAGTGGTGCCGAGTTCTGAACTCACGTTTCCCATGGAACTTTGAACTTTGCATTTCCCATAGAGCTTTGAAACGTCTGTCAGTGGACACGCGGCGACCTGTGTAGAACAACAAACACAGGGTAGAAGGTTTTCATAGCACAATACAAAGCTCTGTTAAAAATATGTATCTTAGTATTTGGGAACTTATACCTCTGTTTTTTTTTGAATGTTTATTAAAAACTTTTTTTGTTAGAGACACCTGGGTGGCTCAGGTCATGATCTCACGGTTTGTGGGTTTGAGCCCCGTGTCGGGCTCTGTGCTGACAACTTGGAGCCTTGGAGCCTCCTTTTGATTCTGTGTCTCCCTCTCTCTCTGCCCCTCCTCCACTCACGCTTTGTCTCTCTTGCTCACTTGTTCTCTCTCAATAAATAAAACATTTAAAAACATAAAAAATAAAATTTTTTTGTTAGTGTTTATTTTTGAGAGAGAGCAAGTAAGTCACATGTGGGAGTGAGGAAGGACAGAGAGAGGAAGACAGAGGATCTGAAGTAGGCTCCACACTGACAGCAGAGAGCCCGATGCAGGGCTTAAACTCATGAATCATGAGTTCACGACCTGAGCTGAAGCCAGACACTTAACCGATTGAACCACCAAGGCACCGCATTAAATGTTTGCTTGTTTGAGAGAGAGAGAGAGAGAGAGCAAGCTGGGGAAGGGCAGAGAGAGAAGGCGACAGAGGATCAGAAGCGGGCCCTGCTGACAGCAGAGCACGCGCGCACACACACACACACACACACACACACACGCCTTGTTAAATAGAGGTGTGTTTGTATATTTGTGTATTTTTTGTTACCCGTGTTACTTTTTTTTCTTTGTGTAACATGTACTTAAGTTATGTAATGCAATGTGGTGTTACAGTAATAGATACTGCTGCCATGCATGGGATTGGGAGTTGATACAGTTGACTCTTTGAAGACACACAGCTCAAAGAGTAACACGAGCACAGTGGAGACTAGACCACCCAACCATGGGCATCAAGAGTATTTTACAGAAGGAATGCAAGCTATTAGTTAAGTGGACATGAACTAGTAATTTGGTTCCATGGAGGTTGGTTAGGAGAGTGTCTACAGTATACTCTTGGGGCTTTTGATTTTTGTACAGTATGTATTGGTTTGCTAGGGCAGACTGGCTCATTTAAATGACAGAAATTGACACCGTTGTGGGGGCTGAGTCTAAAATCAAGGTCCTGGCAGAGTTTCTGCTGAGGCCTGTGTTCTTGGCATGCAGACGGCCACCATATTGGTGTGCGCACATGGCTTTTCCTTTGTGTTTCTGGTATCTCTTCCACTTGTAAGGATGTCAGTTCTGGCTGATTAGGGCCCCTCACATGTGACCTCATTTGAACTTTAATTACTTCCGTAAAGATTTTATTTCCAGGGGTGCCTGGGTGGCTCAGGCAGTTAAGCATTGAACTTCGGCTTAGGTCATGATCTTGCAGTTTGTGGGAGTGAGCCCTGTGTCAGGCTCTGTGCTGACAGCTCAGATCCTGGAGCCTGCTTTGGATTCTTTGTCTTCTTCCCCAGTCATGTGCACACACGTGCTTTCTCTCTCTCTCTCTCTCTCTCTCAGAAAAAACATTCAAAAATGAATAAATAGATGTTCTGTCTCCAAATTCAGTCACACTGTACTGGTTAAAGCTTCAGTATAGGAATTTGGGGATGGTGGACACAGTACTGTCTTTATTTATTTATTGTAATTTTTTTTAATGTTCATTCATTTATTTTGAGAGAGAGAGGGAGAGAATCCCAAGTAGGTTTCATGCTGTCAGCATAGAGCCCAATGTGGGTCTTGAACCCACAAACTGTGAGGTCATGATCTGAGCTGAAATCAAGGGTCAGACATTAAAATTTTTTTTTTTTAACATTTTATTTATTTTTGAGACAGAGAGAGACAGAGCATGAATGGGGGAGGGGCAGAGAGAGAGGGAGACACAGAATCGGAAGCAGGCTCCAGGCTCTGAGCCATCAGCCCAGAGCCCGACGCGGGGCTCGAACTCACGGACCGCAAGATCGTGACCTGAGCTGATGTCGGACGTTTAACCGACTGAGCCACCCAGGTGCCCAAGGGTCAGACATTTAAATAACTGAGCCACCCAGGCGCCCCTCACATTACAGTCTTAAAACACAGACAGTACAGATGACGTATTTTTACATTGTATAAGTTTTTTAAAAAGCCACCTGTAACGGTGTTTCAGTGTAACCTCATCCTTCTTTTTTCTATTTTTATCTGACGGACTAACTTAGGAACGATAGGAGGCAGAGAACGTTTTCATTCGTGATGACGTTATTTTTGGGAAATAATTCACCTGTAGATGGTGTTTGTCTGTTTTTTTTTAATTTTCCTCCACAAGTACTGCAAAGAGTGTATCTGATGACCCAAAGTAGCAGAAGACAAAATGCTTTCATTCTTGTGATTTTACTTCTCTACTGAAGGTTATGGATCGCCCTGGAAATTATGTAGAACCAACCATTGTGACAGGTCTGGCCCACGATGCGTCCATTGCCCACACAGAAACGTTTGCTCCAATCCTTTATGTCTTTAAATTCAAGGTAAAAATGGGTTCTGTTTGCTTTTTCTCTAGTTTAATGTTGAAAAAACAAATGAGAAGAGTAAGGAAAATGAAAGTATGTGTAATTTCACTCTGTTAGCCTATAGGGAGGTTTTAGGTAGTTACTCTGCAAGTAGAACTGCCTGTGGGGAATAAAAGAGAGGCACCTGTGCCCTTCTCGGCTAAGGTTGGACAAAAACTGACCGCCACCCCTCCCAGGTCCACTCTCTGCAATCCCAAGAGATTGAATCAAGATTGGAATTCTTAATTATTAAATTATTAAAAAATAATGAGAATTGTGTCTTTTTATAGTTATATGATGTTTAAGAAACTTAAATGGTTTATCACTGGTTTACATGATGTCACTAGAGGTATAATTTCATGTTTTAATAGTGTGTGTGTGACTAAATTCTTGAGCAAATTATTTAGTGTCTCTTGCCTAATCTTTAAACCATGGATAATATAAAACCTGTATCATCGGATGAATTAAGTAACTAAGTGTACTGTAAGCGGTTAGATCTGTGGGTTGTGCATAATTGGAGCTCTGTAAATTAATTCTTACATAGTAGCTTGAATGGAAGCATGTACTCTGTTTCTCAGAGTACAATTAAGGGAAAAACACACAAAGCTGTGTATCAGAGAAACGGAATTAGTAGGTTAATCTTTAGTTTACTTTTGTGCACTAAAGTTATACATTTTATGAATGTACCAGTGTGAACTTGGACCAGAATTCTGTATCATTCCACTGTCTGTCCTTTTAGAGTGAAGAAGAAGTCTTTGCATGGAATAATGAAGTAAAACAGGGACTTTCAAGTAGCATCTTTACCAAGGATTTGGGCAGAATCTTCCGCTGGCTTGGGTATAACTTTGTTTATTTTGAAAACTTATGTAAGTCTAATTTGTCTCGTGATTGGACTTATAAAAAAGAAAGTGAAGGCATCCTAGTTGAAATTAAGTATTTGAGCATCTAGAGTCTTAGAGGTTTGGATTTTTTGTTTGTTGGGTTTCTTCTTTTTTTTTTTTTTTTTTTTTTAAATTTTTTAGTGTTTATTTATTTTTGAGAGAGAGAGAGACACAGAGCTTGAGCAGAGAAAGTGTAGAGAGAGAGGGAGACACAGAATTCAAAGCAGGCTCCAGGCTCTGGGCTGTCAACACAGAGTCCAACATGGGGCTTGAACCCATGGACTGGGAGATCATGACCTGAGCTGAAGTCTGCCGCTTAACCGACTGAGCCCCCCAGACGTCCGTTGTTTGTTTTGTTTCTTAATTTCCTAATGGGTTGCTCTCAACCATGCTTCCCTTTTTACACACAGACCGAAAGGATCAGACTGTGGCATTGTAAACGTCAATATCCCAACGAGTGGGGCCGAAATTGGAGGTGCATTTGGTATGTAAAGAATCCTTTTCCACGTTGGGGGCAGTATGTTAGATGTTGGCGTTGCCATAACAAAATACCATGGACTGGGTGCCTTAAACAACAGAAATTTATTTTCTCACAGTTTTGAAGGCTGTGAGTCCAGCCAAGGCAAGGTTTCGGCAATGTTGGTTTCTCCTGAAGCCTCTTTCCTGGCTTGTGGTCCTTATGTGGCTTTTTCTCTATGGAAGCACATGTATCACTGCTGTCTCCTCCTTTTTTCTGAGGACACCAGTCCTGTTGTTTTAGGGGCCCACCTTTATGGCTTCATGGGTTTTTTTCCTTATGACTTCATTTAACCTTAATAACCTCCTTAAAGTTTCTTTTGTCAAACACAGCCACATTCTAAGTATTGGAAGTTCCGTCTTCCAGCTTGGGAATTTGGGGTGGGGACACAATCAAGAGAGCACAAGAAAAGCAGTAGTAGCTTTTAGAAAAGTTTGACTAAGAAACTGGAGTAATAGAACCTGGTAACAACCTGGTCTTACATGCTTGAGAGAGCTTTTGTGTCATGTGCAGAGTTCTTGTCCAGGGTCTGACTTTTTTCTCCAGTGCAGTATCCCATTAGAGCCAGGGCCCTTAACCTAAGATATGTGACCCCTTGAAATGGCATCTCTTTTGGGGGGAAATGGTCCATGACCCAGACAGCATTAAGAACCCTTGGCTTTAGGCATAAGCCAGAAAGTTTCACATGAAAAATTCTGGTTTTTAATTGCTAAGCAGTGTGCTAAGTGTCCAACGTTATCTTTTATTTTAGATAAAATACTAAATTGGTTTTTTTCACTGGGTTCTGCTTGTATTTTCTAAGTCTTGAGTTTTTTGTTTGTTTTAATGTTTATTTATTTTGAGAAAGAGAATCCCAAGCTGCTCCATGCTGTCAGCACAGAGCCTGAGATGGGCTCGATCTCATGACCCTTGAGCTCATGATCTGAGTCGAGATCAAGAATCAGATGCTTAACCAACTGAGCCACCCAGGTTCCCCTCCACAGTTACTTTTTAGATGGAAAAAGCTGTTCTCCCACTTTTCCTCCTCATTACCAGAGGCAACTACTTTGAGGTTATTACTGGGGGGGGAGAAAAAACAAACATAAATTTACCTTTGAATTTACTTCAATTAAAAAAAAAGTTTTTATTTATTTATTTTCAATCAATTTTTTTTTTTTTTTTGATTGAGAGAGCGGGAGGGGGGAGGGGTAGAGAGAGAGGGAGAGAGAGGATCCAAAGCGCGTTGTGTACTGATAACAGCAAGTTCGACTTTGGGCTCGAACTCAACAACCTTGAGATCATGACCCGAGCTGAAGTCAGATGCTCAATCAACTGAGCCATCCAGGTGCCCCTAATTTTTATTTATTTATTTTAAGCACTCTCTCCACCCATCTTGGGGCTTGAACTCTTGAACCTGAGATCCAGAGTCACATACTCTACCAGCTGACCCAGCCAGGCGTCAAAGTAGTGTTTTAACTGCTTACTCTTTCTCAATTTTAGACATTATGTGTTGACCCTCTGTTAGGATAGATGAACCTTCTTAACCCTCCTTCTCTGTGTGTGTAGCATGACATTATCATGCCAGGAGAGATTAAGGGGAGACCAGAGGAACCAACCAAGCTTCTAAGAGTGCTGTCTCTCTCAGAGTCATCACAGGATGTGCTTAATTCTTCCAGCAATGGATTGTGACAAAATACCTAAAATGTCATCTACCAGGAAAGTTCATTAGAGATTCAGCGCCCACAGCGTTTACTGGGGGCTGGTCATCTAGGCACCCTTTCCCTGGCATATACCAAAATTCCAGACTCCCTGAAGGAAAGCAGGTGTTTAACATAAACCCTGTTGTATGAAAACAGGTGAGGCCCAGTGAGACACTTGTATCTTTTAGGGAAAGTTTTACAGTGTCGGGAAAGGTATAGCAGCCAGGTTCCCAGATGCAGCAAGATCACAAGCCGTGCATTTCCTGTGTAGTTGGCAATAATGTTTCCTCAGATTTGTGACGTTGTTATCCATGGGCATTAGGGTTTTTGGTATTGTGGTTGGAAAGCCCAGTCCACTTTGATATCTGATCTCTTTTCTTTTTTTTCCCATATCAAAAAATTTGGGGTCTACTTTTTATGTCAGTGGAGATCACTGTAAAAAATTTTCTTGGCAGTGGGCCAGTGATGAGCATTAGAATATTGGGGCTCATTTTCAGTACTGGGGAGTTTTGACTAGTTTCGTTTTGGTAATGTTTCTTTGACAATTATTTTCCCTTCCTTTTTTTTTTTTTTTTTTTTAAAGATTTTATTTTTAAGTAATCTGTACAGCCAAAGTGAGGCTTGAGTTTACAACCCCAAGATCAGGGGTCGCAAGCTTTACTGACTGAGCCAGCCAGGCACCCCAATTTTTCTCTTGCTAATTACTAGAACTATTACTTGAATACTACCTCTTGAAGAATTGTCTAATTTTGTTATCTTTTTCCTCCTATTTTGCATCTTTTTGTTTTTATGGGGTTTTTTTCCATATGGGAGATATCCTCAGAATTTTTTTTTTTTTTTAAGATTTTTTTTTTTTTTAAGTAATCTCTACATCCAGTGTGGGGCTTGAACATACCACCCCGAGATCACGAGTCTTATGCTCTTCTGACTGAGCCAGCCAGGTGCCCCCTCAGATTTTTCTCTTAGCTCTTCTGTTAACTATTTTCTCCTCTGTTTAGTATCTGTATAGTATTTAGTATCTATCACTAAACACAACATCAAGACTTAATGTCTTGTGATTTGATGGCACACTTTTACATAGTATCCTTTTCTTGTATGGAATCATTAACTTCTTATAATCTAAGGATATTACCATAGCATTTAAAATATTATAAAAGCAGAGTATGTATATTGTAGATAATAATGTATAGCTAAGCATAAACGAGAAAATAAAATTTTATTTCTAGCAACTAGAGGTTTCCCATTTTAACACATTGTCTCATGGTAAGGTTGGTTTTCTTTTGCTTCTTGGCAAATTTGTTTCCTCTTTATTCCTCCCCCCCCCCCCGCCCCCCTTCTAGTTCTTTCTTCCTGTTTATTTGGTTTATTTGATCTCTTTTTTGTTTGTAGAGGAGATACTCTGAGCTAAATGTAAACTCACTGGTTGGGTAGCTCTGGTCTTCTTTTGGTACCTTTCTGTGCTGCTGAGTAGGAGCCAGTAAAGACAAACTGCTCAAGAGATACAAATTTCTTGTGTGTTTGTCTAGGAGGAGAAAAGCACACTGGGGGCGGCCGCGAGTCTGGTAGTGATGCCTGGAAACAGTACATGAGAAGATCCACTTGGTAAGACCAGGCTTTGGGAGGATGGGTTTGGGCTTTGAGCCGTTGGTTGGAATGCTCTTTTAAAATTAAAAGCTCTTCTACTTCCTGTTCTGTGCACAGCTTCACTTACTTTTGGTTCTTTCTTTCTTTCTTTCTTTCTTTCTTTCTTTCTTTCTTTCTTTCTTTCTTTCTAAGGCTATAACTATCTTTAAAAGTTTTTTAATGTTTGTTTATTTTTGAGAGAGAGATGGAGCATGAATAGGGGAGGGGCAGAGGGAGAGAGAGGGAGACACAGAATCCGAAGCAGGCTCCAGGCTCTGAGCTGTCCACACAGAGTCCGACACGGGGCTTGAACCCACAAACCATGAGATCATGACCTGAGCTGAAACCAAGGGTTGGACGCTTGACTGACTGAGCCACCAGGAGCCCTGGGACCCATATAATAGGGATATTGTTCCTCTCAGGAGAAAATATAGGTATATAATTACTAGGCAAGATATTTATTTTCTAAAATATTGCATTGTATTTTATTTCTGTTGGAATGAGAATATCTATGTTTTTCCTTCTAGTTCAGTACAAGTTATTGAGAGATAAATGAAGAAAATTATATTCCCCATATTCTTGTGCCCTGAAGACTATGAATAACATGTTTGATAGGTGTTTTCCCAGATGTGTTTCTCTCCCTCTTTTTTTTTTTTTTCTCTAACACTGGATCTATACTAACTTTGTCCTAATTTTGTTTTTCTTCACCAACTTGTATCTTGGACATCTCACCTTGTAATATATACAGATAGGCTAAATTTTCTTAATGGCATAAAATAGTCTATATTATGTGTGTACTACTCTTTTTGTAATTTGTTCATATTTTTTTCCCCTCTAGCACCATCAACTACAGTAAGGACCTTCCTCTAGCTCAAGGAATCAAGTTTCAGTAAAGGTGACAGTAAATTGGCGTTACATCACAGCTCACAGGCATTCTCACAACTCTTTCTTCTGAAGACAAAGAAAAATTAAGATTTGCCCTGAATAAATAAATGCATTATTTTGAATATGCTTGGCTAATCTCTTAGCCCTGAGGCCCCAACTAAGTCAAGAGACTTATCTTTAAACAAATAAAAATACAGATGTCACAACATGAGCCATATTTAGTAACAGATAGATTGGGTGAATTTTTATGTTGCTAGTAGTTCGTGCTTTAAAAAAAAATTTATATTATAATTTAGAAGAAACTAGTAGATGCTATAGTAGGAATTTGGAAAAACACAGAATGGAGAAGAAAAAGGAAGTCTTCTTGGTAGGCCGAGTGTGAGTAAAGGTTTCTGTAGTGAGTATTGATTCACCTTACTCTCGAGCATGTGCGGGGAAGAGTGGTGTTTGAAGGGAGTATGTTGATGTTCGTGCACGTCGAGGAGCACAGCGCAATATCCATGGGGAATGCCTTGCTTTGTGTGAAACGACTAAGGGTTATTCATCGCCATTACCGCTTGCCTTGCTCAGGTCCACTTGTGTCCCCACAAAAGAGCTGTGCATGGTGGACTTAGGTTTTGCTCCTGCCGTAGAACCTGTACCCACCAAGGGCTGTGCCTGTGTCTACTGAAAGTGTGCTGGGTTTCTTACACAACATTAGACCATTGACTTTAGCTATTATGTTTATGCATTTGCCTTTGGATTTGTTCTGGGAGAATGACTACAGTGTGTGTGGCAGCATGTGGTAGTAGTGACCTGAGGAACGTTCACTCGTTCGTGGCTGAGAATCTGCCTCCTCCTCTCAGGAAGCTGAGTCTTTGGAGTGGGTCATCCCAAGGTTTCCTGTTGAGTCCGTGTTGGCTCTTGAAGGTCTCCTGTCGTCTTGGCAGTCTGTACTCTCTTGCCAGTTTGGAGCTGGGCGGAAGCCTTCCAAGAAGATAACATTTGTAGATAATTTGATGCATCAGGATGTATGGACAGATTAGGACAACTGGCAAAGAATGGGTTATGACCCAGAGAAGTAATAAGCAAATGAGAAAACCAGGCAGTTATAAATTTATCAGGGTGGGAAAGGTATTCGTAATATGTCCGATGGTGTAGCTGTGACTGGTGTTCACCAATGCATGCTGTTGTCAACCTTGAGTATTAATTAAGCAAAATGCTGATGATGTGTACCTCTTGAGAGCTTGTTGGCCGGAAGAAGTCAGGGGTACATCAAAGAGGTGGACAGTTCATGTTCTTCAGTGGAAAATCAATAGTGCCTAAAATTACAAAAGAAATAGTAACAGGCTCATGCAGGTAGGGAGATAAACTTTTAGGAATCATATACTGACAGGCCATTATTATTTTGTAAAATTCTGCAAGGTGATTTTTTGATGGAAATATTTTCTTATATCTTGGGTTTTTCCAGCATATTATTTTTAAACAAATGTTCTAAATTACAAGCTGTATCAATATTTTCACTTAACGTTTTTTACGTTTATAACTTCTGTTAGGTATTTAAGGAGGCTCTCCACCCTCCTGTGTATCTGTTAAAGCCATGACATGGTGGCCGATTTCCTAGCATGCTGGGGTGACTGGCAGCCCTTGTCTTGGGTGTAGAAGCCAAGTAAAACGAATTCTGAAAGCTTTTTTTGAAACCAATTCATAATTTTTCTACATAATGTTTCTAGCAGTTACAAGGAAATGTTTTTGTCACAATGCTTATTAAAACAAATTTTGCACTTAAATTGGCTCCCTTTGTTCTTTTTTACTGACCTAAGAAATAAAAGTTGCTTATTAGTGGTTTTTTTTTTTTTTTAATGTTTATTTGAGAGAGCAAGCAGGAGGAGGGGCAGAGAGAGAGGGAGATAGAATCCCAAGCAGGCTCCGCACTAGGAGCCCAGAGCCTGATGTGGGGCTTGACCCCACAGACTGTGAGATCATGCCCTGAGCTGAAATCCAGAGTCGAATGTTTAACCGAGTGAGCCACCCAGGCGCAAGCAAGTGGAGGTGTCCATCCGTGTGTGTTGTTACGGTCATATTTTTTCAGGTGCTAGCGATCCTGCAGCGTTTTGTGATCACCGTTTCCACGGAGCCCCTCATGACTGCTTGCATCTGCTACTGTAGTGGCACTGCCGGTTCCCCATCCCCTGTGTGTCCTGTGTGGACACAGGAGGTGGGGTTAGCGTGCCAGCTCCCACTCTGCCGTGAACCCTGTTTCTTGGCGTGTTGCTGTACTTCTCCAGGCCGGGGAGAGAGCATCCCGACGGCTGATCCTACGATCCTGACTCTTGTGCTTCCACCGGCAGGCGTCGGGATGCTCGATTGTTCTGGCTTCCCTTTGGGGAGGGGCGCACTCGTGATGAAGACCACACGCGGTGGTGATGGGGCAGTTTTCTCAAAGGCAGTGTGGTGCAATTTTTTCACTCCTCTCTTCCCTATTGTGTAACCACAGATCATTCTTGGTGGCATTTGTTGTCCCTGGGAATGCTGAAGGGACTGAGGAGTGTGCCTCCTTGCCCTTCTGCCCTTCCCTAACACTCACAGATCTGTCTCCTGTTGCCTTCACTGTAACGTTCTCTTATCTGCCTGCTAGGTGTAGGCATTTGCAGTGATGACTGTGCTTTCTGCCCTTTTCCTACTTATCCCCTCTTGAACGTAACTGCTCATGTTTGTTTTTTTTCCCTGCTGTTTGTTGACCTTAATGGGTTTTTACGAGGATATATGATGAGATTAAGTACCAGGACATTTAGTTTTCAGTTCCAGAAAATGTTCACACATTCTGATGCACTCAAGTTTTGGACTTTTCATGCAATCAAATTACTGATTTAAAAAAAAAAAAAATCTTTATTTATTTATTTACTTTGGGGGGGGGGGAGAGAGAGAGTGAAAATCCCAAGTAGGCTCCACGCTCAGTGCGGAGCCCAGTGTGGTGCTCGAACTCAAAACGGTGAGATCATGACCTGAGCCAGAATCAAGAGTCAGACATTTAACTGACTGAGTCATCCAGGTGCCCGCTTGGTTTCTTTTTTAAAGATTTTATTTTTCAGTACTCTCTACAAACAACGTGGGGCTTGAACTTAACAACTCGGAGATCAAGAGTCACATGCTGTGCCACCTGAGCCAGCCAGGTGCCCCACATCTGTTGATCTCTTACAGTTTTAACAATCTAAGTGTAGAAAGTTAGGTTATAGTCTACAGCCATACCACCCTGAATGCACTCGATCTCGTCTGATCTCAGAAGCTAAGCAGGGTTGGGCCTGGTTAGTACTTGGATGGGAGAAAGGTTATAAATTTTTCCTCTGCTTTTTCTTTTTTTAAAAGCTTTTTTTTTTTAAATAGTCGTACACAGTTAAAAATTTAATGAACCTAGAATGCTTAAAACACAGGCTGTCCCTCTTACTTCCTGAACTGCCCCCCAATTTACCAGAATGACCTCCTGTATATTTTCTAGGGTTGCTGACCACCTCATTTCCTAAGTAATAAGATCCTCCTGCTGTTTTTCAGTAAATCAGTTGAGATGTTGTTGCAGAGTTCTCAGTGTAATAGGTGAGGAGTAACTTTTTTATTTTTTACGATTTTATTAAGTCATCTCTACACCCAACATGAGGCTCGAACCCACACCCCCAAGATCAGGAGTTGCCTGCTCTACTAACTGAGCCATCCAGGCCCCCTAGGATTAACTTCTTATCAGCTCTTCTCATTCCCCCCATTCCTCTTTTCTGTTGATAGCACAGCATTTGGTTAAGTCTGTAGTCATGATGTAATTATGACTGCAAAAGGCAATAAATCCTGCCGTAAAGTCATGCATACTTATCTTTTGTTTTTCCTGGAGTTAATAATTGTCCTTATTGCTTAATTGGCTCTATATTTTTTTCTGTCTTAGTGTAGTAAAATCCAACATAAACTTCATTTTAACCATTTTAATGTGTGGGGCTCAGTGGCATTTTGTACATTCACTCATCGGTGCAACCATCACCACTGTCTGGTTCCAGAACATTTTTATCACCCCTGAGGAAACCCCATATCCGTTGAGCAGTCATTCCCCTTTCTCCCCTCTGCCCCAGTCCCTGGCGACCACCTGTCTGCTTTCCATCTCTACGGATTTGTCTATTCTGGATATTTCATAAAAATGGACTATTACTAATGATTTCCAAATGCCTGAGTTGTGTCACATGCCTATTAATATTTGCCAGTTACTCAGGTAGCTGTTTTTTATTTTTCCTGGAATCAGCTCTCCCAGTGCTCTTTGTCCTCTGCTTCAATTAGACTGGCCGCCCTGGGCTAGCTTGCAAGTGACATCTGTGGGTATCCCTTTGCCGCTCTTTGATATAGAGACTCTTGTTTCCTGGCTCTTATGCATTCCTTCTGATGGCATTGATTATACAGTAGTTTTGGTGGGGCACATCCTGCAGAAACTTCCCGAGTATGGTGATTTGGAGGTAGTTTTTGCAAAGTCTTCTAGAGGAAAGGGCTTTGTTCGTAGTTGGAATGGAAGATTTGGTGTAGGGTTCTGGATTTAAAATACAGATTGTTTCATTTTATTTTTGTATTGGAAAGGCCCATAAGTGTTTTGTGGTATTGACCTGTTGATCTTTAGTCCATTTGACCTTTGGGTATATGTTATGATTTGATCTGAATTGATTTTCCCAGCTCCAAATTTGATGAAATGAATTCCCCTTTCCCCACTGATGCCTTGTGTAATACAGTGCATTCTTGTGGTTACCAAGATCTGTTTGTAGGTAGTATAAACTGATTTATTGATTGGTGTATATATGTGGTTGTGTATACACAACCAGCACGGAGCCCATTGTGGGGCTTGAACCCACAAGCTGTGAGATCATGACCTGAGCTGAAACCGAGAGTCAGATGCTTAACCGACTGAGCCACCCAGGCACCCCAATGAAAATAAAAATCTTGAAGCAGCAGGCAGTGGGCCTAGCTGGATCATTTGTGAAGTATTTTACCTGCCCGTTGTCTTTTTTTTTTTTTAATGTTTATTCATTTTTGACAGAGACAGAACACAAGTGGGGGAGGGAGACACAGAATCTGAAGCAGGCTCCATGCTCTGAGATGTCAGCACAGAGCCCTGATGTGAGGCTTGAACTGACGAACCGGGAGATCATGACATGACCTGAGCCGAAGTTGGATGCTTACTGACTGAGCCACCCAGGTGCCCCTAGGCTGTTGCTTTCTAAGGAGGTAGATTACGTTTGGAAATGGAAACTCAGATCCTTTAACTGTTCTACTTGCTCTGGGCTGTTGAAGGTCTTTTTCAAAAGCCCAGCAATTCTAAGGTTTGGGATACTGTTCAGTTGTCTTTATGGTGTTGGGCTGTAGGTGGCAGTGTTGGTCAGAACAAGCGCCTCATTTTGGCAGGGACATGAGTTGTGTTGCCTGTGGTGTCTAGGTCACCATGGAAAAGGTGTTCTGCTCAGCACACAGACGTGGTAAGCACCATGCTCCACTTTTATGGGCTGTTTTACATTCCAGCACCCTTGCTAACCCCCTTTTCCTACCTCTGGTCTGCTAACTGTACAGATCACCTGAGCTTCAGTTGATTACTCACTTGGGGTAAAACCTAAGCCCCAGAATGTCAGAGAAAAAAAACAGTGTTTGACTGTAATTGCAGATTAGTGTCTTTTGTTTTAAATTAAGAAATGTTATTAAGTTGTTTTATTTTCCATCCACTCCCCTCCCTGGCGTATGTGTGAGTTTCCCCCAGTTTGAGCAACCCCGGGGGATATTGTATTTGTTTTACTTACACTTTTATGGTACTTCCTATGTTCCAGGCACTTTCCAAAGCACTTAACAAATGTAAACCCACTTAATTCTCCTAACAAGGTGTGAAGTAGGTACTATGATAATCCTCAGTTTATTAATGAGGAAACTGAGGTACAGAGAAGTTAAGTAAATTTTCCCCAAGTGAACCAGCTGATAAGCAATGGGGCTGAAATGTGAACCAAAGCAGTCTGGCTCCCTAGTTAGTACTCTGGTGACAAATCACCTAAAATTAGGGAGTGTTTTTTTAAATAATTTTTTTAAGTTTATTTATTTTGAGAGACAGAGTGAGTGAGCAGGGGAGGGCCAGAGAGAGGGAGAGAGAGAATCCCAAGCAGGCTCTGCTGACAGCTGTGATGTGGGCTCAAACTCAAGAACCTTGAGATCATGACCTGAGCCAGAACCAAGAATCAGATGCTCAACTGACTAAGCCACCCAGGTGCCTCTAAAATTAGCAAGTTTTTGCAGGACTCTTCCTGCCTACCTCTCTTTTAATTGCTCTCCATTCATTTTTTCTTCTATACAGTTCTATATTTTTTATTTTGGTATAATAACAAACTTAAAAATGGCAAATACAGTGTAAAGAACTTGTTTCCCATAAAGTATTTGGGAGTATGTTGTTGACCTCATCTCCCATCCCCCCAAATACTTACATGCATATTTCCCACAAACAAGGACATTTTCCTACATAACTGTAATAAGTGATCAAAATCAGGGAGTTACGGATACATTACATCTTATTGTCAGCTCCCATCCAACTTTTGCCCCTTGTAGCAGTAATGTCCTTTATCCCAAAGGACATTTTGTCTTCAGTTTTTTCTTGACTCTCATGACCTTGGCACTTCTGAAATTGCAGGCCAATGACTTGCTCGAATGCCCCTCAACTCGGTGTTTCCTCTTGAGTAGATTCAGATTTTGTGTCTTAAGTACAGTCATGGGTGATGCTGTGTTTCTCTCGCAGCATCTTCTCAGGTGGTGCCTGGTTGCAATTTGTCTATTACTGAGGACGTTAATGTCTATCTCCCTCTTAGGGTGGTGTCAGCCAGCTTTCTCCATGTAAAGCATTTCTTGCCCCCTTTGTAAATGAACATCTTTTGTGGGGAGAAACTTTGAAACTACCTACGTGGCCTGTTTTCCCTCAAATTTTTCATTTCTTTACTTATTTCTATTTGTACTTAGGTTTCTCTATTTTTCCCAATAAGTTACATGCTCCCAATAAATTTTGATACCTGATTTGGCCAGCAGGATTCCTGTGAAACTGGCTACTTTTGATGTGTTCTCACTCTTTGAGCCCTTCCTTCCTTTTTGGGGAAAGACGTTTCAGGTCCTTCTTGGACCTACCTGTACCGGCCCTGGAATCAGCCGTTTTCTCTGAAGAGCTCTGATGCCTCTTAGTCAAGAATCTTGTTTAGAAGCCAAGGCGTGTCAACGTGAAGATGTCAGTGCTCCTGGGAGTTCAGAGTGGACAGAGCTGGGAAATAACATGCACACACAAGTACATCTGTACTTACATAACCTTTCTGCATTTATGGACAACCATGAGGCCACATCAGAACTTCATGTCCAGTTCAACATCACAGTGCCTGTTCTAGTTTTTGCCTTCCAGGATTTGCTTCTCTTGTCTCTCCTAGTCAGAAACCTGCCTCCCAGGACCCTTGTGGCTTGTTCTCGTTGGTTTAACCAATCTCCCATCCTCCCGAGAACCCCCTGCTCACCTCACTCTGGTTCTCAGGGTGCTGGGCTCACCCCCAACATGGCCGTCTTCCTCCCCCACGTCAAGCTCTGATCTCCACCCACACTTTCTTCTGCATGGGGACGTCCTTCTTACCCATCTAATGGCTTTAGGACTGCACTGTTGAGGAAGAGAGGCACTAAAGAGGAGCTGCACAGTTTTAGGTCAGATTCCCAATGGTGTTTGAGTGCCCCTCACGTTGCCTGCCTGACTGCCAGTCACGGAGCACAGATGCCTGGGGCTTCAGCTGGGTGTACAGGGAGACACTAATCTGGGACGTGGAACACCTGTGTCCTAGGCACAGCTCGGCTTCTAGTGGGCTGAAGGCCGTGTGAGAAATCATCTGACCTCTCTGGCCCTAGCTCTTGTGTGTGAAGTGAATGGGCTGGACCACATCCGCAGTCGCAAAGCTGGTGCCTAATAGGGGCGGGAGGTGTGGCGCACCTGGGCGGCTCAGTCCGTCAACCGTCTGACTCTTGATTGCAGCTCAGGTCACGGTCTCCCGGTTTGTGGGATCGGGCTGCCCGTTGCGTTCTGTGCTGACAGTGCAGAGCCTGCTTGGGATTTTCTCTCTCCTGTTTCTGCCCCTCTCCCGCCTGTGTTCACCTGCTCTCTCTCTCTCAAAACAAACATTGCAATAAAAGTTAAAAAAAAAAACAAAAAACTGGTGCCTGATGGCCCATAACTGGCCTTGGTGCCTTTTCTGTTTGGGGTTTAGCTTTTATAAAAATCGAATTAACATTTCTTACAGTGGAGGTGGTGGACTTTAATTAGCCATGCTTGGCCACAGCTCAGACCTTTACCCAGCTTCACACATTTCTTTCCAGCCCAAGGGCTCAGTGGCTTTATTCTTTTGGGTCTCATGAATTAGGCATATCTCAAAGAGCCCTTCTTGGCTAAGGACAGTTTTTCTACCAAGAGTGAAGCACTTTCTAGACTGAAGTCAGGGAGCTGGCATTACTTAGGATATTACGTTAGCTGTTTGAACAGATACTACAAAGAGTAAAGGCAAAATTGTTTCTCTCCTTTAACAGTTCAGGTGTAAATAGTCCAGGATGGATCCGTGACCCATGGTGTCCAGGCCTCAGGCTTCTGTGTTGTTCCACATAGTGAGAGATGGCTCAGTGCCATCACACATTTCAGCTCATAGGTAGTCAGGGGAAGGCACTCTTCCCCTGGAGGGTGTGACCCAGAGGCGACACATGTTACCTCCACTCACATTACAGAGGCAGAACTTAATCACACAGCATACACAACCCATGAGAGTTTGAGAAACAAACCTTAATTCTTTTTTCTTCAATGTTTGTTTATTTTGAGAGCGAGAAAATCCCAAGCAAATTCTGCACTGCCAGCGCAGAGCCCAGTGCAGGGCTTGAACTCACGAACCATGAGATCACGACCTGAGCTGAAGCCAAGAGTCAGACACTTAACCCACTGAGCCACCCGGGTGCCCCGCTTTTTTCTTTTTTTAAAGCAATCTCTACCCCCAACGTTGGACTGGAACTCATGACTGCAAAATCAGAAGTTGCATGCTCTGTCGACTGAGCCAGCCAGGCACCCCCAAAGCTTCCTTCTTGGGAGCCACGTACCCAGTCAAAACTTGGGTGTTGCATTATGTTGAGAGATGATAGAAGAGTTATTGGAAAATTAACAGCTTCCAAAGCTGTATTTATTAACAAATATTCTCCTCTGGAATTGTCTGGGATATGCTCCGTCCCATGTCGTGTTGCTTCTTTATGTGGGTAATCTGCCAGTTAAGAATGTATTTGGATTCTGCCTTCATCCCTTAGCAAAAAAAGAGAGGTAGTGAGCTCCCAAAGCAGCTAATTAGGGAACTTTCAAAGTTGGTTAGGGAAGAGTGGGAGGAGGTGGAACAGAGAAATTTGGGCAGATGGGACGGGGGAGGCAGGGTTGGCAGAGGTAGGTGGGAAGCCCTGTGGAAACAACGGGCTAAAAGGAAGGAGCAAATCCTGGGGAAAGGTGGTGCTGGTACAAAAGGGGGAAATGAGAACCCAGGAACCAGGACGTAAGCTTCCACCAGTGAGGCCTCTCTGCTCCGTTTTCTACTCTCTGGCTCAGTGGATTCTTAATCCTTCACACTGGGGGTTGTCACAAGGGTTGGATTCGATTGCCAGCTCTGGGCCATGTGACGCTGGGAAAGCCGTATCTCCTCTAAGACCCACTATCTTCCTCCGTAAATTGGGCCTGATCCTCCTTCCATGCTTCTCTTCCCAACACTCCCGTAAGATACAAATGCAATTTCACGTAAGAAAATTTTCTGTGCAAAGTCTAACAGACCAATGGTATCGATAGGAGGGATAGAGCTCCCTGCGTTCTGTGTGGAAGTGGTGTAAGCCTGGGCCGTTCCAGGGGCAGGGATTTTGTTAAGACGAGGTCACAGTTGTTGACCCATAGGGGTCACCCTGATTAAAAGGTCATTCCTTTCGCAGATGCGGTCCAGGGGAGTAGGCCCCTATTTGACAGGTCCTGGGCTTCAGAGTAGCTACCTGTCTGGAGAGGTGGAGAAGAAGATGAGTGTGTCTCAGGTGGATGGAGAGAAACACCTTGGGCCGTGGAATCGTAGCATCTCCAGAGCGGCCTCTGATGGTGCCCAGTCCCTTTGAGGAAGTCCTAGCAGGGGACTTTTGACAGGGGCCCAAGAAACATGGCTTGAACTTGTCTGATCTTGGATTGCTGGGAGCCAAATAGCCACAGAACTGAGTGTGTCCACATTTGACCTGGTTTGAGCTGGTGATCTCGTCACTTGTTTGGTTTTCAGCTGTGAAAATCCCCCGAGGGGACTGAGTGTGCTGCCACCTGAGGACATGCAGCCGTGAGCTAGGAAGGTGAGCTTTGCTCACTCTCTCCAACAGTGTACGTGAGCGAAGCTTGACCTGTGTTCTTTTTCATAGCCTAAGTGCCATATTGCCTTATCTTTCCTAGGGCTAGAAGGAGGGGGGACAGCGTCCCAGGGATGCATCTTGTTGTATTTCACACTGCAACTTGGAGAATCAGGTGTTTGTGTTAGACCACATCCCTCAGTATTAGCAGCTTTAATTTTGAAGTCTCACAGACTATTTTAAAAATAATCAAGATTCAGTGAAGATTTTTTTTTCCTTGCCCTGAAGTAATCTGTTCCAACTTACAAAATTAGGCATAATCATTGCAGTATTTCCCCAGTGGTTTGTTTTGTTTTACCGATTGATGGAGTGATTGAGAGAGTCACAGTGAGCAAGGGGCAGAGAGAGAATCCCACAAGGGACAGAGAGAAAGAGAAGTGGGGCTCACCTGGGGCTCGTGTTTTACTCGGTGGGGGTGGGGGGGGGGGGCATGTTCACCTGAAGTGGGGCTTGAACTCGCCCCAGGCAGGGCTCCAGCTCACTAACTGTGAGATCCTGACCTGAGCAGAAGTCAGATCCTTAACTACTGAGCCACCAGGTGCCCTCCCCAGTGCTTTAAATTGTAACTCCAGATACCCAAAGCAGAGTGATCAAATGATTTTAACCTCTTGAGATGGAAAAGAACCTTTAAAGGAAAAGTTTCAGGACATTTTCTACAGCTTCTGGGCTGTAGACTCTTCATCTGGTGACTCCGTGAATTTTTATTCTCACAGTTTGCTCCATGCAAAGAGCCAGACAAAGATAGGACGTTTTCTCGCCTCGGCCTCCCTCTGCCATTCCCCTTAGCTGCCAAGTAAATGACAAATCATTCTAGTATTTTCTGTGAGTTCAGGTAAGCTGAGGGCCTCCCAGCCTCCTTGCCCATTTGTATTTTTTGACCTCTACACGTTTAATGATGCCTTTCTCATGATCGTACTGCCTCCTTTCCTCCTTGAGGGATTTCGTTTTATTCTTGCTCACAGAAAGCACAGCCATGTTGGCTGCAGGTGGTTTGGACTTCACCAGAACTATCTCCACCGTGGCCTTCCAGAACGTCCACACCACAGAGGGTGCGTGCCCCACTGTAGAGATTTCATGGGCTGCATGCCTCTCAGGCTAAGTGGCTGGACTCATCACAGTCTTGGGCTTTTATAAATAACCTAGTCCCTGTGTCATTTCCTCCGTCCTACAGGATGCTTCTCTGTAACATGCTTTCTCTGAAGTGGGCAAAAGCCTGTTTGCTCCCTTAGAGTTGCCTAAATGACTTGAGGAGCTTGAATTTTTAGTAGCTTTCAGAAAGAAAGGGGGCTTTTAACTATTTCCTCCAGCAAAGACTCTCTGGCTGACTTGTGTACCATCAAGGTTCATAGTGCCATCCGCACTGTGACTCATACTCAAATAATCACTACAGGAAGTTTGCTTTAGGATGCTTCTTGGACTTACAAGGTCTACTTCTGGTTCATTGTTATTTCTTTTTTCTGTGTGGGTCCCCTAACAAGGAAGGTTACAGAAAGCTTTTTACGAGCATCTTCACCCCCAAAGTCAAATTGACTTCTCTCTCCTTTTGCCCCCAGCAGTTAGGATGTGCCCTTATTTTCAGCTGTTTCCCTCAGTAAATGAAAGCTCTCTGAGGTCAAGACCTTGTCTAGTTGATTCAAGATTTTGTTTAGTTGTCTCTCCTGCATCTAACGAGGTGCATGGCACCTAGTGTGGAATCAGTACATGTTTTCTGAGTAAGCAAATTAATGGATGCTTTGTCGAAGTTTTGGCTTCTTTATGTATGTATAGGGAAAGAAAAACATTTTATTCTACCCTCTTAGGTTCGTTAACTGGGACCTGTGAATTAAATACTTCCTTCACAGTGACATGTTTATTTCTTAAACTAGTTCTTTCCTATACACACTGGTTGTCAAACCTCATTTCACTTACCCTCTTAACCATAAAGGAACAGGTAAATGGTGTCTTTTTCAAGGGAGTGTTGATTGTGGGTGACATGCAGATGGTGGGGCAGGAGCAGTCTATGAGCTGTGACTCAAGTTGAGCAAGTTTGTGAGCCATAAGAAAGTTCTTCTCCTTCATTTTTAAGAACTTTTTAAATTTTTCTATAGGAATTCTCATTAAGTTTAGACACTTGTGAAATTGGGAACTTAATAAAGTTCTTTTTGTTTTGTTTTTAAATGATCGTTTTTAAATGAGCACCTGGGTGGCTCAGTTGGTTAAGCATCTGACTTCAGCTCAGGTCATGATCTCATGGTTTGTGGGTTTGAGCCTCACGTCAGGCTCTGTGCTGACAGCTTAGAGCCTGGAGCCTGCTTCAGATTCTGCGTTTCCCTGTCTCCCTGCCCCTGCCCTGCTCACCCTCTGTCTCTCTCAAAAATAAACATTAAAAAATTTTTTAATCTTTTTTCTTAATGTTTATTATTTTTGAGATAGCGTGAGTGGGGGAGGGGCAGAGAGAGGGAGACACAGAATCTGAAGCAGGCTCCAGGCTCCAACCTGTTAGCACAGAGCCCGACATGGGGCTCAAACTCCCAAACCGTAAGATCATGACCTGAGCCAGAGTTGGATGCTTAACCAGCTGAGCCACCCAGGTACCCCTGTTTTGTTTTGCTTTTGAGAGAGAGAGAGAGAGAGAGTATGGAGGGGCAGAAGGAGAATCTTAGGCAGGTTCCCCGACTCAGTGCAGAGCCCTGCTCCATCTCATGACAACAAGATCATGACCCGAGCCGGAATCAAGAGTTGGTTGCTTAACCGCCTGAGCCACCCAGATGCCTCTGGAACTTAATAAAATTCTAATTGAAATAAAGGGACATTGGGCCTCCTGGGTGGCTCTTTCAGTTAAGCATCTGACTTTGGCTTAGGTTCTGATCTCATGGTTCATGGGTTCAAGCCCGACATCAGGCTTTGTGCTGATGGTACAGAGCGTGCTTGGGATTCATTCTCTTTCTCTGTCTCTCTCCCTCTCCCTTTCTCTCAAAATGAATAAACAACAACAACAGCAAAAATCATGGGACATTAAAATAAGAAGTTTTGCTCTTGGATGGCCTCTGGACTTTGAACTAGCAGAAGGTCCCTTCAGGTTGGGCCACTTGGGGGAACTTGAGCCGTTTGGGCATTGCCTCAGCTGACTCCACAGTCCAGTGTTGGGTGTCCTCCTGAACACTCAGGTTCAAAAACACCCTTTACATTGAATCCTGTCAAATCACCAGTTTGTTTTTAAGTTGAAAAAATGGTTAAATGTTAGCAGTTTATTTGGGCCAAACTACACATGAGGTTTTAGTTTTCATGCTTTTTTTTTCGAGAAGAGTTAATTTCTAAGAGTTAATTTAGGAGGCGTCTGGGTGGCTCAGTGGGTTACGTGTTCAACTCTTGATTTTAGCTCAGGTCATGATCTCATGGCTCATGGGATTGAGCCCCATGCGGTGCCTGCTTGGGATTTTCTTTCTCTGCCCCTCCCCCTGTTTGTCTCTCTCAAAATAAATAAACTTTTTAAAAAAGGAATTGGTATCATTAATATTATGAGAAGCAAAATATTAGATATGAAGCAATGGCTGAAAGTTTCAGTGAATAATTTATAAATAAGGAAAATAACCTCAGAGAAATAGAGATCATTTGTCCACGTGCACGGAGCTGGGAAATAGATAATTAAGGGAACCTACATCTGGCTAAATCTGAAACCCATGAACTTTTCATGAAGTCTCACTGTCCCTTGATTTGTATTCAGTCTAGTAACCTCCTTGGTCAAGTTTAGAAGTGAGCATTCACTGGAGCTATTGGAAAGCCTTGAGCTTCTCTACAATTATGTGGTTGCTTGAAATTAAAAAAGCATTTCAGTATGTTGTTAGCATTAACAACCATCTTTTTTATTTTTTTATTATTTTTTTTTTCAACGTTTATTTATTTTTGGGACAGAGAGAGACAGAGCATGAACGGGGGAGGGGCAGAGAGAGAGGGAGACACAGAATCGGAAACAGGCTCCAGGCTCTGAGCCATCAGCCCAGAGCCTGACGCGGGGCTCGAACTCCCGGACCGCGAGATCGTGACCTGGCTGAAGTCGGACGCTTAACCGACTGCGCCACCCAGGCGCCCCAACAACCATCTTTTTTAAATGTACAAATAAATTATTTTCTTATTAGGGAAGCAAGGCATTTGGAAAAACCAACAAACCAGAAAGTATATGTCGGCCGAAGAGACAAAATGTGGCAGCCGTGATCTCACCACCTGCAGACTAGCACTGTCAACAGTGGGATGTTTGTCCTGATCTCTCTGTGCTCATTTATTTAACAGATATTTATGGAGCACCCACTCTGTGCCATATACTGTACTAAGTGCCGGGGTAGTTTGGAGAACAAGCAGACATAGTCTTTGCCCTCAGTCTAGAGGAGGCCAAAGTCAATCAACAAGTAAACCAACAAATACATTGACTACACGTTGAGATATTGGAAACAAAATGCCATTAAAAAAAGAGGGGAGCTGTGATAAGGAATTCTGGAGTGAGAGAGGAATGAAGAATATGCTGATTTAGACCGGAAGGTAAGGAACGACCTTGCTGAGGGGAAGGCATTTCAGCAGAGATAAGAATGGTTAAGTAGTCATGATACAAACTGCTGAATGTCTGGCCAGGGTACAGTCAGGGCAGCGAGGGGGATCAGAACAGGCCACCCCAAAAAAGGTCTCCTTTGGCATACTGCACATTGAGAGCTGAAGGTGGTTGAGAAACAGCAGATGCGGGAAGAGCTCTCTGACCTCTCCCTTGGTGCCTAAAAGTGGAGCGTAGCTCTCCTGGAAGCAAGGTGTCCTCCCTGTGCCAGGAAGAGGAGCGCTTTCTTACCGTTTTACACAGGGCGTCAACACAAGATGAGTCTGCACAAACAAGCCTTATGAAAACAACATTTTTTTTTTTTGGTGCTAACTTCCTCCTTGTATTTCCTAGGCGCTTTTTCACACTTTACTGCTTTTAGCCCCAAACCACTTTTCCTTTGTCTTGTCACCTCTCTGCAATTTATTGCTCTTTGCTGTACTGGTACCCAAGCCCCCAGGTGTAATTGCTTCTTCAGGGTTTTCACTTCTGTCTAGGAAAACACCCATGTATTTTTCTTATAACATTTTTTATTTTTATGTATTTTGGAAGAGAGTATGAGTAGGGGAGGGGCAGAGAGAGAGGGAGAGAGAAAGCCAAGCAGGCTCCCATGAGCAGTGAGATCATGACCCGAGCCGAAACCAAAAGTCAGAGGCTTAACTGACTGAGTCAGTTCAATTCCTGGGCCCCAGCCAAACAACCTGAGAGGGTCAAGGAAAAGTCTCTCCTCCCCTTCAGCAGGAAGGAGGCTGGCACATTTGACAGGCTTTCCAAAAGGAGGAACAGGAGACCAAGATAGCTGGTCTGGAGTGAGGCAGGGCACATGGGCTAGAACCTGTGTCGCACATTTTCATAGGACGCAGAAGAGAGAGAGAGTTGTGTCCCATGGGGACATTAATTATACATGTAATTTTAGAAACAAAAAAAAAAAAAGGGAAAATTGTGTGCATGATTACTGTCACTTGTTTTTGTTTGTTTGTTAGTTTTTTCATTATCAATACATAGATGGTGAGTGCTTAGTCTCTGTGCATGAATGTCCTTCCATGGGTAACCCTGCCTGTTCTTTGCTCTCCCACTGCCTTTGTGAGAGAAAAAACTAGGCGACCTATTTCTGCTGACATAATATAAATTGGGAAAAAGAAAAACTGCTGCTTTCTTGTACACAGAGCTATGAAAGTAGGTCCCCGGGACTGAGTAAAACCCACACATGGACATTTTCCTTCCTGGAAAGTATTTTTGTTACTGGCCTATCTCCTACCCTCTTTGAAAGCTTAGGCAGAGGACAAAAATCAAATGTGTACGGTGTTAATATCATTAAATTCTAGCACCTTAAAATCACATTATCTACCTCCTCTTATTTTCTTCCAAATCTGCCATAACTTGGTGTTTAATCAGAGCCATACTCTGATTTTTCCAGGAAATTCATATGTCCCCTCTGCCCTTCTGTGGGGCATTTGGGAAGATAGTTTGTTCGCTTTGAATCACTGTGCTCTTGTTGGTCACCATCAGTGTTTTCCGTTGATCGTCACTGAATGGCCACAGGGAAAATGGCACGTGCCAGTGCTGGGATGTGATTGTTTCTCCTGACAACACTGAAAATCACAGTATCTGGTCCTGACAAATCCACTGTCACAGGCTCAAGTGTGAAAGACTGTGTTTTGAGAGGAAAGTACGACAAAAATGGTTGGCGTATTTTGGGTGGTACTTAATGACAAGCTTACCCAAGACAAAGCACAGAAAGAAGCCAGGGACCATTTTTATACTTGGGTAATTTCCCAGGGTTTGCACTGGCCTCAGAGAAGAGAAATTTCTTTTCAGGTCTGTGCCCTGGAAAAGTTGACTTGGTGAGACTGATTAAAAAAAACAAAACACCTCCACATCCTCACACACCCGCTCTGAGGGAAACACCGCCTGCAATCTCCACCCAACTGGAATTCCCCACTCGATCCACTCTTTGGCAAAACTGAAATATGAGATGTGACAGGTGGCTCCAGCTCTCGTCCCATGAACCAGAACATTCCATGATTAGCGTTGGTGTGTGTGTATCGGGGGGCAAAATACACTGCAAATTCAGACCAGTCTGATGCTTAAGAGATTGGGGATCATTGTACTGGGCAGTTGTTTTCCCGAATTATCACAAAGGGAGAAAAATCTAATACAATTAGGTTATTGCTGTTAATGGATTTTCTTCAAATCCAACCTGTTTCCTGGTCATCTGTCACCTGTGAAGGGAGGAAGACATGTGAAATGTGTTTCCTTTTAAATGTTTGTTTATTTAGAGGGAGAGAGAGAATCCCAAGCAGGTTCAGAGCTGTCAGCACAGAGCCTAATGTGGGGCTTGAACCCACGAATTGTGAGATCATGACCTGAGCTGAAATCAAGAGTCATATGCTTAAATGACTGAACCACCCAGGTGCCCCTTGAAATGTGTTTTATTAAGCAAGTCTGAGGCCCAGAAAGAGGGCAGGTTTCCTTGAGGAAGTAGGGGAGCTGTAAGATTCCCAGCTGGGTCCTTTGGATGCAGCATTTGAATGGATGGATGGAAGCCAGGTATGGCTATTCTTCCCTGAATGGCCTCTCAAAGCATGGGAGACTCTATTTAGTGGGGATAACTTAGAAGCAATGCAGAATACACTTGAAAGTCTTCTTTAGAAAAATTCAGTTGTGGGGTGGTGCCTGGGTGGCTCAGTTGGTTAAGCATCCGACTCTTGATTTCAGCTCAGGTCATGATCTCATGGTTCATGAGTTCAAGCCTTGTGTTGGGCTCTGTTGCTCTCCCTCTCTGTCTCTCTTGCACTCTCTCTTCCTCAAATAAATAAATTAATAAGCTTAAAAAAAGTTAGACGGTATGATCAGTACTGAATGTGCTTTACTTGTTCTCATGGTGACTGCAAGGACAGGTTGGGCTCCAGACTATGTGCCAGGTGGAGGTCATCTCTGACACACAGTGGTCTGGGGATGGCACTTGCAGGGTGGTGAAGCATGAGTGACTCAAACAGAGAGGGTGACCCTGTCAGCAGAGAGGCTTGCTGTCTTCTGCCTGAGTGGATGCTGGGCTCCCTGCTCACCACTCTTTCCTCTTTACTGCCTGTTTCTCCTTTCTTCTGCTTTATTTCTTATCGTCTTCTGTTTCCCCATTGCATTATGGCCTCATACAAAGAGTCAGACCTGGTCACCAGAAAACCAGAATGCTCGGGATGCCTGGTTGGCTCAGTTGGTTAAGTGTCCCACTCTCGGTGTGGGCTGAGGTCATGATCTCATGATTTCATGAGTTTGAGCCCTGCCTTGGGCTCTGTGCTGACAACAGAACCTGCTTGGGATTTTCTCTCTCTCCCTCTCTCTGTCCCCTCCTGGTCCTGCTTTCTCTGTTGTCTCTCTCAAAATAAACAAACTAACAAACTTAAAAAAAAAAAAAAAAAGAATAAGAAGCGGAAGAAGATGACCAGAATGCTCTTTTCCTTCTGGCAAGCCTCCAAAAATTGTGTTTTTAGTTATTCTTAGAGATGTTTTTCTTTTTAATTGGTTTTCCTGTGCTTTTTAAGTCACCAATTCTTGCTTTCTTTTCCTTTGAACTATTAGGTTCTGAGGTAGTCTGGTTTGCTTGAGAATTCTGGAGGTTTGCAACCTGGATAATGGAGGTGATGTAAACGAGTTATGTAGCAATAGAAACTAATGGAACAAATGAGGATTTTAATTGTTACTGGGGAGGAAAGAATTTTTAAGATCAAAACAAAATGCCTTAGACACTTGGAATAGAATCTGGATGATGTTTAAATCTTATGTGGTAGGACCAGAGTCCTAGGAGGTATTCAGTAGCAGTAATACATTGATTTACATTTTCCTAAGATCCAGAAGATATTAGTTTCAAAAGACTTTGTGAACATCAATTAATTCTTAGCAAAGATAGCTTGGTAATGAATTTGTTCCCCTATTAATAATGGCAACCTTCCATGTGAATTAAACTTCCTCATATTGATGCAACTGTAGGGGGGCAAAATCTGCCTCTTCAAAATGTGTCTCTTGGGCGCCTGGGTGGCTCAGTCGGTTAAGCGTCCGACTCAGCTCAGGTCACGATCTCGCGGTCCGTGAGTTCGAGCCCCGCGTCGGGCTCTGGGCTGATGGCTCAGGGCCTGGAGCCTGTTTCAGATTCTGTGTCTCCCTCTCTCTCTGCCCCTCCCCCGTTCATGCTCTGTCTCTCTCTGTCTCAAAAATAAAAATAAAACGTTAAAAAAAAAAAGTGTCTCTTTGGCACGTGGGTTATTTTAGACTGTTTTCAAGAAACAGAAGGCTCAGAAAGAACCTTTGACCTTTCCCTTAACTGCCTGAAAGGACCTAGATAAACTTCACCAGGAAAGGAGCTACCACCATAGAAACTATAGTATAATATGAACTAGGTATGGTAGACAGAAGGAACCTATCAGTGCCTATTCAATCAAAGTTCTCTCTCTGTCCCATTGTTTTTGGATGGCCCAGCAAATGTTTGTTTACCAAACATTGACTCTTTACGTTATTCCTATGAATTGCCTGCCTTCTCTTTATAGCACCAGACCCAGAACCCCTCCTCCTTAGTCCAGAATGTCCTATAAATCTCCTCTTGCCTGACTGTCTTTGAAATCTCTCATGTTTACGTGGATTCCCTGTGTACACGTAATTAAATTTGAGTTTATCCTGTTAATCCATTTTATGTCAATTTAATTCATAGACCAGCCAGAAGAACATTGAAGGTAGAGGAAAAATTTTCCTCCCCAACACAAATTATCAGTGGTAAAAATATAATCTGAAGCAAAGGAAAAGTCACTCTCTCCCCTTCAAGGTCTTCTGACTTACTAAGAATTAAATTGACATGCGACAGATCAATAGAAGAAAAAGCCAACGTTTTATTACATGCTCACAGAAGACCAGTAATGAAACTGAGACCTAAAGAAATGACCAAGGCAGGCGGGCACTTTTTTACACTTCATTTATGTATTTGCTTGTTTCTTTATATTTATTTATTTATTTACTTATTTATTTATTTTTAAAGATAGACTTTTAAAAGTTTATTTATTTTGGGAGACAGAGAGAGCATACAGGGCAGAGAGAGAGGGAGAGAGAGAGAATCCCAAGCAAGCTCTGCACCATAAGCACAGAGCCTGATGCTGGGCTGGAACCCACAAACTGTGAGATCATGATCTGAGCCAACATCACAAGTTGGATGTTTAACTGACTGAGTCACCCAGGTTCCCCTTTATACTTTTTAGACAAAGAGACAATAAATCCCTGATGAACTGACAAGACAGAGAAATTCTAAATGGAATTTGGGCTATGGTTGTAAAGGCAGCAAAAAAACCCCAAAACCAAAACCAAAAACAAACAAGGGGTGGTTTAAACTGACTTCTTGGCTTTAAATTTCCCATCTCTGGTGAAAAGCATGTCTCTTCCTCCTGGTATAGGAAGGTACCTTTCACTTGGGAGATTTATTTCCTGCTTTCAGGGGGCAAAGGAGGTTCTGAGTGTCCTTCTTGTATAACTTGTATGTAAAATAGTCAATATGCCAAAGTAGCACCTTTTGGGGGCAGCCTGCCTTTGGCCCTTACAATCATGAATACAGGCCTTAAAATTGAACCTAAACTTCATACCTCCTTGAAGTCTTAGGATCATACTGCTAAATGGGTTTTGATAGGCAATTGAGCACAACATTCTGCTCTTAAGCAAAGGCAAATTGTCCCAAAAAGATCAAAATCAAATATTTATTAAAGTTTCTGGAGAAAGTTTGCATAACCTGAGGCAAAATGTAAATTCTTGGGCTTTTGTTATATTTCACAAAAAATGGAAACTGAGTTATTTTCAGAATGGTTGAATTTATCTTGTCCATATAATAGTTTGTGATGTGTTTGCTGGTTAATAACATGTGATATAACATGGAGTCTACAATAATGTTAATTTGGGGTATCTTTGGAATTAGTTTTTTTTTCCTACTAGTTATAAGGTTTTTCAAAGTATTATACTCTGGATTTAGGACAAGTTGATGAAGCACAGAGTATGGTATGAAGAGGCTAGCATTTTGAATTCATCACCTGGATTCAAGTGCTTTTCCCTGCCATTTAATCCCTTGGGCAAGTCCCTTAGCTTGGACTTCAGCTTTCTCATCTGTACGACGGTAATACTAATATGTGCCTTAATTTTTTTAACCAGTTGTGTGTGTGTGTGTGTGTGTGTGTGTGTGTGTGTGTGTGTGAGAGAGAGAGAGAGAGAGAGAGAGAGAGAGAGAGTAAGTGTGTGTGTGGCTTGAAGGCTTGAAGGTAGATTGTATAAAGAAGGGCTTTGTAACAAGTTCCTATTTCTATTGTATAAGGAAGTTCATATAATTTGTCTCATAGGAAGAAACTGCAGGTTTGTTGTTAATTTCATTCAATTATGAGGTGCTCGTCTCCAACACAAGTGATACTTAAACAAGTTTAAAAAAATAAAGGGAGAAGTATGTGCACAACATTCCTGGTAGGTGAGACTCAGGCTGTCTTCCTATCATGCCATCAACACAGCAGCCCTAAGCACTTGGTGACACTGTTAATGCATCACTGTGCTCATTATCTCAATGAATCCTCCCAATGAATCTGCAGAATTCTGAGTCATTATCCCCATTGCAAGTGATGTGACTGATGCTTCGAAAGATAGGGAACCTTGCCAAACCTCATTAGTAACCAAAAGAAAAATTTGAGTCAAGAGATTTGGGTTCTAGAATCCATGCTCTCAATAGTTGATAATTTTGCCTTTGAGCTCACAAGTCATTGGGTTTAGGAATGTTATCTTCATTGGTCTATCTCTTCTTCCAGAACTTCTGGGATTATCAAGAACATTGAGGTCCTTTGGTTGGGTCAGGTCTGATGTAAAAATGTTAAGATTCTGGAGCACCTAGGTGGCTCAGTTTGTTAAGCATCTGACTCTTGATTTCAGCTCAAGTCATGATCCCATGGTTGTGAGATTGAGCCCTGCATTGGGCTCCGGGCTAGGCGTGGAGCCTGCTTAGGATTCTTTCTCTCTCCCTTTCCCCCTCCCTGCTCACATGCATCTACTTTCTGTCTCCAAAAAATAAACAAACCAACAAACCAACCAACAAATAAATAAATAAAAATGGAAAATTCGTATTTTCATTCTTTGAATAGCACAATTTTTTTATGGACTTTACTTGATACTAAAAAAGAGGGACAATTTTTCCTCTACCCTTTCAGGTCCAGTTACTGTGGCATGTGAATTAGATTGACAAACAGCAGATTAACAGGAGAAAAGATACAGATTTTAACGATGTTAATAATTTTACATGTATGAGAGACTGCATAGAAAAGCAATGAAAACCCCAAAGAAGCAGTGAGACTGGAGTCTTATATACCTAACTTAGTAGGAAAAAAGGAGTGCGAGAAAGGACGTTTATGAGAAAACAAATGACTTTTTGGAAAGATAAAGGGGCCCTTAGGGAACTATATGGATATGTATGTGCTAGTCTTGTGACAGTGTCTTTTGGGGTATGATTAGAGTTCTCAGGGAGGGTATTTATGACAACAGTTCTTCTGGGAGGCCCTGCCTTTAGGAAGATAAGGGGTTGCAGGGACCCACATGCCTGCAGCCCACAATGATTCTTTTGTGCAAATGACGTGTTTGGAGATGGCATATTGTGATCTCTTTTAGTATGTTTGCGAAATGAGTTCTCAAGTTATCAAATAAATGTGATATTTAGAGTTACTATCACTTGGTCCAATCTTTGAAGACAGTCTTACTCCCTTTGCTGCTGGGAAGCAAATCCTTTGTAGGGAGGGCTTCATCTTTGTCCCTTGGGGACAGACGGGAAGCCTTCGGGTTGGGGAGGCTGTTTGGAGCATGCCTGTGGTGCACGCTGAGGGAAGTCACCTGGTGTGAGCAAGGACCTTGGCAACAGGCAGACTCTGAGACACTTGAGGGGGACAGGAGCGAGGGCATGATGATAGCACAGGCCGGATAGTACATGATAAATGCTCTCCCCTGGACCTCTCACATCACTGGCAAGTCTATACGTTTAGGAACTCGTACTGGAAAATGATGAAGGAAACTGATGAAGACAGTGGTGGTCACCAGCACCTGCAGACACAGAATAGGCAACACAAGTACCACAAAGAAGTGAAAAATGGAGACATAAACGTATGAAACCAAAAAGTACATTCTTTTAGGAAAAATAAAACTAATACTAAATAAAAATACAACAAACTACACATATAATGGTTACTTTTATCTGTCAATTTGAACGGGCTAAGAGCTGCCCAGACACCTGGGTGTGTCTGTGCCGGTGTCTTGGGACAAGGTCAGCATTTGAATTAGTGGATTTAAATAAAAATCACCCTCATCAGTGTGGGTGGACATCCAGCCCTGTGGGTGCAAATAGAACAAAAAGGTAGAGAAGGGGCAATTTGTTATCTCTTTCTGAGCTGTAACAGTTATCTTCTGCCCATGAATATCAGAGCTCCATGTTCCCGGGCCTTTGAACTCAGACTGAAGGATATCATGGGCTTTTCTGGTTTTGCTGCTTGCAGATGGCATATTATGAGACTTCACAACCTCCATAATTGCATGAGCCAATTCCCATTATAAATCTGCACTTATATATCTCTACATATCCTATTGGTTCTGCTTCTCTGGAAAATTCTGACTAGTATAATGCACTATGCCATATAGGATGCCTTAAGAAATTCCAAAAGGAATAATATCATCCAGACTGTTACCTGACCTTACTTGTCAATAATATTAGAAATCAGTAACAGAAGAATAGCTTAAACATCTCGTGTTGGAAACCAAATAACATCACTAAATAAATCTTAGACTTAAAAAGAACTCAAATTTTAAAAAAATCAGAATTAAGAAATATTTGGAACCAAGTGACATGAGAGCTGAGATAGCTAAGGATAATGGATCCTCATGGACTGAAGTTAGGTTGACGGATCTCTGAGGCACAAGAAGGCCAAAACTCTCATGAGTGTTTAGGCACTGAAATCCGCCTATTGCAAGAGATTCCGAAGCCCTGCTTTCCGCATTTTACCACCAATAATGTTGCAAAGTTTACAAAGTTTTTACACACCTAGATACTTTGAATTCCCACGTTTTTCTTGAAGGGTATGTTTTTTGGCATATTATCACTTGGGTGACTCTAAGTCCTGGATCTCCTGGGACACTTCCCATTTACAGCTGCTGTCCTGGTGAAACCCTTCTCAGAAGTGGTACAGTGGGTACCTGGGTGGCTCAGTTTACATCAGTGGAAATTTGTGGTTTGAAATGTCCTCTGGCATCCCTCAGTGAACATTTTTATTCATGTTCTGTACTGATGGTGGTTTAGATCTCTGGCATTAAGAAATCCAGAATAGGCATAACCATGTATCGTGTAACCATGAAGGCAAGCCCTAGGTCACATCCTCAGTGCTAAAAAGAAATGCGGGATGGCCTAAAGGAATTCAGGGCCTAACCTGAGCTGTGTGCAATGTTGGCTGCTTCTTACTCCTTCTTTGAGCACTTGGACTTGGATTTTGCTTGCAGTGAATTCTCCTTTATTTCTGAAAGGACTTCATGGTGTACAACCAAGGTCAATTTGGATTTAACATATCACTCTGGAGTAAGCGAGTGGGACTAGGTTCCCGCACCCACCACCAGAGATATTATTTCAGGAGATTTGATAAACATCTCGGGATCAGTTTTAACTAACATCTACTTCCTCAAGGTTCTGCAGTAGGCATTCCTTGGACAGTGTTTTGGGGGAGGGCCAATGTCTTTGATCTCACTATGAGTTAATCCCTGGGGACGTGTGTGGTTGCTGAATGGAACTGCTGAATCAAGGACTTCCTCCTTAGAGTGGGTCCCTGGTCTAGGAGTCATTGAATTGAGAAAGATGTGTCGAGGCAGGCCTGTGTTTTCTCCAGGACCAGAGCAAGTTAGAAGAGCAGGGTGCCTGTGACAGCTCGAAAGGTAGCGAAACTTAATACGTAGGAAAATGAACAGCTAAAGCTTCAAATGTTTCAACTTTGGGCAGTGTTTGTGTCCTAACTGATTAAATGAGGGTCTCATCAGGAATTTCAGTGTCTCGTTATACTGTTTGGGGTGTGTTCATTATTAGTGTCAAATACCAAAAACGAATAATGAATAATATCAAACATGAAATAAGAAAGTGTTTCTGGGATCCTTCTACTTCCTATAAACGAAATTCATGGGAGGAGGAACTCAGTTCCATGCTCATTCATTTCCTCAGATCAGTACAGGTTTATATGGATAAAAATATCTACATGATGAGCTCCCAGATTTGAAAGGAAGTGGAACCACCTACAGGAAGCCCCCCTTTAGTTGGTTCTGGCTTCTTGGCCTCCTGAAAATTATTTAACCTTGCTGTCTCAGGTACTGTTTGCAAAGCTGAGGATGGGAGTGATACGTTTTGTCCTCTGTAAACATCATGGGTTGATTTATTAATATTTACCCACATGTCAGGAAGCCTTTCACAGAAGCCTGATGGTACCCAAATAAAAGACTGTAAAAATATTGATTTAGATATAGATACACCTCCTATTTTTCCAGGAAGACCATGTTCCTGGTTCTATGCATTCACCTCAGTAGCAGGTGTGGTAACATGGGAATAGATAACTGGCAACCTTTAACACAAATCTATTCAAGCCATATGGTTACTCATCACCGAGCTAATGCAGGTCTCTTAACATCTTCATCATACTGTGGTTATATGTCATTCTATAGCTTCAAGGGCTTTATAGGTGTCCATATTTCCTGTTTATCACCCCTTCCGTAGATGATATTTAGCAAACTTTTTCTTTTAATGGTTATCTGTTTATTTTGACAGCAGGTAGGGGCAGAGAGAGAGAGAGAGAGAGAGAGAGAGAGAGAGAATCCCAAGCAGGTTCTGTGCTGTCAGGGCAGAGCCCAACATAGGGTTTGATCTCACAAATTGAGATCATGATTTGACTGAAATCCAGAGTCACATGGTTAACCAACTGAGCCACCCAGGTGCTTCATTATTTAGCAAACTTTTAGCCTTCCCTTAGGCTTCACTATGTAAAAATGGGAGACTCTAGGGGCACCTGGGTGGCTAGGTCAGTTAAATGGCTGACTTCGGCCCTGGTGATGAACTCACGGTCTGTGAGTTCGAGCCCCACATTGAGCTCTTTGCTGACAGCTCAGAGCCTAGAGCCTGCTTCGGAGTCTGTGTTTCCCTCTCTCTCTGCCCCTCCTCTGCTCACGCTCTCTCTGTCTCTCAAAAATGAATAAACGTTAAAAAAAATTAAAAATAAAATGGGAGACTCTAGTTCTGATTGGACCCAGTCATGTTCTTTCCTTCCCCAGCTAAGTCAGTAGAGGGTGTATTTCGAAGAATCATCTTCTGGAAGTGACAACTTGACATAACATTTGGATTCCCACCTAATTTAATACTGTGGCCCTCAAAAGGAGAAATGACTGAATTGCTTGGGAAGGTTTACAGTTGTTCCAAATGACCACCAAACTCATCTCACTTTTGGAGACCCGTTTTCATGATCACTTATTCTTTGAAATTAATGATTATTCCTGACAGTGAAAGTACGAGGAAAAAAATCAGGAGACTTGAGGGGTCTCAAGCCCCTTAGAAAGTCCATACATTGGGGCGCCTGGGTGGCTCAGTCGGTTGGGCGTCCGACTTCAGCTCAGGTCACGATCTCATAGTCCGTGAGTTCGAGCCCCACGTTGGGCTCTGGGCTGATGGCTCAGGGCCTGGAGCCTGCTTCCGATTCTGTGTCTCCCTCTCTCTCTGCCCCTCCCCCGTTCATGCTCTGTCTCTCTCTGTCTCAAAAATAAATAAAACGTTAAAAAAAAATTAAAAATAAAAAAGTCCATACATGATGTTATTTTCTTACAAAACTTCGTTCACAAGTCCATTTGTGCAGTGGGGTCAATCCAGTCGCCAAGCCTGCAAGACAGACCGGTCCCAAGCTAAATTTTGTGTTGTAGCATCACAGAAAATAGTGTTAGAGGAAAGCACGAAAATTATACACTCCTCGCGGATCATGCGAAAGGACGTAAAATACAACTGGAAATCTCCCTTACGGTTTTTCAAGAGTTAAAAAACAATGACAGCACAAGGATGTGTTGAGCTTATTCACTTCTTCTACCAAGATTACCAGTAGGTTTCTGCTCATAGGGAGGAATCCGAACGCTTGGATGGAGACAACTTGACTGAGTTTAGCCACTAGATCAGTGTTGGACAGGAAGATGCAGGTAGGAATCACCTAGTGTTTCACTGTGAGTTAATCCGTCTTCCCCCTTGTTATTTAATTTCCTTTACTCCAGGGTGACTTCTGGATTTATACAGCATTTCGTTCAGTTCAGCAGCCACTCGGCTTTGATTGTACAATCAGTACTCTGCCTTCAATTTTCTTCTGTCAGTAAACTACCTCCGTGGAACAACTGCCTGGCAAACAAATTGGGTCACAGTCTGCTTGTCTGTAAGGCCGACAGCACATCACATCCTCCACACCGCGTTACACAGATCAACCGTGTCAGAGCCCCAGCGTTGTCACGTGACTGTTGTTCTTATTTCTTAGTTTAGCAAGAAATGGCTTAATTTCCCGGGGGCGAGTTTAACCCTTGAACGGAAATTGGCCACAGCCTGTGGAAGAAAAGCAATTGCTCATTCACTGCTGTTTCCTCCTGAAGGAGTCAGCAGAACCATTTAATTGCATGCAATCTAGAAATTTCTTCACCCCCCCCCCCAACCCCGACAGCTGACTGGCTCTGACTGAATTCCTAACCGAGCATTCACTTAATAAATAGCATTTTAACAAGGTCTGCGCTGATGGGGAGGCCGACTGGAACCTGTAAATATCTCACTTTTTCTTTTTTTTGGAAGTATGGCTCTAAGGGCTAGAATCCTTGGCCTGGGTTCAATCTAAAATAACCCATCCAAATTTTAATCTTAAAAAAATAGAGAATAGGGGCATCTAGGTGGCTCAGTTGGTTGAGCATCTGACTCTTGATCTTGGCTTAGGTCATGATCTCACACTTCATGGGATGGGAGCCCCCTCATGGAGCTCTGTGCTGACAGCTGGGAGCCTGCTTGAGGTTCTCTCTCCCCTCTCTCTCTCTTGCCCCCCCCCACTTACGTGTGTGCTCTCTCTCTCTCTCTCTCTCAAAATAAATAAACATTTAAAAATAAATAAAAATTTAAAAGTCCTCAACATTAAAAAAAATTAGAGAATAAAGATTGATTATCATTAAGTTTTGTTGTGGGTTCAACCACACAAACTTCCCTTCACCAGGGTGGACACAGCTGAGTGCCTGACCTAAGTGCCTAACCTTGGGTATAGCCTCACTCCTCTGCAGACCAGCCAGCCACTGGGTGGCAAGCCTATTCGTTTGGATCTCTCTTCCAGCACAGAGGGGAAAGAGATTTGTCTTCCTTGGAATAGATAGGTGTTCTCAATATTGGCCTGGCTTCCTTGCCCATCACGTTTCTGACTTACTCACCGTCGTGGTGACTGCACACCGTATTGCTTCTGATCGAGAAGCCCATTCCACAGCAAAAGACTTTCAGCAGAGGGCTAGTGTTCATTGGATCCACTGGTTTTTGTCTCCTACTCTGTCAGCAGCTGCTGGCTTAAGAAGACTATGGCATGGCCTACTGAAGACCCTGTTAAGCTCCCAGTGGGGACAGATACCCAGAAAGCATGTTTTTTGTTTGTTTGTTTGTTTTGCTTTATTCTAACAGGATGCAGCAGGTGCTGCGGAGCAGAAGTCAAGATGTGTGCATCTCTCCTATAGTCTCCCAACCAACATTGGAGGCAGGAGTGGCTGCTTTCACTACGACAATGAACAACCCACTTGCTTTTTTGCCCTGCAATTTTGAGCCTGCCAGTCTGGGGACTGTAGTTCCCAGTGGACAAGTGTTTCCATCGAGCTGGAAGAGAACACTGCCGAAGATCCATTTTCGTCTCCTAATGCCATGGAGTCAGCAGGCAACCAACACAGCAGCAACAACAAACCACAAAAAAAAAAAAAAAAAAAAAAAAAAAAAAAGCTCAGAACTCAAAGCCTTCAGGAGGATAAAGATTTGGATCACCTGAGCACCTAAAGAAGCGTGAACAGCTGTGGTTCTGAGTGTGAGGATGAAATGGGTAGTGAAAGAAGGTTATAAAAATATCTTTGTGATTACTTGCAGAAATGAAGACTAGCCACTATGCGTATGTCCTTCTTTGCTTTGTGTGTGTACGCGTGTGCAAGTGAATTTGTAGGGCATATTATCATAATAAATGTGTGTAGAGTAACAGTTGTCTCCTTTTGTCCCTCCCGTTAGTACTTTATACAAGTTTCGTTGGAGGCTGACTTTACAACTTAGTCATTAGGGAAGAGACCATTCTGGTGGGGAGGAAGAGTTAATAACGACACTTGTTAAATATGAAAAATTCATTATGTAAAGGGAGCTTTCAATTCCTTGTTTTTTTTTTCCCCCAGTCTTGGTCCAGTTAGTACAGAAATGGCCCCTGGAGTTCTAGGACCAGGAGCTAGGGCCAAGCACCAGGGAGAGAGAGGAGAAGGGGGGGCAGACAGTGCTGGAGCTGGAGTCCTGGGGAAGGGTGCAGTCCCTCTCAAGGGGAGGCGCACGTGTGGGATTTCCTCTGCCCGCTTCAGGCACAGGGCTTCTGTTTTCCCATCCTCCTGGCAGGCAGAGGCTGTGTCACTGGGAATTCGCTGAACCAGGATGCAAGCGCCACCTGTCCCGGTGTGCCTTCTGGTCCTGGAGGGCCTGCGTGATGAGGCTCTGAGGCTTGGCACGGATACCCAAGAGGGGGCCCTGTTTCCTCTTTCTCCTCCTGCCTTCCTGGCTCCTGAGGTGCCTGCTCCAGCTTGTCGGGCTCCGCCGGCTGCTGCCAGCTCACCTGTATGGGCTACGACTGGAGCCTGCACCACCTTTCTTGGAGAAGGGGTCAAAGGGCAAACTCGGCCTCGGCGCAGGGGGCGTCGGGCAGGGGAATCGGGTGTCTCTCTGCTCCCACAAAGAAGAGATCCAGGCCCCCCCTTTCTGCTCCTTCATCACTGATGCTTGGAACCGCCAATACCAGGGCACCGGGAAGCAGGAGGCTCGGGCGGCGGTGGTGGCAGAGGCAGGAGAGGTGGAGGTGGCGGGAGGCCCGGTCCGCACGCAGCACCCGGAAGTCTCAGAACCACAGACGCTGACCCGCACAGGCTGGGACTTCGCAGCTCATCATTTTCAGGTAAGTGCAAGGACATCTTCCTGTACGTGAGGTACAGTTGCGTCTTGTTGGCCAGAAACCTGGAGTTGAGTTTCTTGTGTGAGAGCTCCCAAATGCCTAGACGAGCGTGCACGGCTCGGCCAGAGGGGTGGACGTCAGCCTGTTACTAAGCTCAGCTCGAAGGCCTCCCTTCTAGATTCAGCTTTGTGATGCCGGTGTTGAAACTCTTCCAACCGCGTTTCTGTTGCGCCCGCCGCTGCGCGTTAGACTCTGCTAGGGGGCGCCAGCGAGAGCCCGTGAGGCTGGGACCGAAAGCGGGACTGCGCCTTCCTGTTTGCTCCCGAGAGCTTCCCGACATCTTTCTGTGCCAGTGAGTGTTGTCCCCTTACTCTCGCTTCTTCACCCTGACTGTGGCGGTTTATTTCTGCTGCAGCCGCAGAATCCAGGTTGCAGGTCTCACCGCATTTGCAGACCAGCTTCCCTGAGACATGAGCGCCCCCTGGGCGCCCCTGGCGCAGATCGCTGGGCTTCCGCTGCCTGGAGCCCCTCAGGGGGCGACCAAGCTTTATAATAGTGTCAGCCACCTCTCTCTTGTTCCCCCCAACCTAGGTTTGCTACCTGTGTGCTGTGTTAGTGTTCTGTTTCCCTTTTCTGTCACCAAGTTGACAATTCTTTCTACCTGCTTGGTAGTCCTTGGGATAAGACGTTCTCTGGTGTGGGGATTCCATGTCTTTCCAGGATGGAGTTACCAGGGACTAGATTTGACCTCTCGTCCCTATGAAAAGTTTAGCAATAGTTGAAGTACTCCCAGGGTATCACTAAAGTAGTAATAAGTATAAGTTTATTGTGCACACACCAGAAGGACAGTTTGCTTACCTGGTTGCCAAATAGTGAAGGAGGCTCAGAGGTATATTGTTAGAAAGCATATGAAGTTATATAGTGAGAAGGCAGTGACTGTTTATTCTTGACAGCGACTGGTTATAATTTTAGACTTGCCTTAAGCGATAGGGAATTGGTCAGTGGTTACCTCTTACTCAACGTGGGGCAACAGTTCAGGTTTTGCTTATGAATTCCAGAGGCCTAAACAAGAAAGGACCCAGGTGAGGTCAGTCCTGCAAAATAAGCTCAGCAAAGCTGTGCTCGTAGGGCTACATTGGTTTTGTTGACTCAGGGAATTTTCAAGGCTGGTCTCCATTTGTGTTTGGTTTGAACACCTGCAACACCCAAATGCCGCTGACAAATTATATGAGCAATGATTTCGGGACTCTGGAAATCAGGTAAGGAAGGGCATTCATGCCTGAGAGAAGGGAAACAATGGAAGTGAGCCCTGCTATTGTCCCAGCTGACTGCCTGGAGGGACTTTTCAGGCTGTGGTGGAGGGAAGGGAACCTGGGCGGAGCCGCTGTAGGAATGGGTCTAGGATTAAGCCCAGGCAGCTTGAGTTTGCAGAGCAGAGTCCTGGAGGGGAGAGAACCTCTCTTTGAAAGGCATTAAGAGGGGCACCTGGGCGGTCAGAGGGTTGCATGTCAGGCTTCGGCCCAGGTCATGATCTCACGGTTGGTGAGTTGGAGCCCCACATTGGGCTCACTGCCGTCATCCTGTCGGCTCAGAGCCTGCTTCAGATCCTCTGTCCCCCTCTCTCTGCCCCTCCCCTGCTTGTGCTCTCTCAAAAGTAAATAAAACATTAAAAAAAAAAAAAAAAGACCTAAGAGAATGGAAAGGCAAGCCACCATCTGGAAGAAAATATTTGCAAATCTCATATCTCATAAAGGACTTTTATCCAAAATATATAATGAACCCTCACAGCTCAAGAGTAAGAAAACAGTCCTATAAAAATGGACAAAAGGTGTGAACGGACTCTTCACCAAGGAAGATACACAGGTGATGTCGGATAACACATGAAAAGATGGACCACATCTGTAGTCCTTAGGGAAATGCAAATTTGAACTGCAACGAGATGCCACAATACGCCGATACTAGAAAGTCTACAGTTTTGAAGACAGATCATATCAAGTGTCAGGTGTTGGTGAGGATGCCAGAGAAACTGCCAGTTTCATGTACTGGTGGGTGTGTTCACTAATACCCTTGGGGAAGAGTCTGGCAGTTTCTTAACAAGTTAAGGATATACTTTCTATATGAACCAGCCATTCCACTGCTAGGTCCTTAGCCAAGACAAATAAAGTGTATGTCCATACAGAGACTTCTACAGGAATACTCATAGCAGCTTTGTCTGTGATAATCGAAAACCAGAAACAACTAAAATAGCCACCCACAGGCTGATAAATAAATAATATGTGGTGCATACATACATACGTATTATTCAGCAAAGAAGGGAATGAATTCTTGAAACATGCAGAAAGTTGATAAATGTTAAAATCTTCAATGGAAGATTACAGACAAACAGTATGGACTGTATGGTTTTAATATAAAATTCTAGAAAACACAAACTAATACATAGAGACAGAAAACAGATCTGTGGTTGCTTGGGGATGGACCTTGTAAGGAGGGGCGCAACAGAGGGATTGCAGACGAATTACTTTTGGGCGTGTTGCATGTGTTTATTGTCCCGATCGTGGTGATGGTTTTTCGTGTATATACTTAGGTCACAACTTAAATTCTACAGTTTAAACAGGCATGGTTTACTGTATATAAATTCTACCTCAATAGAAGTATTAAAAGTCAGAAATAAAACAAATTAGAAAGCTTTGGTGGTGATTCTGGTTAGATAAAAGTGCACACACATTCCTTTCGGCAGCTAACAAACCTATTTCTCTCCTACTTCTGCTGCCTTAGGCTCCGCACTCCCTGGGGTAGCTCACCCTGGGGCAAACAGCCCCCAGCTCTAGGTCCTGGGGAAGATTTTTGTTGTTTGCGTCTGTGGCCCATGTATGTGCAGACAACAAGGAATAGAGTTCACAGTCATAATCTTTAAATGGAAAAATAGCAAAGCGGTCATGGGATCACTGCCTGGCCAGGGCACAAGAATGGGGAAAAGCCAGAGCCTACACTGTTGAGGTCGAGAGATTACTGGCTGTTCTGTCCTCCCATTATCATCTGGGGAGGGAAAGTGAAAAAAAATGTGTGACTGAATTTATTTATTCACATGTAGCTTAGGGACCATTAGAAACAGAATAAGGATCATTCTGAAAATGCCTAACTGTAGCTTTCTAGAGACAGGAGGAGGCAAGCTAACGTGTCCCCAAATCATGACAGTGGTAGCAGGACACACGGTTAGGCATGATTCCCTGTATGACGTCCTCTTCACTTTTGTGTATCAGCAGGCTTTTTATAGTCAAGGTCATTTCAGAGCAGTCACAGTGAGACTTTCTAGAGGAATTTTTAAAAATTTTTTTTAATGTTTATTTATTTTTGACAGAGACAGAGCATGAGCGGGGGAGGGGTAGAGAGAGAGGGAGACACAGAATCCAAAGCAGGCTCCAGGCTCTGGGCTGTCAGCACAGAGCCCTACGCGGGGCTTGAACTCACAGACCGCGAGATCGTGACCCGAGCTAAAGTCAGACGCTCAACTGACTGATCCATCCAGGCGCCCCTCTAGAGGAATTTTTAAGACAAAAGACGAATGGGCTGCATGGTTCCCCAAGACCCCCTGAGGTAGTTTTAACTATGGGAAGCAGGGCTATCTTCCCTTCCCACTTTTCATACCACATACTTGGATTATTGTTACACTGGACAGTGTGTGTGTGTGTGTGTGTGTGTGTGTGTGTGTGTGTGAAGACAGACTATATAAAGTGGTTAGAAACATAAATAGGAAACTACAAGAATTAGAACAGTCAGGTCTCTTTTTTTTTTTCAAGTTAGGAAGTCTTAGCATTTAAAAAATTATCTTTGTTTTAAAATTTTTCTTTTGAGGGGCACCTGGGTGGCTTCGTCGGCTGAGCGTCCGGCTTCAGCTCAGGTCATAATTTCAGTTTGTGGGTTCAGGCCCAGCGTCAGGCTCTGTGCCGACAGCTCAGAGCCTGGAGCCTGCTTCCGATTCTTTGTCTCCCTCTCTGCCCTTCCTCTGCTTGTGGCTTGTGCTCTCTCTCTCTCTCTCTCTCTCAAAAATGAATACACATTGAAAAAATTTTTAAAAAATTTTATTTTGAGAGAGAGGCTGCTTCAGATCCTCTATTCCCCTTTATCACTGGCCCTCCCCTGCTCACACTCTCTCTCAAAAAGAAACATTAAAAAAATTTTTTTTAATGTTCTTTGATGAGGGGAGCCTGGCTGGCTCAGTCCGTTGAGTGTCCAACTCTTGATTTCAGCTTGTGTCATGATCCCAGGGTCATGGCATTGAGCCCTGTGTTGGTCTCTGTGCTAGGCATGGAACCTGCTTAAGATCCTCTCTCTCTCTCTCTCTCCCCTTCTCCCCTGCTTGTGAGCTTTCTCTGACATAAAAAAAATAAAATGTTTGAGAAAATCCACTTCCCTAGAAGTACAATTTCCCTAAGGAAATACAATTCCCTAGAATTAGACATATAATAGCTCTTTAAGAGATTAAAAGCAGACACTGAAAAGAATTTTGCATTAATAAGAGTAGCTAAAAACAGAAATTATTTTTTTTTAATTTTTTTTCCTAATGTTTACCTATTTTTGACACACAGAGAGACAGAGCATGAACGGGGGAGGGGCAGAGAGAGAGGGAGACACAGAACTGGAAGCAGGCTCCAGGCTCTGAGCCATCAGCCCAGAGCCTGACGTGGGGCTCGAACTCACAGACCGCGAGATGGTGACCTGAGTCGAAGTCGGACGCTTAACCGACTGAGCCACCCAGGCGCCCCTATTTTTTCTTAAATTGAGGTATTATTGACATGTAACGTATTCATTCAAGTGTACAACGTAATGATTTAAAAAAAAATTTTTAATGTTTATTCATTTTTGAGAGACAGAGAAAGACAGAGTGTGAGTAGTGGAGGGACAGAGAGAGAGGGAGACACAGAATCCGAAGCAGGCTCCAGGCTCTGAGCTGTTAGCACAGAGCCTGACTCAGGCTCGAACCCACACAACGTGAGATCATGACGTGAGCCAAAGTCGGGTGCCCAACTGACTGAGCCACCCAGGTGCCCATACAATGTAATGATTTGATATTTGTATATATTGTGAAATGATCACAATACATCTAGTTAACATTGGTCACCTTACATAGTTAAAAAATTTTGTTTCTTGTTGATCAGAACTTTTAAGATTTTTTCTCTTAGCAACTTTCAAACATGCGATATGCTATTATTTAGCCACCATGCTGTACATTATATTCTGATGACGTATTTTATTTATTTAAATTTTAAGTTTTAAATTTTTATTATTTATTTGTTTATTTTTTAATTGTTTTTTAAAAATTTACATCCAAATTAGTTAGCATATAGTGCAACAGTGATTTCAGGAGTAGATTCCTTAATGCCCCTTACCCATTTAGCCCACCCCCCTCCTACAACCCCTCCAGTAACCCTCTGTTCTCCATATTTAAGAGTCTCTTCTGTTTTGTCCCCCTCCGTTTTTATATTATTTTTGCTTCTCTTCCCTTATGTTCACTTGTTCTGTGTCTTAAAGCCCTCATATGAGTGAAGTCATATGATATTTGTCTTTCTCTGACTAATTTCGCTTTGCATAATACCGTCTAGTTCCATCTACATAGTTGAAAATGGCAAGATTTCATTCTTTTTGATTGCCGAGTAATACTCCATTGTATATATATATACCACATGTTTATCCATTCATCCATTGATGGACATTTGGGCTCTTTCCATACTTTGGCTATTGTTGATAGTGCTGCTATAAATATTGGGGTGCATGTGTCCCTTCAAAACAGCATCCCTGTATCCCTTGGATAAATACCTAGTAGTGCAATTGCTGGGTCGCAGGGTAGTTCTATTTTTAATTTTTTGAGGACCCTCCATCCTGTTTTCCAGAGTGGCTGCACCAGTTTGCATTCCCCCCAGCAGTGCAAAAGAGATCCTTTTTCTCTGCATCCTCGCCAACATCTGTTGTTGCCTGAGTTGTTAATGTGAGCCATTCTGACAGGTGTAAAGTGGTATCTCATTGTGGTTTTGATTTGTATTTCCCTGATGATGAGTGATGTTGAGCATTTTTTCATGTGTCAGTTGGCCATCTGGATGTCTTTAGAGAAGTGTCTATTCATGTCTTTTGCCCATTTCTTCTCTGGATTATTTGTTTTTTGGGTGTTGAGTTTGATAAGTTCTTTATAGATTTTGGATACCAACCCTTTATCTGATATGTCATTTGCAAATATCTTCTCCTATTCCGTCAGTTTCCTTTGAGTTTTGCTGATTTGTTTCCTTCACTGTGCAGAAGCTTTTTATTTTGATGAGGTCCCAATAGTTCATGTTTGCTTTTGTTTCCCTAGCCTCTGGAGACGTATTGAGTAACAAGTTGCTGCCACCGAGGTCAAAGAGGTTTTTCGCCTGCTTTCTCCTCGAGGATTTTGATGGCTTCCTGTCTTACATTGAGGTCTTTCATCCATTTTGAGTTTATTTTTATGTATGGTGTAAGAAAGTGGTCCAGGTTCATTTTTCTGCGTGTCACTGTCCAGTTTTCCCAGCACCACTTGCTGAAGAGACTGTCTTTATTCCATTGGATATTCTTTCCTGCTTTGTCAAAGATTAGTTGGCCATACGTTTGTGGGTCCATTTCTGGGTTCTCTGTTCTCTTCCATTGATCTGAGTGTCTGTTTTTGTGCCTTGATGACTTATTTATTTTATAATTGAAAGTTTGTACCTTTTGACCCTCTTCACCCATTTTTTCCCCACTCCTCCACCCTCTGCCTCTGAAAACCACCAATCTATTGTCTATGTAAAACTTCCCCGCCTCCGCCACATAACTCAGATTATAAAGTATTTGTCATTCTGTGACCTTTGTCACTTGGTGTAATAATTTCAAGTTTCACCTATATTGTTGTAAATGGTAGGGTTTTTTTTTGTTGAAGTATGGTTGACACACAGTGTTACATTAGTTTCAAGAATACACCATAGTGATTTGACAACTCTGTAAATTATGCATTGCTCACCACAAATGTAGCTACCATCTGTTACCATGAAATGCTATCGCAATATCAGCGACTATATTCCCTGTGATGTACCTTTCAGCCCTGTGATTTACTCATTCCGTAACTGGAGGTCTGTACCTCCCACTTCCCTTCACCCCTTTTTGCTCATCTACCCACACTCCTCCCCTTTGGCAACCACCAGTTTGTCATCTAAATCTCTTTCTCCTTTTTTTTTTTTTTGTTTACTTTTTTTTTAGTTTCCACATGTGAGTAAAATCATGGTGTTTGTGTCTCTCTGACTTACTTCATTTAGCATAATCCCATCTAGGTCCATCCATGTTGAGGTAAATGGCAATATCTCATTCTTTTTTTGTGGCTGCTTAATATTCCATTGTGTATATAACCACTTCTTTTTTATCCATTCGTCTATTGACCATCACTTGGATTGTTTCCATAGCTTGGCTATTGTAAATAATGCTGCAATAAACATAGAGGTGCATGTAGCTTTTCAAATTAGTGTTTTAATTTTCCTTGGGTAAATAGTAGTGGAATTACTGTATCATATGGTCTTTCTATTTTTAATTTGTGAGGGAGCTTCCATACTATTCCACAGTGGCTATACCAGTTTATGATCCCACCAACAGTGCATAAGAGGGTTCCCTTTTCTCCATATCCTCACCAACACTTGTTATTTCTTGTGATTTTGATAATAGCCATTTTCACAGGTGACAAGTGATACCTTATTGTGGTTTTGATTTGTAATTCCTTGATGATTAATTATGATCAGACACATTTTTTCATGTTTCTGTTTGTTGTGTGTGTTCTTTAGAAAAACGTCTTTTCAGGTCCTCTGCTCATTTTTAATTGGGTTATTTGAGGGTTTTTGGTGTTAAGTTCTTTATATAGTTTGGATTTCGATTCTTTATTAAATATTCATTTGCAAATAACTTCTCCCATTCAGTAGGTTGTTTTTTTTTTCTTGTTTTGTTGATGGTTTCCTTCACTGTGCAAATGCTTTTTATTTTGCTGTAGTCACAGTCGTTTGTTTTGCTTTTGTTTCCCTTGCCTGGTGAGGCATATCTAAAAAATGTTGCTAAGATCAATGTCAAAAAGATTATTATGTTTTCCTCTAGGAGTTTTATCATTTCAGATATCACATTTATTTCTCTAGTCCATTTTGAGTTTATTTTTGCATATGGTATTAGAAAGTGGTCCAGTTTCTTTCTTTTGCATGCAGCTAATTTTCCCAACACCATTTGTTGAAGAGACTGTCTTTTTCCCATTGTACGTTCTTGACTCCTTTGTCGTAGATGAAGTAACCATGTAAGTGTGGGTTTATTTCTAGGTTCTCTATTCTGTTCCATTGACCTGTGTGTCTGTTTTTTGTGCCAGTGCCATACTGTTTTGATTTTTAGAGTATTGTAACAATCTTGAAATTTGGGACTGTGATACCACCAGCTTTGTTGTTTCTCAAGATTGCTTTGGCTCTTTAGGTTCTTTTGTGGTTCCATACAAATTTTGGGTTTGTTGTAGTTCTGTGAAAAATGCTGTTAGTATTTTGATAGGTATTGCATTGAATCTGTACATTGCTTTAGGTACTACTGACTTTTTAACAGTAGTAAATCTTCCAATCCATGAGCATGGATTGACTTTCCATTAGTTTGTGTTATCTTTCATTTCTCTCATTCATGTTTTATAATTTTCACTGTACAAGTCTTTGAACTGCTTGGTTAAGCTTATTCCTAGGTATTATATTCTTGTTGGTGCAATTGTAAATGTAATTATTTTCTTAATTTCTCTTTCTGCTGCATCACTTTGAGTGTACACTCAACAGATTTCTGTCTATTGATTTTCTATTCTGCAACTTTACTGAATTCATTTATTGTCCCTGATAGTTTTTTGGTGGAGTTTTTAGGGTTTTCTATGTATAGTATCAGGTCATCGACAGTAGTGACTATTTTACTTCTTCCTTATCAGTTTAGATGCCTTTTGTTTCTTTATCATGTCTGGTTACTGTGGCTAGGACTTCCAATACTATGTTGAATGAAAGTGGTGACAGTGAACATCCTTGTCTTGTTACTGACTGTAAGGGGAAAAGTTCCCAGTTTTTCACCATTAAGTATGTTAGCTGTGGGTTTTCCATATATGGCTTTTATTATGTTGTGATGTATTTCCTCAAAACCCACTTCGTTGAGAGTTTTTTATCGTGAATGATGTCAGATTCGTCTTGACATTCTTGAGAGAGGAAGAGACAGAGAGAGAGAGAGACTGACAAAGAATCTGAAGCAGGTTCCAGGATTTGAGCTGTCTGCACAGAGCCTGACATGGGGTTCGAACCCATGAACAGTGAGATCATGACCTGAGGTGAAGTCACACGCTCAACCGACTGAGCCACCCAGGCACCCCTGATGTCAGATATTTTTAAAGTTTATTTATTTTGAGAGATAGAGCATGAGCATGGGAGGGGCAGAGAGGGAGGGAGAGAGAGAGAATCACAAGAAGGTTCTGTGCGGACAGCGTGGAGCCTGACGCAGGGCTCAGTCTCATAAACCATGAGATCATGACCTGAGCTGAAATCAATGAATACGCCCCATGAATGATGTCAGATTTCGTCAAATGCTTTTTCTGCATCTATTGAGATGACCATGTGATTTCTATCCATTTTGTTAATGTGGCATGTTGTATTGATTGATTTGTTGAATTGAACTGTCCTTGCATCTCCAGAATAAATCCCATTTGATTGTGGTAAATGATACTTTTAATGTATTGTTTTCTGTAGTTTGCTAATATTTTGTTAGCAATTTTTACATCCATGTAGCAATTTTTACATCCATGTTCATCAGGGATTTTGGCTTGTAGTTTTCCTTTTTTTTTTTTTTTTTTTTGTAGTGTCTCTGTCTGGTTTCAGCCTGAGGATAATGCTGGACTCATATAGTGTATTTGGAAGCTTTCCTTCATCTTCTATGTTTTTGAATAGTTTGAGAAGAATAGGTGTTAACTCTACTTTAAATGTTTGGTAGAATTGACATGTGGATCCATCTGGTCCTGGACTTTTGTTTGTTGGGACTTTTTTGATTACGGTTACAATTTCATTACTACAAATTGTTCTGTTCAGTTTTAATATTTCTTCCATATTCAGTTTTAAAAGAAATTTATCCATTTATTTTAGTTTGTTGTCATAATTTTTCATAATACACTCATAATTTTTTTGTATTTCTTTGGTGTTGGTTATTCTCTTTTATCTGATTTTATGTATTTGGGTCCTCTCATTTTTTCTTGATAGTCTGGCTAAAGGTTTATCAATTTTGTTTATTTTTTCAAAAAGCCAGTCTTGGTTTCATTGATATTTTCTATTGTTGTTTTTTTTTTTCTTTTTTTTTTTTTAGTCTTTATGTCATTTATTTCTATTCTAATCTTTATTGTTTCCTCTTTTTTCTGATTTGGGCTTTTTGTCGTTGTTGTTGTTCTTTTTCTAGTTCCTTTATGTGTGAGGTTAGATTGTTTGAGATTTTTCTTTTTTCTTGAGTAAGGCCTCTATTGCTATAAATTTCCCTCTTAGAGCTGCTTTTGCTGTGTCCCAAAGATTTTGGACAGTTATGTTTTCCTTTCTGTCCATGTATTTTATCTCCTCTTTAATTTCTTTATTGGCCCATTGGTTGTTTAACAGAATATTATTTAGCCTGCATGTGTTTATGGGTTTTTTTTCCCCAGCTTCCAATTTTTCTTGTAATTGATTCCTACTTTCATGATGTTGAATTCAGAAAAGATTCCTGATATGGTTTCACTCTTAATAAAGGTACTGAGACTTGTTTTGTGGTCTAACATGTGATCTATCCTGGAGAATGTTCTATATGCACTTGCAAAGAATGGGTGTTCTGTTGTGTCAGGATGGATGTTACGTATTTATCTGTTAAGTTTATCTGGTATAATGTGTTGTTCACAGACACCATTTCCTTTCTGATTTTCTGCCTGGAAGATCTATCCATTGATGTAAGTAGGGTGTTAAAGTCCCTGACTATTATTGTGTTACTGTCAATGTCTCCCTTTATGTCTTTTGTTATTAGCTTTATGTATATAGGTGTTCCAATGTTGGGTCCATAGATATTTACAATTCTTATATCTTCTTGTTGAAATGATCCCTTTATATTTATGTAATGCCCTTCTTTGTCTTTTGATAGAGTGGGTTTTTTAAAAATGTGAAGCCTGATGGAGTGGGTCTCCATCTCATGAACTATGAGATCATGACCTGAGCTGATACCAAGAGTGGGACCTTTAACTGACTGAGCAACCCAGGCACTCTGATACAATGTTAGTTTAAAATCTATCTTGTCTGATATAAGTTTTGCTACCCACCCTCCCTTTTTTTTTTTTTTTTTTTGCTTCCATTTGTATGGAATATCTTTCATCCCTTTACTTTCAGCTTGTCTGTGTCTTTAGGTCTGAAATGAATTTCTTGTAGGCAGCATATAGATGGGTCTTTTTTTTTTTGGTTTGTTTTTTTAAGCCATTTCATTGCCCTAGGCCTTTTGATTGGAGCATTTAGGCCATTTACATTTAAAGTAATTATTGATAGGTATATTGCCATTTTGATAATTGTTTTCTGGTTGCTTTTGTAGTTCTTATATATTCTTTTCTTCTCTTGCTCTCTTTTCTTGTGAGCGATGACTTTCTCTAGTGTTATACTTGGCTTTCTTTCTCTTATTCTTTTGTGTATATATTATAGGTCTTTGGTTTATGTTTACCCTGAAATTTATATATAACATCCTAAGTTTATAGCAGTCCATATTTAGTTGATGCTCACTTAAATTCAACCCCATTGTAAAAGAACTTCATTTTTATTTCCCTCCCATGTTTTATGTATGTGCTATCATATTTTACATGTTTTCATTTTGTGAGTCCCTTTAAGGAATTTTTTAGATATAATTGATTTTACTGTTTTTGTCTTTTAACAGTCATACCAGCTTTATTAGTGATTGCTCTAGTACCTTTATTAGGTGTTTATGTTGGCTTTTACCTATGACATTTTTTCCTTTCATAATTTTCTCCCAAATATGGCCTTTTCCACCTAAATACGTTCCTTTAACTTTATTTTAAGGCCATTTTAGTGGTGATGAGCTTTAACTGCTATTTTCTGGGAAACTCAATTGTTGCGGGTGATAATCTTGCAGGGTAGAGAATTCTTGGTTGTAGCATTTTTCCTTTTAGCACTTTGAATATATCATGTCACTCTCTTCTCATTCCCAGAGTTTTTTTTTTTTTGCAATCATCACCTGATAGCTTTATGGGGTTTCCCTTGTACAGATCTAGTTGCTTCTCACTTTCTGCTTTTATAATTCTCTTTTTATCCTTGATCTTTGACATTTTAATTATTATGTGTTGTGGTGTGAATGTCCTCGAGTTCATCTTGTTTGGAACTCTATGCGCCTCCTGAACCTGAATGACTGTTTTACTTCCTCTGGTTAGGGAAGTTTTTAGCTATGATTTCTTCAAATAAGTTTTCTGCCCCCCTTCTTTTCTCTCTCTTCTCCTTGTGGGATCCCTATAATGCAAATGTTTGTTCACTTGATATTATCAAAGATATACTGTACCTGTCCTCATTTTTGAAAAATTCTTTTTCCCTTGTGCTTTTCAGCTTGGGTACTTTCCATTACCCTGTCTTCCCTTTGCTGTTTTTGTTTTCTTTAAATCTTTATTTACTTTTGAGAGAGTGAGAGACAGAGTGAGAGCAGGGGAGGAATAGAGAGAGAGGGAGACACAGAATCGAAGCAGGCTCCAGGCTCTGAGCTGTGAGCACAGAGCCTGACGTGGGGTTCGAACCCATGAACCGTGAGATCATGACCTGAGCTGAAGTCAGAGGCTCAACCGACTGAGCCACCCAGGTGCCCCAATTTGCTGATCTTTTTTTCTGTATCCTCTAATCTGCTGTTGATTCCCTCTGGTGTATTTTTCATTTTGGTTATTGTATTCTTCAATTCTGATTGGTGCTTTTTTGTGTTTTCTGTTTGTTGCAGCTCTCACTGAATTCATCCTTTCCTCTCCAGTCTGGTGAGTTTTTTTATTACCATTACTTGAACTCTTTATCATGCAGATTGGTTCTTTTTCTGAGGTTTTGTCTTATTCTTTCATTTGGAGCACATTCCTCTCTGTCTTCATTTTGTTTGACTTTGTTTCTATGAATTACGTTGAATAGCTACTTCCCTAAACTTGAAGTAATGACCTTGTGTACAGTCATCCCATGTAGAAACTGTGTGTGCCCACTAACTTCGCTGTGATTAGTGTTGGCTGGGAGTTCTGGGACACTTTGTACTAGGGTTGCCTTGATGGCATGATTAAAGCTGAAGTGGGTGCAAACTCTGGGGTCCTGCAGCTGTCTGCTTCGAGGGCACCCTGGGAGGCTGGCTGAAGTTGCACTCAGTACAAGCCAGGGTGTCCTGGGTGCTCCATGCCCCCTGCGAGTTGTCTGGAGCCAAAGTAGGGTGGGTCTGGAGTGTTCTGGCATTCTTTGTGCCTGTCTCACCTCAGTGAGATGGCTGGAGCTGTGGTGAGCACTGATCAGGAGTGTACCTTGCTGGGGCCGCCTTGGTGGGATGCTGAGGCTGGTGTGAGTTAGGAGCCAGGGGCTCAGTGAGGCAGCAGGCTGACTAGGGTGCCCATACTCTGCTCTTATGCACGCTATCAAGGTGGAGAAGAAACCTAAACTGTGGTGCTCACCAGCCCCTCCCACCCAAAGAGCAGTCCAGCAGCCTCCCTGCTGTTTGGCATGACTCTAGGGTGGGATCATTTATAGTTGCTTTTATAAACTATGACTTTTTTTTCTATGCCCCAGGGCAGATGAATCTATTCGGGTTCCCTCAGCACAATCCCTCCCCACCGCACTTTGCATCAAGAGCGGGTTCCCTTTGTAACTATGTCTCCATCCCTCTCGCCATCTTCTGTGTGGTTTCTTCATCTTTTGGGGTGTGGAAGCTGTTCAGTCAGCCCTTTGTTCTTTAGGTGAAGTTGGTCTATAAATTTGTGTAGATTTGGTGCGTGCATGGTGGAGGTGAGTTCAGGGTGTTCCCATATTACTGTCTTGGATTGGAAGTGCCAAGAGTTCATTCTTATTTTATGGGATAATGTACATATTTTATAGAATAATATATTCCGTTGTATATATCCACTACATTTTCTTTATCCATTCATCCTTCAATATGCACTTAGGTTGTTTCCATATCTTGTCTATTATAAATAGTGCTGCAATATCATTTTGAGTCCATGTTTTTTTGGCGTGTTTCTTTGGGTAAATATACAGAAATGGAATTGCTGGATCCTATGATAGCTCTGTTTTTAATTTTTTTTAAGTTTATTTATTTGAGAGAGAGAGAATGAGTGGGGGAAAGGCAGAGAGAGAGAATCCCAAGCAGCACAGAGCCTGATGTGGGGCTCGAACTCAAAACTGTGAGATCATGACCTGAGCCAAAATCAAGAGTCAGACGCTTAACCAACTGAACCCCCCAGTTGCACCTATTTTTAAGTTTTTGAGGAACCTCCATATGTTTGCTACAGTGGTTGCACCGATTTACATTCCCACCACCAGTGTAAGAGGGAGCCAGTGTTTGCCCTTTCTTGTCCTTTTGGTAATAGCCATTCTAATATGTGGAGGTGATACCTCATTGTGATATTGATGTGCATTTACCTAATGATTAATGATGTTGTGGATCTTTTCATGTGCCTCTTGGTCATCTGTATGTCTTTGGGAAAATGTGCTTAGTTCTTCTGCCCATTTTTTTTTTAAGTTGATTTATTTTGAGAGAGAGAGAGAGTGCACGATTGTGCACAAGCAGGGGAGGGGCAGAGAGAGAAACAGAGAGAGAGAATCCCAAGCAGGCTCCACACTGTCAGGGCAGAGCCCAGTTTGGGGCTTGATCTTACCTCAAGATCATGACCTCAGCCGAAATTAAGAGTTGGACACTTAACTGAGCCACCCAGGGGCCCCAACCAGCTAATCTATTTTTAACTTTTTTCTTTTTTTTTCATTCTAGAAAGGTAATGCTAAGGTTTTAAAGGGTGAGGAATATGGTAGACATTTGCTGTTATCTTGGCCACTTAACATCTGAAACCCCTTCCTTATTCAGAATTCCCCACTTTAGTATCTCGGTGGTAGAGGCTGAAAAATCCCAGATACTTGCTTTCCATTGCTTCTTTAGAGTTAATGTGCAGACATATGACTTGGGTATCATCATTCAGATGATCATACCAGACTTAGACTTAGGAGCTACTAACAAAAAATAAAACAAGTAACAGCATACCCAAAGCAAAAGTGGCAACTAAATTTAGAAATGATGAGGTGCTTTCTCTGGAAAACTCAATGTAGTGGTTGTTGGAAAAACCACTAAAAAAAGTTGCTCCTGGTACAGAACTAGGGGCATGGTTATTGGGTGAGGTGGGTGGAATGATAAGATCTGATTCCCTACTGAGAGCCACTTCCTGTTTTTAATCAACTTATCTGATTAAAAAGAGGCAGTAACTGCTCATTGTACAAACTTGAGAGAATATAGAAAAGGTCACTGTGCGTGTGCTTCTATATATACATATGTAGGTGTATACACATATATATGTAGGAAATGTTTGAGTTTCTTCATAAAATTGGGATCATACCATAGTTTTGTGCTTCCCTTTTTAATGGAGTTTTCTATGCCATTCTTTGACAATACAACTCTAAATAGCTATATCATTTAAATATTCTGCTATTGAATGGAATCTCTAATACTTTGCTGTCATGATGCTTCAAAGAATGTTCTGATATCTAAATCTCAGACTAGCTCTCTGCTTATTGCTTCAGGAGACATTTAGAGAGCAGATTACTAATTCCTGTATTTGTAACCTTTTTTATTTTTTTGATAAGTATACTCTTTTCTTCGAAACTTTAATTTTTTTTTTTTTTTTTTTTTTTGAGAGAGGGAGAGAGCACGCGAGAGTGTGCACAAGCAGGGGAGGGGCAGAGAGAGAGGGAGACACAGAATTTGAAGCAGGCTCTAGGCTCTGAGCTTGTCAGCACAGAGCCTGTTGCATGGCTCAGACCTGTGAACCATGAGATCATTACCAGAGCTGAAGTTGGACGCTTAACTGACTGAGCCACCCAGGTGCCCCAGGAGGTGTACTCTTTAATCATTATCACCTATTTCACCCCTCCCCCTCCCCCCCCCCCCCCCCCCCCCCCCCCCCCCGCCCATCTTCCCCCTGGTAACAATCAGTTTGTTCTCTGTAGTTAAGAGTCTGTTTCTTAGTTTGTCTCTTTTTTATCCCCCTTTGTTCTTTCATCTTTCAACATGAGTGAAATCATATGGTATTTGTCTTTTTTTTTTTAACATGAAATTTATTGTCCACTTGGTTTCCATACAACACCCAGTGCTCATCCCAAAAGGTGCCCTCCTCAATGCCCATCCCCCACCCTCCCCTCCTTCCACCCCCCATCAACCCTCAGTTTGTTCTCAGTTTTTAAGAGTCTCTTATGGTTTGGCTCCCTCCCTAAGTTTTTTTTTCCTTCCCCTCCCCCATGGTCTTCTGTTAAGTTTCTCAGGATCCACATAAGAGTGAAAATATGTGGTATCTGTCTTTCTCTGTATGACTTATTTCACTTAGCATAACAGTCTCCAGTTCCATCCACGTTGCTACAAAAGGCCATATTTTATTCTTTCTCATTGCCAAGTAGTATTCCATTGTGTATATAAACCACATCTTCCTTATCCGTTCATCAGTTGATGGACATTTAGGCTTTTCCCACAATTGGGCTATTGTTGAGAGTGCTGCTATAAACATTGGGGTACAAGTGCCCCTATGCATCAGCACTCCTGTATCCCTTGGGTACATTCCTAGCAGTGCTATTGCTGGGTCATAGGGTAGGTCTATTTTTAATGTTTTGAGGAACCTCCACACTGTTTTCCAGAGTGGCTGCACCAGTTTGCATTCCCACCAACAGTGCAAGAGGGTTCCCGTTTCTCCACATCCTCTCCAGCATCTATAGTCTCCTGATTTGTTCATTTTAGCCACTCTGACTGGCGTGAGGTGGTATCTCAGTGTGGTTTTGATTTGTATTTTCTGGAGGAGGAGCAACGTTGAGCATCTTTTCATGTGCCTGTTGGCCATCTGGATGTCATCTTTAGAGAAGTGTCTATTCATGTTTTCTGCCCATTTCTTCACTGGATTATTTGTTTTTTGGGTGTGGAGTTTGGTGAGTTCTTTATATCTGACTTATTTCACTCAGATTATACTTTGTAGCTCCACCCATGTCTTTGCAAATGACAAGATTTCATTTTATGACTAAATAATATTCTATTGTGTATATATACCATCCATCCATCTATCAATGGACACTTGGGCTGCTTCCATAATTTGGCTATTGTAAATAATGCTGCTATAAACAGGGGTGCGTGTATTCCTTTGAATTAGTGTTTCTGTATTTTGGGAGAGAATACCTAGTAGTGTGATTCCTGGATTGTAGGCTAGTTGTATTTTTAACTTCTTAAGGAACCTGTTAACGTTTTCCAGAGTGGCTGCATCAGTTTGCGTTCCCCTCAACAGTGCACAAGCGTTCCTCTTTCTCCCCATCCTTGCCAACTTTTGTTTCCTATGTGTTTGATTTTAGCCATTCTGACAGATGTGAGGTGTTTTCTAAAGAACTTTTTAAAGTTTATTTTTGAGAGAGAGACACAGAGAGAGAGAGAGAGAGAGAGAGAGAGAGACAGAATGAGCAGGGGAGGGGCAGAGAGAGAGAGGGAGAGAGAGAATCCCAAGCTGACAGCACAGAGCTCCATGCGCAGCTCGAACCGTGACATCATGACTTGAGTTGAAATCAAGAGTCGAACATGGTTAATGGACTGAGCCACCCAGGTGCCCTGTGAGGTATTTTCTTATTGTGGTTTTGATCTGCTTTTCCCTGGCAAGTCATGTTGAGCATCTTTTCATGTGTCTGTTGGCCACCTGTAGGTCTTCTCTGGAGAAACACCTGTTCATGTCTTCTGCCCATTTTTCAACTGGATTATTAGTTTTTTGGGTATTGAGTTGTAGCAGTTCTATATATATTTTGGATACGCTTTATCATTTATGTCATTTGCAAATATCTTTTCCCATTCAATAGGTTGCTTTTTTAGTTTTGATGGTTTGCTTCACTGTGAAATTTGAACCTTTTAAGGGCTTTTCATACCCGTAAAATTTCTCTGTATAGGTGGCTTACTCATTCTTGAATCCCTAGTGGGTTTTCATTATAAACTTTTTTTTTTTTTTAAGATTTTATTTTTGTGTAACCTCTACACCCAATGTGGGGCTCCAAGCCACAACCCTCAGATCCAGAGTCACGTGCTTTACCGACTGAGCCGGCCAGGCACCCCTTGACTATAAACTATGGACCTAGAACTTTTATATGACTGGAATGTCAGACATGAAAACACTGCTGAAAATAACGAATATGGCACCTGGTCTGAGACTGTACTACTTGCGTGACACTGTGATGTGCTGTAGAAACAATCATCACATTGAATACTCACAGTGACACACGTTTTGTTGGTAGTTTTGGTCACATAAATAAAATGGGGGGAAATGGCCAAAAAACTCAAGGTCACACAACTCATAAAACGTGGACCCAGACATCAGGCATTATTTTCCTGATTTCATCTTCTTCCCGCTGTATCATTGCAACCCCAGAATTTAAATCCTTTTTGAGTTGTGGACTGAATGCTTGGGAGGCACGAAGTACCACTGAGTTGGAAGCAGTAAAGAAGAGGGGAGAAGCAGTTCAAAAAAAAAAAAAAAAAGCATATTGTCTTATGCTTATGTTACGTTATGCTTATGTTACAAGAGTTTACGAACTGACAGAACACAGTGTTATTAGCAGGGCAGTTTAACCAACGAGTTTTTATTAAAAGCCGGGGTGCACCAGGCACAGTTGTACAGGAGGCTAACAAATCCAATTGTTGTAACTAATTCATTTATTAGCTTATCTGATCAAACAAAATACATTTCATAGAAATGATTATAAAACACATTGCCGATAGAAAGAGTATCATTTATATTACAGATCTTATGGTACCTAAATAATTATTAATAAAAACCAGCCAACTCATATGGGAAACAGAAGTTAGTAAACCACCAGTTACTTCTTTATTTTCGTCAGCAAGAGGGAGAAGCATGCACTTGTCATGCTCAAATGGGCTTCAGCGTTCACTATGGACATCCTGTTTCAAAAGTAACATAGTTCACCTGTCCATTTAAAAGTTCAGTGTTTTTCATCCAGTATCAAAGCACTATGGTACTTTTTGGTTTAAAGATTAGTTTTGGTTGCAGAGTAAGCTTAATTTAGTACTTGAGTCGCATGTGTCACAGTTTCTGGATCTGGGGTGGGTGCTGACCAGTCAAGTGTTAGTTGAACAAAACACAACACACGTGGGATAGTTTAATCTGCTCTGTGATATTCTTGCCAGTACTCGATTGAGAAGATACACAGGTGATTTAAAGCAGAACAGAACAGCAGGAGGGGGGAAAAGAAAAACATGTTGGTGTTGCTTGAGGCGAGTCTGTCCATTAGAGCTATTTCTTGCTGTTTTGGAGAGTTCTGGCTAATTCTTGTAAGGATCGTATCAAGTTTATTGGCACATGATCTATTCCTTACTTTGAAGGTTGGTTCAGAGGGGTGTACAGGAGAGAAAAGGGGCAGGGAAAGGACCGAAAAGGCATGGAGTGGAGTGTGTTTGCTGACAGTCAAGTTAACTGTGGAACCACAATCATCCGAGAGGGTGTCCACCAAGGCCCTTCCTGAGACCTCCAGAGATGGGTCTGTTTTCTTGAGGAAGAAGCACTGAAAACTTCCTCAGACAGGGTCCATGTTTATTGCACAGGAACCAAAATTATTTCTGTTCCCCCCTTTCCTGAGCTGGAGACCTCCAAGTGCACACATGGCTACGGATGCCCATCAGCTCGCTCCTCTGGCCAGCAGGGAGCGCTCCACCACAATGACTGGGGGAACGAACACTTTCTTCAAAGGGAAGCACGAGGTATCATGTTGGCCCGAACAATGTGGTCCTTCAATCACCATTCTCAAGCAGCTTCTGTAGGTTGTTTTGTATCTTAAAATAGTAAGAGAGAAGTTCCTGTTATTAAAGAGAATGGAGGGGCGCCTGGGTGTCTCAGTCGGTTAAGCGTCCGACTTCGGCTCAGGTCATGATCTCACGGTTCTTGGGTTCAGGCCCCAAGTCGGGCTCTGTGCTGACAGCTCAGAGCCTGGAGCCTGCTTCAGACTCTGTGTCTCCCTCTCTCTCTCTCTCTGACCCTCCCCCGCTCATTCTCTGTCTCTCTTTCAAAAATAAACATAAAATAAAACCCAGAATGGAATATATCAAGGGCCTATCTGCCATGGCGTACATAATTCTGAGAGGAATCGATTCTACCTGGAATAAAAAGCTACCCATGGGTTCAATTTAAATCAGGCAAATGCTTTTAAGTGGAATAAAACTCTGTTGATAATCCACTTTAAAGTGAAAAAAAAAGTGCTAAAAAAAGAAAGAATGGCACTGCAATAAAATGTCAGGAATGACCAAGACAAGTCTGATGGAAGAAAAAGAACCAAAGCACAGGACACACCAAGTGTGACCTAAATGCAGAGAGAGTGGGAAACTGATCCTTAAAGAGCCTGTGTATCATGTGGTGTCTGATTCAAATCATCAATGTTTAATACTCCTACCAGATATTACACATTTCCCAGATGACTGAATGCCACAGATGAAGGGTCCATGACAGTCTTTGGATCTCGAGACTACAGTTCAGTGTTGGGCATTAAAAATGTGCTTGGTAGAGGTCTACTGAGTAGGCGAACTTGGAAGATTTCTGAGCAAGGAATTCTCAACGAGCAACAGTGTGATGGCAGTGGGGAACCCCATGGGACAAAAGAAAGAGGATATGTGTATGTTTTTGTGGAACAGTCTGCAACGTCCTGTAGGCAAAGAGGGAAGGATCTAGAATGCGTGTGCCCCGAACTTCATGTGTGCTCACCTTAACCACACAGAGAAAATTTCACATATGATGTGGAGACACCACGAAACAAGACCAGCTACACAGACAGGAAGTAGCAGAGGACGGATAAGAACACAGGTCTGTCTCTTCACTGCTCCATCACTAATGCCATTGGCAGCACTAAGAAGGTACGTACTGGTGCACCTGTGTGGCTCCGCCGGTTAAGGATCCAACTCTGGCTCAGGTCATGATCTCACAGCTCGTGAGTTCGAGCCCCACATCGGGCTCTGTGCTGACAGCTCAGAGCTGGAGCCTGCTTCGGATTCTGTGTCTCCCCCTCTCTCTGCCCCTCCCTTTCTCGTGCTCAGTCTCTCTCTCGTTCTCTCAAAAATAAATATTAAAAAAAATATATTTATTTCATTACTGATGAAAGGCATTGCCTTCATTCTCTCATTCCTACTCCCTATCTTTCCTACCTACCCCGCAGGACCCAAGGTAAACAGAAAAGCAAGAGTGGGAAGGTAGAAAAAGAAATGAAACAAAGGAGTTATAACCAAAATATATAAAACACACCTACAAAGAAACTCAAACCAGGGGGATAGCTGCTATTTCACCGCCAGGTTGTGCTGCATCGCTCTAGCGGAAGCCATGCATGAGACATGGCCACTGGTCTGCCTGTTGTGGACAGGCTCTCCTGTTTCTGTGTCCCTTCTTACAGCATGTGGTGCCCTAGCCAGGCCTGGCACAAGAAGGGGGCAGCGGGATTTGGTGTGTGCTTCTGGTCCAAGAATACCACTGTATGCCAGAGTGAACAAACCAGAGAATTCACACCATCCCATCCTCTAGGTCAGCATGGAAGCCAAACACTTGTAAGCATTTCATCACAAAACCAAAAAACTACCTCCGCTTCTCAGCAACTAATGTTTTATTGATTTACTCTCGAAAGTTAATTTATTTTGAGAGAGGGAGAGCAGGGCACGGGCAGAGAGAGAGAGAGGGAAACAGAGAATCCCAAGTAGGCTCTGCACTGTCAGCGCACAGCCCGGCATGGGGCTTGAACCCACGAACCATGAGATCATGACCTGAGCCAAAACCAAGGGTCGGACACTTAACGGGTTGAGCCACCCAGGCACCCCTAGGATGAAATATTTCTAGGGAGGAAAAGCAAAAGATAGGCCAACAGGGAAAATGAGATTGAGACCTAGGTCTTTGTGGAAATAAAAAATATTCTTTCACATTTACCATGCAGTCCCCTGGCTGGGTTTGGCCATTTAGGCTGCTTGCTGCACCCTGGAAGTGTTTTAAGTGCGTCGCCCCTGCTCTGTGGCCATCAACAGTCACCACCGCTACCACCCCAACACAGGAAATAAATGAGTCACCTTTTCTAATTTCATTATGTTAGCTGTAAGCTCTTGGCAGAGGACCTCCACGTTTAATTGGACTTGTGACCCCAGGCCGGATGGTGCTGTCTCTCTGTAAGAACAAAAAGAAAAACGCTGTGGGCAGGTGGGAGTGGCAAGGGAAGAAGTGGAGTGAACACAAATTTATTTGAACAGAAAATCAGGTTACAGTAGTAGACAGTGAGCCTTTAACTTGTGAAGATTACTGCAGGGCCTTTCTGATGTTAAGTCCAGACTGGGTGTTGAGGGGACTGTATCTTAAAAGCTCAGCTGGAAGTCTCTTAAGCTGTTTTTGTTGAGGTGGCTGTGTTGTGCCTTGGCTTCCAGACAAAAATCAGGCAATTCTGCTCAAGCACATGGCTTCTAAGACCTCTTTTGTTAACCTCTAATGTCCTCTCCATCCCCACTACTGCAGAAATTTGCAAGAATTATTGCTCTCCTCAGTCACAGGCATTTTTTTTTTTTTTTTTTTTAACGGGAGGAGGAGCCATTTACACTAGAACTTGCAGAATGTTTAGGAATGTCCTTAATCAAATTGATTGCTTTTGAAGCTTGAGACTTTAGCAATTCTGTTTTTGAGACTTGCTGTGCCAATGTAACCGCTGTGGTCTTGTAACAGATGGAGTCAGTGTTTACCACTTGAACCGTTTATGGCGTGGGCTCTTCTCTTCCCCAGGGTCCACTGGGGTCATCTACCAGCTAAAACTGTAGGAAATTAAGAGATATGTACATTATCCTGGAGATGTATGTACATTATGCTCTGAAGGCGTTTATTGGATTTTTACATTAAGGTTTAGAACAGGGGTCTAGAACTTCTCCGTGTTGCTTGATTGTAATTTACTTTTAGATATTAAGTTTTTAGATGGCAATGATGGGTCTATTTTACACAGGATCAGTTTTTCATATGGTAAATTTCAGATGGTGATTTACTTGGTAAATTATGATCATGTAAATATTAACAGAGCCATCAGATGTTTTTGTGTTTACTAGTACTAAAGCAGTTTTTTCTTTACCCTTGATCCCTACCATCAAAATCTTATATCTCAAAAAAGGAGGCTGAATTGGAATGTTTCAGTGTTTAGATGAGGGAACTGCGATCCAGAAGACTGACCCATCAACATGAAATTCTGACAGTGTACAGGCTATTAATATACTAGTGAAGCTGGTAAAAGGAATGGTCCAACTAAACAATCCAAGTACAAATAGGGATTTAGCTATCGGGCAGCGTGGCTGGAGCACCTTGGAGTAAGAAAGATACGGGGGAAGCTCAGGTCCTGTAAAAGTACTTTATGAACAAATTTTTCCCGTCATGGGTATTCCTGGTCTCATGTCATAAATAATCGTTGTGATTTTTCCTGTAAGTGATTATTTTTCAGATTGTACTTCTTCCTGACTTGATTATTTAAATAGTGGAATGAAATATTCCATTTGCCCTTGTTAGTGGCATTTCCCCCTCATCATCACCAAGTTAGTGAAATGATAATAGGACATGAGGTAACACTTTCCTAAAAAAACAAACAAAAAAACAACCTTGTATATGACAGTGAACTAGGAAGTAACACTAGATTTTTGCAGACTAAGTATGTTAACAATTTGAGTAAGGGTATGCACTATTTCAGACTATTCTTTAGGTTCTGCATTACTGGTTTAAATATATATATATATATAACCAGTAATGCAGAACCTAAAGAATATATATATATATATACATATATATATACTATATATATAGTATAGATATATACATATATATACACTATATATATAGTATATATATATATACACATATATTTATACTATATATATATATAGTATATATATATACATATATACACACACACATACACTACATACACACATGTCCAAAAGAATCTATACGCCAGCGTCTGTGTCAACTACTACTCAGACTTTAGGTAGTTGTTTGAGCACAAAGTTGTTTGTACCCAGAATGATACAGCATAATAGTCCTCCAATTATAGACCCAGGCTGGCACCATCAGCATCAGCTGGGAATTGACAGAAATGCAAGTTCTCAGGCTCTCCTATCTAGTGCCTCAGAAACTCTGGAGATGGGCCCTGACATCTGTTGTAACAAGCCATCCAGATGATTCTGAAGCACAGTCAAAATAGCCTGACCCAGGTCCTACGCTGTACCTCACAACCAAGCCATCGGTGGGCTGGAAAGCCTATCCTCTGTGTAGTCATACAGACTTGCATTTGAATCGTGATTTTACTACAAACTGTAAAACAAACTGTAAGACACAGTAGAGTCTCTAGCGCATGGTACAAACTCTGTAAACGAGTATCTCTACTTCCAGAACTTGGGCTAAAAGTATGCTTTCTAATACAGAGTAGTTTATTTTACTTTTTTAGGTAATGCATCAAAATCCTTACATGAATGGATGTAAAGGAAAGAGCTCTAGGTCTAAATAGGTTTAATTAGGTCAGACCTGTCAAAAATGACTGATGGGGATACCGTCTTCATGGTAGTGGCTGCGATGGCTGTGGTTGAGTCACTGACATGCACCTCTTTGTCCATGCCCAGGAGCTACACCCCCCTTGAGGTGAGGGCTAGGAGAAAGTCGCTCAAAGCAAGCCTCACGTAGGCTGGCTAGAGGGCATCGCTCCAGAAGATCAAGTTGTGCCCCTGGCAGGCACGGCCCTAGAGGATGAGGTACCCTGGGTCAGTATGGAGAAGAGGCTCCGACCACCTTGGATGTAGCTGGCCACATGCTTGGAGATAAAGTCCATGGTTCCCGGACCCATGCTGGGAAAGTAAGAGGGCACACTCCCAGGTTGGCCAAAGAGGAGAAAAAGAGGACAGGCCAAGCCAAGCGGTGAATGCAGTATACAACAGGCACTTTGTCAACGTTGTGCCCACCTTTGGCAAAAAGAAGGGCCCCGATGCCAGTTCTTAAGTCCACTGTAGTCCTGGCTTTCCCCAATAAGGCCAGTTAGTCCAGTCAAAAAAACAAAACAAAAAACCCCAAAAAAACACTGTGAAGGAAAATCTTCACAGATGCATTCGGCTAATTACTAGTCACATGGATCTTCATAGTGGTCAAAAGTTTCGTAACTATAGGAGTTCGTATAAAGAATTAATACATGAAAAGTGAGCTGAGGTACTTGAACTGCTTCTTTCCTATCAAGGTCTTCACCCACTGCCATTTTACTAAGGTAAGTTTTGCTGGTATAGGTTAATCAACAGGCCAAGGTCACAATTGAGTCTTAGGATAATAGAACAAGATAATGTAAAATCAGGCTTGTTTCTTGCCTTATCAACCTAAGAATGGTTCAGAGGCACAGCATTCATTTTGGGGACCCTCCCACCTACGTCTTTGCTTCCCACATACACATTTCAGAAAATGTCGCATACAGAATGTAGACTTAATTCGTGTTTGCTAAGGATGGTAAATGCCAGTCAAACATTATGCTAGTCTCAAGAGCAAGCAGGTGATAGCACCAGAGGGGATTGTCTTACTCATTATGATGAATGTCCACAGTGGAGGTTAGTGACCCCAGCCTCTCCTCCAGAGTATTAATTCTGTATCTCATGTAGAAGGTCGAGATGATTAGTGCACAGACACTGGAAAGGGATAAAAGAGAAATTCTCAATAGGTTAATGAACTTGATGTCCATAAAGCAATCAACTCAGAGCCAGTGTTGGACATTTGAGGCAAGATATTCTCCAAAATGAACTTGCCAAAGAGACTTGAAAAAGGTCTTTTTTCCAACAGGCTGATGCTGGTCAGAAAACTTGAGAGCTAGAAAGAGATTTAAAATTCTCTGGCCCAGCTTCCTCAATTGACAAACAATGGCCATCCTACTAGGATCTCTCAAGGCCATGCCCAAGGTGGATTACCAAGCCCATGGTCCTACTCCCAGTGCTGTGGCCCTCACCAGAAGGGCCTGGCAATGAGTGCCTAGTCTTGTTATCTGGTGACTCATAAATTCCCTTCTTTATCTGGAAACCAAACTGGGCACATCCTCCTTGGTTGTCAGGAACAGCCTAGAACTAGGTCAGGCTATTTTCAGAAAAACAACTGATTACAAACTGGAAGCTGAGGGGGAATTTTTAAAAGTCAATGCCTGAGTTTTCGTTGAAGGGGATGATGGTATTTTAAAGCTGTTTTGGCTTCTATCCAGAGGACATGGGATAGATGGGAAAATAAACACTAAGGCCAACGATGCTTCATAATTCACAGAACAATTTTCTAATGAATGGCATCCACTCAGAACTTAGTTCTCTGCTGGATCTGGCACATTTTGGTTTTCCTTCCTCCCTTCTATTTATTTAAATAAGGACATGAATATGAAAATGTAACCTAAGCCTAAGGGGGGAAAAATGTTGGAAGAAGACACAAAAATTATCAAAGAAAAGCTCTGGATCACATTAGAGACAACTGAGATTTATAAAGGTTCTTGCAACCATGAAATTATTTTTTTTAGAGAGCGGAATCATTTTCTAAAGTCATTCCTAATAAATTCATCTACTTACACTATTGCGTAAAAAATAAGAATATGGTGGAGAGTCGTACATGTCTGAGGCTTTACTTTGTGTAAGATTCCAATGGTTTCTGACTGACCTGTTGGGAAGAAAAAAAAGGGAACAGTTTTAAAACTATAACACACCTCCTTCATCCAGCAAAATCCCTATGGGGAAGGGATAGTTGAAAGAGATAATTATTCCTGGGTAACAGAAATAGGAGAAGACATGAAGTAAAGCCTTCCAGGTATCTTTTGAATTTTTTTTTAATTTTTATTTTTTTAAATGCTTACTTTTGAGAGAGAGAGACAGACAGACACGAGCGGGGCAGGGGCAGAGAGAGAGAGTGGGGACAGAGGATCCCAATTAGGCTCCATGCTGACAACACAGAGCCGGATGTGGGGCTCGAACTCACTAACCGTGAGATCATGACCTGAGCCAGAGTCGAATGCTTAACCGACTGAGCCACCCAGGGGCCCCTTTCCAGGTGTCTTTTTAACCAGTAGTTCTAACTCCTTCCAACTCGTTTCATCCAGTATATACTTACTGAGAGCCTTCACTCTGTCAAGCGCTGCACTGGAGTGAATGGTAAACAAAACAGACACCGTCCTTGCCCTCATACCAGTATAATTGGTAACCAGTTAGGAGAATAATTAGTAAATAAAAAGTAATCCAGTAATTTGAGTTTTACCAGCCATTTTGGAATCATAATCTCAAAGTATTCACAATAACAAAGGGACCTCCATGAAGGCCATTTACCTTTGTATCCTCCATAGTAAGACACAGAACTGGGTACTGTTTGTTGAATGAATAAAGGAATTAATATGCAAAGGAAATAGATGTTCAGTAGGAAGGGGAGGAGGGAATATGAAAGGCAGTCATAAAGTGAAATAAGAGGGCCTTTAAAAGTTACAGGCAGATGTCTGTCACTATCCCATTTACCCAAGACATTGATTCCTTACCATGTGTAGGGAGACTCTTGGCTTTTCCTTCAGGCACTCTATTCACATGGGCATCTGCCCGGGTTGGTTTTGTTTCTCCCTTGGAGACATTCAGAACTGTTTGGGATTCTGTCACATGGAAATCTATCAAACCAAAATGGAGCTGGCTGAGTTTTCTTCCCAATGCATTTAAAAAACACAGGAGCAACCACAAAGCAAATCAGTCTCACAACATGTGGAATGGCCAAGAATATAAATTGATCTTCTCACAAGTTGGTTCAGTGGTTAGGTATTGAAATCCAATACTTAAGCAAGTAAGAAAATGATATAAAGACAGTCTGTCCTTAGCCCAGTGACTCATGGGGACCATTCAGCTCTAACAGTGAATAGTATTACTGAGATAAGAAGAAAACATTCTATGTTTTTCTCTTTCAACCACCCTCATATTATGTGGATTTAAGAGATATTTATTGGGGTGCCTGGGTGGCTCAGTCAGCTGAGTGTCCGACTTCAGCTCAGGTAATGCTCTCATACTCTTTGAGTTTGAGCCCCATGTTGGGCTCTGTGCTGACAGCTCAGAGCCTGGAGCCTGCTTCAGATTCTGTGTCTCCCCCTCTCTCTGCCCGTCCCCTGCTCATGCTCTGTTTCTGTCTCAAAAATAAATTAAAAAAAACAAAAAAAATTAAAAAAAAGAGACATTTATTGTGTATAAAGAGAAATGGATTTTTATCATGTAGACCATTCTTTTCCCCAAAAACTTTCAGACTACCCTTTCTCCAAAGTCCCTTGTCAATTTTTTTTTTTTTCTAAAAGTTTATTTATTTTTGAGAGGAAGGGCAGGGAGGGAGAGAATCCGAAGCAGGCTCCGCCCTGATAGCTCACAGCCTGATGTAGGGCTCAAACGCATGAACCATGAGATCATGACCTGGGCCTAAATCAAGAGTTGGTCACTTAACTGACTGAGCCACCCAGGCACCCCTTTCTCCATTGTTAATTAGTCCCTTCTTAATTGCTGATTAATTGACAAGGTATTGATTTCTGTTGGTTTTGTCTTTGTTTTTAAGGGGTGACATGAGGATGTTTTGTGGAGCATGACATTTTAGAAATTTCTCGGACCTCGAGAGTTCTCGGATTCAGGAGTCTGGGAACCAGAACTGCTGTATCCTTCCATGTCTTGCCTTCTTTGTCGAACTACTCCATCCAGATCTGAGAATTCATCGTTGAAATCCTGAAGGGAAACAAGGCAGTGTACAAAATCCAATTCCCCTCATTACACAGGCAGGCCTCTGGAACCCCCAGGCCTTTCCACTTAGGCCTAACCTATAAAATACTGAAAAGAAGGGAAGATTACCCCGTACCACTGGGATTTCCCCCAACAGGTCAGAGGATCTGGTTACTGAAACACATTTTTTCTGGGGATTTAGAATCCTGTCAACAGTGGCCAACTTGTTTCAAACAACAAATGTCTAGGGGGAAAAAAAAAGAGCTGAACTAATGATTGAAAAGCTTCCAGGATAAAACTGGAGAGGTCTCTTTAGCATGTTGTAATGAGAAAAAGTGATTGACATGGACATATATACGAGAAAAAATAAGATGTCAAGTTTTCTAAAATACATATGTTAAATGCAAAGGTACTCGTTAAAACACAGTTTAAAAAAGGTATGGAAAACAAAATGGAAAAGGGCTTTAACAAGTTACACACTGAAAGGAAAGTTTTGGCTATTTTTCTTCCCTCTCTGACTCCCTTAAAACCCAGTCAGTGCTATTACTTTTGAATTCCAGAGGAATGATGGAGGGGTAAGGAGTAGGGAAAAAGCAGGGATGTTTTAGTTTGTGTTTCATTTTCCCCCACAAGTGCTTAAGAACTGGAGTCACAACAGGTGTCATTAAAATGTCCTGGGGAAGGTCCTGTTAGGCTGAGCTTTTCACGATTTAGGTCGCTGCTAAATAAAGAGACTTATCTGGTAAGCAAATGACCATGCTTTCAGCTGATACTAGCTATCTTTTGATCGTTTCAATAACTCATTTCCATTTCAGGCACGAATTTATAGGAGGCAGAAAGTTGAAAAATTCAAGTCTCTTGGGTGTAACAATCATCTATTAGATAGTAGGCACACCTCCTTGCATAGACGACTGCACTCAATCTGCACAGCCACATCGTGAGGTTGGCATTTTACTGGATGAAGAAACTGAGCCACAGCAGTTCAAGAGCTTGTCTGATGGCATAACTCAGCTGGGTGGAGCCCAGATTTGAAACCAAGTTTGTTGGTTGCAAATCATATTGTATTTCATTTTCTTTTGTCTTGCTCTCCCCTACTTTCTTTCAAGGTGTGTTTTTTTTTTTTAAACTGAGATAAAAATTCACGTAATACAAAAGACATCATTGAAAGCATACAATTCAGTGGTGTTTAGCACAATCACAATGTCATGCCGCCATCACCTCTGTCTTATTTCAGAACATTTCCATCACCCCCAAAGTGAAACCCTTTATGTATTAGCAGTCACCCTAATTTCTCTGTCTTCCCCCATCCCTTGGCAACCACTAATCCACTTTCCCTCCCTATCAATTTGTCATGTAAATGGAATCATCTAGTATGTGGCCTTTTGTGTCTGGCTTCTTTGACTTAGCATCATGTTTTCGAAGTTCCTCCATGTTGTATCTATCAGTTCTCCTTCCTTCTCAGGGTCAAATAATATTCTGTTGTATGGACATATGACATTTGACTTATGCATTCAGAAGATGATGGACATCAGGATTGTTTCTATTTTTTGGCTATTATGAACAAAGCAGCTGTGAACATTGTTATACAACTTTTTATGTGGACAGGTTTGCAATCCCTGTACTTTTTCACAGCTCTTAAAAAAAAGATTTGTAGATGTTAAAACCATGGGCTCATACCAGTACACCAAAGGTATTTCAACATGTAACAGTGATTCGTTTGGGAATAATGACTTGAATAAATACGGCTAGAACTCGCTTGAGCCAACATGATGCCACCATAGGTAGAAAACGTGTACAAATGGGGGAGCGCTCCTTTCCACTGGAGATTTACTGTACTGTCAACGGAATCTGAAGGAATCAAAAAATCTCTTTCACTTGGTCACTATAGAGTGCTTCTTTTATAATTATTTCTGGATGTTCCTCATCTTTTTTACTAAGCTAGAAAGTCTTGGAAGGCAAGAACTAGTTTTGGGCTTTCTTGGTGTCCTTATAGCCTTACACTAGCACAGTGCCTTGAACAGAGAAGACAATCAGTGATTTGTGGGGATGGACCATGCCCCTCCCCCAACCATTGGTGAATCCCTCTAAAACAACACTGACAAGCAAACAGAGCAAGATTTTAGGATCACCTCCATGGACCACCCACTCGCCCAGACAGCCATTATCCTGTTTCTTTAAAAAAATTTTTTTTATACTTTATTTTTGACACAGAGAGAGAGAGAGAGAGAGACAGAGCACAAGTGTGGGAGGGACAGAGAGAGAGAGAGAAGGGAGACACACAATCCGAAGGAGGCTGCAGGCTCTGAGCTGTCAGCACAGAGCCCCCCATGGGGCTCGAACTCACACACGGTGAGATCATGACCTGAGCCCAAGTTGGATGCTTAACCGACTGAGCCACCCGCAGGGGCCCCTATACTGCTTTTCTTTGGTAGGACAGCTCTTCGAGTACTTGGAAAAAGTTGATGGCCTTCTGTGCCCCCCCCCCCCCCCCTGTTCTTGAGGACAGAAACACCCTGTGTCTTCAATTTTACCTCAGATATTAAGGTCCCCTGGTCATGGTGTCAGGAGAAGTGTAACTGTGGGACGCATCATCCCCTTTCTTTCGCACTGAGCTAGTTATGTAGGCAACTCACCAGAGGCAGAGATGAAGGGCGGTCTGCCCGGAAACTGTTCTCAAGAGAAGACGGGTTGGGACTGTTCCCAACACTTGTATTCTGAAATTAGTGAAACAAAAAGGAAAACCAGATCAACTACGAAACCACGGGAAATCCAGAAAAGAGACAGCAGGTGAGGCTCGGGGATGTTGTACTCACTTCTAAGTGTCCACACACAGATTTTAGTAGTTTGTAAGTGGAATCTCTGGAGAGTAAGGAGACAAATATGTACTGCAAAACAAAACAGAGTGATTACGGAACAGATACTGCCTGACCAGAAGTCAGAGTTCAGAGTGCAGAACTTTATCTGTATACATGTTTTCTCCTCTTTCCCCCTGGTCTACAATCTCATTCACCTCTATCAGTTTTTATTCTGTTCCTGGAATGAACAAAATCTACTCCCCAACAACAGCAACAAAACCTTCAAGCCCCCTTTAAGTAATAAAGAAATGCTAAATGGTATGAAGGCTCCATACCCTGACACTGATGTCCCCAACAGGCAGGCAAGACCTGGACACTAAGAAAAAAAAAAAAAAAAAAGGCTAGTGATATTTGCCAGATCCTCTTTAAAACTTGTTCCCCTCTGCCTACCCCTTTTCTTTTAAGGTATTTAACAATTCCCAAGGGTCTGCTTTCTCTGTTCTGACCTAGATTTCCACTAAAAATTTCCCAGAGGCTCTCACAGGCTCGTTCTTTTTCAAGCCACTTCCAGATTCTTCCTTGTACAAATATGGAGATTTTTCCAGTGGATGCTTACACACAAGCGATGGGAAAGAAGTGAAATCAGATTAGACAAGTAATTTGGAGACAAATGACATAAGGAAAAGTAATTTTACTAAGCGGTACATTGAAGAAAATACTAAAACTCCCTCTTTCTCCACCTATTAGAGCCACAAAATCTTTTCACATCCCCTTTTCAGAAGTCTGTGATTATCCTTTTCACTCATCAAAGAGCACTCGATATGCTTTTTTTTTTAAATTTCTTTTTTTAATGTTTTCTTATTATTGAGAGACAGAGAGACACAGATCATGAGCAGGGAGGGGCAGGGATAGGGGGAGACAAAGAATCCAAAGCAGGCTCTGGGCTCAGGGCTGTCAGCACATTGTCCGATGTGGGGCTTGAACTCACAAACTGCGAAATCATGACCTAAGCCAAAGTCGGATGCTTAACCGACTGAGCCACCCAGGCGCCCCTCGATATGCTTTCCAAGCAAGCATGTATTCCAAAGTAGTTAACACTATGGGTTCTGCATTAGACCTACTTGCAGAGTCTGGCTCTGACACTCAGGAAGTAGGTGACATTGGGCTAACAGCCCCACCACTCTTGGCTTCAGTTTTCTTTTTTTAATTATAAAAATTTAAAAAAAAATTTTTATTTTGGCAGGGAAGGGGCAGAGGGATAGGGAAAGAGAGAATTCCAAGCAGAGTTCATGTTGTCAGCGCAGAGCCTGAGGCAGGTCTCCATCCCGTGACCCTGGGATCATGATCTGAGCTGAAATCAAGAGTTGGATGCCCAACTGACTGAGCCACCCAGATGCCACTTGACTTCAGTTTTCGTGACACCTACCCCTAACAGGTAGCAGTGTGGGACAAATGGGAAAACAGAAGGAAAGTGTTTAGCATATGCGTGGCGAGAAGTACATGCTTATTAGCCATTAATGTTAACATTTTTTTTTTCAAAATATTAACGTATTTCCTGCCACGTCAGAATAGCCTCTCATATCTTTCCTTCACTCTGCTTCCCTCTTCAATTTATCCAGTATGGTTGGAAATGGAATGTAGCTTTTATGCTTTCATAGAAATATTCAGTAAAATATTAAAACAATTAATTTCAAGGGGCGCCTGGGTGGCTCAGTCAGTTAAGCGTCTGACTTGGGCTCAGGTCATGATCTCATGGTTCGTGGGTTCGAGCCCCGCGTCAGGCTTTGTGCTGACAGTTGGGAGCCTGGAGCCTGCTTCGGATTGTGTGTCTCCCTCTCTCTCTGTCCCTCCCCTGCTCATACTCTGTGTCTCTGAAAAATAAACATTAAAACAGTAATTTCCAGTGACAAATGAGTAACCATAGAATTCTACTCCCTCTATTTGGCCAAGGTGAAATCAACACCACTCTACATGTAGGTATTTCTGTTGCACACGTTTGGGGCAGCCCAGCAGTACCGAGCAGCTCTAGAATTTCTATACAGAAGAACACAAGACTTAAAGCAACCTGGAAGCAAAGTGGGCCTAGGAACTGGTCCTGAAGCCACATGTGTACAGCAAGAACCCAGTTTATGTATTTGGGATGGTTCTGGAGAAATACCAAGGGAGAGTGTGGGGGGGCTCTTCAATATCACCCTGCCTCACCCCATCAACAGTGGGGTGGTGGTGGCTGTTTCAAATATTAAATATTAAAGAAAGTGAATATATCAGTTTAGCCTGTTCTAAGAGATATTAGGGAAAGGGAAAGGGAAGCTGGGAAAGAATTTTTTTTTTTTTTTTGACCTTGATCAAGCAAGTCTAATGAAGTCAGCAGAAAATTCAAAATTGTCAACAAGTTTGTGAGAATAAAGTTCCTTCTGAGGGGAAACAACACTACAGAAATAGGACAAAGGAAAGGCACCTTGCTCTGAGGCGTACTCACCCGGTCTGTGACTGTCGCTATAATCAGGGCATTTGGCACCAGAAGGGCAGTTTTGGTTTTCTTTATTAGGGTGACGGAGAAAGCCGGAATAGAGATCTGAAACAGAGTCAGTGAGTTAATACGGGTTCAGGCTTCACAGGACAGGACTTCAAATCGTCATATTCAAGGGAAAAATTTTTTAAAGTTTAACTAAGAAATGAAAACGAGCACTAAGCTCTCCAGCCTCCAAGAAGAAAAACCAGTCTCCTCAAAGTTCTGTTTACACAGCCAGAGGGCAAATGTACATCATCAATTCTACTTCAGGGCTTGCTGGGAAACCTTCATCTTGAAACAAGGGAATGAATGCAAAGAAGCACAGCCATTTTAAAGACAGGCCCAAGGCTCTAAAGCAGTTATGTGGACATCCACTTGGGGTTAATCTCCGCACACACCGCTCTCCTACATCCTGAGGCACATGCGGGTAGGGAAACACTGAATAGCACTGGGAGACACAAAGCCTGGGACGTGAATTCTCAGCTCAGTTCTGAAAAAAGAAAACCTTGTTTTAAACGAACCTGGAGGCCAGAAAGGGGAGCTCTTGTGCCCCACCTCTGGGCCTCAGTTGCAGACTCCAACAGGAAGAAGCCCCCCCTTTACTACTCACACCAGCTGGAAGAATTTCTCCTTGCCCAACAACAAGCTCAGCCAATAAGAAAATACATCTGATCCCGTGAGAAGCCCTGAATTCTCACTTCCCTCCAACGGGCTTGTGTTCAGAGCAACCCTTCCCAATTTCGTCCTTTTCTCTGTAATTTAACTTTCCCTCCTTTGATCTCCAGGCTTGCCTATGATGTGCCATAGCCAGCATGTCTCAAAGTGCTATTCCTGAATAAACCCATTTTGCTGATAAAACAACTGGCTGTTTTACTTTTAAGGTCCACGCTATCTATGTGACCTACTCAACCTTAAAAGCTACCCTTTTTTTTTTTTTTTTTTTAAAGCTACCCTTTCTAAGCCTCGGTCTCCTGATGTGTAAAATGGAGATAATCTTACCTTTCCCCAGGATTTTCTGTTGATTAAATGAGATAATATATGGAAAATGCCTAGCACTCATTAAGAAAGTCACTCATTGTACTCGCTTAGGAAACCTGTGCATAGACTAAAATTAGAACAATACAGAGAAGATTAGCATGGCCCCTGCACATGGATGATGTGAAAATTCATGAAGTGGTCCATATTAAAAAAAAAAAAAAAAAGTCAGTCATTTCCTCATTTGTCTCCTAAAAAAAAGATTGGGTAAAATAAAAGAACTCTAACTTCTTTTCTGGTTCAAACAATCGAGAATTAAAACAATGACAAATGAAGTGGCTACCATTTATTGCCTCCTAGTCACCAAATGAGAATGTCATCAAATTATGACAGTCCTGGGAAGGAGTTAATCTTTGTAAAAAAATTTTTTTAGGTTTATTTTTATTTTTGAGAGACAGCGAGAGAGCAATCAGGGGAGGGACAGAGAGGGGGACAGAGCATCAGAAGCAGCGAGTCCGATGTGGGGCTCGAACTCACCAACTGTGAGATCATGACCTGAGCTGAAATCAAGAGTCAGATGCTTAACCGACTGAGCTACCCAGGGACCCCAGGAAGGAGATATTCTAAGACATAAGGAAATGTGTTTCAAGAGGTATGTGACTTGCCCAAGGCCATAAATATAACAGGTTACAAAGATGAACCAATCAGATCCAAGATGTGCGTTGTTTTTCATACAATGTACTACATGCATGGACCAGATACTATAAAGACCAGATGTTCCTGATACTTTTATGTTATATCCCTCCAACCCACTTTGGATTCACAGAGAAATGGATAATATCCCTTTGATCCTGGAAAACAGAGTAACACACATTCATGGCAAAATGACCTGACTCCCTCCACGGGTACACACACTCACATGTACATTTTGTAAAAATGCTTTGCATATTCTAAAAGAGAACAAGGTCAGTGGGGGGAGAGGAGGGCCTTAGGTTAGTGCTGCCAACTTGAAGGAAGAAAAAAGAGCTTTTAATTCTGAATACTTACATTCCCATATTTAGGCTTATGAGATGGAAATGTTCTATTCCTCAAAGTTCCAGATAGGAAGACTATGGAAGAAGGAGAGGCTAATCTTTTTTAAGTTTATTTATTTATTTTGAGAGAGAGAAACAGAGAGAGAGAGAGAGAGAGAGAGGCAGAGAGAATCCCAAGCAGGCTCCACACAGCGCAGAGCCCAATGCGGGGCTCAAGCTCACAAATTGTGAGATCATGACCTGAGCCCAAATCAAGAGTTGGATGCTTAACTGACTGAGCCACCCGGGCGCCCCGAGGGGCTAATCTTTTTTTTTTTTTTTAAATTTTTTTTTTTTCAACGTTTATTTATTTTTGGGACCGAGAGAGACAGAGCATGAACGGGGGAGGGGCAGAGAGAGAGGGAGACACAGAATCGGAAACAGGCTCCAGGCTCTGAGCCATCAGCCCAGAGCCTGACGCGGGGCTCGAACTCACGGACCGCGAGATCGTGACCTGGCTGAAGTCGGATGCTTAACCGACTGCGCCACCCAGGCGCCCCTCGAGGGGCTAATCTTAATGAGACATTTGGTAACAAGTATTTTGCTAAAGAGCTCTACCCTCTAAAATTTTGAAGAATGAGATGACTCCTAAGTTTTAAGTTGAGATACCAAGATGGATGAGGATATAAAAGTGAATCTAATTTTGTTTCTGAGTAGTGACACAAACACACAGAAACTAGGGGCTATAAATTTGGGTATCTTCATAACCTAAGGCATGGAACACCTTTAAGAAGGAGTTTTCAACCAACAGCTTCTTAAGTATAAAATGACAGCCAGATCACATTTGAGAAATAAAGCATCAGTCACTTTTCCGTTTGGGCCTGGATGGAATCTTATACGTGCATTTAATGTTACCAGCATCTGAAAATACTGCCAGAATGATCAAAAGGTCCTGATTACATTTATTAATATTTTTCCAGGGAAGGATGCCTAGAAAATGTCTCTTCCTAGAGTGCACTGTTTGGTTGACTTTAGTTCATATTGGAAGGTGTTGGAGCCAGTAAGGAAAGTCTGCCCCAGATCTGAGGACCCAATCTCCCTGACACAATCCTCAGAGGGGAAGAAACGTACAAATAACTCTCATGGTTCGTATTTCCCACCTCCTGGTAATTTCCAGTCTCTTGTCTCTTAGAGTAGCTGTAGCACATCCAAAAGACCCACTACCTGGTATTGTCCCTATCACTCTTTTTGTCGTGAGGGCATATCCTTAGCCAGTGTCAGGGCGACACGGCCATCCAGCCAAATTAGGACTTCATAAAAATAAACTTAACTCTCCAGGGCGGTAGCAGCCCCAAGAGTCTGACAGATGGCACATCGCTTCATGTTCAAGGCATGTGTTTCCACAACTGTGACAACAACAATGTACAGCCAGCCATTTACATTTGGTCACGTGTCTTCCCAAATAGCATCCCCCAAATAACCCGGTGAACTGGTGTCCCCATTCCATTCGTCTGGACAGTGTGCCTCAGGGAAACTGAGTCATTTAAATGGCACCACTCAGCTAAGAGGCAGAACTGGTCCTCCTCTCACAGGACGTCTGCCTGACACGATTTTTTTTTTTAATGTGTATTTATTTATTTTGAGAGAGAGAGAGAGAGAGTGTGAGCAGGGGAGGGGCAGAGACAGAGGGAGAGAGAGAATCCCAAGCAGGCTCTATGTTGTCAGCACAGAGCCCAGTGCGGGGCTTGAACTCACGAACTGTGAGATCATGACCTAAGCCAAAATCAAGAGTCGGACACTTAACTGACTAAGCCACCTAGGTGCCCCTGACAGGATGCTTTTGATATATAAAAAAAAAAAAAAAAAAAAAAAAGAAGTCTTAGGAGCAGAACAGAGAGACAGTACAAGCAGGCCTTTCATGCCAAACTACCCAGAAATGGCCCTAGTATTGAATGTATTGTCCATTTAAGCCTTATGGTGGTCCTCTGAGGCAAGTAGTATATGTGCCTTCTGGCTCAGAGGAGGAAGCTAAGGCCTAGCGAGGCTAACTCACTAGGTCACAATCACACGCCAAGGGAGACGTGTAGCCAGGACTTGAACTCATTCATGGTTTGTGAGTTCGAGCGCTGCATTGGGCTCTGTGATGACAGTGCGGAGCCTGATTGGGATTCTCTCTCTGCCCCTCCCCTGCTCCCCTGCTCATGCGCACTCTCTCCCTCTCAAAATAAATAAGTAAACTTAAAAAACAAACAAGAATTCCCCCATCCCTTCCATCCTTTAACAAAGACTAAGTCTTTGTTCACTAATGTCTCTAGACGCGCTGCTTTCATCAGAGAGGTTGGCTCTGTCTGAATTCCTGAGAATTAGCCTATCACGCTGAACAGGAGATCACTGCTACCCAATCCCTTCCCTACTCCATGAACAAGTACTTATAAATGAGAAATCTAGAAATACAGTGGAGCACTGCTTAATCGTGCTTTGTGTGATACTGATTCGGGTAATAGTGTTTACCAAAGTATGTGTATCTAAACACGACTCTTTATGATTTGGGAACAACATTAAAATAACACGTCTGACCTGAAGAGTGGTGTGCTAGTCTGTTGACCAAACACCAGCAAAATGGAGAATTTCCATTGTAGTTGTGATGTGGTCATTGTCTAAAAGCCTGACAGGGGCTTTAGGGAGACTATTTAAATAAAACCTATCTACCACTCAAAACAAAAGGTGTTCAGTCAGCGACTTCATGGATATAAAAGCTGCTTATTTATAATCATGAATCAGAATGATTCAAAACTCATTAGGTCACACGACCCTAAGAAGGTGTTTCTCTGACTCCTCGCTGTGGTGGCCTGAATGGTGTGACATCGCCGGTCAAAGGGACAGAATGTCAGTGGGATGGAATTATCTTTTTCCTTCTTATGACACAATCCCAAGGTCTTTGCTTAGAAGCGCATTGGGAAAACTGCCAGTTCCTTCAAGCTATCCTCCTTAACAGCTCACATGTCTTGGGCCTGTCCTCCCCCACATCTGTTTTATGAGAAGGACAAGTTGTCAGTTGTGGTCCACTGGGGATGGTGGGTGTTTGACTCTCCCAGACCAGGCCGTAAATGTTTCAGTTCCTGCTCATGTGGTGCTGGTGATGCTACAAAGTGAGCTCTAATCACTAGCTTATTGATAGGCTTGTTTTTCTACGTGTCTCTGACTGGTAACTGATATGTACACGGTGCAAAAATCATTATTTATTTAAAAAAAGGTCTTGGGTGTAATATATGTCTTTGAAACAAATTATGGCACACTCTCCAAATAAATAGCTGTAAGAGGTCTCTGGTGACATCTGGGTAAAAAGGCGTTAGCATAGGGTTGTGGGAGAGATATATGTGTATAGAGAAATACATCAGTGGTCTTTAGGGGAAAAGGGAACTTAGTGTCATTTAGAGGCATTTAGAACCTATAATATTAGGAACAATGATAAAGGAAATAAACATATAAGGGTATGATAACAATACAAATATTTATAAACACTTACATTGAAAATGACTGATATTCACAATATATAATAAAGTGCATAGCTTTCTTTTAAAAAAATTATACTAACCTTAGTGTCTTTTCCGAACACCTTGGAATGAAAACAAATCCAGTTTTCTGATACGAAGAGCTTCCCCTGGTATAATATCTCTTTCTGTAGAGCACACGTAAAACCTGGGAAAATATATACAGGTATAAGAGCATTTAGAGTTTCCATGTAAAATAAAAAATGCGTATGTATGTTGGGGACTCAGGATTGGCAGAGGCAATACACTCGTACTCAAAAGATCTGTCACTTCGTTGTCAGTCATCTTTAGTGGAATAAAGATATGGGGAAGAGGGTTTGTGTTTTATTCCAAAGCCTTACCCACAGGAGTACAACAATCAAAATGGCAAGACAAGGCTATCATTGCGAATAAGAGTTCAAGAACGGAGTTTCAAAATGTCCTCTACTTAGGAAGGTATGTCGGCCTGTGCTAATGTCGGCAGTCCTGCCCCTCCTTCCCTGGGACTGTCACTAACGACTCCTTTTGAAGTGGATGATCTCACTGTGGGAAGCGCATGTGACCCACATGTTTGGCCATCATGAGAGGCATCCTGCCTCAACATCTGTATCCTAGAAGCTAGAATGGAACCTTGGTCTTAATGGACCTAAGAGGAGCTGAGTAGGTCCTAACTGGCATGCTGGATAAGATGTTCTGGTGTGATAATCACGCCCAGTACAGCTCAGGGACGGACACGTGTCTGCACATGAGAATCTGTGTTTCCTTTCAGCCTTCTTCTAGTGGCCTCTCTTCCTCCAGCCTTGTTATCTGAAATCTCAGGACAGCCCAAATGCAGTGCACTGCAGCAGTGAATACAGAAGGTGAGGAGATCATTCCGGAATCCTCTTGGAGGGTTCCCTGTAGTGTGGAGGGATTCAGTTTCCCATTCTACTCTCTCATCTTTCAAGATGCTTGATGAAAGCTGAATGAAGCTGCCATCACCGTTACATCATAACTTTCGAACCCACGTTCCCCTTGGTGATTCTGTTCCCAGACGGAGCCCGCTTTCTCTCCCCCAGCCAACTAGCGTATTTTCAAAACAGTCAAACAGGTCAGAACTTACTCTGCCTCAATGGTTCTTCAGTTGGGACATCAAGAAACAGCTTGTGGAAGTGCATGTTTGCCTTATACTACAAGGAGAACACAACACAGGCGTCACCACTGGCATTTCTTGGCATAACATCACCAATTTTAACTTCAATGTAAATTACATAACAGATTTACCCTCCCTTCACAGAGTATCTTTAGGAACTCCTTGTCTCTGATCGTACAGTCTTCGACACAACCCCTCAAAGAAGGCAGGGCACAAAGGTTTCATTTTCCAACAAGATAGTGACTTGCTGGTTGGAAAGACACGTGAAATCATGCTGCAGCCTTGTGCCAAGGTGGCTGGCCAAGGACATTCCTAATAAATGACACGAAGGGATCTCACCAGGGAAGGTAGTAGATCCTAGGACACTAAAGATCCAAGTACTCTTGGAGGACAGCAGTGGTTAAGAGCTCAGAAAAACCTAGCTCAAGTCTTGGCTACATGTCCCCTTTGGTGTGTGACTGTGACCTAGTGAGTTAGCTTTGCTGGGCCTCAGTTTCCTCCTCTGTGCCAGAAGGCACATATACTACCTGTCTCAGAGGACTGCCATAAGGCTTAAATGGACAATACATCCAAAAGACCCACTACCTGGTATTGTCCCTATCACTCTTTTTGTCGTGAGGGCATATCCTTAGCCAGTGTCAGGGCAACACGACCATCCAGCCAAATTAGGACTTCGTAAAAATAAACTTAACTCTCCAGGGCGGTAGCAGCCCCAAGAGTCTGACAGATGGCACATCGCTTCATGTTCAAGGCATGTGTTTCCACAACTGTGACAACAACAATGTACAGCCAGCCATTTACATTTGGTCACATGCCTTCCCAAATAGCATCCCCAAAATAACCTGGGGAATTGGTGTCCCCATTCCATTCGTCTGGACAGTGTGCCTCAGGGAAACTGAGTCATTTAAATGGCACCACTCAGCTAAGAGGCAGAACTGGTCCTCCTTCCACAGGACCTCTGGCTGACAGGATTTTTTTTTTTTTAACGTGTATTTATTTATTTTGAGAGAGAGAGAGAGAGAGCATGAGCAGGGGAGGGGCAGAGACACAGGGAGAGAGAGAATCCCAAGCAGGCTCTATGTTGTCAGTACAGAGCCCAGCGCGGGGCTTGAACTCACAAATTCTGAGATCATAACCTGAGCCGAAATCAAGTCGGACACTTAACTGACTGAGCCACTCAGGCGCTCTCTGACAGGATGCTTTTGATAAAAAAAAAAAAGTCTTAGGAGCAGAACAGAGAGACAGTACAAGCAGGCCCTTCATGTCAAACCACGCAGAATTGGCCCAAGATCGCCATAAGGAAGAGCTTTACAAAGGTCCTACAGGCGATCGATGGGCCCCGCAAGTCAGCTATTTTATAAACGCCTCATGTAAAGTAGGTTATCTCATGCTGCTTCCTAAAAGTACATTTTGCATCCAGAAAGTTACCCGGATTAAAGCGACGTATTCCAAGGAGGCTTTCCTGAGATTCTTTTTTTCTTTTTTAATGGCTACAGTGAGCATTGGTGGCATGAGTTGATTTAAAAGTAACCTGGGCCAAGGGGCGCCTGGGTGGCTCAGGTGGTTATTTGTTCGACTTCTGCTAAGGTCATCATCTCCTGGTTCGTGGATTTGAGCCCTCTGTTGGGCTCTGTGCTGACAGCGCAGAGCCTGAAGCCTGCTTCGGATTCTGTGTCTCCCTCTCTTTCTGCCCCTCCCTTACTCGCGATCTGTCTGTCTCTCTCAAAAATGAAAGCGTTTAAGAAAAATAACCTGAGCCAAAGAATCCAAAAAACAACCTGGAACACGACGTCTTCACAAATGTGAATGTAATAAATGGAAAAAAAAAAAAAAAAAAAAAAAAAAAGAAGAAAAAAAGGCAGTGGAAATGATGTACATTAAAAGAGACAGATAAATCCAATATTTGGCTCCTGGATTCATTGCGGGGGGGGGGGGGGGGGCAAAAAACATTGATGCAGGCATTGACTACTGGAAGATTGTGGAATTCTGAAATAGATTTTATAGGAGTAATATTTTTGTGTATTTACTATTCAGTTAAATTTCTTGTGTGTGCCAATGGGTTTTTTGTTCTCCTTCTTAGGAAACACATATTTGAGTATTTAGCGGGGGGGGAGTGTTAAAAAACAACCTCAAACTACTGGTCCCAGTAAGTATGCCACACTCCATGACACAGGACTGGGCTTAGTTACCTATCGGTGTGGGTTTTAGAGCGGAACTGAACTGCTTCTGGAGGAGAATCGTGACGGTTTTCCTCTTCAATGGGAAGCTGGGTTGCCTTCCATTCACACAGGTGCTGTATCACACTCATTTTGATGCAAGGACATCACAACTCTCTTAATCGTTAGGCAAGCTAATTATCTTGGCTGGTTTTTAGACCAGCACATGACCACATAGGTCCCTGCTCTTGGGGCACTTGTCAGAGTTAGGGGTCACGGTATGCAACTCACCGCCACCCAGGATATACCGGAAGGTCAGTGGGGAAATATGAAACTGATTAATAGTGGGCTGAAGGATCTGCATCCTGTTCTGTGTTCCAGATTCTCTACTATTCACGAGAGTCGTGAATGGCAGGAAGATACACATTTGGGTCCTTCCTTTCCCTTGGCTCTAGGGGTCCCCCCATCCTCTGATCAGTGCAGTCTGCATTCCCAAGTTACCTGGCTGGAAGACGAAGACTTCTTTCTGTCCATCTTAGATTCATTTTTGCTTTCTGTTTTACAGTCGTTCTTATCACTTGCTAAAGAGGCACCATCAAAACTGGATTTTGACCTGAGCAAAGAGAACCCAGGGAGTCTGTAAGATGAATTGTTTAATGCTACTCATTAATCCTATTGTAATAAATCTTGATTAGCATGCCATCTCACAAGAAAACCTGACATTTGTTTTGTTTTGTTTTTCTGGACACCAGTGATCACTCCTAATACTCTAAGAGCATTTACACAGCATAGTCTGTGGGAGACTGGGATGGTTTCACAGGGCCACAACCTCAATCTGCAGAAATGCAGACTTCTAGAAGGGAGAAGTACAAACTGAATTGTGAAGGTAATTATACCATCTCAAAGGATTTTAAGCAGTAAAAGTACTGTAGGCAAATTATTAAACAAAACTGCAGCTATAATTCGATCAAAGAATATTTTCGTTTCAGAATTCTATTAATATTTAACATGGGTTAAATGAGTAGGGCATTGTATTAAAGGCCTAGAGGGACACAAGACGGTCTTTTTCCTTAAGAAGCCTGTGAATGCATCCAACATCTTTTTTTATAAGGCAGTACAAGACGTAGCACCCAATAATAATACATACCACAGCTATTAGGAGGAGGTATAGAGACCCTAAGTTCAAAAGGAGGTAAGAGGAGATCGACAGCACAATGTAGGTTTAATACACTGGGCCTCAGAGGATAAGCAGGAGTTGGGTATAAGGAAAAGAGAAACAAAACATCCCAGAGTGGGAAAACAGTAGAAGTGAAATCAGGATAAAAATGAAGACCACGTTGGAAAGTCAAGTTTTCCTTTGTTCTACTAGGGACAAAGGTCAGAGCTCCAGTATTTGTTTCTAAGGTGATTCTAGTCCTGGCTCTTCATTTGAGTAGGTGTGTGAATTTGCACATATCTTCAACCTGACAGACAAACAGAATCATTCTCAAGTGGAATGCATGTATGGTTTTCAGAGATGTATATACAAACAACTTTTATGATACAATTATGTATTTTTTTTCATTATGGGGAAAAATGGCACATGAAATCCATGATCCTACAGTATGATTCCTTAGAAAGAGGCTCAGTTAAAATGAGTATTTGGTTCGGGGCGCCTGGGTGGCTCAGTCGGTTGAGCGTCCGACTTCGGCTCAGGTCAGGATCTCACGGTCCGTGAGTTCCAACCCCGCGTCGGGCTCTGAGCTGATGGCTCAGAGCCTGGAGCCTGTTTCAGATTCTGTGTCTCCCTCTCTCTCTGACCCTCCCCCATTCATGCTCTGTCTCTGTCTCAAAAATAAATAAACGTTAAAAAAAAAATTAAAAAAAATGAGTATTTGGTTCAAAGCACAGTTAAGAATCTTGAGTAATTCAGGTGATACAAGGGTGTGACTGAGAGACAGAAATGACTGCAGTTAAGACTTCAGACTCTGGGTTTCTCAGCCCTGAAAAGATGGGCCAAATGATATTCCAAGCTGCTGCCAGCCACAACAGTTTGGGTCCATGATGCTCTAACCACAGGTGAAATACCTCTCATTGATTCCAGGTGTCAGATTTGGATTTAGCTACTGGCCACTGAACCTATTTGCAGATACAAATGACTTTGGAATTCTAGGGATTACTTTTTTTTTTTTTTTGAAATTATGAGTAAACATTTGTAGTCAAAAATAATTTTTACAAATGGCAATTTACCTATTAGTATACCATCCACTAATCCGAATTAATTACCTCGACTGATTCACACTAGTAAATGTTAATGGAACCATCAAAGCAACCATCAGACCTTTTGAAGGACTGTAAGCAAATTCTGACAGGCAAGGCAGATGTATCCCTGACGAATTCAAGAGGCGCAAGCAGAAGGGGCTTGTGTGCACAGCACTGGTCTCTGGGAAGGGGTGGAAGGGGCGCTTATTTATATGGCATTGGTATCTTTGTGTCTACCCTGTTACTCTCTCATCTCACAGGTCACTATGCGCAGGACCAGAAGTCGAGTGCAGAATGAAAATGTAGGGCCTCTTATTCAAGAATTAGGAATTTCCAGACAGCGAGAGCAGAGCATTACATCAATCGTGGGGCTCTTTGCAACTGCACAGATGACACACCCACACCGTTTGACAAACATGCTCTCATGATGAGTGTATTATTCTCACCCAAAGCCTGGGGGAGGCAGAGAAAAAGCCACAGTGTTTTTAAAGCGCCTGCTGGAGCCAGTCAATAATGGTGAAAGATACAAGAAACGACATGCTTTGTGCGTTTGCCCGAGCCTCATTTGCTGAGTGAGGCAAGGTGCTCTGAAAGCAAACAGCTATGGAAAGAAGCGCTGAAAGTGAGATGTGTCCAAACAGCCATGCAGAACTGATGAAGAGAGAAGTGGAAGGGGCTGGAAAGAAAAATGTGGGGGAGAGAGAAGACTTAGGCTTGGTCTTGAGTGAAGGAAGGATGTGGAGAGAGGGAATGGGCTGTGTAGCCAGGAAGGAAGGGAGAGGCAGGAGTTATTTAATTATCCTTTAGCAGAGGCCCGAAGACCCAGAAGGTACAGTTCTGACAGTTCCAGTAACAGGGACCTGAGCAATCGCTCCACCACTCAGTACAGACCCCTGGCTACATGCACCGTAACTGACCACTGAAATGATCATTCTCTGATGAGGGCACAAAAACAACTCTGAGCTCCTACTTCTTCCTTGCATGTGAGAAAAAGCATATAACAAAGAGTCTCTGAGAGTGACAGGGACCACGCCTCATCTCAAAACTGCCTGTTCCCTTCTAGGCTCTCGACCAAACTGACGCTGGACCCACCAGCACCGGCCCCAAGAAACAGACATGCACACCCTGTCTGGGGATCCCGGGCAGGGCTCCCCCTCCGCTTTTTCGTGGCTGCCAGGAAAGCGAGACAGCAGGTGTGCACACGCACAGGCAGAGCAGATACTCCAACCTGGGCGGGCTGCACCAGCACCCTGGCCAGCCTTTCCAGGTGCCGTATCAACCTATGCCAGGCAATGGGCTATCCTGGCTTTATCACTTAGCAAGATCAGTCCTTGAAGAGAGGGGCAGGTGTTCTGCAGTAGGCTGGGGCAGGAAGGAGAAAGTAAGCTGCCAGAAAGGGATGAGAAAGGAAGGCACGCATCCGTGCCGAGATTGAGGAAAACCACCCCACTTCTTTCTCAAGGGGTTATCTGGTTACAGTGGATCCTCACCTGTGACAACGGCCATTGAACTAGAAACATCAGCTCCTCCCAGCCACCCCTCCTCCCCAAAGGCCCCAAAGAACCAAGCGTCAATGTGAGGACACTCACCGCAAGGAAATGATTCTCTTCTGGTCTGGGGACTCAGCCTCGCAGAACGGGGTAGGGGACTGGGCTGTTGGCGACCTGCAGATCTTCTTTTTCTCCTCCAAACCATTCTCAGCCTCTGAGCTGGAGAAGAGAGAAAAACGCTTCACCTTAGACATCCAGGGAAGGGGGACACGTGGAAGGAAAAACGATGAGAAAACCTTGCTTTCTCGAGAGGGGAATGATGTTCAAGCCCCACAACAGGCTGAAGTCAGCGTGGACAGCTGTGCGCTTTCCAGATCTCCATTCTGAAGCCTCTCAGCTGGTGCCTCAAGGGCAAGAGCTCCAGGTCCTGCCTGCTGCTGCAGGTAAACATCCGACTTTGTGGGGACTTGGTGGCTGCCGGGCGTGCGCAGGAGGGCCCCACGCTGCCCAGCTCTGCCCGGCTAGCATGCTGAGGCGACAGATCACCTGGAGGCTGGGAGGGCCCCTGCACACACGTGCACAGCATACAGGCTCACAGCCAGCTGTGAGCCACTGCTGGGAGCCCCCGCCCCTTTGTCTGCATTTCCCTTAACACCCAGTGTTGTAGTTATATAGGTCCCAGTTTGGGTTGTCGATGTTTTAACCAAGGACCTCTCTAAGCAATTTCCAGTCTAATCTACACCGCCACCCAGGCTGGGTAGGAATTATTACTCCCAGATTACAGATCTGGAATCTGAGGCTCTCACTTATCAACTTGGCCAAGTTCACAGAATCAGAAAGGTTTTGAGTTGGGAGGCCTCTGGGTCCACACTCACCCTCCTATTCTCTAACTCTTCTCCCTGCCATCTACCCCCCTCCCCCAGTCACTGGTCCATCCATCTAGCCCCCTTATTAGCTCTTTAGTGTGAGAGCTCCAGGGCGGGGTGAGGATCTTATTGCCTTTTATACTGACCACAGAGTCTAGGTGAGTGCTGGTATATAATCACGATCACTAGGCTTTTAGGGCTGACCTTGGTAAAAGAAGGACTAGAGGCAAAAGCAAGTCAGGATGGTTTGCATGCTGAACCACAAACCAATGGAGGTAATGAGTGTGGTGGATACAGGAGTTGAGTTCCCTCAATGTTAGGGACTGGGGACACCAATTCCAATACGAGCAAGAGGAAAGAAAGGAAGGCGGGAAGGCACACACACGGTGTTTTAATTTCCACGGAGCAGACCTTCTTTGGTGTCAGTCTGCAAAGCACAGGATTCACAAGACAGATTTCTGAGAATGTGAGAACACCACGGTGGCTGAACAGAAAGGGAAAATACTAAGATAGCGTCGCTATGATCGTTCGGCTAATTTTAATCCCCATTCACCACCTACTTGGTGTCTTCACCTGCAGATGACCGCACAGGCAGGAAATGTCACCAGTTAGTTGAAGTTTTGTGGTTGCTTGCTTAAGACACTTTTCACAGCATTTGAGATTGCCAGCCCATACCAGTAACACTGCTGTAGTGTCACCATCAACACCAAGGGTATTTGACAAAGTATCCAATGGACAATCCCTACATATGGTGGATATTCTTATACTGTGGTTAGTATTTCTCTCTTCCTAAGTACATAAATATGCAAGGACAGGAGCCCAACTTTCCACTTCTTCAATTCTCAAAGCACTCAAAAGCACTTAAGTACATTAAAAGAATTCAGTCCATAAATGAATTGCATTATGTGATGAAAGGTAAAGGGAAGGCTTTGAAATATTAATAGGAAAACACCGCTCTGGTTTAAAATAGAGGATTTTATTTAATGTTAGCATCCAGTTTAATTCACAGACTCAGAGAATTTGGGAACTCTTAAGGGGCTTTAGAGCATATCTCTCCTAACTCCCCTCCCCAAGACACACACATTCTGATTCTTCAAAGGCATCAGACAGCCATCCACTTGAGAGCCCCTCTTGAAGTAGGGAGAATAAATCTGTGTGGACCTTCAATAATCCACTCAGCATTTATTTACATATTTACTGATTTTATACAAGAACCGAGCCACTGCTGTCCTGTCCAGCACCTCTGTGTACGTAGAAAGAGCCTTCCCACTAAGAAGCACTCATAAAAATGTGCCCCTCTGTTTGGATGTAGTCCTAAGGGGACCTCAGCTCTGGGCAAATGTCTTATTTATCCAATTACTAAATTCCTTAAAAATGGGGAACTCGTGTGTTTTTTCCACAGCACTCAGCTCAGCATTTGGCTCATAGTGGTCCTTTTAAAAAAATTTTTTTTTAAACATTTTACTTATTTTTGAGAGACAGAGAGAGACAGAGCATAAGCAGGGGAAGGGCAGAGAGAGAGGGAGACACAGAATCCGAAGCAGGCTCCAGGCTCTGAGCTGTCAGCACAGAGCCCGATGCGGGGCTCGAACTCACAAACCGCGAGTTTGTGACCTGAGCTGAAGTCAGACACTCAATCAACTGAGCCACTGAGGTGCCCCTGCTCATAGTGGTCCTTAATACATGTTGAGTGATATGGGATTCATCCGGTAGTGTCTCAAACACAAAGTGACACTGCTGTATGGGCTGATTTCAGTTTTAGAGTTTTGTTGACTTGAAGATGCTACAGAACACTCAAGCAAGTTGATTCCTAACGCAGACGAGATCACTCCTGCAAGCACCCCTTACCTCTGACGTCCTGTGGCAGCAGACTAAACTATGGACAATCCCAACAGCAGAGACTGCCAGTGTCTGAGTAAGCAGAGTGTGGGAGGGGACTGGAACGGTTCCTTGAGGCCCCTCAGTGGCTCTCAAGTTACCATCACTAAAGCTGAATTCACCAGCAAGGGAGAGGAAGTAACGGGTCTCATTTAAAGCATGAAAATAAAGAAATCAGGTTTTTTCGTTTTTGTTTTTTTTTCTTAGAGAGAAAGAGAAGACACCTACATGAGTCAGGGAGGGGCAGAAGGAGGCAGAGATCTTAAGGAGGCTCCATGCTCAGGACAGAGCCAGATGTGAGGTGCGATCCCAGGGTCGTGGGACCTGAGCGACCTGAGCGGAATCAAGAGTCGAACGCTTAAATGACTGAGCTACACAGGCACCCCTCTTTCTTTTTTTTTAAACAAGACAAGGCCTTTCAGGGACAGTGACTAGGAGGGTCAACTAAAAAAATCCCCAAAACCAAAAGAATAATCTTTCTTTCCCTTTTCTTTCTTTCTTTCCTTCTTTTTCCTTCCTTCCTCGTTCCTTCCTTCCTTTCTCTTTTCTTTTTCTTTCCCCTTCCTTCCTTCCTTCCTTCCTTCCTTCCTTCCTTCCTTCCTTCCTTCCTTCCATGTATAAACTATTTATTCACAGACAAGGCCTAAAGATTCCTTGGACCCACCCACAGTATGGCCACAGCAGCCTGTGGTCTTTGAGTGCTGGCCTTGGACACGAAGTCCCCAGAAGGGGTGTCACCTTCTTTGGGCCTGAATCTTCACCAGTCGCTCCAGGCCTTCGCATAGTTTGGTGTTTGCACCATTGGCCAGGACCTGGTTGTATTTTTTCCATCCTTGACATCCTTTCAGTCTGTTGCAGAACCAGTCTGGGAGCTTATACTGGCATGGATTCCGCATCATGGTACACACACGGTCCATGTCGTCCTCAGTGAGCTCTCCTGCCCTACTGGTGAGGGTGAGGTCTGCTCTCCCCAACACCCCATGAGCCGATCTCTGCCCCACACCCTTAACTGCAGTGATGGCAAAGGCTGTTTTCTGCCAAATAATTGCTGCTGGTGTTGGGTACTTGCAAGACGTACTTGCTGGAACTTCTCAGAGATCATTGGAGGTGGCCCTAGTGGACGCCCCAGCAGTGGCACGTTCCAACCTTCCTCTTTCAACAAATGCTTATCAGAAGGGTTCCCGATGGCAGGGCAGGATGCTCAGGGCTGGGCAGCTGAACAAACAAGTGGCTGGTGGTTTTAAGGATGCTTAGAAGCAGCAGCAGGTGCTGGGGACAGAGGATCAATCTGTACTCGGCCTTGGCAAGTTCTTTCTTCTCCCATCTCCAACCCAATTGAAGGGCCACTTATAGGCCCTGAAAGCTTTCAGTAGGGATTCCAGAGCAGTGAGACAGAGTCATACTCATGCTAACCAAGCCGGATAGTACTGTTTAGGAGAATGCGTTCTCATCACCGGCTAGGAAGTGCTATTTTCAGTAAGAGACACTGCCCCGCACTGTTACGCAATCTACAAACAAAAACACGGGTTGGACAATCCCTATCGACAGTACATTATGTGTCAATTCCCAGACCTCATTAATCTGATGATAAGATGATCAACCTTTCACCATTTTTCAGAATCAGAATTCTTACACGAAGCCAAGTCCCATTCGTCCTGGAAAGAGTCTCTTTGAGTTTAAGGTAAACTCCACTCTCCTTTCTCCTGTCACATTCATCTCCCAGGCCTTTTGTCCCTCATGCTGGGAATGAGTTGAATTTAGCCATCATCCCAAGCAAGTCCCAAGCAGAAGGCATAATTCAAAAGTTTCAAGCTGTCCAAGGAGCTACTGGGCAGAATGAGGATTCAGTTGCATCTCATGTGAGTGAATGGGCTGTGTCTCCAGGTAAATGAGAACTGGTGCCTCCCTGTGGTTCAGTCCAGGTAGCTGTGTTCCTTTCCAATTCCAGTGGTGAATTCCTGTGTTTGAACCTACCTTCAAGTTAAATCGGTCTAAGCGAAGGCATAAAAAATGTCATAAACTCCCTTATGGTAGTGTGGGTGAGGGTAGGTTTATATCCATTGTCACTTAAACAAAAAAATCCCTGATCATCATATCCTGAAACCACAGTCTTGACCAACAAAGTTTGGAAGTGACCTGAGGATAGGATATGTTTCCCCAGACAGTCTCCATGAGATAAAATCCTGGAAATGGGACTGTTGTGATGAAGGCCAGGTCTGTCACAGTACAGTGTTGTGCTGAAATGCTGTACTGAACACTCATGTGCACCTGGGCAAGCCAAGGCCTGGGGCACCAAACCCTTGATTTGGGTGTTGCTTGCTTAGTGGCTTCAAGACTGGCTGGCAGGCAAGGGTGGCAATTTGTGAGAAGCAAAAGATGGGCTATAAGGACAGAGGAGGGCTCTGGGGGTGGGTGGGCAGCAGCCACAGTACAAACTGAGACTTCACAGGAACCATAAGGGAACAGAATGGGGTGCAAAGGTGCAGGAGTTGGTGATGGAGACCAGGGCCCCTCTAAGACCGCTCAGCGTCTCCAATTACAAAGTAAATGCCAAATCTCCCAAACTAGATTCTTGTAAGTCAGGAAAAAGAGTTTCGCTTGTAATTCAGATACAGTCTGTCTTGGTCTAGAAGCTTTACATCTTATTTATCTATCTACATATTCATTTCTGAGTATTAGAAGCAGAAGGCATAATTCAAAAGTTACAAATGGAGCTCTGAAAACTGTAAAACACTGACGAAAGAAAGAGAAGAGGACACAAGTGAAAAGACAGCCCATGTTCGTGGATTGAAAGAATATGGTTAAAACGTCTATCCTATCCAAAGCCATCTACACAGTCAGTACAATCCCTATCAAAATACCAACAGCATTTTTCACAGAACTAGAACAAATAATCCTAAAATTTGTTTGGAGCCACAAAAGACCCCAAATACCCAAAGCAATCTTGACAAAGAAGAGCAAACCTGGAGACATCACTATCCCAGATTTCAGGATATACTATACAAAGCTATAGTACTCAAAACGGTATGGTACCGGCACAAAAACAGACACATAGATCAATGGGACAGAATAGAGAGCCCAGAAATACACCCACACTTATATGGTCAACTAATCTATGACAAAGGAAACAAAAATGCACAATAGGGAAAAGATAGTCTCTTCAATAAATAGTGCTGGGAACAATGGACAGCTACATGTAAAATAATGAAACTGGACCACTTTCTTATACCATACACAAAAATAAACTCAAAATGGATTAAAGACTTATGTGTGAGACCTGAAACCATTACACTCCTAGAAGAAAACAGAGTGAGTAATCTCTTTGACATTAACCTTAGCAACATTCTTCTAGATATGTCTTCTTGGGCAAAGGAAACAAAAGCAAAAATAAACTATTGGGACTACACCAAAATAAAAAGTCTTTATACAGTGAAGGGAACCATCAACAAAATAAAAAGTCAACCTACTGAATGCAAGAAGCTATTTGCAAATGATTTATCTGGTAAGCGGTTAGTATTCAAAATATATAAAAAACTTATACAACTCAACACCAAAAAATAAATAATCTCACTAAGAAAATGGGCAGAGGACCCGAATAGACATTTTTCCAAAGAAGCTATCCATAAGGCCAAAAGACACATGAAAAGATGTGTCTAATCTTCGCCAGTCATCAGGGAAACGAAAATCAAAACCACGGTGAGATATCACCTCACACCCGTCAGAATGGCCAGACTTAAAAAAGACAAGAACTAACAAGGGCTGGTGAGGGTGTGAAGAAAATGGAACCCTTGTGCACTGTTGGTGGGAATGTCACTTGGGGCAGCCAGTGTGGAAAACAATATGGAAATTCCTCAAAAAATTAAAAATAGAAATACCATACAACCCAACAATCCCACTTCTGGGTATTTGCCCAAAGAAAACAAAAATACTGATTTGAGAAAATATATGCACCCCTATGTTTACTGCAGCATTATTTACAATAGCCAAGCTGTGGAAGCAGCCCAAGCATCTATCGATGAATAAAGAAGATCCAGTATAGATACACAATGGAATATCACACAGCCATTAAAAAGAATGACACCTTGCCATTTGTCATGACATGGATAGACCCAGAGGGTATTGTGCTAAGTGAAAGAAGTCAGAATGGCAAAGACAAGTATCTTACGATTTCATTTATAGTGGGAGTCTAAAAAACAAATGAATAAATACAATCTAAAAGCAGAAAGAGACCCATACATACAGAGAACAAAGTCACAGCTGCCACAGGGGTAGGAGTAGGAGGATGGGGAAAACGGGTGAAGGGGACATTCTGGCTTCCCGTTATGGAATGAGTAAGTCGGGGATGAAGGGTAGAGCACAGGGAATACAGTTGGATGGTATTTAATACTGTACGGTAACTGCACTCATGGTGATCACAGCATAAGGTATAGACCTGTGGAATCACTATGTTGTACACCTGCAACTGTCACATTTTGTGTATCAACTAGACTTCAATGAAAAAAAAAGTTACAAAATGGGGCGCCTGGGTGGCTTAGTTGGTTGAGCTTCTGACTTCAATTCAGGTCATGATCTCACTGTTCGTTTTTATTTACTTTGTTTTTTTTTTATGTTTATTAATTTTTGAAAGACAGAGAGAGAGCACAAGCAAGGGTGGGGTAGAGACAGAGGGAGACACAGAATCCGAAGCAGGCTCCAGGCTCTGAGCTGTCAGGACAGAGCCCGACGTGGGGCTTGAACTCACAAACCTCAACGATCTCACTGTTCTTGAGCTCAAGCCCCACGCTGGGCTTACTGGTGCCAGCATGGAATCTGCTTTGGATCCTGTTTCCTCCTCTCTCTCTGCCCCTCCCCTACTCGTGCTCTCTCAAAAATAAACTTAAAAAAAAAAGTTACAAATCAAAAACCAAATCTCCTTTCTATCCCTATTTCACGGTGGCCCTGTTTTTCTCCAAAGAGGCACCCACTACTGTTCCTGGCAACTGTGTGTCTTTCCAGGAAGAGGCTGGGCACATCTGAGTGTGTATTTTTAAAGCACAAATGATACCGTGTTATCATATAGTTTCCTTTTCTTTTTTTTTTTTTTTTTCTGTTTATATTGGTGCTCTTTCCCTATCAGAATATACAGGGCTTCCTCATTCTTTTTAATGATTGCATGAGTTCCACTGTAAAGGATGAATTATAATTTAATCAGTTCCTTATTGATGGGCATTTAGGTGGATTTCAGTATAATGACAAATAAAAATAACACCGCAACAAATATCCTTGTATGTTTATTATGTGTGTGAATATATCCATAGGATAATTTCCTGGAAATGGATCACCTGGGTCAAAACAAACACAATTTAAAACATTTATAGTTGTTGCCAAATTGTCCTCAGTAGAGGTTTTGTAAGCCACACCCACCATATAAAACAGTGTTTATACATTCTTACTAGTAAAGTGTGAAACTAAAAAAAAAAAAAAAAAATTGTGTGCCTGGTACACAGGATAACAATAGTAATTTAATGACTTGTTTTAAATTTTTGATCTTTGCAAATGTGAGAGGTAAAGAAAATCCCATTATCATTTTGATTTACTGTTCTCTTCTTATGAGTAAGGTTGAGTATGTTCTCATATATTTTTAAATCTCCTGTATTGTGAATTAGCTGCCTGCATGTACGTTTTGCCAATTTTTCTAATGGTCAATTGATTGAAACATTTAGGAGACGCAGTCTTATCACAACTACATATCCAATGCTTGCAATATTCTAGAATTGACTTTTTGAATAAATGATGTTAAACAATTAGAAGTTCAGTTGATATTAGGGGTTGGCATAACATTAAAATAAAATGTTGGGGCACCTGGGTGGCTCAGTTGGTTAGGCATCAGACTCTTGATTTCAGATCTGGTGGTGATCTCATGGTTTGTGAGAGTGAGCCCCACATCGGGCTCTGTGCTGTCAGCACAAGCCTGCTTGGGATTCATTCATTCATTCATTCTCTCTCTCTCTCTCTCTCTCTCTCTCTCTCCCCCTTTCTCTCTCTCTCTCTCTCTCTCTCCCTCTCTCTTTCTGTCAAAATAAATAACGGGGTATCTGGGTGGCTCAGTTGGTTAAGCATCCGACTTCGGCTCAGGACATGATCTCACGGTTTGTGAGTTCGAGCCTCGCATAGGGCTCTGTGCTGACAGCTCAGAGCCTGGAGTCTGCTTTGGATTCTGTGTCTCCCTCTCTGTCCCTCTCTGCCCCTCCCTGTCTTGTGTCTCTGTCAAAAAGAAATAATTAACATTAAAAATTTCAAAATAAATATCTCTGACAAATAATAATAAAGTATCTCTGACAAATTAACTTTTTTTTTTTTTTTTCTGATGGGCTTCCTGGCAGATAGAAAAAAATGCCCAAAACATAGTATTCTTTGGTTTCAGTGAAACCTTTAATGAAACCTGACAGGCTTTCTAGTTCAAGAGGGAGAGATTGAGCACAAATGTTTGTCTCTCCTTTCTGAGCCCTTTAAAATAACTAAAAAAAGTAACACTCCTGCTGATAATGGAGGGAAACCATGAACAGAAGCGTTAAGTCCCCAAATTTCTGTAATATATAAAGTGGAAAGTAAAGTACAATATTAACTTGTGCAGCAACGTAACGAAGCTGTACTTAGAACATGGGTGTTAATGGAAGATAAGAGAACAGTGATCTGGTCTATCAGAGTCCCGTGAGGTGCTGTAGGAGGAGGACTAAGAAGTGGATGAATACATGAGGTTAAATTAAAGGTGTCAAGGAGATTTTATTATTTTATGCTATTTTATTTTATTTTATTTTATTTTATTTTATTTTATTTTGAGACAGCATGAATGGGGGAGAAGGGCAGAGAGAGAGTGAAAGAGAATCTTTTTTTTTTTTGTTTTTTTCAATATATGAAGTTTATTGTCAAATTGGTTTCCATACAACACCCAGTGCTCATCCCAACAGGTGCCCTCCTCAATACCCATCACCCACTTTCCCCTCTCCCCCACCCCCCATCAACCCTCAGTTTGTTCTCAGTTTTTAAGAGTCTCTTATGCTTTGGCTCTCTCCCACTCTAACCTCTTTTTTTTTTTTTTTTCCCTTCCCCTCCCCCATGGTCTTCTGTTAAGTTTCTCAGGATCCACATAAGAGTGAAACCATATGGTATCTGTCTTTCTCTGTATGGCTTATTTCACTTAGCATCACACTCTCCAGTTCCATCCATGTTGCTACAAAGGGCCATATAGTGAAAGAGAAGCTTAGGCAGGCTCCATGCTTAGCATGGAGCCCAAGGTGGGGCTCAATCCCATGACCCTGAGATCGTGACCTGAGCCAGAATCCAGAGTCGGACGCTCAACTGACTGAGCCACCCAGGAGCCCCTGAATAAGAGTTCTTTAAATACCTCCTCTGGACCCCCGCTCCCATCATCAGACCTACCATCAAGCTGGCAGATACTTAGCCATGGGGGTGAGATTCCAGAAAGGTTGTCAACTCAAAGACTGAACATACTTAGGTGCAGGGCACCCAGGATGGAGTGTGGAGCCCCACAGTGAATCCTTCTCATCCTCCCATTTGGAATCAAGTAGTCCCCAGGCTAGGCGCCAATCCACTACCCATGTCCTTCCATAGATCCCAGAACAGCTCACTAGTCCCTCTTTCTGAAATAGGAGACGACAACACAGGACTGCCAGCCCCTTGAAGAAAGCCTGAAGTCTTAACGAAAAGACCAACATAAACCAACAGCACTGTGGGGCTCCACACTCTATAGTGGGTATCCTGCACCTAAGTATGTTCAGTCTTTTAGTTGACAACATTTCTGGTACCAACAGCGAAGTAAAATCCTTAGGAAACAGACTTGAGAGCACAGAAGAAAACTTAAGACAGACAGCCAAACAAGCACAAACCCATAGTCTTCTAATGCATATCTTCTGAGAGAGAAGATGGTACCCATGAAACAGATTATGGGGCAAGGGAAACTTTCCTTGACTCTTTAATTCTCTTTTTTTTTTTTTCATGGTAAGTTTATTTATTTATTTTGAGAGACAGTGAGCGAGCAGGGGAGGGGCAGAGGGGGCAGGGGAGACAATCCCCATGGGGTTCCACATTGTCAGTGCAGAGCCCAACATGGGGCTCAAACTCACGAACTGTGAGATCATGACCTGAGCTGACATCAAGAGTCTGACACTTAATTGACACAGCAGAGCCACCTAGGAGCCCCGACTCTTCAATTCTGAGTCCAAGTCCATTATAGCTTACAAGGCACCTGGTGACCTGCCTTGTCCACCTCTCCTACGCTCCTGACACCCTCACTCACCTCCCTTCAAGCACACCCCCAAACTCTCATGAGAAAACCTGTGCACTGGCTGTTCATCAGACGTAGGTTGATATATTATTGAAAGAGATAAAAGCGAGGGACACCTGGGTGGCTCGGTCGATTAAGCATCCACCTTCAGCTCAGATCATGATCTTACTGTTCGTGGGTTCAAGCGCCGTGTCGGGCTCTGGACTGACAGCTCAGAGGCTGGAGCCTGCTTCAGATTCTGTGTCTCCCTATCTCTGGCCCTCCACTGCACGTGCTGTCTCTCTCTCAAAGAAATAAACATTAAAAAAATAAAGGGATAAAAGAGAAAATAGGACTTAGAGGGATATGCCTACTTAACATTGGGGGTAGGTAGAGGGAGGCAGGGAGTTAGTCTGAGTTGACTTATGTTCCATCAAAACAGGAAAGTGAAGAGATAAGGTTTAAAGTTAGTAAGAAAAAATATAAACATTTTTGTAGATAATGAAGTAACCACAAGAGGTAAATCAGGTACAGTCAGAAGAAGCTACCAGGGAGGCAGATGGAGAATGGGAGAGGCAGGAATTGAGTTCTTGATAAATTTTAATGCACCGTATTATTTTGTGAACATTTAAAAACATGTTAGTATCCTTATAAAGAAGTTGTAAAATATAGCATAAATCATAAAAGTAGGTGGGTCTGCTATCCAAGTCCTTGTTTCCAAGTGTTTTTATTTTTTAATGTTTTATTTATTTTGAGAGAGAGGGAGGGAGGGAAGGAGGCAAAGAGAGAGAGTGAGAGCGATCATGAGTCGGGGAGGGGTAGACAAAGAGAATGAGAGAGAATCCCAGGCAGGCTCTGCACTGTCAGTGCATAGCCCAACCCAGGACTCAAACTCACCAGCTATGAGATCATGACCTGAGCCGAAATCAAGAGTCAGAGAGCTTAACTGACTAAGCCACCTGGGCGCCCCACTACCCTCCAATGTTTGAGTTCCTACTAAGTGTAAAATATACTGCCAGATGCTGCCCTCTCCAGGACTTAGCCTCTACAGGGAATTTTAATTTAGCACCTAAGTAAAGCATAATATAGGTTACAAGGTATGTCTACCACAAAGATAGTGCCTTGGGAATTCAGAAATCTCTTCCAATTGTCAAGAGGAAAACCAGGGAAGATTTGTGGAGGAAATAAGCATGATCACTGTGTGTGTGTATGGGAGCAATATGTCTTTTCTCATTTAGCAGACACATATTAAAGCTGTCAGAAATACATTTCAGTACAAGAAACCGGAAGTGTAAATTGTATTTCTATTTGCGCTGTAAGTAAAAATCAATCAATCAATCCCGTTGGACGGAGAAAATCAAAACCTTCCAGTATCACAATGTGGTCACCTTTGCCCCTTTTCTATCCAAAGAGACACTGTATTTGTGCAACGGTCATTGGGGGAAGGAAGGATGGACGTTTGAGCTGGGTACATATAATTTAGACTTGTAGAGATTCCAAAAGGGCAGCAGAAATACAAGGAAAGGCAGAAGCAAAAACACGCAGACAAGGTAGAGTCACACATGCACAAGGAAATCTAGCAGTTTGGTTTTCTCTGGAGTATAGGCAGCAGAAAGAAGAGTCAATTATGTTGTGGTCAAGTGTGAGTCCCATGAGAGCGGGCTGCGTTTGGACTTCATTTGCTGTGCAGCAGGGATAAAGTGAACATTTGTAAGCAGAAGGAATTTGTAAGCAGACAGGATATTAAGTTAAGTGCTCACCATTTCCCACACTTCGATCGTGAGGACCTGATGAGCTACGTACTTCTGGAGGATTATACTCCATCTGTGGCCAGGCACAGGGGTGGGGTGGGGGGTGCTGGAGGCAGAGAGGAGGACAAGTTTAAGGCAAGAAGCGGAGACTGCACTGGAGAACAAATCCAGAGATAATACCAGAAGGGAGCAGAGAACAAGCAATGGAGAGCAACATCCAAGATAACCCCAAGGTTCTGGGGGATGGGGAAAATAAAACTGCCACCAAAAACTACAGGGACCACAGGAGGGAATGGAGTTGGGTGAGTGGGGTTTTGCAAACATAGATTTAGATGTGACGGTTCGACGTAACAGATGTCTATTGTCAGCAATAGGTGGCTAACATATCGTTAGCAAAGTATCTCAGAAACCATCAGAGCCCAAGAGAACAAGAGCAAAAAGGCTATCTGACTGCAGAAGGAAGGTTCTGCTGGCTGGAAACTACTTCTGCCGAGTCCCAAGCACACTGCCATAGCCAAGGGGCTAGCTCCTACTCAGCAGCTATACCAGGCAGGGAAGAATGGCTTACCCCAGGCCACCAACTGGCCCCAACACACCTCTCTCTCTCTCTCTTTTTTAATGTTTACTTATTTTTGGGAGACAGAGAGACAGCATGTGAATGGGGGTGGTACAGAGAGAGAGGGAGACACAGAATCTGAAGCGGGCTCCAGGCTCTGAGCTGTCAGCACAGAGCCTAACGCAGGACTTGAACTCACAAACTGGGAGATCATGACCTGAGCCGAAGTTGGGACACTTAACCGACTGAGCCACCCAGGCACCCCTCCAACACACCTTTTTTTTTTTTTTAATTAAAAAAAATTTTTTTTTTCTAACGTTTCTTTATTTTTGAAACAGAGAGAGACAGAGCATGAACGGGGGAGGGTCAGAGAGAGAGGGAGACACAGAATTTGAAACAGGCTCCAGGCTCTGAGCTGTCAGCACAGAGCCCAATGCGGGGCTCCAACTCATGGACCGCGAGATCATGACCTGAGCCGAAGTCGGACGCTTAACCAACTGAGCCACCCAGGCGCCCCCACACCTCTTTAAATGGGTCCCACAGAGCTCCCCTCGTTCGCATTAAAATGGACAAGTACCCATCTGGTGACTAATTACGTGACTCACTGCTACCTTTCTATCTTCTGATTCTGTGTGCCCCAATCCCCGCTCTTCTCTCAATGCTTAAGGCAACTCAATCCCAAAAAGCATTTAATTGTCACGATTCTGATTCTGAAGGGACAGAAACCCAACTCAAACTAGCTTATGTGTAAAAAAAAAAAAAAAAAAAAAAAAAAAAAAAAAGCCCAAAAGGGCTTTTGTCACTGCTTCAGGATGAAGTCACCAGCTCTGGGGAGCTGCAGCTGCACACGTTTCCCTTCGACATCTGAACACAAAGCAGTGATCTCCAGGGTCTCCCTCTGCAAGTCCCCTGGGACATCAATGCCCAATTCATCCTCCTGAGACACGGCCTCCATTATGTTAGGCCACTGCTCCAGAACCAACAGCGGCTTTCTATTGGGCATCAGATTGTGGCATCTGGATATGAGCCAAAACCTGCCAGAGTTGTGCCATCTTCCTTCGCTTTTCAGAAAGAGTTCTCCGTTCCAGCCATGTTGGTCTTCTCCCTGTGGCCTTGGTTGTATCATGTTCTGCCCTCCGTCTGTGCACTGGAGTATTCTCTGTGCTCTTTCCCCACAACCTCCCCACCACCCGGTTCCATGTCCAGGGCATGTCGAATCACATACCTTTCTGACACTGGCTTCCATCTGTTCCCTTCCGATGTCTGGATATAAGAAACTGTGTGATTAATACTTGCTGACTGCACAACTTTGAGTATATTTGCAGTACAGGACGACAATCAGCATTTTAAAAAGGGCTTGGGCTTTGTTCTCTCTCAACCTACACGGTCATCTCCTTCCCAGGTGTGATTTACAGCTTGTACTGGAAGAGGGCCATGGGGAAGATGGGAGAGGGGAGAAAAAGGTGGTCTTTTCACTCTCCCTTTCACTGAACCAGCATTGTATGTAAATGATCATTAGTTAGGTGAGTGATAATTTAAACCCTATGGCACCTCAAACAGACTGTCTTCATTGTTGGAAGAAACCATGATTGCAAGCAGAATCATAATCAAATAAGTAACTTATCAGTAGTGGTATTTAAAAAAAATTTTTTTTTAATGTTTATTTATTTTGAGAGAGAGAGAGAGAGAGACAGAGCGTGAGTGGGGGAGGGGCAGAGAGCAAGGGACACGGAATCTGAAGCAGGCTCCAGGCTTTGAGCGGTCAGCACAGAGCCCGATGAGGGGTTTGAACCCACGAACCACGAGATCATGACCTGAGATGAAGTCGTACGCTTACCTGACTGAGCCACCCAGGCACCCCTCAGTAGTGGTATTTTGAGGCCAAGCACAAATGGAAAACCACAAAAGAAAATGACAAGAGAATATATCAAGGAGGCAGCAATTGACTTTTCCAATTTCCAGGAAAAGTAGATTGATGCTGTTGATAGTTCGCTTTTATTATTTACACCCTCAGCATGTAAACGGTATTTTGTATGCTGCATTGCTTCGTGTTAACAAAATTTCTAAAAATATGTTTCATACAGCTCCTTTAAACAAAATATAATTTTCTTAGGGCCAAGGACTTTAAACTTAAACACCAGCAATTGCTAAGTGTCAGAATACGCCCCTTTCATGTACCTAAGATATATTAGAGGACATTTATTAAAGCTTTGGCCTGAAGGATGTGTTTGGGGAAGGAGCTAACTTTTAAAAGCAGAATGAAAAACTTAACAAAACAGAAAGACAGAATACAAAAGAATAGGGTACAATGGGTGGCTCAGTTGGTTAAGCATCTGACTTTTGATTTTGGGTCAGGTCATGATCTCAGTTTGTGGGATCGAGCCCTGACAGGGCAGAGCCTCCTTGGGATTCTCTCTCTCTCTGTGCTCCCCGCCCCCAAATAAAAAAATAAACAATAAAAAAAAAATAGGGCATGAAACCCAGAAAAACAATAGTGAAAGTACAGTATTAACAAATCTTTAGCTATTATGGGAAATATTCAAAATATCAAAAATATTAAGATCAGAAAGTACCTCAGGTACTTTAGAAATAACTATAAATTAAAACTTAGATTTTGGAGAGCAGCTGGATCATTAGGAATACATTTACAGGAGGCAAGAGAGAAAAAGAATATGCCATGTGATAAATCAAAATAGCCATATGCAACTAAAGGCAATTCTGAATGATCAAAGCAAGGCTGTTTACATGAGCTGGACATGTAACTGTTCAAGTTCATAAATGTGCCTATCGTCCAGAGCAGGAATGCTAGAATTTAAGGATAATTAAGAAGTTCTTTCAATGAGCTTTGCAGAGAGCCATGATTTTTAAACACCTCTACACCAGAAGAGATCTTGTATCCAAGGTAAATAGCCACAGCTGGTTCAATATCCGCAAAACAATCAATGTGATTCATCACATCAATAAAATAAAGGACAAGAACCACATGATCCTCTAAATAGATGCAGAGAAAGCATATGACAAAATACAGTATCCTTTCTTGTTAAAAACCCTCAAGAAAGTAGGGATAGAAGGAGCATACCTTGAGATCATAAAAGCCATATACGAAAGACCCACCATTAATATTATCAGCAATGGAGAAAAACTGAGACCTTCCCCCTAAGGTCAGGAACAAGACAGTGATGTCCACTCTCGCCAATGTTATTCAACATAGTATTGGAAGTCTTAGCCTCAGCAATCAGACAACACAAAGAAATAAAAGGCATCCAAATCGGCCAGGAGGAGGTCAAACTTTCACTCTTTGCAGATGACATGATACTCTATATGGAAAACCCAAAAGATTCCACCAAAAAACTGCTAGAATTGATCTATGAATTCAGCAACGTGGCAGATATAAAATCAGTGCACGGAAATCAGCTGCATTCCTATACACCAATAATGAAGCAACAGAAAGAAATCAAGGAATCGATCCCATTTACAATTGCACCAAAACCCATAAAATACCTAGGAATAAATCTAACCAAAGAAGTGAAAAATCTATACACTGAAAACTATAGAAATCTTATGAAAGAAACTGAAGGAGACACACACAAAAAAATGGAAAAAGATTCCATGTTCCTGGATAGGACGAACAAATATCGTTAACATGTCAATACTACCCAAAGCAATCTACATATTCAATGCAATACCTATCAAAATAACACCAGCATTCTTCACAGAGCTAGAACAAACAATCCTAAAATTTGTATGGAACCAGAAAAGACCCCGAATAGCCAAAGAAATCCTGAAAAAGAAAACCAAAACAGGAGGCATCCTAATCCCAGACTTCAAGCTGTATCACAAAGCTGTAATCATCAAGACAATAATATGGTAGTGGAACAAAAACAGACAGATCAGTGGAACAGAATACAGAACCAGAAATGGACCCATAAACGTATGGCCAACTAATCTTTGACAAAGCAGGAAAGAATATCCAGTGGAATAAAGACAGTATCTTCAGCCAGTGGTGCTGGGAAAACTGGACAGCGACACGCAGAAAAATGAACCTGGGCCACTTTCTTACACCATACACAAAAATAAACTCAAAATGGATGAAAGACCTCAATGTAAGACAGGAAGCCATCAAAATCCTCAAGGAGAAAGCAGGCAAAAACCTCTTTGATCTTGGCCACAGCAACTTCTTACTCAACACGTCTCTGGAGGCAAGGGAAACAAAAGCAAAAATGAACTATTGGGACCTCATCAAAATAAAAAGTTTCTGCACAGCGAAGGAAACAATCAGCAAAACTAAAAGGCAACCAACAGAATGGGAGAAGATATTGGCAAATGATTATCAGATAAAGGGTTAGAATCCAAAATCTATAAAGAACTTATCAAACTCAACACCCAAAAAACAAACAATCCAGTGAAGAAATGGGCAGAAGACATGAATAGACACTTCTCCAAAGAAGACATCCAGATTGTAAACTGACACCTGAAAAAATGCTCCACATCACTCATCATCAGGGAAATACAAATCAGAACCACCATGAGATACCACCTCACACCTGTCAGAATGGCTCACATTAACAACTCAGACAACAACAGATGTTGGCGAGGATGCGGAGAAAGAGGATCTCTTTTGCATTGTTGGTGGGAATGCAAGCTGGTGTAGCCACTCTGGAAAACAGTAGGGAGGTTCCTCAAAAAATTAAAAACAGAACTACCCTACAACCCAGCAATTGCACTACTAGGTATTTATCCAAGGGATACAGGGATGCTGTTTCTAAGGGACACACGCACCCCAATGTTTATGGCAGTGCTATCAACAATAGCCAAAATAGGGAAAGAGCCAAAATGTCCATCAACGGATGAATGGATAAAGAAGATGTGGTATATCTGTACAATGGAGTATTACTCAGAAATAAAAAAGAATGAAACCTTGCCATGTGCAGCTACGTGGATGGAACTAGGGGGTCTTATGCTAAATGAAATTAGTCAGAGAAAGACAAATATCCTATGACTTCACTCATATGAGGAACATAAGGTACAAAACAGATGAATATAAGGGAAGGGAAGTAAAAATAATATAAAAACAGGGAGAGGGACAAAAACAGAAGAGACTCTTAAATATGGAGAACAAACAGAGGGTTACTGGAGGGGCTGTGGGAGGGGGGATAGGCTAAATGGGTAAGGGGCACTAAGGAATCTACTCCTGAAATCATTGCTGCACTATATGCTAACTAACTTGGATGTAAATTAAAAAGTAAGTTAAATTAAATAATTAAAAAAAAAAGATAAACACCCATGTGCTTAGTTTTTGAAACTACCACATCCTGAACATGATAAGGAAAAAGGGAAGGACAAATATTTAAGGACTGTCTCTGTCTCAATAGGTTTACATTTGAAAGGAAGACAGCACACATAAAAAACCAAACTCACTGTCATATCAACCCCCTTAAAACCCAAAATGTAAGTGTTAATGCCTCCATTTTGGAGGTGTCAGAATTCAGTAGGGTTCCTTCACAGAATTTGGAACCTCATCTTAAAAATTTCTTTTAAGTTTATTTATTTACTTCCAGAGGGAGAGAGAGAGAGAGAGAGAGCCCAAGAGGGGGAGGGACAGAGAGAATGCGAGACAGAATCCCAAGCAGACTCTGCGTTGCCAGCTCAGAGCCTGGTGTGGGGCTCAAACTCACGACCATGAGATCATGACCTGAGCCAAGATCAAGAGTCGGACGTTTAACGGACTACGCCACCCAGGCGCCCCAGGAATTTCATTTTAAAGGAAAAGAGGGGGCGCCTCGGTGGCACAGTCGGTTAAGCGTCCGACTTCAGCCAGGTCACGATCTCGCGGTCCGGGAGTTCGAGCCCCGCGTCGGGCTCTGGGCTGATGGCTCGGAGCCTGGAGCCTGTTTCCGATTCTGTGTCTCCCTCTCTCTCTGCCCCTTCCCCGTTCATGCTCTGTCTCTGTCCCAAAAATAAATAAAAAACGTTGAAAAAAAATTTAAAGGAAAAGAGGACCAAAAGGTAGTACAAAATTGGAAGGATAAGGGTTTCAGGCCCAAGTCATAAAAAATGACAGAATACAAAGCAAAAGGAACAATTAAATGTATACCATGAGTGCCAAAGAGAAAGTCTGTAGTGATGAACCTGAGAGGTGGGTAGAATCATAAAAATTAAGCGGCTTGAGGCATGGTACTGCCGGATGAAGGGGTGAGGGTGTCACTGAGCAGAGGAGACTCAAGTTTATGAGAAAGCAACAGGGCGTCCTGCCCTGAAATGAGGCAGAGCTTTCTTAAAATGATACTCCTGAGAAAATCACGGTCTGTTCTCTGATCGATGGGTACTGGAAGAAAGGAAGGGGAGGGGGCCTGGATTTATAGCTTGTCTTCCAGGAAAGAGAAGGAAGAGGGCCAGATGTTAGGAGAGAAAGGGGAAAAGCTACAAATCCCCAAAGCAGGTCGTCACTAGTCCAGTACTCGGGCAGAACCTGTCTCTATGTTAATAATGCCTCCTGAATTAAGTTTCCTTTCTCTTGGTACCATACGTGATAGTAACTTTTAATCGGGAAAGAGAGGGAACGTATCATGCCAGAAACACACGTACTTAACCAGAAGGGGATAGTTTACCTATTAATAGCACAGTAGCATTTAAAGGTTTAAAAAAACAAACCAGAGCCACTGGATGCTGGCTTAAAGAGAGAAATGTGTGTTTTTGTTTCGACGCCCTCCCCCCCACCCCCACCTGTGTCCGTGGAGACAGGCTGGGCTGCTTTGGCCCTCAGCTGTTGGAAGAGACATTTGGACTGGAAGCACGGGAGATCCAAACCGCCTCTGCCCCCAGTGGCTGTCATCTGTGAGGACTGAAGTGCTTTCTTTCCTCTTACACCCTTCATTTCCTGGAACTCTTTCTGTTCTATGTAGCAGTGTGTGTGTGTGTGTGTGTGTGTGTGTGTGCGCGCGCGAGCGCGCAGGGGGAGATCAAAAGCCAGCGAGCTGAAAAACCCAGATACGTGGGCATTGCAGCAGAGTTAAAAGTTGCTACAAGAGTCCAAAATAGCACCAGAGAGCGCTCCGGAAAACTGTCTCTCCTTTGTTTCCCCCCACTTGAACTATTTCCTCTGTCTTCTGTACTCTGCTCTCACGGTTCAGAATTGCATGTGTGTGAGGACAGCTCAGGATGTTCACTGAGCTGTGCTGTACAGGAATTTCCAGAAAAGTCAGCTTCAGACTTCCTGCCACATCACCCCCAGTGATCAAAATGGGCACAGACCCTTTGGACGTCATGAGTGCACATGAAAATTCTCTTTGTTTAAACACTTTCTATTTCCAAAAACCAGGATTTTTTTTTTCCCCAATGAAAATTAAGAGGACTCAACTACCAGATAAGAAAGGTACTGTCACTTTTAAAAAATGCAATACCCAGCCATTAGAGAAAACAGTTTTCTATAAGAAGCTTTGGTTTAACCAAAACACTTCCAAACTAGGTACTTACTTAAGCAAAGAACATTTCATGCTACCCAAAGGCAAAAAAATTTACAAAGTGTACATTTTTGGTTGTTTCAAGTTGTAAGACTCAAAAGTATTCATGTGACTTGCTTATGAAAGTAAAGCTGTGAACTGTCTCTTAGCTGTTTTTTTTTTTCCCGCTGGAATCTATCGCCGTGTTTTTTACTTATTAGTGTTAGAGAAATATTTGATATTTATATAATATATCATATGATATAAATAATGTAGCACATATAGTATTGCTACTAACATATATCATATAAATTATATAACATAATTGTTATTTCATGTATCAAAATAGGTAATAATTATAGTGACTCCTCACTGCTGGTGAAAATAAGTGTTTATCCCAGTATTTTAAAGATAACTAACTTGCACAGGATGGAAGAGTTAGAATTAGTGTAATTTATACATGAAAATTATTTCAAGAAAATAAGAAGTTTAAATAGATTTTATTAAGTCTTACATCTGACAGCCTTACTTCCTGTCCTTAATTTCTCCCACCACAAATATGCATTTTCACTACCTGCGCTGAAAATGTATTGCTTTGCCAAACATCTGTTGTCTGCCTCTTCCTTCTCCCTTGCCACCCATTCGTACTGGATTTTCCAGAGGACTTTAAACTGGCATTGCTTTTCTCAAAGAGCATTCACACCCACAGCGTGACACCATACCACGCCTCATGATGACTTCACGAGGTGAGTGTGTAAGACAGGTATTATCCCTATCTCATAAATAAGCAAACTAAGTAAGAGCACTGAGGGACTACATAACAATCTGAGAGCTGTTACTCCCATACACTATCTGTTTCCCACTAAACCCATTTAGACACGAAGACCTGTGGAATTTATCTGCTTAATATTTTTCAGTTATGTCCCCTCCTGTCCATTCCCAGTGCTGCTGGCTTTGCCGGGGTCCTCAATGTCTCCTGCCTGGGCTACTGTATTTCCCTACTTCATGTGAGCTATGAGAGACACTCCCTCCATCTCACACCTTACCCTGTGATCTTGGAAAAACCCAAATATGATACAATACTCATATCATCTCCCCACCACTACTCCAGTGAAAACATTTCCAGTTCTCCACTGTCTAGAGGATGCTGCTAAGGATGAATTAAGGAGACCCTCTGCAATTTGGAACCTCCCTCCTTGGCTTTTAACCTTCTGTCATATTGCTCCCCAGTCATACACTTGTACTGCTTAAGCCATCTTTCTGTCTTTCCTGGTCCCTGGCAAGCACTGATTATCTTCCAAGATTTAGCTGTGGCTGGACTTTGTCCTATACGGAAGCTTCCCAGTCCCTGTATGCCCTGAGGACTGAGTCTCCTTTTTAAAACTTTTTTTAAAGTTTATTTTGAGAGAGAGAGAGAGAGAGAGAGAGAGAGAGAGAGAGAGAGAGAATCCCAAGCAGGCTCCACACTGTCAGCACAGAGCCCAGCGCAGGGCTCGAATCCATGAATTGGGAGATCATAACCTGAGCCGAAATCAAGAGTTAGATGGCTCAACCGAGCCACCCAGGTGCCCCTTAGGCTCCTTTTATTTTTTAATTTTCATTTTTAAGAAGTGTTGCTTCTTAAAATTTATTTATTTTTTAATTAATTTATTTATTTTTGAGAGGGGGAGGGGCAGAGAGGGAGAGAGAGGAGAGACGGAGAGACAGAGAGAGAGAGAGAGAGAGAGAGAGAGAGAGAGAAACCTCAAGCAGGTTCTGTGCTGACAGCGCAGAGCCTGATGTGTGGTTCCATCTCATGAACCATGAGATCATGACCAGAGCCAAAATCAAGAATCTAACATGTAACCCACTGAGCCACCCAGGCGCCCCATGAAAATGCTCCTTCCCAGTACCCTGTAAGGTATGACTTCCATGGCAATTACATGCATTAATGTGAGGTTTGCTTTAAAATTATGAAAGGCTACCATAAGCCTCTGGGGGGCAGGATCCAGGGTCTCTGTGACTCTAGGGGGAAAGTGCTCCATTCATTTCTACTTAGGTTCATCAAATCAGCACCAGACGCCAGGCATTCTGATCTCTAGTCCAGAGCCCTTTGTGGCTACACCAGACAGCAAAAATAGCAACATGAAGGGATGCCCTTCACTTGGGATTCCTGGACTTTACAAAGCCTGGCGTGAGAAAGACCAGAGAAGTTTCCTACTGGGTTGGATATCCTTGTGGCAGACTTAGACGAAACTGGCCAGGGGTAGTTTTGGTGAGGCAGTGGCCTGCCCTTCTAATTCTTCCAGGCAAAGATCTGACAAAATGATACAGCAAATACTGTGGGTCAAGAAGGAACATTTCCATTGAGGAAGCTTTATGGTTTCTTCCCAGGAAACTGGGTGAAAGGTAGAGCTTTACTAAGCCCATATGAGCTCATCACTGCTGCTGGGAGGAGCCATCACACCTTAGTTGGTTTTGTTTTTTTAAGAGTCTAAAGGGCAATGCTTAGATAGTGCAGATGCCCAGAAGCTGGAAGAAAACAGGACTGCCTTCCTTCGTTTTACACCTCTGAAGTGGATAAGGCTCAAGAAAAGTAATCTATTCCATCATCCTGTGGCTTCCTAAGAGCAGCCCAATGCATGGTTTCTGGGAGTGGCACCTTCCTAAGGGATGTTATGATATTTCAGTGTCTTAATGACAGCCTGGCTTTCTTGCCTCCCCCACACCAGGTCCTTGCTCCCACGGCCTCTGTTCCAGAGCTGCTCTCTGTCATACCACACTGGAATTTAGAAATTCTTTTTTTTTACCCCATTTTAAAAAGTTTGGGGTAAGGGAGCTTAGGGTAGTGCGTGCACTTTTTATTTGACCAATGGAGGTAGGTGATGTTTATAAAAAGAATAGTGACAGCATTTGAACATTAGTCGCAGATCTCATTGGAAAAACTCAGGCCGGCCTACTTTTGGGGATTAATATTTAACTTACATCATAACTGACTGGGTAATTAAAACCTCCCACTCATTTTCATAAATTATTAGAAAAAAATTCCAACTACTTATTAGAAAAGTTTTATGATATATACAAAGTAGACAAAAGAATCATCTACTCTTGGCCAATCGCGGTTCATCTGTATCCCACCCTCTCCTCCCAACTCCCATTCATTTTGAAGCAAATCCCCATATTATCACTGCATCTGTAACTAGTGCAGTAGGAGGCTAGATGTTGAATTAAAAAAAAGGATAAACACAATACCGAAACCAAACCCCAAAAAGATTAACAATAATAACTGATTTAGAAAATATGTGAAATCTAGCTCTTGTTCAGGGAAGGTATTAGCATCACATACTATTACGGACGAGTAGCAGGACGTGCCATCCCAAAAGATGCTGCTTTGGTATGTGGACTATTTTAAGCTGTAGGCATTTGAAGGAGAACAGGTGCATGGAGAGGCTTACTCTGAACTCCCTTTCCCCACCTAAAGATGGATCCTCCAGAAGGAACTCAGGAGAGTTGCATCAACTATGAAGGATTGACTCATCACAAAAGAGCAGACTAGAAGCTCACACCACACCCACCCAGACAAACTGTCATAAATTATCATACCTCCTGCCTATTCTTCTTCTTTCCTAAAAATCATTAAGTGTCCCCTGAGAGGCCCATCTCTTCCCTCCCCTTTCCCTATAAAGATGGTATTTCATACTGAATTGTAAAGCTACCTCTCTGAGTTACTCACTTTTTCCTGGCTATCTCCCACATACACATAAGGTCAACATGTTAATAACATTCCTCGCTTGTTAATCTGCCTTTTATTATAGGAGTCTTGGCTAAGAACTTGGGAGAGTAGAGGGAAAATTATTTTCCCCCTCTCCAGTACTTAGGCTTTGAGTGGACGAAATCATCTCTAGGCACGTGCTGGATATCGGGAATATCTAGTATGGGACTTGGGAAGGTTCATGTTCCCTGCCCTAGTCCACATGGCTGGCACCAGCTTGGCAATTGGAGGTAACCCTTTGATATCTCCAAGTGCTGGAGTGTCTTCTCTTGGGGGCCTAGCTGCTTTGGCTACAATGGGGAGAAGAAACAGAAAGAGAACCTAATCTCAACACCTGGGCCGAATGAGGTCTTCTTGGGGTTGAAGGAAGAGAGATTTGCAGTTACATGGGTCAACAAGAAGCTGGTTCTCATTGTGAACAGAACGGATCTAACGGGATGAGCTGCCATGACGGTAGGTGGGATGGTAGTGCCACACACGTATCTAGCCTGCAACTCATGTAGCACCTGCTCCTCTCTACCCCCTCCCAACTCTTGCCTTTCAATACCCAAGGGATATTCTTGAGAGAAACCTTACGCATGGCAGACATACGTGGTGGTGTGATAGCACAACCACCCATTTCCTCTGGCCCATCAGTACTATTTGTCAGTGAGGCCTTGGGCTGTGCTGGTATTCGAGGTTGTCTGGGCTTTCCCACAGATGTGCTCACTGGCTTCTGAGAATTTGCAGGGTTAGGTCAGCCCTCCTGGGCAGAGTAAAGTGATGGAAAGTACCCATTTGAAAAGCAAGTAACATGTGGGTTTGAAACAAAATATGGCATTCTAGGTGCAAAGATCAGCTATCTCCCTAAAGTATTAGATTCTCAAACACTGTCAAGCATAAATATATGCCACAAATGATAACTGCCCCCCCTCGCCCTTTGTGAGAAGTTCCTGCCCATTCTTACAACAAAAACCTCTAGAATCCTGCTCATGAAGAAAGAGCTTTTATGTAACAATAATTGCTACCCTCTCCTTCAACAGCTTCATATACCAAACTGTCAGGTTACCTTACAGAGAGTGCTGAGGAAATGTCTTTTCTCAGCTGAAGGCAAGTTTGTTTTAAAGGCAGCTACCTGCATGGTGTAGTTGGCTCAATCATGAGAGACAATGCGAAGGGCCCATCTTTTGCTGTATCCCTGAATCCCCTCACCACCATCCCTGCTTGCTCTTCCAGCCCCACTCCATTATGCCCCCCTATACTTCTTTAGAGTAATCTCTGACAAGGTAGGACTGAATTGGGGAGGGGAGAGGAAGGCATCTCTCTCTTTTACTGTTTCGAACATAATACCACCAACACGTGAAGTCTCTGGTGGCATCTTCCCACCAAGGGCTCAGAGAAAGCTGGTTTTACAGAGGCACAGCAGCAGGTGACCAGATAAAGGCTATCTCTGGAGATAGAGGAGAAAGATGTGAAAGGGTGTGAGCAGGCTATGTGGCCTCAAGCTTTTGCCGGGAGGGCCCGACTTTCTTACTAACTAATGGGAGCCTGGCCTAAGACCAGAATGCTTGGAATGAAACAATATTTAGCAAAACCAGAACACAGAATACAAATAAGGATGAAGGACTCTCCTTTCTTCTGTGACAGGTCATTTTAGGGGTGCTTGAGCCATATGGTTTCTAGTAAAATCTGTCTGCGAACTCCATAAATTACTGGTTCCCAAAGTGGGGTGTAAGCACCTTCTACGTTAGAACCACCTGGGAGATGCTGGGGAGTTGTAAAACTGAGCTTTTTTTTTTTTTTTTTTTTTTTTGAGTTTATTCATTTTTGGGAGACAGAGAGAGCCAGAGCATGAGCGGGGCAGGGGCAGAGAGATAGGGAGACACAATCTGAAGCAGGCTCCAGGCTCTGAGCTGTCAGCACAGAGCCTGATGAGGGGCTCTAACTCATGAATCACAAGATCATGACCTGAGTCGAAGTCAGACGCTCAGCAAACTGAGCCACCCAGTCCCCCTTTTTTAAATGTTTATTTATTTGAGAGAGAGAGAGAGAGAGCGCGCGTGTACGCGTGCAAGGAGTGGGGGTGGGGGTAGGGGAGTGAGGCTGTTAGCAAAGAGCCCGAGGCAGGGCTCAAACTCACGAACCTCGAGACCGTGACCTGACCCAAAGTCAACGCACAACTGAATGAGCCACCCAGGTGCCCCAACACTGAATGTTCTTAACCCTACTTCACATCCTTTTAAGACTTAAGTCTTTTTTTTTTTTTTTTTTTTTAAGGATTTTTAAAGTAATCTCTACACTCAATGTGGGGCTTGAACTCACAAACCCAGATCAGGAGATGCATGCTCTTCCAACTGAGCCAATCAGGTGCCCCAAGACTTAAGTCTTATGCCCACTAAAATCTTAGAACTACTGACGTGAATATAAGCCAAGCCAAAGATTACTAGGCCAAGCGAGAAGCAAATGGATTACTTTTGTTTCTTTCACCCAGCGATCTTATAGTGTGAGATGGGAAAGAGGGGTCAATTTATCAGCATAAACTAGTACTTCTGAAAAATAATCCCCATTGATGATGAATATGTTATGCTACCTCAGGAATGAAGTTCCTGTATTAGTTAAATGCACTATCCAGAGTCTAAACACCAACCATGGTTTGAATTTTCTTTGGGAGACACAATTACTCGTGATTTTTGTTTTATTTTTTGCTATGATCTATCATTGTCAAGGTTACTACAGGTAGCCTCTCATAATCACAGATGTTAATGTGTTTGAAACTTCTTTGAAAAAGACAACGGGCTCCTGGGTGGTTCAGTCGGTTGGGTGTCTGAACTCGGCTCAGGTCATGATCTCATGGTTCATGGGTTTGAGCCCTGCATCGGGCTCTGTGTTGATAGCTCAGAGCCTAGAGCCTACTTCAGATTCTGTGTCTCCCTCTCTCTCTCTCTGCCCCTCCCCTGCTTGCACTCTGTCTCTTGCTGTCTCTCTCAAAAATAAGTAAACAATGGGGCGCCTGGGTGGCGCAGTCCGTTAGGTGTCCGACTTCAGCCAGGTCACGATCTCGCGGTCCGTGAGTTCGAGCCCCGCGTCGGGCTCTGGGCTGATGGCTCAGAGCCTGGAGCCTGTTTCCGATTCTGTGTCTCCCTCTCTCTCTGCCCCTCCCCCGTTCATGCTCTGTCTCTCTCTGTCCCAAAAATAAATAAAAAAAAAAAGAGTTGAAAAAAAAATTAAAAAAAAAATAAGTAAACATTAAAAAGAGAAGAAAGCATAGGGGTAAGGTTGGATTTCAAGACACTAGTTATGCTCAATGTCTTGTAAACAAGAGCAAATTTCAAATTAGGGAGGAATTTTTAGCACAAGGCGCCCAGGAAAATTTCTAAGTTTTATAATGCATAAATGTGAATACACCTTGGAAAATACATTTATTGTTATTTTAATTGATTTTAATGTTTATTTATTTTGAGAGAGAGAGAGAGACAGAGAGAGAGCGAGAGCAAGTACGAGCGGGGGAGGGGCAGAGAGAGAGAAGGAGACACAGAATCTCAAGCAGGCTCCAAGCTCTGAGCTGACGGCACAGAACCCGACATGGGGCTCGAAGTCATGAACTGTGAGATCATGACCTGAGCTGAAGTCGGACGCTTAACTGACTGAGCCACCCAGGCACCCCTGGAAAATACATTTTAGATAGTGTTGACTGAGTTTGTTTCAAAATTAAGAGTACTGTAAATATTCAGTTAAAGAAGGTAGTTGGCAATGAGGTTAAGGGTTAACAGGGTTTGATGTGCTCAAGTTAAAACTTACAACATGAGAATCCAACACAACAAGCCACAAGTCTATCATTTAGGTTTATCTGGACATTCTTTTCTTTTTTTTTTTTCTTTTTTTTTTTTTTTTTAAGTAGGCTTCACACCCAGCAAGGAGCCCAGTGTGTGGCTTGAACACACAACCCCAAGATCAAAACCTAAGCTGAGATTAAGAGTTAGATGCTTGGGGCGCCTGGGTGGCTTGGTTGGTTGAGTGTCCGACTTTGGCTCAGATCGTGATCTTCCAGTTCGTGAGTTCAAGCCCTGCATTGGGCTTCCTCCTCTCAGCACACAGTCTGTTTTGAATCTTCTGTCCCTGCCCACTCCCCCATCTCTCTCTTTCAAAAATAAATCAAACACTTTTAAAAAAATTAAAAAAAAAAAAAGTCGGATGCTTAACTGACTGAGCCACCCAGGCACCACTGGTCCAGACCTTCTTAAATGCTTATTCTTTCAGAGGGATTTTACAATCATTCTCTACTGTTGGGAGAGAGATGCTCAAATTCTGTTTGAACTTAAAATTTAAGGAACATGACAATCCTTATAATGTTAAGTTTTCCTTTCCTTTCAAAGAGGTAAACCTCCATTAAGTTGTCTTCTATTGTAGGTGTACTAACTCCTCTTAAACTTTTTTTCTGGCTCCTTCATATTTCTTGTTGCTTGTCTGTACATTTTCCTCCAATTTGTTTTCTAAATTTGTTACTGTCGATGTGAAAGGCAATGGATTTTAAAATATTTCCTGATGATCAATCTATTGACTACTCTCTGTTTCTGTTTGAGGTTAAAAAGGGACATCAGTTTTCACCTATACTCAGCATACAGGAAGTCCAACCTCCCGGGGGTTAGTCTTGACAGCTGCCTCTCATGGTCCTTATTGCCTTCATCCTCCAAGAGAAGGACCACTTCCCTTTCTTGAGAACTTTGAAACCTGGCTCCTTGAGTGTCCACGTGAACGGCATCCAACCACTTGGCACTAACTGCATTAGATCACTGACTGCTCAGACGGCTCCCTACGGAAATCCTCTCTCCTGCTGTCTGCCTGAAGTCTTCTATCATTCCCGTTCTCAACCCTCACCAGTCCTGCCATACATGCTTTTCAGCCTCAGACACAGATAACTGTCTTTGATAGTCTATGTTCTCCCTGGCTGATCAATCCCTTCTGGCTTATCTCCTGAAGCGGCTCAGACCACCTCCATGTCTGATGGCCTTTCTAGCCATGCCAGACCTTCTGCCAGCATCAACATCCCAAGATGGGCTCAAAACCAGCCAGCCCTTTTAACCTCCTAATTCCTGGGTGGTGACCACTGTGGAAGGGCAGAAATGAGCCCTTATTGTGGACTGGTGCTGCTGTCACTGGACACTCAGCAGCCCGTGGACATCCCTCCCGTCCCGTTCCAAGGCCCAAGCCAAACACAACAACTCATCCCTCTGGATGAGAGCGGCCATGTCACAACTCAGCTAAGAAAACTGAAATCTGGAAGCATTCAGAGGAACGTAGCCCCGTGTGTTCCCCTGACCCACCACGGTGTGTGGTGTGCATCTGTCGCATCCGTGTACTTCTCCAGTTTCCGAAGACAAGGGCTCCCTCATACTGACGTGCAAGCCCATTCTCCCACACCGCTGGGCTTGTGCCATCGGGTAGTCCATATCTGTGGTACGTCATCTTTCCCCTCCCTGCTGGCTTGCTCAGAGTTTATGTACAGTCTCACAAAGCTCTCTCATTTAAAACCCCCAATCAATGGGGCGCCTGGGTGGCGCAGTCGGTTGAGCGTCCGACTTCAGCCAGGTCACGATCTCACGGTCCGGGAGTTCGAGCCCCGCGTCGGGCTCTGGGCTGATGGCTCAGAGCCTGGAGCCTGTTTCCGATACTGTGTCTCCCTCTCTCTCTGCCCCTCCCCTGTTCACGCTCTGTCTCTCTCTGTTCCAAAAATAAATAAACGTTGAAAACCCCCAATCAAAACCTTCCTTTGACCTCACTTCCTCTAGTTTCCTCCCTCCCTTTCCTTCAATTCTCAGGGGAGTCTCTTGAAGCTACAGCCTATCCATGCTGTGTCTCCCTCTTCATTTCTCATTAACCCAATTCACTACAGTCCGGCCTCCATTTCCAATGCTCCACTAAAATTTCTCTGGCAGAGTTCGCTGGTGATCTCTGTATTGCTAAGTGCCATGGGCCCTTCAGGAGTTCTCTTAATGCTGCACTTGGTAGTGCCTGCCCCTGCTATCTCTTGAGAGTCTCAGTCCTTGGATTGTTTTTTCATGACTCGATTCCATTTTGTTTCATTTTATTATTGTTTTGTTTTCTGCTGTGCCATTGACTCTCCATCACCTTTGCGGCCTCTTCTGACCTTCATTCCAACATAAAATCATTCCTAGGTTCTCTCTTTGGGACTCTTCTTTCCATTGGAAGATTCCGTCCACCCTCATGATTTTAACTATCACCTATATGCTGACATTTCCCAAATCTGCCGCCTGGCTCTGACCTTCTAGGGTTTTCTGACAACCACCACCAATTCTCTGATTCTCCAGACACCAGATGGGGATCCAACAATCCAATCCGGACACAAATTACCTGGAGTTAGCATACACTCTACAGGTTAAGGGATCAGTCCCGAAGACTGCCCCCACTTCAAGATGCCAGCTCTAAGCCCCAGGCCGAGTGGCTGTAAATTAGGGATTCTCATGACCCCCTCATCAGGTTCGATAATTTGCTAGATGGCTTACAGAACTCAAGGAAATGCTTCACTTCTGAGTTTATTATCAAGAAAACAATTCAGGAACAATCAGATGGAAGCGATGCCTAAGGCAATGTATGGGTCCAAGTGCGGCTCCCCTGTGTTCACTGGGTGCATTAAATCCCTCAGTACCTCGATGGGTACGCTAATCTGAAAGATCACCAACTCCTGTTCAAGAGTTTTTACAGTGCCTAATCTCAAGCCCCCTTCCCTCCTAGGAGGCTAAGGGTAGGGTTGTAAGCTCCTATTCTATTCTCACTTGGCCATTTTGTTGATCAGCCCCACCCTCACTCCATCTAAAGGCCCTACCCTAAAACACATTTTTAGCATAAACTCAGGTGTGATCAAAAGGGGCTTATTTTGAGTAACAAAAGATACTCCACCATCACTCAGGAAATACTAATTTTAGGAGCTCTGTGCCAGGAATTAAGGACAAAGACAAAATACATTTCTTTGTTGTTGTTGTTGTTTTTTAATTTTTAAAATGTTTGTTTTTGAGACAGAGACAGAGCATGAGTGGGGGAGGGGCAGAAAGAGAAGGAGACACAGAATCCAAAGCAGGCTCCAGGCTCTGAGCTGTCAGCACAGAGCCGGACGTTGGACTCGAACTCACAGACTGTGAGATCATGACCTGAGCCGAAGTCGGATGCTTAACCGACTGAGCCACCCAGGCACCCCAAAATACATTTTCTTTTTTTCTCTTTTTTTATTTTTTTTAACGTTTATTTATTTTCGAGACAGGGACAGCATGAACGGGGAGGGTCAGAGAGAGGGAGACACAGAATCTGAAACAGGCTCCAGGCTCTGAGCTGTCAGCACAGAGCCCGACACAGGGCTCGAACTCACGGACCGCGAGATCATGACCTGAGCCGAAGTCAGCCGCTTAACCGACTGAGCCACCCAGGCACCTCCCAAAATACATTTCTTATTACAGCACAGACTTTTATCCCAAACTCAACTCTTATAAAAGGAAATTCATCACTTTAATATCCCCAAACTCCTTTTTCTTCTACCTCCCATGGCTTTATTAATGGCATCGCGATCTATAGAGCCTTCCTGGAGAGAGAAATTACCAGTCATTCTAGCTTCTTCCCTCCATCAATCCAACTCATCACCAGGCTCTTCCAATTTTAAGTCTTTTGACATTTCTCAAACCTATTCTTCCCCCACTTCTCCTACTAAAACAATGTCATCTGGATTGTTTCACAGCCGGTGAATCCCTGCTTCCAGTTTTGTTCTCCATCAAATCTACCTTAAACCTTGCTAATGGGGTCATTTCTAAAAAACTCTCACCTAGCTGTTTCACACTGATTCCTATTTTTCCTTTTAAACTTAGGTTTCACTAAGTGTCACTATTTCCTGCCAGGAAGTTGTTATTCAGTCCTTACACTGGGCTACTTTCTCCTACACTATTCTCCTAAAAATAGCCTGTATAGGGGCAACTGGGTGGCTCAGTTAGTTGAGCATCCAACCCTTGATTTGGGCTCAGGTCATGATCTCATAGTTGTAAGAGCCAGCCCTGCGTCTGGCTCAGCGCAGACAAGGTGAAGCCTGCTTGGGATTCTCTCTCCCTCAAAATAAATAAACATTAAAAAAGATTCTCTCTCTTTCTCTCCCTCTGCTCCTCTCCCCAGCTCATGCTCTTTCTATATATAAAAGAAGAATAAAAAAAATAACCTGTACATATCCTTTTTTTTATTTTTGAGAGACAGAACATGAGCGGGGGAGGGGACAGAGAGAGAAGACAGAGAATCCAAAGCAGGCTCCAGGCTCTGAGCTGTCAGCACAGAGCCTGACGCGGGGCTGGAACTCGTGAACCTTGAGATCGTGACCTGAGCCAAAGCTGGACACTCAACCAACTGAGCCACCCAGGCGCCCCTGACCTGTACTTATTATCTGTCACAATAGACTGAAATTCATATTTAATATCATATTAAGACATTGCTCAAATTACAGTGACATCTGCTCTAGAGGGCAGGGTCCATGTCTAATACAACCTAATATTCTTACAAAATAGTACTGTGAAAATGAATACAGGAAACCTCAGCTAAAATGGAGTCAGAGGCCTGGAAAGAGGGGAGCTGAAGCTGCACCCCTAGTTGCCCCACTTAGCCCAGCCAGCAGAAAGAGACAGGCTTTGCAGTCCCCCAAAGAAGAAGCCTACTTTAGGACTCCAGGAGGAGGAAGATTTTTCTCCTTGCCTAGCAAGAGCTCAGCCAATGAGAGACTGTCACCAATCAGCCAATAAGAAGCCACTACACTTCAAATTCCCAGTTTGCACCAATGGCCTTTCGTTCTTAACAGCCCCTCCCAACTCCCCCTTTTCCTCTGTAAAAGAGCATTCCTCTCCTTTGTTCTCTGGACTTGCCTGTGGCTTTTCCTGGACTTGCTTGTCCCAGACTGCAATTCTTCTGTTGTTCCCTAATAAACCGATTGTGATGGTAAAATAACTGGTTGTTTCACTCTTAAAATAGATAGTACAATCCCTAATAACAGCAAGCCCTCAGTCTGTGTGTCAAATTCAACTACCAGTGTAAATAAAAGTACTTTATATTTTTATTTTATTTATTTATTATTTTATTTATTTATTATTTATTTATATATTTATATTTTATTTAAAGTACTTTATATTTAAAGTACTTTATATTTTTATTTTATTTATTATTTTATTTATTTATTATTTATATATTTATTTATATATTTATATTTTATTTTATTTAAAGTACTTTATATTTAAAGAATATAAAATGCTTTAAAATGCTTTAATAATTATTAAATTGAAGTACCAAGCAAATATTCCTGACTTCATTTCTGAGGAAAAGGGCTTTTTAAACCTCAAAGTGTCCTCTGTATTCAAGTGAAGTAGATGATTATTTTCAGACCTGAACTATAGCTGAGAAGCTTCCAATTCGACTGATAAGAAGTTTGGTCTCCAGGGGCACCTGGCTGGCTCAGTCGGAAGGGCACAGGACTCTAGATCTCAGGGGTTCGAAGTTTGAGCCCCATGTTGAGTGTAGAAATTACCTAAATAAATATTAATTAAAAAAAATAAGTTTGGTCTCCATTTGTGTTATAGGTTTGACATTAAATAACTTGATTAGGGTTTAAAAAAAATTTTTTTAATGTTTATTTCTTTTTGAGAGAGAGAGAGTGTGACAGAGCATGAACAGGGAGGGGCAGAGAGAGAGACAGACACACAGAATCTGAAGCAGGCTCCAGGCTCTGAGCTGTTAGCACAGAGCCCGACGCGGGGCTTGAACCCATAAACCGCGAGATCCTGACCTGAGCCGAAGTCGGATGCTTAACCAACTGAGCCACCCAGGCGCCCCAATGATTAGGTATTTCTACTATGACTGGTCCAGAAGGCATTGTGACCCTGTCAGCTGCTGCCAAAGGGCAAAGCAGAGAGGTCTGAATGCTACATGAATGCTGATAAGTATCTATAAACTTGTAAGAGAATGGTTTAGGTATGTTCCAATGGCAATCCTGCCTTACCCAGGTATACGTTTACCTAGGGAAGGAAAAGCAAAAAATAAGAGAAGCCAAAACCAAGGGAGAGAGCAAGGATTCTATTCACATTCAAAAGGCTTTCCTTGGTTTGTTCATTCTAATAGAATTCTTTACACAAAGGCTACAGAAGAGTGCAAAGAAGTAGGGCAGTTTTTCTTCAAAGACTCTTACTCTTCAGGTTGGAAGGAATCTAAAAAATCAGGTCATTCAGCCCTCTTTCTTTACATAGGAGAAAAGTGAAGACCAGGGTGAATGAATTCCCTAAAGTTCCAAAGAATCCATAGCAGAGCCAAAGCCGGAAGTGAAGAAAGAGAACAAAGGAAGAAGAGCGTCCTAAATGGGGGCTCCAGCTCTTCCCCCACTGTGTTCTTCCTAGTTCCCCCAGCCCCCACCATGCTAGCCGCAGGAGACCTTTACATACTGATCAAAAATGCGATTATGAACTCTCAAGCAACCTATCCTTGTCCTTCCTAATGCCTGGGATAATTTTCAACCTTCTGCTGAGGCCAAATTGTTTCCTGCCCCTCACCCTCACTTCAAGTATCACCTCTTACCTCAGCTCCCTTCAAGGAAAACAAATTGCCTACATCTCTGTTCCCATGGGCAATTGATAACCACTGTGGAATTTTTATCGCATGGTATTAATTGTGTGTGTGCACCCATACCCCACTCTCTTCTCCCCAGACTCCTAAGGGCACTGCACACATGCCATTTACCTTGTAATCCCAGCAGAGAGTAAGCAGTGGGGAAATGCTTGTTGAATTCCAGGGAATTATGGAAGAGCAGAGGCATAGCACATACACATTATCAAACACATAGCATTAAAATCAGATCTCAGATGAAAGTGCTATGCTAATAAATCCATTTGGACCCAAAACTGGGAAATCCAATTTGAACAAATAAATTCATTTGAACCAAAAGGGAAAGCTACATGCTGACAACTGATAGCCATCATGTGGAAAAGTCAGGAGTGACATCTTGCATATGTGAAAAAAGTCCATCTGGTATAAAGCTGTGATATTGGGAGAGGGCCTAAAAAATGTAACTGGCATACAAATTCCTTTAACATGTAATGAAGGAGAAGATAATACAAGATATTGACTGCTGAACCTCACTTACTTCACCGTCTGAACTCAGGGCAAGTTTTTAAAAAATTGTTTTCCCTAAAACATAGGGAATACACTTCAATGAGAAGATATTGCATGTTACATGTGCATACTCAATATACTTTTTAATGCTTAGGATTTGGCCCAAACCCACCTGGGCATATTACAAACACTGAAAAATGATTGTAGGATGGAAAAATAATTGTAACATTTTACTGTTTTCATGCAAAGGTTGCAAAGTAATGGCCTGAATTTGAAAGTATAAACTGGTTTGTGTCACTAGAAACTCAGTCTTATTATTTTAGAGTCACATCCTGCTTTGGGATCAAAAATGATCCTATCCAAGAATGCTTTAAAGGTATTTAAATTATTCTTATCCACCTAATTCACCACATTTGGCTTTAGGGTATTTCCAGAAATTGAATTCATTCTCAAAGGATGAGGATTTGCCAACCTTATGACTATTCAAAGAATGGGCTCCAGGCTTTGAAAGTAACTCTGCAAGAAGAGTTTCAAAAAGATTTTGTGCAATTGTAGCATTTTTGGAAAAGTTCTTGGGTTCCTTTGGTGACTACTTTTAAAGAGACAACATTCCCATGTTTTTAAAACAAAGCAGTCACATCACTTTATAGAAACATTCTGTGCTTATGCAAAGAAGAATCCAACCATGGTTTTAAAAACTGGTGTGTGTGTGTAGTGGGGGGGCTGCCTGAGTGACTCAGTCGGTTAAGTGTCCCACTTCTGATCTCAACTAAGGTCATGATCTTGTGGTTCATGAGATGGAGACCAGCGTCGGACTCTGGGCTGACAGCACAGAGCCTTGCCTGGGATTCTTTCCCTCTCTCTTGGCCCCTCCCCGGGGCATGCATGCGTGTGCTTTTTGTCTCTAAAAATAAATAAACTTTAAAAAATGTTTAATAAATAAACAAAACCTGGAATCTATGAATGACTGCCATGCAAATCACATTGTAAAGCTGCAATTGCAATGATAAAGTTCCCTGTGGCCAGGTCTGAGTGCAGATGAATGCAGAAGGAGCCAGAGAGGGGTACCTGTGTCTGACAATACACAGAGGAAGTCTCCATGCTCAACAGAGAGCTAGAGGTGCTCCCTCTTTCCTGTCCTCTACATAACATCAGAAATCCTTTGAATGTTAGAATTGTTGAATGAAAATGAATCTTGGATTCACAGTTGAGAAAACAAACCTATTAAAATTAAGAGATCTGGGGTGCCTGGGTGGCTCTGTCAGTTAAGCATCAGACTTTGTCTCAGGTCATGATCTTACAGTTCATGGGTTTGAGCCCCATGTCGTGCTCTGTGCTGACAGCTCAGAGCCTGGAGCCTGCTGCGGATTCTGTGTCTCCCTCTCTCTGTCCCTCCCCTGCTTGCAGACTGTTTCTGTGTCTCTCTCTCTTAAAAATAAACATTAAAAAAACAAAATTAAGAGATCTACTCAGGGATGCACAGACACTTAATGGGAGGCACTGCGCCTTCTGTATCTTTCCTCATTCCAAATCTAGTGAGGTTGTGTCATTAATTATTTTAGGGGGCTGGTTCAGATTAGACTGCACATTGGAATTTTGGCTTCAACAGCTGTTGTGATCTTGGGCAAGTGGCTGTGTCTCTGTTATGCATAGAATGTGATGACAACTGTACCTGTGTCATATATGTGAAAGCACTCTAAATGCTGTCTAGCACATAATAATGGTATCACCTCACCTCATGTAAGCTTTGATACATTTTCTGAAGCTTCTTTGAAAAAAGATCAAACTTCAAAATATTGCTGTTCTCTACTCTTACTTTCCTTATGGGCAAAGGCCTTGTGTTCTTCAGCCTGGTGACTGCGATGACACTCAGGCTGGTGTTCAACACACAGAACTACTTACTCAATGTCAGTTGACAACATGAGCAAATCTCTCTGGTCATTATCAGCTGTTCAATAATCGCCTTTCTCCTAGCTCATAGGCCATTTACTATTAGCTCCTCTCAGCTACTGATGAAAGGTCTGATGTTTTGTGATTTTAGTATCTGATTTCAGCCAAGGGCCTGTGACTGCTTGTAAAATTTTTAGCAAAGATTTGCATCAAAACAAGGACCAGTGTAGAAATCTACCAATTTGATGTCAAACTAGTCCAACTTCATACACTACAGAATTTTATTATGACAAGAAAGGAAAATATTCTTTAAGTTTTTTTTTTTTTAATGTTTGTTTTTGAGAGAGAGAGGCAGAGCGTGAGCAGGGGAGGGGCAGTGAGAGAGGGAGACACAGAATCTGAAGCAGGCTCCAGGCTTTGAGCTGTCAGCACAGAGCCGGACGTGGTGCTCAAACTGACGAACGTGAGATCATGAGTCAGAAGCTTAACCAACTGAGCCACCCAGATGCCCCGGAAAGGAAAATATTCTTGATAGTTCCTGTGGGCTCTCAGAAGACCACACTATATGTTATGTAACACATCCAGCACCATATTTAAGTTGTTAGGATCAAATGAGGTGCTGTTTTCCAGTGAATTACAGAAACAATACAGCGATAATGAAAGCCGTCATGATGAATTAGTTTTTCATCCTTGTTGATATACAGGAACTTAATTCACAAAACACGCTTAGGACTACACACTAGGGATTTCAAAGTAACTTGGAGGATCACAAGATCATTGTTTTCACATGATAATCCTCAGTACTAACAATAAAAGACAAAAATTAGCCCGTTTCTAAGGTTTTTCACATTTTTTAAATCACCACACAAGATGGAAGACATCATTTGAAAAATCTAGAAGGCAACAAATATGGATATAAACACAAACCTGATATATATGGACTTAAAAAAACACACACCAACATTTATACACAGACCAGCATCTCCATGAGTGGAGAAGAGGCATGTCAGCTACCCATGTTGGTGCCGGAGATTTCACCAACATCACACAGAACAGTATCTGGAAAAAAGAGGAGAGAAAGCGGCCAGGATGCAAGGGGGAGACACACACATTAATGGCAAATTAACATTTTTCTCTTTCCTTTTTCAAGGTAACTCGGTATCTCTCCTCAGTTTTTTCTTTTTTCTCTTCTTTCCCCATCTCCTTACTCATTGTCTCCACCTTCAAATTTCCACTTTTCCACTTGGATCTCTTCTTTTTTAAACACGTCTCATCACTACTGTGACCTGTGTTGGCGTGTTCATGTTCATTTGGTCCTAGATAGGCCCCTGACCAGATGAGGTGGCCAATATACCTATCTGCTAATATGACCAAATACTGCTACCTCATCTGATCAGGGGCCTGTCTAGCATCATCCATTCAGGAGAGTGGAACAGAAGAAATAAGAAACTGAATCGGGGCGCCTGGGTGGCGCAGTCGGTTAAGCGTCCGACTTCAGCCAGGTCACGATCTCGCGGTCCGGGAGTTCGAGCCCCGCGTCAGGCTCTGGGCTGATGGCTCAGAGCCTGGAGCCTGTTTCCAATTCTGTGTCTCCCTCTCTCTCTGCCCCTCCCCCGTTCATGCTCTGTCTCTCTCTCTGTCCCAAAAATAAATAAACGTTGAAATCTGCATTTCAAAAAAAAAAAAAAAAAAAAGAAACTGAATCAAGGGCGCCTGGGTGGTTCAGTCAGTTAAGCGTCTCACTTCGGCTTAGATCATGATCCTGTCGATCATGAGTTCAAGCCCTGCGTCGGGTTCTGTGCTGACAGCTCAGAACCTGGAGCCTGTTTCGGATTCCATGTCTCCCTCTCTCCCTGCCCCTCCCCCCACTCATGCTCTGTCTTTCCCTCTCCTTCAAAAATAAATAAACGTTAAAAAATTTTAAAAAAGAAACTGAATCCGTAACTTGAGGATGTCTTAGTCAGATAACAGTTCCTCTAATACCATGGATCCATTTTGCTAAGATCCACTTAAGAAAGTTATGTTCTGATGGAATTATTTACCCTTCAGGGCTAAAACCAAATAAGCCACTTCATTGGTAGATAACTATTCTGCAAAGAGGTTTGAGAAAACTGTGCTCTATGAGAATAGTGTTTGCCATTCACTGAACTCTCCTACCGTTTGCAGTCCAAATACTGTATGATCACACTCACAAAGCACTTCATTTCACCAAGGCCAACCTTTTTACATGCATATTGGGAGATGCATATTCTAAAACAAACCAAACCTACAAAAAGCTGGATTCTGGCCTTAAATGACAACAGCATGAGGACACAACGAAAACCTCAGCAAGCGGTTACCCTTTTGACAAGGAAATGTAACATGGAAGGCAGGAAGAAGGCTCTCGCTTTTCATCTTGAACAGAGGCTACACTATTTTTCTAGCCTTATATGCATATTGCTTTAAACTATGTCAACACAGATAGGGGAGATTATGGTCCAATTTCTTAGGCTCTTCTTTGTATTACTCTGTCATAAAAAAAAAAAAAGTGATAAATGTCACCAGCAAAATTTTAAGAGGTTGTAAAATATGTACCCAAGTATGCCAGTCTGAGTTATCTTTGTTAGCACTGTCACATCTGTTCACATCTTTGATAACACTGCACTTTGGGGGAGTTTTCAAAATCCTAAGTATGAATGTCACCTACTATCTTCTGAAGTGTAAGGTACTGATCTGCGTTTAAAGTGCTTACAGTGTTGGGATGCCTGGGTGGCTCAGTCAGTTAAGTGTCGACTTTGGCTCAGGTCATGATCTCATAGTTCGTGAGTCAAGCCCTGTGTCGGGCCCTGTGCAGTCAGCTCAGAGCCTGGAGCCTGCTTTGGATTCTGTGTCTCCCTCCTCCTCCCCGCCCCCCCCCCCCCCCGCCCCTCCCTGGCTCGCACGGTCTCTCTCTCAAAAAAAAAAAATAAACATTGAAAAAAAAATTTAAAGCGCTTACAGTCTTGTTTTCCCGGATTGTGAAAGGATTTCTCTTAAAGCTATACCATACGCCCTCGTGCATTGCCGGTAGAAACATAACATAGTATGGCTGCTTTGAGAAATTTTTCCAGTTCTTCAAAAAGTTGAACACAGATTGACCATATGACTCAGAAATTCCACCTCTACGTATATAAGAAGTGAGAGCATATGTCCACACAAAGACTTGCATACAAATATTCATAGCATTATTCATAATAACCAACAACTGGAGACCAACTAAATGTTCCTGAACAAGCCAACAGATGGACAAAATGTGGAATATTCACATAGTATTGCTGAATACTATTCAGTGACAAAAATGACTCCGCTAATGACATACGCTACTTTACAAATGGACCTCAAAAACCCAAGGCTAAGTGAAAGAAGGCAGATACAAAAGACCAAGGATTATATGATTCCACTTATATGAAATGCCCAGAAAAGGCAAGTTTATAGAAACAGAAAGTAGACAAATGGTTACCTGGGGCAAGGTGGGAATGGGGATTCAACATAAATGGGTGCAGGTAATCTTTGGGGTGGGGTGTGGGAAAATGTTGGAAAACCAGGTATGACAATGGTGCACCACTCAGTAAAGTTACCGAGGTATACAGCTGGAAATGGGTACATTTTATCACCTGGAAAATATATCTCAAGAACCCTGTTAAGAATAATCTGCCTCTTGAGACATCATGTCCCATTAAGAATGTGGGAATCTGGCACACAGAGTGACCGATGATAACATACAAACCAGTTTATCTCTGAGAATGCAGTTTAGTTGCTTTTGCTTCTCTTCTAGGGGTAAATAATTAAATTTAAGTTTAGATAATGCCCCTTCTTTCCTTTAAAAAAATTTTTTTTTAATTAGTTTAGAGACCGAGCTCGTGAACAGGGGAGAGGGGCAGAGTGAGAGAGATACAGAATCTTAAGCTCAATGCAGAGCCCGACGCAGGGCTCAAACCCACAACCCTGGGATCATGACCTGAGCTGAAATCAAGATTCGGACACTCAACCAATGAGCCACCCAGGCTCCCTCCCACCGTTTCCTTTAAGAACAGTCACTGATATGGCTCTGGAAGAGTCTCTCTCTCTCAAGGACCTTTGAAAACGTGTGAGACGCCTAGAACTGAGCGTTAACAGAGTTAGAAAGATGGTGAAGGAGAGCTCTTTTAGAGTTTAACAATTGGAAAACAATGAACAATGTAAAGATGCGGAGCCACGAGATAAAAGCTCAATGCCAGGAAGCAGGATTTCGAAAATCACTGGCTTGTAGATAAAAGTACTGAACAATAGATGGGAAAACACCAAAGCAGTAAGCAATATTTAAATAAGCTGGTAAGTCACTAAGTAGTTCTCGTAGGAGAGGTTTTTAACATAAAGTAAAAACCAAGGTGCCATGTTGGTTTCATGGAAGTATTGCCCCACGTGTCTTTGAGGTCTAGCTGCTGCAACAGAGGCTCACTTTTAACAGAATACTGGGGAAGAGGCGCCTGGGTGGCTCAGTCCGTTGAGTGTCTGACTTCGGCTTAGGTCATGATCTCACATGGTTTGTGAGTTCCAGCCCCTCACCAGGCTTTGCGCTGATAGCATGGAGCCTGCTTGGGATTCTGTCTCCCTCTCTCTGTGCCCCTCCTCTGCTAGCTCACTCGCTCTCACTCTCTCTCAAAAGTAAACATTAAAAAAAAAAAAATAGAACCCCTGGGCTTGCTACTGTCAGAGTTAGGGCTGTTGAATTTTGACTAATTATCTTTTATGTAATCCTCCCACCCACCCCCACCCCAACGCCACAGCATGTTCCAGACGCTCAGTGGGAAAGTTTGACACAGCTATGGTTATCGAGAGCTAACAACATCAGACACTGGGTGAAGTGAATTTCTTACACTTCTCATTTATAGTTGATAGCAAGCATCTATGAAGCAGTGACTTAAGTAGTCCCCTTTACAGATGATGAAGGGGTGGCTTAGAGGCGTTCAGTAACTGGCCAGGGTCACACTTCCAGGAGACAGAGAAGTCAGATTTCAAATTCTACTTTCCTAGAACATGCATTCTTTCTTTCTTTCTTTTTTTAATTTTTAAAAATGTAAGTAATCTCTACACTCAACACGGGGCTCGAACTCATGACCCCAAGATCAAGACTTGCACGCTCCACCCAGTGACCCAGTCAGGTGCCCCTAGAGCCTGAATTCTTAACATCTTTATGAACTGCCTCGATAGATCAGCAATTTCCGATGATAGTAACCTTTAGCCATAGGACTGATTTGATTAACTAAATCCCTTTTGCAAAAACATTTTAGACAAGAACGCTGTTTCATTTTTCTCTGTCTTTTCAAACTCAACTGTTTCGCTTTAATAACATTTTAATAGTTTCTAATGTCATAATTCTTTCTTCCTATTCCAAAGTTCATATTAAAGAGTATACCAGATAACCAGAATTACCAATTACCAGAATTGGTGACCTGGAAATGAGAATTTTAAAAAAACTGTGGGGGTGCCTGGGTGGCTCAGTTGGTTAAGCGTCTGACTTCAGCTCAGGTCATGATCTCGAAGCTTTTGAATTTGAGCCTTGCGTCGGGTTCTATGCTGACAGCTCAGAGCCTGAAGTCTACTTCAGATTCTGTGTCTGCCTCTCTCTCTGCCCCTCTCCAGCTCACTCTCTCTCCCCCCCAAATAAGTAAATATTAAAAAAAAATTAAAGGGGTGTCTGGGTGGTACAGTCAGTTAGGCATCCAACTTCGGCTCAGGTCATGATCTCACTGTTTGTGGGTTGGAGCCCATGTCAGGTTCTGTGCTGACAGCTCAGAGCCTGGAGCCTGCTTCTAATTCTGTGTCTCCCTCTCTCTGGTCCCTCTCCCCCTCATGCTCTCTTTCTCTCAAAAATAAATAAACATTAAAATATTTTTAAAAATTAAGATTGCATTACAAATATGTTATGGGTCATGTAATTTATTATTTGAAATATGAATCAAGAAAACTTTTGCTCAGAAATGTATCAGTCATTTTAGACAGTTTTTGTAACTCCTTGAAAGTAACTTAGCCATTAAGGGGAGCCTGGGTGGCTTAGTCGGTTGTGTCCTACTTTGGCTCGCGTCATGATCTCACGGTTTGTGAGTGTGAGCCCAGGTTGGACTGTGTGCTGACAACTCAGAGCCTGGAGCCTGCTTCGGATTCTATGTCTCCCTCTCTCTCTGCCCCTCTCCTGTTCGTGTTCTGTCTCTCTCTCCCTGATATAAACATTAAAAGAAAGAAAGAAAGAAAGAGAGAAAGAAAGAGAGAAAGAAAGAAAGAGAGAAAGAAAGAGAAAGAAAGAAGGAAAAAATAACTTAGCCCGTTAATAAATCAGATCCACAAGAGACTTTAAGAAATAAAAGTGTATCTCAGAAAATGTGTGTGAAAAACATTAGGTTAGAAATGTCTATATATTGGGAACATAACATTCAGAATGAAAAAAGTACTCAAAGGGAGGAAAGTAGGGTCTCAAAAGGAAATATGCAGCTAAATTACCAGTTCTTGTAAGAAGGGGGCTATTTTTATTTATTGGTTTATTTTTATTTTTTTTAAGTTTACGTATTTATTTTGAGCGAGCGAGAGAGAGAGAGAGAGCGTGAGCAGGGGAGGGGCAGGGGGAGAGTGACAAAGAGAAGACTAAGCAGGCTCCATACTGTCAGCGCAGAGCCCAATGCGGGGCTCGAACCCATGAACCACAAGACCATGACCTGAGCTGAAGATGCTTAACCAACTGACCCTCCCATGCGGCCCAGAAAGGGGGTATTTTTAAATCAAATACGCATTTTGGTGATGAGTAAATCTGCAGCCTTACTGCTAACACAAAGATGAGTAACTCCCAGCTCTCAGGCAAGTCAATGCACCTAAAAATTCTAACTGCTACTGATAGAAAATTTGATTAAACAACTTTAACAGAGTAAAATTTCCCCTGAGATAGTCAAGCTGAACCTCAGTTATAAGTATATTATACACCTTAATTAGGGGGAATGGCGTCTCAGCCTCCCTAGCTCACTAACAGATGGTTATCGAAAGTGAGTATTCTCTGGGCCCCCTGAGAAATTCAGGAAGAAAAAAATGTGATCAGAGTTTGCAATCTATTTAACGTTCACTAATATATATGGGACTAGTGTGTGAGTTAGTAACTGTTAACAGCTTGAAATAGTACTTTGTACATAATAAATGCTCAATAAATGTTCACTGTTCATCAACAGCAATAATAGCAGCAGCTAAAATGTATGGGGTTGATCACAGACATGCAAGGGGAACATGGAAAAACAAGAGGTAAGTATGGCCAGCGATAAGGAAGGACTTTAAAGGAAGGAAATCGTGAGTTGATTTGTACAGGTATATTGAGAAAAAGAACAGAGGGGACTGCTTGAGCAAAGGAATAGAGATGAGAGGGAAAGAATGTAGGTAACTTCCTTCAGCAGTCCCTTTGGCACACCTGTTCCTTATTCTTCTGCATCATCACCTCTTAAGTCTGGAGCGGCTAGTTACTGTGATTGTTTGGATGGAAAAGATAGTCATGCTCGTAGTATTAGGAATGAAGTTGACATGATCTACATGTACTCCAATGTCCTTAAATTCCTGGCAGAGGAGACGAGGTCATGCGGGCCATCACAGATTCTAGAGTAGAGAAGTGTTCAAGTTCAGGCTCTAGTGTTAGAGTGCAGGCTCTGGACTTGAATTTAGCTGTGTCTCTACCTAGGTGCTTAACTTCTCAGACCTTCCATGTTCTTATGTGTCGAGTGGATAACGACAGCATCTGTCTCATTCTGTATGAAAATGAATGCAAAATGTTGAGCACAATGCCTGTCACACAGCAAGCATTCTCAATAAATGCCAGCTATTATTAACTAGGAGGCCAGGTTGTAGGTGATGAGGACTATTTGGCAAGAGCAAGCCATTCTTCTTTTTTTTTAATATTTATTTTTTTTTTTAATTTTTTTTCAACGTTTTTATTTATTTTTGGGACAGAGACAGAGCATGAACGGGGGAGGGGCAGAGAGAGAGGGAGACACAGAATCGGAAACAGGCTCCAGGCTCTGAGCCATCAGCCCAGAGCCTGAGCGGGGCTCAAACTCACGGACCGCGAGATCGTGACCTGGCTAAAGTCGGACGCTTAACCGACTGCGCCACCCAGGCGCCCCTAAATATTTATTTTTGACAGAGAGAGAGAGAGACAGAGAGAGAGCGCACATGCGAGTGGGCAGGTGGGTGCAGACAAAGGATCTGAAGCAGGCTCCATGCTGTCAGCACAGAGCCCGAAGTGGGGCTCGAACTCATGAACCGTGAGATCATGACGAGAGCCAAAGTCGGATGCTTAAGCGGCTGAGCCACCGAGGCGCCCCAAGAGCAAGCCATTCTAATACTCCAAGAAGAAAACGCCCATCAGGACATCCAGATTCCAACGAGTCTGAACTTTGTCATGATTAATCTAAGTTACAAAGTTCAGAACAAAGAAGACTGGGTGCCTAAGCGTCAAAATTTTCCTACCCAAATGATTTCAAATATGGAGTGATCACAATGTATATATAACACTGATAATGTATCTACCTCTGTCTTAAAATTAGTCTTCTTCTGGTACCAAAACAAGAGTTTAAAGCTCAGGAAATAGAGGGTCTCAAGTCTTTGAGTGATTCAGAAGTGACTTCAGCAGGGCTGGAAGTGACCATTTTACAGGGAAAAACAAACAAAAATCTCCATAAACCAAGAAAAACTTACCAAAGACTGCTGAACGGGCAAACGCCCTTAACTGTGGAGAAGATTCAGTTATAGGCCAAACTTTTTATAGTAGTATCTTGTTTGAGTTTAATGTAGACACAGCCCCCAGCAATGTCCTCTGAACCCTCATTCCTGTATTCCCCACCACGATGGAACCAACAGTAGGCGTTCCTGTATTTGTTGAACTGAAATGAATTTGTGAAACTAGCTGTTCCAAATGAAGGTGTGGCTGTTTGGGGCCTTCCACTCCAAGGTGGTTATGTTTATTGTCTATAAAATTATTTTCCCCAGCGTCTGAAGAGTTTGAAGTGAACAGAATTCATCTGAACAGATAACAGGCTTTCTCAATCTATTAAAACACTCTCCTCAACTGAGTAGACTACTGGGAATGCAAAGATGTAAAGACTTACCAGCGGCCGCATGGAGTTGAATCATTTTGCTTTGTGTAACTGGAACTTAGCACTGCCTGGGCTGACTTCTAGGCTAGGAGTTTACAGTCCAGATTTCTAGTCTTGCTTGGCCCACTTAACACTCCTGTCACCTCTATGAAGTGCTGTTTAAAATGCCACAATCCCTCTTTTTTTAAGAGAAGTATATAAAAGAAGGATGAACTGCAAAAGAAATGTCCTTTGCTACTTTATCTCTTTCTTGGGCTTGAGTTATTAGAACAGAGTTAGGACTTTATTTTGGGGAGAGAAAACAAAAACATTTTGTGAGGGTTATACCTATGGCATTTTTCCCCCCTCAATCATCTTTTTATCGTTCATTTAAACAGGAAAGAATATCAGCTGAACTTGACAAAGCTGAGGGGCAGAAGAAAGGGCAGCCAAGGAAAGCAGACACTGGGAGAGATTATGACCAAAGCCTTTGACACAACAAATCAAAGCAGCTAGGAAAAGCTATTTTTCTTCCAAAACTTCAGCCCAAACTCCAATACACAGATGGAATATGCTTTTATAAACACCATTCTTTATGTGGAACCACACCGTGTTATAAAAATTGAGGAAATGTTGCAACAACGGAGATCGCACTTTCACTGTTTTTTAGGTACCCCCAACAGGTTGGTACCAAAAAAAAAAAAAAAAAAAAATTTGGCTTCTTTAACAGGTTATTTATATATTTATCTTAGTAACACTTAAAAGTTACAGCGACACAAAATAACCAAATACTGATCCTTTTCCTTTTGGAAAGAAGAATGTTTGGCAAGAACAAGCATGGAAATAATACTTCTGGATTTTAAAAACAGTAGTACACGGGAAGATAAGTAAGTTTTGTTACAGGAAGGTAATCCTTGTGATCCAAGTATCTGACTTTTCCGTTTCTGAAACCAGAAGAGTTTCTAGGCCCAGCAATGTGCCAATCCTATTATGAACATGAATCTTTTAAGAGGATTGTCATAACCCAATGTTCGAAATGTTTTATGTTATTATATATTCATTGTGCTCCTACAGCCGCTCCCCCACCCTCTCTCTCTCTCAAAAAAAAAAAAAAAAAAAAAAAAAAAAAAAAAAAAAAGAAAAGAAAAGAAAAAAAAGGAAAAAAGAAAAGTATGTAGCGAGTTTGTGTCAAGTTCCCAAGCAAAGGCAGACAGTCCTTGAAGGGAAAGATAAAGGGTATTTCATGTTTTCTCCTACTTCTCTCACTTGAGCAGAAACGAAGGAGATGGGGAAAAGACACCCTTTAGTTCCGGATCAAATGACAAAATACACATCGCTGTGAAACTAATAACCAGATGGCCTCTACGAGGTAGCTTCGTCTTCATACACGTCATGAAGAAGTAAGGAACAGAAGGAAGGGTCAGCGCGGTTCCTTGACCTGACTTAGACATCTGAATGCCTGCCCCAGACCTCCCTCGGGACAGATACCACGCCAATCGTGCTTTCGCTCCAATCCTTCACATCCCCACCAGACTGCAAGCTGCGGTCCGTTCCTCAAACGCTGCTGTGCCTCGTTCCCCACTACAGCATCGGAGAGAAAGAAGAGCCCGGGCGTCCCCCGAAAGAGTTCAAGCCACGGGGCTGTCCGTCCACGGTCAAGTTCCAAGCCAAACCCGTCCCCGGCACAGAAGTTTGGGCAGCGCGCTCCCGCCCGCCCGGGGCCGGACGCTACTTACTGGGCTGAGCTAACTTTGCTGTCTCTCTTCGCGAGCACTTTGGCAGGCTTTGCGTCTTCCACATCTTGCTGTAGTTCGGTCATCGGGGCCGCGGGTGGAGGGCACCTTCAGACGTCCCCTCGCGGCTCCCAGCGTCCCGGGCGCAGGCCCCGCGCGCCGCGCCTTTCCCCGCGCCCTCCGTGCGCCCTCCTCGCGCGCTCCCGGCCGCTCAGCGCATCCAGGCCGGCCCGGAGCCGCGGGGCCGCCAACCTGGACACGTCCGGGCGGCCGCGATTGGTCGGCGCCGGCGTGCGGGCCGGGGAGGGAAGGGGAGGGCCGAAGGCAAGTGACAGCCTCCTGCCCCAACCCGCGAGGCCCGGCCCGAGCGCCTGCAAACCTGTTGAACTAGTCTGGCTGGGGGAGGAAGCTAATTGGCCACGCAGGTGGAACAATTGCCTAACTAGGCTCCGTATATTTAGCCTCCTGGTAAGTTGGGCTTGCACCCCCCCTCCCCCCCCAGCTGTAACCGGGGAGTTTTAAAAACGGGCGGCCTTCTGCGGCTACAGGAAATGGTTCGGACTGAGCGAGGCGCTCGGTCTCCCAGATGCGCGCTGTGGGCTGCGCGGTGTCCCGGCCTAAATTATTCAGACAGGATATTGCCTCATTGGGGACTGCTCCGTCGGGGCTCCAACAATAGGTCAGTTCAGTGACAAAGGTAGCGAGACGTGGTTGTCTCTAGAGTTTGTCTGGTTAACCCTTCCCCTTTATGGGGGTGGGGAGAGGGGTGGGGGTGGGGGTGCAGGGAGAGCGTTCCTCAAAATCTCATTAGCAACTTAGCGTCGACTGTGCCCCCCACCTGGAAAAGGAATGCCTCTTCTTCCCGCTTTTTGGTGAGGTTTTGGCTTGCTGAATCTGTCTCAAGGTTTGCATTTGAAACATCCTCCAGGGGCGCCTGGGTGGCCCAGTTGGTTGGACATCCGACTTGGGCTCAGGTCATGATCTCACGGTTTGTGGGTTTGAGCCCGTGCGTGGACAGCTCAGAGCCTGGAGCCTGCTTTGGATTGTGTGTCTCCCTCTCTCTCTCTCTCTCTGCCCCTTACCACCCCATCAAAATAAATAAATAAGTAAGTAAATAAGTAAATAAATATTTTTAAATATTAAAAAATTAAAAATAACCCCACATCATCCGTTTCTTTCACATATTTTTGAGAGCTTCTAGGTGCCAGGCATCCTTCTAAACATTCCCTTATTATAACAAATAAAGTATGTGTTGGTGATTTTCTAAGTCGTTGACAATAAGAGGAATGTAAAACGTTATTGTTGGAAGCCCAAACTGACTTTAAAACAATTACAAGTGGCAACAATAGTTCATGACATGGCTGGGGGGGAAAAAAAGCGAACTTTCGGCCCTGCCTGTGGCTGCAAGACCTCTCTGTTTCTTTAAATTTAATTTTCAGATTTCAGAATAATGGCAGAGACTACGGAACCATAGTGTTTTCGTTTATGTTTGTATATGTGTGTATATAGGGTGTGTGTCAAAGAAAACACCTACCCTTTCGGGTAACTGCACACAGTTGGGGGATCAAGGCCTTTCCAAAGATTTCTTTTTGCCTTTTCATTTACTAGCTGTGTGATTAGGCTGAGAGAACGAAAGCATCTTTTTGTAGCCTGCTTGCTCCCAAATTGTCCTAACACTTGGAAAATAAAATAAAAACGTTTTTGTAAAATCTACGAGAGTGGGCCTAGCAGATCGTGCCCCGTCTCAGATCGTGCCCCGTCTCTCATGTGCTCTCTCTTTCTCACCTATTTTGCTGCAAAGGGGGGTTGCTCTTCACCATTGACTCCTGTGGAAGCCTGGCTGGGTGTGGTGGGGAAGGCTTTGTGTGACCAGAAGGTTTGCAAGCTCTCTTAGGCATCCCTTCCTGGCTTTTCCTGGGGACATTACACCTTCAGCCGCCAGGTTCCTTCTCTAGCCACCTCTCCTACTCATGACAGGTGTGGGCCTGAAATATAGGAGGTTATCACCGTCCTAAACTGGGTAGTACTCTCTCCTTAAATCTCAGGTGCCTTCCTAACAGCACCCACTACGGATCAGAGGAGAGCTCAGTTTTTGCCCCAACTATTTTTTTATTGCAGTAAAGTATACATAATATTTATCATTTTCGCCATTGGCCAGCGTACATTCAGTGACATTAAATATACTCACAGTGTGTGTAAAAGTTACCACTCTCTATGCCCAAAACTTTTTGTCCTATCCAACATCAACTCTGTATTCATTCAACAATAAGCCTTCCTCCCTTCCTCTGGGTCCCTGGTAACCTTTATTCTACTTTGTGTGTCTTTGAATTTGTCTGTTCTGGATACTTCATGTAAGTGCAGTCATGTGATATTTTTCTTGCTATGTTTGGCTTGTCTCACTGCATATAATGTTTTCAAGTTCCACCCAAGTTATAGCGTATCTCATCACTTCATTCTTTTTTTATGGCTGAATAATAATCCATTGTGTGTATACCCCACATTTGTTTATCTGTTGACCTGTTCATGGGCACTTGACCTGTTTCTACCTTTTGGCTCTTGTGAATAATAGTGCTGTGAATGACATACAAATACCTGTTCACGTCCCTGCTTTCATTTCTTTTGGGTATATATCTAGGAGTGGAATAGCTGGTCAGATGGTAGTTACATGTTTAACCTTTTGAGATACCTTGGCTAGGCCTCTTTTGATGCATGAATAAAAACCAGTGTTGAAAGCTTCCTCAGCATGGGCTTACAGCTCAATCAATGCGCACTTGGGTGCCCTCAAACTTGTTCTGTAATGTGTAGGATGAGGACTGAAAATAGTGTGATCTTAAGGGAGAAAGGAAGGGAGAGGGGTGGGTTTAGGGGCAAGTGGTGGAAATAGCAGCTAGTCCTTCCCCAGAACGGGGAAGAATTACAAAGGAGCAAGTAAATGTTATTATTTTACTTAGTGATGTTTGTCTGGGTTTAAAAGACTTTGTCAGACAGCTTCATAATTTGTTTATTCATGGGGCTATCATACAGGAAAGTGGAATGTGGTATTTAAAAGGCAGCAGCAGTAGATGATAGGGGAAATTTCACTGTAGTGTGACAAATAGAAACGTAAGATTATGTCTGAAATATATTTTAGAGGGCTCTTTGATTTTGCTCCAATAACAGACGCTTTACTTTTCTTCCTCCTAGCCTCTGGGCACCTAATTTCTTGTTTCTAACATCAAAGAAGAGTTCTAGCTGTTACTTTTTCCAGTTACTTAATCAGATCCAATAGTAAATGCCTAATCCATCACCTTTCAGGTTGCAGAAGACTCCTACCTAACGGCTTGGAATATCGACCAAAGTCAGTGTCTTTTTTACATTGATCAGATACACTGTGCGTGCATAGTCTCAGGGGCAGAGTTCAAATATGAGTTTAGAGATTTGAGTGGAGATAATAGTGTAAGGTGTGGTCAAGTAATTGCCTAATTGATAACAAATGGCAGGCAATGTATTTATTAGTCAATAGAGGTACGCTAAAGGATCATCACATGCCTGTAATTTCATAACTATTGTCTGATGACATGTTTAAGAAGCTGTTGATGCTCTTACCAAGATACAAGCTGTCATAACTATGCATAATATTCAATGTATCAGTGTCATAAGTCAAAGAAATTCATGAACACTCATCAGACCATTCCCGTTTTCAATTTAAGCTCAGTGTTCAAAGGAGAAAATGCAAAACACTGCACGAGTTCAGAAGAGAGCCCCATGGTGACACTGAAGGGTTTGATTTTAAGACTTCGAAAAAAAAGTTTTAAGAATGAAAGTTGAGAAGCATTTACTTATAGGAAGGGAAATTTCCTGATGAGCACAGCCATTAAACATTGGAATGGAAATCTATAGTAAGGCATGGAATCTCCTACTATGCACATCTTTGAGAATAATATTTAAAAAAATTTTTTTTTTCAACGTTTATTTATTTTGGGGACAGAGAGAGACAGAGCATGAACGGGGGAGGGGCAGAGAGAGAGGGAGACACAGAATCGGAAACAGGCTCCAGGCTCTGAGCCATCAGCCCAGAGCCCGACGCGGGGCTCGAACTCACGGACTGCGAGATCGTGACCTGGCTGAAGTCGGACGCTTAACCGACTGCGCCACCCAGGCGCCCCGAGAATAATATTTTAAAAAAGCCAAATAGAATGGTTCTAAACCAGTATTTCCCAAGCCAGGTTATACTGCAAATGGGAAAACTTGAAATATTCTCTTCCTCTCTCTAGGGATGAGGCACGAACCAAGTTTAGCATCCATGTTGAGAGAAGTGGACAAGATGGCAAGGGCTTCCTGGTACAGGGGCCAGCAGTAGCTGGGAAACACTAGTCGAAGTCATGTTCTGGGAGAAAGCAGCAGTAGTAAACAAAACTCTGCCGGTCCAATGTTCTTTTTAAAAATTAAAATACACAGGGGAACCTGGGTAGCTCAGTCAGTTGAGTGTCCAACTCTAGATTTCAGCTCAGGTCATGATCCCAGGGTTGTGAGATTGAGCCCCACATCGGTCTCTGTGCTGAGTGTGGAGCCTGCCTAGTATTCTTCCTCTGCCCTTTTCCCTGGCTTAGGCATGCATACTCTCTGTGTCAAATGAAAATAAAAATAAAATACACAGTGCCACATAATTAATACATTGAAATCGACCCCAGAGGTTTAAAGTAGATGTCTGTTTTCTGTATGGTTAATGTTACAGGTCACATGTGAAGTAAGGAAGCCCCTGAGACCATCCGGTATGTGGTTTTCACACCAGGTTCTGCGAGAGTCGGGGCTCTTTGAACTAGAGAGTTGAGGAGCCGGCCTTTCAACTGAGGTCTTCTGACAACAGCCTCCCTCTTAGCACCACTCAGATACACAGCCTCTCGTGCTTCTGCTAGACCTCTTCCTCTTAAATCTCTTTCATGTATTTGTTTTTTTTTTTTAAGTTTTTTTAATGTTTGAGAGAGAGAGAGACAGAGACACAGCACAAGCAGGGAAGGGCAGAGAGAGAGGGAGACACAGAATCTGAAGCAGGCTCCAGGGTCTGAGCTGTCAGCACAGAGCCCCACTCGGGGCTCAAACTCACAAACTGCGAGATCATGACCTGAGCTGAAGTTGGATGCCTAACCAGCTTAGCCACCCAGGGGCCCCTCTTTCATGTATTTGTGTTCTATTTGAAGAAGGGGAAAAGTGTTGCTTGTGCCACACTGAACAAAAATTTCAAATGAAATCTACAGTCCTTTTTCAGAGAAGAGCCTGAGCTTCAGAGGGTTGAGGGACTTGGCCAAGATCACAGTGATCCCTTGAGGATGAAGATTCAGCTTTCCTGAGTTTCACTGGGTAGTTGTAGGGGTGTAGGAGAGTGAGCAGAATGGCAGAGAAACGTACCTTACCAGAGAGTGTGTGGGAGGGAGATCCCAAGGACCCTACACGTGTATAATGTTTGTGAGCAAAGAACTGTTGGAGTCTAGAGCTATCTTTGGTGGCTGCATTTTGTCGTCAAATATTGCTGCATAACTACCTCAAAGTTTGAGGCTTAAAACAATAATTTAATATTTCCTCTCATGGTACGGTGGGTTGACAGGGCTCAGCTGCACAGTTCCCATAGGGGTCTCTCAGGCAGTCACTGTCATTGGAGTCATCTGAAGACTCGATGGAGCTAGACATGCACCTCCTATGTCTGGTCCTTCAGCTGGGATAGCTGGAACAGGTGGAGAGTAGTGGAGCATTTTGTCTCCCTGCATGGCCCGCCCCGTGGCCAGGTGGGTTTCCTTACAACATGGCCATCTCTGTATACTTCGACTTTTTACCTGATGGCTGACTTCTTCCAGAGCACGTGTTCTGTAATGCTAAAGGGGAATCCACAAGGCTTTTTATGAGATAGCCTTGGATATCAGGCAGCTTCAGCTCTGGTTTCTACTGGTCAAAGGTGAGCCCCAGAGCCAGCCCACAATCAAGGTGTAAATACCTGGAGTGTAGTTTACCAGGGACCATGTCTGGGGAGTGCCTTCCACAGTGCAGGTAATAGATGAGGCTCTCTGACTGGATACTTTTTCAATGTGGATGTGAATAAATGGGCATTTGTTTTTTCTTTTTAAATGCTTTATGTTTTATTTTGTATTTGATAGAGAAAGAGAGAGACAGAGCGTGAGCAAGGGAGGGCCAGAGACACGAGACAGAATCTGAAGCAGGCTCCAGGCTCTGAGCTGTCAGCACAGAGCCCAGTGGGGGGCTCGAACCCATGAACCGTGAGATCATGACCTGAGTGAAGTCAGACGCTTAACCAACTGAGCCTGAATTCAGGCGCCCCTTTTCTTTCTTTCTCTTTCTTTCTTTCTTTCTTTCTTTCTTTCTTTCTTTCTTTCCTTCCTTCTTTCTTTCCTTCCTTCCTTTCCATCCTTCTTTCCTTCCCTTCCTCCCTCCCTTCCTTCCCTCCTTCCCTCCTTCCTTCCTTCCTTCCTTCCTTCCTTCCTTCCTTCCTTCCTTCCTTCCTTCATGTTTATTTATTTTGAGAGAGAGCATAAGAAGGGGAGAGGGGCAGACGATGAGAGAGAGAATCCCAAGCTGGCTCCATTGAATGAACTGTGAGATCATGTCTTGAGCAGAAACCAAGAATCTGACGCTTAACCGACTGAGCCACCCAGGAACCCCTTTTCTTTCTTTCTTTCTTTCTTTCTTTCTTTCTTTCTTTCTTTCTTTCTTTCTTTCTCTCTCTCTCTCTCTCTTTCTTTCTCTCTCTCTCTCTCTCTCTTTCTTTCTTTCTTTCTTTCTTTCTTTCTTTCTTCTTTCTCTTTCTTTCTTTCTTAATGTTTATTTATTTTGAGAGAACACAAGAAGGGGAGAGGGGCAGAGGATGAGAGAGAGAATCCCAAGCTGGCTCCATGCTGCCATCGCAGAGCCCAGTGCTGGACTCCATTGAATGAACTGTGAGATAATGTCTTGAGCAGAAGCCAAGAATCTGATGCTTAACTGACTGAGCCACCCAGGCTTCCCATAAGTGAGCATTTCTAACAGCACTTTGGTACGTGCATGAGGTATACAAGTGAACAAAACAGGAATTATCCATGGTGTGTTGGGTCTTGCATTCTAGTGGGACAATTGAAAATGAGAACAATAAGCACATCAAGAACACAATTTCAACAGATGAGAGATACAAACAACAAAAACAGAAAACAACGGAGAACGAGGGAGGGCTATTTTACACAGGAAGATCAGGGAAGCCTCTTTAAGGCGTGACGTGTCAGACCTGAAAGAGGGGAAGGAAGAAGCCATGTGAAGTCTGAATGCAAATCTGGGCAGCCATTGGGGAGAACATGGCTAAAGGTGTTGAGGCAGGTCTGACCTTGGCCATAGTCTAGGGACAGCAAAAAAGGCCACTGTTCTCTACTGTGCCTGGTGTATAAGGAGGGAAGAGAAGGTTGGTGGGAGATGGTCTCATAGAGATATTACCTTCCCTGTCCATTTGTTTCTTATCTGTCCCCTCCCATAAGATTGGAATCTCCCCCCCCCCCCCCCAAAAGGGGCTTGTGTTTGCCATTCTATCCACAGTACCTGGTTAATGTTAGGGGCTTAATAAATATGTGTTGAATGAATGAAGGAATCATTGGGTGGTTGTTTCTAACCAGTGGTTCTCAGCCAGAATCTTTTGGAACTCCAGATGACCTGAGATGTTCTAATGTTGAGTAGTAGCATTGGACCTTTTTTTTAAGTTTATTTATTTATTTTGACAGAGAACCTGAATGGGGTAGGAGCAGAGGGAGAGTGGGAGAGAGAGAATCCCAAGCAGGCTCCACGCTGTCAGCGCAGAGCCTGACGCAGGGCTCAAAGTCACAAAATCATGAAATCATGACGTGAGCCAAAACCAAGAGTTGGATGCTCGACCAACTGAGCTACCCAGGCACCCCTGACCTTCTTTTCAAGAATTTTCAATTTTTTTTTTAAGGTTTATTTATTTTTGGGACAGAGAGAGACAGAGCATGAATGGGGGAGGGTCAGAGAGAGAGAGGGAGACACAGGATCCAAAACAGGCTCCAGGCTCTGAGCGGTCAGCACAGAGCCTGATGTGGAGCTCGAACTCACGGACCGTGAGATCATGACCTGAGCCAAAGTCAGACGCTTAACCAACTGAGCCACCCAGGCGCCCCAAGAATTTTTAATTTTTTTTTTTAACATTTTTATTTATTTTTGGGACAGAGAGAGACAGAGCATGAATGGGGGAGGGGCAGAGAGAGAGGGAGACACAGAATTGGAAACAGGCTCCAGGCTCTGAGCCATCAGCCCAGAGCCCGACGCGGGGCTCGAACTCACGGACCGCGAGATCGTGACCTGGCTGAAGTCGGACGCTTAACCGACTGCGCCACCCAGGCGCCCCAAGAATTTTTAATTTTTAAAAGGGATCTCTACATCCAACATGTGTCTCAAACTCACAATCCTGGGATGAAAAGTCACATACTCCACTTACTGAGACAACCAGGTACCCCACATTTGTTGTGTGTGTGTGTGTGTGTGTGTGTGTGTGTGTGTGTGTGTGTGTAATTTGCAGGGGAAAAAGAGAGTTCACGAAAAAGAAATTTAAATCAAATCCTCCCACCCCGCACCTCCAACTTAAAAAAGAAAACCTTTGGCTTATGCTAGGACGGCACGTATTTCAAATGGGTCAGAGAGGTCCCATGACTCCCAGATGGTCTGGCTCCGAAGTAAGTCCAAGAATCACTGTTTATAATCCACAGGCAACGATTGTAAGTTAGGGAATCTCTCAGTTTTTCTTAGGGAAACATTCATACAACGACTTCCTTTCCTTGTTCTGGGAACTGATGATCATGCCCTCCTTATAAGCACTGGCTGTACTCTTTCCTTGTGCCTGGGTTTCACATGTGCTGTTTTGCTCCCTGTGAAATGTTCTGAGGAATCAGTCTGCATAGTGCAATTAGGACACTGTTTTGAAGCAGTTAATACTGAATTATTCAAAGGAGTTACTGTTGTTAAATTTTTTTCTTTATATCACCAGTTGCACACTTTTTATTTCTTTGGATTTTCATTCCTTTTTACCTGCTTTCATGTTACTCCTTTTCAACAATTCCTGTTAGCATTTTGTTATCCTTTCTTCCAATTGGTTTTCTGATGGTATTCCTTTCTAAGAATTACTTAACAAAAACGATAGCACAGGAGGAACAGGGGAGGAGCGAATGGAGAAAACCCTTCAGACAAACAAGAAAGTTTTTTTGTTTCCCTCAAGTAGCCACGGATTTATTTTGTTTTTACTTTGTGTTTCAGTTTTATATCTTATTTTATTTTTTAATGTTTTATTTATTTATTTATCTTCAGAGAGAGACAGAGAGTGTGAATGGGGGAGGGACAGAGAGGGAGACACAGAATCCAAAGCAGGTTCCAGGCTCTGAGCTGTCAGCACAGAGCCCGATGGGGCTCGAAAGCACAAGCTGTGAGATCATGACCCAAGCTAAAGTCCGACAGTCAACCGACTGAGACACCCAGGTGCCTCAGTTTCAGTTTTATAAATAGACCCATCATTTGAGGCAAATTTTGCAGTCTGGCCTTCCTTCTTTCCTTCCTTCCTTTATTCTAACCACTATTTTCTTTATTTTTTTTCTTTCTTTCTTTCTTTCTTTTTTTTTTTTTTTTTTTTTTTTTTTTGGTGCCTTTCATGTGCCAAGCTATATTCTGTGTGATAGAGATTTAAAAATAAATAAGCACCTATGTGCTCTGAGTGAGTTCACAGTCCACTGGAAAAGAGTTCAGTAAATGGTTATTTACAATATATACATACACAGAACCTCAGTCAAAACCTATCACGTTTATATATCAGGACCAGACCTTTGGATGTCAGATGGTGGGAAGGGGCAGGTGATGGCCATGGGATGCTTCACATTCTTCTGTTTTGGGTCACACACAAGTCACTCCCACTCTCCACGTGGCCCCACCCCCCCTCCACATGCGCATAACTTGTTGGAAAGACTCTAGGCTGGAAGTCAGGAGAACTGGGGTCTGGTCCAGGCACTGTGCTTTGTGCTGGAATGTGCATCTATTAATGGAATACAGCATTGAAGTAACAGAATGCTGGCCTCAAGGAAGGGGCTCTAGACTTCGTGGTTACAGCTGTATCCCTTTCCGTCTTATAGAAACTAAAAGAATGAAGGGGGGAAAACTTTTTTTTTAATTTTAATTTTTTTTTAACGTTTATTTATTTTTGAGACAGAGAGAGACAGAGCATGAACGGGGGAGGGTCAGAGAGAGAGGGAGACACAGAATCTGAAACAGCCTCCTGAGGAGAGAGTAATTATTACAGTCTATTCTCTTGGGAAAGTAAGTGCATTCGCCTCCTTCCTTTGGGGCCCTGTGCTTCTTTGTATTGGCTTCTACCTCTAAAAGCATACCAGATCACAACAGAATGTTTCCTTGTGTGTTATGATCACAGGATGACTAGAATCAGAATTTAATTTCTACTTTTAGTAGTAGTCGAAAACAAAATTAGGGGCATCTGGGTGGTTCACTTGGGTAAGCATCCAACTCTGGATTTTGGCTAGGGTCATAATCACACAGTTGGTGAGTTCAAGGTGACAGCACCTAGCCTTCTGGGGATTTTCTCTCTCCTGCTCTCTCTGCCCCTCCTCTGCTCACATTCTGTCTCTCTCAGAATAAAATAAATAAACTTTAAAAAAAGAAATAAAATTAAAAGTTCATCTTTCCTTTTTATTAAAAAACATATAATAATCGCTTTAGTAAAACACACATTAGGGGGAGATTCAGACACCTGAAATGCTTAGTCCTATAGAATCCCGAAGAATCTCAAAGTCTCCAGATTTTGAGAAAATGTATAAATTAGTAGTAGACACTACAAAGAAACAGGAGGTGAGAGCTGGTGGGAATGGTCTTGATTCCTGGCTTCTCAGCTGAACTGCTCATGCAGGCCTAGGATATTTGCTTTTCTGCCCCTCTGTCTCAGGGGCTTTTCTGCCCCTCTGTCTCTGTCCTTTGGTAAATAACTCCCCTTATTGGAGTTACTTGAGGGAATTGTCCTGTGGCAAAAGAGTCTCAGCCAGGGGAGGGGTGGGGATGAAGTGAGGTAAAATACAGAATGATTGAGATTCAAACTGATCTAAGAGTCCTAATATGCATTTTACTACCTTTGACTAGTGAGTTACCTCCTCTAAGCCTCAGTTTCCTCATTTGTGGGGAAAAAAATGGGAATAGCAGTAGTATCTATGTTACAGGATCATTGGGGAATTTAAAAAGCTAATGTATATAAAGGGATTAGTACAGTAAACTGTTGATTGTCATTATCAGGTTGCTATTGATGAGAATAACATTTTAACAAATTGAATGTCCTGCCCTCCCTTAGATCATCAGCCCCTTAAATCATTGTGTCACCTGCTAGAAGGCATTACTAACTATAGAAGATGTATCATCTATTCCCCTCTGAGTCCTCAATCCTCTTCTACCTGATTTCCTTATATCACAAGCTAAGACTCCATCCTTAGATCAGTGACATCGATATTATTAGCCTGCTAGGCCTCATCTGTAATTTCTGACATGTCCTGGGTTTTTTCCTCTCTCAAATGTCTTTGCCACTCTAAAAGCTTTAATTTAATGATAAAGAAGTCATTGGAATTAGGAGGTAATCAATATGAAGTCTGACAGAGGATGATTATAGAATCTGGTTGCCTTGAGAGTCCTGATTCAGTCCCACTACTATGGCGTATTTATAAGAGAGTCCCCTTTTATTCTCAAAAGGTATCCATGTTTGGAAAAGTTATTAACAGACAATCTATAGTCTGACTAAACTAAAATATGGCATTAGCTCAGGTGTTGAGATTAGGCACGAACCAAACTTGTCCATCTTATTGCCTTGCTGCCCGGTAGACCCCCTGTGTCACTCATAGTATTCCCAACTTTTACTAAAAGACCTGAAAGTTATCAGAACAAATGTGTTGCAAAAAAGAAATGTATGCAAGAATGTCAAACTATGACAGTTGGGAAACAACTCAAAGTTCGTGCTCCATTGGTGTCAAATCAGAGGCATCTCTATGCACAGTTGACTGCTTCATGATCCAAGCAAGAGTTGGGGTCTGACTCATTGTTATTACCTATCTTGACTTTGCTAACCCCAAGGCAGAATTTTTGCTGAGCCCTCATTGAGTCACTTATGAGTCTTTTCTATTGACACTAGGTTTGCTGACAGTCTGGTTTAATTCTTGCAGTTCTTTCTTTAAGCATTTTGCTCTAGAAGAAAGAAATGGGTCATGGGACTCTTGTAGGGTAAGAACGTTCTAGGCTCTGGGTTTCAGTTTATCACCCAGTGGGCTAATTCCTTAGCACCTTGGGCATCTGTTGGTTACTAAACTGCCCATGAGTAGTGTTTGTAATGAAAAACTAGCACACCCTAGGAAACACAATAAAATTACGTTTAGGACTCCTTTACCTTTTCACTGATCATTGCCTATTTTTGTATTTAAAAGTGTGGAGAGAGGTTACCTTTTGGGTGTGGACTGAAAAGGGGATAGGAAACTTTCAGGGATTCTCGAAATGTTCTCTATATTGATCTGGGTGATGATTACATAGGTGTATGCATATGTGAAAATTAACTGAATGTACAGTTAAGATTGGTCACTTTAATATATGTTAAGTTAAACCTTAATTAAAAAGAAGTAAGAAGGAAAGAAAAGCCTCAAGTCTCCTGAGCTAGTGCTGGTTAAAAAAAAATGTATTCTGAGTTAGTCAAAGAAGAAACCAAACATCTACTTACATAATCTTGTTTTCTCTTGGATTTCAATATGATATTTGTCATTTCTCTTCTACAGATATGTTTCATGACCTCTATCTTTACTTAATCTTTGTTAATAAAACTTCAAACTATGCCAGTTTGAAACTTTGAAAACTTTCAAACAAACTAGTCCATTTCAGTATGTAACATTACAAAGACTTTGATTCTTCTAACTGTGCACTTTTCCGTAACTTATGGAATATTGAAAGCTTCCTAGGCCATATAAATCATGGCTTATAAATAGTATGTGCATTCACCTCTTGATTTCCAGTTTATCATGTGACTGTTCATTAAGGTAGTTGAGTTGTATAATGAAAGAGATCAAGGGGTGCCTGGGTGGCTCACTCAATTAAGAGTCTGACTTTGGCTCAGGTCATGATCTCGTGGTCTGTGAGTTCGAGCCCCGCGTCGGGCTCAGAGCCTGGAGCCTGCTTCGGATTCTGTGTCTCCCTCTGTCTTTGTTCCTCCCCCACTTGTGCTCTGTCTGTCTCTCTCTTAAAGATAAATAAAGATTAAAAAAAAAAAGATCAAGAGAAGGAAAAAGTTGTTTTGTTTTTTTTTTTTTTTAATTTTGGAGAGAGACAGCACATGAGCGGGAAGAGCAGCACAGGGGGAGAGAGAGAGAATCCTAAGCAGACTCCATGCTCAGTGTAGAGCCCAATGTGGGGCTCGATCCCATGATGCTAGGATCATGACCTGATCCAAAATCAAGAGTCAGATGCTCAACTGACCCAGCCACCAGGTGCCCCAAAATCTCTGAGATATTTTAGAAAATATCCTTTTATTTTTCAATCTTCCTCCAAATTCTCCTAATGTGTGGCCAGTCACTCATCTAAAGTTTAGCTTGGTTCAAGAACTGAAATTTTTTGCAGTTAAAGAAAAAAGAAGGGGGAGTAGAGACTGAAATTAATCCAGTCCCTCCTATGTGCCAGGCACTGTGCATAGGTTACTTAACCTGTACAACAACCTTATAAAGATGATCTCATTGTATCAATGAAGAAACTAAGGTTCTGAAAAGGTAGACAACTCTCCGAGTGTCACATAGCTATTATTCAATTGTTTTGTCCCAAAGCTCCTTCTTTTTGTACTCTTTGGTGATGTCACAAGAGGGGAATTCTGAAGTGATTTAAAAGATCATGTCAAAAGAGGGGATGGCTCAGGTCATGATCTCATGGTTCATGGGTTTGAGCCCCGCAATGGGCTTTGTACTGACAATGGGGAGCCTGCTTGGGATTCTGTCTGTCCTTTCTGCCCCTACCTTGCTCGCACATGCTCTGTCTCTCTCTCAAAAATAAATAAACATTAAAAAAACAAAAAATAAAAATAAAATATCCAAAGGGACTTGAGAGAAAATCTCATCAGTCTTGCTTAGAGATAAGGAAACTAGATCTAGGGAACCCAGTTGTTTTGTTAGAGGTTATATTGTGTCCATTTGGGCAACATACCTCTCAATTTCTACTTCCTCCTGGAAGCTCCCTCTTCTCCTTTCCCTACCTCCCCACCTCATCCTGCCTCCATAACTTACTGTAGTCAGAATTAGAACCCTTTGCATCTTATGTTGTGTGGTGAGCAGAGAGGTAAGTGGCATCTGGAGCCTGGGTTTACATCCCTGGTTACCACTTAGGAGCTGTGTGACCTTACGTAAGTTACTCAGATTCTCTGAGCTTAAGTTTTCTCACTGTAAAATAGCATAATAATGGTACCTGTCTCATTGGGTGGTTGTGATATATAATAAAACATGGAAAACCCTTTAGAATGACATGTGGCATGTAATATGTATCTTGTGAGTATTACTAATTAGCTGCTGGGGCGCCTGGGTGACTCAATTGGTTAAGCATCTGACTTTGGCTCAGCTCATGATCTCACAGTTTTTGAGTTCGAGCCCTGCATCAGGCTTGGTGCAGACAGCTCAGAACCTGGAGCCTACTTTGGATTCTGTGTCTCCGTCTCTCTTTCTGCCCCTCCCCCACTCTCTCTCTCTCTGTCTCTCTCTCTCTGTCTCTCTCTCTCTGTCTCTCAAAAAATAAATAAATGTTAAAAAAATAATTAGCTGTTGTTACTATGTGCACAATATTCAATTTTTGGTTATATGTGTACCGGCTTATCTTCAATGGGATGGAAGTGATGTCTTACACATCTTTGTAATTCTCCCTTTAGTGCCGAGATGAGTGCTTCATAATTCTAGACACTGAACACAGGCCTCCTGGACTGATTTCACTTTCCTGGTTAATGACCTTCAAAATTTTCCCCATGGTCCAAATTTCCCAAGTTAATAACTTCATCAAGTACGTACTCCACACCTCCCAGACCTTATTCTTGAGGATCCTGATTACTGATTTCCCGGTGGGCATTTCTGTCCCACGGGATTTCTCATGCCTTTTAGAAATCTGAAAGTACAGGGGTAGTTGTGTTATGCCCAAGACTCAGTTCAGGACTTGGTTATTTCTTTTTTGTTCCTTTAGGGGATTAACATCAAGCATGGACTGACTTTCGGTCCTTGGTATTATGTGGTTGATGCAAACTGGCCTAAGGGAACAAGCATGTAATTCTTCTGTGTGCTTTCAACCTACAGCTTCCCGTTTCTGCTGACGGTGGTACCCTCAACCGCGCTACGAGCTGCCATGAGGAAAAGTAAGCCCTTTTTGTCTTCTTGCTTTCCTTTATATGCACTCTCTACCAAATAACCGCCATTAGAAAAAGGACTTGTGTGAATCCAAGGCTTTGTTTCCTTGGGTTGTGTTGTGGAGTTTCTAGGATTTCCTGATTTCAGGGAAGGTAGAAGTTGTTTTTTGGTTTCCACTTAGAAAATTTAATCTTGGCATTTCAATGGCACTAGACTGTTGTTTTCAAAAGGATGGTATGTAGAATATTGGGACACATTTTCTAAAAATGTGGATGACAGCTATCAGATCAGACACGAACGTTCCACCTCCTTTTTGGCAAAGTTGAGAACTTTTTTTTTTTTTAGTGACAAACTTCCGCACTATTGTTTTGAGATTCAAATAGTGTTCAACATCTAAATTTTGGGAAAATTACGCTTTTATTCTATTGTGAACTCTGTAAGCGATTCTTTTCCAGATAAACTCTTTCTTGCTAGCAGAACTTGGAGGATACATATATGTATTTAGAAAGTTTCTTATGCGGCACTTGGGTGGCTGTGTCGGTTAAGTTTCTGACTTTTGCTCAGGTCATGATCTCATGGCTGGTCAGTTTGAGTTTACTTTAATCTGCGTTTTACTTTCTCCCCATTGTCTCTCTGCCTAGTGTCTGAATAGTGTGAGGTCTGGTCCATTGTCTCTTGTTGAACCTTCTATTCTGAGTACCTGTTGTAAGTGCCCAATACATATTTCTTGGACAATAAAATGATGACACTTAGAAGAATATTACATATTTATAGCTAGTGTCCGACTTAGAAATGTGTTGTGCTCTACATGGCATTTTGTATGCAGAATACCTTTTCTCATATAAAAAGTAATGTAAAAGGAATGTAGATTCCAAGCTTGGCTTATAAAAGTGATCTGATCCCATAGTGTCAATTCTCTTGTTTTTGCTACTCCAGAAGCAAACTTTTCTGGCTTGGTTAGTGAATCAAATCCTCATTTTAAAGCCTGTTTGTATAGTGAAGGCAGTTCTTACCTTATGATGAGCTCCCCAACTGAATCAGGGAATGGATTTCCCTTTTTATTCATTTATTTTGAGAGAAACAGAGAGAGCGCAAGCAGGGGACGGGCATAGAGAGAGAGAGACAATCCCAAGCAGGCTCTGCACCGTCAGCGCAGGGCCTGATGTGGGGCTCGAACTCACACACTGTGAGATCATGACCTGAGCCGAAATCAAGAGTAAGTTGCTTAACCAGCTGAGCCACCCAGGTGCCCCTAAATTTCCCTCTTTGTAGTCTCCTTCCTGGGTGAATATTAGCCAAAGGTATACAAAGGGGTGAGGAACCCGTTGCTCAGGGGTAAATATTGTCTTCTCCAGGTCTTTGGGGGAGACTCTACCCTAACCCCTGGCTCTATAAAAGTACTCCCCTCCCATTAAATTCCCCACTAAATTATGAAGACTTCCAATTTCCATATGTGACCTTTTCCTTTTAGCCACAAAATCCAATATAATTAATTCAGGCCCTGGAGGGAAATAGTGAAGGAAAATTCTGGAATTAATTTTGAAGCTACTACAGATCCGCAGGCATTGATCCAAAACCCGTGGGGCCAGATATGTTTTGAATACAGAGATATTTTTGGATTTTAGCAAAGTAATATGACGCATATGCTGCCTGTTACAAAATATCCCCAGCTTGTAATTCAATCAAACAATATTTCTTCAGCTAAATATGTGACTATTCCTGCTAAGTCCTCTAAGGAGAGGCAGCTTACAGCCTCACATCACCGCATTTCAGATTCTTCTAGCTAAGTGATGAAGGTGGTATGGTTTTCAAAGCTCTTCCTACCTCAGATTTACTGGTAGGAGACTGTGGACCAGGAATCCCAAAGAAATAATGGCTCAACAAAGAAAACAATGAAGGTTGTCCTAGTCTCAGAACCCTGGGCAGGTTCTTGAGCAGCAGGGATCCTACCTAGAGATAGAGGAGAATCATCTCCTTTGACCAGAAGGCTGAGAATATCTTTCTAGGTGGTTTTTTACCAGGGCTTCTTGGTTTAGCCAACTCGTAGGTTCATTAGCTGTACATTTCTTATCAGTAGGTCTACTTGCTCATCAAGCCAGGCTCCCTGAGTTGGGTGAAAGAACTGTCCTACTTAGAGAGAAGACTTTTTTCCACTGTCGGTGCTAGGAAGGAAGGTACATGGATGGTTTGGAGCCCCATTGGGGATGTTGGGAGGAGCCCTAAAGATAGAGGAAAAGGCAAGATGTTGTTGAGGATGCTGGAGGGGAGGACCAATACTGGGACAGGGTTGGGCCTGAAACCTGATTCAAGGACCCCCTCCTACACTTTTGATAATCTCTCTGGCTGGTTGCACTGTCATGAGATAAGTGACCCTCAGCTATGTAAGCCGACCAGTGTGTGTTGTTAGAATTTGAAAGCCTAACAACGAACTGGAAACTTTCCAATGTTCGTTTAGCCCCATTGTCCTTATTATCTTACTTGTATGATTTATACATTTGTGATCCTGTGTATGCCTGGGGGTCCTAAGGGTTATCTCAGTATTTAATTGCCTGAGCTTAACCAGCAGCAGAGATAAGATCTGCTCAAGAGTATGGTTAGAAAACTGTACATTAATGGAAAGTACCATTGCTCTATTTGATAGTAAACCTTTCTGTTGAAGGACTAGGTAAAACAGGTCTATATCTAGAAGTTTCTAGAAAGCATTCCCTCTTGTTCTGGAAACCGAGTAGCAGGTTCTCTCCTGCTGCTTATGACTTGGCAGTCCCTAACATTGTTCTTTTTCTTGTCTTTTAAACTTCTGGCATTCTAGCATTAATTAACACACAATTTCCTAGTAGATTTTTTTGTATTAGTTTTAGTATTTAAAAAACACTTCAGGGGCACCTGGGTGGCTCAGTTGGTTAAGTGTCTGACTCTTGGTTTCAGCTCAGGTCAGGATGTCATGGTTTGTGGGTTCAAGTCCCACATCAGGCTCTGCGCTGACAGCCCAGAGCCTGCTTGACGTTCTCTATCTCTCCCTCTCTCTCTGCCCCTCCCCCGCTCTCTTTGTCTCTCTCTCTCTCTCAAAAATAAACTTAAAAAAAAAAACAACGCTTCAAAAGAGAAGTGAAATGAGCTTTTGTTAGTGCCAGTTTATTTTCCATCAAGACATGTTTATGAATTCTTTGTTGCCTAAAGGCATACTGGGAGGTTCACTGAGGCTAACTTCCTGGAATTTTCCCAAAGCTTCTCACCTGTGTCCCATGGTCAAACTAGGCAAACTCACAGGGGCCTTGTAGCTACAAGAGGTAATTTTTCCATATCATCATGTGATTCGAACCTGAGATCATAGTTGTGAAATTGAGATTGAAGCAAAGTCATCCTGTCTTAAAATGTGCATATTACAAGTGATTAGAAAATGAACTTCACTAATTATAACTAAGAGACGAGAATCAGCTTTGTGTTAAGGAATTAATTCTGAGAATAAATGTGAGCCTTTAAAAAGAATCCTTTTCCTACGTTTCCTCAATGTATACCAGACTTGTGTTGCCTTCCTAAGTATATAACACTGTCATTCCCAAGGAAATGTGTCTTGTAACCATGAAGTTATGAAGCATGCTTCATAACTTTCTAAGTTATAAGAACTTTCATAACAGTTCTAAGTTATAAGAACTGTAACTGGGGTGCCTGGGTGGCTCAGTTGGTTGAGTGTCTGGGATCCGCTCAGGTCATGATCCCACGCTCTGTGAGTTGGAGCCCCACGTCGTGCTCAGCGTATCAACACAAAGCCCGCTTCCGATCCCCTCTCTCTTTGCCCCTTACCCATTCAGCCGCTCTCTCAAAAAATAAACAGCCAAACTCAATCAATCAATCAGCATAAAGAAGAAAAGGGAAATGTAACCAAGAGCAGAAGAATGATTCTAATAGCTCACTGTAGGAAAATGGGTTTAAAACCCTGATCCCAACAATCTCCCAAATGTTCTTTAAGGCAGCTGTAAGCAGTTTCATAGTTAAGAGTTGGTAATCTGGCTGGCTCATTCTTGGCAAGAAAAAGAACATTTGGGGCTCTCCAAATGTAGAAAAACCTAGGGCTTTATTTCATGGAATGTTTGTTGAGATTAGGGAGAACTTGACAGGTCCTATCTGGTTGTATGTTTGAGTCCCCTCTAGCAATTCCCTCAGAGTCTACCTCTGAGCAGATCACCTCACCAGACCCTAAGTTGGATCAAAGCAGGAATCATAACCTTTCCAGTCACCTGTGTGTAGCCAGTGTGGAGCCTCTGGAGTAAACCCTTGATAAAGGAATGCAGAATGTTGAATGAACCTATCAAAGACTTGAATACTTCTGGATACAGGGAGCTCATTACTACTCACAGCAGCCCAGCTCATCCTTGGGAATTCTGGTTGTTCCACCTTCTCTTTTCTAATGATTCGACTTGGGGCGCCTGGGTGGTTCAGTCGGTTAAGCATGTGACTTCGGCTCAGGCCACGATCTCGAGGTTCATGAGTTTGAGCCCCATGTCAGGCTCTGTGCTGACAGCCCAGAGCCTGGAGGCTGCTTTGGATGGTGTATTCCCTCTCTCTCTCTCTGCCCCTCCCCTGCTCATGCTTTCTCTCTCTCAAAACTAAATAAACATTTAAAAAATCTTTGTAATGATTGGACTGTCATCTCTTCTCCTTCAGGCCATGTAGATCGACTCTACAACGTGATAAAGCTTTAAGTATCTGAGCTGACCCTCTTGCCCTACTCTCCCCACCTGGCTTCTGAGGTTTACTTCTGCAGACTAATATCCCCAGTTCTTGCACGGCCGACATAGATCTGCGTGTTCACTCGTGCTCTCAGATCTCTGAGCATGCTGCAGAACATTACCTTTCCATAGCCTGACCATGGTTCAGGGGAGGCCTGACACGCATTGGATGGTGACTCATTCTGAAGTCTACTTTTCCTATTTGATATCAAATTAACTTTAACTTTTTCGTTTTTTGGAGGAAGCAATTTTTTCAACTCTTCACAGAAAACTTCTCCATTAGTCTTAGTAAAACCTTGCCTCAGTGGAAGACAAGTTAAATGGAAGGCTATTACTATCTTGGAAACAGGCTTACTTGCTAATGCTTCACCTCTTGTGTCTTGTGCCTAAGGTGACTTTCTTGGATTCAAGACCTTTTGACTCCTTGTGAAGATTAAATGTGGATTGTTTGGTGCAGGGCCCCTCCCTGGGTGATTGATCTCTGCCAAGAGTGTGTCCTCCCTGTCCGTCAAGCGAGTCATGGGGCTACCAAGTCTGATCCTGGAAAACTGATTTCCCCATGTGGCTGTCCAATGGTTAAGGCAGAGCTTGGAAGACTTCGAAAGGCTGCTGCTAACTAAGAATTTACTGTCTATTTTTTCATAGGGCCAGAAGTGCAATTCAGTGTAAAAAAGAATTTACTGATTTTCATGACCTTTAATATTTGCTGAAGCTAACATTTATTTTATTTTTTAAGAAACTCTTTTTTTAAAAAAATGTTTACAACATTTATTCATTTTTGAGAGACAGAGTGTGAGTGGGGGAGGGGCAGAGAGAGAGGGAGACACAGAATCTGAAGCAGACTCCAGGCTCTGAGCTGTCCATACAGAGCCCAACGTGGGGCTTGAACTCATGGACCGAGAGATCATGACCTGAGCTGAAGTGGGATGCTCAACCAACTGAACCACCTGGGCACCCCTCCTGAAGCTAACATTTAAATCAAACTGTTAATGTGGAAGATGCAGTAGACGCTTAGGCAAACATGCAGGAATTTTTACTAGAAATCATCTGTTCGTGAGATACCATCTTTGGGCAATCGGAGAAATCAAATTGTAAAAGAAAACACTTGGTTTCAGTTGCTTGAACCGTTAGAAATTACAGCCAGTTTCTAACTGTTCGAGGGAGTTGGGGGAGTGAGGGGGAGGGAGAAGAAGAGACTGCGGGCGAAAGAAGTAGAAGGAAATTAGTAATAGGTGATAAAAGAAAAGGTAGGACATTTCTGAAATGCCAAGCAGGCACAGAAGCCTGAACTCTTATTCTCTTGCTTGGCGTGCATTTTGGGTTCTGCCCTGCGTCGGTACATTTTGTAACTCACTGCTCAAAGTGCAGCAGTTCTTATGTAATAGAAAGTCATTGTTCTAGGGGCAGAAAAAAAAAAAAATGTCCCTTCCACTTTATTTCCCCAGTCTATTCTAGTTAGTTTGTGGTGGTCACTGACTCTCGAAACAGTTGAGACAGCAAGTAGGTCCTTCCAGGGTTTCATGAGATATTCTTACGAGGCATTTGCAGTGGGGACATGGATGAAATCGGGTTCCTCCTGCTTGAGGTTTCTTTCTCGGGGTTGCCTCGTAGACTTTTGCATCTGGGCTACAGGAACAGCGGGACTGGTCAGTATTTCAGCAGTGAGTCATGAACTCTGTTCTGGGCGATAACCATTTCAACACCTGTACATCTGAGAGGATTCTTTCTTGAATGCCACAGGCGAAAGGTAAAGGTCAGAGAACCTTTTCCCTTCATCTCCCTGTCCTGTTTATCTCTTCTCCAAAGGACACGCTGATTCCAGGAAAGCACTAGGGGAGGTGTCTTCACCTGGAGGACTGGAGTGGAATACCCTGATGGCGGTAATAGCCAGGTGGTAATTTTCCCTGGAAAATCCCGGGAGTACTTCAAAGTGCTCAGGCCTAACTGACTCTAGGCTAGTCCTTGAACCAGTCCAACTTCCCAGGTCATGGATGTGGGTAGACTTTTGATGTAGGAGCCAAACCTTACAGTGTCCCCTTGGCCTTGAAACCCTCCTAAGTCTATTCCAGAGCGTCTCAGTCCTCTTTGTCTTTCCCTCAAGAATCTGTGTGTCATTGGATGGTGGTTCTGAGGGCTTTGTTTTTCACCCCTGTGCAGAATAGAGTCACCGTAGCAGGCCCAAGACTGGTCTTCTTAGAAGGGCTTGTTTGCAAGCTCAGCTCTTAGCTGACCCTTGGGAGCTTAGGTTTTGGGGGTGTTCCCACTTTTCCCAGGCTGGTAAAAGTGGCTCATGGGGCCTAGACTATGCAAGCAGTGTGACTTATGCTCAACATCTGCTTTCCTTCTGGGAGTTTAAATTTGGAGCATGTCTAGGCAGAGGGTTCCTATGTGACCAGCCTCCAAGAAAAACCGTGGTTCCCCTGTCTCTAAAGGGCTTCTCCGGGCAAAAACATCATATGCCTGTTGTTACATTTTCCTTGATGGGGGAAGAGGGTGTTCTCTGGGACCTATCATGGGAGGGAGAGGGCATAAGGGAGCCTATATAAGGATTCCTCCAGACTCCACCTGAATCTTTGCCATTATGGCCCAGTTTACTATATCACGTTATTAAATCTTAGCCTTGTGTACTACTATATGCTGAGTTCTGTGAGTGCTTCTGGTGAATCCCTGGGTGTGCTGTAATCATCTGGACCCTGGAACAACCCCTTTGCTACGGTTATTCTCCTACATCCTTACCTTAACCTGGCACAATTTCAGGGAAAGGATAAAAGGGAAATGCTTTCCAAATGTTAAATGGCAAATTAAGAAAATACTGATCTAGAAGATCTCGCTTAATAAAAATGTCATTTCTTTTGAAAATCAGGATGCCAATTTGTTGGTCATGCAAACATTATTTTTATGGTTTGTACTTACAGAAGATGAGTTTAAAAAAAAAAAAAAGGAGGGACGCCTGGGTGGCTCAGTTGGTTAAGCATTCGACTCTTGATTTTGGCTCAGGTCATAATCCCGGCAATGGGGGATCGAGCCCTGTGTTTGTCTCCATACTGAGTGTGGAGCCTGTGTAGGATTCTCTCTCTCCCTGTGGCCCTCTCCTCTGCTTACATACTCTCTCCCTTTCTCTCTCTCTCTCAAAAAAAATTATATATAATAATAAAATAAATATGTTGTCCTTTCATTACCAAGTTGTAAGAAATCTTTATATATTCCGGATATTAGACCTTCATGAAATAAATGATTTGTAAATATTTTCATCCATTCTGTGGATTGTCTTTGACTTTCTTGGTGGTCAAAAACATTAAAAAATTTTTTAATGTTTATTTTTTAGAGACATAGAGAGATAGAGAATGAGTGGGGGAGGAGTAGAGAGAGGGGGAAGCACAGAATCTGAAGCAGGCTCCAGGCTCTGAGCTGTCAGCACAGAGCCCTACGCGGGGCTTGAACTCACAGACCTTGAGATCATGACTGAGCCGAAGTTGGATGCTTAACCGACTGAGTCACCCAGGCGCCCCTTGGTGGTGTCTTTTGTATTTAACTTTGATGAGGTCAAATGTATTTATTATTTCTTTTGTAGGTTATACTTTTGGTGTCACATCTAACTCGCATATCAGATTTTAAGAACTACACTTACTTTAGAAGTTCTACATCCATTAGCCCAATTCTGTTATTCCAAGATGAAAAGAGATTAACAGTTACAAGAGCTAGCGTCCAGTGGAGTAGAAATAACATGGGATTTAGAGTCTTAAGATTGAGTCAAGTCTAGGGGTGCCTGGGTAGGTCAGTTGGTTAAGTGTCTAACTTCAGCTCAGTTCATGATCTCACACTTTGGGGTTCGAGCCCTGTATTAGGCTCTGTGCTGACGGCTCAGAGCCTGGAGCCTGCTTCGGATTCTATGTCTCCCTCTCTCTCTGCCCCTCCCCCATTCTCTCTCTCTCTCTCTCTCAAAAGTAAAGAAACATTGAAAAAATTAAAAACAAATTGAGTTAAGGGGCACCTGGGTGGCTCAGTTGGTTGAGTGTCTGACTTTGGCTCAGGTCATGATATCGCTGTCCGCAAGTTCGAGCCCCGCGTTGGGCTCTGCGCTGACAGCTTGGAGACTGCAGCCTACTTCGGATTCCGTGTCTCCTTCTCTTTCTGCCCCTCTCCCACTCACCCTCTGTCTCTCTCTCAAAAATAAATAAACATTAAAAAGATTAAAAAAAATTGAGTCAATGCTTTTATCATGGGAATTAAGTACTTCATTTTTTAAAATCCTGGTTTCTTTTTTTTAAATGTTTTTATTATTATTATTATTTATTTTGAGAGAGACAGAGACAGAGTCAGAATGCGAGTGGGTTGGGGCAGAGAGAGGGAGGCACAGAATCTGAGGCAGGCTCCAGGCTCCGAGCTCTCAGCACAGATCCTGATGTGGGGATCGAACTCACGAGCTGTGAGATAATGACCTGAGCCGAAGTTGGATGCTCAACCAACTGAGCCACCCAGGCGCCCCTTTAATCCTCTTTTCTATCTGGAAACTGGGGTAACAATAGTTCCTGTTTCATAAGGTTATTGGGAAGTTTGAATTAGCTAATTTGTGAAAATGGCTTAGTACTGTACCTAGCACACAGGAGACATATAATAAATGTGAGGTTGTTGTCCTTTTTATTACAAGATTTTAGAACCACGGCTGGCCCATATCAAGAATTACCCAATGGTCATCACTGTGCTCTTAACCATGTATATTTGAAAGGCTGCAAAAGTTACATAAAACTAGGTTTGCCTATGGTTATATAGCCTCTGGAACCATGGAAAAACCTGATAGGTCTATAGTAGGAAGATTTTATTTCTTTTGAATTCAAGAATAAACAATGCTTTTGCTTTTCGACATCAAAAGAAGGGGCAGAAAATTGGCATCTGCAGTGACTGGATGTTTCATCACAATGTGTACTCCTTTTTATTTCTCATGAATTAAGGGCCATGTATAGAATTACAAGGAAATTAACAAAACTCCTTCCCTGTCATTCAGATAGGAGGACTTTTTTTTTTTTTTTTTAAATTTTTTTTTTCAATGTTTATTTATTTTTGGGACAGAGAGAGACAGAGCATGAACGGGGGAGGGGCAGAGAGAGAGGGAGACACAGAATTGGAAACAGGCTCCAGGCTCCGAGCCATCAGCCCAGAGCCTGACGCGGGGCTCGAACTCCCGGACCGCGAGATCGTGACCTGGCTGAAGTCGGACGCTTAACCGACTGCGCCACCCAGGCGCCCCCAGATAGGAGGACTTTAAGAAAAGTGGTTTGATATTTCCGTTAAATATTTACTGTGCTTTATAGCATTACCTCAGAACTTCGATATTAATGATCCAATCATTTGGTGTTCACAGGTACAGAGTGCTTTAGGGCTACATTAGAGCACACTTTGTTTTATTACTGTAAACCCAGATATTGTTGAAAGTTCAAAGTCAAATCATCTCTTTAGTCCAGTGCTCCTGCAGTCTGACACACAGGCACCCTCCAATAGAGATAAACTTATTAATACTTAACAGAAAGAGCCTTTCTTTTTCTCTTTCTCTCTCTTTCTTTCTTTCTGTTTCTTTTTCTCTTCCTTCTTTCCTTCCTTCCTTCTTTCTTTTTTAAAAAACTTTTGTTTAAACATTTCAACCTAAAATTTTGCCAGTTTATTCATCATCAGAAGTTAAACTCTTGGTCAGTAATGGCATGACTATATTTCCTAATCTGGACAATTTAGCAAATATTAAGAACCTTTTTGAAATAAAAACACATAATCTATACTGCGAAGCATTTAAATGAAGTCGTATTTAATTTAAATGAGGTTGTCTATTTTAGCTATTTCTTGACTAACTTGCAATCAAAAGAAACTGTTAGGGATTACTTCTGTCCTTACTAAGGACACAGGGCTAACAATATGATACAAAGATGAATTACATAGTCTTTTCCAGTAGAAATATGTCAGTTTAATATGTGATCTAGAAGCAAGATGTTGTCGTTAGTGGGAGAGTGACATTGGGGTACAATGAGAAAATTTCAGTCATTAATTACCCAGGTTGATAAAGCAGTTTGCGAGGTGACAGTCTAGGGTAAAAAGTAGTCTCAGGTGTTGTAAAGTGCACTGAGGCAGAGCTTGCATTCGCTAGGTAGGTTTCTCAGCACTTCACAAGCATGGTCACTCATTCACTCCCCACGAGCACCTTGTGAGATAGCACCTGTCACTCCCCCTTTGTAACAGGAGCAGACCCTGAAGTGTAGACTTGCCAATCTCTTCATTGAGATGGGACCCCGCTCAGTCTTGCTCAGCACCTGCTGTTCTTAACTACCGTTCGAGGCTACTTCTCTCTCAGCTCAAAGAGGAATTATTATCGGTAGGGCAACTTGGCGAATTTCTGGAATCTCTATTTCTTGAAACCCCCCAAAATGTGGGATGTACTAATGTAGATAAATAAAAGATTCAATAATATTTTTTCTCTCTCTTAGGAAGGAAAATCAAGATATTACCATGTTTATGTTTTAGACTAAAATTAAATTCTACATTCAATATATGTTATATACTCCAGTATATGTGACTCATGAATTATATAATTTATGTAATATGATCATCTGGTATAAATGACAATATGAATGTCATATAATACACATGTGTAGGGGATAAATTTTATTTCCATATTTTCCAGGAATCAGTCATTTTGGAAAAACCCTTTCTTGTATCGATTTGTTAGTGGACAGTATCTCTTTTATTGATAAGAGATACTGTGATAATATTAGAAAATTGTCTTGGTTGAAAAATGTGTGTTAACCACAGCAACTGGGGCAGATTCAGTTTTGTAGGACCTGCAGCTTAGACAATATGGGGGACTTCTTTCAGAAAAGAAATCTTGAAAATTAGTTGCAGACAAAGAGTATTGAATTAGAAGGGGTTCGTTCAGGTGATCAGCCCTGAAATTTCAGCTTCATCAGCTTTGTGGTAAATCTACCACATCAGATAGCCACTAAAATAAATTTTATTCATTTATTTTTTATTTTTCTATTTTAAATAAAATAAATGTTGAATACCATAAGACTAAAGTAATCCCTGAAAAGAATTATGCACTTTTTCCCCCAAAAGGAGCTTATAATTTAAAAAATACAGGTATGTATATATTTCACCTCATTTCTTTTCTCCTCCCTCCCTTTAATTTCTCCATTGTCTGGAAAAATCCTCTCTATGGTAGATTTCTCCATTTTGTGAGATGAGGAAAAAGAGAGGGTCTTTGATTTGTTCCAGGTCACAGAGGCCTATCAGGGCCAGGCCTGGGCTCTTTCCACTTAAACTCTTGGTGTATGAATTTAAAGAGATAATATTCTTTTTAAAAAAAAAATTTTTTTAACGTTTATTTATTTTTGAGACAGAGAGAGACAGAGCATGAACGGGGGAGGGTCAGAGAGAGAGGGAGACACAGAATCTGAAACAGGTTCCAGGCTCTGAGCTGTCAGCACAGAGCCCAACATGGGGCTCGAACTCACAAGCCCCGAGATCATGATCTGAGCCGAAGCCGGACGCTCAACTGACTGAGCCACCCAGGCGCCCCTAGAGAGGTAATATTCTAAGTACAACTATGAAGAAGCTTCTTCTCAGTGTCTTTACTCGTATTTTACTGGTGAAGAAGCAAAGGTTGGAAAAGTTTGCAACAAAGCCAGAACACAAACTCTCAAATTTCTGAGTGAAGAACATATTTCTTGACCACTTGAACTTGGGTTGTTTTCCTAGAGATAATCACATTTTCCCCTTCAGAACAATTGTGATTTTGAAAAAACAACCGAGCTCCATACTTTCTCCCCTGCTTACCTTATTTCCATGTTCCTTTAAGGTCATCATAATAGGGGACTTGGGCCACATGGGAAAAATGCACTAGCCTGACAGCTGCTGGGTTCTTCAGGTTTAGATGTTAAAGTTTTCATGGTGTCCACGTCTTTCCAAATATATTAATAGAAATACTTATTTTTTAGCGTTATGTACTGCCCCCACCCTGTGTTTAGCTTTAAGGCGTTTATAAGTTATAAAAGAATGGATCGGGACAAAGAAACAAATCAAAAAAAACCCTTAGAGTTTGACACAGGGTTGTGTGGATAATGACTTCCAACTGTGTTGCCATAGTAACATTTCGCCTACTTTGTTACTATAATAGTTAGCGATTCTTGAGTGCTCTTACTTGCCAGCAACAATATATTATCCATACTTAATGCTCATAATAGTCCTCAGGGGTAGGTGTTATATTTTCCGTCTCACAAATGAGAAAGCTGAGGTTTAGAAAGTTCAGATCGCTGGATTAAGGTGAAATGGCAAATACCAGCATCGTGATCAAATACAGGCCTGCACAATTCTAAGGCTGCTCTCACTGCCTTCAGATTAGAAACATGTGGCAGCTTTGGTGTCATCCAATAGCTCTCTTGTGGTGACCATCCTCTAAGATGGCCCAGATGATCCCCCTCTCTTTGTACCCTCACCCTGTATTGTCCCCTTGCATACTGAATCCACAGGGCTGACCTGTTTAATCAACAGGATATTGCAAAAATGGTGATGTATTTCAGAAACTGGGTCATAAAAGACGTCGTGTCTTTCACACTCCTCTGTTTCACGAATCACCTGCTCTGGAGGAAGCCAGCTGCCATGTTGTAAACAGCCCTCTATCCACTTGGAGAGGAACTGAAAGCCTCCTACAGACACCAGTACTAACCAAGCGAGTCGCTTGCAAACACACCCTGCAGCCCCAATCCAGCCTTTGGATGACTGCAGCCTTGGTTGATGGCTGATTGCAACTCATGGGAGACCCTAAGCTAGCACTACCCAGCTTTTCCCTTCCAGATTCAAAACCCACAGAGACTGCGTAAGATAATAAACGCTTATGTTTTTAAGGGGTAACGTTTTGGTGTAACGTGCTGTGAAGCAGTCGGTAACTCATAGAGCCTGTGTTGGCCGTTCTTCCTCAGTTTGGAGTGAGCCTCCTTGTCGATTTCATGTTCCGGTAAATGAGTGATCTGGAATTGCATTGGCTTTTGCGTGTTGGGTAGCATGGAGTCAGGCAAAGGCCAGTGGGCAGAGCCTGTGTGGTGATGTGATACACAGCCACAAAGGAGAAATGAATGTCTTCTGTTCCCCAAATGTGGCATGTTGAAAGAGTCACTGCTAACTCAAAGTCTACATCAACTGGATACTATCTCCGACCGGAAGAGAAATAGGGATGTTATTATTTCTCTCGGGTGTTTTATTTTGTTTGGATCTTGGGACCAAATTAAGCCTTTGAGTTTCATTTATACTCTTTTTTTTTTTTTTAACTTAAAAAAGTTTGTTAATTTATTTATCTTGAGAGAGAGGGCATGAGAGAGCGCACATGCAGGGGAGGGGCAGAGAGAAAGAGAGACAGAGAGAGAGAGAGACAGAGGGGGGGAGCCCTAAATCCCAGGCAGGCTCCATCCTGCCAGCACTTAACCCGATGTGGGGCTTGATCCCATGAACCACGAGATCATGACCTGAGCCGAAATCAAGAATCAGGCACTTAACCGACTGAGCCACCCGGGTGTCCCTCATTTTTACTCTTTGAGGAAAGTGTGTCTGAGCTCTGCCTCATTTTCTCTGACTTCCCCTCTCCATCTCTTTGCTCCAGAAGCTCAGGGTTCTTTCAGCAATTTGAAACGCATTCTTCTGTTGCACAGAGAATAGCAAATGCTATTTCTTCAGTGTTGGGTTCTAGCTGTTTTCTGTGTTGTCTCCTTGCTCCACATTCAGCTCTCATATTTAATTTCTTTTTTTTAGTTATTATTTTTATTGAGCTATAATTGACACATAACATTGTGAAAGTTGGACCTGTGCAATCCGGTGCTCTGATGCATTTGTATATTGCATTATGATTACTACAGTAGGGTTAGCTAACACCTTTATCATGACCCACAGTTGCTGTTTCTTTTTTATGTTGCAAACTGCGTATCCCCAGGTGCTGCTTTGTGACCCGGAGGCTAGGTTCAGTCCCTTTGCTCCATTTACCTGTGCCCTGTACTCTCCTGGGCACTATGCTCAAAATCCTATTTATGTGTGTCTTCCTCTCATGAAAGCAATGTTGGAACATGGACCACCCCTGTTGTATTCACCATTGGATTGCTGGTACCTTATTACACAATAAACATTTGCTGATTTAATACTGTTGGAGGGAAATGTCATTCCAGGCAGAGAGCAAACAAGTGCAGAGGCAGGAAGGTATGAAAGCGTGTGGCGGGTGTGAGGGATTATTCATTAAATTAAAAATGAATGCCTTATTAAATTCTTTTTTCTCTCATATCTAATTTAATTCTATTTTATAATAATTAGGTTTATTTTTAAACTTAATTCATCATGAAAGTAAGTTAAAATTAAGTTTGCACTGGGGCACCTGGGTGGCATCCAGCTTTGGCTCAGGTCATGGTGTCTCAGTTCTTGAGTTCGAGCCGTGCGTCGGGCTCTGTGCGGACAGCTCAAGAGCCTGGAGCCTGCTTCGGGTTCTGTGTCCCCCTCTCTCTCCGCCCCTCTCCCGCTTGCTCTCTCTCTCTCTCTCTCTCTTTCTCTCTCACAAATAAATAAACATTAAAAACATAAAAATAATTAAGTTTGCGCTTAAATTTATGCAGACAGAAACCTCAGCCATTCTATTGCTCCTTGTAATTTTTTCCTTCTCTTTTCCCAGTTGCAGGGATGAAACATTTGGGGCCACAGCTGAGGCGAATGCCAGTTCAGATCTAATAATAAATGACTGTGGAACACTGAAAGGGTCCAGGACTATGAGTCAGAGGTCTGATGCATCATTTGGCTTGGCCACTAGCTACTCTTCCACACTGAGCCGATGGCTGACTTGTGTGCCCTGAGTGTTCTGCTGAGCCTTCGGCCTTCCCGGGGCTAGATCAGCAGCACCCCAGCAAGGACCAGCCTTGCTTGTTAACTCAGGGGAGCGGTTTATCATTGTAACACCCACCACCATTTATTCAGCCTTGCGACACTGATCGTTGTCTGTTTCGCGCCAGGAACTGTGCTGAATGGTTGGTTAGAAACAAGGCAGCAGGATGAGGAAGAAAGACAAAGGTAACAGGAGACATTCAGTGTGTGGTAAATGCTGTCGTGGAAGGACAGCAAAAGATAGAATGTACCACGGAGTCGGCTGCCGGGGGAGGCTTTCTGAAGGTCCAGGTTTGAGGGATGGCACAGAATTTACCCTACCAGAGTGTTGTGGGCGGGTCAGAAGGTGCCAAGACAGAACTAGTGTCCGTGGCTGGAGTGGGGGCTTCCTGGAGCTGGAGGTGGGACCAGGGAAAGCGGCCAGGTCACACACGAATTTCCCAGTGTCCAGAGGACAAGTGTGTGGGATAAAGGTACACAGCTGACTGACCTCACCATTCCTGCTTCTGGGTTTCTTTCCTTTTCACAGGAGCACGTTTGGAGTCAGGTTTATTCATGGCATATTGTTCTGCCCCTGTGGGTTTGTTGGCAATAATAAAACAGGCTTCTTTTTCTCCAGGGTAGTCCTGACAGCTATTAGTATTTTTTACACCAGGTAAGGTTTGTTCTGTGGCACTTAGCATTCGAAATGTGCAGTCATTTCTAGATGTAAGTTTTGCAACATGGGGATAAGCCATCAACATGCTGTGCGAAATTATAGATTAGAGAGTTAGGGTAATAATGTAATCTTCACAGTGCATGCACATTGCCTGCTTTGTACAGGAGCCTGTGTGTGTGTGTGTGTGTGTGTGTGCGCGCCCATCACCAACAGAATTTGGAGCTTCTGGAAGTGGGAGCTGGGTCTTTAGCCATTAATTTACTTCACAAGGCTCCCTTCTCGTTATAGTTTCTCCTACGTGCCAGATGCTAGGGATAGGGAGCAAAGAATGTACTTCCAGCCTCTAAGAGTGCTTGGTGGTGACTAAATATACCATTATCTCTCTATGGATCATCCCTACTGCCTTACAATAACCATGGCTGGCTAGCGTTAGAACATTTGCTGTGTGCCAGGCACTTTATGTGTTACCTTGTTTCATATTCCCCACAGTCCTACCATTGTCTACCTTTCACCATTGAGGAAAGCGAGGCACAGAGAGTTTACTCTGCCAGTGAATGATGAAACCAGATGCGCACCAGACAGGGCTCCGTATAGCGTGTCCCCTTACAGCGATTACAGAAACAGTGTTCCAGAACTGTTGGTTAAATGAAATTACCCATGACACTTGTTCTTTCACCACTCCCGAAAAGTACCTAGGACCAATACCTTTGTCTTTTTACAAATGAATTTAACGGGAACCAACAGAACCACATAATGGGTCCGTATAGAACTGAGAATCCCAGGGTGGCTCCCTTAACCTTGTTCTTTCAAAGCGAGTCACATGCCTACTTCTGAAACCGGTGTCCCTTCTGAGGTCATCAAAGTGCCCCTGGGTGGGCTGAAGAAACTGAATTCAATGACCCCTGATGATGGATTTGATTTTCTGAAATAGCCCAAATAATTTGAAGTCACGCCAGGCAAACAAATTGATCGGTGAACTTGGATAATGCCATTTGGCCACCTGTCTGGCTGTGCATTCACTACCTGAACTAATGTCATTAGCTTAATTTTGCCACGCAGCCACAACAGAAAACCTTTTTTCCTTTTTCTGTTCCTTGCTTTCATATCTAAGCAATGTAGACAGTAACGACCGTAATCCATCAATCATAGTGAAAAGCCACTGAGGTTTGTAAAGTCACATCTGTAAAAAGCTCCCATGAGTAAAAGCCACTGTGCAAATAGAAGAGGTTATTAGTACTGCTCTTGGCTCTAGACAGGTACTCATTCATCCTTCATGTACTTCTCAGCAGGGGTGGACAACTTGCCCTCCTGTAACTCTACAAAGTGACCCATGGAGGCAACTCTTAGAACTTGTAGCTCAGGTATGCTTGCCCAGCATTACCTTAGACAAGGAGGGGAGAAGGAGAGAGAGATGAAGGCATGTAAGTGAAGCTGATTAATTTTTCTTTTAAGTCTGTTATGGGGCGCCTGGGTGGGTCCATCAGTTAAGCATCCGACTTTGGCTCAGGTCATGATCTCACGGTTCGTGGGTTCCAGCCCCGCGTCTGGCTTTGTGCTGACAGCTCAGAGCCTGGAGCCTGCTTTGGATTCTGTGTCTCCTCTTTCTGCCCCTCCCCCGCTCATGCTCTGTCTCTCAAAAATAAATATTAAAAAATAAAATAACTTTAAAAAGACAATAGCTTTTTTTTTTTTTTAGTATTACCTTGGGTTTTTGCCCCATAAACACAGAAATTCTCATAAGTCATGCAATTACCACAAGAAAAGAAAAAAGAAAGTTTGGTGTACTTTTATAATGATATCAGCTGCATTATGGAGATTACAGTCCTAACAGGAGAGAACTTGTGTTTGTCATTGGCATTGATGAGAATCAATCACAATTTACACATGTGATTACTAGAAGAGTTTGCCAGGGACTACCTTCTGGTTCTGTACATTTCCAGCCTTGTTTTTCTTCCACTGCCTTCATACTGCTGATAAATGGTACCTGGAGGACATATTCATATCATGATGCCATCTCTGGCCTTTAGTGGGTAGTGGAACGTTCTGGAGAGTCAGGTTGGCTAACAGCAACTCATGTACACAGGCAACTCACATAGACCAATTCCACTAATCCCAAAGTCACTGTATCTCCAAACAACTTCCCCTTAGCTCATAATGCCAAAAATGCCCTTGCCCACCTGACTGGTGGGCAAGTGTGACAGAGAGAAAATTGGATTGAAGAGAGAGAGAGAGTCGTAATTGTAGTTAAGAGATTGTCTGAGAAGTTTACAGAAATGTAGGACTAGGTGCAGAGCTTGCTGTAGACACTCCCAGGGCCTTGGGAGAGGCCTGTGTGAGTGAGTGAAGATTAAGCTTCACTGGCTTTATAATAAATACATCCCTCCTGACCATCCATTCTGATATGTGGCCAATATAGCATATGGCGCCAACAAATAAGAAAGACTGCTACTCCTGAGGGGTGGAAGCAGGAAGTCTCCCCAGATGCTATCCTAGACCCTGCCGGAAGTGCATCAGGCAAGATGAGTGTGAATTTTTGAGGCAGTCACGTGGGTTTCCAGCATGTTCCAACACCTGAGGCCAGGATAGAATGTGTGTTTTGAGAGAACATTGGGTGCCTGGTGTGAGGAGACTGTGGGGAAGTGTCTGGCAAAGCTTGGAAACGAGACTGCAGGTCCTTTCTCCCCTGGCTAGGGTAGCTGTGGGGGGAGTTCTGTTTTCTCCTGCAGGGAAAATTCTAAACCTGCTCCCAGAGAGGACTGTTCGTGTATCCTTTATTACCTCCTTGCTCCAACTTCTATAGCCCCATTCATCCTGATGTATTCCATCATTTCTCTGCCTTCTGGCAACCCGCCCTTCACTCTCCTCTGAGGCTCAGCCGAGTTCACAGGTCCTGCCTGTGAACCCTACCCACTAAGAACACTCCATTCACTGAAATACTTACTCCACACTTAGGACACTGCTACTACTGTATCCCCTTAACACAGTCCTGCTTTCTTTGACTGTTATCTCCTCATCCCTCTTCCTGGAGAAGGAAGCCCATTTCCCAGAACTCTACTCCCTCCAGGTTCTAAATATAACCCTTTATGTCTACAACTCCAGCAAGCAGGAGCTGAGACAATGGGCTCATCTGGTGAAAATGGGTCATAATATGCCATGTACAGTGTTCTTCTTCTTTAGGTACCAAAAAGTTCTCTTGTTCTTTCCCTAATAGCAGGAGGAGTGGGCGTCGCTAAGAAAAATCAAGACTGGTGGGAAGGGAGAGAAGAAGGGCAAACACTTCCTCTGCCACTTACTGGTGGCAGCTGGGACAGTAGGCAGAATAGAAGCAGAACCATTGGAGCCACTAGGTGGAGACATGATGCATATGACTCCAGGGCTACCTTGGACCTGACAGGGTTGTTGTTGACTGCAACCTGGAGTAGTCCCCAAAGCGGAACCCAGAAAGAGTCTGAGCCAGCCTCAGCTGGTCCCACTGTGGTCCCACATTCCAGCTTAGTGCTGCCTCATCGTTTTGGATCTTGTTTGTTTGTTTGTTTGTTTTTAATCTGTCTTCTCAGGCAAAGACAACAAAAGGAAAAATAAATAGGCGCCCCCGGGTGGCTCAGTTGGTTAAGTGTCCAACTCTTGATTTCTGTTCAGTTTGTGACCTGATGGTTCATGAGTTTGAACCCCGTGTCGAGCTCTGTGCTGACAGTGTGGAGTCTGCTTGAGCTTCTCTCTCCCTATTTCTCTGTTTCTGTGCCCCTCCTCAGCTTTTTCTCTCTCTCTCAAAATAAACAAACTTAAAAAAATGGGATTATATCATACTAAAAAGCGTTTCACACAGCAAAGGAAACCAACAAAATGAGAAGGCAATCTATTGAGTAGAAAGTATTCACAAATGGTATATCTGATAAGGGTTTAAAATCCAACATACATAAAGAACTCATATAACTCAATAGCAGAAAAACGCACAACCCCATTAAAAAAATGGGCAGAGGGCCTGAATAAACATTTTTCCAAAGAATATGTACAGATGGCCGACAGACACGTGAAAAGATGTTCAACGTCACTGATCGTCAGGGAATTGTACATCAAAACCACAATGAAATAGCACCTCATGTCTGTTAGAATGGCTAGTATCGAAAAGACAAGAAATAACAAGTGTTATTGAGGATGCAGAAAAAAGGGAACTCTCATATACTGTTGGTGGGAATGTAAACTGCTACAGCCACTATGGAAAACAATATGGAGTTTCCTCAAAAAATTAAAAATGGAACTACTTTAGGATCCAGCAGTTTCACTTCTACATATTTATCCAAAGAGAACAGAAACACTATTTGAAAAGCTGTACACATGTCCCTTTTCATTGCAGCATTATTTACAGTAGCCAAGATATGGAAGCAGCCTCAATGTCCATCAATAGATGAATGGATAAAGAAGATATCGCGCACGGGCACATACACACACACAGTGGAGTATTAGCCATTAAAAATTGAAATATTGCCATTTGTGGCAATATGGATAGGCTAGAGGGTATTATGCTAAGTGAATTAAGTCTGACAGAGAAAGACAAATTACCATATGATTTTGCTTATGTGTGCATTCTAAAAAACAAAACGAAAACAAAGCAGACTTATGAGATCAGGGAACAAACTGAGAGTTACCAGAGGGGACGGAAGTGGGAGAATGGATGAAATAGGTAAAAAGGATTAAGAGGTACAGACTTCCAGTTACAAAATAAATAAGATATACATGGGGATGTAATGTACAGCACAGGGAATATAGTCAGTCATCTTGTAACAACTTTGTATGGTGATAGGTGGTAACTAGACTTATTAAGGTGACCATTTCACAATGTATATAAATAGCACTACATTGTATATCTGAAACTAATACAATACTGTATGTCATTTATTCTTCATTAATAAATAAATAAATGAATAACCTTTTCTCAGGAAAAAAAAGAGGAGGTTAGAGTAATTCATGTTTTTCAAGGTTGCCCAATGTTCTGTATATTTGGGGAAATGATGTTAAAGATTTTCGAACAAGGATCATCTCAGTGGAGGCCAGGAAAGTATTCAATAGTTTCAATGACATCTTGGAACATTGGAAGGGACCTTTTTTTTTTTTTAATTTTTTTTCTAGGGTTTATTTATTTATTTTTTTGAGAGAGACAGTGTATGAGTGGGGAGGGGCAGAGAGAGAGGAAGACACAGAATTTGAAGCAGGCTCCAGGCTCTGAGCCGTCAGCACAGAGCCTGACGTGGGGCTTGAACTCATGAACCGTGAGATCATGACCTAAACTGAAGTCAGATGCTTAACCGACTAAGTCCCCCCTTTTTGTTTAATTAAAAAAAAATTTTTTTTGGGGGGGGTAGACCTTTTTTAACCTGAGAGAAAAGGACTGATAAAACCTGAAATGTTAAAAGCATTCCATTTAAAGTAGGAAACAAAACAAGAATGTCTGGAATTACTACTCACTCTCAACATTATCATGGAGTTCATTGCTTGTGTGATAAAATAAAGATTTAGAAGAAGTAAAGAATGGAATCGTGAAAACAAATGTTTTTATTATTTCAAATAATGTTATTGTCTATAAAGAAAATGTCTTAGATTTTACAGATTGATTATTAAAATTAATAAGATTTAGCAAGAATGTTGAATATAACATAAACTCAGAAATTTAGTTACATTTCTTTGTAACATCATCAAAAGAAAGTGCAATTAAAAATGTATTTCCAGGGGTGCCTGGGTGGCTCAGTAGGTTAAGCAACCGACTTCGGCTCAGGTCATGATCTCACAGTTTGAGCCCCTTGTTTAGCTGTTTACTGACATCTCAGAGCCTGGAGCCTCTTCGGATTCTGTGTCTCCCTCTCTCTCTGCCTCTCCCCCGCTTGTGCTCTGTCTCTCAGAAATAAATAAACATTAAAAATTATATATATATATATATACACACACACACACACATATTTCCAAGCAACAGAGGGGTAAAGTACCTAAGAATAAATCTAACAACGTACAAGGTCTTTGTGTAGAATATTCTAAAACTTTATCAGAGGATATTAAAGAAGTCCTAAATAAATGGAGGGACAAACCACGTGCATGAATAGGTATACTTAACACCCTAAAATGAGCAGTAGACTTAAAGCAATTTCATCAAATCGAGTAATAGACTTAATGCAATTTCAATTAAAAATAAATCTTCATTTGATAAACTGATTCTTAAATGTAAATGAAAACGCAAAAGGGTCAAGAGTAGCCTATCACTTCTGAACTATGTAAGGATTCTTGTCTCATTAGACAACAAAACTTTTAATTATAAAGTCATAGTAATTAAGACAACAATGTATGACAGAAAGAAGAAAGAAAACACACTTTCAGCAGAAAATATGTAAGAACATTCTAATGACCCCAGGGTAGGGAGGGATTTCTTACATAAGTCATGAGAAGTGTAAATCATTAAGAAAATAATGCGTTGATAAATTAGAAACAAGAATGTGGATATGGTATAGAATGTGAAGAGACAGGTCATTTGCTGGAATAAAATATTTACACCACATATAATTGACCATAAATCTAGTATCTGAAGTGTTTTTAAAACTATCTAAAAATAAGAGGTGCTTGGGTGGCCCAGTTGGTCGAGCGACTGACTTTTGACTCAGGTCATGATCTCAGGTCATGACCTCGCTGTGAGAGTGAGCCCTGTTGTCAAGTACCACACTGAGCCTGGAGCCTGCTTGGGATTCTCTCTCCTTCTCTGCCCCTCTCCTGCTCATGCGCATGTGGGTGCACACACATTCTCTTTCTCTCAAAATAAATAAATAAACATTAAAAAATATCTGAAAAAAAAAAAAAGAAAAAAAAGAAAAAGGCAGTAACCCTGCCTCCTGACCCAAAGGATCAGGGAAATGAACATGAAAACCTCATTGAGATGGCATTTCTCAGCTTCCATATTGGAAAAAACTTAAAAGCCAGGCAATGCCAATGTTGTGGAGGCAGCAGAATAGCTGTGGGTGAGAGCGTAAATGACACCAGCTTGGAACACAGGTTGACATCATGAGCAGGGTTAGTCGTGCCTGTAATCTGTGACCCAGCAATTCCTCCGCTGGGTCCATACTTTACAGACACTCTTACACAAGCACATGGCAAGGCATGGGCAGGATGCAGTATTTCTTGACAGAGCAAAAAACTGGAAGGCACCCAGAGACGGGCCAGAATGCCCTTCTAAAGGGAACAACACATCGTGATACTCCCATGTTCTAAACCTCCAATTGGTTTCCCACTGCAGTTAAAATAGAATTCTAAACCCCTACATCCAATGCTTCTCCCTCCGATTTCATCGGATGCCACTGTCCCCTGGTTCCTCAAGACATAAGATCCTCCCCACCTCAGGGCGACGTGTTCCTTCTCAGTCATTCCATGGTTGGCTCTTTTTTCATCCTCTTGGATGGCTGAATTATCACTTCCTTGAGGAGTCCTTTATTTCCCACCCCATCTAAGTTAGTTTTCCCTATTTTATTCTCTATATCAGCCCTGTAATTGTTTCCTATGATAATATATGTTAAAACAAGAATTATGTATGCATGTGTGGATGCATTCATGCGTTCATAATTTTTTATCCTCTTTGACATTAAACTAATAACCTCTATGAGGGCAGAGACTAGGTCTATCTTGCTCATGTCTGTATCCACTGTGCATTCCACATAGCCTAGCGTATGATAGTCACACACTACATCTTTGTTGAATGATTGAATAAGAAAACTGCATAAATTGTATCTGTGCCTACTTGAAGCAGTATGTTGATCTCAGAATACCTTTTAGCTCTAGTTCATGGGAAGGGTAATGGGATCCCACATCAGTCACATAAATCCTTAGTATTTAGTTAGAAGTTAAAGGGAAGTGTTTACCTGTTTTTGTTTTTGTTTTTGTTTTTTACCTGAAATAATTGACCAATGTGTTTCCATGAATTATTTTGAATGATTTAATATATAATACATTAAGTAGATTTTTCACCTAGACTGAAAGTCCTTTATTGCCCAAACTGTTTGGAGACACACGTAATGTTTTTAGATTGGTTCTAATACACATTAAAAAAAAAAAATGCTTCTAGCTACTAATATAGACGTTTGATGTTGACTATTCTTTAAAAATAATTTTTTTTGAAACATTGATTTGTTTTTGAGAGACAGATCATGAGCCAGGGAGGGGCAGAGAGAGAGGGAGACACAGAATCCGAAGCAGGCTCCAGGCTCTGAGCTGTCAGTGCAGAGTCCGTGGGCGCCTCAGACCCATGAACCATGAGATCATGACCTGAGCCAAGGTTGGATGCTTAACTGACTGAGTCACCCAGGCGTCCCTGATGTTGAATATTCTGATATGCAGGTAAAATAGGCCTGGGCTGTTTTTGAAAGGGGCTTGAATTTAGGTTGATGCAGGTTTTTATTTTTATCCTATTTATTTATACTTATTTAAATAATATATGCATATTATTTAAATTATATTTTCTGTATTTTTTGCATTTAAAAAATTTATTTATGTACTTTAATTTCATTTTGCCTGATTAGACCTTGAACTCCTAGAAACGTCTGCATTACAGCCTACACAAGAGATGGATGAAGCAGACAAAATGATTCGAGAAACATTTCAAATGTGGAAGTAATACAAAGTAATACAAAGATTTTACATGCTCAGTCATAGGAGTTGTGCTCATGCTCAGACAATTCACGTCAGATAGATGGATGTTAATGATGGATGGAAAAATTAAGTTAACTTAAAATAGGTGCATCATGCAACATTTTGCGTAAATTCAGGCTCTTTGTCCCTAAAACTTCTTTAAAAAAATGTCTTCACTTGTTTCTGTAACCCAACATTCTGATACCCAAACACCATTAAATGAAGTGGGATTTCTTGGTTTCTGTTTAATTTTTAAAAGCTATAATTTTGAGCACTTTTTCTTTTTTAGAGAGAGAGAGGGAGGGTGCAAGTGAGTGAGGGACAGAGAGAGAGAGAAGTGGGCTTACCAGATGTGGGACTTGAACTCACGAACAGTGAGATCATGAACTGAGCTGAAGTCAGATGCTTAATGACTGAGCCACCCAGGCGCCCTGAGCACTTTTTTGTATAAATGATTTAAAATGATTAAAAAACAAAACAAACGACCACCTTTCTGGCTGTGGTGCTGTGTAAAAAGTCAACTTCCTGTTTGGAAGTCACTTCTCTGCCTTCCCTTGACAGGTTTAATGGAAGTAACATGAAAGTTGGGTAAGAAACTTTTTCTCGTAATTGATTTCCACTTGCATTTGATATCTTATGTCAAATTATATCTCTAGGAACTTATAAAGTATAAGTTCCTAGAGAATTATTATGAGACCAAAATGAATAAAGAGTTAGTGACACAAATTTTCATTAAAAATATGTAATTATTAAGGGCGCCTGGGTGGCTCGGTCTGTTAAGTGTCCGACTCTTGGTTTGATCTCGCAGTTTGTGAGTTCCAGCCCCGCATCTGGCTGTGTCTTGACATGAGGAGCCTACTTGGGATTCTCTCTCTTTCTCCCTGCCCCTCCCCTGTGCATGCACGCACGCATGCTCTCTCTTTCAAAATAAATAAACATTTAAAAAAATGTAATTATCAGAGTGACGTTAATAGAGGCATTAATATTTATAGCTAAAAAGAGCATGTTCTGAATCAGGCCAAAGCAGCTATAAATCACTATACAGTAAGTAGTTGAACCACACAGCACAGCTAATACTGTTTTGATAATTAATTTAGAAAGCCCCTGCATTTACTTTTTTGATATTGACACAGTAATTCTGACACCAAAGTAAGGTTTTGGGCTCAACTATTTGGGCTTCAGTTCCTATGAACTTGAAAGTGATCAGGAATTAAAGAATGGCAGAGCTGGCTAGTCGTCTAGTACTAAAAAAGTCCTAAAGAAGGCACTAACGATTATTTTCCCTTAATCATGGTCATAGCTCTATTTGCTCAGCAAGGCACATTCTTTGCTGTGTACCCCCTTCCAGTCCACTGGCCCAGATGCCTCGGCTTGTGCCTTGTCCTTCCCCTTGGCAGAGGATGAGGAAGGAGCTCTCCCCAGAACACCTGTCAGGTGGCTGAGGCCACCAAGGTGACACGCGAGATGTACCCACCTGAGAAGCACAGAGCTGGGGCAGTCTGCGGCGCTGTGTGGGGCCTCGGTGCCTGCCTTTCTTGGGCTGCCCGGAATGTCAAACCGGAACACCGTGTCACTGGAAGACAGCCTTTTCTTCACCATTGCGCCCGTGCCGATCGGCAGGTCAGGAAATAAGCTCAAAGGCTCATTTCTGAATCCCCCACCTCCGATGATGTGAAAATCCCTGCGTTTGGCTTTGCTCCGTTCCCCCAGTGCAGGAAACTCTTCACGTGACACCTAATCTGGCTGAGGCTATTTTTTTTTTTTTTGAAGTCGGTTAATGAGTAACGTGGAAGTATGACACAGAGTGGTTTTTATCCTGCCCACATTTGCTCTGAAGGAAAAAATAAACGTGTTTGGGAAATTCAGCTTTCGGTTTACTAATATGAACACCACACAACTCTGTGGGTTTAGGCAGCAAAGTGTCCGGGAAAGTGAACACATAAAAAGTGGGGTGCAGAAACTGTCAGCAGTATCTCCTGGGCCTGACCCCTGGGGTGGAGAATGTGGACGTGCTTTATGCCTTCACGCGTGCAGGAGATAACCAGCCCACAAGCACGCCACATCCCACACTGTGGGCAAGTTTGGCAAGACTCGCAAGAGCTCGGGGGCTGTGCTTCATGGTCCTTGGGACTTGAAGGGTTCTGGAATTCCTTTTTTTTCTAATGTTTATTTATTTTTGACAGAGAGAGCATGAGCAGGGGAGGGGCAGAGAGAGAGGGAGACACAGAGTCTGAAGCAGGCTCCAGGCTCTGAGCTGTCAGCACAGAGCCCGATGTGGGCTCGAACCCACAGACCGCGAGATCATGACCTGAGCCGAAGTCGGACACCCAACCGACTGAGCCACCCAGATGCTCCAAGAGTTCTGGAATTCTTTTGGAAGGGGAAACGTACAAAGAGAAGCTCAGGATTCAGGCTGTGTATTTTGCTGGGTTACGGGCAGCCGTGACCTCTTTCACTGCCACCCCCACCACCACCAGAAAGACAAATAATCCGTAGGAGGTGAGGGTTCCAGTTCCATCTGTGTTGTTTTCTGGCTGTGTAACCTCCGGTTATCCCCAGCCTGCTGAGCGTGGTGTCTGCTATGCCTGTCTCACAGTACTCGGGTACCTGGGATGGCTCAGTCAGTTGAGCGTCCAACTTCAGCCCAGGTCGCAATCTTGTGAGTTCGAGCCCTGCATCGGGCTCTGAGCTGACAGCACAGAGCGTGCTTGGGATCCTCTGTGTCCCCCTCCCCGCCCCTCCACCCCCACTCACATTCCCTCTCTCAAAAAATAAATAAAACATTAAAAAAAAAAAAGGGAATGAAATCTAGGAGAAAATGCTGTGGAAATTTGCCATACTGCTATGTGTTATTGTTATTTAGAACCCATTTAAGCAGGAAGTTCATCAGGTGAGTTTCTTTATGTGACGTTATTCACTCAGTCTGTGTTCACGCACAAGGAAAACATCTGTGTCCCACCACCCATGTTCCTAGCAGCAGTGAAGGGTTTGGTCCAGAGTGGCCACACGCACTGGCATTGGCAAATGGTGGTTTGAGTGAGTCACAGACTGTGGAAGAGAGCAAAGTTTCCCCGGGAGATCAAATCTTTAGCCTTGGCCTCGTTAGCCCTTTTCTCGAACCAGCTGGTCACCATCCAGGGACAGGTTTGTGCTGCTCTGTGTGCAGCACTGACTCTAAGTACACTTTTGAAATTAAAGGAAGTATGTCTTTTGCTGGGATTTTAGTGGTTCCTAATAGGGTGACCAACTTATCCCAGTTTGTCCAGGAGTTTCTGGTTTTAGCCCTGAAGGCCTTTCTGTGTCCACTCAATGTGAGGCAAACCGTTACAGCTGGTCATGCTGGTTCTTTCTTTCTTTTTTTAATTTTTTTTTTAACATTTGTTTATTTTTGAGAGGCTGAGACAGAGCATGAGTGGGAGAGGAGCAGAGAGAGAAGGGACACAGAACCTGAAGCAGGCTCCAGGCTCTGAGCTGTCAGCACAGAGCCAGACGCAGGGCTCGAACTCATGGACGGCGAGATCATGACCTGAGCCAAAGTCGAATGCTTAACTGACTGAGCCACCCAGGTGCCCACCCCCCCGCCCCCACTTTTTAAAAAAATTTATTTATTTATTATTTTGAGAGAGAAGGAGAGAGAGTGTGCAAGTGGTGAAGGGGCAGAGAGAGAGGGAGAGAATGAGAATCCCAAGTAGGCTCTGTACTTTCAGCGTGGAGCCCAATGCAGGGCTTGAACTCCCGGACCGCCAGACAAGATCATGACCTGAGTCAAGTCAAACACTCACCTGACTGAGCCACCCATGCTTCCCTGCTCACACTGGTTCCTAGCGCCTTCTGGCTGCGATTCTGATGGTGCGCTTCGCCCAGCTTTTCTTTGTCCTCTTTGATAGTGCGATATCTGTATTTCTCCTTTCCCCCTTATCTCTATGCTAATGTTGGAAAGACATTAGATAAACTAAGTTTTACTAAGGTGTTGGATTAAATAAACCAATATCATACTTCATATAAGAGCAACAACCTGCGAGCTAGTTTCTGTTCCTTGTAAACAAAAAAGTCTAACCGGCACATGTATTAATAACTAATGCAACAGACTTTACCATCTCCCAGGCACAGTTGGATTTTAGCTGGGGCACTGCTTAACTTAGGAGAGGATGTCTCTAAAGGAGGAAATTCCAGTGTCAGCAGGCAGTCTTTGGATATATTTTTCAGTAGAGAAGCTATTGACTCCTCAATAAAGTTTTATTAGCAAAATTCCCTGCTAGCCACAGTGCATGATACAAAATTTTTTTTAAACATGGGTCCTTCTCCAATCATGAAGCTAGGAAGAGACACTGTACATAACTGAAAAGTTAACTAACAGTACAGGGGGAAGGAAGGCAGTAAATCAGACTATTACTTCTCCCATCTGTGGACTACCTAATATCTTTTGAGTCTATGTAGCATCTCTGCTAGGTAATTTTAAAATAACATCTCAGTCACTCCTTGCCCAAACCACATTTTTACAGACGATGAAACTTTATCTTAAAAACGGTTAAGCAACTTGGCCATAATTAAGTGGCCATAAGAATGCGGCCCTGCTGCAATTCATTTGTTCATTCAACAAATGTTTATTAAGCATATAAAAGGAGGAGAGATTATTTATTTACATTTAAGAGGAGGCAAGATCTTTGAATCTGGGAAGATTTAGAAAAGCCTACAGGGACAGGTGGAGTGTGAGTTAAACTCTGAAGGATGAGGAGAGATTGGAAAGGCAGAAGGGGAAGGGAGGGGAGTTCATGAGCAAATAATTAGACTCTGACCAGGTGTGTGTGTGAGTGGAGACTGGTGAGGAAGGTAATAGTTTCGAACACTTACATGGAGGCTGAGTGATGAAGGACCCCGAACGCCAGTGGCTAGTTCAAGCTTTATCTCGTAGGTAGTAGGAATACAAAGATGCAAACTGAATTTGAAGGCCATGGACATGATACTTTGAAAGCAGAAAATGAACTCAAGCGTCTTGGTGATACAATTACTTCATTCAGGCAGCAGCTATCAGTCTTAGGGAAGCAACTCTGAAGTAGTTGAAGCAGTATTGACTGAACTCTTATGTAAGATGCGAATTCTTTTCTTATCAGAAGAAATTGTGTCAAAGATGAGGTTTGCTGAAAGTGGAGAGCAGGGGTCACATACTCAAGTACTGTCAAGAGCCTGGAAAGCAAGTAAAATTGTGAGGTGGGGCTAGAAGCCAGCAGAAAGTGGTAGAAAAGGGCAGTGTGTATGTTCTCCCTAGAGACCTGCAAGTTTTTTTTTGTTTTTTTAGTGTGTGTTTTTTTGGGGCGCCTGGGTGACTCAGTTAAGCATCTCACTTCGGCTCCGGTCGTAATCTTGTGGTCTGTCAGTTCAAGCCCTGTGTTGGGGTCTGTGCTGACAGCTCAGAGCCTGGAGCCTGCTTCAGACTCTGTGTCTCCCTCTCTCTCTGCCCCTCGCCCGCTCGTGCTCTGTCTCTCTCAAAAAATAAACAAAAATTTAAAAAATGTTTATTTTTTTGAGAGAGAGAGCGAGAGAGAGAGCATGAGCAAGCATGGGTGGGGGAGAGGCAGAGAGAGGACAGAGGACTGAAGTAGGCTCTGATCTGATAGCAGTGAGCCTGACGTAGGGCTCAACCTCAACGAACCGTGAGATCTTGACTTGACCTGAGGTCGGATGCTCACCCGGGCACACTTGTTTTGTTTTGTTTTTAGTCCTGGTATAGTTTACACACAGTGCTATGTTACTTTCACGTGTACAGTATAGCAATTCAACAGGTCTATACATTACTCAGTACTCATCACTATAAATGTATTCTTAATCTACACCACCTACTTCACCCATCCTCTCACCTACCTCCCCTCAGGTAACCACCAATTATAAAGAACTTACACAAGTCAACATAAAACAAAAAACAAAAAACAAAAAAACCACTGAACAATCCAATTAAAAAATGGGCAAAAGACATGAACAAGCATTTCTCCAAAGAAGACATCCAGACGGCCAACAGTCGCATGAAAAGATGCTGAACATCACTCATTAGTCAAGGGCAGTCAGGTTTTAAATGCCCAGATGCTGGTGGCATGGACAGTGTGAACCCGCGTCAGTGTGGGATCCCGCTGTGGCGTGCCCCCTGAACTTCACTTCTGGTTAGGAGCTGTCTATGCTAAATGTTTCAAAATTTGCTAGTCGTTATGTTTGGACCTTATGGTCAAGCAGGAATGAGGTTCCAAAGGCACACGACCACAGAGAGAAAACGTGAATTCTGACGCTTTATTTTTAAGATTAATGGCAGTTGCCCACTGTGCAGGAATCCACATCCGCAGGCACCCACCTGCCGTGTTTGACCCCTTCAGCTGTTTAGACGTGGCCGCTACTCAGGGTGCTGCTTGCCTTTGCCGTAGCTTTCATTTTTGTGTGTGAAAATTAAAACAAAGATCAGGCAATCAAAGATAAACACCTGGAGTAGGATATTTATATAAATACAGCTATAACAGTAGCACACACACTGGAAAAAAATGGCAGTAGGTAGAATACATGTAAAATAAAGATTGCAGAGACCTTATTATCTCCTCCCATGGAAACTGAGATTACGAAAACCAAACAAGACAGAAGCTGACAGCAGGGAGCCTGAAGCAAGACCACCGATGATTCAAATATCTCATTTTTCTGATGCTCTCCAGTAAGTCACACGTTATATCTTTCTTTAAAAAAAAAAAAAAAAAGGTTTATTTCGAGAGAGAAAACGCGAGTGGGGGAGGGGCAGAGAGAGAGAGGGAGAGACAATCCCAAGCAGGCTCCCCCCACATGTGGGGCTCGAACCCGCGAATGGTGAGATCATGACCTGAGCCAGGGTCGGACCCAGGTGCCCCAGTCACATGTTACATCTTTATAAGCAGAGGCTGTAAAAGACGTTCTGAGGTAGAAAAGAGGACAATGAATTTGACCTCTCCCATTTGGTAAGTTCAATGAACATCTCTGCACTTTTTTCCTTCCTATTGAATGAAAAGATATTAGGCTAGATTTGGCCTGGTGACATCTGCTGTTTGGCCTTTGCCATGTTTCATAAGTAGAAATTTCTTGTACATTTCACAGAAAACATTTTTATCTGACCTTGCCTAGAAAATCGGATCCGCAAGTGTGGTAATAGTTGGCTGATACGAAGTAGTAGTGCCCCCTTGTGGCGGGGCTGATCTCTGCAGGCTGCCTCTGCCCTCAGCCCTCTCCATGGCTCATTCTGCCTGCTTTGATTCACTGAGTTCTCAAAAACGTGCTTTTGAGTTTAACACTGCCAGCTTACATGGTGTAAGCTCTAATTTTCTTACACCATGTAAGAATTTTCTCTCCTTAAACCCGAGTTTTCTTTCTTCAATGGAACAAGGTCTGTAGTTCCAAGAATTTAAGTCTTGTTCAATGATGACTATCTTTAGTTATTATGTCTAGCCATTCTGAAGTCCACAAATAGGGACCTAATATGCTTACTGGTGCTCAGCTGGGTGGGGGGTGGGAAACTCATGCCTATATCTCGGCCCCCCCCCCGTCCGCCCCGCCCTTCCTCCTTGAGGTGTAGGAATGGGATGCTGGGGCACAAGACCAAACTGAAAACACCAGATAAACATCACAGCTTCAAAACTGAACTTTCCAGAGGCATGGATTGTGAATATGCATTTAAAAATACACTAAATTTCCTCTACAATTGAGCAGTGTTACAGGTATTTGTGCTTTAAGATTTATGTGGTGGATTATGCTGTGTTCAGGTTAGTATTTTTTTTTTTTAATATTTATTCATTTTTGAGAGAGAGAGAGAGAGAGAGAGGGGCAGAGAGAGAGGGAGACAGAGAATTCCAAGCAGAGTCCGTGCTGTCAGCAGAGAGCTGCCCTGGGGCTCGAACTCACTAACCATGATATCATGAGCTGAAACCACGACTTTAACAGTTAACCCACTAAGCCAGCCAGGCGCCCCTTAAGTATCTGATTCTTGATTTGGGCTCAGGTCATTATCTCACCTTTTGTGAGTTCGAGCCCTGTGTCCGAGCCCTGCATTAGGCTCTGTGCTGGCAGTTGGACCCTGGTTTGGATTCTCTCTCCCTCTCTCTCTGTCCCTCCCCCACCTGTGTGTGCATGCTTTATCTCTCCCTCAAAATAAATAAATGAACTTAAAAAAAAAAAAAGGGCGCCTGGTTGGCTCATTCGGTTAAGTGTGTGACTTGATTTCAGCTCAGGTAATAATCCCAGTATCGTGGGATTGAGTCTTGCATGGAGCTTCACGCTGAGTGTGGAGCCTGCTTGAGATTCCTTCTCCCTTTCTCTATTTCCCTTTGCCCCTCTCCCCTGTTTGCACACGCTCTCTCTAAAATTAAAAAAAAATTAAATTAAATTAAATTAAATTAAATTAAATTAAATTAAAAAGAATCAGACACTTAACTGACTGAGCCACCCAGGTGTCCCTCATGTTATTATTAATATAATTAATTTTATACTCTTAAGTGTATGTTAGTAACTTTTGGGCAAAAAAGTGTGTATTCTGGTGGAGTTGCCCTGAAATTCAGACTTCATCTTGGAATATCTGTATATGGAAAACCGGTTTCAGTATGTTGTGAATGTATCCACATTTCTAGAGTGATTTATAATGTGTGTTTGGAGGGTAGGTTATTTGCATTGGAAGGGTAGCTCCATTGTTTCCTTGCTGTGTTACTTTAGAAAGGTTCTTAACCTCTCCAAACATCTGGAATAATGGCAATAACAGTATCAGTCTCAAAAGGCTCTGGAGAGGACTTGTTACAATCACATACAGTTTAAGCATGAAGCCTGTACTCAGTAAGCATGCAGAAGATACTAGCGATATGGTTGAGTGGTCTTATTATAATACAATCCAAAGATATAATTTCCTTCTCTGGAATGTGACATCAGCTGTGGGCCTGCATGTGGCTTGTGGAAAATCTAATCGCAGAGAGAGAGAGAGAGAGATCAAGTACTACCAATTTGTGCCCATGGGGTATTGACATTGGTGCTAATGCCCCCCCCCCCCCCCCAAGCAGCCTGGAATGCTCAGTCTAACTAATGAAATAGGTCATATCTCAGGTCCCTTGTTCCTTCCTCTCAAGCCCCTTTGGTCTGTGGCTTCTGTGATCACAATTGGAGAGGAAGTTAATTCCTCCTCTGAAGTCATGAGCCCTTCTCAGAGAGGATGCGACATGGGGCTCGAACCCACGAACCGCGAGATCATGGTCTGAGGTGAAGTCAGGCGCTTAACTGACTGAGCCACTAATATTGTTTTCATGTAGGACAAGAGAGGGACATGGCCATGTCATCTACAGCCTTTCATTTTCCACTGCTGTTGTGTGAAATAACTAAAAAAAATTATTTTACTCTTAGGCTTTAACTTTCTTAAGCTCTGTCGTTTATTATATTTTATTTTATGTTAAAGATTTTTTTTTTTTAGTTTTTTTTTTTTTTTTTTTTTTGTTTTAAGTAATCTCTATACCCACCATAGGGCTTGACCTCATAACCCGGAGACAAGAGTCACATGCTCTTCTGACTGAGCCAGCCAGGTGCCCCTGTTTGTTACAATATTTTAAAATTTCCCCAGTTCTCTGAATTTCAGGGATTTCCTCCCCATATTTTGCTGTTGGATTACAGGAGCAGGTATATATTTTATTTAAAAACACAGACTCTCTGTGTTTGAATTCTGTTTTCTTTTGTAAATATTTATGTTGAGAGAGAGTACCTGTGTGTAATTACAGAGAGAGAGAGAGAGAAAGAGAGAGAGAAAGAGAGAGAAAGAGAGAGAGAGAGAGAGAGAGAGAGAGAGGGAGAGAGAGAGAATCTCAAGTAGGCTGCATGTTGTCAGCACAGAGCCTCACACAGGGCTCGATCCTAAGAACCGTGAGATCGTGACCTGAGCCAAAATCAAGAGTCCACTGCTCAACCGACTCAGGCACCCAGGTGCCCCTCTATGTTTGAATTCTTTTTTTTTTTTTTTTTAATTTTTTTTTTCAACGTTTATTTATTTTTGGGACAGAGAGAGACAGAGCATGAACGGGGGAGGGGCAGAGAGAGAGGGAGACACAGAATCAGAAACAGGCTCCAGGCTCTGAGCCATCAGCCCAGAGCCTGACGCGGGGCTCGAACTCCTGGACCGCGAGATCGTGACCTGGCTGAAGTCGGACGCTTAACCGACTGCGCCACCCAGGCGCCCCTCTATGTTTGAATTCTTATGATGCCTCTTAATAGCTTAGTTTTCTAATCTGTGAAATGGGAATAATAATGGTCTTTGCCTACCAGGTTTGTCAGGAAAGTGAATTAGTACTTGTAAAGACTTTGAATATTGCCTGAAACATAACAAGCTTTTATAATTTATAATTATAATTTATAATGTAACAGCTGTATGATAAGCTATTATAATTATTGTTACTAACATTTATAGTAAAATCATAGGGCCTTAGTTACAGGAACTATTTTTGAAGAGTAAAAAAACACCTTAACGCATAGTTTATATAACATCAAGTCCACCTGTTTAAAGTATGTAGCTTAGTGATTTTTAGCATGTTTACAGAGGTACTGTCTTTTCACCTCATCTCCTTTTGGAACGTTTTCCTCGTCAAAAAGAAACCTTGTAACCATTGGCAGTTAATCTCCATCCTCCTACCTCCCTGCTTCTCTGCCCTGGGCAACCACTGTTTTCTGTCTCTATGGATGAAACATTTCACGTAGAGATAGAAAGTATCTAGCTAGTCTGGATATTTCATATAAATGGGAGGTACTATATGTAATCTTTTTAACTGGCTTCTTTTACCTCTTTGTTGTTGTTGTTGTTGTTGTTGTTGTTGTTGTTGTTGTTGTTGTTTTTAAATACACTCCACACCCAATGTGGGGCTTGAACTCATGGTCCTGAGATCAAGAGTTGCATGCTCTACTGGTTGAGCCAGCTAGGCACCCCTCCCTCACCTACATGTTTTCAAGTTTCCTCCAAGTTGTAGTATGCATCAGAATTTCCCTTTTATGAGCCAGTAATATTCCATTTTGTGGATATACCACACCTTATGGATCCATGTTTCAATTGGTACATATTTGGATTGCTTCTGGTTTTTGGACATTATGAATGATGCTCCTATGGAAATTTGCGTACAAGTTTTGTGTGCACATGTATTTTCAGTGGTCTTGGCTAAATACATAGGAGTAAAATTGCTATGTTTAACTTTTTGAGGAAATGCCAACATGTTTTCCAAAGTGGTTGTGCCATTTTGCTTTCTAGCCAGCAATAGATGAAGGTTCCGATCGCTCCACACACTTGCCAACATTTAACTATTTTTTTTCTTTTTGGTGAACTGGTATCTCATGTTTCTTTATTTGCATTTTCCTAATGACTAATGATGTTGAGCATCTCTTGTGTGCTTTTTGGCCATTCATATATCTGTTTTGGAGAAAAATGTATTCAAATCCTTTGCCCATTTAAAAATTGGGTTGTTTTTTTATTATTGGGTTGTGTCCTTTATATATTCTGGATATAAGTCCTTTATCAGATATGTGATTTGTACATATTTTATCCCATTTTATAGGTTGTCTCATTACTTTCCTTTTTAACATTTATTTATTTTTGAGAGACAGAACAGAGCATGAGCAGGGGAGGGACAGAGAGAGAGGAGACACAGAATCCGAAGTAGGCTCCAGGCTGTCAGCACAGGGCCTGATGTGGGGTTTGAAACCACAAATCGTGAGATCATGACCTGAACCAAGTTGGATGCTTAACTGACTGAACCACCCAGGTGCCCCTACTTTCTTGACAGTGTCTTTTGAAGTACCAAGTTTTTAAATTTTTAAATGTTGTAAATTTTTATTAAAAAAATTTTATCTTACTAAAAAGTTTTTTAAATGTTTTATTAATTTTTGAGAGAGAGAGAGGGAGAGAGATACAGAGCGTGAGTGGTGGTGGGGGGGGAGGTGGGGGGCAAAGAGACAGAGAGAAGGAGACACAGAATCTGAAGCAGGCTCCAGGCTCTGAGCTGTCAGCACAGAGCCTGACACGGGGCTCTAACCAGTGGACCATGAGATCCTGACCTGAGCCAAAGTCGGGTGCATAACCGACTGAGCCACTCAGGTGCCCCGGAGACACAGGCTTTTATCTTTTTTATGTATACTATGTAAGTCTAGAGCCAGCATTTTTGCTCTTTTCCCTCTATCCTGATTGACAGTTGTGACATCATGTTGTTTAGATACTTATTTCACCTGTTTGTGACAATGGTAATAACCAAGAACACTAAAAATGATGACTCTCTACAGAATCATCAGGCATTTATAATAGCACGAGCTATTGCCAGTGATTACCGGTCTTTGGTTTGAGATTCATCCTGCAGGGTTTTAAAACAGTGAAGAGCAGCGAGGCTGGGCCGACTTCAGAACAGGTGCTGTCTAGGATAGTCTGGTCTTGAGAATTCAGCTCATAGGACCTTTTAAGATGTGAGCCGGGTCATAAGCATGCAATTTGTGGAGGAAAGAATGCACAGGGCTAATCAACAAATACAAAATATTCTAGTTACCCCCAAATGCAGAAGATGACCTAATTGGGTAACAAATGGACAGAGTTTTTTAAAGGTCACCGCAGTTGTGGTGAAGGCGGTCGGTTTGCTACCATGCTGTGTGCAGTGCTGGAAGTGGCTCTGTACGGGAGTTATCGCCCGCGTTTTGCAGAGAAGCCGGAGGCTCAGACCGTTTAATGAACTCGTCCATGTCTCCTAGTTTGTGAGTAAGCAAGCTGAGATTCGAGTACAGATCCAGATGCTTTCCCGATCTCCATAGACTTGGTGAGCTGTTAGCCAGACGGGTTCAGATGTCATTTTGAAATTTCTGGTAAACCAGAGTTCGAAGTCTATGCCTGCCTGACACACCCACGAAAATGCTGTGAATTAAGGTGGGGTTTGGTGTTTGGACCAGACCATCATGGGGGGCTGTGGGGACATAGGCTGTTTATCTCTGAAACTCCGTTCTAGTGTTTGTTCATTTTTCAGGGACAGAGGATAAAGACTGCAAGGGAACTTAATTCTTGTTAAATTCCTATATGCCTGGTACTTTATGTATAGAAACTTATTTAATCCTCTTAATAATGCTAGGGAATAGCATTCCTTATCTCCAGAAGATAAGGAGATAAGACAACCAAACTCCAGAGACATGGTCTCTTATCCTAGTGCACACTTCCAGTTAAACAGCTACAAAACTAGGATTGAAGGGCAACTTTGCAGAATCAAAAGGCACGCATCTTTCCCTTATTACACATGGTCTCCTGGAAGTAAAAGAAAGCACGTAGTTCCTTGTCTCGTCAGCCCATTTACATTTTATGTTACGTTTTCTGTTCCCGTCACGTCTCATGGACAATGTTTGTCTTCCCAGTGTTGTGTGTACCCATGGTGATTCCTTTAAATGTGTTTCTGGAGGCTTTCTCTATTATTGCCCTAGGTCTGGGCTGAGCCTAACAACCTTCCCATAAAATTCTCTTTCTTTTTAAGACAGCATTCTTTGAGGGATTTTAAAGCAATTAGAGTTGGAATTCTCGAGGAATTTTTTAAAAAAATTAAACTCCACATATAATTGGTACTCCCCCAGAGGTTTTACAAAATGTAAACTAGAGAACAAAGCAAAAGTCAGAACACCAAAAACCTCACCCTTAGTGCCTGCTTACAAGGAAGTTGATGAAATTGCACCTAAAACCAAACCTATCTTTCTAGATTAAAAGGAACTTAAAACTCAAACATGCAAGTGCGAAAGTGCAAGTGTGTCATAATTGCATTTTCTTTTGTTGTATTTTTCTCTCTGTCTTTCTGCTTGCCTCCTTGCCTGTCTTCCTTCCTTTTTTTTTCCTTTCCTTTAGATACTCCCTGATAGTCTAGTGGTTAGGATTCAGTGCTCTCCTTCTTCCCTCCCTCCCTCCCTCCTTCCTTTCCTTCCTTCCTGTCTTCCTTCCTTCCTTCCTTCCTTCCTTCCTTCCTTCCTTCCTTCCTTCCTTCCCTCCTCCTTCTTTCTTTCTGTCCCATTTTCCTTTCACTGGAAAATACTGAATTCTCTTGAACAAACGGAGTCCTGGACTGCAACCATACTTTTCAAGCCTTTCCTAGCATTGCTCATTGTCCTTCTCTACTCGAGGTCTCTTTTTTCGATTTGAATAATACAAAAACCCTCAAACCTTGCCAGTTCTTCGACGCAATAACCCTAGAAGCAAAATACGCTTGTGTCGTAGGTTAATATGTCCTAGGTTCCTAAAGCATGTGGGGTCACTCTTGTTTTTTCTCAAGCCCTTGATGATAAACAAGGAGAATGCTCCCAATGGGCAGCCAAAGACCTCCCTCAAGTGGAGGCTTTCTGTCCTTGAGATGCTAAAGAGAGACCTTTTATATAACAAAGAGGCAATACCCTCTTCTCACCTATTTTTTTTTCCGGGTCTGAGACCTGTCACTTACTGTTGTCGGTCTGGGTCCATTGGCTTCACTTCCCTCCTCTTGAACATGCTCTTATGGGGCAGGAGCTGGGCTTGTAAGATCTGTTGGATGTTCCTCTTTGCTTGAATGGCCTGCTGCCTTTTCCACATCCTTTAGAGGCCGCTGATCTTCAAGAAACTCTGGGGAGTACCAGGAAGGAACTTTGAGTTTACTCCTGATCGGGCCGGTGACAGCCCTTTCAGCCGGGTGGCCTGCTTTTCCCTCACTGTACAAGGTGCTATCTCAGAAGGTTTCTCTTTCAGACTCTGCTCAGGGGGATGTGATCGGCCACAGCCACGCCTGAGACGTGCAAGTGTGGGTCAGCAAATGACTCAAATGCAGATACCGATGCTTTCCCATCTCCTCCATGGGCGCAGCGAGTGGTTAGCTCAGACAGGTCAGGTGTCATTTGGAGCTTTCTGGTAAACCAGAGTTTGAAGTCTACCCCTGCCTGACACACCTATGAAAAAGCAACATTCTGTGTGACTCCTAAGATAATATTCCTTCTCACCTCGAGAGCTTCATCTTATCTTGATGCTGGTGTGAGGTCACTTACACTGACCCCTTGCTCATGATGACCTATGTCTTATTCCAATCTTTATGTCTTTCCTCCCTTCAGAAGATAGTGAGAATGTGCTACCTCAGAGATTGCACCCCAATTATCCCTCCTCTCACTTCCTCCTCTTTGTATGACTGTGCCTTTTTTTTTTTAAAAGTTTTTGTTTATTTTGAGAGAGAGAGAGAGAGAGAGAGAGAGAGAGAGACAGAGCACAAAGACGGGAGAGGCAGAGAGAGTGGGAGACAGAATCCCATGCAGTCTGTATGCTGTCAGTGCAGAGCTCGACACAAGGCTCGATCCCACGAACTGTAAGAGCATGACCTGAGCCAAAGGTAGATGCTTAACCAATGGAGCCACCCAGGCTCCCCATGACTGTACATTGTTTACATTGAACATGCCCAACACAACAACTTTGATACTGATTGTTAAATGATATTATCAATGTTTTATCACCGCTGCCTCAGCTATGCTTTCTATAATCAGAATATACTTTTATTTTATTTATTTTTATTTAAAAAAATGTTTACTTATTTATTTTGAGAGAAAGAGTGCACGTGGGGGAGGGGCAGAGAGAGAGGGAGAGAGAATCCCAAGCAGGCTCTACACTGTCAGCACAGAGCCCGATGTGGGGGCCCTATCTCACGACCGCGAGATCATGACCTGAGCTGAAACCAAGAGTCAGACACTTAGCCAACTGAGCCACCCAGGTGCCCTCCAGAATATACTTTTAAAGAAATGTGTTTTGTGCTGTGTTCAGTATGGTTCTTTTCTCATGGTGGGGATTCAATAAATATTTCCTGTTGATAAATTTGTCATACTAGAAAAGGTTATTTTACAGCAAAGTAGTTGTAAAAAAAGTTGATCTTTTTTATTCTTCTTTCTTTTTAGCTGTTCCATCAAATCACTAATGCAAACACTAAAGTTGCTCCTTAATTAGAAGAATAAAAAAAGAATGAGAGCACCTGGGTGGCTCAGTCATGAAGCATCTGACTGGCTCAGGTCACGATCTCGCAGTTTGTGAGTTCAAGTCCTACATCGGGTAAGCTTGAGCCCTGCTTGGGGTGAATGTGAGCCCTGCTTTGGGTAAAACACAAGCCCTGGGTGAGCCCCCCTCTCCCTCTCTCTTCCTGCCCCATGTGGGATATTCTGTCTCTCTCTCTCTCTCTGCCCCTTGATCACTTGTACCCTCTGTCTCTCTCGGTCTCTCAAAAAAAAAAAAAAAAAAAGACATTGGCTGAACACAAATGATAAACTACTTTTAAGTATTTAATAAATTTTAATCTATAACCATTGCAAAACAAAATGTATGTGTGGAGGTGATTTACTTGTATAGGAAAAACTAAGACGAAGATTTACAAATGAGAAGGAAGAGTACAATTTACTTGAGTTCAAGGCTAGATAATAGAACAAGATTTCTAGGCATGTGATTATTAAGAATGCAAACAACTTTTATTCTGTATCTTCCCTTTTCTACTCTTTGAATCAAAATTTGTCCGAAGGTGTTGATGATCTCGATTAAATTAATGGCCTCTGTTTATCCGTACCCTTTGCCCAATATCTTTGTAGTCCCTGCTCACTCTAATTTGGGCTGGCCTTGTCACTTGCTTTGGCCAGTACAGTGTGGCTGAAGTGATGATGTGACAATTCTAAGTCTAGACCTCAAGAAATGTTACATGTTTCTGCTCCCTCTCTGGCTTCTCTGTGGTCACCATGACAACAAGTCTGCATTTGGGGCATGCTCCATGTGAGGCCACATGGAGAAGAACTGAGTCATTTTAGCTATCATGGAGCCCTCAGCTCCCAGTTGACCTGCCATCTGACCACAGACCGAGCCCAGATAAAATCTGACGGGTCTAGATTAGTAGAACTACCTGCCAACTGGTAGCCTCCTAAGAAATAATAAATAGATTTTTAAAACCCCTGTGTTTTGAGGGGCCAACCTGGGTGGTTCAGTCGGTTGAGCATCTGACTCTTAATTTCAGCTCAGGTCACGGTCCTAGGGTGGCAGGATCGAGCCCTGTGTCGGGCTCTGCGTTGGCATGAAGCCTGCTTAAGATTCTCTGTCTCTCTCCCTCTGCCCCTCTCCCCTGCTTGCTCTCTCTCTAAAATAAAAATAAGGGGCGCCTGGGTGGCGCAGTCAGTTAAGCGTCCGACTTCAGCCAGGTCACGATCTCGCGGTCCGTGAGTTCGAGCCCCGCGTCAGGCTCTGGGCTGATGGCTCGGAGCCTGGAGCCTGTTTCCGATTCTGTGTCTCTCTCTCTCTCTCTGCCCCTCCCCTGTTCATGCTGTGTCTCTCTCTGTCCCAAAAATAAATAAAAAACGTTGAAAAAAAAATTTAAAATAAAAATAAAAATTAAAATACAATAAAACGTATGTTTTGAGACGGGTAAGCAGTAATAGCTAACAACTTCACATCTTATATTGGTAATACTAATAGTGTAAGTCAGTAGTAAGTCCTCCCAGGGACTATTATATTTTAACTGTTGTCAGCTGTTTGAGCTAAACGAATGTAAGTTTGAGAGTGTCTTTGGTTTCAGTAAGTGAAGATGGGAAACTTAGGAATGGAATCTTCCTGGGATCGTAGTCCCATGAACTTCAGAAGGCTATTACTAGACACAAGAAAACATAGTTTTAAGGTCAGGTGGGTGGCATCAGTTAGAGATCTCAAAGCTGTAGCCGGTAGACCTACAAACTGTTGCCATGACGTCCCCACACGCATGCTCTCCAACCTCCCCCACAGCATTCCCACTCCCCAGGCTAGCCTCCCCCCGCACAGCAGACCGCACTACCCATGACTCACTCTTCTCGGGTCTTTCACAGAAGCCCTTCTTCCATCCCCTATATCAGCTGCGCTCCAGGGTTTTGCACTGAAGGGCTAGCACCAGTCAAAGGTGACCCCCAGTCCTGCCTCCTGCCTCATGCGTGATGAACCCTCAGACGTGCTAAGGGTTTCACATTTATGTACTCTGGTTTTCTTTTCTGCAAAATGGTGGTGGGGAAAGGCCCGCAGCAAAGCTTTCTCTGTCTCTCTCCTGCTCAACTTCACAGTTACAGAAAGAAGTTAGGGAAAAACAGAAGGTTTGACTTTTCAGAAAGCGAGTCCAGCGTTCTTTTGATCATCGGTAAAGATAGTTGCTGCTGATTTAGAAACCTTGAATATGGGCCAAAGCTTTAGCAAATATTAACTCTAATTTTATAGCCCTTATTATTAACAGCCAGATAAATGATAGTTCAGAGATTTTACATGATGTGAATGGATCCAAAGTCACACATGTGATTAGAGGCAAAGCCATAAATATAGCAAAGCCATAAATGTAGTAATAGTTGGAGTGTCTTATTTGTACTTTCAAAAAAAATTAAAAATCTGCCTCCCGTTCCATAGTATGGATATGTAACATCGTCTTTCAAGTTAGGCAGTACCTCCTGAACCGCATGCATTCTCCTTCAGACACATGAAGGAACTCGAGCCCTACCAGAGTCATCTTATCAACCTGAAAGCCTATTGTAGACCCCTCAAAAACTCAGCTTTTGGGAAAACAGCAGGAAGAGGCCACTCAGCAGGGAAGCCTGGTGGGAAAGTGGGGGCAAGTGTTGTCCTCGTAATGGTGCCTTTTATAACAATAAGCTCCAAGCCGGGTGACTTAATCCCCCTTGTGCTCAGTTTCCTCATCTGTAAATGTGGGTGTGGAGTCAATCAGTGCTTTCCTGAACTGTGGTCTGTGGACAATTTCCCTAGCCCATGTGAAAGTTGGGAAATGCTATCTACAAGGTCCATCCATCCCTTAGAGACCTTTGTGAAGGTCTGTATTCAAGAAGTCTGTCATAGCGATCCTGGAAACCTCTTAAGAACCTAAAGGAAGAATGCCATTTTGGAAATGTACAGTCAGATGACTGTTACGATTTCCTTTGGCTATAAAGACATCTGAGCTAATAGATCTTTCGTTCTGTTGCAATTTACAGCTAATTCCATTTTCTTTCCTTCCTTCCTTCCTTCCTTCCTTCCTTCCTTCCTTCCTTCCTTCCTTCCTTCCTTCCTTCCTTCCTTCCTTCCTTCCAGTAACAATGCTTTTATTTTAACAAAAAAGTATATAAAAAGGGTCACAAAATGGGGGGTGGTAAGATAGGATGTAATGTGTGCGGTGTCTCTGGATTCCATCCCTCTCTTCCTGCCCCACACACAAAAGTTACTGAATAATGTACAAGTCACCATTCACAGTGCCAGAACACCATCCAAATAATTGTTTTCATCAGGGTCAAAAAATACAGTGATTATGAATGTGCTGTGACCAGTTATTGATTCCACTTTCTACCAAGGAAGGAAACGGGGAAAAAATAATATTTTGGGGCACCTGGCTGCCTCAGTTGGTGGAATGTGTTACTTTGGTTTCGGGGCTATAAGTTTGAGTCCCATGTTGGGTGTAGAGGTCACTTCAAAAGAAAATCTTTATTATTATTATTATTTTAATATTTGCTTTTTAAAAGTTTATTGATTTTTTTTTTAATTTTTTTTTCAACGTTTATTTATTTTTGGGACAGAGAGAGACAGAGCATGAACGGGGGAGGGGCAGAGAGAGAGGGAGACACAGAATCGGAAACAGGCTCCAGGCTCCGAGCCATCAGCCCAGAGCCTGACGCGGGGCTCGAACTCCCGGACCGCGAGATCGTGACCTGGCTGAAGTCGGACGCTTAACTGACTGCGCCACCCAGGCGCTCCAAAAGTTTATTGATTTTGATAGAGAGAGAGAGAGTGCACACATGACAGCAGGGGAGGGGCAGAGAGAGAAGGAGAAAGGGAGAATCCTAAGCAGGCTCCACAAGGTGAGTGCAGTGGGACTCAGAACTCTCAAACTGTGAGGTCATGACCTGAGCCGAGATCAAGAGTCAGACACTTATCCAACTGAGCTACCCAGGCGCCCCATTAAGATTTTCTTTTTAAGTTATCTCTACACCCAACATGGGGCTCGAATTCACAACCCTGAGATCAAGGGTCACATGTTTCACTGACTGAGTCAGCCAGGCACCCCTTAAAAATAAAATCTTTAAAAAAAAATCATATTTTCTTGGTTGTCTACTTTGTGTCAGGCACTGTGTTAGATATTCTATGTATTCCTTATTTATTTCTTCCAATACTATGTGGAGTATTATTATTCTCACCTTACTGATACTGATCTTAACTACATCATTTTTTCTCATAACTACTGTAGTCTTACTGAGAGAGTAACAGTACATCAACAATGTAGAGTCAGTGGGCGCAATCCCCGATACTCTATCTCTACACATTCTCTAGGTGATATTATCCAGCCCTAGGGCTTTAATCCTATTCTTATGATGTGGTCATGACTGATGACTGTGAAATCTCATAATTTTCTCTTGACTGTTCCTGTATTAAATAAACATCTCAAATTTAGTGTGACCAAACCAGCATTTTAAATTCAGAGCTTTCCTCTAAAATTTTCTTGCCCAGTTAACCCTTAGTAATTGGCCTCCATGTCTGCCATGTCAGACAGCAATTTAGATGTTGATTTCTCTCATACCTTCATTCACCATGTGCACTGTATCAACCAGTCTGTTCTTGCAAGACACATCTAGAATGTGACTGCTTCTCTCCATTTCCATGGGTATTTCTGGTCAAGCTACATCATCTCTTATGAGGACAATTACCGCACTGTTCCATTTGTTTCTACTTGTGTTCTGTCTGCAATCAGGAGCCAAGATGATCTAAGACATAAATATAGGCACTGTCTTGGCCGGTTTGCTGAGGAAGACCACCAGCCTTGTGGGATTGGCTGTATGTGAGGGTCCACACGAGAGTCTAAGAGTATCGTACACAAAGATTCTTGATGTTCTTGAGCAAATTCCTAAAAATGCAGCTTACAGCAAGTATATAGAATGGATTACAAATGAGAAGTGGGGTATGGTTAAAGCGGAACCAGATGTTGAGAAATTAGAAGACCCACTTCAGGGTGGCCAACTAGAAGAGGTGATTCTTCAGGCTGAAAAAAAGTCTGGCAGGAAAAATGATACATCGGAAACCATGGGAGCCTTCAGTGGAAGAGCTCCTGCCAACCACTGGTAATGACCAATATAATCCTCATTAAATGACTAGTGTGTTGATGGAAAGCTGATGTAATTAAGTGTTCTGTTACATAAAATAAAGAAAGAAAAAATTTAGACCATGTTACTTTGCTCCTTAAGACCTTCTGATGATTTTCCATTTCGCTAAAAAAAAAAAAAAAAAAAAAAAAATCTAAGTTGCAGTCTCTGGCCTTGCTCATGTCTCCAACCTCATTTGGCCGATGCTTCCTTCCCTACGTTGGTTTCTTTCTCGATCTGCAACGTACCAGGCTTGTTCAACCCCAGATTGCTTCGCTTGCTTTGCCCTCTGCCTGGATGGCTCTTCTCATCCTCATTTGTTGTTGGTTCAAATGTTGTCTCCTCAGGGTGCCTTCCCTGACCACCTTTTCAGAAATGATCCCACGTTTTGCAGAAACTATCACATCATTCTGCTTTGTTTTTCAAAGGAGTTGTCCCTCTTGTTATTTTATTAGTTTATTTGCTACCCTCCCACCTGTTTCTCTCAATTAGAAGGTAAGTCCATGAGAGCTTCCCTCTCTTTGTTGTGTTCAACCCCACATCTCCCTGCTGGTGTGTTTCACAGTGCCTCATACATACAGTGGCTCAGTAGATATTTGCAGGCTTAATAAAATAAATGTTATCTGTCTTGCTCATCTTCCCAGCCATTTCTGTTCAGCGCACACTTAAAAATAATCAAACACATGTAAGGCTACACACAGTGTCTTCAAGCAGATTTCAAACAAATGTACTTTTTGGAAAGAAATGTTTAATGTGTATTTATTTATTTATTTATTTATTTATTTATTTATTTATTTTTACATGTGTTTATTTTTGAGAGGCAGAGAAAGCACAAGTGGGGAGGGGCAGAGAGAGAGAGAAGGAGGCAGAATCCAAAGCAGGCTCCAGGCTCTGAGCTGTCAGCACAGAGCCCAAGGCAGGGCTCGAACTCACAAACCGTGAGATCATGACCTGAGCCGAAGTCGGGCGCTTAACCAACTGAGCCACCCAGGTGCCCCAAATGTTAATTAATTAATTAATTAATTGAGAGAGAGAGAGAGAGAGACAGAGGGAGAGAGAGAGGGAGTACATGTGCACACGTGAGAGGAGGAGGGCAGAGAGGGAGGGAGAGAATCCCAAGCAGGCTCTACACTGCCAACTTGGAAGCAGATATGGGGCTTCACCCCACAACATGAGATCACCACCCTGGGTGGAAACCAAGAGTCACTCGTTCAACTGACTGAGCCATCCAGGCACCTGTATTCAGAAAAAATTTTAAATGAGATTATTATCTGCATGGGATTTTTAAAAATTTATTTATTTTTTCAATATATGAAATTTATTGTCAAATTGGTTTCCATACAACACCCAGTGCTCATCCCAAAAGGTGCCCTCCTCAATACCCATCACCCACCCTCCCCTCCCTCCCACCCCCCATCAATCCTCAGTTTGTTCTCAGTTTTTAACAGTCTCCTATGCTTTGGCTCGCTCCCACTCTAACCTCTTTTTTTTTTTTTTTCCTTCCCCTCCCCCATGGGTTTCTGTTAAGTTTCTCAGGATCCACATAAGAGTGAAACCATATGGTATCTGTCTTTCTCTGTATGGCTTATTTCACTTAGCATCACACTCTCCAGTTCCATCCATGTTGCTACAAAAGGCCATATTTCATTTTTTCTCATTGCCACGTAGTATTCCATTGTGTATATAAACCACAATTTCTTTATCCATTCATCAGTTGATGGACATTTAGGCTCTTTCCATAATTTGGCTATTGTTGAGAGTGCTGCTATAAACATTGGGGTACAAGTGCCCCTATGCATCAGTACTCCTGTATCCCTTGGATAAATTCCTAGCATTGCTATTGCTGGGTCATAGGGTAGGTCTATTTTTAATTTTCTGAGGAACCTCCACACTGCTTTCCAGAGCGGCTGCACCAATTTGCATTCCCACCAACAGTGCAAGAGGGTTCCCGTTTCTCCACATCCTCTCCAGCATCTATAGTCTCCTGATTTGTTCATTTTGGCCACTCTGACTGGCGTGAGGTGATATCTGAGTGTGGTTTTGATTTGTATTTCCCTGATAAGGAGCGACGTTGAACATCTTTTCATGTGCCTGTTGGCCATCAGATGTCTTCTTTAGAGAAGTGTCTATTCATGTTTTCTGCCCATTTCTTCACTGGGTTATTTGTTTTTCGGGTGTGGAGTTTGGTGAGCTCTTTATAGATTTTGGATACTAGCCCTTTGTCCGATATATCATTTGCAAACATCTTTTCCCATTCTGTTGGTTGCCTTTTAGTTTTGTTGGTTGTTTCCTTTGCTGTGCAGAAGCTTTTTATCTTCATAAGGTCCCAGTAATTCACTTTTGCTTTTAATTCCCTTGCCTTTGGGGATGTGTCGAGTAAGAGATAGCTACGGCTGAGGTCAGAGAGGTCTTTTCCTGCTTTCTCCTCTAAGGTTTTGATGGTTTCCTGTCTCACATTCAGGTCCTTTATCCATTTTGAGTTTATTTTTGTGAATGGTGTGAGAAAGTGGTCTAGTTTCAACCTTCTGCATGTTGCTGTCCAGTTCTCCCAGCACCATTTGTTAAAGAGACTGTCTTTTTTCCATTGGATGTTCTTTCCTGCTTTGTCAAAGATGAGTTGGCCATACGTTTGTGGGTCTAGTTCTGGGGTTTCTATTCTATTCCATTGGTCTATGTGTCTGTTTTTGTGCCAATACCATGCTGTCTTGATGATGACAGCTTTGTAGTAGAGGCTAAAGTCTGGGATTGTGATGCCTCCTGCTTTGGTCTTCTTCTTCAAAATTACTTTGGCTATTCGGTCCACAAGGCCCAGTTTATTTTATTTTATTTTATTTTTTCAATATATGAAATTTATTGTCAAATTGGTTTCCATACAACACCCAGTGCTCATTCCAAAAGGTGCCCTCCTCAATACCCGTCACCCACCCTCCCCTCCCTCCCACCCCCCATCTACCCTCAGTTTGTTCTCAGTTTTCAAGAGTCTCTTATGCTTTGGCTCTCTTCTACTCTAACCTCTTTTTTTTTTTTTCCTTCCCTTCCCCCATGGGTTTCTGTTAAGTTTCTCAGGATCCACATAAAAGTGAAAACATATTGTATCTATCTTTCTCTGTATGACTTATTTCACTTAGCATCACACTCTCCAGTTCCATCCATGTTGCTACAAAGGGCCATATTTCGTTCTTTCTCATTGCCACGTATTATTCCATTGTGTATATAAACCACAATTTCTCTATCCATTCATCAGTTGATGAACATTTAGGCTCTTTCCATAATTTGGCTATTGTTGAGAGTGCTGCTATAAACATTGGGGTAGAAGTGCCCCTATGCATCAGTACTCCTGTATCTCTTGGGTAATTCCTAGCATTGCTATTGCTGGGTCATAGGGTAGGTCTATTTTTAATTTTTTGAGGAACCTCCACACTGTTTTCCAGAGTGGCTGCACCAATTTGCATTCCCACCAACAGTGCAAGAGGGTTCCCATTTCTCCACATCCTCTCCAGCATCTGTAGTCTCGTGATTTGTTCATTTTGGCCACTCTGACTGGTGTGCATGGGATTTTTTAATGTGTAAAAACTCTGAGATAGAAGAAAGGACAACACTGTTAAGACGTCATCAGATACTTCTGCACTGAGGCAGTGGAGGTTTGGAAAGGATAAACTGGTCATTCTGGTGTATTTTTTAAGTCATGGTTTCCAGGAGAGGGCAGGGATCGAAACTACAAATGGTTAAACGTGGCTTTTGGGAACTTGTCATGTAATTCTTTTTTTGTCCAATCACTCCTTGCTATGGAGGCCAGTGGATTAACTTCTTCCAAACATTGCACTCCGAAAGGAGGGATGCTAAGGGAAGGTGTGGGGTGGCACTGAAATAGCCCCCTCTAAGGTCCCTGCAGAAGGAGACTGTCTGTTATAACCAAAATAAATTCGAAGAAGTGCCACATTGATAATTAGTGGAATATTTATTTTGGCGTGGCATAGCCCTTTTCTAAAAGTTGGAGAGATGTGGAGGAGAGAGAAAAATGGGAAATATCCTGTATTCTCGAAGGGAAAGGTATACAGTAGATAGTTTCATCTTTGAAATTCTGGCGCCACCTAGTGGTGAATGAATCCTGTTTTAGAGACCCGCCATTTTTCTTAAATGTTTGTCTCAAACTTTCAGGTATGTCTTAGAGTCATACAGTGAGCTTGTGCAATTCCCCCCCCCCCCACCTCCCACCCATTGCTATAGATTTCAGAATCCTATAGTTCTTATGTGGGGCTTGGGAAACAGAGTCTGGAAAACGGGTTTCCCAGGTGATACTGTAGAATTTTTAGTTAGCTTTTTAAAAAAATAATCATACATCAAGTGGCTCTAGCGATGTTTCTGGTTGTCTTGCCGTAAATTTGTTCCAGAAAGACCATCCTGGCCACAGATAGGTTTAATTGAGGTAATAGTGTCTGAAAGGAGAAGTTCCAGTAATTCATGGAGGTCCAGGCTTTGCAAAACCACCTCAGGGGCTCCAGGCATTTCCCAGGTGAACTTTTTAAAGGAGAATTTAAAAAAAATTAATTAAGTAAGTAACTGGATTTATTATTATTATTATTATTATTATTATTATTATTATTATTATTTAGAGAGAGCACAGGTTAGGGAGAGGGGCAGAAGGAGAGGGAGAAAGAACCTCAAACAGGCTCCATACTCAGTGTGGAACCCGACAGGGGGCTCGATCCCACGTGGGGCTCAGTCTCACAACCGTGAGCTTGTGACCTGGCTGAAATTAAGAGTCCAACACAAAGGAGCCACTTGGGTGCCCCTCTCAGAAGACCTTTTATTTAAAGCTTCCTGAGGGATTCCCAAGGAAATGAATCTTCAAATATGACCTCAGACTCATAATAACAAGTACTCAGGGCATCTACAGAGCTCAGTTGGTTATGTCACCCGACTCTTAATTTTAGATCAGGTCATGATCCACAGTGCTTGAGATCAAGCCGCCTGTTGGGCTCTGCCTGTCAGAGTGGACCCTGCTTGGGATTCTCTCCCCCACCCCCCCCCCCCCACCTCCGCCCCACTCCTGCTCATACTCTCTCTCTCAAAAAATAAATAAACATTTAAAAAAATTTAAAAATCTGGCACATTGACTCACATGTGCTTGACTGTGCTCAGCTTTCAGCTGTGAATGTAGTGGACAGTTCCATTCAGGCTTCCACTCATTTTAAGGTGATACGGTCCCCCTTCAAGTCCTCACCTAATGCCCCAGGATTTCCTTTGGTGCTGCACACGCCATAAGGAACTTTCTAGGTTATGACATATGCCCAGCTTGGAAGCACGGGGGAGGTTAGCACATCTGGGAGCAATCCTTGATCATGGGGGATGGGAGCCAATGGGTCAATACTCCTGCCTCTTCTGCTTGGGGAAGGGCCTCATGAAGGGTTATGTATGAATGGTAGGCTCGGGACTTTACCCCACAGGCAGAAGTGTGTTTGAAGGGAAGAGTAGTGGCAGGGAGAATTTTAATTAGGATCCTAGATATTTTGGTGGTACCATGGAGATGGGATTGGTTTGGGAAGTAAATGGGGTCAGAGACAGATACTAGGCATTAATTATAGTTGCTCTGATTTGAAATAAATTGGGACTAAATTAGGCAGAAAAATGCAGTAGAAATTTGAAGTAGGAGATGTGATAGTAACCCCCTCTCCCTCTCGCTCTCTCCCCCCAAGTGTACTGGTCTGTTTTCCTTCCTGAATTGAATTGGGCTTATGAAAGCCCATGAACTGGGCTTAGGGTCCCTGTCTTTGTTTTGTGTTGCTCTGTTGCAAACCTCCCTCAAATTTAGTGGCTGAAATGGCCTGTTGTTTTGTTGTTGTTCATAAAGTTGGGCTGGGCTCACCTAGGCATTTCTTTTTGCTGCTCTTACCTGGGGATATGCAGCTGGTTGTTCTCTTTCAAGCTTGCTGGTAAGTGTAGTAGTCAGGGTTCTCCAGAGCAACAGAACCAATACGATAGACAGGGAAACTATGGATTGTGAGAAACTTGTTCTGTGAGTGTTCCGCAAGATAAGCAAACATTTCTAATATATTTTAACTAGATAAAATGAGCGATGTCTGGCGATATGAGTAGGACGTGACGCTGAGTGTCACATGATCACACCTGAGCCAATGGTCCTTGAAATTCGCTTTGATAGACAAGTGCTTTGGATTACAAGCATGTGTCCGCAATGAATTAGGCTCCCAAACCAAGGTTTCACTGTATCTCAATATACATGAGGAGATTTGTTGTGGGAATTGGCTCAGGCAGTTGTGAAGGCTGTCTGCAAGCCGCAGAGCTGGTGGCATAATTCAGGCCAAGCCTGAAGGCTGAGAACCAAGAGCTCCCATGTCTGAAGGCAGGAGAAAATGGACATCCCAGCTCAAGAAGAAAGAGACGTTCGTCTACTCTTCCCCTTTTTGTTCCAACAGATTGGATGCTGCCTGCCCACATTGGTGACCTCAGGTCTCTTCACTCAGTCTACTGCATCAGATGCTAATCTCATCCAGAAACACTCGCACAGACTCACCAAGGCATGTTTTACCAGCTCTCTGGGCAGCTGTGAGGCTCGTCAGGTTGACATAAAAAACCACCCGTCACTGTCAGGGACCGCGACACAGGCAGCTTGTCTTTGCCCTGCGCGCTGTCCTCCGCAGTCACACGCTTTTTCTTCTGGAGGCAACAGGTCTGGGGCACGAGGCGGGGTGGTGGGGCAGCAAAGTCACGAGGTTCTTGAAGCCTGAGCTCAGAGTCACGTTCGGCACATCTATCTCATTCTCTTGGTCAAAGCAATCACAAGGTGACTCAGCTGTAGGGAAGTGGACTCCATCTCTTGATGGAAAGAGCTCAAGGAATTTAAGACCCCTTTTAATTTACTACTGCAGCCTATCTTAGTAGCCAACGAAATGAACCATGTCCTCTTATATACCTGGAACTGGTTTTAAAACTGGAATTCGGGGTGCCTGGGTGGCTCAGTGGGTTGAGCGTCCGACTTTGGCTCAGGTCATGATCTCACGGTTCGTGAGCTCGACCCTCTCGTTGGGCTCTCTGCTTTCAGCTCCGAGTCAGCTTTGGATCCTCTCTCCCCCTCTGTCTGCACTCCCCCCCCCCCCCGACTCATGCTCTCTCCACAAATAAATAAACATTAAATAAAACACAAAAAAAAACCAAACCAGAATTCAGGCTACTTATGTGCTGACCAGTCACACCTCCTCTCTCTCTTATGTGGTAAATATCCTGAGAAATATTTTATATCTGTGACAAGTTGAATTAACCTTCCCTAAGTGGAAGGGTGTAGGGAAAAGCTTGGATTAAAAAAAATTTTTTTTTCCAGATTCACTGGACTCACTTAGTCAATATCTTTTCAAAACTATAGTAATTATATTTCAAATGAGTTCTATTTTATTTTTATTTATTATTATTTTTAAATTTAATTTATTTTTAAGAGAGAGAGAGAGAGAGACAGAGAGTGAACGGGGGAGGTGCGGAGAGAGAGGGAGACACAGAATCTGAAGCAGGTTCCAGGCTCCAAGCTGTCAGCACAGAGCCCGATGCAGGGCTTGAACTCACGAACTGTGAGACCATGACCTGAGCCGAAGTCTGAGTCATGACCCAGCTGACCGAGCCACCAAAGTGCCCCAAGTGAGTTCTAGTTTAAACTAGTGAAATTTTTTTGTGTGTGTGAATTTGAGTTTTTTTGTAAGGGAAAAGAAAAAGGTGTTTTTATTTTCACAGTATGGCACTGATATTTATGAGATTATTTTCATAATTGCCCTAATAAACACCTTCATAATGGAATAAAAATAATTTGCTTTAAATGCATGCAATTTCATGAAACACTAGAAAAAATTTCAGTATCTTAAATTTCAGAATTACCTGGTAAGAATAGTTTATTAATTTTATAAACTTTTATGACAGGATTACTCACTGTAATGGAAATATCAAACACAAAGAAAGCTTTTGATAACCTGTTTAAAGGAAGCAGAAATAGGGATGCCTGGGTGGCTCAGTTGATTAAGCATCTGGCTCTTGATTTTGCTCAGGGTATGATCTCAAAGTTCATGAGTTCAAATCCTGCATTGGGCTCCATGTGGATAGTGTGAAACCTGCTTGGGATTCTCTCTCCCTTTCTCTCTGCCTTGACCCCGCTCGTGCTCTCTCTTTCTCTCTCAAAGTAAATAAACTTAAAAAAAAATAAAACAAGCAGAAATAGGGGGTGCCTGGCTGGCTCAGTCGGTAAAGTATGTGACTCTTGATCTCTGGGTTGTAGGTTTGAGCCCCACACTGGGTGTAGAGATTATTTAAAGCTTTTTTTTTTTTTTTTGATTGTAATGTTTATTTACATCAGGAGAGAGAGAGAGAGAGAGAGAGAGAGAATGAGCAGAGGAGGAGGAGGAGGTGGGAGAGCTGGAGACAGAATCTGAAGCAGGTTCCAGGCTCCCAGCCGTTAGCGCGGAGCCAGAAGCCGGACTCAAACCCACGAACCGCGAGATCATGACCTGAGCTGAAGTCAAAAGCTTAACGTACTGAGCCGTCCAAGTACCCTGAGATTACTTAAAAAGAAAAGGAACTGGAGAAAAGTAAGAGTCAGAAACAGAATGGAAATGGCTTTTTTTCTGTGAAGAATCATTTGGTCACATCCCATACAGTGGGAGAAAAGTTGTGGGAAAATCTTCTCCCTTAACTGAGCTGTGGCCCTAAGAACAACTGCAGAACTGCAGAGGCAGGAAAAAAAAAAAGCACGATTTTGCTAAAGAGATGAGTGCAAAGGCAGCCTACATCAAAATCTTTTCAGAAGGACCGATTTTCTTTTCTTTTGAACCAAGATCTGTGATTCAGTTCTGGGCATTTCTTTCCAAGACCTTTTTTTTTTCTCTGGCTTCTCTCACACGACTTTTTGCCCTTCCGTTTCTCACCTCAAACAGCTGCTTCTGAAAAGTTGACTTTGAGCTGTTTCAAAAGGTCATCGTACTCACTGTTTCCTCTTCTGACTACCGTGTTTATATTCTGACGCTGGGCTCCACGTGTCTCAACGGGTTTTCCCAGGAAGGCTGGCTTGTTTGTTTAGATGCTCCTGAAACCGAGGAAGAGGGATTCTGTCTCTCAACGACAGTGAACCAAGCTGCTGGCACAGGTGAAAACGAAGATACATCTCAACAATAGAATTTGGAGCAAAAGAAACCAGACACAAGAGTACATGCTGTATAAGTCACTTATGTAAAATTCCAAAACAGGCAAAGTTAATGTACAGTTCGACCAGGATATGGGTTACTTAGGTAGGTAGGCTGGACAGTGCAAGCAAGTGGAAATGTTGGGGCGCTGCCTGGATTTAGGTACCGGGTACCGTGGCAGGCTTGCTTTGCGAACTTTTATCGCGCTGTGCACTTAGGATTTGTGCTTTTTTTCATTTGTTACACTTCTTGAAAAAGTGGAGCAGTCGAGGAAGGATGGCTTTTTCCTTTGGCTTCAGGGAAATCTGCGTTTGGGTGCGTCTGGTGGTTTTTAAGGAAAGAATCGTTAAGTTGGCAACATTATATATTTTTTGAGACCCGCTTTATTGCAGTGTTGATTTTGATTTTATTGGGTTTCAGTGTCCACATAAACCACACGGAGGAGGTCAAGCATCCTATAAATCAGTGGCAATTAGAAACAACACAAGAACAATACAAAGCAAAGCCAAACTCTAGGTGATCACTAGGGCAGTGCTGCAGGACTGTATTTTATTGAAAGAACAATAGTCACGCTCCACTAAGGCTAGAAACCCTAAGAGGAAGCTGGAAACCAAACATTAATATCATTGAAACCAATATATCTAGACAACTTCTCTCTTTTTTTTTTCTTTCTTTTATTTTCTTCCCTAATACCATGTAAGACCAGGTCATCTATCATTTGATATTTCTTTTTTTTTTTATTTTTTAAAAGTTTAATTTATTTATTTTGAGAAAGAGAGAGAGAGAGAGCATGAGCAGGGGAGGGGCAGAGAGAGGGAGAGAGAGAGAATCCCAACCAGGCTCCTCATCATTAGCGCAGAGCCCGACGTGGGGCTCGAACTCACGAACTGTGAGATCATGACCTGAGCTGAAACCAGGAGTCAAACATTCACCTGACTGAGCCACCCAGGCACCCCTATCATTTGATATTTCTTGGTTGATTCTGTTCAGCAGGAAGTTGTGTATTATTTTCTGGAAAGGGAAAGAAACAGGAAGTCATAAAGACTGGTAAAGTTAATGAAATATTTCACATTTGCCCATAATCACATTTAAATGTTACTTATATGTTGTTGGCTGACTTCTGTTATTTCCTGTAACAGTACTGACTGCTATCTCATAGTGGGTGCTTCTTCCAGGAGATTTTTTTTTTTATTGTTATAGCATGTTGGACATAATGCCTGAATTCATCCTTCCTTCCTTACAGTAGAAACAGCTCAAATATTACCAATGATAGCATCCTTAAGACTCTGTCCCTTGCAGAGAAGCTGGAAGTTAGTGGAGAAAAAATAGATTAGCCATTTCAATTGCTGCTCATGTACCGGGGATACAACCTTGGTGGGTGGAAATGCATTTCATCCTTGGGACTCAGAATTTCGGCTTCACTGAATGTTTTATCCCATGTAGTTGTAAGCCTGAGAAAGAGAGAGAGAGAGAGAGAGAGAGAGAGAGAGAGAGAGAGAGAGAGCACGAGCAGGGGAGGGGCAGAGAGAGGGAGGGATTGTTTGTTGAGGGATTGAATTCACCTCAACAAACATTTCCTGAGTGACAGTTACGGTACAAAACATTATGGATGAAGCCAGAACTGTAGGAGAGATAAACGTGTATATAAAAAATTATAACACAACATGATAAGTGCCCTTGCATGGAAATAAAGAGGTGGCTTCAGACACAGAGAAAAGAAATCAGCTAACTCTGTTGGTGGCGCAGAAGGCTTTGGAGGAGGATCTTAAAAGAGGAGTGGAAATTTTTCACGGAGACAAGGTGGGGAAGGACATTACAGGAATGCACAGAGGCTTGAGTTTCCATGGAGTGAGCAGACAATGGTGAGAAATCTGTTATGTGAGGGGCTGGAGGAAATGGGAGGTATTAGGAATGGAGCAGGAAATCCAGGCTAGGTTCTGGAAGAGTCTTGGATGCCCTGAGCAGGAGTTTGGATTTTACTGGAAGAGCAGTAGAAAGGTTGTAACAAAGGCAGTAGCGTGATCGTCCGTGTGTTTTAGGAGGGTAAGATCAACAGTGGGTAGATAATGCGTTGTCGAGGGGAAAGCAGACAAGGACCCCAGCTAGGAACTCTTGGAATAATCAACACTTTGGGCCAGACTAAAGAAGCAATTTCTTGGAAGGCAGGCTTCATCTTGGATTTAAACGAGTTATGGTGTGCAGTTGGTGGAATACTGTCAGATCATGCAAACAATAATGGTGATCAATTTTAAAGATATTGAACGATGTCCAGAAAATAGTGCTGAACAGAAAAGCTTACAAAAACGTGAGCAATGAGTTTCTGAATCAATCTGTCTCTCCTTCCTTCTCTCTCTCTCTCTCTCTCTCCCTCTCTCTCTCTCTCAGTCTCCCCTTCTTGATCCATCCATACCGCTGCAGAGAAAAAAAGAGAATATACTATACAAAGATGTTAATAAAGGTATTTACTTGCCAGTAGGCTTTGGGTAACTCAGATACCCAATTAAGAAGATAGTATGGTTGGGTTGCCTGGGTGGCCCAGTTGATTAGGCATCCAACTCTTGATTTCAGCTCAGGTCGTGATCTCATGGTTCGTGAGATCGAGCCCCTGTGCCAGGCTCTGCAGTGACAGTGTGGAGCCTGCTTGGCGTTCTCTCTCTCCTCTCTCTCTTTGCCCCTCCCTTGCTTGCATACCCATGTGCTTGCTTTCTCTCTCTCAAAATAAATAAATAAACTTAAAACATAAAAGAATACAATGTGGAGGAGCTTAGAAAACTGTTCTTTTTCATATTCAGACCCTATTGAAACCTAGTGGGTAGTCTGGCATTTCAGGATGAGAGGGGGCATTTGCAGATCCAGTATATAAAAGGGTCAAAAGAAAATGATTAGAAATAGAATATAAAAAATACAAGAACAGAATGTAGAAATGGGATTATTGAACTGACAAGAGAAGGCAGGTGAACAGTTTTATTTAACGTTTGTGTTAAAGTTGATCTCTGGTTGCTTTCCGAATTGTTTCTTGTTGTCAGAGCCTAAGGATGTTGTTCTGTGAAGGGGGTGGTGATTTGAATGGCCTGTTTAAGGACCCTTCCAGCTGTAGGTCCTCCATGCCATCTGGTTCCACTGTTACCACTATATGAAGGGGGCTAATGGCCTTATATTACCTTTTGTATTGTTTTAAGTACTCTTTTCAGAGTCTTCCAGAAAACAAAATTGCCCACAGGTACAAGATGGAACTGATGCTTTTGGATAAGATAACTTACACACAGTTGTATGGGGCCACATTGGTTTGACTGATTCAAAATGGAGCCTCACGGAAGGGTTGGCATTTGAAGAGGTAGCTGTGGGAAGGAGGGATGCAGAATGGAGAGACAAGAAAAGGAATAGAATCACTGAAGTAATTTGCATTTGGGATGAAAGAGGCCAATAGTCATGCTGCCATTTTTTTATTTCACTGTTATGAGAAAATGAGGTTCCCAGAAAGAAATATTAGGTCAGTCAACAAAACCTACTTTGGATTTGTAATTCATGCTTATGAGGAACCATCTCTTGAAAGCGCTCATCCTTCTGGGTCCTATGATCAGGTAACTTCACCTCCTTCTCTTGTTTAGACCTCAGACATTGGTTTCTTCATTTACATATTGATCTCCACCACTCATTCTCTTGCCAACACTTCTCTCTACTTATTTAACTTCTCTTCGATTCCTTCATTTTTAAAGGTATAGGGTTCCCCTAGATTGTTAAACAAAAATTTAAAAATCATGGACCCTTTAAGCAGGTTTAGAGCTTTTCTGGTTGAAGTCGAGGTAGGAAGGCAGAGTTCACCTGGCTCTTCTTAAACTCTCCCAAGTATTCCCTGAAAAGGGCATCCACGGAGCCAGGTTTGAAAACCACTGGACCTGACTGAATCTGCTTTCCAGAGTCAGGAGAGATTATTGTGGCCCGAAGTATCTTGAGAATAGAGATGTGTGTGGGGAGGATATTTTGCTTTTCCACATTACATTTTCGGCTGGTTTCCTTAACAAGAGAAATTTTGCTACTGTGGTTATCTAGTAGTTGGGTACCAGGATCAGTTCTTGTGTTAGAGAAAATGAAAAGTAGCCAGTTAGAGGCAGGAAACAGTCTTCCTGATGATCTGCCCAGTGGTCTTTTGAAAATTGCTCGGGATCTTCACACCTCCTTTTCCCCTTGTTTTTCCATAAAGACCTCTGACAGGAATGTGCCTCACTTTGAGGTTCTGGGAAAAGAGGGAGCTGGCATCTGTCCTTCAAAGTGATGTCTTTGTTCTCAACTGAGTGGTGGAGCTTTGAACTCTTCTGGACCTTGATGTCTCTCTGAGAATCTCCTAGTCTGGTAAAATACTCTTAACCACTTGCTTTCGAAGGGCTCAAGTAAAGAAAATTATTATTACACGTTTTGTGAGAAGCATTTTCTGCTGCCATTTTGGTCTTCCCCTCTGAGCATATTGTATGAAAAGAGTGTAGGATTATTCTCCTTTAAGGGAAGAAGAATCGTCTCATTGTTCTGTGTCAGGGTACAAGTCATTTCCAGTGGATGGCCCTTCTTTGACCCTCCGAGGCTGCTGGTTAGCACAGACTGCAGAGAGCTTGGAGGACACTTTAAGGGATTGATTCAAGGCAGCAGAAGCCTCTTATGCCTACAACCTAACAACCTTTCTTGGGATGCACTCAAAAGCCATATGTGGGACCTCTACTTTGTGGCTTTCGAAGTCATATATCTTCATTAGGATTTAGAAGTAAACGTATATTTTTAAAGCCCTAAGAAGGAAGCAGTTTGTCTTGAACACAGTAGATTTGATCTTTAGAGAGAGGTGAGCAGCCGACGTTTTTTCAGCAAAAGCTAAGGATGATGAATGAAATGCCCAGGGCTAAGAAGGCCTCTTCACAGTGCAGAGGGTTATCTTTAGAAGGATTTTAAATCAACACGCATCTAGCTACCTGGCTAAGGAGTACTTGATCAGTGACTTTTTCGTGGGATGAATCAGAAGAATAAAACCCCAACACTGTATCTTGCCTTTGTGAAAGAGTCAGTCTCCATAGTATCAATGGAATATATCTTGCAAATTATAATTCTTTGTGGGAAGGGTAAGCCCTCCTCACCTTCCTGGTACACTTTCTATAAAATACATGAGGATTGTTTTCTGGAAGTGTGCTGTTAAATAAGAGCATGTACAATTTTTTGATTTTTCCTTCTTATAGTTTTTTTTTTTTTTATATTTAGACAGTCTTGGTATGTATGGGTATTGCTATCTAGTGACAGTGTATTTTGGTGGTAAGATTTCTTAAGATGAAATTTTAGAGGTTTGGTTGGCATACTCATCTCGAATTTGAATATAATATAGAATTCAAGTCCAATTATAAGGCTTTAACATTTCATAATCTTGTGTGTGTGTGTGTGTGTCTACAGATTTTGCTGGTTTAGCTGCTGGGCGTTTGATGGTAAACAAACATGACCCGCTTCCCCACCAAACACCTAAGCAAACTACATAAATACATAGTACTCTTGCAGTGTAGTGTGAGAAAAAATACGATTCACTTCAGGGTGGTCTGATTTATGATCTGATTTCATGGCAATCTTACCAATAGCCTGTGTTTGTATCACACACTTTTCTGTGTGCTTGATATACATCATGTCATTTGATCCTTTAAACAAGGCCATGTGCCCGGTGCTATCATTACCCTATTCTACAGAAGAGGGAACCAAGATGTAGCGGACACAAGTCATTTGGTTAAGATTACCCTGTTAGGAAGCAGTAGGCCCAGTATTCAAATCCAGCACTCAGAGTTCAGGGCGCACACTCGGGACAGTATGCTCCATCATCACAAGGAAAAGAGGGGATGGCCTGCGTTTACCAACCACCTGCTACAGCTTGGGTTGACAGGAGAAAGAGGCACCGTATTGTCCTTGGAAGAGCGTAGCGTTAACCTTGGGATAACCCATACACCAGTATGACCTAAAGCCACACAAGTACGTACTATGTCTAAATTAATTATACTCCAGAGTGTGTACTTTAGCATCATTAAAATGTAAAAACAATTGGAAACTTGGAGAGAGTTGACTAAAGATGAGTTGCAACTAGCTTTTTTTTTTTGTTTGTTTTCATTTTTGGTACAGAAAGGCCTAGGGAAAGTACTTGGGTAAAGAAAATGATAGTTTCCAGTTGTAGAATCCGTGGACTGATTTCTTTTTTTTTCATCGAGGCTAGAGATTCACTCCCTGAACGCATCACAGTGGGGAGGCGGCCATGCTCACATGGATAGACCCCTTGGCGTCTGGTTTAACAACCGTTGGCACAATGTTGATGAACTTCTACACACAAAAAGGTGTGACTCCTCTCAGCCCTTGGGGCAGCTGGGTGCAACCTGGAGGGAACCTTTATGAATCATGACCGGAGAACCAGCCGAGCACTCAAGGGCTCAGCTTTATGTGAATCCCCCCAAACTCAGATACAACCAATGAAACGGAAGGGATTCCAGATAAATGAAAATTGGGTTTTTATTACTTTTGCCACTTGGAAGCTCCAAATGTGAGTCAAATTACCTGTAACTTTGACATTGAGGTTTTGGTCCCAGCTAATATTGTCTCAAAGGATAGTCTTCAAGTCATGCAGATAGGGAATTGGCAATTTTTTTAAACAAAAAGAGAGTGTCATTGATGGATTTGTGGATCATCCCTCAAGACTTCCGTGCTTTGGAGATGGGGTCCACAGAGCACTTTAGCCCATTGTGGAAAGGCAGACAGGCCTGGAAGCATAGGTTATAGGACAAAAAAAAATCATTGGAGGCCCACAAATCTAAGGAACCTGTTTTGAGATTTTAACATGTTTCTGAGTTAAACGTGCTCACACTTACAAGGGAACAAGTTCAAACATTCTGTGAAACAAAGTCTCCTTTTAAAAACCACCATTGACAGAGAAGCTGGAGCCTGCTGTTAATTTTCGTTAGGTAGGAAAGGGTACGGATTTCTCCTTTACACACGGGACACTTTTCTCTGGACTAGGGAAGGCATGTGCTTGGGGATATCAACATTTTTTGCCAAGGCTAAGACTTTTAGAGTAACTTAAAAAATTTTTTTTTTAATGTTTATTTATTTCTTAGAGAGAAAGAGACAGAATGTGAGTGGGTTAGGGGCAGAGAGAGAGGGAGACACAGAGTCCGATGCAGGTTCCAGGCTCTGAGCTGTCAGCACAGAGCCCGAGGCGGGGCTCAAACCCATGAACCGTGAGATCATGACCTGAGCTGAAGTCGGATGCTCAACCGACTGAACCACCCAGGTGCTCCTGGGGCCACTTTTAGTAAAGCTCTAGAAACTTGGATTTATTTCATTATCAGCTTTATATACAAAGAGTTTATATATCAAGAATCGCTTCAGTCGGAGGAGAAGAGGGGGTTGGGTGGGTGTGTTACCTCACCTGTTTATTGTAGCATCTCTGGTCCCTGCTGTGGACCCTGTTGCTCATGGAATTTTTCCTTTCAGGGGTTGGCTGCTACCTTGAAGCTTTGCTATGTTGGAATAGTTGCCGTCTTGGTTTTAGTTTTCCTGTTGATGCTTATATTTGACAGGTGCCTATCTCTCTTCCTTTCCAAATTTCCTTTTTGGCCACTCACCTTAATGATCAAGGATCCTCAGACTCTACTCATGTCTGGAACATATTTAAAAAAAATTTTTTTTATGTTTATGTGTTTTTTTTTTTTAATTTTTTTTTTTAACGTTTATTTATTTCTGAGACAGAGAGAGACAGAGCATGAACGGGGGAGGGGCAGAAAGAGAGGGAGACACAGAATCGGAAGCAGGCTCCAGGCTCTGAGCCATCAACCCAGAGCCCGACGCGGGGCTCGAACTCACGGACCGCAAGATCGTGACCTGAGCTGAAGTCGGACGCCCAACCGACTGAGCCACCCAGGTGCCCCTGTTTATGTGTTTTTGAGAGAGAGAGAGAGAGAGAGGAAGAAAGAGAGAGAGAGGAAGAAAGAGAGAGAGAGGAAGAAAGAGAGAGAGACAGAGCGAGAGAGACAGAGAGAGAGAGAGGGAGAATGAGCAGGGGAGGGGCAGAGAGAGAGGGAGACCCAGAATCTGAAGCAAGCTCCAGGCTCTGAGCTGTCAGCACAGAGCCTGGTGCAGGGCTCCAACCCACAAACTGTGAAATCAAGCCAAAATCAGATGCTTAACTGACTGAGCCACCCAGGTGCCCTGAAACATACTTATTTTTCATTACATAAGCAATGTGTGTTTATTATAGAATTTATTATAAAAGAATACAGATGAGAAATAATAAGAATCAAAGGGAAAAGGGACAAAATATAAAACCAACCATAATTATATAATCTAAGGCATTACTATTAGCCACTTTGCAGATAGCATTTCAGGGTACATTATCAAAATAGATACTATCAAAATAGAATCATTTAACGTTTATTTATTTTTGGGACAGAGAGAGACAGAGCATGAACAGGGGAGGGGCAGAGAGAGAGGGAGACACAGAATCGGAAACAGGCTCCAGGCTCTGAGCCATCAGCACAGAGCCCAACGTGGGGCTCGAACTCACGGACCGTGAGATCATGACCCGAGCCGAAGTCGGCCGCCCAACCGACCGAGCTACCCAGGCGCCCCAAAATAGAACCATTTAGAAAGTATTTTAAAATCTGCTTTTCCCACTTAATATATTAAACATATTCCAACATCACCACTCGCCTTTATCAAACCAGTAGGAAAGGCTGAATCTTATTTTGCTTAATGGAAGGACCATAGCTGGTTTAACATTTCCAACATTATCGGGCAGTTTATTTCTAATTTTTCAATTATAAACAACACTGTAATGACTACCCTTCCGGCTGCACCACCTGCACAGGCATAATTATTGCCTTCGGCTAAATTTCTCTTGAGTAGGAGTGCCAGGTCAAGGCATGGGCAGAATTTTAAATCCCTTGGTAGATGGCCAAGTTGCCCTGTAGAGAAGGTGTGGTCCAATTTATTCGCCCACCAGCAAAATCTGAGAGCCTGGCACTTGATCTTGGCTTTCTTACTTGGTTTTCTGGATATGATTTTCTTTTCTTTTTTTCCCCCGCAGCTTGCTTGCTTGCTTGCTTGCTTGCTTTCATTCATCATTTGTGTAGTTTCATTTTTTTGTTGAAGTGTAGTTGATACACAGTGTTCCCTTAGTTTCAGGAATACAACATAGTGATTCCACAGCTGTACACGTTGCGTGTTGCTCAGCACACTGTGGCTTCCATCTCTCACCATATATCGCTACTACAGTACCATGGACTGTATTTCCTGGGCTGTACCTTTCATCCCTGTGACTTCTATGGGTACAGTTTTCTGCTTGGGTTCTCAGACACACCACAGATCCCCTCTAGGCTCTGTGTGGGGAAAGCAGAACAATACAGAATGAAATGACAAGGAAGTGGATATTTGTCAGTCACATTCTGCCTGGCTTAGCGTGTTGTGGCATCTCTCCTCTGTGCACAGCACGGCTCTCTCCGACTGAAGATCAAAAGTACCAAAGGTTCTTCACACTGGGGCCAAGTGTGGGTCCCTTGTCCCCAGCTCTTCTAAAAATGTGCACTTTCAGGTTCAGCACCTACAGACTTTGTGTGTGTGTGTGCGGGGGGAGTGTCCATAACTTCCTTCATGTTTTCAGAAGGTTCTCTAGGGCTGGCTGGTGTCCTTAAGGACTGGAGTGATTCAATATATTAGCTGCTTGTCTCATGAAATGAAGAGAGGAAAAAAAGACGGACAGAGAGATATGTTTTTCCTTTACAACTAAAATATTAGTAAGCTTGTATCAGAATTGCTTCATTAGTTTGGAACTCATGATTCCAGGGGTCAGGGATAAAAATGGCTATTTTGAAATTGCCAGGAATTTGCTTCTGTGCCTCCTCTATGCATGGAGATGGGCCAGGTTTGTCCTCCATTTTGCAAGGCGTTACTTTGGGAGTGAGACCTCAGGGTCAAACAGCCCAGGTCAAAAACCTGCCTATTGACCTTGGCATTGCTGTTCCCAACAGTGGAACCCCAGGTCCAAATGCCAGACTTCAGCCAGATGTAATTGTGTAAGGGGGAGGGGCCTGCGATCGCAAAAGGTATGCACAATTGTTTTGTTTTTTAAAGAACTGAGGACATTTATGACACAATTGAAAATTATTAGAACCCTTTCTGGATATTTGGTGATATTATGGATATCCATTTATCTACACACACATGTGCACACACAATTGTCATGGTAAACTATATGTTGTGTTTTCAATGGTAAGGAGATGGCCATTTTCAGTGGCAAACTGAAAACGAGTGAGGATGAGTGGGTGAAGGTGAGCTGGGGGAGGAGAGCCTGATTCTCACGCCGCTGGGGGCCACTTTTTTAAGCACTACAGTTGAGATCTGAACATGCAGTTCATTTCCAGATCACGCAGAGCTATGAATCCTGGACTTTAAAACGGGTTCTTGGCTTTTTTTCTACACTCTCTTCTGTGCTACTCTTTAGTACTTCTGGGACTCAAAAACATGAGTACTAGCCATCCAGGATTTCTCTTACAAAATGTGGTATTCATGGGGCACCTGGGTGGCCCAGTAGGTTAAGCGTCTGACTCTTGGTTTCAGCCCAGGTCATGATCTCATGGTTCGTGAGTTTGAGCCCCGAGTCAGGCTTTGTGCTGACAGTGTGGAACCTCTTTGGGATTCGTTCTCTTTCTCGATGTCTCTCTCTCAAAATAAATAAAGTAAAAAAAAAAAAAAAAAAAAACTTCAAAAAACCAACCAACCAAACAAAAGCAAACAAACAAAAGAAAACCCCCACAAAATGTGGCAGTCATCACTTCCAGGAACCTGTAATACAAACAGATTAATAGGCAGGAATGCTACTAAAAATTTCATTAAAACATCCCCTCATACAATTTTATATCATTTAACCCCAAAGGTATCGATAAGTGAACATTGTAAAAATTTGAGGCCCATTTTGGGTTGAATGACTTAAGCCACAATAATAATAGACTTTGAGCAATAATAGTTGATTAAAAGTAATTTTTTTTGATGTTTATTCATTTTTGAGAGACAGAGACAGAGTGTGAGTGGGGGAGGGGCAGAGAGAGAGGGAGACACAGAATCTGAAGCAGGCTCCAGGCTCTGAGCTATCTGCACAGAGCCTGATGCAGGGCTTGAACCCATGAAGCGCGAGATCATGACCTGAGCCGAAGTCGGACACTTAACCGACTGAGCCACCCAGGTGACCCGATTAAAAATAAATTCTAAAGAAATTAATCAGCTAAGGAGAGAGCTAGAAAGCACATAGCTTGATTTGAATTGTGCCAAGACAATTTTTGTGAACATTACCTCAATTTCAAGTACTGAGAATTTTTAATGATATAATGCTGCCATCTGGTGGTTCTGCTCTTTTACTGCAACAATATTTGTGGAGTTGACAAGTACTGTTTCAGTGGAAGGTTAGAATTTTCTAGGCAGTCATCATTTGCAGTTTTATCGGAGCATATGTTGAATGAGTTTCCTGAAAAACACAAATTTTCATCAGAAAAGCCTTGAACTCCCCTCATGACACCACAAAAGTGAGAAATGGGGGCATCCCTCAGTTACGTTTGGTACATTATGATCACTTTTCTGTCTGTTCTAGTTATTGGCAACAAAGCAACTTTCACAATCGTGTGGTGATATGGCTTGATCTAACATTTTAATTAATTTGTGCTTGGAGCTTTGTAGGGGAGCTTGGAATTACAAATTTAAACTGAGGACGATATGGGGTTATGGAGGAGGTCAGAAAATTCTGAAGTGGGTAGGGGTCACTTAAAGGAAGAGAGTCTGAGATATTTAGCTATCACATTGGAGGCAATGGATGCCACACCTTGCCCATGGATGAGATTTGCATAGGCCACAAAGATTTTCCTAAAAATTGCGTTAGACTTCAACAATAAAAGAGGATTTCTGAGGTCTTTTTGAAAGTCAGAATCTCTACTTGTGTGATTGGCTGGGATATATGTTGTTCACTGGGCTCCAGGTCCTGCTAGGCAAGTTTCATTCATTTACAAGCCTGGACACTGTCGCCATTCATGTTTGTAGCCCCTGCCCTATCGTTTGTAGATTTTAGTGGGCGCAAATAAAAATTAAAGCTGTTAGTGCTGGAAAAGGGACCTGAAATCATCTAGTCTGATCCCTTTCTTTTCAAGAAATGAAAAAGAAAGCCTGACTTGCCCAAGGTCACATACTTAGGGAGAGCCGGAGCTAGAGGCCTGGGACCTCCTGCAGCTCTGTGTATTTCCTTGGGGATGGCTTATAGTTCAGGTGAGTTATTGACCCACAAGGTGCCTTACTTGCTGCAGTTGTACAGAGGGTATAGAATTGCTTTTAACTTTCTCAGAAATATACTTAATTTAGCTTTTAACATCCCACAGTCATGACATAAAAGCTATCTGGTCTCCAAATAAATAGAAGAAGGAATTTCTTGGATATTATGTATCTATTCTGTACTGTCCAATATGGTAGCTACTAGCCACATTTGGCTATTTAGATTTATATTTAGCTTAATAAAAATTAAATACAATTCAGTTTCTTAGTCTCACAGGTCACATTCAAGGGCTCAGTAGGTTCATTTGGCCAGTGGCTACTGTTTTGGTTAGCCTAGATTTAGAACATTTCCAATATTGTAGAAAGTTCTTATGTACAGCATTGATACACCTAAAGATGAGTTTTCTTTTCCTTTCCTTTCCTTTCCTTTCCTTTCCTTTCCTTTCCTTTCCTTTCCTTTCCTTTCCTTTCCTTTCCTTTCCCTTCCCTTCCTTTCCTTTCCTTCTTTGAGACCTTTTCTATAGCCTTATCTTGCTTTTTATGATAAACAGAATTAATCAGAATTACCTAGTGGGCAAGAGTGGGGAATTAAAACTAGGGAATGTTCAGTGTGAGAGTTTGATACTGAAATAAGAAATTTCTGTGCTAAAGAAAGAAAGAAAATGTGCCAAATGCAGATGATGGAGCATTTTGCCATAAAATGAAGAGCAATGGGATGGACTTGAGCTTTAAAGAGCTGAGCCTGGGGGTGCCTGGGTAACTCAGTCCCGTCTCGCTGTCGGGCTCTGTGCTGACAGCTCAGAGCCTGGAGCCTGCTGGGGTTCTGTGTCTCCCTCTCTCTCTGCCCCGCCCCTGCTCATGCTCTGTCTCTGAAAAATAAATAAACGTTAAAAAAAGAAAAAGGAACTGAGCCTGGTAAGTCATTTCTCTAGGCTTCACGCTGTTGCTGCCTGTACAAGTATGTCCATGTATGGCTGTGGAGGACATACATTGGTAGTGCCTGTCCAGCATCCAGTCTACCCTCCTTTGGTACCAGCATTGGGGACTTTCCATGCAGTCTCCGTCGGAATCTCAACCTATGAAATCACATCCTGAGCAAAGTGACATGCGGATCTGACTCATCCTTTTGGTGCTTCTGAAGAGAGCGTCTAGCATTTTCCCAGCGTTACCCTGCTTTTCATCCTTTTCTGAGATCTCGTTGCTCATCTTCTCTTCCGTTTCTTCTACTACCGTTTCCTTCCAAAAACCTAATTTTTTTCTTTGATAAAATTCGTCAGAACCCATTTTTGTTACATTAACCCAGACAACCCAGATGAATATGATGTCGTTACTTGGATGTCATGAGGGATGGAAATGGGTATAATAGGGTGAGAGGGAAAAGAAGGATTCTTCCAGGAGCAAAACAAAAGAAACCAAGAATGAAGGAAACCATGAGAACACATGGTGACTTTGAGTAGGTCGGAAAAAATCTGTATGTGTGTGGAGGTGTGGTGAGAGAGGAAAAGGCTTCATCTCGATCTGCAACATTCGTATTTGGTCCCAGGAAGAGCGAGGCTAATGACTGTCACACACTTTGCGCCCTTTGGCTGATACAGTCTCCCTACCCCTGGGACCATTCTCTTAATTTGTGCTGATCTCATTTTAGGTCGGGTCCTTATCCCCTCATACCTGGAGAAGCCCTGCAATGGTCTGAGTGCCTTCGCTTCAGCCCGAGCCTTCATACAGTTTACCTACATGCACCTCCAACCTAATTTGCTGAGAAGACTTTGAAACCCTGTCCTCTGCTGTGTACTGTGGGAAGCCCAGTGTTCATAAGGCTACTTTGCAGCATTAAGTGAATCAGATTGTATAAAAGGAGATCATTACCCTTGGGGTTGGGGTATTTAAATGCAAAGGGTGGAGCGTGGGTCCTTGGTTGTAAGCAAGCCTGGACTCAGAAAATGGGAAACTCTTAACGAGGTGCTGCGTCCACTAATGTCTAATCCCACTCCTCCAAATCCCCTACTTGGCTAGGAGTGTTTTATTTACTGTCCCGAAGGCCTTCCCTGTCTTTTCCTGATGCCTTAAGCTCTCCGAGTTTTATTGTACTTCTGTTGACGGCCAGCATATTTTCTAATGAGGGCAGAGGGGGTCTGTAGCAGGCTTGGCTGTACTTTTTCAGTAAGCTGTTCGTGGCTACGGCAGATGTTTCTGTATTTACACAAAGTGCTGTGGAGTTTCCCATTAGGAGCCAGCACACAGAGAGGGGAAACCGTCAAGTTCCTGGCACACCAGGACCAGAGGAGGGCATTAACAGGGTTTATCTCAAATGCTGCACAAACTCCAGTGGCTTTTAGGGGGCACGGTGTGAGTGCCTCTGTAAGGAATTTTGGTGGGTTACAAATACTGGGTTGTGTCCTGGAATTGCATGTTTAGTGACCTTCCAACTTCATGTCTAGTATCCTTTCCTTCCCCATCTTGATTCCCATCCACTGCTATTTAAAAAAAAAAAAAAAAGGCACCACCAACCAAACAAAAAGCCTACAGATAAGGCAGATAAGGGAAGAGCCTCATCCATCATACTGTTAAGCTTTTGTTGCTGTATTCCTACTAGAGTGTTACTGCCTTTTGCTTTACTAATTTTGCGGACTGCACCAGGCAAGCGTGTTAATTCACCAAGGCTCAGTCGGTGGCTTGACAGCCAAAGTCAAGTCAAGGTCTTGAACAGCACTACCTCTGTAAATCAGTAAAAATGGGAGGAGTCCTTGTACTGATCCACTTTATGATGAAGAGGAGATACTCGTCATTCTTTGATATTTCCAAAAGGAGAGAGCGTCCCCAAATACTCTACGTGGTGATACGATCCTATTTTGAAAGCCTGATCTCAGTGTGTGTGATTCAGCTCTACCTGCCACTTGGATAAAAGAGGAAATACAATTGACAAACATTGTGTAGGGGGGACGTGCCCTGGTTCCATGATAGAGAACCACCCTGGACGTCAGTATTGCTCACGTCATCAGATGAAGGTCATGGGCTTCCAAGGCCCAAATCTTTCCCTCTGGTGGGCCGTATTTCTTAGGTGTCAAATCCGCGACTAGAAGACAGCTGATCATAGACTGTGGTTATATTAATTCTTGGTGCCGAGAACATCTAATGGCATTGGACAAGGACAGCTGCAATATAATGTAATGTTCCTGTCCCCCATTTCATGCTGTACCTGATTTTTTCTCTCCCTGTAACATTGATTGATTCGGTAACGCGGAATGTTTGCTTTCCAGCTGGCAGATCTAATTGTAAATAAACAGCTGCTGGCTGCATTTAGACAGTGGATGATGTTGGCAGGTACAAGAGCAGGGTGTGCAGGATGATTTAAGGCCTGTGCAGTAGAGTGTGTGGCCGGCTGGGGAAAGAGATGCGGTGGGAGCGCTTGAGGTACAAAGTCCTCTGTGCTTCAGTCCAGAAGTCTCAAGACGAAGTATTTTGATTTAACCGTAAAGTAGGAACTAGTTCCTAGACTGTGAGGGCCTTTGATAGCCACGGAGTCGGACTGAAGGTGAGAAAAATATAGGTCCTCGATTCTCCAGGACTCTCTGTTTTTGGAGAATGGAATCAGATATTGGACTAATTCTTCAGGATTGTTTCCCTCTACAGGGTCGATTTGAAAATTCTGAAGGAGGGGCGCCTGGCTGGCCCATTCTGTTAAGCGTCCGACTTTGGCTCAGGTCACGATCTCATGGTTTATGAGTTCGAGTCCGTGTCGGGCTGTGTGCTGACAGCTCAGAGCCTGGAGCCTGCTTCAGATTCCGTGTCTTCCTCTCTCTCTGCCCCTCCCCTGCTTGCACTCTCTGTCTTTCTCAAAAAATAAGTAAACATTAAAAATTTGTGAAAATTCTGAATGAATGCAGCAAGAAGATGAATGTGTGTGTGTGGGGGGGAGTTCTTCCTGGTCGTGAGGGGATGTGAAAATGGCAACAACAGCAGTAACAAAAACGCCAGGATCTCAGTCCATGTCATTGCCTAGTTCAACTCCGACAAAGTCAGATATGGGACATTTAGCACAGGGGAGCAGAATGTTTCCCGAGACACTTAGTGTTTGAGAGCCTGAACTAAAACCCTTGAAAGCTTAGGGAGGGTCATCACAAGCATCCTCTGTTAGCATCGGTGTTAGCCAAAGTTGTCACACTGTGTGTCATCTGAGCCAAAGATCCACAGTGATTGTCCTTTCCTTTGCTCTCATGTGGGGGTCTTCCGTGGCCCGTGCCTGCCCATCACCATTGATGTCATTCTGTGTTCTGTCTTCCTTAAGTAGAGGTACCTGCTTTCATGGCTCAGAATAACGTTAAGCGTACCTCATTTTACCTGCCCTTGCACCTAGATTGGACAGTTAAAGGATGGATGTTGGTGTGGAAGGGGAATTCCCCATGGCTAGGCAAGGGGGGACCAAGGAGCCCCGGAATGGAGCCAGGTCAAGGCATTCCTCTGACCCAGGACAGTGCTGAGACATTCTTCCCCATTGTAGAACTAAGGATATAAAATGTGTATAAAACAAGGAAAATCCCCATTACGACACAAGACCAGCAGTAAGAATGAGGGAATGAGTGGCAGAAGGGGAGTTACTTTATGGCACGAAGTACCTGGTGGCATCAGAAAGGTTTAAAGCATCTCTCAGCTCTGTCCTTCAGCAGCTCCTCGGCCCTAGCTCGGGTGAAGATAGGCTCTGGGCAGAGCGGCACCAACATCTTGGATAAGTACGGAAGCGTGACATGGGTGCTAGACAGTGACATAGGAGGGCTCCTCTGTTCTTCCTGAATTCTCCTTGGTTTTTGTCACAGACTGTCCTAGAAATAGTGGCCCTCTTTCTTGTACTTTACGTCAGAATATCTGTTTTTTAAAAATGTGTATTTATTTATTTTGTGAGAGAGAGGGCACGGTGAGCAAGCTGGGGAGAGGCAGAGGGCATTGTCAGTGTGGAACCGGATGCAGGGTTCGATCTCATGAACCGTGAGATCATGACCTGAGCCGAAATCAAGAGTCGGTCGCTTAACCAACTGAGCCACTTCTGGGTTTTATGTTCTCTTTCTCTTCCTTCCTCCCTCTACTGCCTTGCCTGTCTGTCTGTCTGTTATTTATTTATTTATTGTTATTATTTTTGCCAATAACGTTTAGGTCTTTCCAACCTCTCCTTTATTTTTTTATTAAAAAAAATTTGTAATTTATTTTTCATTCTTACTTGTCTCAGCAGAGGCCCCCTCCTCCTTCAAGTCTGTTTTCCCATTTGTATCTTCTCTCAGCCATTCACAAAATATACTGGCACATAAAAAGTCAACCCACAACGGTTTCTTCTCTGAAACATTTTATATGGGGGGGGGCCGCGGGGAGAGGGGGAGGGGAAGCTCACTGGTTATCTCTTTAATCATTGAAACCCACTAGTGGGGCATTTACTATTATTTGCATTCAACAGTGGGGCAGTCTAGGCTGTGAAAGACCTAATAACTTGCCAGTGGCTGCAGCGTTAATGATGAACAGTCCACGTTGCTTTCAATGGGTTGGGCTCCAAAGGCCACATTCACTCTACTACTCATGGGGCAGGGTCCACACATTTTCTAGAGGCGGAATGTCTTGTCATGCCTGGTCTTCTCAGAGTCCAGAGAAGGAGTCTACATAAGCTATGGAGAAGGAGAACAGCTTCCACTGTAAACTGTGTGTTATATTCTAGTTTACAAAAGGCTGTTGGTCTGGCTTCCATTTATTCTACTTCTGAAATAGCCTGATGATCTGTAATGACGAGGATTTGAATCTATAATCTGAATTTACTTAACAAGATAATTAAATATTTAAAGTCAGTTCATTTAGAGGCTAGAAGGGATTATAGATAGCACACTCATAGATTTCCATCCTTATATTAGTATGCACAGCAGCGCATTCTTAATTTTGGTTATAGCTGCTTTTCAGTTCTCCTATCTCTGCATTTGCCATGGCAATTAGGACTGGAGGGAGCTTGTGGTGTCCTTGGAACTGAGCGGGAAGAGAAATTATGACACTAAATAATACCAAATGGGCCTAGTTCTCATTGCAGTAGAAACCACTCAGAAAAGTTAATTAAACTCAGGAAATAGGCTGCAAGATAATTAAGTTTAGGCCTAATTTTACACCACAGGCGTTCTATATTGTTTTTGCAAGGGTCCAAAGGAACATGAGATAGAAAATGTCCAGGTTGTGGGCTAGATTCATAAAAGGATCATTATCTGTAGTTAAATGGCCAGATAAGATGGTAATGTGTGGGCAGCAAATTGTATTTTATAAGGTAAAAGTGATAATTATGCTGCACACATAAGACATTTATAATTTCTTTTAATTATCAGTAGAGGGGAGAGTTGTCAGTGTATTGGGTGTAGGAAATGATAAATGTATAAACCCCACATCCAAGACATAAGACATTATATATCAAATAATGGTTGATAAACAATTCCTTATTGTATTATGTGAGCTTAGGTGTATTTTAAACCCTAGGGTTGGGGGCCACCTTGATCGCTACCATATCACTTTGTATGCGACGGAATGAAAAACTTATCGCAAGTCAAGAGCAAATGCATCTTGTTTCCTGGGAGTGTCCCCATTAGAGGACTGGATGTTTGCATTCTGACTTGACTTGCAAAATTTTCCTAAAGTCCTGCTGGTTGTTACTCAGTACGTCGTAGCCTTCAAGGACATTCATAAGTGATTACATTTTCAATTGTCTAGCATTTATCCTCGTTTTCTTATGCCTGATGTGAACTCGGTTCTGCTTTTGGACGAGGCAGAGAATTTATTGAAAAATTGATCTGGGATTTGCCACATTCCTTTCATGTAGTTTTTTTTTTTTTCTTTGCTTAAAAAAAAACAAACATTCTGTAGGACAGAAAGAAATAAACTGAATTCTGTGTGTTGGCTGCCAAAATGAATTGAGTCAACTTTATTTCTTATTTACTCTTTCTGGGAAGACAGGCGAACTTGTCTCTGGTTAAATTTGATCAGTAGCCATTCTTAAGGCTCAATGCTATGTTATTTCCTCTATTGGCCGGACCCAAAAGGGACTCTTCAGAGCTCTTTCTTTCATTGTGTATAGCTTTACTGACATTTTGCAGGTGACCCGGAACTTCCAAATGCTTTTGGAGGTAAAGAAGTCGCCAGGGAAAAAAACAGGTATAAATGTAACAGTTTCTTATTGTCTCATTATTTTGATCTAAAAGCCCAAGACTGAGAGCATTTGGTACTGGGTGGCCTCATGTTCCACAGAGACTTCCACGGAACAGACAGACCTCCATCCCTTTTAGTACTTACTAAGAAGGAACTACCCCTCAGGGTGCCTGGGTGGCTCAGTCGGTTAAGCATCCGACTTAGGCTCAGGTCATGAAGGAGCTCCCACTCTGCTGCCCAGCCAGGCTCTGGAAGTGAAGACCAGAACTGATGGGAAGAAGGCATCTATTTGCATCAGGAGCTGACTTCGTTGGGCGTGTGGGGTACTGCTTTCCCTCCCCATCCGTCTGAACTGGATGATGGAAGCAAAGAAAGAATGGCAGCTGCAGTTAGAGGAATGGTCGAATTTCCCCATCCTTAGAAAACCATCTAGCGTTGAATTGGACAAGTGATTAAGGAAGAAATGCCTGGCTCATATGGGTAGATAATTACACTCCCCATACCCACATACCTGCTGCCTGTTTTAAAGGACATTCACAAAATGAGGACCATACCACCTAATCCAAGAGAGTTCATGGCTTTGGCCCCAAAGAATGTCAATGTGAGTCAGAAAGCTTGTTCCATGGCAGGGCCTCCGGACTTTGAAGAACCAAAAATAATGTATCGATAGCTAATTGTACTTAATGCATTTATTGAGTGACTTTGTGCCAGGCACTGTTCCAAGTCCTTCATAAGTACAAACTCATTTATTGCTCAAAGAGAAGTCATGATTTAAGTATTATCTCCATGTTATTAAGATTATACAGCTGGTAGGCAGCTGAGCTCCCAATTTGGACACCTTTCTACCTATTGTTGTGCTAAAAGCATTCTGATTGCTTCGTTACACTCTGCTACCACAGAGGTTCAGTCACAGCATCTTGGACCCCAGCTAGTGAAAGGTCCACTGGCTGCCTCCTACCAGTGACAAAGCAATGGCTTCAAGGTCACTGCTGTCTTGCCAGGGACCCAAGGTGAGGGGCAGGAAAGTGGCTTAACCGCAGGCTTGACTTCAGGGAATCTTGTGCTTGCTCATCCTTTCTAGGACACTGGACTTCACACCCATCTTTGAATCCACTGGGCATGGAATATTATATATAGCATGCTCTCCTTTGGAAAATTACTAGATGCAAGATTAGATGCCCTTGAAACTTACCAGGAAAGCCCGGCAAATTCTGAAGGAAATATTATAGAATATCTTCATTTGGGGGTTGGAGGGGGAGGTGATGGGCCTACAAAAATAGGTCCTTGAGGTAGGAAAAACAGCCATTCGTTTCCCTAATTATCTTTTCATCTGTTAAAGTCAAGGAGAATGCCAGCTGCCATATAAGAATGGACTTGAGTAATTTAAAACATCAGTGGATGGAAGTTCTAAGAGGACAGTGCTAGAATTTACACTGTTTACCATAATTTAGGTACTTATCTGGAAGAGTTAATGCAAAATAATATGGAACGCTGGAGGTAATTTGAGAGACCGTCAATATCATTCAAGATGCCATTTAGGCAACTATTTTGCCCTTTGGCTTCTCCATGTGATCATTTTAAATGATTTTGAGAGACTAACTCTAGGTTGCATCATTGATATGATGAAATCGTTCCTACCTTTCCTAATGCAAGATTTGAAGTCGTTTTATTTCTGGAAAAGATCTACCATGTGCCCTGTAATACTTGTTATGAGATTTGACCAGTGCGTTTACTCCTACCTCTGTACTTAAAAAAAAAAAAAAAAAATCACCAGTAGCAATTTGCATTTACCTCCATAGGACAGTAATATATTTCCACTATCTTGCCCCAAGGGTGTGTAAATTTTCTTGCTTTCTGTCACACTATTGATAGAAGGGATTTTAAATCACTTGGAAACTTGAAGGCTTTGCTTTCACCTATTACAGAGATGATGTTTTAATCAGGAGAAACAAGAGAAGCTGTTTTCTCCTTCTTTATTGAGTTTATGACCTTCAGGGGATGGGTGATTAAATACAAGGAAGCTCATGAACCCTCCCAGGTAGACACTTCCTTGGGCATTCTACTACGTGGAGCCCACGGGGAAACACACAGACTGAAACCAATCTTCTCTGACTTAAAAGTCCCCCTTCTAACTACGAATTACTGTACCTTTAAGAATGAGGAGAGCTTTTCCTGTTTCTGCATTAGGAATAGGTGCTGCCTATTCTAAACAGAGGCATCTGGGTGGCTCAGTCCTTAACCTTCTGGCTTTGGCTCAGGTCATGATCTCACAGTTCATGGGTTCGAGCCCCACATCAGGTTCTCTGCTGTCAGTGTGGAGCCTGCTTCGCATCCTTTGTTCTCTCTCTCCCTGTATCTCTCGGCTGTCTCTCTCTCTCTCAAAAATAAGTAAACATTAAAAAAAAAGAAAGAAAGAAATAGGCATTGCCTCAGCCCCTCATGCTGCAAAGGATTCAAATTGCTACATGGGCAGTAAGGCCTCATTATTGCTTTATAGCCGTTCCTGTCTTGTTTTATATTCTTTCATTAATGCCTGAAAATGTTTCTTGTTGAATGGTGTGGTAGTGGGATAAAGAGACGTGCAGTGTCCAGGCTCGTAGCAGTGACCATGTAGCACGTGTCCCCTGTAGCACATGCAGGTCAGTGGCAGCAGCAGAGAATAAGGCTTTCTTGTGGTCTGGCTACGGTTGGGTGCAAAAGAACAATTGTTGCCTTACACATGAAATATGACCTTTGGAAAGGGGAAGAGGTGGGGAGGCTAGCCTCCGCCATGGGTTGGGGTAGGCCCGTAAACCACTTGACTTGGCTTTACAGAAAAGGGTGGCCCCTCAAATGCTGGAGGGCTCGTCATCGTCCAGGTGACTTGCGTCCCATCTTGGGTTTGGATTTTGAAAGGAAGCTTGGATATTTCCTTAGTCCATCTTCTATATGTAGAAATGAAGCCCAAGAGAAATCAAAGTTATGGCAGAGTCTCTTCATTGCAGTTCTGGTGCATTTCTGGTGACTCCTTCAAATATCATCCATAAAGTCTTTTAAGATACTGTCCCTGAAAAAAAAATCACTTCTGTATTGATGATTGTTGACTGGTATGAAGACTGAGTGTCTTCTAACAAAGTGTTACTGTTAACATCTTTCTAGTTGGGAGGTAGCATAGAATCTGGCCCAGAAATCCTGGGAGAATAGAGTAGGCCCACCCCGACCACTGGCAGGTCTTTGGCTCCTTTTTAGTCTCTCTGGGCTTCAGTTTCCTCATCTGTGAAATGTGTGAACTAAATCCAATAATATATAAAACAATAGAGTGTCTAGCATGAGGCAAGTGAGTATTAAAACAGATTTTTTTGGGGAGCGCCTGGGTGGCTCAGTCGGTTAAGCGTCCGACTTCGGCTCAGGTCATGATGTTGTGGTTCATTGGTTCTAGCCCTGCATCAGGCTCTGTGCTGACAGCTCAGAGCCTGGAGCCTGCTTTGGATTCTGTGTCTCCCTCTCTCTCTGTTCCTCCCCTGCTCATGCTCTGTCTCTCTCTCCAAAACAATAAATAAAGCTTAAAAAAATTAAGCTTTATTTATTGTTTTGGAGAGAGAGACAGAGACAGCACATGCGGGGGAGGGGCGGAGAGAGGGAGAGAGAGAATCCCAGCGCAGAGTGTGATGTGGGGCTCGAACCCATGAATGGTGAGGTGAGGTCATGCACTGAGTTGAAATCAAGAGTCAGACACTTAACTGACTGAGCCACCCAGGCACCCCAAGGCAAGTGACTCTTAATTAAGTGTTAGCCAATATCATTATCCTGTACTTTGTTATTGTATTAATTTTAATGGATCAAAGATCGGAAAAGTGTGAAGAGTGAAATGTCTGCCTCTCCCCCTGCCTACCTGCCATTCAGATTTTTTCCCCACTGACATTTAGTTTCTTCTGTCTCCTTCCAGTGATTTTATATGTAAATAAGCACATGTGAATACATATCCTCCCCACTTTGTTTTCCAAATGGTAGCACCCAGTTCTGACCTTGCTTTTTCTTTTTTTAATTAATAATATTTTTGAGCTTATATACGTATATGTAAAGAGGATTTTACTCCAATCGCTGTCTTGTAATTCATAGAAAGGATTTACTGTAATTTATCGTACTTGACACCTGTTAATGGACATTGAGGTTCATACTCATCTTCCGCGAGCAAACCCTTGGCATTTGTAAGCTTACCGTTTGCAGAGTTAGCTGTTTGTCAGAAGACATTCCATTGCTGTAGTAATCTGGGATTCTGCTGGGGCAAGATGGAGGCTGGGGACTGAGTTGCCCAGCTAATGAATGGGCTCAGCCCGTGGCCCACAACACATACTCTAATGTGGCTTTCCAGTTTGCAGCTCTTCAGGCAATAGCTTTCATAGTAATGAAAATCTGTTTGACTTGTGAAAATGGCCTTGAGAAAAATGTCAGCTGTTGGTTTTGATGACGGAAAGAAATTAGAATGAAAAAAAAGGAGGTAGGGATGGAGGTGATATTAGAAAGGGGGTTTTAGCAAGAAGATAGGAGTTTTGAGATCCATTTTAAAGGTGGTCTCCTAAATTCGGCAGGGACTCGATCTCTATGCAAATGAACTCATTCTGTAACCTATATGGAAACCATAAAATGTGATTCATGAACTGTTTTAACGAGAGACAAAACTGAGCAAGATAAAATATTACACATGCCACTGCTGACTAAAGTGTAATTCAAGAGAAAGCCAGAAACCTGGTTGGGTGCTTCTGTGAAGCCACCTGAGGTGAAGATACTTATACAGTAAATAAAGTTTGCTTCTGGAATTTAAAAACAGCAACAACGACGACGACAACCTCATCTTTTGCTATTATTAACCATCCTGCAACAAATAACCTTGGACATATGTTATTTGCATATGCCTGTAGGATTAATTTCATGAAGTAGCCTTGCTGGGTTAAAGGGTATGTGCATTTTAAATTTTGGTAGATGTTGCCAAAAGGCCCTCCAGGGGGGTTATATTCATTTATAGTCTTCACAACAATGAATGAAAGTGACTTTCCCCCTTACCAAGTCGGTATGTTATCAAACTTCAGGGTATTTGCCAATCTGGTCGATGAAAAGTGCTATTTCTGTGTAGTTTTGATTTACATTTCACTTCTTTTACATGAAACTGGACATGAAAAAAAAATGTTCAAGAGACATTTTAAAACATTTAAAAAAAATTTTTTAAAATTTGTTTTTGAGAGAGGGAGAGGGAGAGAGAGACAGAGTATGATTGGGGGAGGGCAGAGAGAGAGGGAGACACAGAATCCGAAGCAGGCTCCAGGCTCCGAGCCGTCAGCACAGAGCCTGATGTGGGCTCGAACCCATGAACCGTGAGATCATGACCTGAACCAAAGTCAGACTCTTCACCTACTGAGCCACCCAGGCACCCGTCAAGAGGCATTTTTATACATTTTTTCCCCTGAGAACTATTTTTTCATGTTCTTCACTCATTTTTTGTTGCATTGCTTTTATTTATGTGAATTTGCATATATTTTCTTTAAAGAATGAAAGTAATTATCAAAATGAAAACATGTGCATATTAAGTTCAAAAGTTATAGAAGTGAATCAAAAGATAAATGAAGCTTTTTTCCCTCATCTCTATTCTGATTAAATCTGATTTCCAGAGATAACCTTTCTTAAGTTTCTTTTCTGGCTTAAAAAAAAATTTTTTTTAATGTTTGTTTATTTTGGGGAGAGAGAGTGTAGAGGGTGCATGAGCAGGGGAGGTGCAGAGAGAGAGGGGGACAGAGGATCCCAAGCAAGCTCTGCGCTGACTCACGAACTGCAACATCATGATCTGAGCCAGAGTCAGCCATGTAACCGACTGAGCCACTCAGGTGCCCCTCTTACAGTTTTTCATTTATTTTATGTGTGTGTGTAAGCATCTATGTGTGTGCTCTTTATTCACAAAGATGGAATCAACTGATACCTGATGTTTATCATTTTGCTTTTCTGATTTGGATGCTTTCTCTCATTTGTATTCATAGAGTCATTTCATTTTTCAATGACTACATTTATTTCAGTGGTCCCTTAAGTACATACATTCACCTCAAGATGATTCACTGGGAAGTGGGAAGAAAATATTATTAGCTCTTCCACTCAGGTTTATCTCATTGAAGAGGAAAATTTTTTTGTGTCTATTTTGTAGCATACACACTATGTTATCAAGGGTATATGTATATAAATATAAGATAAAATAAAAATAATAATTTATATTTAATTATGTAATTATATATTTAATTGTATTTAATTATATTATGCATAATTATATACAATTATATATAATAGAAAACAATAATATAAAAGTAACAGTTATAAATATAATGTATATTTAATTATTATAAATAAATATAATTCATGTTTTCATATCAGGATTATGTGTTTAGATTATCTTTCTTTTTTTTTTTTACTGAAGGAATAGGCTATAAAAATATTTAGAGATAATGGTTATGATTGATTTAATCAGCCTTTCATTCATAAATATTTAAGTTTTTTACTAGTGATTTTAAAATACGTTCGCAAGGGGCGCCTGGGTGGCTCAGTTGGTTAAGTCTCCAGCTTTGGCTCAGGTCATGACCTCATGGTCAAAAATAAATAAATTAAAAAAAATAAAAAATGAAAAAAAAAAAGAAAAAAAAAAAGAAATACGGAAAAAATCCGTGGATTCAATATAGTATTGGAATGAAGAAGGCCTTTCAAAGAATGCCACAACTCCAGAACCCATAAATAAAAAGATAAATAAATTTGGTCACCTATTTTGTAAAAATAAATCTATACAGAAAAAAAGTTTAATAGAGCTTTTAATAGACTAATTGTTTAATACAGTTTTTAATAGATTTTTTAAATTCTTTTTTTTAACGTTTATTTTTCAGAGAGACAGAGACAGAGTATGAGTGGGGGAGGGGCAAAGAGAAAGGGAGACAGAATCCACAACAGGCTCCAGGCTCTGAGATGTCAGCACAGAGCCCAACGCAGGGCTCGAACTCACAGTTTGTGAATCAGACGCCGTAGTCGTACGCTTAACTGACTGAGCCACCCAGGCGCCCCTAGTAGATTTTAAGTTTGATTTAAAGTCAAAACGCAAAGACAACTTGGGAAAATGATTCGCAGCTATAACAAAAAGCAAATTTTCAACTACAGACAGCACTTACGAATCAGTGAAAGGCTGAGAACCAGAATGAAAAATAGGCAAACATTTGATCTACAAATGGCCAGATAGTCTTATAAATATTCAACCTGTCACTTAAAGAGATGCAAATTAAAACAAATATCTATCAATTTGGCAAAAAATTAAAAATACTTAATACCCTTTGTTAACAATATTGTGAACAAAGGGAGGTATAAATTTATTTACTTTTTGGAAGATAACTTGTCATATATACCAAAATGTTTAGGATGCAAACCTCTTGATTCAAAAAATTCCATATCCAGGAATTTAACCCACAGATATGTTCACACAAGAGTGCAGTTATATATAAATACATAAACACACACACATTTCTTTATAGGGATATTTATAATAATAAAAATCAAGAAGTATATTGCTTATCTATTACATAGATACATAGATATTACATAGATATCTATTACTTATCTATTACATAGATTGTATCTATTATCTAGATACAATAGATACATAGATATGTATTACTTAGATACATAGGTAACAAAATTTCTGAGAATATAGCTGCTTAAAATCACAGTAACATTTACTATCTTGAGTGGTTTCCACAAGTCAGGAACTTAGGGAAACTTCTACAGGATAGTTGGTCTCCTGTTCTTTCATGGGTCTGCTGGCCTTCACTAGAGCTAAAGTGTCCACATCCAAGCAGGCACATTGGTGCTGGCTTTTGACAAAGGATTTGCTTCCTCTCCAGAGGGCTGACTGAGTGTCCTTGACATGGCAACTGATGTTTTGTATAGAACATGATCCAAGATCAAGAGGAAAGGCACAATGTCTTGTATGGCTTAGTCTCGGAAGTCATTGCCATTTCTACCCTAAGTTTTTTAGAAGTGAATCACCAAATCCAGCCCACACTCAAGGGGACAGAAATTAGGCTCCATCTTGGAAAAAATGAATGTCTAAGAATTTGTGGACATGTTTTATTATTTTAGTTTTTTTATTATTATTTTCTTAAATATTTATTTTTGAGAGAGAGAGACAGAGAGCAGAGGAGGGGCAGAGAGAGAGGGAGACACAGAATCTGAAGCAGGCTCCAGGCTTTGAGCTGTCAGCACAGATCCTGACGCGGGATTCAAACCCCATGAGATCATGACCTGAGCCGAAGTTGGACGCTTAATGGACTGAGCCATCCATGTGCCCCAACCTTTTAAATAACTAATAAGTTGTCCCCATGCTTTTTCTGGTCTAGCATTTTCTCATGGAAATACCTCCTTCATTAGATGATAAACTAACAATAATACTTGGGGTTTTCTATAGATTTAAAAATTCTGTTCTATTGGTCCAATTCTCCCTCCATGCAATGCCATGTTGTTTTAATTATTACAGATTTATAATGTAAAATTGACTCATGGACAATTGTCAGGGTTAGGGGTGCCAATACCCTGCGAGGTTGAAATCTGCCTGTAACTTTTGGCTCACCCAAAACTTAACACTGATATTCTGTTGACCAGAAACCTTACCGTCAACATAACATTAACACATATTTGGTATGTTATATGTATTCTATACTGTATTCTTACAATAAAGTAGGCTAGAGAAAAGAAAATATTAAGAAAATCATAAGGAAGAGAATATAGGTTTATAATACTATACTGTACTGATATAAAAAAGTGTGTATGAGTGGATCTGTGCAGTTCAAACCTGTGTTGTTCAAGATCAAGTCTATATTTACACTTGTCATTAGACTTTTATGTTAATACTTTTTTTTCCTGGCCTAAATTTTAAAACATTAATTCTTTCAAGTAAACTTTGGAATGATTTTTTCTTTTTTTGTCAAGGTGAAAACAAGCAAAAGAAAAAAGAAAGGCAGGAAAAAAAGGAAAGAAATTCTGCAGGAATTTTGGTTTTATTACATCGAATCTTAGAGTAATTTCAAGAGGCTTCATAATTCCCTAATCACCCCTAAAAATAGGTCTTCCTATTTAAGATTTCTTTTATTTCCCTCTATCCCCACTTACACTTTTAAAAATTGTAGTTTCTACTCATTTATTGCTTAATTTATACCTTCTTTTTACATAGGAAATCTGCTTTTTGTGCAATTGATTTTAGTCAAACAGTTTACATCTTTTCACACGAGTTTAATGGCTTTTTAAGGAAAATATCTTTGAGTTCTTACATCTATAATCATGAATTTTATGAATAATTAGGTATTACATCCAACAGCCTTTCAGTGTTCAACTCTCCTTTTATTCCTGATAAGAATCTTATTTGGTCGTGGCATTATAATCTGTTAATAAAACTCCTTAAATCCATATGCTAATATTACAAAATTTTTTTTAATGTTTATTTACTTTTGAGAGAGACAGAGACAGAGCATGAGCAGGAGAGGGGCAGAGAGAGAGGGAGACACAGAATCCAAAGCAGGCTCCAGGTTCTGAGCCATCAGCACAGAGCCTGACGCAGGGCTCAAACCCACGAGCTGTGAGATCATGACCTGAGCCGATGTCGGACGCTTAACCGACTGAGCCACCCAGGCTCCCCTGCTAATATTTAATTTAGCACCTGTATATATATAATCATAAAAAGATTGGCTAGTAGTTTATTTTTTATGCTGTATTTATTTAGTATCATTCTTATGATGGCTCTGTAAAATTTCTTTATGGCCTGGGAAAGTATACATAGGATCAAAATATCTGTTTATTAAAGGTCTGAAAAAATTCATCCATGATCCAACTCTTGTTGAATATCCCTCTTATGGCTTCTTTTTCTGAGATATGTTCTATTCATATTGATCACTTTTTTTTCATTACAGAAAAGACATTTATTCTTTGTATAAAATTTGGAAAGAGATACAGAAAAAAGAAGAATCACCCATGTCTATAATCAGATAATCATTGTAAACACTTGTTCCCTTAATTGTGTTTTAAAATACTTGTGTGGGGGTGCCTGGGTGGCTCAGTCGGTTAAGCGTCCAACTCTTGATTTTCGCCCCAGGTCTTGATCTCATGGTTCCGGAGTTCAGCCCCACATTGGGCTCTGTGCTGGCAGTGTGGAGCCTGCTTGGGATTCTTTCTCTCTCTCTTCCCCTTCCCTTCTCTCTATCTCTCTCTGTCAAAATAAATAAATAAAAATTTAAACAAAAATTTGTGTGTATAGTTTGAAAAAATTTTATGCATTTGTTTCTTTGTAACCACCACTGATACCAAAATGTAGAATATTCTTTTTAAATTTAATTTTAATTCCAGTGTAGTTAACATACAGTGTTATAATAATTTTTTTTCAGTTTTTAATGTTTACACTTCTGTCTGTGTAGAAATATGCTATAATAAGCTTTATGCCATTGCAAATATATTTGATGAAGCCACATTATATTTTTAATATTGGTAATCTGGTAGAACACAAATGCTAGTAATTAGTGTTAATCAAATCTTGTGCTCACTGAGGGCACCAGAAAAAATAAGGAATTTGGGGATGGCGACAGTGAAGAAAAATGTTGTAGCAGAATCTATTTCTGTTGGCTGAAAATTAGAGACCATTAATAGAGAAAATAGTTGGCTGGGCATCTGAAAAGATTGAACATGGTCTTTTTTTTCTATCTTTATAAAGATCAAATAGGATTTGACCCAGGTAGATCATGCAAAATTATACTCCTTTAAAAATGAAGAATTTCAGGGGCGCCTGGGTGGCGCAGTCGGTTAAGCGTCCGACTTCAGCCAGGTCACGATCTCGCGGTCCGTGAGTTCGAGCCCCGCATCAGGCTCTGGGCTGATGGCTCAGAGCCTGGAGCCTGTTTCCGATTCTGTGTCTCCCTCTCTCTCTGCCCCTCCCCCGTTCATGCTCTGTCTCTCTCTGTCCCAAAAACAAATAAACGTTGAAAAAAAAATGAAGAATTTCAGGGGTGGCTGGGTGGCTCAGTTGGGTAAACGACCAAGTCTCAATTTTGGATCAGGTCATGATCTCACGGTCATGAGATTGAGCCCCGCATGGGGCTCTCCCCACTCTCTCTCCTTCTCCCCCTGCCCTTCCCCTGCTTGTGCTGTCTCTCTAAACATAAATAAATAGAGTAATTAATTTAAAAAATTAAATTAATTAAAAAATGAAGGATGCAGAATTTCATTTAAATTTAAATATAATTGTTTTCCTCTCTTAATGTTTTTTTTTTAAAGCACTTTGCTATTTTATTACAGGTATACATTATAATGCAAACTGCGTACTCCTCTGAAGTTCTTACTTGAGTATTTGAAGTTGTTTCCATTTTTGCCCCTAATATTAGATAAAATGCTAAAATGAGCAAGATGGTACATTTACTATTAGGGAGAAATTTTCTTCATTTTTATACTCACTCAATGGGGATAACAGTCTCCAATGTGTCAGCACAATGATATAGGGACAGAATACAACGAAAGAATGTGGTTTGATCTTTGTTAAGTGGTTTCTATTACACTTGGGGAGTCCCTCAAATGATATATATGTGCGTATACTCAGAAACCAAGCCTTTCCTTCTCTTTATTCTCTTAAAAATGTGTCACTTCTTTGTAAAATAAGCTAGTTTCTAAGCTGTTTCATATGTTTCATAAAATCTCTTCGGAAAGCTAGAAAAACCAGAATTCTATTAATTTATTATGAATGACAAGAGAACTAATAAAAATAAAAAAAACTCCCTTCGTTCTTTGTTCTGTTATTTTGTTCTTTGATTTTAGGTAGCTGTATTAACCCAAGGAAATCTTTTTGATACTTTTGCAATATGAGATGTATAATAAAGTATTTATATCTTCCCGTGTTTCAGAGCCCTAAAGCCTATACTTTGAAATTTTGAGTAGGCAATTTTTGCACCAGCAATATATCTTTCTTTTTCTGGACTAACCATATTGGAAGCTGACTTTTCTCTGTCCTCAGAAGTATTGCTACTAAACTTTATGAATTAAATTTAATACTACAAGCCAAAATATCTGTGTTTTTCTGCTTTCTGCAGCCTTAAAAATATTACTGGTGGAATTACGTGGGAGTCAAGCCTTAGGCTCTGAATGTCACTTTGTTTCTCCAACTTGGAGATGTTTCATTTTCAATTAGATTGAAGCACCTACAATACAGGCAGAAGAACTTATTCAGAAGTAAAAATTACAGCTACAAGCTTTCTCTTCAAGGTGAAAAACTGTCTTTGCTGAACTGTTCTGTTAACAATGTTTTATATAAGAAATTGGAAAAGCTGTTTTTCTGTTTATTTCATTTTTAAAAATTTTGTTTTAAGTTTAGTTTTATTTAGAATATTCTAGGAGTGCCTGGGTGGCTCAGTCGGTTAAGTGTCCGACTTTGGTTCAGGTCATGATCTCAAGGTTGGTGGGTTCGAGCCCTATATCGGGCTCTGTGCTGACAGCTCAGAGCCTGGAGCCTGCTTCGGATTCTCTTGTCTCCCTCTCTCTTTGCCCCTCCTCCGCTCATGCTGTGTCTCTCTCTGTCTCTCAAAAAATGAATAAATGTTAAAAAAGAAGTAAAAAAAGTGCTTTGAATTCTTATGTATGACTGTGCATATGTGGGAATAGTAATACAGTTTTCTGCAGTTCATCATCAGACTCTGATCTTGAAATGAAAAACTTTAGTAAGCTTAGTAAGTTTAGTAAGAATGTAAATTCAGTAAGAAGGCTAAGATGTGAGGACAGTGGTTAACATAGATTAAACAGTGGTCTTAGATTTTGAATTGTAGGACAATAATGCCGATTGAGCCTTGATATTGCTAAATGAGAAAATTTGTACTGTATCAAGATTTTTATCCTTTTCTGTGACTATATTCTGATACACAAATTCATTATTCATATTTTCTAAAAGGAAATTCATTATGCATATCTGTATTTTTAAAGTTTCTTTCTTTATTTTGAGAGAGTGAGAATGAGAGAGAGCACACACATGTGTGCATGAGTGGAGAAGGGGCAGAGGGGAAGAGAGAGGACCCCCATAGGCTCTGTGCTGCCAGCGTAGGGCGCACCGGGGGGCTTGAACTCATGAACCTCTAGATCGTGACCGAAGCTGAATCCAAGAGTCAGAGGCTTTATCGATTGAGCCACCTAGGTGCCCTTGCGCCACCTGTCCTGGATGGCGTTATATTTGTAAGCAATCCTGCGACACCAGGATTGGCCTTAGTCCCAGTATCCCAAACTCACATCCGAATTCCTTTGAGCTGTGAGTCTTTAGTATCTATTAGTGAGTTCCTCTCTATTTCTAACTCTTGGAGGCTTTCCTTTCGTGGCTTCAACAAATAAATATGTTTACATATCTGTATCTTTATCCATTGTCTTTAATCTAACATTTTAAGTACTAGCTGCTGTAAGGGGGAGATCTTAACATGCTGTCAGTATATTATCTTGGCCTGGATACTTTCTTTTAATGTCAGCAAAATGAGTTCCATTTTCCTGTAGTGCAGTTTACTTGTTAGATCTTTAAAAAGGCTTTTCCCGTTACAAGGGGGCGTCCTAGGAGGCATGGAATTTAAAATTTAGGTAATAAAATAAATCCGTTTTACTCTAGAGGCAGTTCTGTACCACATGTTCTTTCAGTGTTGAAATTTAATTGCCTGTAACTGCTGACTTCCGGTGACTATCGGCTGGCTGTTTCCAGGTTTGGTTCCAGGCCTAGTAGTGACCCCCAAGCTTCCTGAATGTGCCTGCGTGTATCACAAAATACTCCGTGGAAAGAGGTGAGCACTAGGATGGAGTATTTATATTTTTCATTAGAGGGAACTAATTCTTTGGGAGTGGGGCCGATTTACATTTTACCCGTTATGTAAAGAGTTTCACGTGGAAACACGAGTTAATTGGCCCCGTATTTCTGATGTCTTCCAGCCGTGTGTGGGGACTCTTTATAGATTGAATCCCAAGCAGCTGCCCTGTGACCCATCTTTTAAATCTGGCTCTACTTTCTTCTTCTGGTTTTAAGTCATTTTGCTATGAAGCCTACAGTTTAATGAAAGGAAAATATCAGTAACTTTTGCCAAAATGGATGTGAAGACTCTTTGAACTGTGGACCGTCCTTGTAGTTTTTTCCATGTAGCAGTTGGTGTAATGCAATCTTATCATTCCATTAATAATATGTTATGCATGGTCACATCCCTGCTTAATTAGACTTGCAGTTTTCAATTAACAGCATTTTTTGATGATACATTATTATCCTTATTAGTGAGGTCGTAGGCTATATTATAACAAAGACTGAAGACTCTATTGTCAGCATAATCTTGAAAGAACCATTTAACTTTATGAAATGTATCTGGTGAAGGAACTTCATACTTTATTTGATGTATAATTTGACCCCCATAAAGAACCAAATGATTCTTTTTTCCCTCCCCTTCTTAGAATAAAATGTCCAGCACTTCAGATGGTATGAATATTTCTCTCAGTTAAAGTGAATAACATTGTCAGAAAATGGAATCTGAATTTTTAAAAATTGAGTAGATGAGCAGTCAGATATTCTTATTCAGCGATTTATCATGTCTTGAGATGAAATTTATAGTTCTATGTGAAACTGATTAAGTCCATTAGATTTTAATTATTGTTCCGAAATCAATACTCTTCCGAGCTTCAGGGAATATTCCATTCACTCATCTCAATAAGGGAGTGGATTTGGGATGGACATATTCTTTTAGTTGATACTGAAAGCACGTTAAATTTTTTTTTAATGTTTATTTATTTTTGAGAGAGAGAGAGAGAGACAGAGAGAGAGACAGAGAATGAGCAGGGGAGGGGCAGAGAGAGAGGGAGACACAGAATCCAAAGCAGGCTCCAGGCTCTGAGCTGTCAGCACAGAGCCTGATGCAGGGCTCAAACCCACAAACTGGGAGATTATGACCTGAGCTCAAGTTGGACGCTTGACCGGCTGAGCCACCCAGGTACCCCTGAAATACTATTTAGTTTAGATTGTTGTAGTTCTTTGTTGTGTTTTTTTGTTTGTTTGTTTTTCTTTGTTCCTACTGGTTTTTTTTTTTTCCTACTGTTCAAATATAAAGAAATCAAAACCTATAGGGATCAGAAGAAATTTGTGACAAGGTTCTATCTAAACTACCCAGCAGCTATTGAATGATTGATTTTGCTTCATTTTGTCTTTCCAACTTGGGAGGCGAGTGATCTGACCCTCTGAGAGATTTACTAGGGGCCTGCACGGTGTGGTGGGAAAGGTTAGTCAAGTGTGGGTACTTCTCTATAGTTCTGCTTGCTTTAAATGACAGGGTCACATTTCAAGAGAGTGGTGAGTTCCACTGTTGCTCTTACAAGTTATTATGTTTCCTGAAATGTAACCAGCCTTGTGGCCTCTGTCACTTCTGGCTGACTTCTGTTAATTTTAGTTGTGTTTGAACTTTGTATAAATTAAATCATAACGTGCGTTCTTTCGTGTCTGGCTTTCCCCCACCAGTATGACATCTCCTGGGGTTTGTTCTGTGTGGTAGTAGAAGGATGCTGTATAGCAGAGGTTGGCACACTTCTTCTGTAAAGGTTTAGTTAGTATTTTCAGCCTTGTAGGCTCTACGTTGTATGTTGCAGCTGTAGGACTCTGCAGCCTTAGACAATACCATAAATGGGCATGGGTGGATTTGATCCACGGGCTATAGTTTGCTGATCCCTGTGGCACAGTGTTTTATTCAGGGGCACCTGGGTGGCTCAGTCGGCTGAGCGAACTTCCGACTTCAGCCAGGTCACGATCTCGCGGTCCGTGAGTTCGAGCCCCGAGTCAGGCTCTGGGCTGATGGCTCAGAGCCTGGAGCCTGCTTCAGATTATGTGTCTCCCTCTCTCTCTGCCCCTCCCCCACTCATGCCATGTCTCTCTCTGTCTCTCAAAAAGAAATAAACACTTAAAAAAATTTAAAACATTAAAAAAAGGACTATTCCACCATTTATATTGTTAATGCATGTTTGGATTGGTTTTGGCTTTGAAAACTTATGCATAGGCTGCTGTAAACATTCTTATATATATGTCTTTCATATATATATATATATATATATATATGCTTTTATGTTGAAAAGTTGTCAGATAATAGGGATTCATATGTTTAGCTTTGGCAGGTACTGACAGAATGTTTTCTGAAGTGGTTTTACTAGCTTACACTCCCATTGCTAGTGTTCCAGCTGATTGAAGTTTTTACTAACGTTTGGTGTTGTCATTTAAAAAATGTGATATTGTAGTGGTATCTCATTTTCCTTATGATGAATTATGCTAAACATCTTTTCATGTACTTATTAGGCAATCTGGAGAATATATACATATACATACATGCACATTTATACACATACATACACACGCATATATATATATACACACACACTCCCAAAACGCACGCACATACACACACACACACACACACACACACACACACACACACACCCAAAATACCTATTTGAGAGTTTTTGTTCAATTTTTGAAATTTGGCTTTCCTGTCTTTTTCTGGTGGATTTGTAATATTTCTTAATATATATTCTGGAAGTGAGTTCTTGGAAATGAATATTGCAAATATCTTTTTCCACTTGTTGGCTTGCCTCTTTCACTCTTATAATGGTATTTTTTGCTGTATTGACTTTCTTTTTTGTAATGAAATTAAATTTGTTACTGTTTTTCTTTATGTTCCTTCCATATCCTATATAAGTAATCTTGATTTACGCTAATATCCTAAATATATTCTGTGTTAGCCCCTAGAAGCTTTATTATTTGTCTTTTATATTCAGAGCTATGATCTAACCTGAACTGATATATATATATATATATATATATATATATATATATATATATATTTGGTATTATGATATATGTAGTATTATGGTTTCAATAGTAACTTTTTTCCTATGTGGACATTCAAAGATCCAACATCATTTATTCTAAATATTGTTTAACTGTATTGCATTGTGATGGCACTTATCGGACCATATATGTATACGCTGGTTTCTGGACTCAGTTTTGTTGATCTGTTGTCTTTGGGCCAATAATGCACTATTTTAACTTATAATTTTACCACTTATTTTTAATTAAAAAAATTTTTTTTAAAGTAAACTCTATGAACAACGTGGGCTCGAACTCAGGACACCAAGATCAAGAGTCACATGCTGATTGACTGAGCCAGCCAGGGGTCCCAATTGTTATAATTTTATAGCTTATCTTAATACGTCCTATATCTTCTGCTATAAACCCTCCAATGCGGTTTTTCTTCTCTAAAATTGTCTTTGCTACTCTTGTCCCTAGTCTTTTTTTTTAAATGTGTATTTATTTATTTTGAGAGAGAGAGCAGGGGAGGGGCAGAGAGAAGGGGAGAAAGAGAGAATATCAAGCAGTCTCCCACATTGCCAGCACAGAGCTCGATGTGGGGCTCGAACCCAAGAACCATGAGATCACGACCTGAGCTGAAGTCAAGAGTTGGACACTTAACCGACTGAGACACCCAAGCGCGCACCTTTGTTTTTTTTATATTCATCTTAAAACATCTTTTTAAGTTTCCACACACTGTCTTTCTGAAATTTTGATTATGATTGTATTGAATCATTAGATCAATGTGGGGGCGAATGATATCTGTCCAACACTGAGACTCTAATCCACGAATATTGTGTCATTTCACACTATCCTCTTATCTTTTTAAGGATCTGTAACATCTGTAGGAACATCTCCCATTTCATTTCCCACATTGGTAATTTGTGCCTTCCATTTGCTCGTGTCCCATTCTTTCCTCGTTCCTTTTGAGAGTCTAATCATATGTATGTTAGAACACTGAAAGATGTGTTCCTCGGTATCTGATGCTCTTTTCTGTATTTTCCTTCCATTTTTCTGTTCATGATTCAAGCAGACATTTCTGCAGACCTACCTTCCATTTTGTCAATGATCCTTTTTGTTCTTTTTTCATATGCTATTAAATTTGCCTGTGGAATCTTTAAATTTGGTTATCAATCAATCAGTCAATCAATCAGTCAGTCAGTCGTCTTCAGTGAGACTGCTGCAAGTTCCAGGCCACTGCTTTGCGTTTGGCTCATTTCTCATGCAATGAGTCAGAAAATGGTATGGGGGTAAACGTGGAGGCTAATGCCAAAATTACCTACGACACACGCACCACATTCCTTTGCTGTCTGGGATTTAGTCCTTCAAGTTCTGGCTCACCTACTTGATCTCTAAGGACTCCCAATATCTCTTTTGTGTATTTTATCCATCTTTTATTCTTGTTTTCATTTAGAGGGTTAGTCTAATCCAAATGACTTTGACATATTGACTGCATACTTCTAAAACAAAAGTATTTGTTTCCATTTATTGTTGGATTTGGCCAATTCTCTTAGTGGAATAGGAGCTAAATCCAGTTTGCCACAGTTGCAAGGCATTTTCTTCTTTTATTTCCCCTTCTCTTGTGCAGATAGGCTCCCGGAAGACTTTCGGATGGATAAGATGTTTTTCAGGTTTTGGCATTGTCACTAGTGATTGAGATGTTTGTTTTGCAGTAGCTCAGCTCTGTCTTATTTTCTACTCATTTTATGACTTTAAGCCTGTACTCGGGAGCAATCATAACTTATATCATGCAGTGCTTATCATTTATAAACCACAGTGTAATACATTATCGCATTTAGTCCTCAGAACAACGTCCTGTGAAGCAGCTGGTATCACAACCTCTCTTTAGCAGTTGAGCAAACTCAGGCTGAGTTAGGTTAAGGGCTTTGCTCCAAATCACAGTCAGCAGGTGACAGATTAAGGGCTGAAATCCCTGCCTTCCACCGCATGCTTTCCCCATCCTGTTCTTACCCTAATAATGACCAGGCAATTGGCTAGAAAGTGAAGCTACAGATATAATTAAAACAGCGTTTACTGTCAAGGACTTCCAAGTTTGGTGGGTTACACCGCATTGCGCTCCAGGAAGTTGCGTGGTTATTTTTCAAAAATGCCAACGCTAAAATATTCTCAAGCTTTAGCAATTCTGCTAAAATCCTGGGTAATAAAGACAGGAGTAGAATAGAAAAGAGGGAAGCCAATGTCGGAAGTTGGGGGAAGGCAGAGCCAGGATTTGCTCTACTTACATTTTTGTAGAATAATGATTCCTGCGTGGCTTCGGGGGAAGTAGGACTAGTCATGTACATTTCAAATGAGAATTCTCTTCTATACAACTCTTAGCAATTTAGGGAAACCTACGTCATCTTGACATTTTTCAAATTGTTTAATGCTTGTGGGTCTTTTCCTGTTAATTTATGAGACATGAGAAAAAAAATTAAGAGATGAGTCTTCGGTGCCTTCATTAGGGGAGATGCCCCCCAGAAAAGAGCAGACAAGGTTAGAAACAGACCCAGGCTTGCTCATGTACATGTACAGAGCGACATGAGGCTTGTCTGTATGTCCCTGGGGACACCCTGTCTCCCTAGGTGTATTTGGAATTATATGTGGGCATGTTTCATGTGTCCTTGACCTTCACAATGACCTTGATAGGGGGCACCGCTGTCATGTAGTTCCCCAGGGGCCTTGACATGGTGGGGCTTAGACGCCGTATTAAAGAGTTTTGGATTTTACTCTGCCAGCAGTGATGAGTAAATGGAGGCTGCAATCATTGTTGAGGGAAGATTAACCAGGTGGTGGTTTAGGGTGACTTTCAGAGGTAGAGGCTGGAGGCCAGGTAAAAAAGGTTTTACAAGAAACCCGTATAAACAGAAGCCAAGAGTTCTATTAGAATGTGCAGGTGGAGAGGGAGGGTTGGTTATGTTTGCATCACATCCCTCCTACAGCATTTGTTTGAGGTGGGAGAGAGGGATGTGTTTCATATTTGGGGGCATTAATGAGGGGAGGAGTGAGGCAGTGAGACAGAGGAGCCATTTAGCTAACAGGCCCGGCGCAGAGGGAGGAAGTCTTTATAGCCAACCTACCTGATGCTCATTAGACTCTTGACTGTGAATGGAAATATTCTGTTCTTTATATATTTTGTTAAAGTCTACTTTTGAGAGAGAGAGAGAGAGAGAGTGTGCAAGCAGGGGAGGGGCAGGGAGGGAGGGGGACACAGAATCCGAAGCAGGTTCCAGGCTCTGAGCTGTCAGCACAGAGCCCGATGCAGGGCTCGAACCCATGAACCGCGAGATCATGGCCTGAGCCGAAGTTAGGAGCCGAAGTCGGATGCTTCACTGACTGAGCCATCCAGGCATCCCAATTCAGTTTATTTTTAAGAGCAAGCCCAGTAGGATTTTCTAGACAGGCCATCCTCTAGATAGCAACTGCCTTTTACGAGCTCTTTTTCCCCATTCCCAACTCAGCGTATGCAGCTTTCATACTTTAATCTTGCAAAACAAAAAGTCTCAAATGTACAAGTGAAAAAAAAATCCAAGCTGTTGACAGAGTCTTAACTAATTGGCGCGACTTGCATACAGCTGTGTGAGTTCAAAAAAGCTCTCCTGTATGTAGATGCAGGGGCCATTTATATGCGGGTCTGTGCATAAGACTCTGTACATTTATTTCCTCAGAACAAACCTAGGTGCCACCTCTTGGTGAACACACCAGCACTTCATTCGCATATCTTACAAAAAAAAGAGAGACTGTTTCTGGGCTAACAGCACTGTGCGTCCTGTATTCAGACCACATAGTCTCCGCTCCATTGAGGAGAGTCCTTCCATCCATGATGCGTACCACACTACTGCCTGGCCTCCCTAAGTAGCTTCATACAGAGTGCTCCAAAGTAAGAGCCTGTAAGCCCACCCGAGGTGGGGAGACAGAGTCCTGACCAGGCTTAGACGTGTTCGCCTGCTCTGCTTACTGTTCGTATCTCACTTTATCTACGCGGATGATTTTGGTGGGCGGGAAGGCAGGGGCTGCTGCAGCACCTGTCTTCATGATGTTATATCCCCTAGTGTCCGTCCTTGTGCCATACTCCTAGTAGGTACTCAGTAAATATTTGTGGATTGAATTGATGGGACTTGGCAGATATATCCAGAAGCAATAGTCTTCATTGTGGAATGTAGTGTATGTTATTGATGAGCCGATATGTTTCTAATTCAGCCACACAAATATCTCTTAATTACATACAATGATCCCTTATTTTAATCTGGATTTTTTTTGTAGTTGTAACAGGTGTGTTTCAGCAGAGAACAGCTTCTAGCAATTGCAGTTACTGCCGTATTCGGTACCTGTGGCAAGGGAATCCCTCCACATTCTGACAAAGGCTAGGGCTCACGGTAGTTGAGTTTTAAAAATCTTTTTTAGAGAAGTAGATTATACACAAATGCCTTGCTTGTATTCCAACAGAGGGTGGGTGGAGCTGGGACCATAGCCATGTGCAACAGAAGCCCTCCACGTGCACGTTGGTCGATTTCTAATTGCACAGCTGCCCATCAGCTTAGTGTTAATGTACATAGGTGTATCTGTGTGTATGGGAAGACATGTTTGCGTTTAGCACTATCCGTACAGTTGTATAGGTGGTCAATATGGCTTAATAAGAATTGGGGGGAATTCTTCAGTTCTGTTATCGTTACTAGCTTACAAGGTTCTCACCAGCTCCTCACTCTGTTTTCAGTGTCTACAGGAGAAATTCTGAACAGAAACAGAGCTTCAGTGCATTGGGAAAAGCATCATTTTTTTTTTCTTTTTGTAAATTTTCCTTTCTTGTGGTTGGAAGTTAAGGGCTGGAGCCGGGGGTGCCCGGGATGTGAATAACCAAGATGCGTTGTGTGGGCGTGGGAATTCAGGTCCTGTTCTGGACTTGGTGTCATGGCGAGGTCAGTTTGGTTTGTGGATGCTGAGGACACCTCTGAAGGATTTTTGTCTCCGTGAGGTGGTCTTACTTCTGGAGTTTCACTTTTCAGCAGAGCAGGTCTTTAATTTAACTTCAGTTGGGTCTGCATAATCTGAGAACGTTGCCTATTCAGCTTCTGGAAAACGTATGTTTAAGAGCATGGACTTCAGAGTTCAAGTCTTGACTGCACAAATGAAGAGCCTGTGATATTGGGCAAGTTCACCCTTTAAGCCTAGGTTTGCTCACCTATCAACCTGAGGTTATTAACAGCAGCTGCCGGAAAGTTCAATGAGAGATTAAATGCTTATCTTAGGATCTGGCACTTAGTAACTGCTCAATAAATGCTAACCTTTATTGTTTCTAGTAAATCTGCTGGCTCTTATGGCACTCATCTCCAATGGCAGAGATATCAGATCATTTCACAGATAGCATTTTCAAGAAATAAACGACATGGGTTTGTTCAGCGTTAGAAATGTTGCGTAAGATTTGACTGATCTCCCTTTTCAGCCAAGAAGTAGCTCACACAAAGCATGTGGTAGAGAGACACGTGGGCTGTATTTCTCAATCAGAATTTGAGTCCATTCTAAAGTGAGGGGAAAAGATAACCTGTGTGTTGATGTAGTGGCATTGATTCAGCACAGATACGTGAACAGCCAGCAAATGCAATCAGAGCTCATGCAAATCACACCTCTGGTGCATCATGTTAATGACGACTCTTCTATAAGTAACACTTATTTCAGGGTCCTACTTATTCTCATTAAACAAGCCTGTGGTTGTTTGCATTCCTCAGAAGGGAAAACTGTCAGTAGCAGCTCTGAGTCATGCTTCATGCAACATCTACACCTGTTTCTTTGATTTGATTGAATATATATATTTAAGGAACTGGAGAGGTTTTGACTTTCAAATAAATGAGTTAAATGCCTTTCCTTAAAAATCACATTGGTAACATGGTTCACAGTTATCTGGAGAGAGCTTTAGAAGAGGTTGAGATGTGAGTGCTCATTTCTTTGTAGAACCTAGATTTTCATTTGGCTAGAGTTCCCCTATGCACACCACCCCCCCCCCCCAATCTAAAGGAAAACTGGCAATGGAATTGAAATCAAGTCTTTTGATTTTCCTTTGGACATGTGCTGGTGTACTCATTTTCTTTGGATTCTTAGGGAACTAACTGTAAATGTTTAAGCTCTGATCTCTCAGTTTGAGTTAGTAACCAGAAATTAGAATATAGGTGTAAATATCTACACTGGATACTGGAGGTTTGAGAAGTTGTGTACATCATGTCTCTTCTGCTCTCTACTCAAGCAGATTACTACTTGCTAAAAATGGGAATTTGAGTTGAACTTGACTTCAAGAGACGTCAGGTACTAACTGTCCAGAGAGATCCCTTGTGTAAACCCACACTTCTCTGGAATGGAAAATCTGGGGGCGCCTGGGTGGCGCAGTCGGTTAAGCATCCGACTTCAGCCAGGTCACGATCTCGCGGTCCGTGAGTTCGAGCCCCGCGTCAGGTTCTGGGCTGATGGCTCAGAGCCTGGAGCCTGTTTCCGATTCTGTGTCTCCCTCTCTCTCTGCCCCTCCCCCGTTCATGCTCTGTCTCTCTCTGTCCCGAAAATAAATAAACGTTGAAAAAAAAAAGAAAAAAAAAAAGAAAAAAGAAAATCTGTATTATCTTTGGCCCCTGAAATAAAACCAGTTATTTTGATCCAGAACTCTGAAATCTAAAGATTTAGGCTTTGAGCACCCTTTCTCATATCCTCTTTAATAAACTTACAAACGACTTTGGAAAATGCGAATTTTCCAGTGGGAGTTGGTGAGTATTCTGACTCAGAAGCCATTATGTCCATGCAAAGATAATGCATTTTAGTAAGAGAAGAAATGAGTGACACTTTTCGTTTTTTGTGTGTGAGATTAGTCAAAGGTCGGTGTGAAAAAATGTTTCTGAGAGGTTCTTCACGGGAAGCAGAACAACTTAGTTTCTGAATATTCAAGGTGATGTGCTGCGAGGGAAAAAACATTCTACCCTTTCAGAGGAAATGTGTGTGAGGTCATTTTCCTAACCTTGCTGAACTCCAGCATATCAGGGGCAATGTAATAATTAAAAACTCATTTCACAGCAGCTGATTAGGCTTTGATTCACAATTACTCTGTCTTTCAAAAGTCTCCTCTATCTGAGCATTTTGAAAATATGATGGCTTCATTATTTGTTATATTTCCAAAGTTAGAGCTTCAAAGGAGCTGCAAAAACTTTCTCAATCATCTAGAAAGTCATGAATAAAACATGCATACCCAGAATTTTAAATTAAAGTAATTAGGCCACATTAGAATCTTAAAAAAAAAAAAAGATTTAACATCTATGTCAATGTGGAGAAAGATGCCCTTCATTAAATTACATCTTCTTCCTGTCCAACATTTTAAACTGCCACTTTTAATGTAACATTAGAAAAATAATTACTGTGATTAAGATAATTTTAAAAAGTAAATGTTAGAAAATCCGGACCACAACGTTTTCAGAGTATCCATTCCAATAAAATTTTTTTCTATAAATTATTTGAAATTAACAAAACAGCATCCTGACATTCTTTTGCCAACGTTGTGAGTCCAATTTAATGAGTGTAAACAGGAGGCCGATACTTAACTCAAGGCTGGGGAGCTCCAGCAAGACTTAGACTATGTGATAAAAGCATCTAAGGATAGGGTGTTGAAACATTATAGCTCTTTGAGAGGCAACTCTCCAGGTCATGGTGGGAAGCTAAATCTGAGACGTGGGAGTGCTCATTCAGTAGACTTTCAAGTTTAGGGAAAATGCTTGCAGACCAAGAACGATGGAGATGGCTCCAATGAAGGAAAATGGAGACAGGTAGAGGAAATCCTGTGGCTTAAGTATCACACAGCCGTGTTTCTATGGTAAACGTCTTCTGATACATAGTTTATTAAATCTTTTTTGCCCAAACTCTGCCTCTTGGGTCATTTTCCCATGGGTGGAGACACCTCTGTTACTCTAATGAGAGTCAAGGGAAACACAGAGTTCGTTTTATCCTATAGCATAATTTTACCTGTTAGCATAAAAACAAACTGCCAGTGATGCCAGCCCGGGATGGCACACTGAGAGTCACTGAGCTAGAGCAATGGCTTTTAACCCTGTCTGCATGTTACATTCACTTGTGCAATGCTCTGGACCTTCTGATTTAATTGGCTTGGGGAAAGGTCAGGTCATCTGTAGGCTTAAAATCTTCACAAATGATTTTTTTTTTTTTTTAATTAAAAAAAAATTTTTTTTTAACATTTATTTATTTTTGAGACAGAGAGAGACAGAGCATGAACAGAGGAGGGGCAGAGAGAGAGGGAGACACAGAATCTGAAACGGGCTCCAGGCTCTGAGCTGTCAGCACAGAGCCCGACGCGGGGCTCGAACTCACGGACCGTGAGATCATGACCTGAGCCGAAGTCGGACGCTTAACCGAATGAGCCACCCAGGCGCCCCAAAATCTTCACAAGTGATTCTTAAAAAAGATTTTTTGTAATGTTTATTTATTTTTGAGAGAAAGAGAGACAAAGTGTGAGCGGGGGGAGAGGCAGAGAGAGAAAGAGAGAGAAAGGGAGACACAATCCAAAGCAGGCTCCAGACTATCAGCTGTCAGCGCACAGCCCGACGTGGGGCTCAAACTCACGAGCCGCGAAATCATGACCTAAGCCGAAGTCGGATGCTTTAACCGACTGAGCCACGCAGGTGCCCCTTCACAGGTGATTATAATGGGCAGACAGGATTGAGAACATTTGAGTCTGAGGATCGACATCGTAATTAGGCCCAAATAAACCATGGGGAACTTCACTAGACTTGAAGTTCCAGGAAATGTCAGTCTGGCCTGCTTCTGCACGCCTTGGCTATCTGGAATGCGTCGGGGCGGGTAGCGTTAGATGACCAGTTTATGCCAAATGGTTGCTGTTTGCACCTGTGTAGATGTACAGAATTGTCAGCCTTGGGTCTGTCAGTACTTCTGGAGCAGTCTGGGTTTCCAGAGGAGTTAGGCTTTGCCTTGGTGTGTCTGAAAGGATTGAGTGACTTGGTCCATCAAGTGTTTGGGTACAATGTATTTCTCCAGCATCTTCTTGCAACTCTGCAAGGACCTGCATTTTGTTGTGTTTCTCCCTTTAGTGGGTGAGAGTGCAGGTATCTAGCTAGTACCCAGTAAGCCATCAAAGTCCTCAAAATTTGGCAGTCATGTCTCTGAGAGAAACCAACTGAAGCTTAGAGGGGAGGAGCTGGGGAGCGTAGATGTGGGAGAGACTTCCTCCAGCCACACCCCGGTCTGGGCTTCCCTTCCTGGCCACAGGTCACTGTGACCCAGCTCTGCCTAGGACTGGGGCAGACTGGGGTGAGTGTGAGGAAGGGGAAGCTCCTGCCTGTTGGACCATAATGGCCACTTTCTCCCACCTCTGGGCCTTTGGGTGTGAGGTATGCACTGACTGTTCATGAGAGGACACAACTTCTGTCAGCAGAGTGACCAACCATCCTGTTTTGCTTAGGACTGTCTGAGTTTTAGTGCTGAAAAGTCCAGCATCTCGGGAAATTCCTCACGCCAGGCAAATCAGGGCTGTCGGCCACCCCATGTGTAAGCCTAAATCTGAGTCCCCGCCCTCTACTTAGCTTTAATTCATCTGTAAAAGGGAGATGGTAATACAGGTTGTGGTGAGGGTTCAGTGCCAACACGGAGAGAACTTGCTGTTCCAGGCCCAGTGCCCAAGGAATAGCTGGGGTTTTCTAGTCCTGTAGGATAGGCTGAGGAAACTGCGTAAAGGATATCTTCTCACTTCCTATGACAAAATCAAACAAGAGCTCTAGGAAGCCTTACAAAAGACCAAGGAGGTTTTAAGGATGAAAGAGCTCGTATCCCTTTAAGAAGAGCATGGAGGATGATGTCATCACAGAGGAGTAGAATCAGGACCGGCGAAGGTTGTAGGAAAGTGTTCAGGTAGCAAGACAGTGAGAAGCAGGAAAGCACGAATTACGTGTAGGGACTATTTCAGGTTATATGTCTGGAACAAATAATTGTAGTAGCTGATGAAGTTAGAAGGGCACACTGGAGGCATTAAAGTCAAGGGAAAGGATTGCTTAATTTAGTGCACGATCGAGATTATTGAAGTTTTGTGTGTTTTTTTGTTTTTGGCAGTATGAGAATACAATAAGGAAAGGGAAGAATACAGAAGAAATAATTCTGAAAGAATTCATAGGCATTTTCTTTCAAGTCAAGACTGATTCCAAGAACAGGTGCTAAATATTTTCCAAGTGATTTTCAAAGTGGAAAGAAATGCCCTTGAGAAGCTGTCTTATTAAATATGTGCTTACAGACACTGGAAATCAAGGACACTCTATTCTCCTCCCTTTAGTAATCACTGGAAGGGCTTCCTCTCCCCAAAAAGCTATCAATTTATGAGGTGTCAGACAATCATTTCAATGGTATTCATTCCATTTCAACTATGTGCCCAGGAGCACGTCATGCAGGGAAGATAGAAAATGATGCATCAAAGGCACATCTCCTGCCCGCCAGCAACCCAGTGTGGTTGGGGGAGAAGACTGATCCACGCGTAGAAATTATCAAGTGGATCCTAGCAGAATAGTGTGTGAGCAATCAAGTGATCCGTGCTTAGATCTTACAGATCCAGGTAAATTCCAGTGCCGAGACCTAATGTTGCTCTTTTCTTCATTCCTCTGCTTCAGTCGTATACCTAGCATTTGACTAAGCACATAAAATAGGATTCAGATTGCTCCCACAGTAAAAGGCTGTCTTTATTTTGATCACAAATACATAAATCACAAGATGCCTTTTAAAGTTCATCCCAGGGAACAATATAACACAGTCTATGAGCAATTCACCAGGATTTACAATCATCTTCTCATTTAAAAGCAGATCTACTCTAAGGAAAGTAAAAAACAGCTTTTTTTTGTGGGAGGGATTCAAGTGAATTATTTGCTTTTTTTTTTTCTTTTTATAACTAAGTCAGGTGGCTAATTTGGAAAGTTTTGAAAGCTGGCTTCTTGCCAATCAACTTAAAAAAATTTAAAGGATATAAAACTCAGTTTACCTAAACTAAGAAAGAAGGAAATCTACTTTTCAAGCTAATTTTTGGAATAAGTTGAATCAGAGAAAGTTTTTAGAACTTTTAAAAACATTTAAAACCTAAATCTTTAAGAAAACACTTCTAACAGTTCCTGATATTGGGAAAATTAAAAGGATGTGCAAAGTGCTTCCATTTAATTATTGACAAATTTCATAAGGTCAGCCAAAGTATATGATCCTGTATTTGCCTTCAAGCAGTTTTCAATACAGACTTACATGCATTAAGATTAAATATCAGGCAGCCTTTAAGAAATACTCAATAATTGGAAAATAAAGTAAATATATTAAGATTTCTTGGTAGTGTTTTTAAATTAAAAAAGCTTTTATATAGAGAGAGAGCATGTGAATGGGGGTGAGGGGAAGAGGGAGAGAGAGAATCTTTTTAAAAAATGTTCATTTATTTGTTCTAAGAGAGAGAGAGAGACAGAGAGAGACAGAGAGAATTCACACGTGTGAGAGAGAGCGGGGTGAGGGGCCAGAAAGAGAGGACAGAGAGAATCCCAAGCACACTTCACGCTGTCAGCACGGAGCTCAATGCAGGGCTCAATCCCACGAACTCGCGAGATCATGACCTGAGCCAATATCAAGAGTCAGACGCTCTATGGACTGAACCACGAAGCTGTCCTGGTAATGGTTTTTTGTTTTTGTTTTTGTTTTTTAAATTATTGAATTCAAATGGAACTTTAGGTGTGACATATACCAGTCCTAAGTCATTACCATTCTATTTCTATTTTAGGGCAACTTAGTGAGAGTTAACAGAGACTGGTAGAGAGAGAAGCACTTCTATAGGTATAATGAGTGTTAGGTATTCTATACTGAAAGAACTTGGCTGCATTTCAGTGAAGAAGTAAACCCTGTTACTTGAACAGAGGAAGATTATATATATATGATCAGATTTTCAGAGACTGTTGAAACTACTCCACAATGTCAACAATACCATCAAACATCAAACATTTAGGCATCTTTATTGCCATCTTTCCTCATTCTTCACTGTTGGAAGAGGACTATTGGATATCAAGCCATCATTTTTGAATATAAAAAAAAGAAAAGAAAATAGAAAGGGAAAGCCTGACTGGCCAAGAGCTGAAGGGGATGCCAGTCTGCTTGCTCCAAGAAGCTTTCTCCAAAGTCCCACCCAGTAGCATCTGCTTACGAATCGTTGACGAGAACTGGGTCATGATGCCACCCACAGGTGCAGGGAGCATGAGAAGGTGCTCTAGTGTCCCAGCGGTGAAGTGGAGACAGTAACAGCTTTTGTGTAGTCAGCACTTAATGTCTGCCCCAGTGACTTCAATCTCATTAAGTTCGGGAAAGTATATACCTGTTTGCCTGAGATAGACCTGGTTTCTCTGTAATATCCTGGTACCCTGTTTAGCATTTCATAGGAAATGAAATATTATTATTGTTAGTTGCCTTAAAATAAGCTGAAAGGTGTTAAGCAGACCTCCATTTTGTGCCTCTGGATACGTCCATGGTCTTGTGGAGAAATAGGTGAGACCTATGAGCACTGTGTTGGCAATGTGACCGATATGACCCTTTCAAGACAAGCATGCAGGGTGTTCAGTGATAAGAATGAAGAGTCCTGATGACTAGAGACAGTTAACTCCTTCCAGTTTTGCGCCCCAGAAATATTTGGTGCTGCTGCCCCTTCAGGTCACCTGGAGAACTAGGCAGTTGTGCACAGGCCAACGCTTCAGCCTGGAGCGCTTGAAGCCATAGGTTTGACATTCAGTGGGATCAGTGGGAAATTATGGGTTAGATGCTTATGAAACGTGTGCTGAAATAGAAGTGCACAGAGAGAAACAGTCGGACTGCTCTTACGGAGAGATTTCATTATTCATTTTATGCCATCAATCTACAAAGGTCTTAGTTTTGCCAAACTTTAGACAAAGATTAGAGTGAAGATACTTTATATATGGAGTGCAGGTAATATCAGTAGGGTAGACGGGGAGGGAATCGGAGAGGAAGGAGGCCAGTAAAGGGTGCACAGTTAAGCCATTTTCCATAGTACATGACTAGAACTTAATTCTGCAGAGAGACGCTGGGAGTAGTACAAAACGCACATTTAGAATTATTCCACTGAGGGAGCACAGCATTGAGGGCATTTCTATGCCGACTCTGGAGAATTGTTAGTTGGGGTTGCAGCAAACCTTTTAGTCTGCAAAGACCTCAAAAAATGGAAGTAGACGTCTGTAAAAATTAAATACTAAAAACTTTCTACTAAATTGGATAATGAGAGGCACCTGGGTGGCTCAGTTGGTTAAGCCTCCGACTTTGGCTGAGGTTATGATCTCACCGTTCCTGAGTTTGAGCCCCACGTCGGGCTCTGTGCTGATAGCTCAGAGCCTGGAGCCTGCTTCAGATTCTGTGTCTCCCCCCCTCTCTCTGCTCCTCCCCCGCTCATCCTCTGTTTCTCTGTCTCTCTCAAAAATAAGTAAACATAAATAAATAAATAAATAAATAAATAAATAAATAAAATAATGAATGGGTAATATTTGCTATTTACTTTGACCACCATAGTGGTACCATTGACCACATGAAAAGCAGAAGACTGGGAAATGCAAATTAAAACAACAGTGAGGTGCCATTATATACCTGTTGGCATCTATATATCATGTAGAATAGCCAAACTTCAGAATATTGACAATGCCAAATGTCCAAGTGAGTGTGGAGCATCAGGAGCTCTCATTCGTTGCTGGTGGGAATGCAAAATGGTGCAGCCACTTTGGAAGCCTCGTTGGCAGTTTGTTATAGAACTAAACGTAATCCAGCAATCATGTGTCTTGGTTTTTACCCAAAGGAGTTGAAAACTTATGTCCACACAAAAACCGACAAATAGATGTATATAGGAGTTTTATTCATCCTTGCTCCAATTTAGAAGCAACCAAGATGTCCTTCAGTAGGTGAATGGGTAAATAAACTAAATAAACTATATACATCTAGATATGGGCTATTATTCAGCAGTAAAAAGAAATGAGCCATCAAGCTATGAAAAGATGTGGTGGAACTTTAAGTGCGTATTTCTGAGCAAAAGAAGCCAATCCAATCTGAAAAGGCTACATAGTCTTTGATTCCGACTGTATGACATTTTGGAAAAGGCAAAACTATGAAGACAGTAAAAAGATCAGTGGTTACTGGGGATGGAGGAGGGAGAGGGATAAATAGATGGAGAACAGAAGGTTTTTAGGGCAGTGAAACTACTCTGCGTTAAACCGTAATAGTGAATATACATCATTATACGTCTTCCCAACCCCTAGATTGTACAACACCAAGAGTGAGTCCTAATGTAAATATGGACTTTGGTAATGATGTGGCATGTAGGCTCATTGATTTGATCAGAGGTACCACTCTGGTGGGGGATGTTGATAATGGGGAGGCTGTGCATGTGTGGGGCAGAAGACATATAGGAAATCTCTGTACCTGCTCAATTTGGCTGGAAACCTAAAACTACTCTAAACAATAAAGTCTATTAAAACACACACACACACACACACACACACACACACACACACACACACACACAACAGGGGCACCTGACTAGCTCAATTGGAAGAGCATGCGACTCTTGATCTCGGGGTCGTGAGTTTAAGCCCCACGTTGGGTGTAGAGATTACTTAAATAAATAAAACAAACAAACAAAAAAAAAACCCACAACAAAACCAGAAGACACTGATTTGCTGAAGGACCATTAGCAACTACTGCAAAAGTTTGTAGCTTTTAAAGACTCTGCCCAAAGGCAATTGTTAAACATGTGCAGCTCTATGAGGTACATTGACTCCCTCTGTGATGTGTGACTTTTCTGTAGATCACATGAGTCCTCTTCAAAATTAATTGTGCTCATTTTCAATTTCAAGTTTTCTTGTGCACGTACAAGAGTGAAGCAATAGTTATCACAATGTCGGCTCCATTAGCAGAAAGCTGTGTAATTATATAAGCCAATATTTTGTGAGTGTCCTCAGATGCTGTACCCAGTAATTCCAATAGTGAGTCACTTTTTTCCCCTCATTTATGGAATTAAAGACTTCATTTTGTTGCAAGTGATACAAATGACCTTGTTGCCAATGATACTGTAGGATTCAGTAACAAAGTTCCACATTGAAATAATGAACTTTAGAAGACCCATTGTTATCATTACAAAAAGTAAGAAAATAACAAGTTTTGTAGCAAAGCTGATGTACACAAAACAAAATAAGGCACCAGTCTGTCAGGAGGCTCTTTCTCTTTCTATCGTGCCCATCCTCAATCAGACTGGAAGTGTTCTAATCTTCAAACATTGACTTTTAAGCCAACCTAAGTGTCTCCCAATAACATGAAACATTTTTATAAAAGCACTCTGAATCTTTTTGCATGTTATTATTCATAATCAGTTAAAAATCTTTAAGCAAACAATTCAACAAACCTAACACCCAAACTTCAGCTTTTCAGCAAATTTTAATAACTGAAAACAACCCTAACAAACAAGAAGTTTGAAAAGTCATCCTTAAAAAGCAAGAGCATAACCAAACAACTTAGTCAAATACAGTGGTTTCAGATTTTCATCTGGGAATTTTGTTTCAGCGGTTGGCAATATCTGAATTCTTGGGACGAATCTTGTGATGGAGATGTGTTTTTGGTAGGAAAAATTTATATATAAATTTATATATATGGGACTGGAATGAAATGAAGAAGTCCTCATGTTTTGTTGCATTTAAAAGAATCAGAAACAGAAAAGGGGGGAGAAAAAAAGACGCAGAAGCAGGAAGTCTACCGCTGCTTGTGTTACTACCATGTACTACCATGGCTTGTGCTCATGCAGGATCCCAAGTGCCGGAAGCTTTCTCTTGTGCACCTGCTCAGACTTAGGCAAGCTCTGTGACCCCTTGGTTATCACCACTTGGTTTAGATCTGCGGAAAAGTTGATGAGTAGGATAGACTGTGTGTCTGGGGCTCCCGGGGACCCTAACTTGGTATACCAACATTACTTGGCTCTCAGGATGTTGTTAAATGTGTAGCTTTTTTTCTTATTTGCATCTGTGGCAGCTTCTTCCTCTTCTGGCTGCTCTATCAGACGTGGAATAATTAGTGGTTCTTGGATTTTCTTGGAAGAGCTTGTCACCCTGGCTTTTAGTTTGTTAGTTTATCCAGTGATTTTGTGTCTCTGATATAGTCTCTGTTTTTTTGTTAAGTTTTTTGTTTTTTGTTTGTTTGTTTGTTTGTTTTGGAGAGAGCAAGTGAGCAGGAGCGGGGGAGGGCAGAGAGAGAGAGAGAGAGAGAGAGAGAGGAAGCAAGAATCCCAAGCAGGCTCCATGTTGGCAGTGTGATGCCCGAAGCAGGGCTCGAACTGATGAACTGTGAGATCATGACCTGAGTCAGAAGTCCAGGTGCTTCTCAAAAAAGTATTCTTTGTGTGTTACTCAGCTTGCTCTCATTGTTGGGGTGAGAATAACATTCACTTGTGACTTTGTATATTCGGCGTTGGCTAACTTTGATCTGTGGGCCAAATTCTGCCCATCCCCTGTTTCCATAAATACAGTTTTACTGAAACTCAGCCATGCTCATTTTGTTTACATATTTTCTGTGACTAAAAACTGAGTCGTTATGACAGAGACCATATGGCCTGTAAAGCAAAAATTATTTACTATCTAGTCTTTTACAGAAAAAGTTGGCCAACACTTGTTCCACATCTTAAGTGGAAGCAGAATGCCCCTTGACACTCTGAAAATTTTGTTGCATCCTGGAATGAAATTCCACGCTTTGAACGGGACTTACAGTGTCTATTGGTCAGAAGTGCGAATGTCTATTCTCTGTATTATACGTTACTGTTTTTTTTTTTTTTTAATCACTGTACGTGTTTTGTGTTTGATTAACCAGAATCTCAGAACCAGATATTTGTTTGGCAAATATTAGGTCTTGTTCTTAAAAATGGCATTTGCTACTAAAAATGATATGGACTGAATTTTGAGTCGTTTTTCTAAGCAGATTGCTTGCTTTGGATTAATCCATTTCTCCTTTATCTCCTAGAGGCCAAGGAATCCCTGATAAGGCCTTTGATAGAGGATATCAAGTTATTGGCAGAGGTTTTTTGTTTTGTTTTGTTTTGTTTTTTTGAGAGACAGAGAGTGAGAAAAACAGAGCAAGCAGAGGGGGAACAGAGAGAGAGGGAGAGAGAGAGAATCTTAAGTGGGCTTCAACCCAGCGTGAACCTGACACTGGGCTTGATCTCACAACTGGGATCATGACCTGAGTGGAAATCGAGACTCAGATGCAGGTGCCCCTGGCGTAAAGTTTTATTTGTTTGTTTGTTTTTTGTTTTGGTTTGTTTATTTAAAAAAAAAATTTTTAATGTTTATTTTTGAGAGGCACAGAGACAGAATGCGAGTGGGTTAGGGGCAAAGAGAGAGGGACACACAGAATCCAAAGCAGTCTGAGCTGTCAGCACAGACCCCAATGCGGGGCTCAAACTCTCCGACCGCGAGATCATGACCTGAGCCGAAGTCGGCCACTTAACTGACTGAGCCACCCAGGAGCCCCTAGTATGTTTATTTATTTATTTATTTAGAGATAGGGAGTGGGGTAGGGGCAGAGAGAGGGAAAGAGAGATCCCAAGCTGACAGTGCAGAGCCCTACACGGGGTTCGAACCTACAAAGTGTGAGATCATGACCTGAGCCAAAATCAAGAGTCTGATGTTTAACTGAGCCACCCAGGCACCGCTGACATAATTTTGATAAAGGAAAAAAATAAATATAATTTACACACAGTTCATAATTTGCATGGATAATTTATATGACCATGTTATCTTTGACTTCTTTGACTGAATGTTTAGCCAACTCTATCAGCAAATGTGAATTTGTAACTCTTTTAGGCGTCATTGTCAGGGAGATGGGAAACATAGTAATCAATATTTTCTGAGTTTTAATTTTTCTAATTATAAACAAACGTATAGGGAAAAGTACAAAATAAGTCAATCTTGATCATTTTTAACACTGTTTTATCTTCTTCTAAAGCTTTTTTTTTAAAAAAAAACACTAATTTTAACATTTTGTCTAATGCGTTTCTGCATCTGTTGAGATGGTCATGATTTTTATTTTTCATGTGGTTAATGTAGTGTATTGAACTGATTGATTTGTAGATGTTGAATCATCCCTGTATCTCTCGAATAAATCCCATTTGATCACAGTGTGTGATCCTTTGAATATACTATTGAATTTGGTTTGCTGATATTTTGTTGAAGATTTTTGCAGCTATGTTCATCAAGGATATCAGCCTATATTTTCTTTTCTTTTGGTGTTCTTATCTGGTTTTGGTATCAAGGTAATCCTGGCCTCATCAACTGAGTTTGGAAATGTTTCCTCCTCTTCTATTTTTTTGGAAGAGTTTGAGAAGGATTGGTACAAGTTACCAGTGAAGCCATCCAGTCCTAGACTTTGGTTTGTTATGAGGTTTTTGATTAATTCAGTCTCCTTACTAGTATTTGGTCTAACTTTCCTATTTCTTCATGATACAATCTTGGCAGGCTGTAGGTTTCTAGGAATTCATCCATTTTTTTAGGTTGCCCAGTCTGTTGGTATATAATTGCTCATACTAGTCTCTTCTGATCTTTACATGATATTTTTGTGGTATCTGTTGCAGTGTCTCTTTTATTTCTGATTTTGAGTCCTCTTTTTTTTCTTGCTGAGTTTAGCTATAGGTTTGTCAATTTTGTGTTATCTTAAAAAAACAGCTCTTGGGGCACCTGGCTGGCTCAGTCGGTTGAGTGTCCGACTTCGGCTCAGGTCATGATCTCACGGTCCGTGAGAGGGGCGCCTGGGTGGCTCAGTCGGTTGAGCGTCCAACTTCGGCTTAGGTCATGACCTCACGGTCTGTGAGTTCGAGCCCCACATCGGGCTCTGTGCTGACAGCTCAGAGCCTGGAGCCTGTTCAGATTCTGTGTCTCCCTCTCTCTCTGACCCTCCCCCGTTCATGCTATGTCTCTCTCTGTCTCAAAAAACTAAATAAACATTAAAAAAAAATTAAAAAAACACAGCTCTTAGTTTCATTGATCTCTTCTATTGTGTTTTTAGTCTGTATTTCATTTATTTTCACTCTGATCTTTGTTACTTCCTTCCTTTTACCAAGTTTGGGCTTTGTTTGTTCTTCCTTTTCTAGTTCCTTGAGATGCAAAGGTAGATTGTTTATTTGAGGTCTTTCTTGTTTCCTGATGTAGGCTTTTATCACTATGAACTTTATGCACGCATCAGTATAAATTTCCTACAGTTATTCTTAAATTCAGTGAGTATTTGGACACAGAGGCGGTGTGAGAAGGTGGCTGTGCCTAGTGGTTTGTATGTGGGATGCTCCGGGCAGAGGAAATCCCCAGGAGCTAAGCTGTTGCTTGGCTTTCCTGGGGTCACAAGCAGCTTGACATTAGCTGGGGACTGGGACCCTCTTCCCCCCGCTCCCACCAGAGGGCTTGTGGCTAGGTCTATGGGAGATCAGATATTTGTTCTCTGTTCTTGAGGACAAAGAGATTGTGATCTTATTCTGTGGAACGTTCCTCCGCCCTTTCAAATGTATGATCATATTCTCAGCATTTGCTTTTACATTCAACCTCGAAACTTCCTGCCCAATTCTTAGTAAAGTTCTGCTGCCAGCAGCCTGCATGAGGCGGAATGCTGATTTAGCTCCTAGGCTGTGCTGAGCCACATTGCCATGGTAACCAGCAGTCAAACCTGGGAGAAGCAAGGCTGCAGAGGCACTGGAGTCATCACCAAACAACAAATCAAAGGGAAATGTCTCAGGGGAGATTTCTAATTATCACACATTTGTCCTTGCAGCCAAACCAGAGTGCAGAGGAAATGGCACCGTTGGCACTGGCACCTTTGGGCCACAAAATCATGGAAACTTTCTTGTTCTTCTGTGGGCGTTCCCTGGAGCCTCCTGCTGCCTTAAGGTCTATTGAAACCGATGTTTAGATTGACCTTTTCCTTAGAGTTGTCACCAAGTCCTTAGTAGTGATAACTATAATGCTCTACAGCTTAAGGTATTTTTGAAGGCAGCAAGGCACTTTTCTTTTTTATTTCACTTTTTTTTTTAAGCAAGGCAATTTTAAAAAGCCTTATATCTGTGAGCCTGATAGCTAATAAACATCTGAGATTGTTCTCTGACATCTTGAAGAGATTGCCTCTGTTCCTTCCATACTTTTTATCTTTTCCCCATCCTTTTTAATATAAGCCAATTTACTTCAGGAATCCTTAAGACTAGTAGAGTACAAACTGATCTGTTTGCATGTAAATGTATGCAAATCATGTTACAGTAAGACAGGCCTCCTAGAGTAACAATTGGTAACATCTATGTTTGCTCATGAAGAGAGTGTTCAAGGTTACAAAGCTATCACTAAAGATTTATAGTTTTCCAGGGAGATAGTTGTAGAAATCCTTTTCCTACTTTTAAATATGCTGAGACCAAAGGCTGTCCAAGCCTTGAGACAAGGGAGAGAGGTGATAAATGAAGACACAGCATCACGTGAATAAAATTCAAGTTGCCTTTGTTAAGACAGCAGCTCCGACCTTGTTGCAGTCAGCCTGGTCTGCAAAGGTGTCTGTGTTAGTGAGGTTCTTTAACGTATCTGTTCTGCATTAATTCATATTTCTGAATGGCATATGCTGGAGGCTGGCCTGAATCACCTTTGTTTTATTATAGGTGCATTTAAGGTCAACTACCACTAACTGCATTGTTAAATATTGATTTAGCCATTTGAATTAATGTAATTTTCAGTCCTTTCCCTACTTAATGTGTACTAGCAACCGCATGACCCAGCCAGACAGGAGATCAATATGTGGGGACTCAGTTTGTACCGAGGCTGGGTTCACCACTTTCCCTGCTTGCTAATTTTCCTGTGGAAGCCGAAGTGTCCCGCTTAACCCGCCCCTTGGCTTGTCTACTTACTTCCTGCAAAACTTCCAAATGCTTTCCTCTCTTATAGAAGTTTTCTGACCTAGGTAGTGGTCATTGTTTCTTGGGGTTCTGAACCACAGGTTTCCCTTGTTCAGGAAAAACATCAAGAAAGCAAAAAACAAAACCCGCAACATTGTAACAGCAAGGTCAGAATGGCATGGATTTATAACCTTGCAGGACCTAAAACAAGCCTTAGCGTCGCTTTATTCAGCACTCTTATTTTATGGCTCACCAAACTGGGGGTCTAAAGGACTTTTCAAACCGCCAGCATCAGAACCAGAATCCTTATCTTCCAGATTTCTCTTTTCATTGTACTTATTGACCTCTAGTACATAGTATTTGTCTTTCTGTGAACTGGAGCAAAGTAAAGGAATTTTGTGACCACGTTCATTAAAGACACCATGGCATCAGGCCAAAGAGAGCTCGGTGAAAAATGAAATCGTTCATTTTAGCAGAGATCAAGTGGAGATACTATCCCTAAAGAACGGCCGTAGTGGGGGCGCCTGGGTGGCTCAGTCGGTTAAGCGTCCGACTTTGGCTCAGGTTGTGATTTCACGGTCCGTGAGTTCGAGCCCCACATCAGGCTCTGTGCTGACAGCTCGGAGCCTGGAGCCTGCTTTGGATTCTGTGTCTTCCTCTCTCCCTGACCCTACCCCGTGCATGCTCTGTCTCTCTCTGTCTCAAAAATAAATAAACATTTAAAAAAAAAAAAAAAAAGGAAGGCCATAGTGGTACTGCCTTCTTTGGAACTTTTCCGTTTGGGTGTGTAAACAATACACAGTACCAACTGGCTTGACTTATTCTAATTTAACATAAATATAGAAGAACAAACTGTAATACTGAGATCGTGATATGAAGCTGATATATGTTCTTTTCCTGCCTAGCCTTCATTTAAGGTTAGAGGTGCTGGGGGCCATGTTTGCTACCTTATACAAAAAGCCTGCCTAAGAAAACAGGAAGCATTCTGGGAAACAGAGCCAAGAAATGGAGAGAGAGAGACCAGACCGTGGTGACATCAAGCATCTGGGTCCAGTCATGCCTGAAGCTAGTGATACCTCTCAAAATTTAGGTTACATAAAATCAATAAATTCCCTTCTTTTTTTTTTAATTTTTAAAAATCTTTATTTATTTTTGAGAGAGAGAGAGAGAGAGCAGGGGAGGAACAGAGAGAGAGGGAGACACAGAATTGGAAGCAGGTTCCAGGCTCCAAGCTGTCAGCACAGAGCCCCATGCGGGGCTCAAACCCGTGAACAGTGAGTTCATGACCTGAGCCGAAGTTGGATGCTCAACTGACTGAGCCACCCAGGTGCCCCAGTAAATCCCCTCATTTTCTTAAGTTGTCTTTTTGTTTGTTTTGTTTGTTTTGTTTTTTGGTTTTTGTTTTTTTTTTTTGAAAACCACAACCAAGAGTGTCAACTTCCTGGCTAATACATAAGCTGAATTGGGTATTCAAGAAATACCTGGACCTTGATGGGTGTGGTATCCAACTTCTAAATTTTAACATAGTTCCACAGAAATGTCTTACAGCGTTTCTACTTGTGTTATAAAAGGCCAGGTGGTGGGTCTCTAGTAAACATTTGTATCTGACATCTCTCTCTCCCATTTGTGTCTAGACAAACACAGACCTATACTGTAAGCATTGTAAACCGACATTTTATTTTCAAAGCGCTTGCCTAATGTCACTGCTTTCTAGTGTGTAATAACGTCTTATTAATTGTAGGCTATTTCCTTCACGTAAAAGGCACAGTCAATAAAGTTGCTTTCTCCCCCCAAAACCTGCACTGAAAAAAAAAGTCCTTTCTATTCCCAAACTGAAATTGATTCTCTAGTAAGAGAGGAAAGCTCTGAGACTGAAATTGCAGACCTTTAGTCCTGGAAAAGTAACTTTAGAGATGGCCCAAGGCTCTCGGTTTGCAGGTGACATCAAAACTCAGAGGGTGTAGGCCATGTGGCTTCAGTTGCACAGCACGTTTAACCGTGGAGCTGACACTAACACTCACATCTTTGACCACACGCTTTCCCACCCTGCTCTGCGTTCCTCTGCCTAATGCACTTGCTAGTACCCCGCTTCTTGTTTGGCAGTGTGTGGGGCGATACTTTTTATTCCTGGCTGTCTAGGGTAAAAAACTTGTAATGTTTACAGGATATAGGACAGTACCGCTCTTTACTGACAGCCCACAGACGCAGATTAGTTTGTGTGCACAATTGTCTAAGTGCACACAAAGGCATAGCGACACTCGTCCTGATGGAGCTCAGGCACGTAATTAGAAAATAGAAGTTTAAACCAGGCAAGAAGAATCAAATTAACTGGAACAAACACAATAAACAGAATCAAATCTTTGGTCTCAGCACCTGGTTTTACACAGTGGAACTCAGGGATCAATGACAAAACCCACCCAGCTTTTTGATGGCATCTCTACCTGCTAAAAAAGGTGTATAGGTAGCAGATTTGAGCGTCCCGTCTCTTTGGGTGGTTTTTATTCACATCACATAGACCTCCTTGCAAACACTCTACAGTTCCATGCAATTAAATGAGACCTCACTCATTGACGTGAAAGGAGGTTTGGTATATCAATATATACTATATAATATATATGTAATAGAAATGGATGATTTTTGCCTCTTTTTATGTATTGACTGTAGTTTATACAGAGCAAAATCCTCTAAGAACTAAAGCATCAAAATTATAAAATGTCTGGATGTGAAGTTCATAAAGCTGAAACTACTTTTTTCTTAAACAAAGGCAGATGCTTTGTGTAGATGGATATCTCTTTTCTGTGTTCTAGGCATTTACTTTCATTTTTGAAACTCTTTTAAGTGCTACATGAGGCACCTGGCCCTGGAGTGAAAAGAGATTAAAAACACCTTGGGGAATCTTAATTCCTTCTAAATCACTTTTTCCTCCTTAAAAAAAAAAAAAAAAAAAAAAAAAAAAAGGAGTTGGTCTCGAATGAAATATGGAACCTTATGTACCTTATGAATAATCTCCTCTCTTTTCTCCTCTCTGCCCCAGAGTTCCAGGGCTTGGAGATAGATAGGGGGTGATTAAAAATTCTCATCCTGCCTATGTGCCTTGTGCCCTCTCCTTTGTCATTTTGCAGTTGGGTATCAAAGCGGTAGCATCTATGTTCTTTGAAGACTAAGCAGTTTGGACATGCAATTTAGATGAAAAACAATTACTCTGTGTTAGCTTGCTTTTGGCAAGAGTGTATTAAGGCTCATCTCATTGATGGGAAACAAAAGTTCCCCTTCATCTTCATGAATTTCAAATGAGAGAGAGCGAGAGAGAGAGGAAGAAAAGGGAACAGTGAGTTTTCTGGCAGGAGCTTTTCTGCATAACCTTTCTCTGACGAGTTGGAGTTGGCGGCTTTCTTTCTAGAACACCCTTAGCCCTGGCTTGGATAATAATGCATTTCTTGCCCTTGCACAGATGGTGCAAATGATCATTCGCTTCAACTGGTGGGAGCCTTTGAAACATACAAAGAAGACTAAACTGTTGAAGGGCAAGCTGTGGCTTTTTTTTTTTTTTTTTTAATTTAGGAAGGGAAGAAAATTAATGGACACCTTGCATTGATACCTTTTGTTACAGTTGTGTTTCATTTTGAAAACACAAGCAAACAAAAGGCATGCTTGTGAATTAGCTATGTTCAAAGTTGTATCAGGGGCCTTTGGAGGGGCTCAGTTGGTTAAGGTACCCTTTGGCTCAGGTCACAATCTCATGGTTCATGAGTTCAAGGCCTGTGTCAGGCTCTGTGCTAACAACAGCTTGGAACCTGCTTCGGATTCCGTGTCTGCCCCTCCCCTGCTTCCTCTCTCTCTCTCTCAAAAACAAACAAAAAACACACTAGGGACAAAAAACACTAGGGGCCCTTAAAAAACACCATGTTATCTTTAAGGGCTCAGTTTGAAAATATTAGTTCAGAGAGTTACATTGGATCTCCAACTTCTGAATAATGATGTGTTGGCACATTGCTTGTGGTACTTGTGGTCCCAGAATGAAAGCCCAACAGGCTTTGTGTGTGTTTGTAGGAATGTGTGTTAAGGAGAAACAGAGCTGGTTTCATGGGAAAGCGACCTGTGTGGTGCCCTGAGTCTTGTGCTTAGAAGGTTAAGTGTCAGTCAGTTAACCATCCCAACGCTTGATTTAGGCTCAGGTCGTGATCTCATGGTTCACGGGTTTGAGCCCTACATCACCCTCTGTGCAGAACATGGAGCGTGCCTGGGATTTTCTCCCTCTGCCCCCCTCTCCCACTCATGCTCTCTCTCTCTCTCTCTCAAAAAAAGTGTGCATATATATATGTATATATATATATATATGTGTATATATACATATATATGTGTGTATATATATGTGTGTATATATGCATATATATGTGTGTGTGTGTGTGTGTGTGTGTGTGTATATATATATATATATATATATATATATATATATGAAACCTTCAGGGATGGTGCGAGTATTAAATAAACATAAAGTGATTAAAACAGTTCATGGCATGTGGTGCAGGTTTTTTAAAAAAATTATTGTTATAACTGTATACATTTAGTTATTTAGAGTGGCTTTTATTCTGTCTTTTAAAAAAATTTCTTTTAACATTTATTCATTTTTGAGAGGCAGAGAGAGACAGAGCATGAGTGGGGGAGGGACAGAGAGAGAGGGAGACACAGAATCTGAAGCAGGCTCCAGACTCTGAGCTGTCAGCACAGAGCCAGATGTGGGGCTCAAACTCATGAGCCGTGAGACTGTGACCTGAGCCAAAGTCAGATGCTTAACCGACTGAGCCACCCAGACGCGCCTCTACCTTCTTACATGGCCTGAGCTCACTGTTCAAAGCCCATGTTCAAGTGAGATTTCCTAAGTGCATGTAGAAAAGAAAGCAATCAGAAAAGTATAAACTAGCTTTACTTAGTTTTTTCGGATATTTCTTTTTATCATTTTTTTAACGTTTATTTATTTTTGAGAGAGACAGACAGGGAGAGTGTGAACGGGGGAGGGCAGAGAGAGAGAGGGAGATGCAGAATCTGAGGCAGGCTCCAGGCTCTGAGCTGTGAGCACAGAGCCTGACTCGGGGCTCGAACCCATGAACCTTGAGATCACGACCTGAGCTGAAGTCAGACGCTCAACCAACTGAGCCACCCTGGTGCCCCTAGGATATTTCTTAATAAAATATGTATAATATTCCTGTATAAAGTCTGTGTCTTCCTACGCAATGGGCTTAGAGTTATATCTGTGTACGGTGTAGACACACATTTTTTCTGCCTCTGAATCTGAATGTCTCCCTTCGTATAATGCAGTCTCCCAAATGTCTGCGTAGCCAGTGTCAACCCCTAGCACATATTATAGGAATATGTTACAATTTTAAAAGGTAAAAATAAAGTACTTAAATTCATCTGAAACCCACCACAACATAATAATATAAAGGTTTTCCGTTTATGGTGCATTTTGTTCACTCCTAATAGTATGCCTGTGAGTTGTAACCCTTCTGCCATGGATCTCCCTCGGAGGAGGTCCTGCCTCCTGGTTAACATCACAGCTGTGACATGGGGACCTTTGCTTTTCTTTCTGTGAATGAGATCCTCCTGGGTGTTTGTTGGAGGTGTTTATGCATTCCTCCCACAATTTTAAAATTTGGTAACTTAATACATCACAAAAACAAACTGTGAGCATCTCCAGCAAGCCAGTTTTGTGGAGTTTTCAACATTCTCCGGTTCAAATATTGAGACAGACACACGTGCTGTCTTCAGCGATGGCGTTGTTCATTAGGGTTTTCTAAGCCATTGAAAACATTTTCCATTGGGTGCTGAGTCACTGTATGGACTGCCTCTCTGAGAAAAATCCTAAATTTCTTCCAAGTGTGGGGTTTTGATGAGGGGGCAGGCTTATATAGGTCCCATAAAAAAAAAATCTGAAGGGGGGAGGTGTGATAGAAAGTAGCCAGGTAGTTCGTTGAGATCTGCCAGTACGTTTTCTGAAAAAGACATCAAGGCTGAACCGTTACCCGTTTGAAATAAAATCACGCAGAAAGAAAGTACAATGCAAAATAATGAAATTGTCCTAAGTTAGGGCAAAATTTCATAACATAAAATAGAAACCATGTATATATTTTATACAAAAGGATCAATAACTCACATTTTCTGAGGGCAGATATGGAATAAAATGAACATTAGTATTAATAACTTTCCATTATTAAAATTTCAAATTTTATATTGTACTTTATAAAATTACCTTATGTATAGATCTATAGACCCGCGCCTCTCTAAACATTGCTGCATAGATCTCCTAAATGTATTTTTCTGCCTTCCAAGGTCCATGCATTTTCAAAATAAATCATTGAAGGGAGTCAAGTGATTGGTATGCTGATTATATTAACAGAGGGGAACTTGTATCAATGTTAGAAAATATATCACCTCTCTTTCATACACTTCTCTTCCTGGAAATTCCCATTAAAGTAAGAGAAAGGAATCCAAAATAAAAGAGATTTATACTAGCATGGTTTTAACTTTAATATGGTAGGTGGTTACAGTGGTAAAGGGGAACCCTTAGCCTAAGACTTTGCTTTCTGTTCCTCAGTTCTTTTAAGTTATTTATTTATTTAATGTTTATTTACTTATTTTGAGAGAGAAAGCATGAGCAGGGGAGGGGCAGAGAGAGTGGGGGAGAGAGAATTCCCAGCAGGCTCCATGCTGTCAGCACAGAGCACCACAGAGCCCCACTCGGGGCTCAAATTCACAAATTGTGAGATCACGACCTGAGCTGAAAGCAAGACTCGTACGCTTAATGAACCGAGCTACCCAGGCGCCCCTGAAGTTACTCATTTTTAAATTAACTTTGTCATTTTTGCCATGAGTTTGATATTACTTGTTATATAGTTTTATCACTTTTTAAATGAGATATAATTGACATGTAACATTATATTCATTTCCAGGTGTACAACTTAATGAGTTGATATTTGTATATCTGATGAAACGATCACTGCAACAAGTCTAGTTAACATCCTCATCACACCTTATTGTGGCTTTTAAAAATGAAGATGTAAGCAGTACTGAGCGATTTGCATTAGGGTGGGCGCCGTTGATTAGCATTTGGGAGGAACGTGATTTAGAAGAAAGAGCTCAGCTTCACAGTCAGAAAAATGTAAGTTTGGGGCCAGCAAACATTCTTCATGTGCCGTCACATGGTTCTAGGGCAAGTGTATAAAATTCTTTGACCTAGTTTCTTGATGAGGAAAGGTTGTTATTAAGATTACATCCAATACACAAATCACCGGGTACCCTGGATAGAATGACTCAGTAGACCGAAGCTGACAGTATCAATTACAGACAGGTTTGTGCCGACCCCTCTGGACTTCTACTGCACACAGTGTGCATAAAGTCAGAGAGTACCCAAAAGCTTATAAATTACACTTTACCTCCTTCCTACAAAGTGCATTTTGAAAAACCACGGTAACATAAATCCATAACTCACGGAATAAAGTTGTGTTCACTAGTAGCCTTTGACCTTTCTTTGGTTTTGCTTATAGCAGAAAATGATGGCTTTTTTTTTTTTTGCCTTTGGAATATAGCGTGATGGCAAAAATTAGTAGTTGTCTTTACCAATCTATGTGGATGTTGAACTGCCTTTTTAAAAGAAGACTGGTGTCCACTTATATTTATTAATATATATGTGTGTACACATATACATATATATCTCTATGTATATGTAAACTATTTGAAACCTAGACTTTGACTTAAATGAGCAGAACTTGCAATGCTGTTGTTGTTGTTTTTTTTTTTTTCAACGTTTATTTATTTTTGGGACAGAGAGAGACAGAGCATGAACGGGGGAGGGGCAGAGAGAGAGGGAGACACAGAATTGGAAACAGGCTCCAGGCTCTGAGCCATCAGCCCAGAGCCTGACGCGGGGCTCGAACTCCCGGACCGTGAGATTGTGACCTGGCTGAAGTCGGACGCCCAACCGACTGCGCCACCCAGGCGCCCCACAATGCTGTTGTTTTTAAATGCTATGTTTTCTTGTTGGTAGACAAATCAGAGAATTTCTGTGCACTTAGAAATTAGAAAATAATATGGCTCCCCCCTGCCCCAACTTAAAAGCAGTTCAGAGATCTCTTATTTTAAATTTGTTTTTTTTTTTAACGCTTATTTATTTTTGAGACAGAGAGGGACAGAGCATGAATGAGGGAGGGTCAGAAAGAGAGAAGGAGACACAGAATCTGAAACGGGCTCCAGGCTCTGAGCTGTCAGCACAGAGCCCGACGCGGGGCTCGAACTCATGAACTGAGAGATCATGACCTGAGCCGAAGTCAGATGCTTAACCGACTGAGCCACGCAGGCGCCCCAGAGATCTCTTATTTTAGATTATCCTAAGTTTCTATGTAAAAGCTATGGGTTGTAATGGAGATCAGACTTTTGTATGTGTAACAGGTTGTCAGCTATAATTAAGCAAAATGCCCAGAGCTTCCCAGCTGAACATATATGACAATGAACCAGTGATCAAAAAATCGTTGTTGAATGAAACAATACCAATAAGCGACATCTGTGATTGCTCAGAACCTCATATGGTTCTGGCATGCATCTACTTTTCTATAAATCTTGAGCTTCAAAGAGGCTGGAAATTCTTTTTGTATTGATTTTTTGTGGTTGATTTTGTTGAATAAAGCTAATGTGTGCAGTTGTTGAGAGCGAACATAGGAGGGGCATTGGAAACATGTGGCAGTTGTCTCATTTCCAGGACAATAGACTAATACCTCTGAAAAGAAAATTGATTCAGAATATGATATAGAACATATGCTAGAGTGGATCACCAAGTCCTGAATTCATCTTGAGCATGAAATGTTAGTACCTCTGAGAATATTCCCTGGAAATCCAGAAACGTCGTCTGGTTCTGACACGTTTCTTTTTCTTTCAATAAACATCAGATCCGGGCTGGTGCTAGCGTTAAGCCCTCGGGTGGCTGGAATGAAGCTGCCATCCGGAGAAATTCCACTATTTATCATACCAGCTTCACGGGTGACTTAAATAGTCCTCCCCCAACATTTTGACACAATGCAATTATTTTGCTTTAGACAGTCAGCTTTGGTTTGTTTGAAAAGGTTGTTGCTAAAAGTACCATCTTCAGATAAATGTGCTCAGATTTGTATTTTAGATGTATTTCACAGCTACGCTTTTATAAATAGGTTGGAAATAGCTAGATACTGATTTATGGTTGACAGCTAGTTTTAGTGGTATTCAGAATTTCTGCAAGGATACTTTGACTTGTTCCCTTGAGTCTTTACAGCTCATGAAAACTCCAAACAGTTTTGAAGACAAGAGGAAGAGAAAATATTTAACACAATATGTTCAGACCTCAGTGGGTTATCTTGTTCCAGATTTTCCAAACCAGCTTAAGTGTCATACAGTTTTTCCGCAATTGTTTATTTGAACATTTATTGCAATAGTTTTGGTGTGATCAGTGGATAACAGAAGGCCCACTCGGTGCCCGATTTAGACCTGGGAATGCCTAGTGCACGTGCTCTTTACGCCTTGTGTTTGTGTCATTTTTCCTGTTGGTTTAAGAACATGGATTCTGGAGTCTGTGTCTCCCAAATGGGCTCTGGAGGAAATGTTGCCCAAGTTAGTAACTTCTTTTGTTTCGGTTTCTTTGTCTCTACAAATATGGAGGCTGATAGTACCTCCTTCTTAGGGATGTATGGGTGTTAAGTAAATTAGTGCACCTAAAGATTTTTGAAATGATTGAATTAGAGGGCATCTGTGATAAATATTATCTTCTATTACATGTATATGTATGTGTATGTGAATATATGTATACCCACACATGTATGTGTGTATGTGTTCATAACAATATGTAGTGGAAATAGACATTGATAAATCTAAAATAATTAGTGTTCCTTCTTATATCTTATTCCTGCTCCCATCATCGGTTGTGTGGAAATTGCTGTATCACCAAATATGTGTTGAATAACATAAAATACTAGACTAGTCCCTTTATCAAAGATATAAAGACAATGCATGAAGCTGGATGCTTTCAAGATTTTTCATTCACCCCTTTTCCCTCATTTTATCCTCAAATATTTTAACATATTTTGTAAGTCTCGAGAGCATTTAAGTTACTTGAATGATCCATCCAGAATCTTCCAGATGTGTTTATATAATTCATGATGTGTGGGCATTTTTCTGTGGCGATTCTACATGGCTATCAGGTTTGAGCAAAAGGCACAATAAAGGATTTAATCCAACATTTCTATTTATTTCCCTTATGAAGAGAGTGGTCTTCCTACTACCTGGTAACTTTTGCCTCTTCAAGCAGTGTTTCTTGGTGCCTCCAATAAATGATACTTTCCCACCATTCCTTCACATGCTATGCTGTTTGCACGATCTCCCCAAGGTTCTTGTGTTTCTCTTTGTCAGCATCTGTTGGAGTATGGTCACAGACATGGTGTGGGTGAAGGGCAAAGAGGACATCCGTGCCGGAAATTTGGGGAGCCTTTTCCTCCCAAAGATGAAAAATGGTCTGGACTCCTTCTCTGCCTCTAAACCCGAAGATGGGGCATGTCACTTGACTTTGCTCTGTCAGTGCTCAGCACAGAGCAGTAACTACTCTTCCTGTTTTACGTTTTTCATTTTAAAGATCCAATTAACTTCTCTTGAATATTGCAGCAGGCCTGCTGACCTAATAATTCTTTCATCCCTGATTTCCATCATTATCTCTGCTTGAAGTTACCTCACACGCACACCTCGGCCAGAGAATACGTGTGAAGGACAGACAGTCCCCTCTTACGGGAAAGGCTCATCTCATCTGAGAGCCTAGTCTCAAGTGCATAACGAATGCTATTTTCTCATTTTCGGGGGCATTTGTCAGACATGTTATTTTAGGTTTAGATGTGGTATCACCGACTGCAATAGCATGGCTGTTCTAGTCTTCAGAAATTCTGAGACAGGCACTGCCTGGGGGTGTCTAGGAACGTTCATCACTTGAGGCTTCAGGTTCAGAAGTCCTGAACCTTTTCTCTCCAGGTCTGTTCCTTTGTCACTTTCTGTGACTCCCAACACCAGTCAGTGGTTTGCAGTGTGTTCTTTCTGATACAGAACCGTCACATCTCAGAGAAATATACAGTTCCTCATTCTCAGGGATTCAGCCAGTGAGAGCAAGTGTCAGTTTCCTGATGATGTCTGAAAGGATGACTTTCTGGGGGCGCCTGGGTGGCTCAGCCGGTTAAGCGTCTGACTTCGGCTCAGGTCATGATCTCGCGGTCCATGAGTTCGAGCCCCACGTCGGGCTCTGTGCTGACCGCTCGGAACCTGGAGCCTGTTTCAGATTCTGTGTCTCCCTCTCTCTCTGCCCCTCCCCTATTCATGCTCTGTCTCTCTCTGTCTCAAAAATAAATAAACGTTAAAAAAAATTAAAAAAACAAAAAGGTTGACTTTGTGGACTCCATTCCTGGGGGGCAGAGTACTGGTAAAATAAAGAGAAGAGTAGACTAATAAGAATGACTATTTACAACTATTAATAAAACAATAAGAATAATGACTATTAACAACCGTTATTGAGAATCTGCTTTGTGCCAGACACTGTTGCAAGTGTTTTATGTATCGTAGGTCTGGTGAGTACAAAATAGCACAATAGCCCTGCAAGGTAGGTGTTATTTCTCCCACTAGGTAGGCTGAAGCCCAAAGGGTGGGAGATTCTTGCTTAACATGACCTACTACTAAAGAGAGAGGCAAAGTCTCCTGGTGACTGAATCTTTTTTTCTTCTCCCTGCAGGGAAGCTTCGCTGCTGAGATGCTCCGGTGAGTTTCGAATTTCTGGCACAGTGTGTTTTGGGGAGGAATTGTCCACTGATGGAGATGCCAAAGGAAGGGTCAGCACACTGTGAGACAGCATGAGACTTTCTGTGTCTCAGCCGGCTGGGGTCATCTGTGGGTGTGCAGTTCAAGGGGAAGATGTGAAGTGATTGCCACGCAAGGCCAACCAGGCTTCCTGCCTTCTCCACAGTCTGCTCATCAGGGGGCCTCATTTAATTTGTTGGGGTTTCTTTTAGTAGTAAAATATACATAACTTCATACTTATCATTTTAGCCGTTTGTAAGTGTACAATTCTGTGACAGGAAATACATTTACGGTGTTGTGTAACTGTCCTATACTCAAAACTTTTTCATCATCCTTAACCAAAGCTCTGTATCTGTTAAGCAGTGTTTCTCAGTTCCCCCTCTACCCTGCCCTCCCCTCCCCTGTAACCTCTGTTCTTCTTTCCAACTCCATGACTTTGCCTATCCTCAGTATTTCAGATATACGTGGAATCATACCATGTTTACCCTTTGGGTCTTGTCTCTCTAAGCGTGCTCTCAAGGTCCATCCATATGCTTGCGTATATAAAAATTTAATTCCTTTTTATGGCTGAATAATATTCCGCTGTGTGTATATATCACAGTTTATTTATCCCTTCATCTGTTGATGGGCCTGGGAGGAAGTAATCGAATGATTTCCTCTCCCAATTCCTCAAGGAACCTCCTGCCATACGCTGCATACCCAGTGTTTTGTTTTGGAGAGTATGGAGTGCTTCATGGTGTCTTAGTCAGTTTGGGCTGCTGTTGCAAAATACCATAGACTGGGTGGCTTGTAAACCACAGAAATTGATATCTATATGGTACTGGAAGTCTGAGACCACGGTGCCAGCACTCTCGGGGTCTGGTGAGAGCCTTCTTCTGAGTTGGATGCTACTGGCTTACAGCCACACAGAGCGGAGAGCAGAGAGAGAGGAAGCAGGCTCTCTTGTGTCTCTTCTTATAGGGACATTAATCCTACACATGATGGCTTCACCTTCATGACCTAATTACGTCCTAAAGGCCCACCTCCTAATACCATAACATTAGGGGTTAGGATTTCAGCATATGAATTTTGTGGGAGGGCACAAACATTTGGTTCATAACAATGAGATCCTTCAGGTTGGGCCATATAAAGACTGGCAGTTTATAATCAGTTTCTTTCTTTCTTTCTTTCTTTCTTTCTTTCTTTCTTTCTTTCCTTCCTTCCTTCCTTCCTTCCTTCCTTCCTTCCTTCCTTCCTTCCTTCTAGAAAATGAGATACTTGTTTTTATTTGATTTGATTTTACTTTATTTTATTTTACTTTAGAGAGACAGTGTGGGAGAGCACAGGGGAGGGACAGAGGGAGAGAGAGAATCTCAAGCAGGTTCCATGCCCAGCATGGAGTGCAATGTAGGGCCCAATCCCATGACTGTGAGCTCATGACCTGAGCCAAAATCAAGAGTCAGATACCCAACTGACTGAGCCATCCAGGCTCCCCTAAAATCAGTTTCTACCTGTTTATTGAGCCCCAAGTGGAGGTCTGTTGCTGTACTTGACAATAGGGGATGTCCATTAGCAAGTAATGAGTAAACTGCCTCCTAAGGAAACAACCCCCAGACCTCATGCTTACACACACTTACACTCCTTCATAGTTCCCATTGCCATCCCCACTATAGATCTTCCTCCCATATCCCATCCCAGATGAGTACATAACCATGAAAGCATGCATCCAAATGTGTTTTTGAGAAGAACTAATAGAAAGTGTATGGAGGGCAAGATGGCTGTTCTTCTGAGTGGTCAGGCCTTTGAGAAGAGAATTTGAACCAGTTCATGGAAGATGGGACACATGGGAAGATGGGAAGATCAGGACACATAAACTACTTGAACAAAGTCTCAGAGTCCAGATTTGGGTTAGTGAGAAGGGACAGTGAGGGATTTCTGAGGAAACGTCTTTGTTGGAGAAGGGAAGTGGGAAGGTATAACAGGAAGGGAAGGAATGGATGGTAGAAAGCTTTATTTATTCACTGATTTTTATTTGAGAGAGAGAGGGGGAGAGAGAAGTGCACATGAGTCGGGGAGAGGGAGAGATAGAGAGAATCTTAAGCAGGCTCCACTTCCCGTGCAGAATCCGATCCGGTGACCGGGGATCGTGATCTCAGCCATAATCAAGAGTTGGACCCTCAAGTGACTGGGCCACGCAGGTGCCCTGTAAACTTTTAATTCTTGACTGAGGATGTTGAACTTTAGCCCGCACACAGTGGGGAGATTTGTGATAAATAACATCATCAATCTGAAAAAAATCTGTAATCCAATAACATTGATTAAGGGGCTCTATGTGCAGGGGCTGCCATTGGGTTGGGCCCTGGGGACAGAAAGATGGAAGTTTCACTTAGGATGGGACCTGGTGAACACAAAAGTTCGAGGTTTGGGAGGGGAGACTTTGGAAAAGAAGACAGAAAAGAAAGATCTAAGGGAGGATGTTTAAGAGTGTGACTTTTTTTAAGTTTGCTTATTTATTTTGAGGGAGAGAAAGAGAGAGAGCATGAGCAGGGGAGGGGCAGAGAGATAGAATCCCAAGCAAGCTCAGTGCTGTCAGCCCAGAGCCCCATTGGGGGGGGGGTTTCATCTCACAATGTGAGCCAATATCTAGAGGCGGATGCTTAAGCACCTGAGCCCCCTGGTGCCCCAAGAGTGTGATCTTCAAAGCCACCCAGGGGAGTTTCCCAGAGAGCTTGGTTATTGTGTTACAAGTTGCACTAAGATCCTGAAAGGGAAGGATGGGATCTTGCTGTGGGTTTTCACAAGTGGAGGCATGTGGATGGACTTGGGAGGCAGAGCCTTAGTGGAGCAAGGAGGAGAAACCAGTGTACAACAAGTGGGTTGAAGAATGGGGGGGCTGCAGACACGAAGATGCTACGGGAAGACCATGCTTCCCAAATACATAATGATGCATAAAAGTGGTGCATTTAGTGGTACGTTGTACACTGGTGAGAAAGAACAGGAGGCAATGGGGGTTTAGGAAGACGGTTCTGGCAATGGAACGCAGACTGGGCTGCAGTGTGGAAGTGACCGGAGGATGGGGGAGTTGTTGCAGGCAGCGGGGCAGATGGCAGAGAACTGCAGCCTGGGCAGATGCTGAATGAAGCGGTAAGGACAGTTATCAGTGAGGCTTCAGGAGAGGAAGGAACAGGACTTGGTATTGGATTAAAGACTGAAAAATCAACATCCAAGATGTCCCCGAGCTTGGCTTGGGTGATCTGGTGTATTTAACATGCTGGGCCCATTTTAAAAAAATGTTTATTATTTGTCTTGAGAGAGAGAGAGAGAGAGAGAGAGTGCACGTGTGTGTAGGGGAGGGGCAGAGAGAGAGAATTCCAAGCAGGGTGTGAGCTGTCAGTGCAGAGCCCAAGGCGGGCCTCGATCTCATGAGCAGCGAGATCATGACTTGAGCTGAAACCAAGAGTTGGATGCTTAACAGTCTGGACCCCCCAGGTGCCCCTATGCTGGGTCCATTTCTGCCAACCTCCCTGTAACAGTCCAGGCTGACTGTGACACACACATCCAGGGCCTCTGACAGTGACCCTGAAGAAACATCAGACTTGGAGTTTTTCTTTGAACTGTGTCCTTTTGTATTAGGATCAGTGTTATGTGATCTTCCCAAACTAATTGCTCTGATTACTGTGCATGTCCTCTGTCATCTTTGTTCCCGTGAGGGTGTAGCCATTGAAAACAGGCTGAGTCATTAGGGGAAGAAAGAGACACAAAGGCCACATCCACAGGGGCTAAATGACCTGTCAGGATAAGAGCCTTGAGCCGCTGCACAATGTACCTGTTCACATCATCATTTTGTTGTCAAAGCTGCTTTTTTTGCTTTCTTCCTTTTGCTCCCTGCTTCCAACTTATTTTTGGAGCATTTTAGTGACCTTGACCATGAAATGAAATGATGATGCCACTTCTCAAGGGAAATGTGTTTAAGATGTGCTGGTTCATGAAAGAGAATCATCAGTCAGAGTTCCCCAAGGGCTTAACCTTCATCTGCTTTTCAAAGAGAAAAGCCGCTTTCTTCCACTCACACGGGGAGAGCAGGCTGGCAGCTCTTTCTTCCCTGTCCTCCTCTGTCGCTTGCCTGCTTTCCTTAGTAAGAGTAGATTTTTTTTTCTCTTTGGAGTCTTGCCGTACGGCCGCACCATCTGTAGCTTGGTAACGTGGTAACGTTTTACCTTTTTTTCGATTCTCTGTCTGTATTTCCCCATCCCCTTACTAATTCCTATCATGGTATTGCTCTAATGAAGGACGAAAAGGTTGAAATTGTGGACAGAACATGTAATTCCGCTGTTGCTCTTGAGCTTGGCACGTGTTTGGGAAACTTAGTTTCTAGAGCAGAACGTGAATGAATGTTGGCTGTAGTGACTTTTATCCTTTCTCTGTGGTTCTTTCTGTAAGGCGAAGAGGGGGAAAGAATCACGAGGTTGTGTTTTCTGACAACAGAGCCATGCAAATGACCCACTCCCCCTCTATGGGTTGGGAGTCTTTTTTTCTCATAGTAGGCTCCACACCCAACGTGAGGCTTGAGCTCATGATCCTGAGATCTAGAGTAAGATGTCAGATGAGCCAGGAGGTGCTCCTGGAGTCATTCTTTTATTGCTTATGATTGCAGTCTTGACTTTATGCGTATTTGAAGCTCTTCCTGAAGAGTCATTCAAGATGTCATGGAAGGAAATGAGAGAAGCCTTCTGGTGCACCTGGGTAAAGAGAACACAGAACTGAAGCTGGCAATGTGGAGAAGAGCGGGGAGGAGGCCGGGTGCAGGGGACCCCAGAGCAGGGGTAATAACGCAGCCACCTGAGTGGGCTGAAGCAGAGAGTATTGTCAGCGATGGGCTTGGGTGAGTGCCCGGGAGCTGAAAGGGTCTAAGACCAATTTCCGTTGACAGTCAGTCTTCACGTGATTGGGTATTTTGCTCTACTTGTTGTATGTCATCTCATTTGCAGCCTACCCAGAAGTAATTTAGGAGCCATGACTTGGGCGTATAAATTTAGCTCCCCTTTGGACACCCAATGAAGATGCTTCCCAGGAATGCCCCAAGGATAATTGTTGGACCCCAGTGGAGTCCTGGATTCCTTGTGTTGGTGGTAAAAAGGGGCTTTCGTGCTTGGAGATGGAGGGTTGATATTTCAGTCTCTGTCTTTGGGAGAGTGAATGCCATGGTTACCTTATGGAATATATGTGCAAGGTGCTGGACCTAACCACTCTGGACCTTCCACTACAAGGTCTGTTTTTCTTTCATTCTGGGTGAAGTCTACCTAGTACAAGGGTGCTAACATTTCTGAAAAAATTGCTGTTCCTTCCTTCCTCTTTGTTTCTACCTTTGCTTATTCTTACACACACACACACACACACACACACACACACACACACACACCTCCTGGTGAATGGACCTTATTCTTAGTCATTGAAGGAAAGAACCCAAACTACTTATCTCATTTAAAAAAAAACATGTTTTTGGGGCGCCTGGGTGGCGCAGTCGGTTAAGCGTCCGACTTCAGCCAGGTCACGATCTTGTGGTCCGTGGGTTCGAGCCCCGCGTCGGGCTCTGGGCTGATGGCTCAGAGCCTGGAGCCTGTTTCTGATTCTGTGTCTCCCTCTCTCTCTGCCCCTCCCCCGTTCATGCTCTGTCTCTCTCTGTCCCAAAAATAAATAAAAAACGTTGAAAAAAAAATTAAAAAAAAAAACATGTTTTTGGTGAATTGATGCACATAAGTCTCAGTCTTTTAAGCACTAATTTAGTACTTTTTCACAAGGGAAGCAGTTGCATGGGAGAAGCTGAGGCACTACAGATGAGGACCCCCTCACTTGTAATGTAACAACTCGGGAAGATGTTTGATTTCATGAAGTAAATTATTCTTGCTTCCATATAATAAGACACAGAAAGATGCTTCACCTTAAATTGATGTAAAACTGGTGTCTATTAGTATGTTTAATCTTCGTTCCAAATCTATGAGATTTTGATGTTTGAAGAAATGTGGCGAGACAATAAAAGCAGCTTTTTTTTAATGTTTATTTTTTTGAGAGGGGGGGAGAGGCAGAGAGATAGAGAGACAGACAGACAGACAGAATCCAAAGCAGGCTCCAGGCTCCAAACTGTCAGCACAGAGCCTGACGTGGGGCTTGAACCCACAAATAGTGAGATCATGACCTGAGCTGAGATCATTAACCGACTGAGCTACCCGGGTGTCCCCAAAGCAGCTCTTATTGAGAGGTTAGAATTCAGTAATTTTGAAAGATTTAAAAGAAGCTTGAAAAAAAAAACCACATAGCTAGTTTTTCACATTGACTTTAAGTGAAAGTTGAATTTACTTACCTCTCATAGTTTTTTGAGTGGGTGACACTAGAAAAGAGTACTTTTTTTAAAGCAGAGTTGAGGCTTCAGGAAATTCCTTCTTCCTTTTGAAATTCTAAGAAGTCAATTTCTTTCCAAAGCATTAAGTACGAGCTTGTTTTAGAATAGCTTCTTTCTCCAACAGCAAGCTCCAAATGATTCAGCAGAAGTGATTTTTTCAAGAGTTATTATCTTGGGTGAGGTAGGTAGATCTCACTCAAAAGAGAAGCTGGTAAGTGCAAGCTTTCTCTTTCTCTCACTCTCTCAACACACACACACACAGACACACACACACACACACACACACACACACGAATATATGTACGTCCAAAGAATAACTATTATAAAAATAACACAAAAATCCAAAAAACACACACTCTGACAACACTAGCGAGTGTGTTAATTTATTTTATGTTGCCAGCACGAGGGTAATGGAGCTGTGATGACTGACATTTCTTGTGAGATATCGGTGAAATTCATTATCTGTGGGATGTTTCCTGTACCGCACACAGATTTACCAGGAGCTGATCCAGCACAGGCAGGCGTGTGGGGAAAAATGTAGCAGCAATTTAGAAAGGGAAATGGCCTGGGATGATAGCTTAGCTGGAAGTACGGATGTTCCTGTGTTGAAGATCAGTGCAATTAAAAGGATTTAGCAGCCAGATTACCAACGTAGTAGCTGGAGGGCTTCATTGTTGGCCTCGACATGTCTTCTGTTGCCGTGATTTGAATGGGAAGGGTGATAGAACAATCACAGTTCCTAGAGCAAGATACTTCAGATTTCCCAACTCCACAGTAACTCAGTAATTTAAGACCTAGTGTTTAGGATAGAAGTGTGGCCAGGTGTCAAGAGGTTTGAGGAGTTGGGGACCGTGTGTAGAGGGCTGATAGCAATTCCAGGAATGTTTGCTTATGTCGGTTGTGGGTCTTATAGTTCTAAGGTATTTCTCTGGGGTGCTGAAGTTTTATTGCAAATTTCTAATCAACTTCAAGTCTAGGGTCTTAGTATTTTTTAATTTTTTTTAACGTTTATTTATTTTTGAGACAGAGAGAGACAAAGCATGAACTGGGGAGGGTCAGAGAGAGGGAGACACAGAATCTGAAACAGGCTCCAGGCTCTGAGCTGTCAGCACAGAGCCCGACGCGGGGCTCGAACTCACGGACTGTGAGATTGTGACCTGAGCCAAAGTCGGCTGCCCAACCGACTGAGCCACCCAGGCGCCCCGGGTCTTAGTATTTTTTAAAAAAATTATGTTTATTTATTTTTGAGAGAGAGAGAGCACACAAGTGGAGCAGGGGCAGAGAGAGAGGGGGACAGAGGATCTGAAGCAGACTCTGTGCTGACAACAGCAAGCCTGATGTAGGGCTTGAACTCGTGAACTGCACAATCATGACCTGAGCTGAAGTTGGATGCTCAACCAACTGAGCCACCCAGGTGCCCCCAGCGTCTTAGTATTAAAAGTATTGCATTTGCTAGACAATTCCAAAAGCATGTTGTTGGTTATACCTGTATTCCAATAATTAAAATTATGTTCCATAAGCTCAACGTGGCGTGGTGGAAAAGAACGGTCTTTGAGTTTGGAGTCGGATGATGTAATTTCCAGACCTCCACTGGGAAATGACATCAATTTTGTCCCCCAGTTGAAACTGTCTGGGTGGGGGACAAATCATGTAGCCTCTGTAAGCCTTAGGTACTTTGTCTGTAAAATGGCAATGTTCCCTTGGCTCTACCTCCCCTAGGTGAGGGCGCGAGAATCAGGCCATGCTGTATGTGAGAGAGTTTTGTAATAACAACAGACAAAGGGAAATTTCCTTCCTACTATGTTCCTTTATTGTTTTTGTCCTTTCATCTTTCGTTTTGATGATTTGTGTCATTTGATGAAGAGGTGTCATTGGTTGAAGCCACCTTCCTTTATTGGAAGTATACATAATACATTTAAAAATGAGCTACTTTTATGATTGTCTACATCTTAGAAGTTCTGAAATCTGTAATTCTAACTTCTAGAAATATTCAGAAGAAAATATTTCTTTAACTGGTGATTTAATAACAGTGTAAAATTTGATTTACATATTCATAGCTTCTATTTGACCTCTAAACTTTAAAAGTATTTACCGTCTAATTTATGTACACTATCTGTATCATCATGGGGCGAAAATGACATTACTCATGTGGGTTGCTCAGAAATGGGGAACATATATATTTCACTATTATTTCCTTCTCTTGTATACTTTTGTGGTGGATGGAGCACTGTCCAAGGATTTGATCTGGAGCCTGTTAAGGAAAATTATAATTTCAAAGCTCTGGCTGGCTCTTCCCCTGTTCAGGATGGAAATTCAGCCTGCGTTATTTAGAAAAACTTCGACAGTGGCTTTTTTTAGGTTATGAAACTCAAGTTCCCCGACCGCCACCACTGTGACCTTAGCTGGAAAAAGGCACTTGATAGGAAAAGTGCCAAAGTGCTCTGTCAAATTTTGGAGTTCTTCTGGTGGGGTATGTACTCTGGGACTAAGGGTGTGGAGTTTCAGCAACTGGATGAGGTCTATGGAGTAAAGCAGCCAGGGAGAAATTCCCATGGGTGGAGATAGCCAAATTAACTTTAAGAATGTTAAGATCTTGTTTTATGCTGTGTTGTCATTTCCCCTCTGTTATTCCCAAACCCTTGGGAGGAATCTATTAAATCCTACGGTGGTGCTTTAGGGAATAAAGAAAGGGGAACTGTTAGTGGTGCTTTACGGAATAAGGAAAGGGGAAATGTTAATTACATTGGGAAGGTACAGGACTTGCCATGGTGTAGGGGCCAGGGCTCGGATGTTAAACTGGATATTAAGGAAGAATCTAAACCCAGAAGAATGGACTAGAGGACATCTAGATTGTACTAGTGTTGGAAAAAAAATTATGAAGTACTTACAAGTGGGTACCAAGATGGCTGGGTGATATAGAGGTTTGATGTGCAGAGTAAAGCAATTGGTTCCTGTTCAGTGAGATGCAAATAAATTCTGTCAGGTAGGTGGAATGTAACTGAAGCCTTCTCCCCCAGACAATTCCAAATATTACGTTTGATTGCCTTGGATAGTGACCATTTTTGCATCTATTAGCAAATTCGTTTCAGCGTTGCCCGTATAGAAAATCCTTTGGAAAGTCATTGGGATTGTTTTTGACATCTTACCGATTCTGTCATTAATTAATGACTTAAATAAAATCTTGACATGTATTCATATGGTATTTGTATGAAAATCATGATTTTATCTGTTTAAAAACCGTCTTTTAACACAAGTTTCCACAGTGCTGATGTGATCACACTGATTTTTCAAATGACCGAGTAGAGACAGAGACAGAGCGCAAGCAGGGGTGGGGCAGAGAAAGAGGGAGACACAGAATCTGAAGCAGACTCCAGGCTCTGAGCTGTCAGCACAGAGCTCGATGCAGGGCTCCAACTCACAAACCGTGAGATCATGACCTGAACTGAAGTCAGATGCTTAACTGATTGAGCCACCCAGGTGCCCCCAGCATCTTTTCTTTATTTCTGTGTTGTGGGAGACACTGAAAGGTTTCTACCTCTAGCCCTCACTGATGGACCCTGACTGTATCCTCGCCTTCTCAGGCTTTAGACAGAAAAGCAAAGGAACAAGGATTAGCCACTGGAGGTCCCACTCTGAGAGGTGACCTGTGCAGAAAAAGATGGTTAGTGCAAACAAGTCTGCAGCTATCCACAAAATAGAGTATTCCTGATTTTCACTCCCTTACTCTATTTTAGGAAGCTATTGCATGTGGGGAATGGTGTAGGCTGAATTAGTAAAAATTATAAATGAATTACAATGCACAATAGCTCTAATGATCATTACTGATACAAATTTCAATCAGTAATAAATTCAAGCAGTTGAGAGAACAGAAGATTCAGGAAGATAGCTTGAAATGGATGCATTTGTGGAACGAAGGAGATTTACTCTTTGATTCATAGAGTTTTCTATCAGAGATATCACGTCTGTCCCTATTTTCAACTGTTTGATTTAATGTTATGTTATCCAGAGACTGAGGAATTCGGAACATATAATTTCCTTCCGGAGGGAGGTGACAGGTCAGATCCTATGATCGTTTTTGCTCAAGAATGTTAATTTCTTGTTAAGATGAATGACGTCTCCTCTTAGCATGGCTCGCATAATAATACTTCTTGTCTTTCATTTGTGACTTATAAAGAAATTGATTCATGAGATGCTCTTCAGAAAATACTGGATTCCCCAGTTGGTATTTGTAACTATTTCAAATGTAACTACAAGACTTTCCTAGTGTGACTTTTTTGAGTCCATACTGATTTCACAGTCTTTTAAAAACATCTTCTTTATTGAAGTGTAGCTGACATACAATGTTATTAGTTTCAGGTGTACAACATAGTGATTCCACAATTCTATACATCACTCAGCGCTTATCACAGGAAGTGTAGTCACCATCTCTACCAATACAATGTTATTACACTATTATTGACTGAATTTCCCATGCCGTACTTTTCATCCCTGAGACTTTTTTATTTTGTAACTGGAATTTTATGCCTGTTAATCCCCTTCACCTTTTTCGCCTTTCCCTCCATACCTCTCCCATCTGGCAACCTGTAGTTTGTTCTCTGTATCTGAGTCTGAGTCTATTTCTGTTTCTATTTGTTTCATGGTTTTTTTTTTTCTTTAGATTTGGCATGTAAGCAAAATCATATGGTACTTGTCTTTCTGTGTCTAACTTAATTTTGCTTAGCATAGTACCCTCTAGGTCCATACATGTTGTTGCAAATGGCAAGATTTCATTCTTTTTTATGGCCGAGAAATATTCTGTGTATATATACATGTGGAGATATGTGTATTTTTGTATATAACATTTGATTTTCTTATTATTTACTTATTTTATTTGAGAGAGAGAGAGAGAGAGCATGAACAAGAGCAGGGGAGAGGGGTGGAGGGCGAGAGAGAATCAATCTTAAGCAGGCTCCACATTCATTGCTGAGCCTGACATGGGGCTTGATCCCATGACACTGGGTCATGACCTGAGCTGAAATCAAGAGTTAGACCCCCAACTTGGGGTGCCTGAGTGGCTCAGTCAATTAAGCATCTGACTTTGGCTCAGGTTATGATCTCACGGTGTGTGAGTTCAAGCCCCGCGTCTGGCTCTGTGCTGACAGCTCAGAGCCTGGAGCCTGCTTCAGATTCTGTGTCTTCCTCTCTCTCTGCCCCTCCTCTGCTCAAGCTCTGTCTCTCTGTCTGTCTCTCTCAAAAATAAATGAACATTAAAAAAATATATTAAAAAAAAGAGACAACTAACTGAGCCACCAGATGCCCCTACACCACGTTTTCTTTATCCGTTCATCTATCGATGGATGTTTAGATTGCTTTCATATCTTGTTTAATGCTGCAATAAACATAGGGGTGCAAATATCTTTTGAATTAGTGTTATCATTTACTTTGGGTGAATACTCAATGGTGGAATTACTGAATCATATGGTAGCTCCATTTTTATTTTTTTGAAGAGCCTCCTTACTGATTTCCACAGTGACTGCATCAGTTTATGTTCCCACCAACAGGGTACAAAGGTTCCTTTTTCTCCATGTCCTCGCCAACACTTGTTATTTCTTCTTTTCTTTTCTTTTTTTTTTTTTTGAATGTTAGCCACTCTCACCATTAGAAGATGACATCTCATTGTGGTTTTGATTTGTGTTCCCCTGATGATGAGAGATGTTGAGCATCTCTTCATGCTATTTACAGTCATTACATTAATATTCATCTAGGCCTTCAGTTTTTCTCTTTTCTGTTAAATTCATCATTAAAGTATATCTAATCTATGATTTCCTTATCTGGCAATGTAAACTCTGCATGTTATTATTGTAACTAAAATACTTTTGTTCTTTTTTTCTTTCCTTTCCTTTTTTTGAGAGAGTGTCCATGAGCAGGGGAGAAGGGCAGAGGGAGAGAGAGAATCTTGACCAGCCTCCATGCTCAGTGCAGAGCCCAACACAGGGCTCGATCCCATGACCCTGGAATCATGACCTGAGCCAAAATGAAGAGCCAGATGCCCAACTGACTGAGCCACCCAGGCACCCACTTTGTTCTTTTTTATCATCAAAAAAATATAAATCACTGTTGAAAAGTTAGAAAATACAGGGGCACCTGGCTGGCTCAGTTGGTAGAGCATGTGACACTTGATCTCAGGGTTGTGAGTTTAAGCTCCATGTTGGGTATGGAGATAGCTTACTTAATAAAAACCAAAAAAAAAAAAAAAAAAACAAAAAAAACAAAAAAAACCAAAAACCAAAATTAGAAAATACAGATGAAAAATGATGAATTCTCCTTATGATTCTATCCCTCAGAAATAAGGACTCTTAATGCCTCTGGTATGTCATTTCAGCTAATTTTCTATGGATAAATGTAGATTTTATTTTATGCCCACATATGTATTTAAAAACACACGTCTTGTTGTTAGAAAATTGTTTTTTTCACCAAAAGGAATTAAATGAAATCTTCTCATATGCATAATATATATTCTGGAGCATGTATTCTCTTTTAATTTTTTTAAATGTTTATTTATTTTTGAGAGAGAAAGAGAGAGAGAGAGAGAGAGAGACAGATTGCAAGCAGGGGAGGGGCAGAGAGAGAGGGAGACACAGAATCTGAAGCAGGCTCCAGGCTCTGAGCTGTCAGCACAGAGCCTGACGTGGAGCTCAAACCCACGAACCGTGAGATCATGACCTGAGCTGAAGTCTGACGCTTAACCACTTAACCAACTAAGACCCAGGCAGCCCCCGGAGCGAGTATTCTTAACCGTGGGCTCTGGAGCCTGACCAATTGAAATCCCTGTTCTGGTTGTGTGGCTTTGGGAAGTTAGTTAATCTTACTAAGCCTTAGTAATTTCATCTATGAAACAGATTTAATATTCACTACCTATTTTATGGCTATGTTGTGATGATTAAATAAAACAGTACTTGTAAAACATCCAATACATGAGAGCATTACGTGCCAACTTTTGTAACTTCCCTGTCATCAAATAGGACTACGTTTTGATTGGTCTTACAAGTTGAATTAAAAATTGAACTGGGGTTGAGGGAGCAGAGCCAGGGGAGGTATTTCTTGCATTGTCTTTAGAGATAATCAGTATGTTTAGTAACCTGATGCTGTAACCAGAAAAATTGTGAGTGGTTTTCTTGATGACATTATGCTTGGTTAGTGGGTTCCTCTCCATTTATCTACAGGGCTACCAGCTATAGACTGATGCTTTATAACTGAAGGTGAGCTACAGTGTCCATTATTGAATCAGACTCTAGCTCTCGTCTTCAAGAGACAACCAAACTGTTGTGGTGGGAAGCTGTGGAAATGTAATTTTGGTGGAACAGGGCGTCATTAATGATTAACAGAAGAACTATATGAGTTCATCTTAACAGCTAATTTCCTTAGTGAGTTTCTGGAGATGCAAAAATCATGGCAAATTAAATCACAGCTAATTCAAAGCAATATTTATTTCAAACTAGTCAAACAACTGATTCTAAGTCTCATACCACATTTTGGGGACTTGATCATTTTTTGGTCATGAAACAATTTAGTTCTTTGATTACATACCAAAATGACTTAATAGCCCTGTTAAAGATAATTTCATGTTAATATTTTGTTTTCTCTCTAGGCCTCTATTTATGATAAACTTAGTGATTTGAAAGTTGGCATTTGTTTGTTAAGGGATACGACCTTTTGTTTTAGGTCTTAATTGAATCTGCCAACTTACCATGTTTTGATTAAAGGCAGGTAACTGCTTTGTAAATATAAGGTTTTTGACCATGGCTTCTCACATCCCTACCTTTTTTTTTTTTTTTTAAATGAATCACAGTATTTCCTTTTTTTAAAAGATTTTTTATTTTGAGAGAGAGAGAGAGAGAGAGAGACAGACAGAGAATCCCAAGTAGGCTCCTTGTTGTCATTGGGGCTTGATCCCATGAACTATGAGATCACGACTTGAACCAAAACCAAGAGTTAGACGCTTAACCCACTGAGCCACCCAGGTATTCCACACCCCCACCTTTTAATTTAAATTAATTTAATTTAATTTAATTTTTTTAATGTTTATTTTTGAGAGAGAGAGAGAGAGAGAGAGAGAGAGCAGGTGAAGAGCAGAGAGAGAGGGAGACAGAGAATCTCAAGCAGGCTCCATGCTGTCAGCACAGAGTCCTTTGGAGGGCTCGGACCCCTGAACCGTGAGATCGTGACCTGAGCAAAAATCAAGAGTCAGATGCTTAACCAACTGAGCCGTCCAGGAACACATCCCCCCTACCTTTTTAAAACTAAAGATAAAAGATAACTACTGACTTAAGAAAAGAGATATTTTAAAATAGTGAAATTGTCATCAACAGCGTGAAACAAAAAGGTTGGAAGAAAAATACATATTGGAAAGACAGAGCTCAGAGAGCTAATTGACTGTTCAAGTTTTCACACATCTGGTTGATGGTAGACCGTGGCTTTTTATGCTCAGGTTATGCTTTTTCTGTGGCAGTACATACCTTCTTCTCTACATGTCTTATGAAGTGAACATGTAGTTACAAAAAATGTTATATACATATTGGAGTTGAAACTTACTGTTCTTTTAGTCCTATTTGAAATGAACATGCTTACTCTAATCAACATCAATCCCAGGTATTTTTTTCTTACCTTTTAAACAAATTAAGAGTGAATTCCGGTTACAACTTGGGTGAGTTTTCTCTCTTAAGGGGTCTAGTATATTTGAACCAAGCCTTCCTTCTGATCGAGCAACCGAGGATGCTGGTTGTTCCCCTGATGGTTTACACAGCACAGAATCTGAGTGTGTGAAGGTTTGATGGAGAGCTCTGGTTCTGAGGGCTGGACACCTGCATCTCCTGATCTGTGCTGTGGTTTCTTTTTCCCTTTGCTCTGTGCCTCTTCATGTTCAACCTGATTATCTACCTCCCTTCCCCACTCAGATTAGTAATGCCCTTTCTGCTGTTCTCCACAGCTCCTTTGATGAACTCTGAAGGACTGGCCTTGTGTAAATTTTGAACTAAGAAAACATTACGCACAAAATGTAATAAAGGAAAATTATATTTTATTAAAATCTTTTAATTTTAGCGTTTTAATGGACATCGTTGATACTTTCAATTCCACTGTCCTTGTGCCTTGTCTGGAAAATGACAAGTTCATGTCGTTTTGATTTCCACTGTGTTGAGATGCTCTTTTCCCCCCAGCTTTATGGAGGAATAATTGAAAAATATAATTGTATATATTTAAAATGTACATGATGATTGATATGCATATATATTGTGGAGTGATTACCAAGATAAAGATAGTTAATACATCCAGATGCTCTCTTTCAGTAAAAGAAAACCAAATGGCTTTTTGCAAGAGTAGCTGTGTTAGAATTTTCTTTTTCTTTTTAAGTTTTTAAATTTTAATTCCACTATAATTAACATACAGTGTTATATTAGTTTCAGGTGTTCAATATAGTGTTTCAACAATTCTGTACTTATCTCAGTGCTTGTCACAATAAGTGTACTCTTGGGTTGCCTGGGGGCTCAGTTGGTTGAGCGTCTGACTTCTGCTCAGGTCATGATCTTGCAGTCGGTGAGTTACAAACCTGCATTGGGCTCTGTGCTGACACTCAGAGCCTGGAGCCTGCTTCGGGTTCTGTGTCTCCCTCTCTTTCTGCCCCTCCCCCTCTCACGCTGTGTCTCTCTCTTTCAAAAATAAATAAACACTAAAAAAAAAACCCTGATAAGTGTACTCTTAATCCCCTTCACCCATTCTCCCCACCCCCACCTGCCCTCTGGTAACCATCAGTTTGTTCTCTGTAGTTAAGAGTCTGTTTCTTGGTTTGTATCCCCCTCTCCCTGTCTTTTTTCCCTTTGTTTGTTTTGTTTCTTAAATTCCACTTATGAGTGATGCATACAGTGTTTCTAATGCTTATGGAGTTTTCCCAAGGCTTAGTTCATTAATACTCTGTCATGTCATAAATTACTAATTTATGTCAGTTGGTTTCATATAAGAGAATCTTCTTTTACCATGTTTCATTTTATGCCCGTTGTATAATATATTACAATATAATATACTATAAATATATAAATAAATATGTATATATTTTTTCCCAGGGACAAAAATGATGGCATAGCATCCCCTTATATGTTTCTTTATAATAGATTTTCTGCTGTAAAACACCATAATAACCAGAAAAGAGAATATAAAACTTGAAAAATGCTATTTTATAGATTCCGAATGACTTTAAATAAGTATATAGTTGCAGGATCATTAATGGTAAGTCTTTTTACTTTAGTGTTGCTCTACTTGTGAGGATCTCTCACCAGGTCATAAATGTTTAATCTAAGTTATTGATGTCACTATATTATTCAGTTTCTAAAACACATTATAACATGCAGTACAATTTTATTTGCCCAGAGAGCATATTTTCTTCTGGGATTTGTTATTGTATTTTACACTAGTTTTATCTCAAACCACATATGAATGGCACTGTGTTGTCAGAGGAACTTGTATTTATATTCATTTTCAAACTTGGAATTTTATAAGTCCTTATCACTAAATAAGGTGGACCTGATTTACTTGAGTCTCAGTGTCCTCCTTGTTAAAAATGGGGTGTGTGAAGGTTAAAGTATTAAGCATAGATTGAGGACAGAGGAAATCTCTGTGCATGCTGGTTGTCTTTTCTTCCTTCATGTCTATAAGCAAAGTAAGTGAGAGAATATAGCCTGTGATGGTTTGAATTCTCTCCTTGTCAAAAGACATGTTAAAGTCCTAAAACCCACTGTATCTCAGAATGTGACCTTATTTGGAAGTAGGGTTGTTGCAAGTATAATTGGTTAAGATGAGGTCATGCTGGAGTTGGGTGGACCTTTAATCCAGTGTGACTTGTGTCTTTATAAGAACAGGGAAATGTGGGCACAGAGACACAGAGGAAGTGGCCATGTGAAGACCGTGGCAGGGTTTGGAGTTGCTGCTGTAGACAAGGAGTGCCTGATGCCATTCATTGGAAGCTGGAATAGACCAGAAGCATCCTCCCCTACAGGCTTTGTGGGCCACATGGTCCTCCCAACACTTCCATTTCAGACTTTTGGCCTCCAGATCTATGAGAGAAAAAATCTGTTGTTTTAAGCCCCCCAGTTTGTGGTACCTTGTCATGGCAAGCCTAGGAAACACATACAGAGGGCAAGAGACCTGCATCAGATCAAGTGTTCTAGATGAGATTCTGGCTAGGATCCTGGCTTGTCCTTGGTCATCCAATGCCTCAAGAATCTGAGATGCTGCACTGTGTGTGCAGCTTGAAATGGGCGTGAGTCATACCAATAGTCTATATTGAAAATCTTAAATTTGGAGGACCATGAATCCCTCTGAAAATCTTATGGGTGCCATTGATACCTTTCAAAGCAAGGGGAATGCACACACAGACATAGAGTATTTTACTTTGTATTTTATGGCATTCACAGCCTCTCTAGGAGATTTATGATACAAAGTTAAGAATGCCTGCTCTAGAATTTCACTCTCAGTGTGCTACTTGTAAGAACAGAGAATACACATCGGTAAACAGACATTGAATAAGTGATGCAACCAAAGTCATGTTTAACAAAACAGTGGTTATTAGAAGTTGGTGGATGGAGGGGCGCCTGGGTGGCTCAGTCAGTTGAGCGTCCGACTTTGGCTCAGGTCGTGATCTCGGGGCTTGTGAGTTCAAGCCCCGCGTCGGGCTCTGTGCTGACGGCTCAGAGCCTGGAGCCCCTTCAGATTCTGTCTCTCTCTCTCTCTCTCTCTCTCTCTCTCTCTCTGCCCCTCCTCCACTCACACGCAGTCTCTCTCTGTCTCAAAAAGAAATAAACATTAAAAAAAATTAAAAAAAAAAAAGAAGTTGGTGGATGGAGAGATCACCTTGGGACTTTATGAACACAGGAGTTTGTCTCTGAATTTACAGATTTGCCCCCTAGCGTTGTGGGAAGTGAGTAGGAACTAATTGTAATAGCCAGCACTTACTGTGTTCTCTGTGCTGTGTTGCTTTCTGTTCGTTGTCTCTAAGTGCAGGCCTGTGTTGGCGGTTGGTGCCATTTAGCCCCCGTTCACTCTTATAGGATCTTAAGTTCTTACTTTTAATGTTATCTGCAAATTAGGTTATACTTACAGGCACAGTGATAACACTAGCAGAATCTAAGAATTTACTCAAAATGTGATTTTATATGTTTGGCCCATTAATAGGCCATACTGCCTGGAGTACAATTTGAAGGAATTTCTTATTTTATTTTTTATTTTATTTTATTATTTATTATTTATATTTTATTTATTATTTATTTATTTATTATTTATTTATTTATTATTTTTTAATATGAAATTTATTGTCAATTTGGTTTTCATACAACACCCAGTGCTCATCCCAGCAGGTGTCCTCCTAAATGCCCATCACCCACTTTCCCCTTCCTACCTCTCCCGCCCCCCTATCAGCCCTCAGTTTATTCTCAGTTTTTAAGAGTCTCTCGTGGTTTGCCTCCTTTCCTCTCTGTAACTTTTTTCCTCCTTCCCCTCCCCCATGGTCTTCTGTTAAGTTTCTTAGGATCCACGTAAGAGTGAAAACGTATGGTATCTGTCTTTCTCTGTCTGACTTATATCACTTAGCATAACACTCTCCAATTCCATCCATGTTGCTACAAAAGGCCATATTTCATTCTTTCTCATTGCTAAGGAGTATTCCGTTGTATATATAAACCACAACTTCTTTATCCATTCGTCAGTTGATGGACATTTAGGCTCTTTCCATAATTTGGCTATTGTTGAGAGTGCTGCTATCAACATTGGGGTACAAGTGCCCGTATGCATTAATTCTGAAGGAATTTTTTAAATACATCCTGAAACTGTCATATCAATGGCACAGTTATATACATGTATGTCTACGTATGTATGCTGGTGTTAGTTTGAGTGTAAGTTTTAAAAATATCTTACTGTTGGAGCGCCTGGGTGGTTCAGTCGGTTACGTGCCAAACTTCGGCTCAGGTCATGATCTCACAGTTCATGGGTATGAGCCCCACCTCAGGCTCTGTGCTGACAGCTCAGAGCCTGGATCCTGCTTCGGATTCTGTGGTCTCCCTCTCCCTGCCTGTCCCCCACTCACACTCTGTGTCTTTTTCTCTCTCTCTCAAAAATAAATAAACATTAAAAATAAATAAATAAATAAATAAATAAATAAATAAATAAATAAAATCTTACTGTTTTTGAAATCTCATTTTCACATCCCCTGCCCTTTTTAGCATACTTGGAATTTCACATACTAGGAGCACTCTGGGTCTCTTGCCCTGGGAGAGGCTCTCCAAACCTCTTAAAGGTGCTCCTTCCAGGGACAAAGAGGAGGGGATTTCTCAGCAGGGCATCTCAAAGTCGGCTTCAGCTGGCCTGGGTGAGGCCTGAGCAGATTGATTAAAAAGTTTTTTTTTCTTAATGTGTCTTTATTTTTGATAGTGAGACAGAGTGTGAATAGCGAAGGTACAGAGAGAGGGAGACACAGAATCTGAAGCAGGCTCCAGGCTCTGAGCTGTCAGCACAGAGCCTGACACGGGGCTCAAACTCACAAACTGTGAAATCATGATCTGAGTGAAGTCCGATGCTTAACCAACTGAGCCACCTTGGCGCCCCAGCGAGCAGAATGATTTTTAAGAGCTTCTCTGGTGATTGTGGAGCCAAGGCAGTTGGAGAACCACTGGCCCAAAGAGAAGAAAGAGAGCTGGAGGTCTCCATAAGGAAGAGATTTGGATTTCGCTGTTGCCATACCTCAGAGTCATTGCCTCTGAGAGATGGTGATGCACACAGCTGTGTCCCCCCCCTACAGAGGTTTCATGTTTGGGGAATATGGGGAGCAGCGACAGTCAACTGGCTTCAAAGAGCACCTAAAACACTCCACTGATTTTGCAAGGCAGAGAGGTAGTGATGCTCAGATGACTGATTCTAAAATGGAAAATAGAATGTATTTCCTGATTCTGCACCCCTGTCCCTGAGCAAATCACTACTTGGCTCATATGAGAAGAGAGATAGTTGAGACAAGTTTTTTCATTGTTCTAAGAAAAAAAAATGCATGCAGATGATCAAAGGAAGTGAAAGTCTAGATTAAAAAAAAATTGAATGAAAGAAGCAAATTGAATTAAAGCAGAAAGAGAACCCAAGAGCCAGGCCATCACAGTAAGGCAGGTAAACACTAAATGCTGGGCTCAAGGCCATTGTCATAGTTCCAATGTGGTTGCCTTTAAACAGTAACTGTTGAATCTCAATTGTCCTGAAGAGTGAGCGTACTTAGGAAAATGCTTGGAACGATGTCCTTGTCCCTGCCTTAACGTTAACAATTTAAATGCAAGAGTATCACAAGAAAGGTGGGCACAACAAAAGCTGTTTCTAAGTCTGGACTCGAAGCAGGCTGTGATGAAAATATTCTCCTTTCGATACAGGGAGGACATTTTTGTCATGGGAAATTTTATGACTTGCTTTTAGGTAGAAGAGAGAAGTCATAGAATTAAGAGAGAAGTCATAGAATTCTTTCTGCACCAGCTGTTTCTGGTGGAAATGAGGATCCCAAGTTACCTCTGCACTGTCAGCACGGAGCTCGATATGGGGCTCAAACAGTCAAACTGTGAGATCATGACCTGAACAGAAATCAAGAGTTAGACGCCTAACTGACAGCCACCCAGGTGCCCCTCAAATTGAAAGTTTAAGTAATTTCTCCAAAATTATTTATTTGCTATTAAGAGCCCTAACAAAATAAATTCTTAAATTCTTAAAACAATTCCCTCAGAGAATCTTTTTACTAGGGAGAATATAGTTCAGTATAATCTGCGATTTCAAGGTGTCCCCATACTTCTTATTCTAAAAGACTTTATACGATGGTGGTATCTCTGGAGCTTGAATAATTATGATACCAAGCCAATATGGTGGCTTATGAGAGATGAAAGAGTGACAGATCCCATTGATTTAAGACATCAAAAAAGCTTCTGCAGAGGAGGAGGTATTTACAATGTTCTTGGAAATACGGATAAAACTTAGCCTGGAGTGAATGCGGACGATGCAGTTACAGGTTTGTGTGTGACCAAAGGGGACAAAGTAGAGAACTCTTAGATGTGCTTAGGAATTATTCACTTTTTCCAGGGGGAAATAGCCTGTTGTCCATGAGAGTCAAGCTGAGGCTTTATTACTTGTTTTTGATGTCGCTTGAAGGAAAGATGATATGCCTGGGCTCTGTTTGAAAAATGTTGTGGTGGACAGAATAGACAAGAGTGACAGGGCAGGTGGAAGTGGTCCAGAAGTAGGTCTTAAGGAGAACCTGAACTGAAACTTAGACAGTAGATCTCTTCCCCAGAGGGAACGTGTGGCATGGATTAAATGAATATTTGTGAATGTGATCTTTACAACTTGGGGACTGGGAGAATGATAAAATCATAAACACAGACAGGGAGGTCAGTCAAAAGGAAACACCAGAATGGAAGGAAGGTGATCTTGAGGAAATGCTGAGAAGAATAGAGAGAGGGTCAAGAAAGAGATAGGTAGGAAGAACTCAAGGGAAGGAAGGCAGGACATAAACATCCACTGAAGGAAAGTGAGTGGGCATGATCTTGAGGTAGCCACTAAATTTGTTCATTAGGAGAAGGTTATTGTCAAGCCTTAGGAGATTGCTTTCAGTGGAGTTCTAGGTGTAGAAGGATGTTGAGAAGAGCAGAAAGGAATGGGTACACATAGTAGGCTATCGCTCTTTGGAGAAGTGTGACTGATAACGTGTGTGTGTGTTTTAGTAAAGTTTTACTGATAAAGTAAGGTCTAAAAATAGTGAAAGAGTGCCTCGGTGGGTCGGTCAGTTGAACGAATGACTCTTGATTTCTACTCAAGTCGTGATCTTATGGTCGTGAGACTGAACACTGTGTTGGGCATGGACCCACTGGGCATATACCCTGCTTAAGACTCTCTCTCTCTCCCTCTCTTTCTCTCTCTCTCTGTTTCCCCCTCTGCCCCCTTCCCTGCTCACATGCACAGTCTCTTTCTCTCTCTCTCTAAAAAGAAAAAGTAGAATAAAAAAAATAGTGAAGAAATTATGTGCCAACTATACTCAGTTTAAAAAAAAATGAAAAAAATGGTGAAGAAAATTGAGGAGGGAGTAGAACTCACTCATTCAGTCCACTGTATGCTATTGCCTGGCACCAGGCAGTGAAATGAAATAATCAGCAAAACAGATGGTCTCTGCTTCAGGAAGCATAGAATGGGGAAGACAGACATTTATCAAATAAGCCTAGTTATTTAGATACAAACTCTGGACAAGTGCTGTGAAGAAAAAATACACGTAGCTACGAGAAAATATGAGAGGGATCCAGTCTGGGGTGGTGTCAGTGATGGCATCATGAAGAAATGAGCTGAGAGCTGGGAGGAAATCAGTGTGGGTGGGGGAGAGGGTCTAGAGGAACAGCATAGCCCTGGACTGGGGGGTGGCAGGAAGTGAGAATGGGGCTGGACATACATGGCCTATTGTAGGAGCCAAAAAGAGTCCAGAGTTAAGGGGAGGTCTGTCCTTTTTATGTTCTAAGATAGGCTCAGTTTGTTAAGCATTTGACTCTTGATTTTGGCTCAGGTCATGATCTCACAGTTCATGAGTTCGAGCCTTGCATCGGGCTCTGCAGTGACAGTGCAGAGCCTGCTTGAGATTCTCTCTCTCCCTCCCCCACTCATTCTCTCTGAAAATAAATAAATAAACGTTAAAAAAAAGGCAGATTGTGTTCGTGAATGGCAGGGAGCAGCCACTGCTTGCAGAAGAACTGAAGATTTCAGGAGTTGTTTTGTCATATGCCAGGTTAATGATACAAGCCAATGATTATTAACTCTAAATGCTGTTTCGTTTTACTGAAGATCCTGAAATAAATGTTTCATGAGACCTAATATTCAGACCTGCAGTTTTCAGTAAGGGTGCCATGCTTTAGGCTGCAAATACATTTCTGAAGAATTGTGGCCAATTCACATTTTTGTAAATTGACTAATTTTAAACCCAGCAGGGAGTATGCTTTTTAAAGGAAACCTATGGTGTGTCCTTTTATAAAGTACAGAATCTTTTCAGAAAACAAATATCTTTTGTAAATCTCTCCTTTGGTGGATGGGAAGCGTATGCCATTATGCTGAGACACATATATTCACATGTACTTAGGATTTGACAGTGAACAAAGATGTTCTTCCGGAACCCAGAGCCACTTGCCTTCAGACTCTTTAGCCTGTAAATGTTTTTTTAGTAGGAAGGCCCAATCTTTCTGTCATCATCATCGTGCTTATTTTTTAGAAAGCTCATTGATATAAATAACCTCTGGTTTCATTTTAACTGAAGATCACAACGTCTTGAGAATTCTAAAGAGTTATTTTCAGAAGAAGGGAGCCGATGTTCCATATTTTTCAAGACATACACTTTTCTTTGTTCATGTTCTTCTTGAGTAACTGCCCAGAAGAAAACAAACAAAACCAAACCAAGAACCGTGGCTTTGTCGGAAGAGACAGCACTGATTTCCTAGATTACTTATTCTCAGAGAGTTGATTGCGAGAGCGTTAAGCGATGCCATTCTGATGCGGGATTGTGTTGTTGGGGTGTCCAGGGCGATTCTTTGCAGACATTACCTTGGAGATTGATTATGAATTTTTTCTTGTTTTAGTCTTGGCTTCTAGATCTTCTTGATATGGAATTTCATATCAAGAGGAAAAAACAGGAGACTTTTTCAATGGCTCATCTTCTGAGAATCATAGATATCTAAGAAAGTTCTTATGTCTATTCTAGGGTTTTTTGGTATGACAGATATTTATGTTGGATGCAGAATAAAACACAAAATATACTTAACCTTTATTCAGCTTGCATTATAAATGTATCCTACATGCTTTCAGCCACAGTGAATTATATTAATAACCTGTTATTGTAAAAATGTCAAGAGTCTTTTCTGTCTCTTGGAATGATTATTTATCTGCTCAAAGTACAGTGTTTATTTTAACCCTCTTGACAAGAAGAAGAAGAAGAAGAAGAAGAAGGAAAGTGCCTTTTAGTGAAATGTTACTTTTCAAGCAATTTTTTTGAGATTACTCCAAAAAATTTCTCTAGAGATGACATAGGGAAAATGTCTAAATAGTATACAGGATCTGAAATCATTCCTACCCCCATTCGATTATGCAGAGAACATATAGACTTTATTTACTTATTTGTAGATGCGCTAACACATTGATCTCACTGTGTTTAAATAGGTTTGTCATTTAAAATGACAAACAAGGGGCCCCGGGGTGGCTCAGTGTGTTAAGCATCGAACTCTTGGTTTTGGCTCAGGTCATGATCTTATAGTTCATGAGTTTGAGCCCTGCACTGACAGCATGGAGCCTGCTTGGGATCCTCTGTCTCCCTTTCTCTCTGCCCCTCCCCTGCTCTCTCTCTCTCTCTCTTTCTCTGTCTCTCACATTAAACAAACGAAATACTCTACATATATGTAGAGAGGAAAAAAAGCCCTTCATTTCCTTACCTTCCACGTCTGTCTGAGGGTACATTCTTCATGGGCACAACATAGTAAAACACTAGATTAGAGATTCTGGGATATCTTTTATATTTTTTTAAAAATAGAATGACTCTACGTTCAAGTTTAGATAGCAGGGTTGGAGTGATTAAAAAAAACTTTTTTTAAGTTTATTTATTTATTTATTTCGAGAGAGAGAGCACAAGCAAAGGAGGGGCAGAGAGCGGGAGAGAGAGAGAATCCCAAGCAGGCTCTACACCGCCAGTGCAGAACCTGATACCGGGCTCAAACTCACAAACCCTGAGATCATGACCTGAGCTGCAGTCAAGAGTCAGATGCTCGACCGGCTGGGCCACCCAGGCGCTCTGAGATTCTGAGATCTCTTCAATGCTTTTTACATGGGCATATGAATGCTGCAAAGAATCAACGAGAGAAGTTGCACCCATAGCTGAGTGCAGCATGCGGGCAAACTTCCACAGCCCCCTCTTTGGTGATGTTTGCGGGTGGTGGGCCAGTGTGCAGTACCAGTCATTCATCCAGTGTTTTAGGTTTGAGTCATCAGAATGACCTTTGATTTCTTCTCGCAGATAGTTGAACACTGTACACTATTTTTTTTAAACATTAAAAATTTTTTTAATATGTAAAAATATTTACATAGTTTTTAATATTAAAAAAAAAATCACACCATTTATTTCTTCCATCAGGAAGCCAGGTTCTGGATTACTGCGACCGCTCTCTGAGCATCTTTTCTACTCTAGGCCCATTCTTTCCAAACCTCTCCTGTTTATTGCGCACTTCCCGTTTCTAGCAGCAATGTGTCGATCCTTTTCTCAAGAGCTCGCAGTTGGTTCCTGTTGCCTCTGGTAGTGGAATATACATTTCCAGTGCAGCTTCAGAGCTTCTGCGACATCATTTTGTCTTGGTAATCCAACACGATCTCCAGTTAGTCAAAAATGAACCCTCTTGACCAGTTGAGAAGTCTTGCTAGTACCCTGGGCTCCCTCTGCCCATATACACAATATATGTGCCTCAATTCTTATCTTTGCTCCTTTGGTTCTAATTTTTCTTCGCCCCCAAATGGCTCCTCTGTCCAGCCAACTTCTTGTCCCCATTGAACAAACACCTCTCGCTGGGTGTGGATCAATGACTTTCCTCAGGATGAGGTCAAGATGTTGGTTCCTTAGCCATCTTATGTTAAACAGCTGTTGGATTATATCAGAGTCCGTTTGTATTTAACAACCAGAGCAACTATAAATCCAAGTGGAAAAATGAAAGAAAGGCAAACCAAAGATAGGAGCTTAAATAAAACTGAAGAAAGACCAGTGGGAGTGTTTTGAGGATGGGTGCTGTAGAAAAAGAACATGAATGTGAAGTATACACCTGTCATGAACATCAGGGCCCATTGAGGTCTCAAGTTCTTTGTGAAGAAGGATCTCCAGGGAAAGCTCACCTTAGCACCACAACAGAGAGAGGCATAAGACATCGTGTTCAGTATTTATACTGATATTTACTCATTCACTTTCCATGATTCTTCCCTCCATGTCCCAACAGCAGGGCCCCAAAACTGTGTGACTTGTACAGATACCCCTAGAGCTGCTGGCTGAATTATTATTATTATTTTTTAATATTTTTAATGTTTATTCATTTTTGAGAGACAGAGAGAGCACACGAGCAGGCGAGGGGCAGAGAGAGAGGGAGACACAGAATCTGAAGCAGGCTCCAGACTCTGAGCTGTCAGCACAGAGCCCGACATGGGGCTTGAACTCACGAACTGTGAGATCATGACCTGAGCTGAGGTCGGAGGCTTCACTGACTGAGCCACCCAGGCACCCCTGGCTGAATTATGTAATAGGACAAATGGAGTGAGGTGGTGTGTTGGTGAATTATTATATCTAAGCTTTGATCCGAGCTGTGTCGATCTAGAAACTTCATCCAACAAGATATCCAGAGGCTGATAGTTTTTGAGACACTAGCTCACAGTGTCTAAACTCATGAGGTACAGGTGTGTAAATCATAATGTCAGCTTATTTTTTTTATTTTTTAATATTTATTTATTTTTGAGAGAGAAAGGGAGCAGGGGCAGGGGGTGGCTAGAGGGGCAGAGAGAGAGGGAGACACAGAATCTGAAGGAGGTTCCAGACTCTGAGCTGTCAGCCCAGAGCCTGATGCGGGGCTTGAACTCACGAACTGTGAGATCATGACCTGAGCTGAAGTTGGATGCTCAACCAGCTGAGTCATCCAGGCGTCCTACCCTTTAAATGTCCTATTTCTTTACAATTATGCAAACATTCTAGTGATTCTTCTTATTTTTTTAAATTTTATTTCTGAGAGAGAGAGAGAGAGAGAGGGAGAGAGAGTGAGCAGGGGAGGAGAGAGAGAGGAGACAGAGGATCCATATTGGGCTCCACACTGAAAGCAGAGAGCCCAATGTGGGACTAGAACTCACAAAGCGAGAGGTCATGATCTGAGCTGAATTCAAACCAACTGAGCCACCCTAGGCACCCCATAATGTCATCTTATTAATCGACATTGGTGGATATTCCTTTCCAGGGACCTCACGTATCATTTCTAGGCACCCCGGAAACCAGAAAGTCAGAAGGAGGGACTCGGGGTTGCCTGGTGAGCATGGTGGCAGCACAAAACACACTGGGCTGTTTCAGGAGTGCTTCCTTTAGTCCCGAGAAAAATCTGGTGAGTTGTTGCCACACTACAGAAGAGAAATTAATACTGTTAACGCGAAGACACAAACGGAAACACGTGCCTTGTCTCCCCCCAGGAGCCAGGGGCAAATTGTTTGGCTTGGAGAATCCTTGATGATGAAAGTTAGGGAAGGGTCAAGAGGAAGACGGTAAGGCTATCAAGGCTTACTTTTCGAAGAATGAAAGAACAGCTGGGTGGCTCAGTCGGTTTCGGCTCAGGTTGTGATCTCACAGTTCGGTGACTTCGAGCCCCACGTCAGGCTGTGTGCTGACAGTGCAGAGCCTGCTTGGGGTTCTCTCACTCCCTCTCTCTCTCTGCTCCTCCCTCACTTGCGCCGTCTCTGTCTCTCTCAAAACAAATAAATATACTTGAAAAATATCTAAAACAACAACAACAATGAAAAAAAACAAAATGAAGAATGTAGTACAACTTACCTTTATAGGAGTAACAGGAATTTCTAATGGAAACAGGCAGGCTTAGGCTGTCAAGATAATTTTGCTGTTACAGAGTCGGAATGTTTTTAGATTTTAGATCCTCTGGGGGAAGTAGCTACAGCTTCTCTCCTCAGTGGATGTTGGGCTAGATATTCCTTACTTTCTGTAGAGTTTCACTAACCTGAGAAAGCAAGAAAGGCCACTGATGTTCAAAGCCGGGAGTAGTAAACTTGAAAGATAGAAGAAGGGAGAGGAGAACCCTGGCGCAGGGAGCCTTGGAGAGTTCTGGGACGGGAGGGGTGGGGTGGGTTCTCCCAGTGTTGGCATTGGCATTGGGAGGTGGGAGGTACAGAAGCAAAAGGAGGAAGGCGAGCATGGGGATCGTGGAATGGCTTTGAATTACTTGGAGGGCTTCTTTTTTGGATGGAAAAGCACAGCTCTGGAGGTCTGCCCTGGTTGGTGCTGAGAGGGGAGGGTAGCTAACTAGTGGCCAGTCCTGGATTTCCCCCTACTGCCCTAGCCACCTGACACTGAACTTGGTATGGCTTTGGAATAGTCACTGAAGAGCCACTTAACCTTTTGTTCCATCCAAGTCTGGGCCATGTTCGCGGTAGGAAAATTTGATACGCTTGTAACTAAACATGAAAGAAGCACTTTTTTTTTCAGCCTCAACAGCTATGAGCTCCAACTGAAATAATAATAATAAAAAAAAAACCCAGCCTAAATAAAAAGGGAATGTACTGATTTGTATATTCATTGGCTTCAAGTGTAACGTTAGGGGGCCCAGATCTCTCACCACATTTGTCTCTCCTTTTGGCTCTTCATCCCTCTGTGTTGTCTGAACAAAGGGCCCCAGAGAGACGCAAGTTTACATTCACCCTATTTCAAGTTCAGTGTAAAAAATGATCACCCCTTCTTGATCCTTGCACAGCAGACTGAAGATTGTATCTGGGAGGCCAAGCCTCGTCACTGTGCCTATCCCCAGACAATCGTGGAAGGTGGGAGATTTGACTCTCGGATCAGACTTGCTTCGTCGATAACAAATGGGCTGAACGTGGGAAGGGCCATTTCCCAAGGTCAAGTCAGAATGAAGAGCGGATACAGGGCAGGAGGAAACATCATTACCCATTGTACTCTTCTCCAGAGACATGATGGTTAGCAGCCTGTCCCTTGGTGTGAATTACTTGGCACAAGACTCATCTGGCTGCAGAACAGACAGAGCCGGACAGCCAGTAAAGTCTAACTCCCCAACTTCTTCCTCCCCATAGATTTCTGGGAAAAACCCTATGGGTTTGCGACGCAGGAAGAAAGGTAGATGGCAAAAGTTACATAATAACCTTAGTTATTATTAGTTGAGCAACTACTTTATGCCAGGTGCTATGCTAGCATTTTATGTTATCTAATTTAATTCTTCAAATACCATTATGTTTTAGGAACTGTTATCATGCTCGTTGTAGAATAAGAACATAAAGATAAAAGAGGCTAAAAGGGGGGGTGCCTGGGTGGCTCAATTGAGTGTCGGACTCTTGATCTCCACTTGGGTCTTGATCTTGGGGTCATGAGTTCAAGCCCTATGTCGGACTCTGTGCTGAGCATGAAGCCTACTTAAAAAAAAAAAAAAGAGGCTGGAGAGTGCTATGCTGTAGTCTGTTTACTTACTTGTGTGCTGTATGTGTCCGTCCCTAACATGTAAATTCCTTGAGGGCAAGGACTTTGCCCATCTTCTTCACCACCGAGTTCTCAGTGCCCAGAACACTGCCTTTGAAATAGTAGGTGCTTAAGAAAACTCCCCAAATATTGGCAAAATAGTGACTTTTATGTTATCCGAAAACCTTAGACAGTAAGTGAAAATGAAATACACTAGACTTTTGTAACTTTTATTCCTCACTTCACCAGTTTCAGCCTGTGCTTGAACTTTGTGTTCTTCTTCACATCTTTCCCCAGGTCTCCCCACCCATCTGTGTCTCTGTTCCCCCACAATGCAGGCTCTCTGCTCAAGCCGGGCAAACTCGATGGCTAAGCTGTGTGGCACGCACCTGTGCGTCTCTGGCTGTCCATGATGCACCTGGAAACTCCTGCTCCCTCTGTTCTCCTCACTTCTCTCACCGTGCCCCGATAAAGAACACACAATTCTAAAGCCCTTAAGGGTGAAAGAAGATCCCAATACCTTTAAAAATGACCATGTTGGGGCGCCTGGGTGGCGCAGTCGGTTAAGCGTCCAACTTCAGCCAGGTCACGATCTCGCGGTCCGTGAGTTCGAGCCCCGCGTCAGGCTCTGGGCTGATGGCTCAGAGCCTGGAGCCTGTTTCCGATTCTGTGTCTCCCTCTCTCTCTGCCCCTCCCCCGTTCATGCTCTGTCTCTCTCTGTCTCAAAAAAAAAAATAAATAAACGTTGAAAAAAAAATTTAAAAAAAAAATAAATAAAAAAAAAATGACCATGTACCTGGGTGGCTCTGTCAGTTGAGCATCTGGCTCTTGATCTTGGCTCAGGTCATGATCTCATGGTTCGTGAGCTCAAGTCCCCTGTCAGGTTCTGTGCTGACAGTGTGAATTCTACTTGGGATTCTCTCTCCCCACCCCCCATCTCTGTGCACCACCCCTGCTTGCACTCTCTCTCTCTCTCAAAATAAATACTTAAAAGAGATAAAAATAAAGTAAAATGACCCTGTGGCTGTGAAAACAGGGTCATCCTTTCTAAAGATCTAGTAAGCTCTATCTGTGTTGGCAAAACTTTGAAGAATTCTAAGCCAGGCTTTGTAGAGTTTTGACAGGGCAGATAATTGCTATTAGGTATTTAAAGAGTCAAGGGATCAGATATTTGTGTGACTGCAAGATGCAGAACTAAAACAAGAAGGAAAACTATTGGGAAAGAGATTTGACTTTGTTTTTAACATTTATTTATTTTTGAGAGAGAGACAGAGTGTGGATGGGGGAGGGGCAGGGAGAAAGAGAGACACAGAATCCAAAACAGCCTCCAGACTCCAAGCTGTCAGCACAGACCCGGACGTGGGGCTCAAACTCATGAACTGTGAGATCATGACCTGAGGTGAAGTTGGGTGCTTAACCGACTGAGTCACCCGGGCACCCTGGAAACAGGTTTTACACCAACTTACAAAACAACTGCCAAATAAGAATTTTGTCAATGGAACTGGCTGCAAATAGAGTGAGTTCATCTTCCTTGGAGGCATTTATGCATGTCATTGAGGGGATTCAAGCATCTGATGCAGGACTGCACTAAATTATCACCTTTTTGTCATCTCTAGGCGTGCAGCTTCTCAGGGTGACGGCCCATTCCCAGATTGTGGGGGCTTTGGGAAGGGCTGACATGTTTTGGTAGGCATAAATGGGACATAAACTTTATTCTGTAGTAAACTTGAGAAGTTACCATTAAGAATAAGTGTATGTATTAGGTGTGCTGTTTCGAAGGGACACATGCATCCCCATGTTTATAGCAGCACTATGAACAATAGCCAAAGTATGGAAAGAGCCCAAATGTCCATCAACGGATGAATGGATAAAGAAGATGTGTATATATATATATATATATATATATATACATATATATATATATATATATACACATATACACAATGGAGTATTACTCGGCAATCAAAAAGAATGAAATCTTGCCATTTGCAACTACGTGGATGGAACTGGAGGGTATTATGCTAAGTGAAATTAGTCAGAGAAAGACAAAAATCATATGACTTCACTCGTATGAGGACTTTAAGACACAGAACAGATGAACATAAGGGAAGGGAAGCAAAAATAATATAAAAACAGGGAGGGGGACAAAGCATAAGAGACTCAAAAATATGGAGAACAAACAGAAGGTTACTAGAGGGGGTGTGGGGGGGATGGGCTAAATGGATAAAGGACATTAAGGAATCTACTCCTGAAATCACTGTTGCACTATATGCTAACTAATTTGGATGTTAATTTTAAAAAATAAAAAATAAAACAAGTTAATAAAAACAAAAGATTAAGTGTATGCACGCAAGAGCATGAAAAAGCAGGAAAGAGAAGGGGAGCATGGAAAGGGAGAGAGGAAAGGGGGTGGAGAGAGAGAGAAAATGAGAGCGAGAGAGACTGAGAAAAGCAGTCTGATGTAAGAACCAGAAAAACTCACTTCGTTTTTGTGCTTTTGTTCTTCATTCGTAAAGGACGTATATCCTTTGTATCCACTTTCCGCCATTACCATAGCTCTTGTGGGGAGATACAACTTTCCCTAAATGTGGGAGGTAAAGCCTGATTTCTGGGCTTTATCTTTTGCAATCAGCAACACCTGGGAGAGTGACATGATTTGTGACGTGAGCAGAATGGAGCCCGTGTGAGACATGTAGGCCAGATTCTGGCTTGTGTTGTATTCTGTAATATTTAATACCGAGCTCCGGCATACTTTATAATCATTACCTGATCTTCACGGCGTCCCTGACAGGTAAGCATTGCCATTCCCAATTTAGAGATGAAACAATGGGGGTGATTTAAGACTCCAGGAGTGAGTTTCGGGGCTACAAACAGAAGCTTAAATGCCTTGGTTGTCAGTTTTATGCTTAAGTTCTTTGATGAACACTTTTCACGCAACAAGTCTGCCCTGGCAGTGGTCCACAGAGGCGCTTTCTGCCAGCCTGGGCTTGTCTGGCCCTGTGTCGGGACTGCGGACACCGTCTTGGCAGCTCGAATACTTCCACGTGTCTTTGCAGGTCACAAGGGCTGACATCGCTCACTTTGTCCAAATAGCATTTGCTTGTTCAGGATGCTAATCCTGGGGTCTGTGGTCCGTGATTCTTAGAATTTTAACCTAAGCCTTAGTATATTTTTTTGTTGGTGTTTATGTGTGTGTGTGTGCATCTGTGGGTGTATATATCTGTGTATGCCTGTGTGTATATGTGTATGTGTGTATATCCGTGTGAGTGCATTTATCTGTGTATGTCTGTGTGTATATCCGTGTATGCATAGATCTGTGTATGTGTGTATATCCGTGTGTGTATATATCTGTGTATGTCTGTGTGTATGTGTATATGTGTGTGTGTATCCGTGTGTATATATATCTGTGTATGTTTGTGTGTGCATGTGTATATGTGTGTGTGTATCCGTGTGAGTGCATTTATCTGTGTATGTCTGTGTGTATATTCGTGTGTGCATATATCTGTGTATGTGTGTATATCTGTTTGTGTATATATCTGTGTATGTCTGTGTGTATGTGTATATGTGTGTGTCTATCCATGTGTGTATATCTGTATATGTCTGTGTATATATGTGTGTGTATATATCTGTGTATGTCTCTGTGTGTTTGTATATATGTGTGTGTGTATCTGTATGTATATATCTGTGTATGTCTGTGTGTGTATGTGTATATGTGCATGTGTATCTGTATGTATAAATCTGTGTGTGTCTGTGTATGTGTGTCTATTCATGTGTGTATATATCTGTGTATGTATGTGTTTATATCTGTCTGTGTATATATATGTCTGTGTGTGTGTGTGTATATGTGTGTGTGTATCTGTGTATGTATATCTGTGTATGTCTGTGTGTATGTGTATATGCGTGTGTGTATCTGTGTGTGTATATATATCTCTGTGTATGTCTGTGTGTGCATATGTTTATGCGCGTGTGTGTATCCATGTGTGTATGTCTGTGGGTGTGTGTATATGTGTGTGTATCTGTGTGTGTACATCTGTGTATGTCTGTGGGTAAGTGTATCTGTGTGTGTATAAATCTGTGTATATCTGTGTGTGTGTGTGTATATCTGTGTATGTATGTGTGTATGTGTGTATGTGTGTGTGTATATCTGTGTATGTGTATGTGTATGTGTATATGTGTGTGTATATATCTATGTATGTCTGTGTGTATGGGTATATGCGTGTGTGTATCCATGTGTATGTATCTGTGTATGTCTGTGCATGTATGTATGTGTATATATCTGTGTATGTCTGTGTGTATGGGTATATGTGTGTGTGTATCCATGTGTGTATATCTGCATATGTCTGTGTGTATGTGTATATGCACGTGTGTAGCCGTGTGTGTATATATCTGTGTATATATGTGTGTGTATGTGTATATGCGTGTGTGTGTATCTGTGTGTGTATACATCTGTGTATGTCTGTGTACATTTATATGCATGTGGGTGGGTGTGTATGTGTATGTGTGTATGTTATACTATCCTTGCTTATCTCTACTTGAGCTTTATTGCTTACTACTTTCAAAGACAGAGTGAACTTTTTTCATTGTATCATTCTGCTAGCAACCTTCTGAATACTAATAAGAGAAAATTATTTTTCCTGGGAAAAATATTGCCGTGCATCCTGACATTTTTGGCAAGTCTTTTTCTACTCATAATGGAAAGTTTTGATAAAGTGAATTATCTTTTGTGCAGAGTTGTTTTCCTTTGTATTTCTCCGTGCCTACCGTTCTTTCAGTTTTTTTGTTAAATTATTATTTTCTCTGTATTACTTTACAAGTCGTAATTGCTTTGTTATCAGAAAGACAGAGGTGGGTTCATTTTATCCTTTTATCACCTAGCGGTAGTGCTGAATGAATTGTAGCGCTCCTCATTACCATAGCTTTGTTCTGCTCAGTTTTTAATGATAATTGCCCTTGTCATTTCTTGTAATGTAAGCTATAGAAATCTTCTGGTTAAAGAAGAGAGAGATTAACAAGTCAGAATATATTTTCAAAATGAATTGATAAAGAAATTTCGTGTTTCATTTAAAAGCATTAATTAAGTGACAAGGAGCTCATGAAGTGAAATAAACAAGAGATGGACAAATGACATTGTCATAGCAAGTTGAAGAAAAAAGCACATGAGCATGTGATTTACTGAGACAATACTATCTGTGCGGTTATGGTCATTCATATACCCACCCCGCAATGTATAATCCTTTAGGATATATTTCTTTCTTTCTTTCTTTTTTCTCTTTTACACAAGCGCTCCCATATTTCTCTTCTTTATATGCCAAAGTTTTTTCTGATTTTGCTTTCTGAATAAGAGACCACACATTTGTGTATTTATACTCAGAGTATACGCTGAGTTAATGCTGAGCAGAATAGGGGGCCGAACTTGTGCAAGTCAAAAGCTCCACATTGCCCTCTTCTGTCAGGTGGGGGAATTGCCTCTCAAACCCATCAGGTCAAGTAAGGTGGAACCTGCAGCAGTACCTAGGGGAAGATGCCTGTGTACCGGGTGTGAAGGAGTTGCTCTGTGGAGTGGAGATCAAAGAGGAGCTGATCCAGGGGTTTCTTTTTTTTTTTTTTAATATTTATTTATTTTTGACAGAGAGAGAGACAGAGCATGAGCAGGGGAGGGGCAGAGAGAGAGGGAGACACAGAATTTGAAGCAGGCTCCAGGCTCTGAACTGACAGCACAGAGCCCGATGTGTGGCTCGAACTCACAGACCATGAGATCATGACCTCAGCTGAAGTCGGACGCTCAACCGACTGAGCCACCCAGGTGCCCCGATCCAGGGGTTTCTTACTCAAGATATTCATAGGGTGAATTTCCAAGGAAATTGCATACTTTGGAAGGAGAATCCAACATTATCCCTTCTTGATTTAATTTTTTAATGTTATTTATTTTTGAGATAGAGAGAGGGAGGGAGATAAGAGAGAGAGAACAGGGGAGGGGAAGAGAGAGGGAGACAGAATCCAAAACAGGCTCCAGGCTGTCAGCAGGGCCTGATGCAGGGCTTGAACTCATGAACTGTGAGATTGTGACCTGAGCCGAAGTTGGACGATTAACTGACTGAGCCACCCAGGCACCCCGATCCCTTCTTGATTTAAATCTTCTGCTGCGTAAACTGTATCACTCTTGACAGTTTCTGAGCTAGTCCAATTTCACGACCTTACTTTGGAGGAGAGGTAGGACCCCCATGCCATCTTCCTTTTGCTTTTTGACCTAGTTGAGAACAGTTGATACTTGCCCAGTCTAATCAAGATAAAGGTGTAGTGTTCATGATAAAGTGTAGTGTATTTTCCAAAAAAGCCAAGTGAAAGTATCCTAGCCTTTACAAGAGCATAGAATTGAGCACATTTGTCATTTTCTGATCCGGACTCTGCTCTGTCTAGTTTGCAGATGAAATTTGGCAATCCTTCTAGCCTGAAGTAGATGTGTGTTTTAACTGCTTCCACATTCTAAATCCTATTCTGAATTCCTTGCCAGGACCAATGGAAGTTGTTAACTACTCAAAATGGGAAGGGTTGATAAAGTGCATTATGTTTTGTGCGATTGTTTTCCTTTGTATATCTCTATGCACCTCCCCTTGCCAATTCTCTCAGTTTTAATATTAAATTATTTTCTTTGTATTCCTTTGTAAGTTGTAGTTTGTTTGTTTGTAATTGCTTTCTGTTAGAACCTGCTTCCTGGTCTTCTCCCAAGGTGTAGGTAAGCAGATCAGCTCCTTTTGAGTCAGGAAGATATTTTTGTATTGGCTTATGATGATTCTTCTCCTGGTCCTCCTCACCTGTAAGTAAACCCCCCCTTGCATTCAAAATGTATTTATACTGTTCTGAGTATTAGTGCTATTACGGTGAATAACCTTTACTGTTCCATCTCTAACACCCAGCCTGGAGTCGAACGCATGTTAGGGCCTCAGTAAGTGTTTGTTGAATAAACGAATTGATCATATGCTTTCTGTTACAAGGTATTCGGCATCAGATGTAAGAGCTTACAAGTTAGAGCTGTGGGCCCCAGGAATTCCTGTCCTCACACTTGACCTTTTCCCTTAAACTTGCCTCAAGCTTATTCATGAGATGTTTCAGACTTGTTTAACTTTTTGATGGTGCACAGCAGTTCTAGCTAACATCTGGAGATCACAGTAGGGGACATGTGGACCAAGTCAGCGCCAGCTTTCCCCATAACCCGATGGTAATAAATTACTTCCTTGCAGTAACCGGAGGCAGACTCACGCTCCAGTCTGGGTCTGGTTACTTGTTTCTGTTTCTGGTTTGAGGAATCCCTCCAACTCTTTGCTCACGTAAAAGCAGAGATGATGGTTGTGCCCAGAGCCGACTGGTTGAACAAGACATTGAATTTCACTCTCTTGGCTCTTTTTTTTATAGCCCATAACCTACCTCTTCGCTTCTGACGTACCTTGAGGAAAGGATGATCCCAAATCTCCTGTACGAACCCAAATGTTCATGTAGTTATGTATCTTCAAAACAATACTTTTTTTTTTTTTTTTTACTGATGGATATGCTCTGACAGTTAATGTTTGAAATGAGAATCTAGACTTTCTGATTCCTAACCTAGTGCCATTTCCATATTATAACACTTCTGAAGATTTGGTGACTTTTGGAACTATGTGATTGACTTAGTGATACTGTGGTACTTAATTATTATTCATAGTGATGCTTCCTTGTATTCTACATCACATTCCTGTCTTTTCATTAATGGCTTGAAGACCTTGTTAAGAATTCTCTCTCTCTATTTTCGCCATTCCTCCCCTTGAGCACTTTTTTCAGGCTTTTGCACTTTGGCTTTTCTATCTGTCACCTTTTATCAGACTGTAATTGTCTTAGAAATAGATAAGCCCAGTAGTTTTACTGACTTCTCTCTTCCTGCATCTTTCTGCAGTTCTGGAAGCTGGTGTTCAGCTTTCCCTTTTAGCATCGAAGACATGGCACTCTCCAGATAATACTGTTATGTTTCAGTAATTACTTTTTAAAAAAACTTTTTAACGATGAAAAATTTCAAATATCTACAGGAGTAGCAAAAATGGTATAATGAATCCCTGTTTACCTATCAGCCAGTTTCAATAATGGTCAACACTTTGCTGCTTTGATTTTCCTGTCTCCCCATGCTTTATTTTTTAGGGGATGAAAGCAAATCTCAGACTGCACATTATTTGAACTATAAATAATTCAGCGTGGATCTCTAATGTATAAAAACCTAAAAAATAACCCTGATGGCATTAGCACATCTAAGCATTAATGATAATTCCTCAGAATTATTCAGGAATCAGTCTGAATTCAGTTCCCCCGTTCATGCCATCTATTTTGGAACAGGAATCATTTGCCTCTGAGAATTTTACTGATACTGAATCTGGCTAATTGTATCCTTGGGTGTTTTCAATATGTTCTTCTCCCCTCCAGATATTTTGTCAAGTCATGATTAGATCTAGAAGAGCACTGACCAATGGAGTTAATGCAAGCCACCAGTGTAATTTTAAGCGTTCTAGATACTGCTATATTCTCCTCCAGAGGGGCTTACCATTTTTGCATTCCCTCCAGCAACATGTGAGAGCGCTAATTTTCTTACAACCTTGCAAACAGGACTCTGGCCTGTCGAGCGTAAGATTTTTTGTTTTTTTTGGTCAATCTGGTTTTCGAGAAACAGGATCTTGGTGCAGTTTTTTTTTTAAATTTTTTTTTTTTTAACGTTTATTTATTTTTTTTAAATTTTTTTTTTTTCCAACGTTTATTTATTTTTGGGACAGAGAGAGACAGAGCATGAACGGGGGAGGGGCAGAGAGAGAGGGAGACACAGAATGGGAAACAGGCTCCAGGCTCTGAGCCATCAGCCCAGAGCCCGACGCGGGGCTCGAACTCACGGACCGCGAGATCGTGACCTGGCTGAAGTCGGACGCTTAACCGACTGTGCCACCCAGGCGCCCCAACGTTTATTTATTTTTGAGACAGAGAGAGACAGAGCATGAACGGGGGAGGGTCAGAGAGAGGGAGACACAGAATCTGAAACAGGCTCCAGGCTCTGAGCTGTCAGCACAGAGCCCGACGCGGGGCTCGAACTCATGGACTGCGAGATCATGACCTGAGCCGAAGTTGGCCGCTCAACCAACTGAGCCACCCAGGTGCCCCAGTGCAGTTTTAACTTACACGTCTCTTATCAACAGCCAGGGGAAGCATCTGTTATTTCCAAGGGCTATTTCCATTTTCTCCTCTGTGAACTGTCCATATCTTTTGGTCATTTCCCAATGGATCGCTGATCCTTTCATTCTCAAATCTTTACAAATTCTTTATGAGGAGTATTCGATCTTTGAGTTTGTTATAAATGAAAATTCCAAGTGTTCTTCCGCAGGTCCTACCTTCTTAACCTTTCACCTTGGCTGTTCCTTCTTCTCCGTCCCTTGTGCAGTGTTGCTCCGCGTGTCTGCCATCACAATGCTTCTCATCCTCTTCTCTGAGCTCATCCATCAGGGATGCAACTTGTTTATACCCCAGCTATGAGTACTTCAAGACAGGGACTCATGTTTTGTTAATTTTTGTATTTCTAACACCTGATGCGGTGGTTAACTCACGGGAGATGTTTGATATGTTAATTGTTTGAAACTCTCTGCTGTGATGTGCAAAACTTACCTCTCACCTCTACCTATATCTTTGTTCATGTTTTCTTACTGCCTGGATTTTCCCTCTTTTTTATTTTCTAGATCTGAACCCATTGAAATTTCACCTATCTTTCAAGGCTCATCTGTGCCATTTTCTCTATGAAAGCTTTCCTGGTTTCCTTAAGGTGATCTTCCCTTCCTTTGAAATCTTTTATGCTTTGTGTCTCTTGCTCGGTCCTCAACGTGTGACCCCTTCCCCTTACTCATGTGCTTTGCAGAGCCTAGTACACAGGCTGTAAGGAAAAGGCAGCTGTCGGATTACACTAACTATGAATAATCTGTCCTTCATCCATTTTACGTATTTGGCTTATCTTGCCTGTCTAAGTTCTCATCATAAGTTTCTTGAAGGCACATCAGATCACATCTGAATCACCAAACAGAGTCCACACTGATTAGTCCATTTAAATGGACATTTTTGGTCTCTGTGTAGGAGCTAGAAAATGGAATAGATGGAGTGACTCCATGGATGCTTAAGGCCCCTTTGCCCTGAGCTATTTGTCCCATCGGCTCGGTCACAGGACCTACAGGATGCCACCAGCCCACAGCATGCAGGGTTCCTAGTAAATGCATTTGTTATTTAGGAAGGGCTAACATACTCTCCTTTAATGGTCAGTGATAGATTTGGTTGAAATAGCTTCTCAGATTGTTAACTGGTTACCCCAGACTTTGATAAGGGCCATTTTTTTTTAAATTTTTTTTTAACGTTTTATTTATTTTTGAGACAGAGAGAGACAGCATGAATGGGGGAGGGGCAGAGAGAGAGGGAGACACAGAATCGGAAGCAGGCTCCAGGCTCTGAGCCATCAGCCCAGAGCCCGACGCGGGGCTCGAACTCACGGACCGCGAGATCGTGACCTGAGCTGAAGTCGGACGCTCAACCGACTGAGCCACCCAGGTGCCCCGATAAGGGCCATTTTTGATCAAGAAATACCAAGAATGTGGGTCAGTTCATAGGACATTGTGTGTACCTGAACACAGTGAGCGAAGGCAGGACTGACAAGAGAGGGGACTGGGTGTTCCTTTAGACATACTTTTCCTTTGCATTTTTTTTCCCTCAGAAAAGAAGCCTTTGTTTATAATGGTGGTCTTTCCTATTTCTTATAATGCATGTGTCTGTTCAGCTGAGTAGAGCTCATACAATTTTCAGATGTTGAAAGCTTTTGGGCTAAGGAATGGTTTTTAGGTGCCAACTATTATTTTAATGCTAAAATTACATAAGGAACCAGTAATGTTGCTGGGAAGCCTGCCTCATTTGCATGTTGATTAAAAGGTGTCTGTGAAGATTGGGGCGGGGGTGGAACAAATAAACTTTGCGTGTGGATCGTGTATTTTCTTCTGGTTGGAATTGGGACATATCCTTTGCCTAGGAAGGCTTTGGAGTGGCTGCAGAGAGAACCGGTCATTTATAAAAATCTTCTTACTAAATCTCAAGTAGCCTCCCTGGCTTTGTTCGTGTACATGCTCGTGGGTACTGAGGTGTGTGTTCAGTACATCTGTTCCTGACCTGCTGATTCTCTAAAGCTGCCAAAACAAAACAAAGCACAAAACAAAATACACTTTCTCCAAACCTGTCTTCCACGGTTGTACGATATTCATTTTAGTTAGAATTAAATTTCTTGTATATGTGCCACGGGTTATTGTTGTCAATCTCCTTCAATCTTGGATACGCTGTGATTTGTAAGGTTTTTTTTGTTTGTTTTGTTTTGTTGTTTTTTTTTCCCTTTGCACTTGGACGTTGTAATTATAATCATGTCGTATCTGATAGGAACTGCCAGGTCAGTTTTGAGGATTTCTTTGTGTGGTTGGAAGATAGCCTTTGTTCCCTTTTTTTTTTTTTTTTTTTGGTCACATAGCAAATGTGCTTTTCCTTGTCACTTGTGATTTTTCATCCTTTTTGGCCATATCGTTAATGCTATCTAAAATTCTATTTGGGACCTTGTTTTGCTCACAGCCATCACAAATATAATCAGGATTTTCATGTGGAAGCTGATTTGATATTTGAATCTTGCTTTTATCCACTTTTCAGCAAGCCATCAATATCCTTGCCAGATGCTAATCTTTTTTTTTTTTTTTGTTTCGTTTTTTTGAAGGACTTCGGCTCAGGTTGTGATCTCATGGTTGGTGAGTTTGATCCCCATGTCGGGCTCTGTGCTGACAGCACGGATCTTGGAGCCTGCTTTGGATTCTGTGTCTCTGGCTCCCTCTGCCCCTCTCCCACTTACCCCTTGTCTCTCCCTCAAAAATAAACATAGATTAAAAAAAAAAGTAGACTTCATGCCCAGCACAGAGCCCAGCACAGAGCCCAACCAGGGGCTAGAGCTCAGGATCTTGAGATCAAGAGTTGCATGTTAAACCAACTGAGCCACCCAGGCACCCCACCAGGTGCCAGTCTTTATGTTTACCCGATGTCAGTTATTTGAAACACAAAACATCCTTCATGAGCCATCTAAAGCTAGGTGTCATTGCCAACTGCTGTTGAAGAAGTGGTGTTTTTCCTTTAACAATATTTTCACATGTAACAAAGGAATAGACAGTTAAAGCTATTGGGGGTTCTCAATTTGATGGAGAAATAGGAGGTTGAGTATGTTAGCTATCTAAAAGGGACCCTTACCAGGACAGCCAACTTTATCATTGTTTTTATTTTATTGTTGTCCGAATAATGGGGAGGAAAGAGGAATGGAGTGGGTATGCTTTAGCACTTTTTCAACCAGATTTATAAAAATCTTACTAAATCTCAAGTAGCCTCCCTGGCTTTGAACAAAAGGTATTTGAACAACAGGAATTAACATCTGGCAATAATTGATGGGATATTGTTTGTTATTATATTGGTAGCACAGGTGATTTCAGTTATGGACTATGTGCTTTCCTTTTAATAATTAGAAAATGTCTTAGTGTCCTTGATCCTTCCGCTCAGTGGTGGGCAAACTCTAGCCCTTGGGCCAAATACTGCCCACAGCCTGTTTTATAAATAAGTTTTATTGGAACATATCCACACCCATTCATTTGTGTACTGTCTACGGTAGCTTTCATGCTACAATGGCAGAGTTGAGTATAAGCCACAAAGTCTAAAATATTCACTAGCTGGTCCTTTGTAGAAAAAGGTTGCTGGGGTGCCTGGGTGGCTCAGTCAGTTAAGTTTCCGACTTTGGCTCAGGTCATGATCTCTCAGTTCGTGAGTTCGAGCCCCCTGTTGGACTCTGTGCTGATAGCTTGGGATCTGTATCCTGCTTCGAATTCTGTGTCTCCCTCTCTCTCAAAAATAAATAAACATTAAACAAATGTCTTAAAAAGAAAAACTTTGATAACCCACACTTTGGTTGAATCAGGTGTCTTGGGGGTGTACCCTCGTTGGGGTATTTCCCTATATTGATAATTTTATTTGGGAAAGCTGATAAAAAGATGTTTCACATTTGTTCCACATTGTGTGTCTTTGAACACACAACCTATTGTTCGAATGAATTAATTTTTATCCAAGAATGTGTTATTTGAATCTATGAAGAAGTAGTCATTACTGTGTGTTGTATGTCTCAGTAGATACAGGAGGACAATCCTATGTGCAAATTCTGTTGGGTTTCTGAGAAAAAGAGAGAGAGAGAGAGGGAGAGAGAAAGGAGACAGGATACGAGATGTTTTTTCGTTTCAGTTCCTGTACATCTCTTTTGAGTTATTTACCTTGGCTGTTTTATGTTTCAGTCAGTTTCTTGCAAGGTTAAAATCTGCTTCCCACTCCTTGCCACGGCCTTGATATCACTCAGCATTTGGAAAATGGAGACAGTTGGCATTGACTTAATACTTAAGTTTTGGTGAATTTGTTCTTATGTATTTGTTTTTGTCCAAGTGATATGAACACAAAGTAAGAAATCAGGAATACAGACGAATTTATGATGACGAGGGAAATCACCCTGCTCTATACCTCACACTCCCAGGCTCCTTTCCACCCGCATCTCTGTTGACCATTAAAATGGAATTCTAGGGGGCGCATGAGTGGCTCAGTCAACTGAGTGTCCGACTTTTGATTTCTGCTCAAGTCCTAATCGCGGGGTTCTGGAATCGAGCCCTGTGCTGGGCAAGGAGCCTGCTTGGGGTTTTCTCTTTCTCTCCCTCTACTCTCATGCTCTCTCTCTCTAAAAAAGAAAAGAGAGGGAGAGAGAGAGACAGAGAGACAGAGAGAGACAGAGACAAAGAGACAGCATGAAAAGAAATTCTGGTAGTTATTGGAAAAAAAAATCATCAACCCCTATTTCTTAATTTAATGACTGGAGCGTTTCTTCTTACTCCCTGCTGTGAGAGACGATGATTGGCCCACTCACCCTTTTCCTGAACTTTGGTAGTTACATTAGTATTTTCAGCTTTACTTTTGGTTCCTTTCATAACTTTAGAAAATATATCAACAATCCTCTCTCTTGTTCCCTTTACTTTAGTCAGTTGACTTGATTTTGCTCTAGGATGAGAACATTAGTCCCTTCCCCCTCCCCGCTGCCTCTTCTTCAGGTTTTTTTCTTCCTACAGTCCTTCAATTTAATTTTTGCTTTTATACTGTCAAGGTTGATAACATTTACATTTTGTTCTGCAATTACAACCATACTTTCGGTGCTCTCTGCCTATGTTTGTTGCCTTTGAGGCTAAAAATAATCAATCTTTTATATTACTATAAGTATGTAATTATTTTTTACTGTCGAAGATATGCAGTGTGCTAGGATTCCATTTCTTTTCTTTTGGATTCTATTACATGCCCCCAGGCCACTCATCAGGGTAAAATGGAATCTTTTCCTTTGTACCTCTGTTTTCTTTTTATAGGATTTTTGCTAATCAGATGCTGGCCAACCTGGATTGATTTTATATGTCTCTTATCTTTTTGCTCACATTTTCAATTTCTTTGTCCTTTGTGCTCTATAGTCCGAAGCATGTCTCAACTTGATTTTTCTATCCATGTTATTGCATTTAAAAATTTTGGCAATCGGTCCTCCTTCTCTCTTTACTTGCTCTTTCCGGAGAATTCCACAATGAACTTCCCACTTCACCCCTCCCTTCTGATCATGGTTTGAGTGATGGCTCCCTCTGCTTTCATGTATACATAGTACCATTCTATTCCCTACTCTGTCATCCAGAAATCTGCAGAAATATCTGGTCCATTGATGTCCCATATGTTCTCAGCACTTTTATGAATTTACTTCCTTGTGTCTTTTTTAACTGCCATTTTAATGAGTTTCAAAGGAGAAGAGGCAAAAGCATACGCCGATTCTACCATCTTGAACTTCGTTGCTTTAAATTCATATCTCGCTGTGGTTTTTTCTTCCTTTAAGAAGCACAGACTATTTTAGAGTTTATAATAAATAACCGGCCCGTTTATCTAGTATATTTAAATATTCTTTTATTCTTTCAAGAAAGCCAACACATTTTCCTCAAATATTTGGTTATAAATCAAGTTCTTATAAATGCAATACATGCACATTTTAATTTTTCCTTTCTATAATTTCTCTTCCTTCACGTCAGTTTTATTTTAAACTTTTCTACATACTTATGCATTCTACAAACTTGAAGTTTTAAAGTTTAAGATCCTTCATCAATTTTAACATGGCATTTATATTTAAATTTATTTCCCACCATAAATCAACCATAGACTCCATATGCATTCAATTAGTTATATAGTTTCTTATGAACACAGTAGGCTCATGCTCCCTGTTTCTTTTTTCTCTTTTCCTCATTGTGATTGCTTTTCTAATGCATTTCCCTTCTGATAAGTTTTTTTAACTTGTAGATAATTTACCATTTCCTTTCCTTAGAGAAGATTTAAGCACACAGTCATACACTTTTTCTCTCCGCCTCTTTTGTTTAAGATATTTTGTGTGTGGGTAGACATTGCCTATAGTTTTGTTCTCGTCAGATGCCTTCTTATAGTCTTTGTTTTTTTTTTTTTTAATGAAATTGCTGTGGACTGAATTGTTTTCTCTCAGAATTCACATGTGGAAGGCCTAACCCTTAATGCAATTATATTTGCACATGAGGCCTTTACAGAAGTCACTAAGGTTAAATGAGGTCATTAGGGTGGGACCCTGATATGATAGGATTAGTGCCTGCATCGGAAGGGACATCAGAGAGCTCCCTCTCTCTTTCCACCTTGTGAGGATGCTGTGACAAGATGGTCATCTGCAAGCAAGGAAGAGAGCTCTTAGCAGTAACTAAACTGGTTGGCACCTTGATCTTGGGCTTCCCAGAATACATTTCTGTTGTTGAAGTCACCGAGCATATGGTGTTTTGTTATGGCAGCCCATGCTGACTGATACAGACACCTACAAGGTTTTGAGTTGTTTTTCACTCCTTCTCTATACCCTTCTGCTGCATAGATGCTGACCTCCTGCTCTCCTCCTCCACCCTCTCTACTGTTCCCTCCTGTGGATGAATGAAAATAGTGACCTTCCTCATATATCCCCGACCCCAGCTGTATACTGTAGATGCTTCCTGCTGGGGAGCACTTTGCTACGGTTAACTTTCTTAGGTGAGTCCCCTTTGGGCCTTTCATGCCTTGGTACTCTCCAAGGTGTCCCTTGGCTGCAGAAATTGCAAATTTATTCCTGTTTGAAGAAATGCTGTGCTCCCTTTTTGCCCTGGAGTGATCATTTTTGTCATTGCCATTTGCCTTAGATGGCTTCCTGTAATTATGCTTCTAAAGGTTAATGAGATTGTACTTAGTCTTTACTTAGTGAATTTCCCCTAAATCTAGGGATTTGTGTTCAGAATTTTCTTGCAGTCAACTTCAGGGGTGGCCTAGGGTTGGCCTTTGATATACTCATCAAGGAGCTATCTGTTAGTGAGAAGTCACTTCCCTTCTTACAGTTTGAACACTTATGGGGAGCAGAGGGGAGTATGATGCCAGCACCCCCACTTCTGTAAATTCATTTTACTTATTTATATTATTTTTAAAGTTTATTTATTTGTTTTGAGAGACAGAGTGTGAGTGAGATAGGGGTAGAGAGAGAGAGAGAGAGAGACAGGCAGACAGAGAGACAGACAGAGAGAGAGAGAGAGAAAGAGAGAGAGACAGAGAGAGAGAATCCCAAGCAGGCTCTACGCTGCCAGCAGAGTGTGATGCCAGGCTCGATCTCACGAACCATGAGATCATGACCTGAGCCAAAACCAAGAGTCAGACACTTAACCTACTGAGTGACTCGGGGGCCCCTATAAATTCCCTTTAAATAAACTCTTTAATGAATCTCTAGCCTTCTCTTACATGGGCTAGAAGTGGGAGATGGCCACCGATAGTCAAGTTCTACCACTTTCTAAGAACACTCTAACATCTCTTCTTAGAAAGAGGAATTTCTCCTCATCTAGTGTCCTCAGCTTTGATGCTTCACCTGACATGCCTCGACTGCAGGAAAAGTTTCGTTTACCAGCTTGTTATACTGTTTTGGTAATTAACATTTGTCTTCACCAACGCTAGTCCTTCTTTCTTGGTCAGAAGTATTCGGTGGAATGGAAGGGGAAAAGAGAGGTCCCCTTCTATAGAAATTCTTACACAAAGTGAGTTAATTCATTTTTGTGGAGAGAAAATGAATATTTCCCTAGTGTCCTTGGTGCTGTCCTCTGAAGAAGGCTCTTGTTGTTCAACGATCTACTGAATGTGTTTCTTTCTTACCAGAAAATGGCCATGTCTCCTACCACCAAGGTCCCCAGCACATAACGGAGTACACAAATTAAAACCGGACCTCTCTTAATGTTGATTGAGCTATTGACTGTGAGCTGACTGGTTTGCTGTGAAAGGGAGATTGACATGAAATGACCATTTGGACGTGACGTTTGACAATTCCTAAAGCTCTAAGTTGAAGATGCGGTTGTGGAACGAATAAAATTGTACTGAGTTTAAGTACTGTGAAGAGGAAGCCCAGGTCAATATGGGCAGAGAGAAATTGAAAAGGATAATCATTCTCTTCCTACCTCGGGTTAGCTGCCTCAAATGTTCTAAATTTAGAAAAATTCTAAAGTCACTTGAACAACTGTGTTAATCCCGAAAGAAGCAGTTTATACACTGGTAAGGAGGGAGGTTCAGAAAAATACCTTTACTTACCTACTAAGATACTTTGGAGAATCATTTAGTATCCTATTAAAGGCACAAATCCATCTGTATTCCATGCTTAAAAGACCTGAAATCACTTTCTTTAGGTGGGAAAACTTTTCCACTTAGGGCTATGTACATTCTGCTGATGCAAAATTGACTAGGGTGGCAGCCTCTTGTGATGAATGTGTGGCAGAATATTATTTTCCATGGTAACACATTTTTGTAGCACCAATATGGGATTGACTTTGCAGTAGGTTCAAGCAGAAGTACATGTTGGCTCTCAGGAAATAAGCTGTTATCTACATTCACCTATTTGGAGCAGGTACAAACCCAACAGAGAAAATTGCATTCTATGTAGGACATTGGTGTATTCCGTTTGCTCCAGCTTAAAAAGTCTCAGTGTGGGAGAACCAAGTTCAAACAGTCGAATGCGAGAAAGGATCAGAGGATGAGCAAGTGATAGAGGGACAGAGAGGGTCCCTTCCAGCAGTGATTGTGGGGGGGGAGGGACTAGTCAGAAGTGCCTCTGCTTAACGGTGTTGAGGGAAACTGACATTGCTGATTGTACCCCTCCCCCTACAGTATCAAAAGGACAGCAGCGTGGCAGTCTGCTGTGTCTGTAAATAAAAAAGTTGAGGAAAGACGTGTACTCAGCATGCTCTTAAAACATCTGTTCTAGTAAAACACTTGAAAATAATCATGCACTAACAGGAGAAAAACAGCTGTGTGTGAATCAATAGGCTGTACCATACGCACGCCAGGAATATATATGCAATAAAATCTTCAGAAATGGGCCCCTGGGGTATTTGGATCAGTGGACAGACTATTGATTGCGTGTAATTTTACTGTGAGCTGTTGTTATTTAGCTGTATGGAATATACTGTGCCCGGAAGTCCTAGGGAAAGCTTCTACTCATGGATGTGTTACTTAAGGCCTTTTGCACTAACTCTTTCAAAGCAATAGATAAGCAAAAATTACCCTCAAGGGAAGGTTTAGAGGTGCCAAGAGGTGATGTTTCTACAGCTGTCGTGGAGGTGACTCAATATTCAACCCAGGGCTTCCCTCTTCTTTTTGCTACATTGTATCCCAAGGTTTGATACTGTTCTTTATTTCTTACTTTAGGTCAACTTGCTTTGGTATGATCAGATTTTCTTATTTGTAGAGGGAGAGAGATTTCTTGGGCTCCAAAAGCATAGCCCATATGGATCTTAGTACTGTGTCTCTTTCTCACCCTGTCCCGGCAAAGGTGGAGTAAAACAAGGATGCTTGTCTTTACCCAGTCAGTAGAAAATGTGTTATTAAAGACGAATAAACTTTCTGTTCATTCTTCACGATATCTTTTAAAATTTTGTGTCTGGAAACACTCACTATTTAAATTAATTTGCTTCTAAATTCACACCCCATTGCTTACATGCCATAATTGCAGTCATTGCTTAAAAAAAAATCATTTGAAGTTAAAAAAAATGTGGGTCAGCTCTCGTCCTCCAGATGTTGATGATGTGGCCGGGAGTGGGGGTAGGAAATGTCCTTCTCCTTCGTCACGCTCCATGGTGAAAAGCCCTGATTTCTAGGTTTTTCTGGTAAGGTGCAAAACGCGTTAGTACAGTATTCCATCTAGATGCTATTTTTCTTGTGTTGAAAGAGCATTCCAAAATTTATCAGCCTTTACTGGATTCAATCAGGCAGCCACTCAGAGCTGCTCAAGGCACAGTTGTACTTTTCACCGCTGACATGTGGAAAAGCAATCAGACACTGAGTTATATGGCTGGCTTTCTTTGTCTTCATCTGTTTAAAGTACTCACTGAACCCCATTGAAATAACAGTGCTGTGTGGAAAAGCCCTTGGAAAACCTCATTCATCATGAAGTTGGTAGGGAAACCTGAACAAACAGCTGAGGGTCTGACTTCACAAAAGGCAAGAACAGACAGTGTTTTGATGTTTTCAGGAATCTTGCTGTGAACGTAATTTTGCCTCCCTTTGCCCCCACTCCCACCTTCCAGACTTTAAACATTTGGACCCTTAGACTTCAGTCAAAAGCAGACAGAAAGCGACTCACGGAGGGTTGGTGTTGCAGCTGTTAAAATAATAGCATTTCCAGGCCTTGATTATCTACTTTGAGAGCCTCGAATATATCATTAAAAGCAGTTTATGTGCGTATCAGGGACTATGCTAACTGCAAGGCTAGCTAGGATCATCTAAGTCGAGGTAGAAGGGACAGACCACCATATCCAGAGGACAGAACAAATGCTGCCTTAAAGCTGACCTTCCCTGTGGGGGTTAAGTGCTCCGTAAGTTATTGTGAGTGGTTTAAACTTTAAGTTTGGCTTTCTCTGGGGCTTACACTCAAGTCTCTTACTTAGATGTTTGGGCTTAGGGCATGTAAAGAAATGTTAATATTTGCTGAAGCCAAATATAATTTATGCCGTAATCTGGTTTCAGAAAGGTAATGCATTATAACACCCAGGATGTGTCATTTTTAGATTATTTATAGTTTGGATAAACCATACAATAGATCCTCTATAATGTAGATAATTTGGAGTAATTTTAAAGTACGTTGGAAGTGAACCGCGGGTTCAGCTTTATTTTGGAAGAGAAGGGGAAGTCATTAAAATTGGATTTTTCAAGGAGATACGACTAAATACCTTCTGCTTAGAGGAAAGATCGAGTTTCAAGAACGACTTGGGATAAAGCATGTGGCAATCCAGTAGACTCCCTGTTTTGGCTTTGCAAGCCATTTGATATTGGATGTGAACTGGTGTGTGTGTGTGTGTGTGTGTGTGTGTGTGTGTGTGTGTGTGTGAAGTCCACATTGCTGCACGGTAGTGAATTTGATTTCAACTTGACTGCTAACAAGAAAGGTAGGTTACTTGTCAAAGAATGATTAGGAAGCAAGACTCTCCACTTTCCTATCATGCCACAAAATGAAAAATAAAAAAAGTAAGATGTAGATTAGTTAGAGCACAAAATGCTCAGGTCAGTGAAGCCATTCCAGAGAAAGGTAGTGTTTAAGTGCCCTGCATTTTGCGAAGTGTGTTGGAGAGAAGCAAATCTCCTGAGGAATCCTGTTGCAATATCAGCATTTTACAAAGAATTTCAGCAATTACTAGGCCTAGAGAGGGATCGTTTATTTTACAAAAAGTTATGGCCCTGATATATGAAGATAATAGAGCCAAGGCAGCATGAGAGAAAAACGCATTCACATGCAGATGAGCGTTTACAACACTGGACAATTCAAGAAGGAGGTGTTTCAAACTGATCCAAGCTAGAGGCTAAATTATGAACTGTTGCAAAGTATCAGAGTCAGAAATTGATGCTTGACTTGATGGAAAAACTTTGCTACCTATTGTTGTGTTTAGGTTAATTGTACAAGTAGATAGTTCTTACTGTATACTGAGTTCATTTCTTTCAAAAAAATCCTTTTGTTTTCTTCACGTGGTCCAGAGTTGAGGAAATATTTTAACTATTAATAGATAAATGTATCTGTGAACTGGCTTCCATCCCAGTTCTGGGCTCCAGAGCAACAAAACCAGCTAAGCAGCACCACTCTAAAGGATGTTGCTTTAATTAAGTATATTTTCCAAGGGGGCCCTGGTTGGCTCAGTCGGTTAATCTGGCTTCCGCTCAGGTCACGGTTTTGTGGTTTGTGAGTTCAAGCCCCACGTCGGGCTCTGTGCTGACAGCTGGGGGCCTGGAGCCTGCTTTGGATTCTGTGGCTGCCTCGATCTCTGCCCCTCCCCCACTCATGCTCTGTCTCAAAAATAAATACACATTAAAAAATTTTTTAAAAACTGTATTTCCAAACCAGGGAGTGTTATAGCGTAAACTCGCTTGCCATATCCTCACTCTTCCTGTCCTCACTCTGTTGAGTCCTTTCTCTTAGTTAACTACCTTTCTCTGAGGTCCTCATCATGGTCTATCTCAATACTAAAAACAGATAATGAAATGCAGATAAATCAACCAAATAGACCTAGACCAAATACAGACCTAGAATGATCTTTCTAAAGACTAAACCAAACCCAATCAATACAAAAGCAGTCTGTAACAGAAAATACCACCCCCAGTAATCCAGGTGGTGTCAGCATGGTGTAGTGGGAAGCGCATTTAACTAGACATCTTTCTAGTCCTCCCTCTGCTCTCTTAGGTGGCTGACCCTTGGGGTCTCCTTAACCCTTCCGGGTATTGGTTTCCTCATCTGTAAAATAGTGGGGCTGGGTAGTAGTAATGGCATTGTTCTCTTCTATGTAGTTTTAAGATTATGGGAATTTGATGGAAATTTGTTACACTAGAGTGGGGAATTTCATGAGTCCATATATATATATATATTCCATATGTAATTTCATATGTATATTTCATAGACATCCTGTGTGAATTTGTGACAGGAGGGTGGGAGAGACGCTGGTCCTTGTCTCACGGAGTCGAAGAATGAATCTCGCGGACAACAGAGAGCAAGCAAAGTGATAGAGTTTATTGAGGGAAAGTACAAAGCTCTCAAGCATGAGAGGGGTCCTGAATGGGTAGCCAGTGAAGATTTCTGTCCCTGACTTTTTACTGGGACCTTATCAGAAAGTTTGTGACACTCCACTCATGGCACCCGGCCCAGGTGGGTCTGGAATACATTTATCTCCCTCACCCCAACCACCCCCCCCCCACCCCTGCTTCTTCAGCCTCTCAATTGCACCTGCAGTCTGCCTCCCCAAAGGTCCCTTACCTCTCCCTGCCTAATGTTAACCCTTTCCCTATTCAAAGTTATACACTCCCTCAGCTTGACTGGTTTAGGCAGAAAAGTAATTTTATACACGAATACTGGGTAAGTTACAGGACCAAGAGGAGGGCTCAAAAACAAGTTTGGGGCTCTGCAGCTAGGAAAAACAATGCCCAAGATAGTATCATAGAACAGACCTGGTGAGCAGATTGCAGGAGAAAATGGGCGTTGCCTTCTCTGCATTAGACCTGCTGTGTATCTCCCTGTCCTTGCTGTCTGAGGAGCTGGTCTGTTCACTCCCCTTCTGCACCTGTGGGAATTCCCCATAGATTCTGTATCTTTGCCCACTGCCTTCAAATTTCAAAGTTGCGGCCCAGGGTGCATGCCCGTACCCTACCTAGAATTTTCAGCATCTGTCTGGAGTTTGGTCTTGTCTCCCATTGGGACTTATAATCTGGGGAATTCCTTAAATGTAAGCAAGGCTTCTGGAAATTGGCAAGTATCTGCTATATCACCTTTTCCCCACTTAGTAGACAAATACTGTTCTGGATGGAGAATTTCTCTATTAAAGTGCATGAAGTTAGCCTGTCTCAGGTGAAAGCTCTCCAAGAGGTCTGTGTATCTCTTCCTTATGATTATTGCTATCCTCCTTCCCGGGTGATTAAAGCCATTTCTCTTCGCTCACCTTTAATTTCTGCCAAAACGGTCTTTTTCTCTCTTCCTTCCCTCCCTCCCTCTTGCCCTCCCTCCTTTCTTTTCTTCTTCTTTCAGAACACTATTTCTCTTTGGCCAGCTACCAACTGACTTGTAACATTTAAGCCTCAAGTCAAAACATGTTATCTGTGAAGTACCTGAGTAAGAATGTACCCAGGCATCTAAAGGGATTTAAGAAAATGTTATTTCATTCTTTATTGCAAGTGCCACATGGAGAAGATTTGGAGGCGGGAGTGGAGGGCTTGGACAAGGGGATATTGGAAAAAATTGTCCAGAGGCACAGTGGGTAGGATTGCATATGTGAGTGACATGGGGCTGGGAACATATATTTGGGTAGTCCTTGGTGGGGAAGCTCTTTGAAACAGAGGATGAAGGTGGGGTACCTGGGTGGCTCAGTCGGTGAGTGTCTGACTCTTGGTTTTGGCTCGGGTCACGATCTCACGGTTCATGGGTTTGAGCCCCGCTTAGGATTCTCTCTCTCTGCCCCTCCCCTGCTCACTCTCTCTATCTCAAAATACATAAACTTTAAATATATATTTACTTATTTTATATATTGTATATAATTTATATTAAGTATATATAACATTTATATATGTATTTCTTTATTTATATAAAGAAAAAGAGGATGAAAAGTGCAGTTCTATTAGACTCCGAGAATATTGCTGTTTGGTCCAGAAACTGGTTGGGAAAACAATAATACTCCAGTGTGATTTGAGTCCCTTCCTACACAGAATCCATGAAAAGCTATTGTTACACCTTGTGTGAAAAATGACAGTGCTTACACAAAAAATGAAGCCCTCTAGCTCCAACTGGAAAATGCGAGGAAGACAAAATAAAACATAAGCTACCCCAGTGTAAGCCTAATAAGTGAAAATGGGTGCTAAAGCATGTTGTCAGTGATACAACGTTGCTGCCTTTTGGGTGTCAGAGCTGGACCTCTGCTGAATGTATTATAATACTCATAGGGGGAAATGCATGTTCATTACTAGCGTCTAGAGCATCTGGTAAGGTAACCTCTAATTCTGCTTAAATGGAAATAGACAAAGCAGATACATGTTACCCTGGTTCTTGAGAATGAGTCCCCAGGGATGGCTCTTCTGATTCAGCATTCCTGAATTATGTGCCATCCTCAGAATAAGGCTTGAACATCAAATGACCCTCAATCGTTTAATCTGTGTAAATAAATCTAAGCCATATGAATCTGACACAAATTGCTTCGTTCAGTGAATTGAGTGATTGCCGGGGACTGCCGTGGTCGAACACTGCTGTATATATTGACTTCATGGATCTAAGGCCCCTGCTTATACCAGGAGGTAAAAGTTAGTGGTCATCAGAGGTCCAGATTACATTTTGAACAAATAATACTGTCTGGTTGGATTCCCGACCTTGAGAGACTATGAAGCTAAAGTAGGAACAAATTCCTTCCTTTAAGTCAGTAGTCCTTATTTACGTGTAAAATCTGTGTGTTCGCATCCTGGAGAAGAGGAATTGTTTTGTAGGGGATATTTCTTTTTGTTTGTTTGATTTGTTTATTTTTTCATTTCTTTTAAAAAACAATTTATTTAAATCCAAATTTGTTAATATATAGTTAACATATAGCGTACTAATGGTGTCGGGAGTAGAATTTAGTGACTCATTACTTACATGTAACACCCAGTGCTCATTGGGAGGGGATATTTCACATGCACAACAGCTAGACTTTATTATGAAAGTTGTTCTCTTTTTTGCAGCAGCCAAGCTATCAGGGAAACTTGATAAAAAATAAATTATTTTACTTCTTTGTATCGTGTTTCCTTCATCTACAGTAATTTCTGTATAATGCCGAAGAAAGAACCTCGAGGTGAACCGTGTTGCTAAAACTTATTTCTGTGTTCAGGAGCTGTGGTCAGCTCCTTTGAACTCTTCAAGTTGTCACTGTAGAATCTCTGGAGGGATACCTCGGTCGCTACCGGCAGAAGCTATCAGGTGGGTTGGGAAGAGATGAGGTAGGAAGAAGAAAGGAACGAGAATTGTTTCGTGCAGATAGCATGGTAGGGAAGAAAGGGACAAATGAAGAAAAGACACTGGCAGTGGGAAGTCTGACCTTTAGCGTTTGTGTGGAAGAGGGAGCGGCGTTTGGCTGGTTCATCCTGGTGGTTACTGTCTGCACAGTGGAGGAGTCAGATGCTGGATCTACTTCTGGTTCTGCTGCCACGGCTGCCGTGCTCACCACTTCTTCTTTGGGAGACATTTAGTCTTGTCAGGCGTCCTGCTAAAGCAAACGTGTATATCCTCTCACTTCCCAGTCCCAAAGAGTGGGGTGGAATGTTAAAAGTCCAATGGCCTGGGGGCCAGGAGACCAACCACCTACTTTAGTATTGTGATCAGCCAGCAACGGGGGCAACTCGCATAACTTTCTAATTGTAAGATGGAAACACCAAGAGTTAGTTCATAGGTGTGTTGTCGGGAGTAAATGCAATAGCTCAGTACTGTGGCCAGCACCGTGTCAAGGCAGAGAGCACACTATTTCTTTTTAAATGCTTATTTATTTATTTTTGAGCGAGGTCACAAGCAGGGGAGGGGCAGAGAGAGAGGGAGAGAGAATCCCAAGCAGGCTCTGAGTTGTCAGCACAGAGCCTGATGTGGGGCTTGATCTCCTGATTGAGCGAGATCATGACCTGAGCTGAAACCAAGAGTCAGACGCTTAACCAAGTGACTCGTCCAGGTGCCCCAGATAGCACAGTATTACGTTGAGGTGCTTTTTATCCTTTCTGGTTAAACTAGTTTCTTCTTTTTTTTTTTTTTTTAAAGTTTATTTATTTGTTTTGAAAGAGGGAGAGAGAGAGAGAACGAACAGAAGAGGGGCAGAGGGAGAGAGAGAGAGAATCCCAAGTAGGTTATGCCCTGTCAGCGCAGCATCCAACCAGGGGCTGGATCTTGCCTCATGAACCACGAGATCATGACCTGGGCCAGAACCAAAAGTCAGACACTTAACCAACTGAGCCACCCAGGTGCCCCTAAACTAGTTTCTTTATCTATGATAATTCAATTTTTAAAACTTACTTCCGGCTCAGATGTTTAATATATAAACGTTTCCCTTATCCTGAATTATGTAATTTTGGAGTTCAATAGAAAGAAGCTGTGTTTGATTTATTGTTATATCCTTGTTATTTATTATTTATAGTGTCTAATGTGATACCTTGCACATAGTGAGTACTCAAGAATGAGAAAAGCACGACATAAACAACCTTTTTGAAAATAAATCTTTTCATGTGGGACAACTTTCAATGAGGTAAAATATTATAGGCAACAAAAACATTGTGAATGTAACTTTTCCAGCCTTAGTTTCTCAGGGGAACAAGTAGGTCTAGGAAATGTAGCCAGGTGTCTCAAGTCTGATAAAAAATTTCTTTTCTGGAGCACAAAGGATCCATTGCGTTTTGCTCACAACATCAAAATCTCAGTGAGAGTCTATGGGCACTGCCTAACTCTGAAAGGATTCAACTTATCCAGAGCAAATAAAGGCTCAAGTTGTTCATCACCTTTCTGAGGTAGACTGAAACCCAGATAGATTGACATGAGCAAGCTCCTGTGTTTCCCACTGAAGGAACACTTTGGTAGAAATAATGTTTTCAAGTAATTCACAGCAGAAATGTTCTCTTATTATCTTTCATATCTGGGGTGCGTAAGCATGTACATTTCCGAAGCATAAAATGAAATCCACTGAGTAGACAGAGACCTAAAGGAGACAGATTTTTGTTATCTTTTTGACTTTAATACTACTTATACTTTTGGGAGGAGGTCTTACTGCACGATTCCACTCGGGTGGTTACTGCTGATAGCCAGGTGGTTACCAAGGCTCAGGTGGTTACGAAAGCTCAGTTAGAGGTTGATGATTTGGAATACCGCAGACCACTTCGTCAGGAATGTTAGTTACTGTAAAAATTGGCTGCCTTCACTAGTTCTAGGTTATATTCGTACTAGTGGGTGAGAACGGTAGCAAATTACAGGAACAACATACTCTAGACATACAACCCTCATACTCTAGAACGAGTCCCTTTCAGTTTTGATTTGTTTTCTGTATTTCCTACAGGTGGTCTTGTGCTGATTACTCTAGCTCTGTTTCAACATCAGTAAAATAGGGAAAATAATGAGGAATTATCTTTTTGGATTTTTGTAAGGATTAAGTGAATTGATCTAGGATGAAGTGCATGGAAGAATGTTAAGCCGGTAGTTGACGTCACATAAATGGCATCGTTTCTGTGTATTGGTGATGATTTTGGGTTTTAAACTTTCAAATCTTGTAACATTTTTCTTCTGCATGATAATATCAGGACATGGGTACAAAAGTTGGGGAATTTATGAGTGTACATGCATGTGCACACGTGTATCGTTTTTTTTCCTTCTAGGTGAGTAAGCAGGTCTTATTTCAGATAGAGTTATTAACTTTGAAACATCCTTCAATAAGCCAATTTGAAGGAGAGCCAAATAATAAGTGCTATATTTATCATCAAATGAGAAAATGTGCAGTGGGTATGTGTAATAAATGAATGTATTATGTAGTGAGGATGTAAAATTAAATGTGCGTAGGTGGATAAGAAAGTTCACCCAAAAGGACTTGCTAATTCTAGAGCTTTATAGAAGAGATTTTGTATGTCATTGAATACACTGTGGTAACCTCTTTCCTGCTGACATCTTCTTAGATCTATATACTCCTCTTCAACATGTGAACATTCCAAGTGTTGTTTTCAGATCCATAATGGAATAGTGGACGGAATAAAAGAATAAAAATCAAATCTCAAGCTTGGTTTCCAGGGGCACAATGGCAAGGAAAGTAACAAGCAGGCTCTTCATCAAGTGTCGGATGAGGCAAAAAAGATCACGTGTCACTAGATAGCTTGGCAGAACTTAGATGCAATTGAGGCATAGAACTATTCTTAAAGAGGTATGTTTTTTTAAAATTGGTCTCACTGAGGTAAATCAAACTTATGTTTCTATATGAAAGTGGACAGTGTTAGAATGCTTCAGTTCAATATTCCATAATTTATTTTTCTTCTCTCTTGGAAAATAATGTGAGCTTCTTTCATGAAGACCTGGCTTTGGTTCATGACGCTGTCACTTAACGCCTAGCCGGGCTGTGGGCAGGTGGCTTGCCCTTGCTGAACCCTAGTTTTGGTATCTGTTAAATGGTAAAGACAACATGCCAAGTGCATGGAGCAGGGTGCTATTAAAGGGTGAACTCTCCGGGAAGTAGGAGGTATTCACCAAATATTAGCCTTGGCATTGTACGTCTAACCACCTCCCAGCAGTCATTCAGACCTTCCCTTATTCCTTCTTATTTTACATTTCAAAGCCTACAAAAATAAATGAAGCTCCTCAACAGATAGGAAGTTCAGGATTTCAGCAAATCATCTTAACTTCTCATTACCGTTGGCACCGTAAGGAACTGTGAGCATGTGAAAAAGAGAAAGAATAAACTGTTTTTGAGATTGTCATCCCCCCTCCCTCTGTATATATTCTCGAATGCTTATGACAGTGGTAATCACCTGAAAGGTAAATAAATAGCAAGGAGCAGTGGGCACCCTTTGGTTCTTAGAAGATGGATGGTTAACAACGGATGTTTATTCAGCCTTACATATTTTCATATTTTACATCAGTTTCTTGATAACTCTATGCATTTTTTAAAAGGAACATTTAAATTTGCTACAGATGTTTCATGAAAACCATTATTAGAGTCAAGAGAAAATGCATTTGGAAGCAATTGTGCAAAGGTTTAATTTTTATTTCTAAGGGAAAATGTATGCATGTGGTAGAAGTAATAAAGGAAAGCTGAATTTCCCTTGAGGTATACTCGGCTGAATAAAATCTGCTACATTATCCTTCAATCAGCCACTTACAAATTTTAATTGTGTAGACTCTTAATCACAAGGAAAGTAACCTTTGCATGAGCTTTCCTTCGTGGAGGGGAGTGGGGGAGGGCTACCGTCTTTTTTCAGCTCCTTGGGAAGAATCTTGTCTTGTTTCATCATTTCTTTGCATCTCCTATGCTCCTCTAGGCCCTGAGCATGGACTTTCAGGCTCATTATGCTGCATTGCATAGGAAAAAAGCAGAGCAGTAATGAATAGGGTTTAAACAAGTAGGTACTTGGCTTCTGTAAAATGCCTCCAAGCTAACCCAGCTCCAAATCCCTGTAGTGTGTATAGATGGGTCCCACAACACTTGGTGTTCAACAGCCCCTGACTCAGCAAACCGAAGGCTGTGCAAGTCCCTCTCTGTGGCTCATTCCACCCTCTCTCTTTTAAGTGTCAGCGTGACCCAGCATATGCCATTTTGGAAATGCACTGCAAATTGGTATGAGATGTAGATCTCCTGATTTTCTTTTTACACACTCAGTGGCAATCAAGGGAGCTATATAGTGTGATAACGTTAGAAGATGATGATTTTATGACTCTTAAAATTTGACTTTCCACGTATTTCATGAAGGAACTTGCATGTAATTGAGATTCATGTGGTTTTCTGGGTACGGGATGAATTGGGAACTGTGAATTCGGTGGGAGTCAATGAAGGCACACTTCCACACTCCAAGGGAAGCAAGGAGCAAAGCTAATTTCCCAGTGAATCCCAGCAAAACATGTCTCAGAACAATCTGGCTTAGCACTGGTACTCCATGCCGTTAGTCTCTTCCTACCGCTCTCTGGGGTGAAGTCTGATGCTGAGATGCTCTGCCTTTTAGAATCTTTGCCAGTATTTCTTGGAGAGTCACAAGGTTCAGCCATATTAGAGCAGGATCATGTCTTTTGTCTTGAGTCATCCAAAGCCAAAGGGAAATGGGAAGCACATGGCTCAGGGACAGTTCATGGCAATTTTGGCTTGTTTTTAAGAAACAGCTTTATGGAGGTATAATAGACACCCAATACACTACTCACATTATGGGGCAACATTTGATGTTTTGGTATATGAACATACCTGTGAAACCACGACTACCATCAAGATAATGGACACATTTAACACTTCCGGAGGTTTCTTTGTGTCCTTGGCAATCCTCCTCTCCTTCATGGGCAACACCTGATCTGCTTCTCGTTGGTGTGTGTTAGTCGGAATTTCCTAGAATGTTGTATAAATAGAATCCTCTTTTATGTACTCTTTTTTTCTGTTTGGTCTTCTTTCATGCAGCATGTTTAGTTTGATTCACACATGTTGTTTTATAACATCATCGTTCATAACCTTTTATCGCTGAATACCATTCCTTTGTATATGTACCACACTGTTCTGTTGACGGGCATTTGGATTATTTCCATTTTCTTTTCTTTTCTTTTCTTTGCAGTTTCAAATAAGGATGCTATGAACATTGAACACTTTGCTTTGCTGCTTCCTCCAAAACAACAATAGATATACAGTTCAGATAGCTGTGTCTCATCCTGGCCTGTTTCCTGCTCTTGTAAAGTAGGGAAAATAATTGTACTTATTTCACAAGACTACTGTGAGGGCTGCCTGGGATAATGCATAATAAAGTGCTTACTAAGTTCCTGGCTTAATATTGTTTTAAAAAAATTTTTTTTTAATGTTTATTTTCTGAGAGAGAGAGAGACAGAGTGCGACCTGAGGAGGGGCAGAGAGAGAGGGAGACACAGAATCCCAAGCAGGCTCCAGGCTCTGAGCTGTCAGCACAGAGCCTGACGCGGGGCTCGAACTCACAAACCGTGAGATCATGACCTGAGCTGAAGTCGGACGCTTACCCGACTGAGCCACCCAGATGCCCATTTTTTTTTTTTAATTAAAAAAAATTTTTTTGGGGGGGGCGCCTGGATGGCTCAGTCGGGTAAGCATCCGACTTCAGCTCAGGCCATGATTGTGCGGTTCATGAGTTCAAGCCCTGCGTTGTTGGGCTCTGTGCTGACAGCTCAGAGCCTGGAGCCTGCTTTGGATTCTGTGTCTCCCTCTCTCTCTGCCTCTCTCCCACTCATGCTCTGTCTCTGTCTCTGAAAAATGAATAAATGTAAAAAAAATTTTTTTTTTTATTTTACAGAGAGAGAGAGCAGGCAGGAGAGGGGCAGAGGGAGAGAGAGAGTTTTTTCAAACATTATTATCATTACTGTTCTTGTTTACTTGTAACATTTGCTTTGATTTCCCTCCATTTGCATTGGCTTCCACTCACTCCATGCCAAGTACTACCTCTTAAAGTGTGTAACATACTGAGGCTGAAACGTGTGACCCACAGTCACCATTCGACTCTGTGAACAGTCACATTGAAAATGGGTATTATCTTAAATCTGGGCAAGAAATTATTGGCAGAATAACCCCCAAAGTCTGAATTCAGCAATTAATTTCATCAGCTATGAAAAATGGTAGAATGATTTCGGCCTTAGAATCAACCAAAATGAAGCAATTGTTAATAAATTGAGAGAGGACATCAACCACTTTGCCAAGAGAGGCCCAGCTGTGTGTTGACAGGAGCCTTGGCAAGGGCCGCGCGTGATGGTTGAGGATGGCACGCCATTCGTTTGTGGCATTTCCACAGCTGGTGGCCAGTGCTGTCATGAGCTTTGCTGACAGGCAGTAATCTAATCTGCTATCCCATTTATTCTATTTTCCTCTTCTCAACACAACTCCAGCCTCCTTCTGGTTTAGCGTTCTGGCATTTGTATTCCACACATCACATTCCATCTTGTTGGCTTTTTTGGCCTTGGAATAATTACGATGGTGAATCCACACAGTGAATTTGGCTATTGTATATTTGCCTGTCTGATCACTATCTCAGTCAGTAAACGATTAGCGCTCCTCTCCCCCCAAGCAGTCCATAGATACTGTTAACCTCTTGTGTATGTATCAGGGTAACTGACACAAAAGTCAGTTTCCCAGGATGTATGACAGCATTTGCATGTTCTAAGGGTTTATTTGGAAAGGATGGTACATGCCAAACTTCCTAGTGTTTTTCTTGGCATCTAAAGTCTTTCTAAGAAAGAAAATATTCTGAACAAATGCCAACGGGCTTTTCATAAAAAATATTCTCCTTCTGACGTGCTATTTGTTTAGTCTCTGGCTTCTCCCTTAGGGGGTGAATGCCATGAGGGTGGTAAGTCTGGCCCTTTCATTTACTGCTGTATTTCTAGTACCTGGAACATTTCCTTCTAAGACCTCAATAAATACTTGTTGAATGAATGAATGAAATCACTCAGAAAATTTTTTGAGCATTGGTTAAGAACCAGTATTGGGCTTGGACCTAGAAGTATCAACTAACTTTAAAGACTAATTCTTTGTCCTGATGGAGCATATATTTTTAGTTGGGGCTTGAGACACAGTAAATGAAAATAATTATAGATTGGGATTACAGATTATGATTAATTATTATGAAAAGCTATAAGATTAAATGATGAAAGATTACCTGGAGGGGATGGGAAAAGACAATTTGGGGAGATCTAAGTGATGAGAATAAACTAGCCACATGAAAAAGCAGAGGTAGATCATTCAGATAGTACAAAATTGCCGAGGGGGAAAGGGCTTGGTGTATCTGAGGAACAGAGAGAGGCCTGAGGTGACTCAAAGTGAGCGAGGAGGGAATGTGATCAAGTTGGGTGTATGTGAACCACTTTATGAGACCCTGTGGACCATGGGAAGACAAATTACAGTGGTAAGTGGTTACAGGGTTTTGAGCTGGAGAGTGACATTTGATTTATGGCTTCAAAGATCATTGTAAAAGCCACGTACAAATTGTATTGAAAAGTACTGAGTGGAAGCAGGAGAATCAGTTAGAAATTTCCAGAGTCCACTGACTTCACTAGAGTGGTGGTTAGAGATGGAGAAAAGCAGGTTGATTTGAAATACACTGGAAGACACTGGAAACACAAATAATCCAGTGAAGAAATGGGCAGAAGACATGAATAGACACTTTTCCAAAGAAGACATCCAGACGGCCAACAGATACATGAAACGATGCTCAATGTCACTTCTCATCAGGTAAATACAAATCAAAGCCACGCTGAGGTCACCTCACACTGGTCAGAGTGGCTACAATGAACAAATCAGGAAACTACATACGCTGGTGAGGATGTGGAGAAACGGGAACCCTCATGCACTGTTGGTGGGAATGCAAACTGGTGCAGCCACTCTGGAAAACAGTGTGGAGGTTCCTCAAAAAATAAAAAAACAGAACTACCCTATGACCCAGCAATGGCACTACTAGGAATTTACCCAAGGGATACAGGAGTGGTGATGCACAGGGGCACATGTACCCCAAAGTATATAGCAGAGCTTTCAACAATAGCCAAATCATGGCAAGAGCCTAAATGTCCAACAACTGATGAGTGGATAAAGAAGATGTGGTTTATATATACAATGGAATACTACTTGGCAATGAGAAAGTATGAAATCATGCCATTTGCAGCAACGTGGATGGAACTGGAGGGTATTATGCTGAGTGAAATAAGTCAGTCAGAGAAAAATAGATATATGTTTTCACTCATATGTGGATCTTCAGAAACTTAACAGAAGACCATGGGGGAAGGAAAGGGGAAAAAAACAGAGAGAGGGAAGGAGGCAAACCATAAGAGACCCTTAAATACAGAGAACAAACTGAGGGTTGATGGGGGGTGAGGGGAGAGGGGAAAATGGGTGATGGGCATTGAGGAGGGCACTTTTTGGGATGAGCACTGAGTGTTGTATGTAAGCCAATTTGACAAAAAATTATATTAAAAAAAGAAAGTTTAGAATTATTTTAAAAATGAAATATACTGGAAGGAAGTGCTGACTCAACCTGGTGACAAATTCAGGGCATGGAGGGAATGTGTAAAAGCTGAATGAAGAATGACTTCAAGGTTTCTGTAGGTGCACTTAGGTAAATGATAGGGATATTCAGTGACTAAGGGATTCACTGAGATGGCAATGACTTGAGGAAGGTTCTCCAGAGAACCATGTATATGGAAAGGGAGTGGGGATAGAGGGGGAGGACAGATTGATTCTAAACAATGGGCTCATTTAACTATGGAGGCTGAGAAATGCCAAGTTCTGGAGTCAGCAAGCCAGACTGAAGACAGCTAATGGTGTAAAGCTTCTAGTCTAAGAGCAGAAAGACCGATGGTACCAGCTCAAGCATCCGGCAAGAGGAGTTCCTTCTGACCGAGACTTTTTGTTCTACTCAGATTGTCAATTGATTTGGACAAGTCCCACCCACGTGAGGGAGGGCAACCTGTTTATTCAGGCTACCAATTCAGATGTTAATCTCATCCAGAAATATTCTCACAGAGGCACTTAGTATAATGTTTGGCCAAATGTCTGGGCACCTTGTGGCCCAGTCAAGTTGACACATAAAATTAACCACTGTAAGAGCTAATACCTGCTGATGGGTGCTGACACTCCTCAAAAGTGGGGGAATGCATGAATTTTTCAAATCAAAATCAACCCGGTCAGCCTTCCCTATGAAAAAAAAGAAAAGAAAAAAGAAAAGAAACAAACAAATTAACCATTATAGAAGGACAGATTGTGTGTGGACATTCCTAGCTTATTGTTTTACATTTGAGTTTGAGGTATCTGGAACCCAGAAGTGTGGAGATTTTAAATCACATATTTGATATATGAGTCAAGAGATCAGAGGTGAGGTCTGACCTGGGTACATCAATTTGGGAGTGTGATAGTGATGGCTAGTTTGCTTCCCCAATGGCAGTCTTTCCTTCTGCTTTAAGACTACGATTCTCATTTGTTTAGTAGTGGAAATATGTCCAGCTCTGAAAACTGTATTTCCCATTCACATAGGATGGTCACATAACACAGTTCTGGCCAATAAAATGTCTGTTGCAATTATTGTGAAATTGTTAGGCGAAAACTATTTAAAAGAGTGACAACTCATGGACCTTTTGTTACTTGCCTTTTTCTTTCTTCTTGATTGAAATACTGATGCAGCTAACTTCTGATAATAAGCTGACAAATACTTGTTTAAGAAGGCTGAACAAAATGATAAAACAGGCTTGGAATATAGTTACTGTGTCAACTCAGGACTATTTATCCCCAGATGTCATATATCCTGAGAAAAGCCAAACCTCTCATGTGTTTAAGCTAGCATTCATCAGCTTTCTGTCTCTTGCAGCTGACTCCAATTCCTATCTGATACAGTGTCATTAGCATCAAGATAGCCTATTAGCCAGGATGTTTAGGGTGTAAGTAAGAAAAATATGACTTCATGCCATTTTTAGTCTTGTGTAACTGCAAACTCTGAAGAAGCAGAGACTCCAGGATTAGGGTTCAACAAGGCTATCAGGGACTGATGTACTCCCCCTCTTTTTACTCTATCATCTTTTGCTTTGGTTTCATCTCATTGACTTCCTACTCATGACCAGTGGGAGAGGAAACAACTTTCCACCAAAAAGTCAACAGAAATCCTGATTTTCACTCCTGATGGAGGCAATTTAGGTCACACCCTCATCTCTGAATGAATCATTGGCATAGGAAGAATTTGCTGATTGGCTTGACCCTGGGTTTTGAACTAATTACCAGTAAGGGAGATGGGATTACCCCCACCGAATTGGACAATTCAGGAATTATTTCTGAAACAGGGTCAATAATCAGACTCCATTGCTATTATATAATAGGGAAAGATTGGATGGATGTGGAGGATTTAAGCAAATGTTAAATATAGTTTTCCCCTTTAACTGCTCAACATTCAAACTTAGCTCCTTGTCAAATAAATATGTACCCTTAAAATGCTCACACCAGCATGATATACATTCACTCTTCCCCAAAATGGGACAGCTCAAAGTCTCCGGTATTTTGGTTCTATGTCTATGGTTGAGTTGCTCTTTTTCCCATGAAATCTAGATGTAGCTTCTCATTGTATTAAGGCTAAAACACAGTTATTATCAATCTTCAGCGCATTTTGTATAAGGTAGTGGCAAAAGAACAGGATAAGTGCAATGAACAGTCTATCTGGAAAAGAGCAGCAGCACACAGAGCTCACTGGTACTCAGCATAAACCATAACCTGCTGACAGGAAATGGTGAGAGCTTTCTGACTGGGTAGAGTAGTGACTGCTTTTGTTACATATAGCAACCCTATAAATCTCCTCTCCTGGATACACTCACTTATCAGTTCTCTATCACCCCCATGTCCTGCCTTAGGAAGATCACTCTTTTCATTGCCTTTCATATGAGCTAAATATTGGTTATGATACTCATTGTGGGACTACACAACTTTAGGTGGCTCACTTCCTATAAGTGTGTGTTGAAGGGATTTAAGTCATAGCTCTTGATGGGCAAGCTCAGTAATTTTCATTGTGCTGCAAGTACCATACTGGGAGATTTTAGTGTGGTCATGGTTTGTGAGTGTGGGACTTTGGTCTCCTAGCAACAAGTCTTTCTTTCCTAGAATCTTAGTTTAATGGCTCCTATCTACGATTGGTTCATCCTTGGAAGAGATTTGAGGCCATAACCTTGAGTTGATGGACACCAATATGTGTATTCTTTTTTAGGCAGAGAATACTCAACAAGACTTGTCTAAATCTCATTTTGTTAATTGTGTTTCAATCTTATATACTTCCAAATCACTTACCTCGCAACTTTTACTAGCATTTGTACTTAGGTAGATAATTTAATTTTTTAAGCTATAAAATTCCATGATTTTGAAATACAAAGAGGGCCTTTGTTCTTATTTTTTAAAATTTTTTAATGTTTATTTTCTGAGAGAAAGAGAGAGAGATAGAGACAGAGCATGAGCGGGGGAGGGGCAGAAAGAGAGAGAGAGAGAGAGAGAGAGAGAGAGAGAGAGAGAGACTGACAGAGCTCTCAGCACAGAGCTTGATATGGGACTTGAACCCACGAACTGTGAGATCATGACCTGAGCCGAAATCAGATGCCTAACTGACTGAGCCACTCAGGTGTCCCCAGAAAGCTCCCTTCTTAATGAAGTTATTTTTCCTTCTTCTGTATTTATCATGGGCCACATTCAGCCAGTTTGTCTCTTTCTTGTAAGACTTCGTTGATTTTCTTAAGAAATGTTAAAAATACTCCAAATATGTTTCTTACCAAGTCCCTCATTGCTATAGACTTGTTAGGCACATTGTCTGAGTTTCAACATAATTGAGGCCATAGTTTGACTGACACCTTCAATATGGAATGATAAAATTGCCAGAAAGCAATAATAAATAGTAGGACCTTCTCTGTTCTCAACCCTTCATCTTCTATTAAACTAGTATGTTTTCTGTAGTGCATTTGCTGACATCAAAATCTGTGTTAGTTAAAACACTCTCAGCTGAAAATACAGAAATTTTGCAATGGGGGTGCAGGCCACAATTCAATCAGGACTGAGCATAAGCCTCAGGCTGCAATGATTCAGGGTTATATATGGCAGCCAAAATAGCCCACTTGGACATAATCCTGGGCGATTATGTCCTGGAGCTGTCAGGGGCCATTATGTAAAGGCGGAGAAAGAAGCCAACTCAGTGGAAGATAATGTCAAGAGCTGGAGAGAAACCAAGTTCTAATGACATCACTGGACCTCTGAATCCAATCATGTATGGAGCCAGCACTATTTCTGGTCTTCTCAATTAAGCAAATCAATATATATATATTTCTTCTTAAGCTAGTTTGAAGTAGAGTTTCTATCCAATTCAACAGTTTAGGCTTCTAGGTTGATCTTAATAATTGGACTATGGGAAGTCACTCAAACTTATCTGGTTCAATCATTTTAAAGATGAAAGGGGCATTTAAAATTAGTTAATCCAACTGCTTCATTTTTATGACGTGAACTCACACAGTCTGGCTATATCCAGCCACAAATGGGGTGCAACCCACATTTCTGTCTGGCCATACTTTTGCGGCCTGAACCTGACAGTTGCCAAGACAAGTTCTCAGGACACAAAATGAGACAAACAAGAAGGCAGTTGCTGTCCCTGGGAGAAAACGGATGGAAAAAAACCTGTGGGCTTGGATTTGGAAAGGAAGAAACAATGTGACATTTTATCTTCCTCTCTCAATTGGGCACTAAAGACAGTGACCCAGGAGAGCTGTTAAGAATCCTCACCCTTTGCTGGCTTTTGCCAGCTTTCCCAGGACTCCATCTGCAGGGCCCTGAGCAAGTGAGGCTTAAAGTACAGTGGAGCTCTAGTATCTACCAGAATTTGCCAAGGTTTTCCATCAATTTTAACTTTACCGTGGCTCTTTAAGGGAATACCTGGTAGCAGTTTACTGGAGAATCCGTCAAAGTCTTGTCCATCCTGGGAGGGGCCCATACGGGGATGACTGTAAGTCCACTAACTTGGTGGACTTTGGTTTATGGTCTTGTGATCTCTTCAGAGTGGAACAGCACTTCAAACAAATTATCATAGACTAAACACTCTTAGTAGGAGTAAAGGAGGACAGAAGGGAGTAATAGGAGCCACATCAGTCTTACACTCTCGTTTTAGGTGCCTCTGTGTCTCTAATTTTTCATTAAATTGAAATTTCACCACATTTATGGCAAGTCTTTCAAGGAAAATGTTTTTAAATGTTGAAGTCTTTTGGAGGGTCCTGCATGTCAATGAAAATAGATACCCTATTGTTTATGTTTGATATGGGAACACTGACTTTCAGGTACACTTCTTAAATGGACAATCTTATCAAATTGGAGCATTCCCCATAATGGTCACTGTAATTCTAAGTTGTCTTAGGAAGATTTTGCCATTTTTGGAGCTACAGCCTCCAAGATCACAGTTCTTAGACATAAAATAAAATACTGGAATTGCACACCTAATTCTTTGAAACTTGAGGATTCCATTTCTTCAGCTAAGCCATGGGTCTCTGGTGTTACATGAATACCTAAGAGGAATGTGTCAGTGAGTTGGGAATTTTGTGGTATTTTACAGTGTACCTCATCCCACAGAAGTTTTCTTGAGATTGATGAGTGACCTAGTATCAATCTAACCCATTCCATGACCAACTTAGCCTAGTATGGGTGTCTTAGACTCAGGTAGCCTGCACTTTAACTGCTTTTAAGTGCTCATTCTGTGCCCATCAATTTTGCAGCTTTGGCTTCTGAGACTCTCATAACCGATAGATCTCCTTTTATTCCTTTTATGAGGAGATTTCTTTATTTTGGTGGATGCCATAATGGCTTTTCATAGTCTGACTTGTACCTACTTAGATTTTGATGTGCCATTGGTCAAAATACTCCAAATTCCTTGTTTTAATTTATTTCCCCAAGTCCCCCAGCAATTTAAGCTACAGATTTACCTTGAAACTTTGTAAGTCCCTGTCGCAGACTATGAGTCTGGAGTTCTCTCTTGTCCAGCAACAGAGTGGATGCAGAACTGAGTATGAGAGAGGCTAGTGTCCAGGAGTAGCCAAGAGCCCTAAACAGGGGTTTCATGTCCATATTGAGCTCACAAGATATTACCCATATGGTGAACATGAAGAAAACAAGATCTTACACACGTGAACATGGAGAAAACAATCAGACAGTAATCATTAACTTGTGTGTGTAAGAAGCAAAGGGCCTGGGGAGCAAGTGGAGTTTGTGATCAAGCTCCATTGGTACCAGATGGAAAGTAACTACCCGCAGGTGATATCACAAGTTACTCATGATTCCATTATTATATCTTGGTAGCTAACCTTGGGTGTTTTTGCCCCATGGTGGCGGCTTCTCCCTCTCCCCCCACCCAAGTTTTTTCTAACCCATTTATGTAAGTTGAACCTATTTTCCCACAGTTCCTCCTTTTTTGTTTTTCTTGATCTTCTTAAGTTTACACGTGGGGACCATCATGACAAGCTTCTGATCCTTCTTTTGCTGTTGGGTGGTTTGGAGGCTGATTCTGCAAAGGCATAAAAAGAGACACCATAAAAGTATTCCACTTCCCAGAGTTATCCAGAATTTGAGATGGGCATTAGCCAATAGGGAGAGGGTTAAAGTCTTTCCAAAAGGACCATGAGTCAGCCCATTTGTGTCTTAGTTGTTTGGAGTGTTGTAGTTGTTGGTGTCATGTTACATCTAAATTTTCTATCACAGGGCAAATCCTCCTTAGAATGGAGGATTTGACCATAAGTTGATAAAGCACATGTGCAGTTTGATAGTGTGGTGACGACTAATTTCATCAATGGTAGCAGAAGCTATAATGCTTACCGTGGCTAGGATCCCTATGATTAAGAGGCCTATGAATCACCTGTGCCTGGTTAATGACTACCAGTGATGGACAGCATGGCCATCAGATGCAAATCAGGGGTATATGCAATACCATTGTGGTGTAAGAGGACTCTGGCCTGGTTAGGCAGGTGTTTAAGGCTTCCCCATGTTATATCAGGGGCAAAAACTTGTGTTTGTGCAGTGGCTTCAGGATGAGGAGGACATGAAGAAGATTCTTCCATCTTGAAAAATGGGAGTGGTGGTCGGTCATTCAGAGTCATTCTCTGGAAGTCCTGGTTGATTGGAAGATATTCTGGGGGTCTCCACCATGCCATGATATGGTTTCACCAACTGAGAGGGAATCCACAGAGGTCTGGAATCTGAAAGAACACAAGCATATCCTTGACCCCTGGTGAGAAGTTTGGGCAAGAACCATAGGATGAGAGGGTTCATCTAATTTAGAATGTAGCTCAGCTGCGGTTAGTCCTGGAGGGTCAAGATTTAAAAACTTAAGAATGATCATAGCGTGATCGAGGAGAAGTTGAGGTTGTAATGTAGACAGTCATGGGTAATTCCCCTTTTTTTGTTTTTTTAACATAGTTTTAAGTTTATTATGTGCTTGTTCTACAATTGCTTGGCCTTGTGGGTTATAAGGAAATTTAACTTTATCTGCCATTTCTTTCTGACTTTGTTTCCCACATCATTCCCCCTTGAACAGTTTTGACCCTTAAAATCTCTAAGGTTGCTGAGGGTGGATGATCTTCTCTTCTGTAACTTCTTCCTGCTAAATAGGGGCATAGAGATGTCCTTACCTGTGGGTCAACGTTGCTCAATTGAGGTAGGTATAGGGGAGTTACGAAAGGGAAAGACAGAGTTCAGGGGAAACAGAGCCTCCTTGAGGAGAAAGGATCATCTGTCTACTGGAAGTTATAGCGGTTCAACAAGAGTCGCAAAACTATGACAAAAAGATTAAAAAATGGGCATTATTAAAAGATCTAGTACCACTGACAAGGAAATTGAGTTATTTCTGTGGCACATAATACTTCAGTAATCAGAATATCGAGTGATCACCTTATATAAAAAATATTAGAACTAGGAATTGCATATAGTCTCTAGAATAGTTATAGCATTTACTCAAATGTAACCTAAGGCTTATTATTTGTTTGGCAGTGCTTCCAGAGTAACTTAACATACCAAAGAAGCCTAATTGGTTAAAATGACTTAATTTAAATCTTTGGAAATTTGTTTAAAAAAACAATTCAGGAAGTTATAAAGCACAAAGCATGTTTACCCTCGGACCCAAATATCCTTAGTTTCTCTGCAATAAGAAGCCAAAAGCAGATAAGCCTTGTTAAGTAAGCTTTAGCATACCATCCTATTTAGAGTCCAAAGAACTCAATCCCAATTTATCATGCAAGCAAAACTTTGTAGGTTACTAAAGACTTTGAGGGTTATCTTAAACAATTACCCATGAAAACTATGAGACAAAGTTAACCATTACCTTAAGTCATAACATGAGCTTATTTGACCTTGATAAACAGGTCTATTTCAAACCAACAAACTTACTTTTGGGTCCACTTAAGACAATTTGTTCCCCAAAGTTAATTTTTACCTGGAACACTGGTGGGGAAATTATAAGTGGGTGGTCGTTGCTCCTTGACATCTCTGAGACAATGTTTAAAGGTTGGGAAAAGGTTTCTATAGGTAATAATATGGCTTGCAGTTCTGAATGTTGGGTAGAGCCCAGTCTAGTGTATAATAAATGTTCCCAGTTTTTTTCCAGTTTTCCAAAGGCAAGAAGCCTTGTGAGTTTTCCCCAAGGAGTCTGTAAACACCGTAAGGGCATTCTTAATAGGTTGTTGCATTGGGGTGAGGATGTCCTCAGAAGGAATCTTTTGTTCCTTTAAAAGGTTAGATTTTTCCCAATGACAAAGGAGGGAGTTAGCATTCTCTGGATGTGGGGCGCCGAATGGGGCAGGCTGAAAATAAGGAGGCTTAGTTTTTTGGAAAATTTTTGTTTACTTTGGGTGGGACTGTATCTTCATAAACATGGTCTACAGTCAGAGGGAGAATGGTCGTATGGACAGTAGACCATGTAAGAATAACCTCAGGTGGAACACTGGTGCCTTCTGTTTGGCATGCCTTTATTGTTTTACCTATTTGTTCCCGAATGTCTACGTCAAATGTTCTTTGCTTGAGAAACCAAGGGAAGTGTTGCTGGATAATCATTAATAATTTAAGGAGTGCTATACAGATGTATTGTTTCTATTCTAGGGATAGGGAGTCTCCTATAATGATTCTCTCAAAAGTTCTGTGGCAGCAAATCCTAATACAGTTTCACTTTTCTCTTAACCTCATCAGGAGAGATTGTAGTCAAATGCACTTTTTCTCTTTTAGAGCTATAGCCGTTCCACGGTGTTCTGCAGTCCTTGAGTTATGTGGGCTTATTAGCCATGTTGGCTTCTAGTCATGTTGGCTTCTAGCCATATCACCTTCTTAGCCATGTTGCCTTCTGATCATGTCCCCGTCAGTCACGTTGTCCTCCTAGTCACATTGGCTTTTCTTCTTTTAAAAAAATTTTTTTTTTTTAACATTTATTTATTTTTGGAGAGACAGAGACAGAGGATGAATGGGAGTGTGGCAGAGAGAGACACAAACACAGAATCTGAAACAGGCTCCAGGCTCTGGGTTGTCGACACAGATCCCGATGCGAGGCTCAAACTCATGAACTGTGAGATCATGACCCGAGCTGAAGTCAGACGCTTAACCATCTGAGCCACCAAGGCTCCTCACATTGGCTTTTTTTCTAATAACATTGGCTTCACGTTGCCTTCTGTCACATCTAACAAGGTACTCATGAGTCCATTGCAATATTTCACTAGCTAACCTCTGGTGTTTTCGCCCCATGGTGACAGCTTTCTGTCCTAAGCTTTTCTCTAACCCATTTATGGAAGTAGAACCTATTTCCCCACAAGTCCCCTTGTTTTCTTAGATTGAGTGGTACCCATTATTTTCCCTTGTTGAAATAATGTTCCCTAATTCAGTTAGTCTTACTATTTCTGGTTGCCTGCACACAGCTCCTGAGGCCTGTCAGGATTGCCCAAAGGGGCTTGCTTTGTAGATGAGGTCTACCACAAATCCACATGCTGTGGCCCAGTAAGTTTCATCCAGGAAAATCTGGAGTCACTCACATCCCAATTTTGCACCCAGAAGCATCAGGACCAGCAAACTTGAAGAACGCAAAATAAGCTGAGCTCCATCTGAGAGAAGGTTACCAGAGGTCTGGGAGAGTACCAGAAGAGGCATCCAACCAACAGGGCTCTGTGGGTACTTTCACCCATTTAGGAGCCATCCCTGGAATCTTCAGCAGCTGTCTTTCGGACCCATTTGGGCTGCCAAAACTGACAATGACAAAACTAAAACAATTTCGTAAAGAAGTTGATGCCCTTTATTTGAGGGAAAATAGTCCATGGATTGGAGGACTGCAGTGCCTCACAAGCAGTGGGACACTATTCCCAAGAGATTTGGGCTAAGTTTTGGGGTGAATTTTACAGAATATTAGAAGAGGCAATGTAGAAACAGGACCTGATTGGCCAGGAGATCAAGCCTTCCCTGACAAGCCTAGCATGTCTTATTTTCCAGGATAAGGTAAGCTAGCAAAAGTTGAGTTGGACGACTGCGCTTGGTGTATGTTAGGTTTCCTTGACAGGTTTTTCCCGTAAGTGCAGCCTGATTTAAGTATAGATTTTGTGATGTGGGCTGGGCCACTGGAGAAGCCTCCACACTGTGGGTCTTGATATATGATTGAACTTTATCACTTCCTACCTTGCCTGTTTTGTCTTAGTTCTTTTGGTCTGTTATTTTGCTTACTTTCATGAGGGAGTTTCCTTCACATGTGTAGTAACTTTTCTATGAATTCTTAATCTGGAAAGACTAAAAGTCCCATGGGTCTGGTTGGTTGTGCTTCACTGTAGGATAATGCGGTGGCCAGCTGTTTTGGTGAGGACACTAAAATGTATTTTTCTGGAGTCTTTTCTGTAACAGGACTAACTTTCTCTAGATGAGAATCATATAATATCCAGTCTTCTGATTAGGCTCTTTATTTCATTCTGTAGAACAACACTTTTACAAAAGAGATATTAAAGTAATGGTCAGATGTTACCCAATCTCAGAGTCAGAGAGGTCTCAGGTGACTGAAAGGTTATACATAAATTCTTTTAATATAAAATAATCTGAATGTGTCTTGCAAAGTAAATAATCCTTTAACAAAGATTCTGAATTACGGCCTTTAGACATTTGAAAAAACAAATACCCCTTCTCATAGGATGAAACTCTTATACAATGAGGAAAATACTAAGTTCATTAGGTCATTAGTAGTGAAATCAGGAAAATGCTTCTCATGTCATAAATTAATAGCAAACTCGAAAGAAACTTACTTTTATTTTCCTAGCTTTTATCTAAATATAAAAGAAGGCCGTGCCTGGGTTTTTTCACTTGAGCATCTGAGTGTTGATTTTGGCTCAGGCAATGAGCCCAGGGTCGTGGGGTTGAGTCCCACATTGGGCTGTGCACTGAGCCTGGAGCCTGCTTAAGATTCTCTCTCTGTCTGTCTTTCTCTCTGTCTCTCTCTCTCTCTCCTTCAGCCCCTCTCTCCCTCTCGCATACTCTCTCTCTCTCTAAACTAAACTAACTAATTAAATAAATAAAATATAAAAGAAGAAAAGTAGTATGAAATCAAGGTAAAAACATTGACTAAACCCTAAAGGAGTTATGTTAGTCTGCGTGTAATTGTCTTTGAATGATTCCTATAAGGTAGGAGGTTAATATTTCCTGGTGGTGGCTTGTTTCCCTTGCATTACCCATTATTGCCCCAAATAGATATATTATATTAGATCAGTTGTTTATTTATTTATTGTTTGTACAGCCTCCTGGGTCTGGCTCAGTACTCTGTTAAATGATACTACAATATTTACCTGTCTTTCTTTTTGCATACTCTCTTATTGGATGGAAAATCAAAATGTTGAAGTCATCACCTATGTTATTCAATTAAGTAAAGTCCAGCCGGTTAGTAGAGAATTATACCTGTTATATATTTTTATTGATATATTAATGAGCCTTAGTACTGAATTCAGCTATTATTTCCTTGGTTGTATTGTGTCAGGTAAGGAGGCAGTAAATGCTCCGTCTGTTTTATCATTAGGTTAGCTGTTTGTTTCTTTGCAAACTGCTATTTTGAATTGAGAAAAACAAGACCTTGTCCAAGAAGACAATTGCCTTTACTTAGCATACAAATGTTTATGGTACTTTTGATTAGCTGTGGATTTCTTTTGAATTTCAACGACCCAAGAAAGCTTGGAATTCTAATCCAACTTCATGCAGATTTAACACAACAGTAAATAAGCAATTTCCAGGTATGTAAAAGAGTTCTTCCTAATTGATTGATACATTTCATTATTACATATATTATCCCAAATTCTAAAGTGGCCATTACATGTCCTAGAAATTAAAGCTTGAGCATTTAGATTGGCAATTTTTGAGAAAGTTGGGGATTAGAATATATAAGTGAATTTGAAGTCATTGTTACATGGTCGCAGGGTTGAAAAGCCTGGTGCAAAATTTTCATACGGTTAAACAAAAGTGAAGAAAATCCAACAGGCTACTTATTTCAACTACTGTGAGCCCACATGTAAAGGAATTGCTCAACTTGAAAAGTCTTGCTTTTTCGAGCCTCCAACTTAAAAATCTCTGAGCGGTCTTTATGTGCATCCTCAATCTGCAGTTGTCTAAAGGTCACAGTTAAATTTAAAAAATTGAAATATTAATTTAAAATTTCACATTGGCTGTTAAATTTAATTAGGTCTGCAATAACTGCTTGTTGAAAGAAGGAATATTATGAAATCAAACAAGAACCAGAACCGTTCAACCCTTGGGGTGGCAAAATGCGGCAGTTCCATCAAGAACTAAGGCATAGGTCTTGCCCCTACCCTTCTTCTGGCCATGGGCAATGACAAATAAAGAGGCAGCTGGTTTGCAGAAGGCAGCAGCTTTGCCAGCTGGTGAAAATATAAGAAAAAGGAGAAAAATACCCTTACACTCTTTCTCTGTGTTGGTCTCTCTCCCTCTCATATATAGAAGCAGTAAATTCTCTGTCCCCATATCCGCATCTCCCAAATCACAGCACCTCAGGTGAAGGAGCTAAGTCCATCTTACTCAGTGTCTTTCAGGTTGCATCGATGTTTATGTTAATCTATTTTATAATATTCCTAATAAGAAAGGAAGTAAAGATAACCACTTACCCTAGCCTTTCCACATTCCCTATTCAGTAGTTTTCAGTATGTTGTGGATGGAGACCCTTCATCAAGAGTAGTGGGAGTTTGGGTAAAAATGTACATTTTTATATCGCGTCTGTAAAGTACTGAATCAAAACTTCTGGGAGTGGCTTCTAGATATCTGCATTTTAAACAAGTTTCCAAGGTGACTGTCATGTACCCTTGAGTCTGAGAATCACTGCTTTATGTGTGACATCGCTTTCAGATACTTATTAACTTCTGCCATGTGCACAACATAATTTATGGCTCTTATCTCCAATAAATTTATTATCTAGTAGAGATGCACTAATGAATAAGGAAAAAATAGTAATATGTTAGAGGTAGAAGGAGAGGTATAATGTAATGGAGAGGCTGAGCCTTGTGTTCATTCATTTATTCTCTCATTCATTCATTCTGTGAATTATGTGCCAGATACTCCTGGGTCCCTCATGAATATTTAGGTAGCTACTTGGTCCTTCTTACTTCTTACTATATGGACTCCCCCATTTTGTCTACATGTAATTTGTTTTACAAGGTAATTGCTTTTATATTTAGTTTCATTTCTCTTCCTTATTTGTCTTATTCTCTATAGCAGAATTGAATATTCGTGAATAATGCAGCAAAGACAGATGACAATATAAGAGGCATTTCCAAGTAACACTAACACGGAAAAGGGATGACTAATCAGTAATGTCAGTATGTATGCAAATAGAATTTTACACTAGCTGGTTGAAATCAGGGCTCTGAAAGTGGAGTCTGGACAATCTTAGGATTATATGGGTTGATGACCTTTGAATGTAAATGCAACACCATTTATGTGGGTTCCTTTTGGGGATATATAGTTTTTAATAGAGTGTCTAGAAAACTTTAGAGCTAATAGTCTGGATTTCATAAACCTAATGCCTGCAACAGCCAGACAAGTAGAATAAATGGTTAAAAAATACCCAGGGTAAGAGGCTACAGATGGATGTTCTGGTAAACAGGGAGTATAGAGAATGCATGTCGCATCTGAAGGAAGCAGTTCTCTCTGCCTTAAGACCATTGTTTTGCATTGTGAGAATTCAGGCCCTGATGGCCAGGTATTCAGATTTTTCAAGGAAAGCCAAATATATTATTTTTTCCCGTTTCTTTTCTCCTTCTCCTCTTCCTCCTTCTCCTCCTTCTTGTCACCTCCTTCTCCTCTTCCTCCCCCTCCTCTACCTCCTCCTCCTTCTCCTCCTTCTTCTTGTGAAACTCACTGTATATTTTCACTGGATGTAGGATTCTGGGTTGATAGTCCTTTTACTTCAGCGCTTCAAAAATGTTGGGTGACTTCTTTTTATCTTCCGTTGCTTCTGGTTAGAAATATTTGGGGGGGGGTTTGAATTGTTGCTTCCTCATAGGTAACATACTGTTTCTCTCTTGCTGCTTTTACATTTTTTTCTCTTTAATTTTTTAGTTTTGCGAATTTTGACTATGATATATCAGAGGATGTATTTCTTTGCATTTATCCTATTTACTATTGTTCTTTTTTCTTTGTAGATTTATGTCATTTTTCAAATTTGCGAATATTTCAGCCACTAGTTTTTAAAATATTTTTTTTTTTAGTCCCAGCCTCTTCCTTATTTCTTTCTGGGACCTCAGTGACACAAATGATAGATCTTTTATTATTGCCCCACTATTCACGAGGCTCTGTACTTTATTTTATTTTATTAAAAATTTTTTTTTAAGTTTGTTTATTTTTGAGAGAGAGAGAGAGACAGAGTGTGAGCCAGCAGGGCAGAGAGAGAGGGAGACACAGAACCAGAAGCAGGCTCCAGGCTCTGAGCTGTTAGCACGGAACCCGACATTGGGCTCGAACCATGAACCCGTGAGGTCATGACCTGAGCCGAAGTCGGAATCTTAATCAACTGAGCCATCCAGGCGCCCCGAGACTCTGTACTTTATATTTTTAGTCTATTTTCTCCTTATTCAGATTACATAATTTCTATTGATCTTTCTTTATGTTTATTGATTTCTGCCCCCTCTGTTTATTTCCATTCTGCTCCTGAGCCCATCCAGGGAGGTTTTCAACTTCAGTTAGTATATTTTTAGTTCTAAAATTTTTATTTGATTCTTAGTCATATCTTCCATTTCTTTGCTGGAGCTTTCTATTTTTCCATTTGTTTCAAGAATGTAATTTCTTGATGGAGCATTTTTATGATAATGGCTTTAAAATTCTTGTCAGATTATTCCAGCATTTGGATTATCTCAATATTGGCATCTGATGATTATCGGTTGTCATTTGAGTTGAGGATTTATTGGTTCTTGGTCTGACACATAATTTTGGATTGTGTTCTGGACTTTTAAAGCATTAGGTTATGATACTCTGTGTGCTACTTAAATATTCTATTGTACCAGGCAACAGACCTGTTTAGGTTCAGGAAGCGTGACCTACTTTTGTAGGTGGGTCATAGTTCCAACGTCAGTTTAGTTTTTAAACTTTTGCTCGGTGCTTTTGCTTATCCTGCTCGTGTGCTGCTGAGGCCGGTTTGAAACTTGAGTGGTATTCCATACCGCAGTTCACTTTTCAAAGCTTTTGCTGTATTGCTGCTAGTCAGTTTCACCCATGGGTTGGTTGGGGGTGTGACTGAGTTTATGCTGAGATAGAAGAATCTGTGTACCCAGCTCACTGTTCTGCTCATTCTGATCTCCCGATCTCCCTAGTCTGACGGGGAGAAGGTGGAGTGCCTCCCCTTGGCTGATCTTTCCTTGTTGCACAGCAAGGACTGTAGACATGGTTCCTGTTTATATTCATGTAGAGCAAGACGGGCTGTTGGATGAGGTAGGGGACAGGGCTCGGCCTCTTCTGTAGGTACTGCATAGTGGGGTTTGTTGACAGGATTCTACGCCATAGTATCCACAGCACCTGGGGAGAGGTGGGCAGGAGGAGGGACACTGCAGCCTCTTCTTCATTGTTGCAGTGTGGGGATGTGACAGGCTCTGCTCCACAGACACTGCCAATGCCTGATGAGGAGAGAGACAGGCAGTTTCTTCTGCGGTGTTTGCCTGCAGCAGGGGAGGTTTGGTCCAAAGGGTCTGTCCTAAGTAAGGGGTGTCTTCCTCTCCATGCTCTGGCTAGCAAGGGCAGGCTCTCTTTAATTTTTTTTGTGTTCATTTATTTTTGAGACAGAAATAGAGCATGAGTCTGGGAGGGACAGAGAGAGAGGGAGACAGAGAATCCGAAGCAGGCTCCAGGCTCTGAGCTATCAGCACAGAGCCCGACGTGGGGCTTGAACCCATGAACCACGAGATCATGACCTGAGAAGGGCAGGCTCTCTTTTATTATTTTTTAATATTTATTTTTGAGAGAGAGAGAGAGCGAGAGCTCGCATGCACATTCATGTGCATGCATGAGCAAAGGAGGGGCAGAGAGACAGGGGGGTACAGAGGATCCAAAGTGGGCTCGGTGCTGACATCAGAGAGCCCCTCATGAGCCCCGAGATCATGACCTGAGCCAAAGTCTGCAGCTTTACCGACTGAGCCACCCAGGCAAAGGGCGGCCTCTAATTTTTGCATCACTTTATTGCTTTGTGTTTCAGGTTGTAGGCTGCTCTAGTGTGAAGGCCAAGAAATAAAGGAGACAAAACCAAAGCAAACCAGGAAACTCACTATCCCATTGTTCCTTAAGTCTGTAGGTCCTTAGCCAGTCTGCCTTGTCTACCTCTCACGGTCTCCTGATAATCGCTGTGTGTATTTTGTTCAGCGTGTTTAGTTGTAGTTAGTGAGATTGGTACGATGCAACGTGTTTACTCCATCTCGTTTAGAAGGCTTGGCTCCTCTCTGGCAGCAATGAGTAGGGTATGAGGTTCTCATCTAATCATCCTCAGATTCTTGATGAATTTTTAATCAATCACCATAAGTATAAGTGACCTGTAATTTCAAACACTCAGGGAAATAAATTCGTTGTGAATATGATATTATATGTGCTGTTAATTTAGGAAAAGAATTTAAATAATTTCACTTTGCTAAGTTTGCTTCGCATGTTTTTACTTCTTAGTTTTTTAATTTTTTAAAACAATTTTTGTGTTTTTTAAAGAAGTTTGTTTATTTTGAGAGAGAGAGAGAGGACACAGGGGAGGAGGGGCAGAGAGAAAGGGAAAGAGAGGATCCCAAGCAGGCTCTGCCCTGTCAGCACAGAGCCCAATGTGGGGCTTGAACTCATGAACGTTGAGATCATGACCTGAGCCAAAGTTGGATGCTTAACTAACTGAGCCACCCAGATGTCCTGCTTCTCAGGTGTTTAATGCCATATTTTGGATACACAGAAAGATACAGGAAGGGTAACTTTTCTTCTCTTTTTTTCCTCTCTTTCTTTCTTTCTTTCTTTCTTTCTTTCTTTCTTTCTTTCTTTCTTTCCTTCCTTCCTTCCTTCCTTCCTTCCTTCCTTCCTTCCTTCCTTCCTTCCTTCTACAAATTACCTCTTTCTCTCTGAGGGACTATCTATCGTGCCTTAGCCTTCATATGTATAGGATAGGCATGGGATTCAACCTTGACCAAATGTGTGCTGTCTCTCAGGATTTGAATCATAGGCAGAGGAACAAAAATGACCGAATAGATTTGAAAGTTACCTCCTGTGGCAGCCACAGGGCCCTGCATATAATTTTGTTTTAGCTGACATGTTCCTGAAAGAGCAAGAGTAGAGCCTAGCACAGGGCTTGTGGGCAGGAAGTATGTCTTCGGAAGTGGTTCCAAGCAACAGATGCGGAGGACAGAGAGGCTAAAACAGGGAAGGAGGGAGAGTTCATTCAGAGATTCATGTTCAAGTTGATCACTGCTATAGGCAATTGAGATTTAATCTTGCTGGGGACCATATGGGGTACCATGTGAAAAGCAGCTCAAAATTACCCAGTTGGGGGATGGAAGATGGTAATATTTTTTTTTCCGGCAGCTCATGTCCCATTAATTGCCACATGAGTTGCTCTTCCTTCCCATCTCCATGTTTTTGTGCGTGTGCATGAGTGGCTCTCACAAGCATACTCTGGGGCAGAGAAGACAGTGTACGGAAGAGCCTGTCACATTATACCTGGGTAATTGTGTTCGGTAGCAATGGCCGAATAGAAAATTGACCCAAGAGGATATGAGGTGGGGCCAAGCGGTCTCCAACACGTATTTCCATCAGTGCCCCTTTTCAAAGCCTCACAGGTGCCTTGTTGTCCTTCCTCACCTTAATCCAATGAGCAATTCCCAAATCTATTTATGATGAATTCTCTCTCTTTTGGCATGTGTTAGCCAGAACAAATTTCTGTAGATTGCAACCAAAGAACCCTGACACTTCCATTAATCTGTTCTCTTTCACTGCGAGATAGTTTCATCTGTGGTAAAAGTCTGTCTCCTTCGTTGAATCTTGGCATGTCTATCAAAATGCTTGAGCTACGCTTCAAGGACCATATGCGTGTTGTTAAAATAGAATCTTCTGGCCCCAGATGCCGAAGTTTCCCTGTTAGCTTCTGATCCTTCACAGTTAGGCCTAACTTATTTACATAGTATTTAATGACAGGCAGGAATTCGGTTTTGAATCGATGTAAACAGGCAGTAAATTGAAAATACAAGTTAAAGAGATACAGGTGGATGTTATCACATAAATAGCATTTGGTTTTCTGAAATTATAATTATGACACTCCTGAATGATCTCCGATCCCACTGTATTATAATGTGACAGATGTATATGGCTGTGATTTCTCTAGCGATGCTCGCTGTTGCTTCCTTGTCATCTTTAATAACAAAGCAACTGGACAGATTAAATGGAAAAGATTTATTCTCTGTGAATGCCAGAGTCAAAGCATGCTGTCATAGTAACAGGTTAAAGCATTTCCACGAGGAGGTTATTATGCATGATAGGGTGGTACAGCCAGCCATCTCTTTCCATCCCATTGTATCAACGGCGCACTATATGCATTTCTAACTAGGAATTGATGGAGAGGACTTTTGTGATGACTGGCATCCAAATTTTAAATGCTAATTATAGTGAACACATTAAAAAATGCCCGTATCATCAGCGTATTGAAGTTGTACAAAGTAAACATATTGGCACACAAACCGTACCCAGATTGAAACACAGAACGTTTACCAGTCCTGCAGAGGCTGCCTCATTTCTCTCTCAAGTCACAATTCCTGGCACTGTGTAACTGCTATCTCGACCGCTGTCACAACAGATTCATTTTGCGTGATTTATTAACATCTTTGGGCATTTTATTTAAATTTTTTGTCAAGGGAGAGGTTACATCCGTTGAAATAAATCTTAAATGGTATGGTTTAATGAGTTTTGAGAAAGGCACACAACCATGTAACCAACAGCACTATCAAAGTAAAGAACATTCCCACAACCCCTGATTTCCGTGTGCCCTTCTCCAGCCCCAGAAGAGAAAGCAATGCTTCTCCTGAAAGCAACCACTATTCTGAAATCTTTTGCTCTAGGTTGCTTGGTCTCAAAATCCACATAAATGCGATAGTGTAGTACCTACTCTTGTATTTGGCTTCTCTTTACTCATTGCAAAGTTTTTGAGATTTATTTATGTTGTATGTATAATCCATTTGGTTTTCCTATTGACAGTAGCATTCTACATTATAAATGTAGTACTCCAATATCCCACAACACAAGATTCGATAAAGTATAGTTTTATTTCTTTTTCAATCCTTATAGCTTTCATTTAGGTTTCTTGATTAAATTTTTGGCTAAGGACCTCTAGTACAATGCCACATAGACTTGTTAAAAGTCAGATCCTGGCGGTATTCACAGTATGAAGGGAGAAAGAATTCACTGTTTCACCATTATGTGTAATGGTGGCTGTAGATGTTTTTAGGAAATACGTGTCCTCTATTAATTTATGGCAGTTCCTTTATATTTCTAGTTTGATAAAAGGTTGTATCATGTACGGGTGCCAAATTTTGCTAAGAAATTTTCTGCGTATATTGAGGTACTCATGTGATTTCCCTTTTATTCAGTTTATATGGTGAATGACATCAGTTTATACAAATGGTAAATTAATTTTGCATCCCTGGGATAAATCTCACTTGGTCATGTTATGTTATTCTTTGTATATATTTCCAGATAGGATTTGCTAATGGTTTGTTGAGGATTTCTGTGTTCATGAGAGATACTGGTCTGTAGTTATTTTTCAGTGTCAGGGTTAAGTAAACGTCACAAAAACGTTAGGAAATGTTGTGTCCTCCTGTATTTTTTTTCTTTAAATTTTTTCCCAAGTATGTATAAGAATGGATTTTCCCCCCAAATATTGGACAGAATTCATTAGAGAAATCACTTGAATTAACTTTTTTCTCCTTAAATATTTGGTAGAATTCACACATGACACTTTCGAACTGGAAAGATTTTAAGTAAAAACTCAATTTTTAGCAGATAGATTGTGATTTAAAAATGTTCCTTATTCTTGTGCCACTTTGGCAATTTGTGTATTTTGAGCAGCTGTCCATTTTCTTAGCTGTCAATTTTATTGCTAAAAAGGTCCTTTGTAACATTGGTAGTATATGTAGCGATTAGCCCTGATACTGGTAATTTGAATTTTTGTCCTTTTTCCTGGATCAGTCTTACTAGGTATTTTTCAATTTCTAAAAAATTTTCAAAGTATTAATATTTGGCTTTATTCAGGTTTTCTCTGTGGTCTTTTCCTTGTCATTGATTTCCATTTATTATTTTTGCTGTTTCCTTCATTCTACTTATTTTAAGTTTTTTTTACTCTTGTTTTTCTAACAAAGTTAAAAGTTGGACTTTTAAAAAAATTATTAAAATTTTAAATCCCTAGCAAGACTAATCAAGGGAAAAAAAGAAGGAGAACATGCACATCATCAACCTCAGGAATCAGAAAGAAGGCATCAGTAGGTATATATACAATAGACAATAGAATGAAAACAATAGGATATTATGGATAATTCTATACCAATAAATTCTACAATTTGGATGAATGGACAAGTTCCTGGAAAGACATATATTGCAGAAATTAACATAGAAAGAAATAGAAAGTATGATTAGTGCCATATTTACTCAAGGAGATGAATTCTTGATGACGAATTCCCTCCTCTCTCCCTGCAACTAACTGTCCATTCTTGAATTCTTACCCTGAGAATTCTACCAAATATTTTGTTAAATGTTTATTTATTTATCTTGAGGTGGTGTGGGGGAGCTGCAGAGAGAGAGGGAGACAGAGAATCCAAAGCAGGCTTCATGCTTTCAGTGCAGAGCCCAATGTGGGGCTTAGACTGATGAGCTGTGAGATCATGACCTGAGCTGAAGTGGGACACTTAACCAGGTGCCCCCTACCAAATATTTTTAAAAGATATAATTACAGCCTATACAAGCTCTTACAGAAAAATAACAATAGAGGAAGGCTTCATAATTCTTTTTGTGGTTTTGTGTTTCTAAGACCAAGGTCACCTAAATACTAAAACTTCTCAAAGACAAAAATAATAAAATAAAATTTCAGACAAAATTTTTATGAATATAGATACAGAATTCTCTTTACAAATTTAGCAAATCAAATCTAATAACATGTGGAAAGGTTAATATGTGACCAATGAGTTCATTCCAGGAATGAATGAGCTTGATTTGCCATTTGAATATCAGTCATTATAATTCATCTTATTAACAAAATAAAATAAATTTGTGTAATCTTCCATTGTATGTAAAAAAAAAAAAACACATAACAAAATTTGAAACTGCTTCGTGACCTTTCATCAAGTAACAAAAGGGCAGTGCCTTAATATGGTGAAAGGCATCTATGGGAAATCTATGGCTAATACCATACTTAATGTTAAAACATTAATCCTTTTCCTTTAAATTTTGAAAAAAAGCAAAAATATCTTGTTTTCACTATTTCTATTCAACTTTTGCTAGAAGTCCATACCAATTCAGTAGGGTAGAAAAACAAGATAAAAAAAGTACACATTGGAAAACAAGAAGTAAAACTGTCATTATTTGAGAATGATATGATTGTGGTTCTAGAAGACTCTGTGCTACTTATAAGAAAAATGATTAAACTGAAAAGGGTATTTTGAAAGATCAAGAATATAATATTAACATATAAGTCAATTACGTTTCTATATACTTTCAACAAACCATCTGTAAAGTAAGTTAAAAATTAATACCCTCATAATTATATTTAAAAACATCAAATCCTAAGTAGTAGATCTAATGAAAGTTATGTTAGATCTCTCCATGGAAAACTATGAAACATAGCTGAGAGAAATTACAGAAGTCCTAAATAAATATATAATATCCTCTTCATGAATTGGTGGAGTCATATTGTTCTCTGTTGTACCTCAACTGATCTATAGATCCAATATCTATCAAAATCCCAGCAGGCTATTTTGAAGAAATAAATAGGGTGTTTCCAAAATATATACAGAAGTGCAAACAATGTAGATCAGCCCAATCAATCTCAAAAAAGAACTAAGTTGGAGGACTTAACAGTACTTGGCCTGAAGATTGACTATAAATCCCTAGGAAGTAAGACAATGCATCATAAGTATGTTCAGATGAATAGATTAACAGCAGAGATTAGAGAATCCAGAAAATATATGTATGTGATGTATATTCATATTTCCATATGTGTATATAATAAACATACAAATACACATTTCTATATAAATGAGGATAGAATAATAAGGCAACGAAAAAGAAAAGTAAATTAAGAAATAGAACAGTATGACTGTGCAAATGCATGCATAGCCAGTCGGTCTTTGATCAAAATATTAAATTAAATCAATGAAAAATCAGTCTTTTTTTTTTTTTTTTTTAATTTTTTTTTTCAACGTTTATTTATTTTTGGGACAGAGAGAGACAGAGCATGGACGGGGGAGGGGCAGAGAGAGAGGGAGACACAGAATCGGAAACAGGCTCCAGGCTCTGAGCCATCAGCCCAGAGCCCGACGCGGGGCTCGAACTCACGGACCGCGAGATCGTGACCTGGCTGAAGTCGGACGCTTAACCGACTGCGCCACCCAGGTGCCCCTCTTTTTTTGTTTTTTAAGTAGGTTCCGCTCTGGATGTGGAAACCAACATGGGGCTTAAACTCACAGCTCTGAGTTCAAGACCTGAGCTGGGATCAAGAGTCAGACACTCAACCAAATGAGCCATCCAGGTGCCTCCAAAGCAAAGACTTATTTAAAAAAACAAAAACAAACATAACCAGAATACCTGGGTATCAGTGAGAAAAAGAAACCTTGACCTCTATCTTAAATTTTTATACAAAAGTAATTTATTATGTTGGTTATCTACATGCAAAAAGAATAAAACTGGGCCTTAACACCACAACCAAAAACCTCTGGGACACAGCAAGGACAGTCATAAGAGGAAAGTATATAGCAATCTAGGCCTTCCTAAAGGAGGAAGAAAGATCTCAGATACACAACCTAACCTTACGCCTTAAGAAGCTGGTAAAAGAACAGCAAATAAAACCCAAAATCAGCAGAAGACAGGAAATAATAAAGATTAGAGCAGAAATTAATGCTATTGAAAAACAGTAGAACAGATCAATGAAACCAGAAGCTTGTTCTTTGAAAGAACTAACAAAATTGATAAACCACTAGCCCGTTTGATCAAAAAGCAAAAGGGAAGGACCCAAATAAATAAGATCAAGAATGAAAGAGGAGAGATCACAACCAACACAGCAGAAATAAAAACAATAATAGGGGAATATTATGAGCAATTATATGCCAATAAAAGGGGCAATCTGGAAGAAATGGACAAATTCCTAGAAACATATACACTACCAAAACTGAAACAGGAAGAAACAGATAATTTGAACAGACCCATAACCAGTAAGGAAGTCAAATTAGTAATCAAAAATCTGCCAAAAAACAAGAGTCCAGGGCCAGATGGCTTTCCGGGGGAATTCTACCAAACATTTAAGGAAGAGATAACACCTATTCTCTTGAAGCTGTTCCAAAAAAATAGAAATGGAAGGAAAACTTCCAGACTCTTTTTGTGAAGCCAGCATTACCTTGATTCCAAAACCAGACAGAGACCCCACTAAAAAGGAGAACTATAGACCAATTTTCCTGAGGAACATGGATGCAAAAATTCTCAACAAGGTATCAGCCAATTGAATCTAACAATACATTAAAAAAATTATTCACCACAAGCAAGTGGGATTTATACCTGGGATGCAGGGCTGGTTCAATATCTGCAAAACAATTAACGTGATTCATCACATCAATAAAAGAAAGGACAAGAACCATATGATCCTCTCAATAGATGCAGAGAAGCATTTGACAAAATACAGCATCCTTTCTTGACAAAACCCTCAAGAAAGTAGGGATAGAAGGATCATACCTCGAGATCATAAAAACCATATTTGAACGACCCAATGCTAATATCATCCTCAATGGGGAAAAGCTGAGAGCTTTCCCCATAAGGTCAGGAACAAGACAGGGATATCTACTGTCACCACTGTTATTCAACATAGTATTGGAAGACTTAGCCTCTGCAATCAGACAACACAAAGAAATAGAAGGCATCCAAATCAGCCAGGAGAAGGTTAAACTTTCACTCTTCACAGATGACACGATACTCTATATGGAAAACCCAAGAAATTCCACCAAAAAACTGCTAGAATTGATTCCTGAATTCAGCAAAGTTGCAGGATATAAAATCAACACACAGAAATCGGTTGCATTCCTATACACCAACAATGAAGTGACAGAAAGAGATACCAAGGAATTGGTCCCATTTACAGTTGCACCAAAAAATAAAATACCTAGGAATAAATCTAACCAAAGAGGTAAAAAATGTATACACTGAAAACTATAGAAAGCTTATGAAAGAAATTGAAGAAGACACAAAAAAAAAAATGGAAAAAGATTCCATGCTCCTGGATAGGAAGAACAAATATTGTTAAAATGTCGATACTATAGAAAGCAATCTACATATTCAAAACAATCCCTATCAAAATAACACCAGCATTCTTCACAGAGCTAGAACAAATAATCCTAAAATTTGTATGGAATCAGAAAAGACCCCGAATAGCCAAAGCAGTCTTGAAAAAGAAAACCAAAGCAGGAGGCATTACAATCCCAGACTTCAAGCTGTATTACAAAGCTGTAATCATCAAGACAGTATGGTACTGGCACAAGAACAGACACTCAGATCAATGGAACAGAATAGAGAACCCAGAAATGTACCCACAAACGTACAGCCAACTAATCTTTGACAAAGCAGGAAAGAATATCCAATGGAATAAAGACAGTCTCTTCAGCAAGTGGTGCTGGGGAAACTGGACAGGAACATGCAGAAGAATGAACCTGGACCATTGTCTTACACCATACACAAAAATAAACTCAAAATGGATGAAAGACCTAAATGTAAGAAGGAAGCCAGCAAAATCCTTGAGGAGAAAGCAGGCAAAAATCTCTTTGATCTAGGCCGCAGCAACTTCGTAGTCAACACGTCTCTGGAGGGAAGGGAAACAAAAACAAAAATGAACTGCTGGGACCTCATCAAAATAAAAAGCTTCTGCACAGCGAAGGAAACAATCAGCAAAACTAAAAGGCAACCAACAGAATAGGAGAAGATATTTGCAAATGACATATCAGATGAAGGGTTAGTATCCAAAATCTATAAAGAACTTATCAAACTCAACATCCAAAAAACAAAAAATGAGATCAAAACCACAATGAGATGCCACCTGACACCTGTCAGAATGGAAAACATGAACAGCTCAGGCAACAACAGATGTTGGCGAGGATGCGGAGAAAGAGGATCTCTTTTGCATTGTTGGTGGGAATGCAAGCTGGTGTAGCCACTCTGGAAAACAGTAGGGAGGTTCCTCAAAAAACTAAAAATAGGAGTACCCTATGACCCAGCAATTGCACTACTAGGTATTTATCCAAGGGATAGAGGTGTGCTGTTTTGAAGGGACACATGTACCCCCATGTTTATAGCAGCATTATCAACAATAGCCAAAGTATGGAAAGAGCCCAAATGTCCATCGATGGATGAATGGATAAAGAAAATGTGGTGTATACATATATAAAATATATATATTTTACACACACACACACACACACACACACACACACACACACATATATACACACACACACAATGGAGTATTACTCGACAGTCAAAAAGAATGAAATCTTGCCATTTGCAACTACATGGATGGAACTGGAAGGTATTACGCTAAGTGAAATTAGTCAGTCAGATAAAGACAAAAATCATATGATTTCGCTTATATGAGGACTTTAAGAGACAAAACAGATGAACATAAGGCAAGGGAAACAAAAATAATAAAAAAACAGGGAGGGGGACAAAACAGAAGACTCATAAATATGGAGAACAAACTGAGGGTTACTGGAGGGGGTGTGGGAGGCGGGATGGGCTAAATGGGTAAGGGGCACTAAGGAATCTACTCCTGAAATCATTGTTGCACTATATACTAATTTGGGCGTAAATTTAAAAAAATAAAAAGTGAAAAAGAAAAACACCTCTCTTTCTGATACAAGCAGGCAATTGAGAGGGAGGGAACGAACTTTTACAAATAAATCTTGTAAAATGACAATATTTGAATATACCCTTCTAAAATAAATTTTTTAAATGTTCAATAATCACATGAAAACATTTTATCAGGAAAATGAAGATAGAAAGTACAATGAGATATTGTTAAACACTCATTTGTTGACTAAAATTGAAAGTACCAGCAATACAAACTGTTGGCAAGGATATGGAGTAAATGCAGTTCTCATGTTGCTAATGAGAGTATAAAATTGTCAAATCATTCTGGAAAATGGTTTGGCAATTTCTAAAAAAATGAATTATACAGGGGGGAAAAAAGAATAAAACTGGGCTACTTTCTGACACCATACACAAAAATAAACTCAAAATATATCAAAGACCCAAATACGAGACCTGAAACCATAAAACTCTTAGAAGAAAACATAGGCAGTAACTTCTTTGGCATCAGCCTTAGCAACATTTTTATAGATATGTCTCCTCAGGCAAGGGAAACAAAAGCAAAAATAAACTATTGGGACTACAGAAAAAGAAAAAGCTTTTGCACAGGAAAGGAAACCATCAACAAAATGACAAGGCAACCTATTCAATGGGCGAAGATATTTACAGATGATATATCTGATAAAGGGTTAATATTCAAAATATATAAAGAACTTACACAACTCAACACCAAACAACCAAACAGCCTGATTAAAAAATGAGCAGAGGATCTGAATAGACATTTTTCCAAAAAGATATACAGATGGCCAGCAGACACATAAAAAATACTCAACATCACTAACCATCAGAGAAATGCAAATCAAAACCACAATGAGGTATCACCTTACACTTGTCAGAATAGTTTGAATCAAAAAGACAAAAAAATGGCATGTGTTGGCAAGGACGCAGAAAGAAAGTAACCCTCTGCACTGCTGCGGATGCAAATTGATGCAGCCAGTGTGGAAAGCAAGTATGGACGTTCCTCAAAAAATTGAAGGTAGAATTACCATATGATCCAGTAATTTCACTATTGGATATGTACCCAAAGACAATGAAAACACTAACTCAAAAAGATAGACGCACCCCTATGTTTATTATAGCATATATACAGTAGCCAAACGATGGAAGCAACCAACCCATGTGTCCATTCATAGATGAATGAATAAAGAAAATGTGGTACATATATACAATGGAATACTACTCAACCACAAAAAAGAATGAAATCTTGCCATTTGCAATGACATGGATGGAGCTAGAAGGTATAATGCTAAGTGAAATAAATCAGAAGAAGACAAATGCTGTATGGTTTTAGTCATATGTGGAATTTAAGAAACAAATTGAATGAACAAAGAAAAAAGACAAAGAAACAGATTCTTGAATACAGAGAATGAACTGGTGCTTGCCAGAGGGAAGGTCAGCGGAGGAAGAGTAAAATAGATGAAGGGGATTAATAGTACATTTACCTTGATAACACTGGGCAATGTATTGAATTGTTGAATCGCTATATTGTACACCTGAAACTAATGTAACACTGTATGTTAACTATACTTCAATGAAAAATAAATAAAATAATTTGTGATGGTTAATTTACTGAAAAGTTAAAACACAGCCATAATGCTTACACTAGAAAAAGAAAATAAGAAAATAAGAGAATATCTCTGGGATGTTGGTGGAGTCAAAGATTTCTTGGTTGATGCATAAAAAGGACAAACTTTCAATGAAATTATTGATAAAGTGGGTTTCATCAAAAGACATCATGAAATAAATAAATAAACAGAATATAAAACTAATATAAAAGCCAGAAAGTGGGAAAAATAGTTATAACACATACATTTGAGTTGCCTAAAAAAATACAAGGAACACTGTAAATTCAATAATAGAAGCATGAATGTCCCAGATTTTAAAAATGTGCAAATTGCGTCAATAGACACTTCACAAAAGATGATATATGAACATTCATTAAACACATAATAAGATGTTTATTATCATTTCTCATCAAGGAAAGAAAAAATTCAAACCACAGTGAGATACCATTTCACATTTATTAGAATAGCAGAAAAATGATATCTATATATCTAACAACATATCTATATCTATATATTTATCTCTGTGTCTATAACTGTATCTATATATAAAAATGCCCAATATTGGTGAACACGTGGAGCTCCTGTAATTCTTCGACATTCTTTTACGGAAGATTAAAGCAATGCCACGGCTTTGGAATAATATTTGGCAGTTCTTTATAAAGTTAAACATAGGGGCGCCTGGGTGGCTCAGTCGGTTGAGTGTCCGACTTCAGCTCGGGTCATGATCTCACGGTCTGTGAGTTCGAGCCCCGCGTCGGGCTCTGTGCTGACAGCTCAGAGCCTGGAGCCTGTTTCAGATTCTGTGTCTCCCCCTCTCTGCCCCTTCCCCGCCATGCTCTGTCTCTCTCTGTCTCTCAAAAATGAATAAACTTTAAAAAAAATTTTTTTTTAAAGTTAAACATAAATATCCTATGACCTAGCAGTTTCATTCTTAGGTATTTTTCAAGAGAAATAAAAACATATTCACAGAACGACTTGTAAAAGAATGTTTATAGTGGCCTTGTTCATAATAGGCAAAAACTGGATACAAAATGTGGGTACAACCCAAATGTCCTTCAAAAAGAATATGGATAAACAAATTGTGATGTGTTCCCACATGGAAAAGTCTATAGCAATAAAGCTATGGATGTATGCAACAAGGGGTTTGAAGCTTAATGTTTAATCATGACATATGCAAACAAAACTGGACACAACAAGAATACATGCTATATGATTCTATTTACAGGAACTCCAGAGACAAAACTAATCTATGGTAAAGAAATCAGGGTTGTTGTTGGGGACTGCGGTAGTTATTTGATTGGAAAAGGGTATTAGGAAATTTTTGAGGTGACGAAAATGTGCCGTAGCTTGTTTTTTTGTGTGTATATGTGTGGCAGTTATGGGAATGGGCATACATAATTATCAAAATTCAAATGAACGCCTCAACTCTGCATTTTATGATATGTTAATAATTTAAAACATGTCCACCAGTGCTTTGGATTTGATTCCGTCCATTTTTTCTTTTCGTGTTTTTGAGCTTTGTTGATAGGTTTATACACGTTTAGAATTCCTTACCCCTCCTGCCGCCAGAATATATTGTCTTTCTTTATACATCGGTGTTTTTTCTTTCTTTTTCTTCTTTTGTCAGGCAGTTATTCATGGATCCTCTTGTGCCTGTTGGGCTTGTTTGGAGGCTTGTTTCACTTTGGTCCTTGGTCCTGGGTCATGGCTTTCAATCTAGGGCATAGTCCTGAGTTGTAAGGTGTGACCTTTGAGGATCTCAGCACTATGGCAAATGTGCTTGGTGGCATTCCTGCCCCTGGCTTGGCCAGGACTCTTGTCTCTCTTTGCACTGCTCCACTTGTGGAATGTCACTGTTTACACACATGGCCCTGTCCTCAGCCAAGAGCTTGAGGCAAACTCTCACACTGACCTCTGGGCCCTCGGACTTTCTGTTTTTCTCAACTCTGCCTTATAAAGTCAGCCGTTTCTGCAGATCCAAACAACCACCTTACTCCTCAACTAGGATGGTCTTGCCCTCCAGCCTGTGCTTGGGGTCTCCCCTTCTGTGCACCCTCCAGCAAGTGCTCGTAGGCAGAAAACTATGATAAATGTGGAGCCGGTTTTGCCTGCTCTCTTTTTCTCAGCTGGCTGCCTCTTGTCCAGTTCCTGAAAATCATCGCTCAGATACATATAGTCCAGTTTTACAGTTGTTTTCTCAGAAGGGCTCACTGATACCAGTTACTTCATCACGGTTGGAAACAAAATTCTGTTATTGATATTTAATTTCTTGAATATTTTTTTAAAGTGTATGATGTATTTATTTTGAAAGAGAGAGAGCGAGAGGGAGCATCCGAGCCCGCATGTGAGCAGGGGAGGGGCAGAGAGAAAGGGAGAGGGAGGGAGAGAATCCCAAGCAGGCTTTGCATTGTCAGTGCAGAGCCCGATGCGGGGCTTGAACTCACGAACTGTGAGATCGTGACCTGAGCCCAAACCAGGAGTTGGAGGCTTAATTGACTGAGCCTAGCCAAGTGCCCCCATATTTAATTTTTAAGGTTCATTGATTCTAGAGGAATGCTATATCAATGTTGGTGTTGTGGAGATATAAGATATTTACATATAATTTGTTTTATGGAGCAGGAGTATAACTAAACAGTCTTCTTTAGGAACAAAAAAGCTGGTGACTACTGTTAGCAGGTAAATTTACTTCACCTCTGATACGGCGTGACAAAGCTGTGGCTTAAAGTAACTGACTACGCAGTACTATCCGTCTTTAAATCTCAAGCGAAACCTGAAACCAAGAGTGCCAAAAACAGAAGCAAAAACAAAACACAGCGGTGTAATACTGTGTGTGAGAAACAAAGGTTGTATTTGTTCTCACAAAATGAGTAAACATGAGCCAACAATTCATTTTCACAACTACCCTTTAGCAATTGCTGTTCAGAATTCCAAGGTATCCTTTTAATTGATTTCTTCAATTAGAAAAACCATTTGCGATTTTGATCCTCTGACTTTAGACAGAAGTGAGAGACGATATAGGGCCTGAAGAAACAGCATTCATGACTCTTACTACAGGGTGAACCCCATTTCCAAAAAAATCACTGGAAAACAAACAAGAAGTGGAATCCTGTCTCTCATTTTTAACTTACAGATTTAATTCCACTAACCTACTTAAATTCCTTAAATGGAACTTGCAGATGAAAACCTCAATATACTTCTGTTTTTGTCCATTTTGCTCCTTTCGTTTCCCCAAATTGAAGCATTTCCAAACAAGGTGCAAGAAAACAAACAATACCTTACCTTGTAAAGTTTGGTTTACCTAGGATATCTTGTGAAGGTAGAAGTTTCCTTGGTTAAATTGCCAGATAACTGTATACCCGGTTTTTACAATTTTAGTACATGCTAAAATAGGTTAAATTTGAATGCTGGACTCTTAGGCTTACCCCCTTCATTCCCTAATGATAGTGAAGAAACTGCATTGTGTTCCAGTGGTCCTCAATGGGGGTGGAGGACAAGGGTGGGGGTGATGGCTTGAGATAGGTGGGGCTTTGAAGGGTAGGGAGTGGGGGAGATTTTACCCTCTAAGTGACGTTTGACAATATCTGGAGACATTTTTGGTTGTTGCAACTGGGAGGGGGATTCACTGGCATTTGTTGGGTAAAAGCACAGGGTACCCCACTCACACCAAAGAATTATTTGGCTTAAAATGTCAACAGCCTCAGGGTTGAAAATCTCTGCCGTATTCGTATGGACTTATGCTGTATTCACATACCAGCTGTGCCCCTTGTTAACTACATAATCTTGAGAAGAATATTAAAATGAGACTTATGTTTCAGTGTTGTCGTGAGGAATAGCTTTAAGGAATAGGGATTTAGTGCACCGCTAAGAAGGTAATAGACCTTTAATAATTGGTAGATATTATTAATGCTACTGTTGCTTTACATTTGTTAATTTACATTTACATAAGAGACTCCTTAGTGTTCAGATTAAATTTATTTCACCTTTGAAAAGAGAGAGGGAAATATGTGAGAAAGCCTGTTCGTTTGTGTATAGGGAGTTTTCCACAGCATTTTCCCTTGGAGCATAAAAGGAGACCCAAAGGTTACACTGACAATATGTAGGGCTATATATTGAATATATTTTGGTTTCATATGGACCACAAATCACAGACACCTTTGTGGTGCACACTGAGACCCGACCAGATACATGTTTTGTTTTATAATATTACTGGTCCCACCTTCAAAAACAAGGTAAAATAGTTGGACCAATAACTGGAGCTTACTTGGCTGATGAGAAATAGAGCACTTAAAATAATACCGTTTAGGGGCGCCTGGCTGGCTCAGTCAGTTGGACGTCCGACTTCAGCTCAGGTCATGATCTCGCAGTCTGTGAGTTCGAGCCCCGTGTCGGGCTTTGTGCTGACGGCTCAGAGCCTGGAGCCTGCTTCGGATTCTGTGTCTCCCTCTCTCTCTGCCCCTCCCCTGCTGGCACTCTCTATCAAAAATAAAAATAAAAATAAAATCATTAAAAAAATTAAAGTATTATAATTTATAATATGTTGTATATTTTAGAATATATGTTATGTATTTTATAAAAATGTTTTTAAGTTTATTTATTTTGAGAGAGAGAGAATGAGAGTGAGGAGTGGAGGGGGGAGGAGCAGAGCATGAGGGAGAGAGAGAGAGGGAGAGAGAGAGAGAGAGAGAGAGAGAGAGAATCCCAACTAGGCTCTGCATTGTCACTGCAGAGCCTCATGCGGGCTCAAACTCACAAATCGTGAGATTACGACCTGAGCCAAAATCAAGGGTAGGACACTTAACCAACTGAGCCACCCAGCACCTCTAGAATATATATTAAATATTTTAAACGTGAGGATACAAATGCTGGTCTGCATGTCATGTTTATTCAGAGAAAATAAGATGAAACTCTATCTCTAAAGACTTCTCATGTATAAAGGACAACTGAAAATCTTGGGGCATATGCCAATGTATAATAAATATTATCATCCTATGTCAGGCTCGGAGCCTGGAGCCTACTTCAGATTCTGTGTATCCCTCTCTCTCTCTGCCCTCTCCCACTCACACTCTGTCTCTGTCTCAAAAATAAATAAACATTAACAAAATATTATCAAATAGGCTTGCTTTTTTAAAAAAAAGTTCATTTATTTATTTTACGAGTGAGCATGGGAGCGAGATTGGGGGAGGGGCAGACAGAGAGGAAGAGAGAGAGAATCCCAAGCAGGCACTGCACCTATAGTGTGGAGCCCACTACTTGAACTCATGAACTGTGAGATCATGACCTGAGCTGAAATCAAGAGTTGGATGCTTAACCAACTGAGCCATCCAGGCACCCCTAGACTTGCTTTTTATTGCAGAGTTTTCTTGTCAAATAAAGTGGGGCATAGGACTTTAAAGTAGAGCTTTGATGTCTACTAATTAATGGGCTACCTAAACAGGAGCCATTCATTCCTTGATCATTGTTTACTGAGTGCTTACTAAGTGCTTGCTCCTGTCCTAGAAGTTGATAGTATTACTGTAAGTAGAATAATCTAGTGGGAGAGGTAATCATTAATCAAATAATCATATAACATGTATTGTCACACTATAAGAAGTACTCTAAAGAAAAAATAAAGGAGCTTACAACTGAGGTAAGAAAGTACTACTCTGAACAATTCTAGTAATTTCTGAGACATGTTTTGCACTATTTTCTTTATTCGTTCATTCATGCGTTCATTCATTGATTCATTCATTCACTTGAGAAAACTTTATTAAATCCGCCCTAGTTACATTCCAGGCACTGTGCTAGTAGCTGGGGGAAAAATTGTAAATAAAATATTCATGGTGCCTTCTTGAAATTTATAATTTAGCTATTCGAGTGACCAAATGTTTTAAAGAAGTGAAATTAGACATTGCCATTTCCCTTGCAAAATCACAAATAAGGAAAAAAAAAGCAAACCAGAGAAATTATCTGCAAATTAAATTAAACCACCCAGGTATTATTAGTGAAGTCAATTATATCCTGACCTTCATGACAACACGTGTACCAACCTGCCATTTATTGTCACTGTTTGCAGGAAGAAAGGAGGCACTGTTGACATCATTAAGTAATGACCTTGATTATTAAAAAAGGAGAAGATGCAGAAAAGAAAGTCAGAAGACTGTCCTGACTGCAACATGGTTTTCTAGCAGACAGGAGATTGGCTCTGACTGGAAGACTTACCCTTTGTCATCCGTTCCTAAAATTAATTCTATTTGTTTAAATATTCACAAAACATATAATTGCTTATTTTGCCTCTAGTGAATAGCTACTATAGATAGATTTTAAAATAAGAGGTCTCAAATTCAATAATATATTTTTATAAATGATTATTTCAAATTCCATTTATTAAAGCTTAATTACTGTCTCTCTATATAATGAGTCCACTGCGTACCTTATAAACGCTTCCAATAATCACATGAAATTTTAATGAATACACAATAATGGTCTTATTAATTTTAAATTAAATGTACTTGTTCATTTTTGAAAATAAATTTAAAGTGCCACTATAAATAACTCAGGAAAGCGAATTCATTTTTACACGAGATAGACTATTAGTTTGGAAGTTTATAACTGTAAATACTCTGATTTTTCTCAAAGAATAAGAGTAGATAATGTAATTTGAGTGTTTTTTTTCTTTGTGTGTGTTCTATGCACATATAGTGATTACAGGATATACATTACATGGATTATTTAGTTTAATTTTTATGAAACAGTAAGGCAGGGCTCGTATTATGTTCAACTTAGAGATATGGAAAAGTGGTTTACAGAGGTTAAGTGGCAAGCTCAGAATCATGTCTTCTAGGAATTAATAGGATTTCAGTCTGACTGTCTAAAATCACAGGGACTTAAAAATAAGACAGTCCCATGGACTTAACCACTGTTTTAGTAGAGTAACATTGTTGACCTCATTTCTAATTTCAAATTAAATTTCACTTGGTTAGGGGGCTCTTCAAAGCTGGAAAATTTCTCAGTGAATACATTGTTGAAAAAACTTGGGCTTTGTCAGTGACAATAGGCAAAATGATATCAGGGCAAGCTGAACATCTTTGCCTTAAACGGGGGAAAGTGTGCTGGCACAGACCATATTGGCCCACAGGAGAGGGTTGTTAAATAGTAACTGCCACACCACTGAGTGTAACTAAAATCAACAAAATCAGGCTTTCTGCTCCTCCCCGTTTGACAGACAGCTGCGTCTTCTGGTGCAGTGCCAGCCACATCTGCAAGTCACAGTGGTGAAGGTCGGAGTAAATGGAGTTGGCCGTATTGGGTACCAGGTCACTGGGGCTGCTTTTAACTCTGGGAAAGTGGAAACTGTCACCAGCAATGACCCCTTCATTGACCTCAGCTACATTGTCTACTTGTTCCAGTATGATTCCACCCATGGCAAATTCCACCGCCCAGTCAAGGCCGAGAATGGGAAACTTGTCCTCAATGGACAAGTGGAACCCATCTCCACCTTCCAGGAGTGAGATCCCACCAGCAACAAATGGGGTGATGCTGGTGCTGAGTGTGTTGTGAAGTCCACTGGAGGCTTCCCCACTATGGAGAAGGCTGGGACTCACCTGGAGGTTGAGGCTAAGAGGGTCATCATCTTTGCCCCTTCTGCTGATGCCCTCATGTTTGTGAAGGGCGTGACCCACGAGAAGTAAGACAACTCCCTCAAGATGGTCGGCAATGCCTCCTGCGCCACCAGCTGCTTGGCTTCTCTCGCCAAGGTCATCTATGACAACTTTGGCATCTTAGAGGGACTCATGACAATAGTCCATACCATTACTGTCACCCAGAAAACCATGGACAACCCCTCTGGGAAGCTGTGGCATGATGGCCAAGGGGCTGCTCAGAACATCGTCCCTGCTGATACCGGTGCCAATAAGTCTATAAGCAAGGTCATCCCTGAGCTGAATGGGATGCTTATTGGCATGGCCTTCTGTGTCCCCACCACCAACGTGTCAGTCACGGATCTGCTCTGCTGGAGAAAGCTGTCAAATGCAATGACATGAAGAAGCTGGTGAAGCCGAAATCAGAAGGTGCCCTCAAAGGCATCCTGGGTACGCTGAGGGCCAGGTTGTCTCCTGCAACTTTAACAGCGACACCCATTCTTCCACCTTTGATGCTGAGGCTGCCATTGCCCTCAGTGACCACCTGTAAAGCTCATTTCCTGGTATGATAATGAATTTGACCATAGCAACTGGGTGGTGGACCTCATGGTCCACATGACCTCCAAAGAGTAAGAGCCCCCTGGACCACCAGCCCCAGTGAGAGCAAGAGGAAGAGAGAGGCCCTCAGCTGTTGGGGAGACCTTGCCTCATTTCATCTCACAACACACTGAGAATCTCCTGACCTCTACCCAGTTTCCATCCCAGATCCCCTGAAGAAGGTGAGGGTTTGGGGAAACCTACCTTGTCATGTACCACCAATAAAGGATACTGTATCCAGTCAAACAAACAAACAAAAAAAACAAAACAAACAAACCAAAAAATCCAAGATGCCTGTTAGGGAAGCAGATCCCTGATGTCTTTCTTGTTCTGTTAAAAGTAATCATAATGCCATAATGCTTTGTGATTATTCACATATTAATGGAAATTTAACTCTTTTTTAAAAAGTTTTTATGTTATTATTTATTTATTTATTTGTTTTTTAGAGAGAGAAAGAGATCATGTGTGCATTTACACACATGAATTGGGCAGAGGCAGAGAAAGAGGGGGAGAGAGAATACCAGACAGGCTCTGTGCTGTCAGTGTGGAGCCCAATGCAGGGCTCGATGTAGGGACTCAATCCTGCGAACCCTGAGATCATGACCTGAACTGAAATTGATAGTTGGAACGCTTAACCAACTGAGCCTCCTGGTGCCCTGGAAAACTGTTTTCTACTTTTATATTTAGTCTAGTGGAAAGCCATAGGTAAACATCCTATGAAAAAACCCCAACCCTTTATTTCTAAAAAATGATTTTACTTTCATATATGTGTGTTTTTCATTTTCATTTATACCTTATGTCCTTTATGTCTAGAACAGTACTAAGACTGTCAATACTGGCACAAACTAACATCTTGCATGTTTTATCTTACCTTAACTTATCCCTCCTTTGATGCTCCTGCTTATTTTATGCCTATCTGAGTTTCTGACCTATATTCTTTTCCTTTCCTCTAAATAACTTCTTTTAACATTTCTTATAAAGCAGGTCAATTGGCAACAAATTCCTTCAAGTTTTATTTGTCTAAGAAAGTCTTTATTTCTCTTTTACTTTATTTAAAATATTTTTTTTTTTTAGAGAGAGCAATAGAGAGCAAGACCAAGTGGGGTAGAGGGGCAGACGGAGAGGGAGAATCTTAAGCAGGCTCCTTGGGCCTCGATCCCACAACCCTGGGATCATAATCTGAGCTGAAATCAAGAGTCAGTTGCTTAACTTACTGAGCCACCCAGGCCCCTCTTACTTCTGAAGGATTTTTTCAGGGTATAGAATTCTAAGTTGGTGTTTTTTCCTTTCAACATTTTAAATATTTCACTCCACTCTCCTTGCTTGCACGGTTTCTGAGAAGTCAGGTGTAAATTCTTATCTTTGTTCCTCTATAGATATGATATGGTTTCCCCCCCTGGCTTCTTTTAGGATTTTTTCTTTGTTTTTTTTTTTTAATTTTTTTTTTCAACGTTTATTTATTTTTGGGACAGAGAGAGACAGAGCATGAATGGGGGAGGGGCAGAGAGAGAGGGAGATACAGAATCGGAAACAGGCTCCAGGCTCTGAGCCATCAGCCCAGAGCCCGACGCGGGGCTCGAACTCACGGACCGCGAGATCGTGACCTGGCTGAAGTCGGACGCTTAACCGACTGCGCCACCCAGGCGCCCCTGTTTTTGATTTTTTCTAGTTTTACCTGAGTTTTAACAAAGCTCTGGGAAAAGTGTGTGTGTGTGTGTGTGTGTGTGTGTGTGTGTGTGTATGAGTGTGTGTGTGTATGAGTGTGTGTGTCTATGTGTGTATATTGCTTAAATAAATTCTAAAACAAATTATCTCTGATGCTCAGCAACAAGACAGACAACTTCTTTTTTTATGGATAACTTCTTTTCTTCTTTAGGATATTATTATTATTTCTTCTCCTCCTTCTTTCTTGTATCTTTTTTTAATTTTATTTAAAAACATGTTTTTAAATGCTTATTCATTTTTGAGAGAGAGAGACACACAGAGTGTGAGTGGGGAAGGGGCAGAGAGAGAGAGAGATGGAACCTGAAACAGGCTCCAGGCTTTGAGTTGTCAGCACAGAGCCCTATGTGGGGCTCGAACTCATGAGCTGTGAGATCATGACCTGAGCCAAAGTTGAACATTTACCCCACTGAGCCAATCAGGAACCCCTTACTTTATTTTTGAATTTTATTTTTTGAGAGACTGTGAGTGGGGGAGGGGCAGAGGGAGAGGGAGAGAATTTTAAGCAGGCTCTATGTCCAGTGCAGAGCCCGATGTGGGGCTTGATCTCACATCCATGAGATCATGGCCTGAGCCGAAATCAAGAGGTAGATGTTTAACTGACTGAATCACCCAGGTGTACCACTTTTTCTTTCTTTCTTTCTTTCTTTCTTTCTTTCTTTCTTTCTTTCTTTCTTTCTTTCTTTCTTTCTTTCTTTCTTTCTTTCTTTCTTTCTTCCTTTCTATCAAGTAAATTATACCCCCAATGTGGGGCTTGGACTTGTGACCTTGAGATCAAGAGTGATATGCTCTACCAACTGATCCAGCCAGGAGCCCCTTTTCTTATTCTTTACTTCTTTTCCTCCTCTTAATTCTTCTTCTTCTTCTTCTTCTTCTTCTTCTTCTTCTTCTTCTTCTTCTCATATTCCTCATCTGCCTCCTTTTTTATTCATACAACAATCTAACACTGAGTTCTTTGAATGAAGCCAGAACAAAGCTTTACTGTTTTGTATGGTTGACTATCTTGAGTTATACCTACTCACAGTGCCTGTAAATGCAATAACTAATTTAACTAATTTTCAAATCAATGAATCATACTATTTATTCAAATGCACTTAGAAAGAGGGGTAATGGAATAGGAAAATCATAAGCATAGTTTCTATAGAAAAACACTTCTTTTTTTTTTTCCATGTGCTCAAGTTGCTTTGGCTAAAAATGTAACTGTGAAGGGCACCGTTTAGTATATACAAAACTACACTTTCTTGGGTGCTCTGATTGTTTGATTAAAGACATATCTTGGAACTGTTATTTTAAAAGATTATTTTCTCACATTTTCATGGTTCAACAACTCATAAATATTGGTTATGTTAGTGTTGTTACTGTGTGAAACCTGAGCCCATGCTGACCATTCAAAGCGCACTATCCGAAGGAGGACCACTTCCTAAACATACTGTTTTCAAATAACAAGTACAACTCTGAACCTCAGTCTAGGAAAGCTGAATGTCATGACACTCATTTCTTAAATGAACTGTAAAATTTTGTGTGTTTGTGGGGGAGATGTTTTGAATTACAGGCTGTGAGAGCTTGGTGTTTAATTTTTAGACGAAGTTGCTTTTTCCTTTGTAAACTCACATTTGTCTCTATACAAGGTTAAACTTTGTCCTTATTCTATTTCTTTGGAAGTTAAAAAAGAATCTTCTATAATAAAATTCCTTCATCAGCAATGCTTTTACTTACATTTTGTAATAATTATTGATGGTCAATGCCATTGAAAATAATTTCCATTGAGGAGATTTGTCTACCCTCTTAAAAGTCTGTTTCACTGTTTGGAATCAGTTTTGCAGTGAAATGTTACGATGTGGACCAAAACCAAAAACCAAATCAAACCAAACCAAAACAACACAAAACAAAAAACTGAAAAGAAACAAACAAGAAAAACTAGGGTTGAAACATGCAGGCAGTGTTAACATATATTTGTTAAGCCCTGAGTAAGTAGTAGATATTTGCCAGATGTCGAGTTACAAATATAAATAAGCCCTCAAGATGCTCATGGTAGTAAGAAAGCAGCCCCAAAACTATGGAGTATAATGCTGACTATTGGGTGCCTCGGGAGAGGTATTGATTGTAAGGGTGCTTTAGCTCTGACATTGACCATCTTATTGATTAGTAAGGTCGGTTTAGTTGACTTGGCTAGCTAGGTGCATATTTTTCCTCTCTCCCTCTCTGCCCATGTGTCTTTAGAATCTTATCACAGAGGACAAACCCACAAGGTGAGAAAGGGACATTTATTAGCCAAAACTTAATGTAATTATAAAAAAATATTCAGGGGAATACCACAGGGGAAAGGCATTATTTGGATGAGTCCTTGAAGGATGAGTGCTATTTTGACAGTGGAGAATGAAGATAGGTGTATGAAAGGCATTTCATAGACAAGGAACGGCATGGGCTTGATGGTAAACTACAAAGGGTATTGCAGGAGGTAAAATTATTAGAGAATGACAGGACATGACTATGGCAGTAGATTCAAAAGAGTGAGACCATCCCTCTCTTAAAAAGTGACTCAGAGTGTGTCAGTTTTGAAAAGAAATATTTTGAAAGAATAAGAGATGAGAAAGATGTTGAAGACAAGAATGTGCTCAGTAAAATAATTTGGAAACATCTTCTAGATAGTTGATTTTACATACTTGCCTGTGTGTCTGCCACTTGGGGAACTGGGTAAATCCCATGACAAAATATTACTTTATTCACTCCTTCAAGAAATGAGACTATGCTACGGATCTTAAGATGTTCCCTTATATGCAGTGAAATTCCAGGGCCTGAACTTTTATTTACCAGAGAGTAGAGAACATCAGGTCTACAGTAGAATGAGAACATTCTTCTTCTGTTTAGCATTTTCAGCTGACATTTCTGCAGAAGAACTGTGACTTTTCCATCTCACTGTTGACAAGGGGAGGCTATATTAAAAGTACCCAGAAAACTCTTCCCCTTTAAGATTAATGCTTGTGCAGATGAGTGGGCATTACGGTGTGTTTGGTATCTGAACAGCACATGCTCTTAAAAGGATGTTATTTAAGAAACTATTTCAATTAGGAGGAAACAAATCTGTTTAAAGCTCGATATACTAATAATCACAGTATTAAAAACACAGCTACGCAATTTTGTTTTTCATTTCTCTGGGGTTCAGGCTTTACATGTGGTTAGTCATGTGCAAAGCAGAATGAAAACTTCCACTGTCAATTTACGTTGATTCCCATCTGCCGTGAATGGTAACCCATGATCTTTTCTCCATCGGGTATTTTTGTTGTGTTCTTGTTGCTATTTTACAAAGAATCTGCAATCACTTATTCTGCGCGTCTCACCCGGTTCTTGAAAAGAGACAACACTTGAAAACATAATGGCCAGATGATCTCAGGATGCAAGAATCCTTCAGATGTTTGCTGGGAACTATTGAAAGATGCTTCAGTTTGACAAAAGCAGGAAATGTTAATTTTCAGCTCTTTTATAAATAGAGGAATGATCTGTAAAGGGAAAAATGTTGTCACAGCAAATGTACACTTGAGTGATTCAAACCTCATTAGTGGTTATATGATTCACTTTGAATATATTTACTGTAACAACTGGTAAACTGTGTTTCAAATTCAGCTGTTGAATGGATTATTTTTTTTTTAAAACAAAACAGTTCTAAGAATCTATTTTTCTTCTTTTTTTCTGATACAAACCAACATTTTTTACACCTTTGTCCTTGGTATATATGCTGTATATAACCAATGATGAGCTCCCTCTGTTTTTTGGCTCTCACTCTACTCCTCTAGGCAAAATTCCTAACATATTTACTTGATGAAAACATACTAGCATTTTCCACTCATTCTCAGAGCAGAAGGATGTGGGGATTATCTGGTAGAAGTGTATAGTAAGTAGAGAGTTACTTAATTATTAAAAATAAAGTTGCGATCCTCAAAAGACTATTGAACAAGATGCCCAAAGCAATTGACGTATGGTGATTCTCTTGTTAAGCATTTGTTTGTTGAATACTTGACTAGGTATGGCCAAGAAAAGAGAAATTCAAGCAGTGTGGTAATTTGGTAACTGTAAATGCAAGCAATTTACAATATGGTTAATGAAAAGAAATCTTTGTATAGAGCAGACATAATTTATCTCTTGGATATAGCACAAGTTTATTTGAGGGGAATCCTTCTGATAACCAAATACTCCGAAATTCAGATAATCTATGCTTCAGACCAGCAGTCACGGAAAGAAATGTCGTCTCTTTAACTTCATATGCTTTGAAAAAACATGATTAGAAAAATAGCAGGTTTGTGGCAGATATTTTGGAAAATATAGAAGCATATAGGAAAAAAAGAAAAAAGTGTAATTCTACTACTCATGACATTTAGAAGTATTTTGTTTCCTGTTTCCCGGTCTCTGCATGTGGAATTAAAAAAAATGGAACTGTATTACACATACACTTCTGTAGCTCTTAGGAGCACAGCTTTTCCAAGTGCCTGCTTGAATTTCTCCATGCCTCACTGGGCCCTTTGAAAACCTGATTCCTTGCTCCAGAGATAGACGTGGAATGCTGCTGCTTCATAGCCATGCCAACATGGATTTTCTTTGAAATGTGAGATGCTTGTTGAAAAGAGTAACTTTGCCTACTGGTTTGTGAAGGTTTAAGTATTAGAAATGAACAAGTATTAAAAATAACCATAAACGTTAGTGCGTATTTTAGCAGGGATAGTTGAGGGAAGCAAAGCTTCTGGAAGGCTCATTCGACAGTGAGTGCAGTGTCCTTGAGATGCGTCTCCCACTCACAGTCATCAAGGCGGTGAGAACAAAGTTAGCTGAGTTGGAAGGAATTCACCTCTCCACGAGGTGATCACGCTTAAACGCTACCCGTTCCTCTGTTGGGTTTAAGTACGTTGTGATTAAGCTCTTGATTTTGGCATCTATGTAGGCTATTTAACTTTATACAGAAAAGCAGATGAAACAAAACAAAACAAAAAACCCCATTCCTTGACTGCAAACATTTGTGCCCTGATGAGTTCAGTCATATCACTTTCTTTTCTTTTTGAAGTGTAGCTAGAGAAAGGAAAAAAGGGGTCACACTGACAGCAAAGAGAAAATTACTTTACCACAGTGGGTGGATAATATGCTGTGAGGTCAGATTCTTAAATACTGTGGTTGGAATCTTTTTTTCTTTTTTTTAATTTTTATAAGGCTGAATGATTTTATTGCCACTTATAACCCGTGTGACTCTGAAAGCTAAAATAATCTGGGTAATCAAAATTTATGCTTTAGGACAGAAGATGATTATCTGTGGATGAGGGGAAGTAAATTCTTCTTTCCCCCGTTTTCTCCGCTAATGACTCTGTGGGTGAATAACTTTTGTGAACCTTTTGGCTTTCATTCGGTGGTGGATATGGGGTGGGGGTGAGGAGGGGAGGCCCTCCTGTGAAATATCACATGTTGGTGGCCGTGGACAGTGAATTAGACAAGTGACTGAGGAACTGGAAGCTTTACTCAGAGCAAAAGGACCATTCGGAGTTGCTGCAGCGGAGGCTGATCTCAAGACGTTTGGCCTCCCCTTTGAGGGTCCATTCCTTAAACTGTTGAGTTTTATTTTTCTCATAAGGTTATTTTAAACGAAAACAGCTCTCACTGTACAGACTCACTGTACAGGAGTCACATCATTTTTTAAAAATTTATTTATTTTTTAATTTACATCCAAGTTAGTTAGCCTATAGTGCAACAGTGATTTCAAGAGTAGATTCCTTGGTGCCCCTTACCCATTTAGCCCATCCCCCTTCCCACAACCCCTCCATCAACCCTCTGTTCTCTGTATTTAAGAGTCTCTTATGTTTTGTCCCCCTCTCTGTTTTTATATTCTTTTTGCTTCCCTTCCCTTATGTTCATCTGTTTTGTATCTTAAAGTCCTCGTATGAGTGAAATCATATGATATTTGTCTTTCTCTAAGTTTGCTTCGCATAATACTCTCTAGTTCCATCCACGTAGTTGCAAATGGTAAGATTTCACCTTTTTTGATTGCTGAGTAATAAGGAGTCACATCATTTTTGAGAGTCATTCCTCCCCATGTTCAGTGACATGACTGGTTTGGGGTGTTTTAAATGAGGAGTTGGGGAGAATAGTGTTAAAAATAGGCTGAGTTTAATCTGGGTTCATGGATGACAGGACTTCCTGTTATCATTCAAAAATGAATGGATTCGATTTGTGGATTTCTGTCTGTTAGTTCAAGGAAAACTGTTCAGAGCAGAGATAACAGATTAAAGTATGTGAATTTCCTCCGTAACTCACTAAATCCAATTAAATCTGTCCCAGAGCCCCCACACATGAGGATGACAAGAAACCTCAGTCAGTTCCTGCCCATTCTTCCAGAAATGGACTTGTTTTCCAATGGTCCTACACAGTGCAGAAAAATAATCTCCAAAAAAAAAATCTGTGCATGTAGTGTTCTATTAATATACTTATTACAAAACATATAAAAACAGAAATACAGAGACTTGTGCAATAAACACGTATTTTTTTAAGTCTTTAGATTTTAATATTAATGGAATAAATTTTTGTCATATTGTTATTTATGATTGTTAGCAAAACTTGATTGAATGTGCTTTATAGTTTGGAAGATACTGGTTTTATCAGTGATTCAAATGTTGGCTCATCAGTCCAGTTTAATTTCCCGCTTGGTTTTAATGAAAACAAAGCTGACAAAGATACCTAATAAAGATAAGTAGATTCATATGGATGAAATGCAAACTTGACTCCACTTGTGAAATTATAACATTTTTTCGTATCTAATAATAGTCAGGTTTTGTTGAATTCATCTGGTACATTTCCGTGTTCCATGATGTCATTGAGTTAGTGATTCTTATGCATGCGCACAATGGTGTTCCTTTGTTACATTTTTCACTGAAGGGTTTAAATCTGGTGAAATTTTTTGTATAGATGATTTTAAAACAGCCTAGAAAATTGTGTTTCTAAGTTTTTAAAGTGTAAGAAATGAGGCTTTAAAAAAATAGATAATATGCTTACTTAATTTTGGCAGCAAAATCATGTTTCCATTTCCAAACATCTGTTTTCAAAATGCTCTGTCTATACCTTAAAATTCTTTCAAAATGCGGTCATTTTTTCCCATTCACTTTTAAAATGTCAGCTTTAGGGGCGCCTGGGTGGCGCAGTCGGTTAAGCGTCCGACTTCAGCCAGGTCACGATCTCGCGGTCCGTGAGTTCGAGCCCCGCGTCAGGCTCTGGGCTGATGGCTCGGAGCCTGGAGCCTGTTTCTGATTCTGTGTCTCCCTCTCTCTCTGCCCCTCCCCCGTTCATGCTCTGTCTCTCTCTGTCCCAAAAATAAATAAACGTTGGGGCGCCTGGGTGGCGCAGTCGGTTAAGCGTCTGACTTCAGCCAGGTCACGATCTCGCGGTCCGGGAGTTCGAGCCCCGCGTCAGGCTCTGGGCTGATGGCTCAGAGCCTGGAGCCTGTTTCCGATTCTGTGTCTCCCTCTCTCTCTGCCCCTCCCCCATTCATGCTCTGTCTCTCTCTGTCCCAAAAATAAATAAACGTTGAAAAAAAAAATTAAAAAAAAAAATAAATAAACGTTGAAAAAAAAAAATTTAAAATGTCAGCTTTACCTACAGGGGGCAAAGAAGGGTGTTTTTTGTTTCGTTTTGTTTTTTAAATCTTCTAGGTGGCTTAGTATTGACATTCATTTATTATCACAGAAAGGTAAACAAATTTGAAATATATATCTATTTGTTATATATATATATACATATATATGTATATTACAAGTTTGTAATATAGATTCATCCATATGAATCTACTTATTAATCTACTTACCTTTATATATGCATTTTATATATACCTACCACTCTCCCATTAGGTCAGCTAACTACTGGGGCTGGTGTAGGAGAGTCTGACAAATGGATTATGTTTAAGTTCTGATTTTTTAAAATTGTTTTTTTTAATGTTTATTTATTTATTTTGAGAGAGAGAGACACACACACACAGAGTGTGAGCAGGGGAGGGGCAGAGAGAGAGGTAGACACAGAATCCAAAGCAGGCTCCAGGCTCTGAGCTGTCAGCACAGAGCCGGACATGGGCCCCAACTCGTGAACCTTGAGATCATGTCCTGAGCCCAACTTAAGATGCTTAAGCAACCCAGGCACCCAGTTCTGATTTTTTACAATTAAAACAAATCTAACCCTTAGATAACTATAGGAGTATATTCACACCCGGGAAATGAGTGTTGTGCTCTCTTTAGATGTGCCCTCTGACTTTTGATGCACACTGATGCCAGGGCACAGTGTTTAAGCCCTTAAGGCTCAGTTGCTTCTGTGCCTATCTGGAACCTGGGCATATTTGGTGAGGCTGGGGCTTGGCCACCTAGTGCCCAGCCTCCCTACAGACAGTTGCTCATGTTTGAGGATCAGCTACCTCACTGCAGTCCTACAAGGAAGGGAATCGCTGTTCTCTGGACCCATGGGATGTTCCACTAGGGAGGTGAGAGTGTTTGCCACACATTGGAAGTTCTTTATGCCATTTCAGGCAATCTACTGGGAGGTTGTAGACCCCTAACTTCCGGCTGACCAGGACTTTGTGCTGCCTTGAGAATATTCATTCAGTCTAGGTTTAGTGTAGGGAGGGAGAGGAGAGGCGACAAGCCTGTGTAGTGCATTTCAGGAATTTGAGGAAAGCTTACCTAACTCAAAGCCATCTCTCTCCACTAGAAAGCCCAGAGGTTAATCAGTCCGATTTGCATTTGAATGCCGGATCCACTGCTTACTAGAAGAGGGACCTTAACAAAAGGATTCATATACTTGAAATTCAGCTTCCTCTTCCATAAAATAGGCATAAAAGTCTTATCTTTCAGAGGTGGCAAGAGGATTAATGTCTGTAAAGTGTTTAGTACACTACATAGGTATTCAATAAATAGTGGCCTTTAATGCATTTTTTTTCTTACTTTTCCTTTTCCTTGTGGATCAGATCCCTTCTTTGTGTTTGGAGTGAACAAGGAGAGTATTAAGACTGAGTGTGTCTCCCCAAAATTCATTTGTTGAAGCCCTAAACCCCAGTGTGTTGGTATTTGGGGGTGGGGCTGCTGAGAGGTGATTAGAGTTAGATTAGTTCATAAGGGTGGGGACTTCATTGTGGAATTAATGCCTTATGAAAAGAGGAAGAAACTCGAGATGTGTCTTTCTCTGTCTCTGTCTCTCTGTCTTACTCTCTCTCCTCATCTCCCACCACGTGAGGGTGCAGCAAGAAGGTGGCAAACAGTCTGCAAACGAGGAAGAGAGCTTTCATATTTGATGACCAAAATATACTTATTTCAAGCAGTGGAGCCTTGAGGCTCAGAATGTCTAGATCTGAATCCCAGCCGTAACACTTACTCTGTGTTATCTTGGAGAAATTATTTAACCTCTTCCAGTTTATTTCCTCATCTCTGAAGTGGGTTTAAGTAATACCTTGTGGAGTTATTGTGGAAATTGAATGGGATAATTCCCTTAAAGTTATTGACAACAATAATAATATTATCAGAAGTTGATGTTATTACTCAAGGGATTTTATGTGACATGAGAGTGAAAAAGACATTGTTCTCGCTGTCAAGGATTTTATGACCAGAACGAGGTACTTCTTAGCTTGATGAGTGATGCTAAAAGCAATGACTGTCATACTGGGGGCTGTGTTGTTTGCACTTAGTGGTAAAGTGCATGTGTGTTTCTAGGTTCTTTATCACTGTTTCCTGCACCAGATGTCCTTCTACATCTTACTATTTATTTTCAGCATGCTTTTTCTGATATGAAATCTTTCTTGTATATTGCTCTGTTTTTTCCCTAGGCAATCTTAAGTTTGCTATGTAGGAACATGTGAAATAATTTGAGATTTTGTTCTTATGACTACGGCACCCTACGCATTTCATTAAATACAAACTAGAAATTCAAATACCAAGATAAACATGCATTTTCGGGTTTATATCAATAAAGTTCTTTTTAATCCTTATTATTTTCAAATATAGCAGATGAATAGAAAAAGAGAAAAAAAGGAAACTACATTTCCCCCCTTACTTAGAATTCTAGATCTTGGTTACAAAAGACATCATTTATACTGTTGACACTATGATGTAATATTTTTAGCTAATGAATTCAAAATAAATCATGCTATTGAATTTATAATTTAGACATTTTGCTGTGCTTCTTCATGTGTACATTTTCTTTAAAAAAATTTTTTTTAATGCTTATTTTGGAAGGAGAGAGATACAGAGCGTGAGTGGGGGAGGGGTGGAGAGAGAGACAGACACAGAATCAGAAGCAGGCCCCAGGCTCTGAGCTGTCAGCACAGAGCTCTAGACGGGGCTCAAACTCACAAACTGCGAGACCATGACCAGAGCTGAAGTTGGACGCTTAACTGACTGAACCACCCAGGCGCTCCAACATGTGTACATTTTCTTAAAGTGAGGATGTTTATTCAAATTGTTCTATCTGAGGGTACTTTAGTTACATATACATATACATATACATATACATATACATATACATATACATGTATATGTATACAACATATACATTACATATATATGTACATGTATACATGTATACATGTATACATGTATACCTGTATATGTATATTTTTTCCCAGGAACAGACTCTGCATCCAGCAGCCTCAAGAGTTATGCTAACAGTTACAAGATGTGCTCCTTCTGGGTTCATTGGCCTTTATCACTCAAGCACAAAAGGCATAAGTGGAAACAATCTCCTCCTTCCTCCACTCCCCTTTTTTTTCTCTTTTCTTCTTCTTTTTTTGGAAGGGAAGGAATAAAAAGTCTAGGATTCTATTGAGAATAACAAAGAAAAGAGGCTGGATTATTCTACATGGTATTATACCTGTTGTTTCTGCATTGGTTATCTTTTATTTCCCCCTAAAATCCATGTAAAAGAAGCTTTAAAATTATATTTGTCTCTCAATATTAAAGAGAAGGAATGATTATAGTTGTAGTAAAAGAAAATGATTATAGTTGTAGTTTTTAGGATTCTGAGAAAATTCCTAAACTGAAGGAAATGTATCCACTGAGATTGAAAGACATTGTGCTATTACCCAAGGGATTTTACAGGAATGGAAAAGACATTATTCCTGTTCTCAAGGAATTTATGACCTAAAAGGAAATTAAGAAAAGATGTGAATCTCACTGAAAGTTGATGCTGCGCTTTTCTATAGTATTTTCCCTTTGCACCTTTGTGGACAGAGGAGAGCTAAATATGAACAATAATTATTTTAAAAGTTTCCCTCTGGAGAGAATTAGCATTATGGAAAATACCAAAATAGTGCTTTAGAGGTGAGTGGTGAAGAACAGGGTAATGAAGAGTTAAGACTATGCCTATTCACTATATGAATTCACTATATGAATTGTAAAGAGTTAATGTTTGTTTCTATGTCAAGTCCCTATATCCACCTTCCCTGAGTCAGAAACATTATCTTCACCCCCGGATACCCAGTGTCAGTGTTCCTCTCAAAGTGACCATATCCTCTGTCTTCATGGATGCTGTTTAATTGTTCGCTCACTCCTCAGGGAGAACAAACTGTATTTATTTATTTGTTTATTTATGATTTTAATTTTAAATATTCTCTATACTCAACGTGGGTCTCGAACTCACAACCCTGAGATCAAGAGTCACATGCTCCACTGACTGAGCCAGCCAGGTGTCCCAAACTGTACACACTTAAAAGCTAAGAAATTTATTTTATTAGTGTTTATTGGTAAGGTTGTCTACATATTGCTTCTTCCATAGAGAAGCTAAAATTACAACAAATAGCTGAGGTATAAAATAGAATATGTCATATTAATCTTTTTCTTATTTTGAAATGGTACCTGAATTGGTTTTGAGAAATTGATTTGACTGGATGGAAGTAAAAGTTTTGAAAGTGTATTTAGAAGTTAAAAAGATTGAATGACATAATGGAAGAAAAGAGTGGAAAATTGGAAATAACATTTTCTCTCTTTCAACCACCTTTCTCTCAACACTTCTGCTTTGTGTGAAATTATTTGGGAAGTATTTTAAGATCTCCCTTTTCCTATGTAACCATATTTTGTTATCAGTATAAATATAAACAAGATCCTTTAATTCTTTCTTACCCAATTTGTATAATTTTGCATTTTAACTAAAATCTCTGTAACATTGATGTGAAAATGAATTTAAGTAAGGCTGGATTGGCATAAAGAGGTACTGTGTTGGAGTCCTAGAATCACTGAGTGTTAGGATTTATTGATCTTGTGCCTTCCATTTAACATTGTTTTCCATAAAAAATATGGCACAGGAATGTTCTTCCACTGCCTCCTCCCAACTTTATTAAAATATTATTGACATATAACATTGTGTAAGTTTAAGGTGTACATACACTGATAAATTACAGTATGATTATCACTGTAGCATTAGCTAATACCTCCATCACGTCACACATCACCACTTCCTTTATGTAGCAAGACTATTTAAAATTTACTTTCTTAGAATTTTCAAATATACAATAGGTACTGTTAACTAATACAATACTGTGCATTAGAATTCTAAGACCTTATTCACCTCTAACTGCAAGTTTGTACCTTTTGAGTAACATCTACCTAGTCCCCCCACCCCTAGCCCCTGTTAACCTTCATTCCACTTTCTACTTCTACCAATTCAGCTTTTTTAGATTCCATATATAAATGATATCGTATAGTATTTGTCTTTCTCTCTGATTTATTTCACCTAGCATAATGCCTATATATCTATCTCTCACCAGGCACCCCTCACATTTCTCTCTCTCTCTATGTGCATCTTCTTTATCTGTTCATCCATTGATGGGCACTTGGGTTGTTTCCATATCTTGACTGTTGTGAATAATGCTGCAGTGAAGATGGGAATGCACATATGTCTTTGAGATCTTGATTTAATTTTCTTTGCATATATACCCAGAAGTAGAATTGCGGGTTCATATGGTAGAGATCTATATATAGATATAGATATCTATCTATATCTATATCTATATCTATATCTATATCTATATCTATATCTATACAGAGATATATATAGATAGATATATATACACGCACTATATGTATATATATACACGTATACATACGTATATATGTATATATACGTGTGTGTGTGTGTATATATATGTATGTGTGTGTGTGTGTATGTGTGTGTGTGTGTGTGTGTGTGTATATATATATATATATATATATATATATATATTGGATCCTCCATACTGTTTTCCACAGTGATAACAATTTATGTTCCCACCAATAGTACGTAAGTGTTGGCAGAGGGATGTTCTTGTGAGGTCTTGGATGGAATGTTTTCTAGACGTTCATCTCATATTCTGCCTTTAGCAGGGCAACTGCAATGAAAATCTTAGGTACCCTTTGCCTATATGTTATGGGAATCTCACACCTAGAACATCTCCTAAGCAGCTGGTTCTCTCCTTTTGCTCCCTTGAGATTAATCCTTAGGTCACCACCATCAAAGGTACCCTTCAGGTCTGTGAAATAGTGGCTTTCTGGAGAGCGCAGGTGACATGCCAGTGAAGAGACAGTAGGAGTGTCAATAAGAGAATATAAAACAAAAAAAATGTAGATTTTCAGAGTCCATAGCTAACTGCTCTGTGCCCCAACCATATCTCCATTATACTTCATCATGCAGGTTTTTTCATGGTCTGAAAAGATGTTCAGGTTTTTAGTGGAACGTCCCAATCTTGAGTGATTACCGTTACTGAGCTGTTGTAGTCTTGATGTTATAAGAGGAAGGATTATCATCTTCTATTTACCTGTAATTTTTTCCATTGTATGTAATGATTCCAGGGTAATGATAATTACTATGAACCTCACAAGGGATATTTTAATAATTAAAGTGACAATATCCTAAGAAATATTATATATACAAAACAAAGTGAGTAAAGTAAGACGTATTTAGTGAATAATTTAATGCAACAGATTCCCCTGTCCTTGCAAAACAAATTAATAAGATGTAGTGAACTTCAATTTATTATTTTCAAATGTTTACTCTTGAAAGTCACTAGGGTATTATCTTCAACAAAAAATAAAAAAAATTCTCTTTTTCTCAGTCCCCACAGTTACGATGCTGCCTTTTCTTTTAGAACTCACAAGCATTATATTTCAATACAGAATTCAAATGATAGCTTAGTTTTTAAAAATAATGCTATGAATAGGGAGGTTGTAATGTAATTTGTGGGTGAAATAGTCTCCTAAGACTATTATCTATTGAAAAAAATTCTAATTGTGAAGTCAGGATTTTTTTTTCTGTTATTAATGGATGTAATTTTATGTGTGCACAAACACCTGTGCACATGTATGTGCGTGTGTGTGTGCATATGAGTGTGTGTAACATGGAGGTGTGCTCTGTCCTCATATTGCTCACACATCTAGTATGCTGAGCCACTTGAATATTTTTGATTCAAACTCTCATCTCAAGGGTGGTAGAAGGCCCCAAATCTATAGGCATTGGGAGCAAAGAGGTTTCCATTCCTCTCATCTCTGCCTGTCAATCTTGCATTTACCAATGCAAGAGCTAAACTGTCAGATATGCTCCAAAGAGTCCTGCTGAGCACATCTTCCATCTTATCCTTCCATGATGTGTCCCAAGTCAAGCCTGTGGTGCAACCAGACTTTAATGAAGATTTTCAGAATATATTAGTTAGAGTATAGGTTTGGATGCATGTAAGAGAGACCCACATTAGCTGTGAGCTAAACACTGTAAAAGTGTATTTACCTGGCTTTGAAATAATCTGGAGGCTGATGACCTGAGGCTGGTATGTTGGTTTTGCTTCAAAAGGTCATCCAGAGGCCAGGTTTCCTTCTGTTTTGTAACTCCGCCATCTGTAATGTGTTAGCCTTGTTGTTGTGGTTGAAGATAACTTGCTATCATATCCATATCCTGGGCATCAGGATAGAGGGAGAGTGAGGTAATGGGATATCTTCTTTCCCTTTAAAGGTATATCCTCCAAACTATACAGAATTACTTTTCTCAAATTCCATTGGCTAAAAATTAGGCCCATGTGCAAACCTGGCTGCAAGTAAAACTGGGATATATTTCCTCTGGGTGGCCATGTACTAAGTTAAAAACAGAGTTCTGTTTTATCCAACAACAGCAAAATACACATTATTCTCAAGTGCGCACAGAACATTCTCCAGGTCAGATCATATGTTCGGTCACAAAACATAGCAAATTTAAGAAGGTTGAAATCATACCAATTATGATTTTTAACCACAGTGATATGAAGCTAGAAATCAATAACAGGAGGAAAACTAGAAAATATGTGGGAATTAAAAAACACACTCCTGAACAACCAATGGGTCGGAGAAGAAATCAAAAGGGCATTAAAAATGTATTTTGAAACAAATGCTAAAGTAAACAAAACATACTGAAACTAATGGGATATAGCAAAAACAGTTCAAAGAGGGAAGGTTATAGTGATAAATGCCTACATTAAACAAAGAGAATGATCTCAATTAGACAACCTAACTTCACATCTCAAGGAACTAGAAGAAAGGGCAATTAAACAAAGCTCAAAGTTAGTAGAGAGAAGGTGATAATAAAGATCAGAACCAAAATTGATGAAATGGAGAATACAAAATAATAGGAAACATCAACAAAACTACACTGGTTTTTGAAGAGATAAGTAAAATTTATGAAATTTTAGCTAGACTTATCAAGAAAAAAGAAAGAAGACTCAAATGAATAAAATTATAAATGAAAGAGGAGACCACACAACTGATACCACAGAAATACAAAGTATCTTGAGACTACTGTGAGCAATTATACTCCAACACATTGGACAACTTAGAAGAAGTGGGTAAATCCCTAGAAACATATAAGCTACCAATAGAATCATAAAGAAATATAAAATCTGAACAGACTAATAATGAGTGAGTGTTGAATCAGTAATCAAAAAGCTGCCCAAAAAGAAAAGCCAAGGACCAGATGGCTTCACAGGTGAATTCTACTATGTTTAAAGAAGAATTAACACCAAATATTCTTAGACTACAAAAAACTCATACAAAAAAATGAGTACATCCCTAAACTCATTTTATGACGCCAGAATTACTATGATAACAAAGCTAGATAAGGATACTACAAGAGAGGAAAATTATGGGCAAATATCTCTGATGAGTATAGATGCAAAGATTCTTAATAAAATACTAGCAAACTGAACTCAACAGCGTATTAAAAGGATCATACACCATGATCAAGTGGGCATTATAATTGGGATGCAAGGATGGTTCAACATTCACAAATCAATAAATGTTACACCACATTAACAGAATGAAGGATACAAATCAAATGATCATCTTAATAGGCGCAGAAAAAGCATTTGTCAAAATTAAACATACTTTCATGCTACAAACTCTCAATAAAATGGGTTTAGGGGGAATGTACCTCAACATAATAAAGGCTATATATGACAAGCCCACAGCTATCATCATACTCAGTGGAGAAAGGCTGAAAGCTTTTCCTCTAAAATCAAGTACAAGACAAGGCATATACCATGCTTATTCAACATAATACTACAAGTCCTAGCCAGGGCAATTTTGTAAGAAAAAAACTAATAAAAGGCATCTAAGTCAGAAAAGAAGTGAAATTGTCTGTATTTGCTATTGACATATTATATATAGAAAAATTTTAAAGACTCCAACGAAAACCTTTTAAAACAAGTAAATGAAATCAGTGAAGTTTCAGGATACAAAATCAGTGTACAAAAATCGGTTGCATTTGTATACACTAATAATGAAGTATCAAAAAGAAAAATCAAGACAACAATCCTGTTCACAACAGTGACAAAAACAATAAAGTACTTAGGAATCAATTTGACCAAGTAGAGGAAAGACGTATACACCCAAGGTTATCAGACATTGATAAAAGAAATGGAAAAAGACACAAGTAAAAGGAAAGATATCCTGTGGTAATGTATTGGAAGAATCATTTGTTAAAATGTTCATACTACCACAAAGCCATTTATTCATTCAATGCAATGCCTATCAGAATTCAAGTAGCATTTTTCACAGAAATAGAATGATCTACATTCATATGAAGCCAGGAAAAAATTCAAATATCCAAAGCAATCTTGATAAAGAACAAAGCTGGAGGCATCACAATTCCTTATTTTAAACTGTTTTACAAAGCTGAATAGGAAACAAAACAGTATGGTACTGGAATTAAGACAGACATGGAACAAAATCAATATTTCACAAATATAGTCAAGTAAGATTTGACAAGGGATCCAAGAGTAGTCAGTGGGGGAGAGGGTAAGCTCTTCAATAAATGGTTACAGAAACTGGATATTCATATGCAAAAACATGAAATTAGACCCCTGTGTCACAGCACTCACAAAAATCACCTAGTGATAAATTAAGACTGGAAGCCATAAAACTCTTGGAAGAAAACATAGGGGAGAAAACTTCTTGATGTTGGTCTTGACAATTTTTCTGATATGACACCAAAAGCACAAGCAACAGAAGCAAAAATCAACATGGGGCTACCTTCAAACTAAAAATCTGTACAGCAAAAGAAATAGTCAACAGATTGATAAGGCAACCTGTGAAATGGGAGAAAATATTTGCAAACCACTTATGTGGTAAGGGGTTAATATTCAAAATATACAGAGAATTCATGCAACTCAATAGAAAATCAAAACCCCGATATAATTACAAAATGGGCAAAGGACCTGAATAGACATTTTCCCAAGAAGACATACAGATGGTCAACAGACACCTGGAAAGGTATTCACCATCACGAATCATCAGCGGAATGCAAATCAAAACAAGAATGAGATATCATCTCACATCTGTTAGAATAGCTGTAATCAAAAAGACAAGAGATAACAACAAGCGTTGGGAACGATTTGGAAAAAAGAGAACCCTTGTGCACTGTTGGTGGGCATGTAACTGGTGTAGCCACTATGGGAAACAGTGTGGAGGGTCCTGAAAAAAAGGTAAAAATAGAGCTATTGTATGATCTAGCAATCCTACTTCTGGGTATATCTCCAAAGGAAATGAAATCAGACCTCCAGGAGATATCTGCACCCCCATGTTCATTGTAGCATTGTTTGCATTCTAGTGCAGATATGGAAACACCAGTGCCCATCCATAGATGAATGGATAAAGACGTGGTATGTATATGTATGTGTATACACCACAAAAAAGCGATAATACTTAGGCATGAAAAAGAAGGAACTCCTGCCACTGTGAAAACATGGATGGATCTGGAGTGTATTATGCTAAGAAAAATGAGATAGGGAAAAAATACTGTGTAATTTCCCTTCCATGATGAATCTAAAAAATCCAAAGTCTTGGAAAAAGAGTGGTAGTTGCCAGGGACTGGGGGAATGGAGGACATAGGGTGATGTTGATCAAAGGGTACAAATTTACAGTTGGAAGAAGTTCTGGGGATACAGCATACAGCCTGGTGACTATGGTTTACAATAGTGTGTTGTGTACGTTCAAGTTGCTATAAGAGTAGATCTTAAATATTCTTGCCATAGCAGCTATAACCAAAAAGTGATTATGTGAGGTGGAGGATGTGGTAACTAACCTTGTTGTGGGAAACATTTCACCAGGTATACATGCGTAAAGTCATCACATTGTACACCTTAAATGTACACAAAGTTATTTGTCAATCATATGTCAGTGAAGCCGGAAAAGAAAAAGCAGCAAAAAAACCCCAATCCCTAAAAGTTCTTTTTCAAGTTGGAGGAGGAAAGGATATGAGGAATACTTAGCAGTGGCCTCTACAGATGTCATCTTTGGCTCAGGGTTGCATCACATTATAGCTGAGTCTTGAAATTCCTTATAGTGTTCCAACCAGCTGGGCATTTTCTCTGGTCTTCTGTTCTGTTCCGGCTTCAGCCTCCAACCAGGCTGCAGGAGCTCTTACATCCCCCTTCTCCTCTCTTCCTTAGCTTTGCATCTGTTTCCGTCAACCTGCAAAGTTTTCTTTTCCATATAATCGGGCCAGCTTTTGTCTATCTCCTTACCTAATGCCAGAACCATGCTTCAAACTCACCTGTCACAGGGACCAAACTGATAAACTAAATAAGTGGAGGGGGCCAAGTGTGAGGTAGAAGGGAGTAGTGGAGACGGTGGCAGGTTAGAGGGTGCACGCCCCATCTGTTGGAAAGATAGCCTATTCAACGCTGGGAATAGTGACCTCCCAGAACCCAGCCCAGGTGGCCACATCTCCTAACTTTCACAGGGGAGTTGAAAGTTTGGGTTTTTGGGTGAACTTTCTTATATTTAAGTGTTAGCAAGGGAGTCCTATTTTTTTCAAAACGTTATGGCAGCCAGCAATGAACTTTCGCTGGCTGCCCCTGAGCTGATGTTTTAGACTTGGCTTTAGAACATCCAGGCATTACCCACGGGGACTGAGCTTCATAATTGTCCAATTTGGGCCTTACCCTCATGGAGGCTTTCTCTCTCTTGGTGATTGTTGCCACGCTTCCCATGGATATAATAGTGCCCTGACTCTAAAGTGTGCTTGATAGTTTCCTAAGAGTGCATAGTGCTTATCAACCTTTAACAATAGCCCTGATATTTGGCAGAGCTAACATTATTTTTACTTGAAAGATGAGGAAACTGCAGCTAGCAAGGTTTAAATTCCTTGCCTAAATATTTTAACAAAAATGAGGCAGAGGAGAATCAAGGACTCCTATCTTCTGACATCTTGCCCAGGGCACTTCTCATTCACTTCAGTCTTTTGAGATCTGTGAATGGTTTAAATATATAATATATTGTGAGATCTCAGCTCTCAAGCCCTCAAGAACTACTTGAAAATCATTAAAAACTCACTTCAGTTTCCTGGGAAGTAAACATTATTGTGCTATTTTATAATAAGAAGAAAGGGACTCAGGTTCATTCACCGTGGGAATGTTGTCAGTTTCAAATTGCATTTCTTGTCTTTGTATTTCCCAGTTTGATACTCCACGGACTAGAATTTTATATGTTTATTGTTATTCTCTGCTGTGATTCTAAATGCAGCATCTTCCTTGACACGAGAAATCATTTTAAGCATATAGCGAATGCTTAGTACATAGTAGCTATTGTCAGTGAACCAGAGAAGATAAGTCTTTGCTTGTGATAATTATGAGAGTTATGCAAATCTATAACAAATAAGGTGCATATTCATAAGAATTGTAAAATAAGATTAATGCGTTAATGCCTGTGGGGGAAAAAAACCCCAAAACCAAGGGATGCAGAAGGGATGTCTTAGTGTGGTTTCTTCTTGTCAGTTGATTCTAATGAAAGGGCCTCTGGGAAGGCAGTTTACTTGGGAGTTCCTTGTACAGAGAAGGGAGAGAATAGAAAGAATTTGAAATGAGAGAAGAAAAGTTGATATGAAAGGGGTATTATCGAGCTGGTCCCCACCCTGGGCAAGTGCAGCCCAATCACACAAAGACTTTGTGAGGGATATTTCGAATGTCTCTCAGAATGATCTGTCCGAGGACTGTCTGGAGAAACATTTGCGTACTGACCTCCGTACTCTGCAGGTTGCACATGGATGTGTGAGAGGGCCTCCCACAGGTATGGAGCTCTGTGGCAGCATCGGGGAAGCCCTGAAGATAAAGGGAAAGTCACTGAAGATGGTGTGTGCGTAAGGTAAGGAGCGATCAGGGGCGCCTGGGTGGCGCAGTCGGTTAAGCGTCCGACTTCAGCCAGGTCACGATCTCGTGGTCCGTGAGTTCGAGCCCCGCGTCAGGCTCTGGGCTGATGGCTCGGAGCCTGGAGCCTGTTTCCGATTCTGTGTCTCCCTCTCTCTCTGCCCCTCCCCTGTTCATGCTCTGTCTCTCTCTGTCCCAAAAAAAAAAAAAAAAAAAAAAAAAAAAAAAAAAAAAAAAAGTTGAAGGTAAGGAGCGATCAGTGTGAATTGACGTGAAGCCTGAACAAAATGATCACCCTGAGCGTGGCTGACAAGTGTGGGGCCAAGAATCTGTTAGGCTGTGTACAAGAGGTGTCTGATGCAAGGTCTTGAAAATAAGAACAACGGTGCCCCATTTGGCTATTTCGGTCTTGAGGCTCATGGTAAGCAGTGTAGCATGTAATTCTAAATAATAGAACTATTTCACTATTTCTCAGTGTATCAGCTTTATGTGCCTACTTCCACACCCTCCTCTAAGTTGTTTTTATTTTCAGGTGTTTTATTGGTCGCTTTGTAGTTTTAAATAATATACTGAAATGCATGATTTCTTATTTTATTAAATTTCACTGGTTTATTTTGACTTCATATTAAGTTGAGACTTTGTTACTTCTACCATTGCCTTCATCTATCTCAGCGCATATTTGCCTCCAGGACTTGACAGCTGTACCTTTTATTTTTTACAGAATCAAGGATGATAGCCTTTACATTCCCTTTTATGTCCTTAATTAAGGTATCTGTGCTTTCTCTACAGTTTGATTCTTTAAATATTTATTTATTTATTTATTTATTTATTTATTTATGTTTGTTTGTTTCTGAGAGAGAGAGTGAGGGAGGTCATAAGCGATGGAGGGACAGAGAGAGAGGGAAACACAGAATCTGAAGCAGGCTCCAGCCTCCGAGCTGTCAGCACGAGCCCGACACAGGGCTCGAACCCACAAACCATGAGATCATGACGTGAGCTGAAGTAGAACGCTCAGCTGGCTGAGCCACTCAGGCACCCCTACAGTTTGATTTTAAGAGTTGCTAATAAACAGCATTTAACTATTTTGCCTATATAAATATCACTCTATGCAAGGCTGAGTATTATTCTAGGGTTATATTTTTTTCCAGTGATCCTAAATCATGACTCTTGTACGACCTGAAAACAAATGTATGTAACATTAAGGTCCAAGTAACTTATCTTCCTTAAATGCCATCAGATTGTGAAAATCACTCCATGTGTACTTCACTCTGTGTGGGTAAGTGTGCGTGTGGGGTGTGTATTTCTCTGGAGTTTCTAATTGCCTTTCATTTCTTTCTGTTGAAAGAAAAATAACACCTTATACACCATATCACTTCTAGTCTCTTAATCATTCTATCTGCGGAATCGCGTTTTTCCCTTACATTTTCTTTTTGAAGACCTTTCCAGTGGTCTTTACTTGGTGTAATTTTGACCAATTGTGTTTTGTACTTTCTCAACTTTGAAGATCTTGAGATTATATTTACTATACTTCTACATTACCTCTAGCGTTTCTTGGATCTCATGTTTTCCCTTTCTTGATTTTGACTGAGTTTGCTCGTTTCAATATGTTCTCAAGTAACTCAGAAACAGTCTTGGCAAGAATTCTCATAAGTCTTAGACATCTGAAATGCATTTTTTTGCACTCATATTTGATTGATGATATAGCTTGTCTGGAAATCTAGTTCAAAATAATTTTCTCCAGTTCTTTGAAAAGTACTACTCCATTGTCTTCTTGCATAAAGTTTCCTAAGTGAGAGCTCTAATGCCACCCTGATTCTTGTTGTTTCGTGGTGGTTTTTTTTTTTTTGTATGCAATCTTTTCCCCCGGATTCTACCCTGGAAACTTTTAGGATCTTCTATTTCTTTACCCTTCTATTTCTGAACTTTTAAAACAAAGTATCTAATTCACTGGCCAAGAGCTACTTCTTATAATAGGATACTTGTTCACGGAAATGTTTTGTATTTGAGAGAGAGAGAGAGAGAGAGTGGGTGTGCGTGTGTGTGTATGTGTGGGGGGGGGCGGGTGGCAAGTAGGGGAGGGACAGAAAGAGAGGGAGAGATTCTTAAGCAGGCTCCGTGCTCAGCATGGAACCTGGTCGTGGTGCTTGAGCTCACCACTGTGAGATCATGACCTGAGCTGAAATCAAGAGTGGCTCGCTTACCTGACTGAGCCACCTAGGCGCTCCCATGAAACTGTTATTGATTTTTGCTTGAAAACTTCCTTTCATACCAGCCAGAGCCCATCATGGCCTGGATCCTATGTGCTCCTAATTTAAATATCACTTTGTAAATGATATGATATGAAGGGAATGTCTGGACTTGGCACTGTGAACTCTTCATAGTCCTATTTTTGATGGTTACTGTTGGGATGGCTTTGTCAAATGAAGGTTGGATAACTTTTATTCTTGAACTAGTTCTTTCTTGGGTACTTCTCCACAACATGGATATTACAGTGCAGTGTAGGAGAAGGCCAAAGGCAAGCACAGTTTTACGGTGTCCACCTGCAGAATGAACCTCAACCTTCACCCAGAACCCACTTGTGACCTATCATTCTGTGTATGAGCAGGCCTCAAATGTGCCATACTTTTATTTGTTCTTCTCAAACCTGGAATACATTTTAGTTTTTAATCTAAAAACAGAAGGTGTATGGGGATGCCTGGGTGGCTAAGTTGGTTAAGTGACCGACTATTGATTTCAGTTCAGGATCAAGGTCATGAGAATGAGTCCCATGATGGCTCTGCATTGGGTGTGAAGACTGTTTAAGATTCTCTCTCTCCCTCTCCCTCTGCTCCTCCCCAACTTGTGTGTGTGTGCGTGTGCGCTCTCTCTTAAATAAATAAATAAATAAATAAATAAATAAATAAAAACAAAAGGTGTAAGTGTGTCTTCTGAATCTACTTGGCACTCAGGTTCCTGTTAGTCCAAAGATGTATGACTTCCAAGAGTTCAGTTTTCTTCTTTCCCTGCCCCATCCCATAAAAATATGATGCAGAGTCAACATTCACACCAACAAGCTTTACTCTCCCCAGTTGGTTTATTTGTTTTTTTAGAGACGATCTCTCTGATATATTTGCTCGGACTGCAAATTACCACCATGGGTTGCTATTGCTCTCCACATGGGGAGGGAAGGAAGATTGTGTTGGTTTTACTTCATTAGTTTACCTGCTTAATTTCCTGCTTCTGCTCCTGCTTCTGAGCCTGGTGTCTCTAGAGGGAAGCAAGAAGACTGAACCCTCGTCTCACTGCAGCCTGTACCTAAGCATATTCCTGACTTCCTTTACTCCCAACACTCAACATGCTTCTTCCCCAAATCTATCTTCCAGAAATTTATTGAACTAACAGCTCTGGTCCTTCTCCCAAATGAATCCTCTCCGCTTGCTGGGTTTAATCTCCTCTTCTTGAGGAGGAGATTGTTTCAGGTTGTTTTTTCTGGCATCTTCTTAGGAAGCTGAAGTACTGTCTATTTTTACTTTTGTTCTAACTTCTTAATACAAACCAAAACCTTTTCTTCCCTGCCCTTAATTTCTTCTTGGAAGACACTGATTTCATATGCGTTTCTCACTACAGTCTTGATAATAGAGATATTGGTATTCACTCCTGAGAGGGAAATAGATGTGGTGCTTATGAAGACAAGGAGCACCTTTTCTAATTGTTTCTTTTGTCATGCAAATGGTAACAAAAAACTTTTCACACCTCCGCCCAAAGATTTGATACCCTTTTAGCGCATGGGAAAAAATTTTGATTTATGAGCTCAGTGTAAGAGAAGAGAAAAATGTAAAATTAAATGGTAATGTTTTCCAAAAGTTATTGTTATGTGGTGAGCCTGTTTTTCTGTCAGCTGGGAGTCTTGTGTAGATAATAAATCCCCATCAGTGATTTAGCATGTATAAAACACATCAATCCTTTTTATTATATTTTGTGAGCCTTGACATTTATGATAATTTCCCCATATCTACTTAAAACTCTTTCTCTTATGATTGCATTATTAAAGTGGATTTTTTGCCCTTGTTGGCTTATCTCATTAGCATGTGTTTATCATATATTTTCAGGGTAATTACCATTTTGGAATAATGCACGCAACATTAAATGGATTCCCTAGTTTTAAAAGGTGTCAAGATAAAGGCAGCAGCTTCACCCCTCCTCTCTCTAATCTCCATCCCCTTGAAAGACTACAAAAGACATTTTGATTTCTTGTCACTTGGGTCAATTGGATAATGGCAAGGATAATATGCCCCCCTACTGTGTGTCCACAGTGGGTACTGTTAGGAGAAAGGAATGATGGGAACACATTTCTATGGTGTTCTCATTTTCATTGCCTCTGTTGTCCATCAATCAGGGTCTTGATTTCTGGACTGAAGAATGGACGGTATCCTAATTGCTATTTGTAGGCCACGGGAAAGTCTCATGTTTTTTTCTTATCCTCTCTGAGTCAGAATGACAGTTTGATGTGAAAGTAAAATTTAGGGACAGGATCATTTTTGAGTTTCTAATTATCAACTAAAATGATAAGATCTACTCCTATTTGTCAGGGCCCAAATAATTAAAATGGCTCCCCCTTTGTCCATTCACAAACATATATGAAGCAAGAGTAATGCTGTCTGCTATCATTAAAGAGATCACTGGAAGCTGTTGATGTACCTTCTGAATTATCAAGAAACTGCCAGAGAACATTCTATGTATTTTACCATTGTATTTGTATTGTGTAGCACTCGATTATTTGAGGTCTGTTATCAATTTTTGGCATTCTTGGCATTTGTCAGAGTGTAATGAGTCAGAACTAAATTTTTAATGCATTCTCTTTGTTCCTCTTTAGAGTGTTTTTCTTGTTGTTGTTTTTTGCTCTTCCATTAGATATCTTGGATTAGTTTATGAAGTAACATAAATTATAGAAAGTAATTTCAACATGTAACATAGATTTGAATTATAATCTTGTTACAGGCACAGTATTTGAAGAACGGAATTTAAAAATAATAATCTATCCATACACAAGGATGAGAATCTCTTCAGTTTACAATATTAGACTTGTTGGGGCCCCTGGGTGGCTCAGTTGGTTAAGTGTCTGACTTCAGCTCAGGTCATGATATATCTCACAGTTCCTGAGTTCAAGCCCCACATCGGGCTCTATGCTGACAGCTCAGAGCCTGGACCCTGCTTCAGATTCTGTGTCTCCCTCTCTCTCTGCCTTTCCCCACTCATGTTCTGTGCCTTTCTGTCTCAAAAATAAATAAAACATTACTATTTATTATTTATTATTTTTAAGAAATCAGACTTAAGCTGAGATTTGAAGATTGAGAAGGAGTCAGCTATGCCAGAGGCAAATGCAAAGGCGGGGAGTCCGGGCTGAGTTTGAAATTTTAGTGGACTTCTCAGAAGCTTCTTTAGCTAGTACATATGAGCAAAGAGGGATAAAAAAGGGGAGGAGAAGACCACAGCAGAGGGTAGGGAATACATGACACAGCAAAATGAGAGGCTGAATATACAAACGGAAAATTGCCAGATCAGATATAAAAATGGAATTTTGAACCTACAACCAAATTCTTATCTGCACTAGATAACCCAGGAACATAGCTGGCTACAAACAGACTCACAGGAAACCAGACTGTTGTCTTCAGTGACAATCCCAGAAGCTAAATGATAACTTCTGTAACAGTTGGCCCCAGATGAACAGGACTTGATTAACAACTGGCAGCTTTCCTAATTTTTGTTTTCACTTCCAACTTTGGACCAACCAGAGAAAGCCAAGCACGTCCCCTGAACTAATTACGTAGGATGCCTCCCTTCTACGTAGACTGCCTATAGCCTCCCTATGCCCACAGTCTTCAGTAAGGCACGGAAACCCTCCCTTTTTTCATTATAAAGCTTTCCCACTGCTCTGCCAGTTTGAGTGTCTACCAAAATGTGAGTGATGGTGGCTGATTCCCTTGCTATGGCAAGCTCAGGATAACTAGCCCTGCTTTTCTCACAGGGCTGATCTTTATGTCTGCACTTTAGAGGTGAGAGGAAAGAGTTTGAAGTTTGTTCTGAGGGCAGTGAGAAGTCCTGGAAAGACTTTAAGCAGGAGAGTGACATGATCTGGATGAGGCCTGGAGCTCATCTGTGTGGGTATGTTCACAACAGATAGTACTGGGGTGATAGAAGAAGTCGAGAGACATGTTATAGTGGCACTTTGGGAAAGAGGGGGTGTGGCGAAGTCTGATGGCAGTAGTAGAAATGGAGAAAATTGGACGAATGTGAAATTTATATGTTTGAGGAACAATTGTCTCTTTATAGGAATAGAAACTAAACACTCTGATGAATCACTTCTCTGGAGGTCTGACTACGTCGTGACTATCTATTTAAGCTGGTTACAATTAGAAGGTACAGGGGAACCGGCATTCATTGAATCACGTGGCATCTGAAATAATTTTAAGAACTTTAGATTTCCAGGTCTCATCAGGTTGTTACTCCCTGTTCGTGTTCATTGTTCTGGTTCCATCCTGGACCTTTTCTCTAGTCCTACTGTGCTTCTAAGCCCCAGATGGTCCAGATAACCTCGGGCAATCCACGGATGGCATCTTAATTTAGTACCTCAGCAGAGAAATATGCCCACTGGCCCTGCTTCTGTGGAACCAGGAATAATACCCCTATGTGTTTAAAGTCTCCTTGACAAATACCAATAAAAAAACACTGATGAAGAGACACTCTCAAACCTATTTTCTCTGTTGAGGGTAAAAAAAAAAAATCTACCTTGAAACCTGAAAATTAGAAGAATTCTCACCTGCATTTCTGCACTTGTCTTTCATCTCTGAGGAACGAAATACTGCAGCTTATTTGCCCAAACTGATGTGGGAAGGAAGATTTAAAATGAGAATAAGTATGTAAAGAGGCAACAGGAAATGCCAGGGGAAGTACCAGATAATATTTTATTGCATAAAGAATTCATCCAACAAGTCTTGTGCTAAGCTTATGTGTCACGTACTGATCTTGGTTGGCGTCTTGGTAAATAAGATAGACTAAATTCCTAATCTTGTGACATTTACGTGCTAACAAATATATAAACAACGTGAAAGCACGTAAGTAAATACATAGGTTATCATTTAAGATAACACAGAGTTACTGTCCTGGGGAAAAGGTAAGCAGGAAAGACCTAGATGAGAGAGTGAGCAGTATATATACAACATAGAATAAACTCAGCTTTTGAAAATATGTGTATAGAACATGGAAAGAGGCTTAGCATCATTACTCTTCAGTGAAATACAAATCAAACTGTAATAAGATACCATTTCACATCCAAAATGATGGATAACATAAAAAATACCGAGAATACCTAATATCGGTGAGGACTTGAAGTAAGTGGAATGCGCACATTTTGTCGGTAGGCTTGTAACAGTGATCCTGCCACTTTGAAAAACTGGCAGATTGGTGGGAAGCGAAATGTATATGCACCCAGTGACCCAGAAATAAGAAACTGTGTCCACAATAAGACTTAGACAAAAATGTTCATAGCATCCTTAAAATTTGGAAACAATCACATGTCCGCTAACAGGAGAAAGTGCAAATTAACTGTAGTATATTCATACTATACTGTATGTATATTCCATACAGTGGAATACTCCTTTTTAATAAAATAGGACAAACCGTGATATTCAACAACATGAATGAATCTTAAAAACACTACATTGAACTAGGGAAGTCAGACATGAAAGAATGCATGCTATATGATTCTGTTTAGTTGAAATCCAAGTTCAGGCAAAAGTATTCTATAGTAATAAAAATCAGCAAGTTGACTAGAAGCAGGCATACGGGAACTTTCTGGGAGTGATGACGGTTATGTTTTATATTTTGATTTACATTTTCGGTATATGACTATGTAAAAATAGCCAAAGTCATTGAGCTGTGCATTTTTATTGTATATGAAATAGTCCATTATAGTTATAGGGTACAATAAACTAAAATAAAGTACATTTGGAAAAGAAAAAGTGATTTATGTAGGGAGGAATGCTTGCCATATACTGTCAATAAATAGGAGAGTTATGAATTTTGTGTAGGGTATGATCTAATCCTAATCTTTGTAAAATGGATGGAAAGAATGGGTCTAGAGGAAATTGGCCACAGTGTTAACAGTCATGATTCATTGTTGCTGGTAGGGTTATGGATGATTGTTACTGAGCATCATTATGAGAAGTAGTTGATCAAGAAATGTAAATGCTCTTGAAGGAGAGAATCAAAACAAAAATATGCATACCATAAATATTTTATTTAGACTTTCTACCAATAAATGCTTATTAATTTCCTAGATATTTCTTGGAGAACGTAGGCTTTTTTTTTTTTAAGTAAAGTATCTTTTAAGTAAAGTTGCCACATGTTTTTTTTCCTTATAAAAATGACGCCACTTTGGCTTCTCTAGTAAAAAGAGGTTGTGGAAACAATCTGAGTGTAGATTATCATGATGAAAAAAAATTATACCCACACTTAATTCAACAGCAAATTTTAATTACTTATCTTTATCAAGTCTTTCCTAAGAATTCAAATTATTTTTATAGACTCAATAGCTCTCTTTTTGTACTCATATTTTCTTGGTTTATGTGACATTTAATTACACTTCATAAACACATTAATAGGTACAACTGGAATAAATGAATTTGTGAATAAATAACCTTATTCTGGCAAGCATACAAATCAATCCATGAGATGAGACATTGCAAATGTGTCAGAGATAAACTTCCCAGCCGCAAGCAAATTTGGTACATTCTGGGCATTAGTCAGTAATTTTTACAGAGAAAATGAAGAATGTTGAATAGTATAGCAAGTCTGGTAAGTAGATATCAGTTAGGAGAATTCCACTAAAATTTTCCAATTTCCTGCATTGATCATATAATGTGCCAATCAGAAAAAAAAATAGATGTTTACATTATGCAGAATTTATATTCTTGGCAATAGGAAAGTTAATAACACAAGTAAAAGCCATTTTAAAAATGAATATTTGAGTGAATTCTGTAAATTTGGAAACTATGAGTTACTTCATACTCCTAAGGACTCATTTGACATATTTTTAGCTCTGCATTTTGGGAAAGGGGAAATCTAGAAAAAGGAGAATATTGGCAAATCTTCTACAATCTGATCGCAGACTCCTCACGGAGGGGAATTTGGGCTTCTGCCCTAAAGACAGTGTTGGGAAGATGGCCTTTAGGAAATACAAAAGCATATCAGCCCAGGGACGGTGTGTGAATTTGTCGGTGCATTGGGCCACAGCAGAAGGACACATGGGAAGTGAGAAGCAATTCATGGTGCAAAAAGTAGACAGGCTTTGGGACCAGCTCTTCCACTTTGTTTCCTCACGGACTTCCAGAACTTAACATTTACGAACCTAATTCCTGACTTGTAAACTTCAACTGTAGTTGTCCAATGCAGAGGTGCTCTTGTACAAATCTTGTGAGTTAATTTATCTGAAGAGTTTAGAAAAACATCTGGTGCACTGGGAGGGTTTAAAAAAATCCATTCTTGGGGCACCTGGGTGGCTCAGTTGGTTAAGCGTCCGACTTCGGCTCAGGTCGTGATCTAGTGGTTCGTGAATTCGAGCCCTGCGTCAGACTCTGTGCTGACAGCTCGGGGCCTGGAGCCTGCTTCAGATTCTGTGTCTCCCTCTCTCTCTGCCCCTCCCCTACTCGCACTCTGTATCTCTCTCAAAAATAAGTACAGATTTTAAAAAATGAAAAAAAAAATTCTTATCCCTAAATCCTACTCCATCCTACATATCCCGTAAAAGTGTTGTCTGAGGCAAATGGGAGTGACCCCAGATGTTTTATTTGTGACTCAGACAAGGATACCTTTTGTGTGTCCCTGAGAAATACAGGTGAATTTTCTTGCTGCTAAAACCTATGGAGACAGGAATTTTTGAGGGGGTGAGAGAAACCAGAGTGCATGCAGATCTTTTTCCCTCTCCTTCTGTTTACAGATCAGTTCAGGACCACTGACACTTCTGCTCTATCACGCCTTCCCCAAGTCACATTTAATGGCTTCCTATTATTAAGACCTGTGGACAATTTTAGTGCTTATCTTATTTTCCTCTGAATGACACCTGAGACTTTTGATTATGCTTACCTTTTTAGCTCTTTCTGTTCTCTTGGCTTCTGTAACAACTCTTATTTCTGGTTTACTTCCAGCCCTTCTGTGGCTACATTTTAATTTCCTTTTATGGGGATGCCTAGTTGGCTCAGTTGGTTAAGCGTCTGACATCTTGATTTTGGCTCAGGTTGTGATCTCATGGTTCGTGGTTTCGAGCCTTACATTGGGCAACCTGCTGAGAGTGCGGAGCCTGCTTGAGATTCTCTCTCTCTCTCTGTCTCTCTCTCTGCCCCTCCCCCACTCACACACTCGTTCTTTCAAGAATAAATAAATAAATAAATAAATAAATAAATAAACCCTTTTATTGACAATGCTTTCTTGGCCCATCCCTGCCTGTAATACTGTTATTTGTCAAGTGTCTTTATTACGCCCTTGTGTTTTTGTTTTTCAAACTGTTCCTGATGGAATTTACCTTTTCCCATAGCTTCAGCAGATGCATGATTTCTGATAGCACCCAAAGGCTGCTGTTAACCAGAGATTAACTTCAGGATTTAAGATCCCCGTTTCTTCCCTATGATCGGGCTTCACCACGTAGGTGTCTCCTCAGTTGATGGAAACATATTCTCACTTCTCCACTCCATCTCCATCCACCCACATTATGAAATGATCATTTCTTCCCGTAATTCCTTATTTTGTTGAATGACACATCAACAAATGACTATCCACATACAGAAGATGTGGTATATCTATACAATGCTGAGTATTACTCAGCAATCAAAGAGAATGAAATCTTGCCATTTGCAACTACGTGGATGGAACTGGAGGGTATTATGCTAAGTGAAATTAGAGAAAGACAAAAATCATATGACTTCACTCATACGAGGACTTTAAGAGACAAAACAGATGAACATAAGGGAAGGGAAACAAAAATAGTATAAAAGCAGGGAGGGGGACAAAACAGAAGAGACTCATAAATATGGAGAACAAACTGAGGGTTACGGGAGGGGTTGTGGGAGGGGGGATGGGCTAAATGGGTAAGGGGCACTAAGGAATCTACTCCTGAAATCATTGTTGCACTATATGCTAACTAATTTGGATCTAAACTGAAAAAAATAAAAAATGAAACAAGTTAAAAAAATAAATAAAAATTTAAAAAAAAATAAAAAAAAAATTTCAATTTCAATTTCAATTTAAAAATTGAACAATAATAACGACAACAACAAAAAAACCCCAAAAAACCCCACAAATGACTATCCATGACAGAAATCAGAGTTGTCTCCAGCTAAACAACCAGAAGGCCAAATTGATGTACTTTTTTTGTACATACTAACCCACCCGTGTTAGTTCACTATTTCAGGTGTCCACCTTGCCTCACAATAAATAACTCAGGAATCTATTCTGATTAGCCTAAACCAATTATTTTCTCATTCCCAGCCCTACTTCTGTTTCTTTTAACTTCTTGTTTGAGTAAGAGCCTTTAAGGACTCCAAGGCTTTCTGTTGATTATGCTTCTCAGATTGAACACATTGGAATTCTTTTTTTCCCTCAGTTGAATTAGCAGGATTCAATTCCGTGGGCACTTAGTATTGCTATTTGTACTATTTACACTGGGTTTTTGTTTGTTTGTTTGTTTGTTTTTTGATGACAGTTTCCTGGGATATTTAATACTAACATTGGCCTCTAAACTCCATCCTGTCTACGTTTCAAATTGATAGCTGTCTACTGTGCAGATAAATCTTATAATTGTTTGCTTAGCTAAACCTAGTAACACTCTTTAGATCCTCTATCAATGAAAAAAGTTTCTAATAGTGATAGAATGTTTCAGAATTCCTGTAGAGTTACAATACGGTGAATTTGTCTGCAGACTGTGATGAATTCCATACGTGAGTCTGTTTACACATTACTTTGGTAGTTTAGAGCCTATTTGCCCTAAATAATACTGTATTTGGTCAAAACAAAAACTGGGCTGTAAAACAAACACAGCTTTGTCAAAGACTATGAATATATGTGAGGATTTCTGCTTTAGAATAAAGAGCTTGGCAATTAGCTCTTTGATGTCTGAATACAATTCATGCTAAGTAATGATTCTGTAGGTTTGCACGGGCCCAAAAGCTGAATCAGAGTCAGGAAAGTAGTTAAACTATTGAAGTGAGGGTGCAAATTAGAGAGAGAAATGGAAAGGATATTTGTCTTCCATTTCAATTGCTTTTGACGTGGGAGGCAAATTTCATCTCTCTCTCAGATGGTTAACCATTGAGAAACATTTTAACTTTTTTTCTTGAAAAACTAAATTGTAACTCTCTTCCCAAGCCACTCATTTGCTTTTCATATGAAAAAAAAAATGGCATTATTTTGAAGATTATGCTTAACCAATATTAAAAATATCCCAACAAAGAATAATACCATATGTGACTTTCCATTTCAAAGAGAATGTCAGGCTTAGCTGTTTAAAACAACAACAACAACAAACCAAAACTTAAGTATTTTTAAGTGTCAGACTGGCACTTTATTGCTATAGATGTTAGTGTGTGTGTATGTGTTTGGTCATCATGCTGATAACTTGCCTTGAGTTCACACTTATCAGTACATTAATTATGTATTAATTAATTATTGGCAAATTTCACTCACATTACAATCTCAAATATTTAAGAGGGATGATATTCATCATTATTATGCATTTCTATGTTGACTTTGTCATTGAAACTAGACTTGGCTCAGTTCAGTCAAAGTCTAGTGCCTGAAATCACCAAATGGAGAAGGCTCAACCTTCACCTGCAAAACATTTTACCTATATAATCACAAAAATAATGTAAATTGAAATATCAACATAGCTTTCCTCATATCATATTATTAAGATGAAGAATATAAAATCCAACATATGTTAGGGTTTAAATAAATAGACACTGTTATATATTCCAGGTGGAAGGTACACATTTTTAGTACAGTAGTTTTGAAGACAGTCCAGAAATACCAAAAGCCTAAAAAATATTAAACTTCTAGGATTCAGCCTAAGGAAACAACCAGAAATATTAAAAATAATCATGCATAAGAACATAAGGTAATATTGTTTATAATTACAAAAAACTGGAAGTGATCTAAAGTTTGAATAATAGAGAACCTGTTAAGTAAGTTACGGAACATCCACAAAAGCAGTAATATTATATATGGTTATAGTATGGCATAGTAGATCAAAGAATGAGTGGTTTTTATTACTTTGTAATTTTTTCTAGTGCTCTGATTGGTATTTAAGGTTGGGTAAATGGTCCTTGAACCTATGATTTGTTATTGTGTTTGATCATTGGTTAATTTTGAGTTAAAAATCTATGTATCTTTGGGATGGCCTGGCTGGCTCACTCAGGGGACCGTGACAGTCTTGGTCTTGGGGTTGTGAGTTCAGGCCCCATCATGGGCATAGAGATTACTTAAAAAAGAAATCCATGTATCTTTTTAGAGATTACTCTACCTGCCCTGTTAACAGTGGACTCTCCCCAAACAGAAGTCACCACCTCCTAAGTGTGCCCTGTGAATAGTATTATAGTGAGTGTTGCAAAATATGACCCAGACTATAAGGTATATATACAGAGATAATTTTATGTATTGATGAACAATCTTTCCCATCAGCTGCCACCTGCTGGTGAGCAGGAAAATAAATGTAACAATTTTGAATTTATTATTAAGCTTGAATCTAATAATTTAATCAATTTCTTTGTTAATTTCGATCATTATCTCGGATTTCTCTGTCTTTTGTCCTTCCCTGACACTTCTGCAAGATGACCACATGGGAGAGGCAGAATTTATGGAAGGACAGGAGCCTGAGATTGCCATACTCCTGGTTACTTACATCCTTTTGGTACTCTGCCTCAAAAAACCAACAGCAAAGCCAACAGTCATGGAGACAGAAACAAAATTTTTGTGCATGATTGAATGCAGTAGAGATATGTGAAGTATCATATGAGTCATTGTTTTAGTCTATCGAGCCTGTCACAGCAAAGTACCACAGACTTGGTGGCTTAAACAACAGAAATTTATTTTCTCACAGTTCTGGAGGCTGGAAGTTGAAGATCAAGGTGCCAGCAGGCTTGGTTTCTTCTGAGGCCTCTCTCCATGACTGGTAGATGGCCATTTTCCTGTGTTTTCCCATGGCCTTCCCTCTGTGTGTAACTGTGTCCTCGTCTTTTTTTTTTTTTTTTTTTTCAACGTTTATTTATTTTTGGGACAGAGAGAGACAGAGCATGAACGGGGGAGGGGCAGAGAGAGAGGGAGACACAGAATCGGAAGCAGGCTCCAGGCTCTGAGCCATCAGCCCAGAGCCTGACGCGGGGCTCGAACTCACGGACCCGAGATCGTGACCTGGCTGAAGTCGGACGCTTAACCGACTGCGCCACCCAGGCGCCCCTGTGTCCTCGTCTTAATAAGGATACTGGCCATATGAGATTATATATAGCCCGTCCATATGACTGCATCTTACCTTAATTACTTCTTTAAGACCCTATCTCCAAATACAGTCACATTCTGAGGTACAGGAGGTTGTAATTTCAATATATGAATATTGGTGGACAAAATTCAGCCCATAGAAGTCATGGCCCTGTGTTTTATGAATAAGAGAGGCAGAACATACATTTGACAATAATTTTATTTTATTTTATTTTATTTTATTTTATTTTATTTTATTTTATTTTATTTTATTTTATTTTATTCTTTTCAATATATGACATTTATTGTCAAATTCGTTTCCATACAACACCCAGTGCTCATCCCAACAGGTGCCCTCCTCAATACCCATCACCCACCATTCCCTCCCTCCCACCCCCCATCAACCCTCAGTTTGTTCTCAGTTTTCAAGATTCTCTTATGCTTTGGCTCTCTCCCACTCTAACCTCTTTTTTTTTTCCCCTTCCCCTCCCCCATGGGTTTCTGTTAAGTTTCTCAGGATCCACATAAGAGTGAAACCATACGTATCTGTCTTTCTCTGTATGGCTTATTTCACTTAGCATCACACTCTCCAGTTTCATCCCCGTTGCTACAAAGGGTCATATTTCATTCTTTCTCATTGCCACGTAGTACTCCATTGTGTATATAAACCACAATTTCTTTATCCATTCGTCAGTTGATGGACATTTTGGCTCTTTCCATAATTTGGCTATTGTTGAGAGTGCTGCTATAAACATTGGGTTACAAGTGCCCCTATGCATCAGTACTTCTGTATCCCTTGGGTAAATTCCTAGCAGTGCTATTGCTGGGTCATAGGGTAGGTCTATTTTTAATTTGACAATAATTTTAGCACCATGTAAGAGTATATCCCAAATTTATAAGATACTGTCTTCCTGCTTCTGGGTGATGTTGAACATCACCTTATTCCTTCCAATGTAAAATGGGCTAAGTGGTTCAAAAGAAAATGGTTTTTGAAATACCAGTTAGTAAGTTCACGAATGCTGTTCACGTACACAATTCAGAAGAGGAATCATTCTCAATAGCTACCTTTCCATAATGTAAAGGGTCTAGTGTAATCTGGCCATGTAGGTCAACTGACAGCCACCTGTGGCTCAGTGTTGTTCTCTATTACTGGCATATGAGGTGTATATTAGCCAGGTCTTGTTTCATGAGGGCCAAGTCCCAGTGCTAATCCTATGCATTCACTCTGACTTGCCATCATGGCTACTTTGTAGCACATTTAGCAAGCACTGAGATAGCCATACAAAGGTCAGCTCCCATCTACCTATTTAAGATACTTGGAAGCATTGCGTTTAGTGAGGGGAGTGAAAAGGGATAGACCGGTAAGAATCAGTATTCTCACACCATAGGCTCATCCATATACTTCTCCAAATCTTCTTTAATCCATTTTCTATCTTGTTTTTGACAAGTCTTTGGCTATTGATGAGGAAACTATTAGCCACTATATCTCTGCCTGAGGCCACATCTTTCAGGCAAGGTGGACCCAAAACCCTACTGCTCAAACATCAGTCTCCTCATTTCTCACTATGTTAAATATACACTTACAGCATGGCCCAATAATTCCACTCCTAAGTATCTACCCAAGACTTATGGAAGCCTATGCCAATACAGTGATTTGTGCATAAGTATTTTAGGTAACTTTGTGTATAATAGCCTAAAATTGGAAGCAATCCAATTTTTATTGATAGGGAATACTAAACTAATTATGACCTATGTTATGAAATACTACTGAGTAATGCAAATGAATGGAACTGCTGATTCATACAGCAACATAAATGAACCATGGAGACATTATGTTGGCATAAAACCAGACAGAAAAGAGTATATCCTTTTATATGAAGTGTTAGAACCAGCAAAACTAATCTGAAGTAACAGAGGTCACAGTAGTGGTTCTCTGTGGTGAGGATTGGAGAGTATGGGGAAATGGGCTATGAAGAAGTACAAAGAACTTCTTTGGAATATAGACGTGTTATGTATCTTGATTGAGATGTTGGTTACCTGGACATTTGTCACAACTCATCAACCTGTATACTTAAAATCTGTGGAATTTATTGCATGTGAATTATACCTTAATCAGGTTGATTTAAAAGTGAATTTTGCCCCCTGGGGTTTCTCCCTTTTTCGCTATCATTCAAGGCTACCCATGAGTGGGGCTATAATTACTACAAGAATGTACTTCCAGCTGATGCCAACATTTAATAAAGTGCCATCTGCAAATAAGGCTTGAGTGATTTTCTTCTTAGTCATAGAGAGTTTCCCCCAAGGCCCTGTATGTTGATTTGGGGAAAGATGGCTGTGTGACAGGCACAATGGGAAATGGATCCATCTGTTATGCAAAATAGTTGTGCCTTCCTGACCTTCTCAAGCCCCATATTGTGTCCATTACTTCTACGTGGTAATGAGAAACTGCTGGGTATTCAAAGCTTTGTGGGTGGAAGCATCAGGCAATACCAAGTTGATTATAAGTAGCGCAGATCATAAGCCACCCCTTGCTCATGTCCTGTGGGCATGTGTTCACTGTGCAGTAGAACTATTAGCAGCCAGACATTAAAAAAAGAATGATTTGCTCAACAGAGTATAGCTGTTTCAAAATCCAGGTGTCACTGCTGTGATTCCTCTATCCAGTTTTGCAACAGGCTCCAAATAATATTCCAGGCTGCCTCACAGACTGTAAGCACAATGGAGCTCCGTGGCCATAAGTAGCAACTGGCAGTACGTGCACGAGATCGATTTCTCTTGGTCTAGGATATTCTCCGTGTTAATATCTCTTTGGGTTGCTCAGAAAACACTGCCAAACAGTGTAGTTGAATCTGGCATATTCAAAACCCAAAGACGGGTTTCTAAAACCCAAAGATGGCCTTACATTTCTGTGCCACTTAGAAGTAGAAGGTAAAATGTGTTACTTCTGGATACATAGAGCTTCAATGATGTCAGGCCTTGACTTTTCTTTAAAACTCTCTTTGAGATTCCAGAACATAAGTGTCAATCCAAGATATCTAGAGTGTCTGTTGTCTCGTGCTCTCCAAGTCCTATTGATGTGATGTTATCCATCTAGTGGAGTGATATAATATTCTAGAGAAATGAGAAATGAGAAATGAGGTGATTGAAGTTTTTGTGCACTGAATTATGACATAAAGACAGAATTGATCAGTCTCGACACAAGACCGCAATCATGTACCATTGTCCCCTTAATTTTATGCCCTCTAGATCAATAAATGTCTCCCATGTTCCAGGGCATGTGCTCGTTTGATCCAGTAAGCAGGCTTCATCTTGATTTTTAGCAGATAAAGTTTACATTTTTGATTTGTGGTCACAGTGATTTTCTCACAGTGGATATGCATGGGTTTAACATTTGGGTTTCCCTGCGTTTGTGCCCCTATGGCAACAGGAAATGCTAACCCGGACTCAGGAGGCTGGCAGGTGAGTAGGGTGACCAGTCAACTACACTGCACCAATGGTCAAGGTGTGTTTTCTATCATTATATTTTGAATACACAGAAGCATGACCCAAGTGGTGTGAGTGTAAGCAGAACATCTCACTATTACATTTGGTGATTCATAAAATTTTTACCTCTGTCCCTATAACTAGTAGCTTGATTGCTTTAGAATTCTGAATACTCAAGGAATAGGAAGGAACCCAGAGTTCAGCAATCTTAATGCCCCCAACTCTTCCCCCACTCACAGCTTCATCTCCTGGAAAAATTGTAAGAGTGGCTTAATATGTGCTACCCCAAAGTCAGGGGCGAAGCACTGGGTTCATACCTGAAACTTACTCTTTTCGCAAGAGAGTGGAGCATTTTAGTTCTCCCACAGATCTTTATATAATTCTAGGACACTTGAACATCTGCTATTCTAGTTCATAGAATATTAGTATCAGCAACACACTAATGGCGTGAAGGAAATGGAGGAGAATGACACATACTTTGCTGGCAATAGATAAGAAAAATATTGTTAATACAACATAAGAATTCAGGCTGTTTTCTATAGGCTTTTGACGTGTTTTAAATATTCCACAAGAATTCGGTATTACTTTTATGTATATAAAAAAGATACCATAAAAGGCTCCCCCAAAAGGTTTTCTGGGTGCTTTATATTTAGGAATATATCCTTTACTTGTTATTGAGATGTATAGAGAATAATATAAAATGAACATTGGTAATTATGATCTTGAGACAAAAGCATCAACTGAATTACATTTATTACCTTGTGTGTAATATGTCAGTGAAGAGTGAAATAGATTTGCAGATGTTTTATGCAAGAAAAGTTCTTATAAATATTTTTGAGGTGTATTTTTCTTTTTCTTTTTCTTTTTTTTTTTGTCAGGTCTTAACACGAAAGAGTTCATTCTCCACTCTGTTGATCATGGATAAATAGAGTATGATTGTATTCATTAACTTGTTAGTGTGCTGTACTTGACCTAGGTGTGAAGGAAAACTGCTGTATTGGAGGTAGCTGTATGCAGAAAAGTCACGATCCCTCTTCACACCGGGTGAAGGAGATACCTATATAAGTACAAAGACAACTAACAATTTTGGGATTGCGATAGGAATAAGCCATTGAGTCATACAAATAATAAATGATGTAAAATGGATTGGGAGATAGATTTGGCTGCTATAATAGAGGTCGAAGACAGTAATGGCTTAAGCAAGGTAGAATTTAAATCTCTTGCATCAGCTTCTATGGCACCACTGCTCTGCAGAGTCATCAGGTGTCTGGCCATCTCTTGTCATCCTCTGCCATTCTGATGGTTTTGCTTTCATCTGTATGGTCCAAAGGGTATGCCCCTTCTCTACAGTGTGTGACCCAGAAGTTAAATACATCACTTCCATTCACATTCCACTGGTCACATCCTAGCCACACACCACACCTATTTGCGAGGGAGGTTGGGAAGTGTAGTCTTGCACCTGGGTGTTCATGTGCTCAGCTAAAAACTGAGAGTTCTGTTGTCATGGGAAAGAAGGGGAGAATGGATATTGGAGGAGGACCAGTAGTCTGTTCCACAATTATCATGGCCTCATGTGGTAAAAGAACCCTTCTTGGACACATAAAGCTTGAGCTTTGATGAATGAACGGAGTCAGGTTTGAACCAGGTGAACAGCATGAAGTGTAGAAGGGGTGGGAAAGATGCTGACAAGTGTATATGATATCCAGGGCCCGTGGATCTGTAGGAAAGCTGTTGCAGAGGGTTGGAAGATGAAAATGGAAAAGAAAATTTTGTTTGTATTATAGAAGGCTCTGAAAGCAGATTAAAGGTATATCTCTCTCTATAGAGATATATAGAGATATATACATCATTATATATATGTGTGTGTGTGTGTGTATTCTTTTTTTAAAGTTTATTTATTTTAAAATTTGTTTAAACACACATTATTTTTTTAAAGTTTGTTTATTTTGAGAGAGAGAAAAAGCTTGAGTGGAGGAGGGGCAGAGAGAGAGAATCCCAAGCAGGCTCTGCACATTCAGTGCAGAGCCTGATACAGGACTCGAGCTCATGAACTGTGAGATCATGACCTGAGCTGAAGTTAGATGCTTAACCAACTGAACCACTCAGGTGCCCCTATAGTCTTTTTTTAGAAAAATTATTTATTTTATTTTTGAGAGAGAGAGAGAGAGAGAGAAAGAGAGCACATACAAGCAGGGGAGGGGCAGAGACACAGAGAGGGAGATAGAGAATCCCAAGCAGGCTTCACGCTGTTGGTGCATGGCCTGACGTGGGACTTGAACCTACAAACTGTGAGCTCATGACCTGAGACTGGATCAAGAATCGGGCACTTAACTGACTGAGCCACCCAGGCACCCCTATGTATGTTCTTATTCTTGGAAATTCTGTAATTTTCTAAATGGAGCAAAGGTAAATGGAAAATTACTTCAGTAAGATTCATTTGACTCTGATGTGTTGTTTAGGCTGGTGAAGACAGAATGGGGTGCTCTGTCTTACAAGCATGCCACAGTAGACCAAGCATGAATGGAGAAGGATATGCATTTCAGAAACAGCCTGGTACAACAAAGAGGTATTTTCCAAATGAAGAACTGGCAGGCCTCACTCATTGCCTCCTATTTGGGGGGACAAACAGAAGTCATTGATGTCTCTAGGATTTTAAGCCCAGTTGGCTGTGGGAGACAGAAGTCTGGAGGGCAGCACATTTAAGCCAGAATATTATCAGCTCACCATTAGTTTGAAGTGAGGTTGCACTATCGAAGGAGAAACATCTAACAGGATATTAAGGATGTGTGGCTGGAGATGTGTAGGATGTGTGAAAACAGTAACTCCACCACCAGTCAGATGAAATGGGAACAGATATTCTGCACAAAAGGCTGGGATAGAAGGAATGTGGGCAAGCTCTCTTCCTCTCTTCATAAGCTCCCGCACCCAAGGACTTAAAAGATGATGATGTCTGTGCGCAGCAGGGAAGAAGAAAATTATATCTAGACGTAAAAGAGGCAGGATCCTGAAGGCAATTAGCGTGGAGACAGAAGGTGGCAAGCTGGCGCTGTCCATCATTCCTTTTCAAGCCTCCTCACTCGACCACACTTGAGTGATGATGGTATCTTAACTTAGGGGGCAGTGCTGCTCTGGCGGAGAGAGTGATCAGAAAAGAGCAGTAGAAGAAAAGCTGTTTCCCAGCCTTCTTCACTCGGGCTTTGTGAGCACTTGGCTACAAGACTTTGAATGAGGCTTGCAGTAGTTATATGAACATATCCATTCATACCCCCGCTTCCCTTGATGGATACTTTGGACAGATGCATTATCACCTAATTGATGAGAGAAACACTTATCAATTTTCCTTGATTGTTAAACCGAAAAGGACCTAATAAACAGTAATTTTTTTCATAGAATTGTAGCAAACTTACTTGGTAAAAAAATCAGACCTGAATTTTTACAAGGATATTTACATATATATTTTTTCATTTGTAAACCAAATTTTTGTGAACATTTTTATGTTCCATGGTAGAAATTATACTATTTGATGATGAATAGCCACCCTATTGATGGTGTTACACATATCCAGTGTTTATGCCACATTATGTGTTGAAAAATCCCCACATAATTCAGAAGGCTGAACCACTGCCATCTTTGAAGATTTGAGAGGGGAAAATATGGATGTGTACCTTGTAGGTTTCACCTATTAGTGTTATCATGTAGAAATAGAAATATCATCTGCCATTATATAGAGTATTATACATAATGTTATGTATTTTAATACATTATGTTGTATATTTATATATGCATAAATATATATACAAAATTGTATATATGTATGTGTATGCATATGTATATATGCATATATGTATGTGTATATGTGTATACACACATACATGTATGTATACATATATACGTACGTGTATACACATATACACATACATATATGCATACACATATACAAAATTTCCTTTTGTTGAGCTCTAGCTTTGGGTATGGTCTGGCTGAAAGAGGAGGAAATCCAGCAAACTCCTTCTTCAACTTAGTTCTTTTAGCCCCTTGTGAAGCCTGCTGGACTCTTTCAAGAGCATCTTTTTAAAAAAAAAAAATTTTTTTTTAACATTTACTTTTGAGAAAGAGACAGAGACAGAGTGTGAATAGGGGAGGAGCAGAGAGAGGAAGACACAGAATCGGAAGCAGGCTCCAGACTCTGAGCTGGCAGCACAGAGCCCGATGCAGGGCTCGAACTCACAAGCTGTGAGATCATGACTTGAGCTGAAGTCAGGAAGCCTATCTGACTGAGCCACTCAGGCACCCCTCTTTTGAGAGGCTCTTAATGCATAGCATCCCAACCAAGGGACGAATGACTGGGTCTGCAAAAGGGAACTCGGGATCGTAGACAAAATGTGTTCAGAATCCATGAGGTCCACGTTCCTCTACCATTCTTTCTTCCATCTACATAGATCCTCTCTCCTTAGGTGTTTCCGCTCCTCCCGAAAGCTAGTGTCCTCCATGCAGTGTGTTACATACAGTCTTTCTTTGCCCTCTTTTTTACCTGCTCTCCAGAATGGATTTTATCAATCTGTTGCTATGAAGTTTAAAATGACTGGTAAGACTTAATTGTTATTTATTTTGAAATGTACATACTATGGGGGAGTAAACACTACATGATGCAGTTATTACTAATTGTGGCATTTCAGGAATCAGTCATTTGGCTGGAGGTATTTTGGAGAGAGTGAAGCGAGTGTTTCCTCCATATCCCTGAAACAATATCATTATTAGGATCCTTCTATTCTTCAGGCTAGATCAGAGGAAACTGAGTACTGTTGTGAATAATAATAAAAAAATGTGGATGGCAGCTTGGTGGATGAAGCTCAGGGTTCTGATTATAAAGCAATAGAGGGAGTAATTTTATTTAAAATTTTTTTTTAACATTTATTTATTATTGAGAGACAGAGAGACCCAGAGCATGAGCATGGGGGAGGGGGGGGCAGAGAGAGAGGAAGACACAGAATCTAAAGCAGGCTCCAGGCTCTGAGCTGTCAGCACAGAGCCTGATGAGGGGCTCAAACCCACAAATTGCAAGATCATGACCTGAGCTGAAGTCAGACAGTGAACCAACTGAGCCACCCAGGCGCCCCGAGGGAGTAATTTTATAGCTATATAGTAATCTATAGCTGTAGATATATCTCTATCTCTATAATCTGTCTATGTAAGATTCTCTCTCTCTCATGTCTGTGTGTACTTTGTTTTGTCTTCTCTGAAAAGCATCTCTGAAGAGCATTTGTGATATCTGAGTACTTGCCGATACCATAAGCAGCAAACGAGTATAAGGCAGAAACTCACGTTCCAGGTTCTCATTTTCTATGACTCTCTCTCTGAGAACGAAACAGCACAGACCCTAGGGCTGTCAGAGGAGAGTGACCCACACGCCTCTTCCTTATGCAGCATGGGAAGACCACCCTGCAGATCCTAGCGTTGCATTGAAATAGCCAAAATGCAGCCTCCCCTGCTTTTTGCAGCTGGGAAGGTTTGGAGTAATGAGTGGAAATATCTGAGAGAAATATGCTCAAGGTTGAACAAAGGTTAGCACTTCACGCATGAGCGAGCGAAGATTTACCCTAGATCAATAACAGTTCAGCAAACCTGCGAGGGGCACTACACCATGCTTCCTAGACACTCCAGCAAGGACACTGCGGCCCATACTCTATGAAACTAATTTAATGGATGTGTTCTGAACCTGCCTTTTACCTGGCTGTAGCACCTGCCTTTTACCTGACTGTAGCAAGGACTGTGGTGTCCTGTTAGTGCCATGCTAGGCGCTGTGTGCTGTATCACCCGTCACTACCCTGCTGGATGTTACAGCACGTTTTGTCAGAACCATCACACTTACCTTTCAGACCTACGCGATGCCTTTTTGTCGTTCCTATTACCTGAAGTCTTAATTTGCGCCTTTGCGGCTTTATGAAATATATTGTTTGCTTCATCCCTGTCATGTGCCTCCCTTAACATTCCAGGCAATATATTATCGCCAATCATTGTGAGTGGTAAGTTATCTTACATCCTGACAGAAAGGGCTTTTTTATCCACTTGTTTTCTTGAGCCAGCATGGTATGTAGAAAGGTTTGGGTGGGGAGAGGAGGAGTCTGTCAAGGATCTGATTAAACAATGCCTCATTGTGATGGTTTTTGTTTCAAAAGCGTGTTCCTTTTTATTCTCGAGTCTAATAATTAGTTACATTCTACAATGAGGAGTAAATAAAACTCGTATGGTTATTTGATTTGACCACGAAGTGAACAAATGGAAAACAAGGCTCCGACTTAAAATGAAGTTATGGTTGAAATGTTAATAGGGACCTTACTCAAAGACACCGCCTATTGTTTACTCCCTTCTCTTTTTTTGCACAAATGGATTAATTATTTGCAATAGAAACACATTTTAAGTGAAAGAAAATTGTTAATGTTTCATTTGGCTTCAGGTGGTACAATTACCCTCTACAGCCTAGGGAACCATATTATTAAAACGTAATGCAAAGAGAATTCTAAAGTTTTCTCATAGCACGCATGAGAGCCTTCTAAGTGTAGGGACCATCCACTTCTATAAATCCTTACAAAATATTGATGAATGACTGTGGCTTTGTGATTGATAAGTTCCTCAGTTCATTTTATAGGTAGTAACATTGTTTAGGACTTTAAGTGGAGACCTTATAAAAGGGAATATGCCACTGTGATTTAAGAGTTCCTTGAGGAATTGCTGTTGATACCTGAGTTTTTGATATAATCCAAATATTTAGGGAGGGGAGAGGCACCAGAAATTGAGGAAAAAGCATCAGTTGTCTGTGACTTGGTCCTTCATTCACAGAATTTTATTGTTTTATAAGAAGATACATTCTGATGATTGATTTCTTCAGCTACTGCCTACTAATGGTGATAAAATTTTGGATTTATCCTATTCTATGTTGGTCCTACATGATTATTAACAACCAATTTTATTAACTTAAGAAAACTTACAGATTAATATAATTCAGTTGGCCTAGAAATTCACATTTAATTGGCAAACCAAGGATCTTTTAGAGGTGAAGGGTAACTAGAAGTGCAGCAAAGGGTGGGCATTTTTCTGGGACTTGAAGAACCATAAACTTTATAAGGTATTCAAAAGAAAATATGCATCAAAACAGGAAAAGACACACTGGAGACTGTTTTTATCTGGCAAGCAGTGTGACTGACTTGAATTTGGGCCAACTAACCGTCCCTTAAAAATTCCTGAGAGAAAGCAGTATGCACATAAATCCAAGGGAGGAAGTCGGGACTTACTGCAGAGATGAAACCTGGGTGGAAGTTGGTGTGTAATTTATAGTTTCTTCAGTTTTTATTGGGCCTGTATTTGGGAGAAAGGGAAGACGTGACTTCTTGTTGTTCCTGCTGACTTTGTATGGTTCTGAGAGGGGAATCTGAACAGAATTTAAAAGGTTTTATCGGAAGAATGGAGTACAACAGTCATATCTTTGGAGAAAGCACTGAATTTTTAGACCAATAGAATGACATTTCATTTACTAAGAAATACTCCTTTCCTTCTCATGGGATTATCTCTCATAACTACAATGATAAGAACAAGGACTGGAACAGTGAATTCTAAAATTTCCATCGTGGGCACTGGATCTTCAACAACCTAGAGTAGACATTCTTTTCCTCTTCTCTTCTGAACCATTGGCTTTTGTTTTTCGTTTTTTTTTTTTTTTAATTTTTTTTTAACGTTTATTTATTTTTGAGACAGAGAGAGACAGAGCATGAACGGGGGAGGGTCAGAGAGAGAGGGAGACACAGAATCTGAAACAGGCTCCAGGCTCTGAGCCGTCAGCACAGAGCCTGATGCGGGGCTTGAACTCACGGACCGCGAGATCGTGACCTGAGCCGAAGTCGGACACTTAACCGACTGAGCCACCCAGGCGCCCCCCATTGGCTTTTGTTTTACTTCACTGCTATATATGTCTATAGTATGTACATAAGTCAGTTTTGTTAATCATACTTGATGTTAATTCATGTGTCCTCCTGACTTGTTTTTGTTTGCCTATTCTATTAACTTTTGCAAGACTTGTGTTAATGTCTCCATGCTGTGAATGTGCCCATGTCTCTTTTTAAAGTTCTGTCCATTTAAGGGGCGCCTGGGTGGCGCAGTCGGTTAAGCGTCCGACTTCAGCCAGGTCACGATCTCGCGGTCCGTGAGTTTGAGCCCCGCATCAGGCTCTGGGCTGATGGCTCACAGCCTGGAGCCTGTTTCCGATTCTGTGTCTCCCTCTCTCTCTGCCCCTCCCCCATTCATGCTCTGTCTCTCTCTGTCCCAAAAATAAATAAAAAACGTTGAAAAAAAAATTAAAAAAAAAAAGTTCTGTCCGTTTTCACTTTATATATTTTGAAGTTATTTTATAGTGAACATACAGATTTCGAATTGTTGTTTTACTGTTGTGCTGGCCACATTATCATGACGAAATATTCTGCTTCTCTAGTTTTTCTTCCTGCCTAAAGTCAACTCTCTTTGCATTTGTATGGTTGCTCCGGCTTTCTTTTGGTTAGCACATGCATGGTATGTTTTTCATTTTAGGTTTGCCATTTTGTTGTCCTCATATTCAAGGCATATTTCTTATAAGCAGCATGTGGCTTGCTTTTTATTTTTATCCACCCCGATAAATTTAGCCTTTTATTTGGAGTTATCTAGTTGCTTACCCTAGCTCTGTTGAGACCACCAACATTTCTTTGGCTTCTCTGTCTTCAATTCTCAGATTCTGTCCTAGGTTCAGAATTTATGAAGACCCCCAGGGAAAATGCAGCTACAGATAGTCTGTTCACTGTCTCCCCCAGGGTTTTCAGCTGGTGTGTATATGAACTTTGTCACCTTGGTGAGCTTTTTTCCTTCCGTAGGCTAGGAGACTGCATAACATTTTCTTCAGTTTTTTTTTTTTTTTTAGAAAACTTCAGTATAGTTAGAAAGCAACAAACCCTACTCTACTTTCAACATTTGGCAAGTGGCTTGAGGGGAAAACGAGCTATGTGTTGAGGTCCTTCAAAGCCTCTGGATTTATTACTGTTTTCCCGTAGTACCACCAAAAGCTCTGCTCCTTTCACTGTCCCCAAGCAGTGAGCCTCTATCTGGGCAAAGCCTAGATTGTCAGGCTCTAGCATATGCTGAATGTCAACAATTTCCTCAGGGAACAGACAACTGCAGCTCATTAGCTCAACACCTAGAGTTTCCCCCTTGTACAAAATTTCAGCCCTGTAATTCTCATTGCTTCCGCAGCTACTTAAAGGGTCATTTAACATCTTTAGAAATATCCAATGTTATTCGTTGTTTTTGTGGAGAACTTTGGAAACTATTCCATCTTCTTTCAGACTTTTCACTTAAATTAAAAGAATTTCCCCAGTTTATAATTTGTTTGTGTGCCAAGGAATTATGCGATTCCTATAGAAAATTGGAAAATGCGGATAGGAAAAGAAGACAGGTGAAGTTCCCATTAAAGATGCTGTTTTGGTTATCTATACTTTTGTAACAAACTACCTCAAATCTCAGAGGTTAAAAACCATTTGGGTTTTTCTCACAATCTTGTAGGTCTGATAATGTTTAGTTGAATACTTTGTATCCATTTACCAGGTATTGTTTTCAAGGTGGCGTTCTTATTCATGTACCTGGTGCTTGGTGAGACTTGCTCTCTTTTTCTCACCACATAGTGTCTTATCCTCCAGGGTTTCTCAGATTATGGTGGCCTACGGGTAGGTGGCTTTCTTACCTAGTGACCTAGGGATCATGAGACTGTAAAAAAGGCTGCCAATCCTCTTAAAGCCTGGCCTGAGAACCAGGTTGGCATTGCTTCCATCATACTTTATTGGTCAGAGTAGTAATGGGCCTGTTCAGATTCAACAAGAGTAGAAATAGGCCCCACTTCTTGATGGGAAGAGTGTCAATTTGCAGCCATCTTTTATCTGCTATGGTCCATTTAGAGGATCATATGTTGTATCTTTGCAAAATAGAATAATAATAATGGCTAACTTGGATTGACTGATTACATCGTGTGTTACTTCAGTTAGTCATTATTTTTATGCTGAGATATGGACCTATTAATGCATAAAATGTTTTTGTTAACATTTTATCTTATACATTATTAAAAAATTTTTTAACGTTTATTCAGTTTTTGAAAGACAAAGCCTGAGTGGAGGAGGGTCAGAGAGAGAGGGAGACATAGAATCCGAAGCAGGCTCCAGGATCCAAGCTGTCAGCACAGAGCCTGATGCAGGTCTCAAACCCACAAACCGTGAGATCATGACCTGATCTGAAGTTAAACGCTTAACTGACTGAGCCACCCAGGCACCCATATACATTATTTATAGTTGACCCTTGAACAATGCAGAGGTTAGGGGTTCTGACATTCACATGGTCAAAAATTCACATATAACTTTTGACTCCCCCAAAACTTAACTACAAAAACCTACTGTTGACTGGAAGCCTTACTGATAGCATAAATAGTTGATTAACATATGTTGATATATGTTTTATATGTATTCTTACAATAAAGTAACCTAGGGAAAAGAAAATGTTACTAAGAAAATCATACTGAAGAGAAAATACATTTATAATACTGTGCTGTATTTATTGAAAGGTATGCACGTGTAAGTGGACCTGTGTAGTTCAAACCCGTGTTGCTCAGGGGTCAACTCTATTCAATGATACAAGTAAACATGAGCACATGCTTATTAGAGAAAAGGCTAAACTATGTAGAAATGTATAGAATTTGTATCTTTTTTTCAGAGATAACATTGCTCAGTAGTCTAGTGGGTATCCTTCTAGAACTTTCATGTCTGTGTATTTGCTACCATATCACACTTGACCCTGATACATTTGGTGCCAGATGCGCTTATGCAGAAAATATGGTTCAAAGCTATGACCCAAACAAATGGAAATAAGAAAGCCTCCCCTCCCCCCAATTATTCAAGCTTCTTGTCTTCCTTTCATGTATAAAATATTGTTAGCCATTTCACAGTACTTTGATGACTTTCAGATGCTTTCTCTAAAAACCCAGCTTCTGTTCCCTACAGACTATTTTGTTCCATCACCAGGCATTGGTCTTTAATGCCTGTCACAAATGTAGGTGACCAATGTAGTATTTCGAACAAGGTTAATGTCAACAAGCTTGGCTTCACACATAAGTGCAATTTATCATCACTTAATGACTGAACAAGTCTTAGTGTTAAATATCCCCCTTAGAAAGAACTGATTCTGAGCTTTGTAAGACTTTAATACATAATCTATTTATTTTTAATGTGATTTACATATAAAACAAGTTTTACCTTAACATTCTTATGTGTATAGGTATTCCAGAATTTTGGAGAGACTAACGAAGCATGTAGAGGAAAGCAAAATTATTCATAGCATCATTTTGTTTTAGGGTTAGAAGTCAGCACATGTTCAACAAGCCTGTGTCATTATGGCCTGGAGGGAATTGCCTTCACCAGATTCCTAAATAAGAATTATATGCCTTCAGGCAAAACATAATTATAATGGCCAGTTTTAGTTTTGATTCATGAAATCTAGGCTGGGATTGTTTTCTAAAGTATGTTATTAATTACAAAACCCAATAGCAACCATTCATGCAAGGATGTTTTTCAGAATTCAAATATTTGCGTCTCTGATTTGGTCATAGTGAATCACGTCTGTGTGAAACAGAACCAGACTTTGTTTCTAGGAGGCTGGACCTTCAATCCAAACACTTGGTCCCACCTCCTCTGCCCTTTCTGGGTGTGCTTCCTGTCATTTATTTTCTCCCTTTCTTGAATATGCAAACTCTCTCCCTCTCTACGCGACTCCTCATTTTTTTTTTTTTTAATTTTTTTTTTCAACGTTTATTTATTTTTGGGACAGAGAGAGACAGAGCATGAACGGGGGAGGGGCAGAGAGAGAGGGAGACACAGAATCGGAAACAGGCTCCAGGCTCTGAGCCATCAGCCCAGAGCCCGACACGGGGCTCGAACTCACGGACCGCGAGATCGTGACCTGGCTGAAGCCGGACGCTTAACCGACTGCGCCACCCAGGCGCCCCTCCTCATTTTTAAGTATACCTAAATCAAGTGTAATCTTTCTTCATCTCCACTTAATCTCCTGTTTTTTCCTCTTCCCTTGTTAAATTTCTTGGAAGAGTTCACTCCCTGTTTCTGTTTCCTTTTGCCCCTTTGCTGTTAGTTACCTGGTCACTTTCACCCCCAGGCGGCTGTAGCTCCACCTACAGCACTTGACGCTGTTGATTGCCACTGTGTGCAGGTGAGCACAGTGGCATGTGTGCGTGTGGAAAGCTATTTTCCTTTGGCTTTCATGCCATGACTCCCACTCTCCTTTATTGGGACTTCTTCCTCTGTGATATCTTTGCATATTGTCTGCCAGGAGTCTATTCTCAGAACTTGTCATTGTAAACACTTCTCTCTGGGAGTAAATTTATCCGCTCTTAGCGCTCTCACTTCTATCCAACAAGCACAATTTTTTTTTAAATTTTTTAATGTTTATTTATTTTTGAGAGAGACAGAGACAGAATGCGAGTGGGTTAGGGGCAGAGAGAGAGGGAGACACAGAATCCGAAGCAAGCTCTGGGCTCCAAGCTGTCAGCGCAGAACCCGATGTGGGGCTTGAACTCACAAGCTGTGAGATCATGACCTGAGGCAAAGTCAGAGCTCATCCGACTCAGCCACCCAGGCGCCCCTGACAAGCACAATTTAAAATAAAACTTTTTAAAATTTAATTTAATTTAATTATTTATTTTTTTAATGTTTATTATTTTTGAGACACACACACACACACACACACACACACACACACACACACACACAGAGTGCGAGCGGGGGAGGTGCAGAGATAGTGGGAGACACAGAATCCAAAGCAGGCTCCAAGTTCTGAGCTGTCAGCCCAGAGCTGGACTTGGGGCTCAAACCCACAAACAGTGAGATCATGACCTGAGCCACGCTTAACCTACTGAGCCACCCTGGTGCCCCTAAAAAAAACTAAAAAAAAAATTATGGAGTCACAAGAAATTGCAAAAGTAGACAAACTCCCCATACCCATTGCCCAGCTTCTCCAATGGCAGCAGCTTATATAATTTTAGTGCATTAGCCTAACCAGGAAATTGAATGACACAACATGATGAATTAGACCATAGATCTTACTGGCACTTCACCACTTTTTTTCATGCACTTAGGGTTTTTTTTGCATGTCCTTGTGTACAATTTTATCGTATTGTATCACATATATGGATTCATATGATTACCATTATAATCAAGATACAGAACTATTCCTTCATCACAAACAACTCGCTTGTGCTGCCTCTGTATAACCACACTCTCCTATTTCTTCCCTAATCTTTGGCAACTACATGTCTGCTTTCCCTTGATATAATTTTGCCATTGCACAAATTCCATATAAGTGGAACTATATGGTGTGCAACTTTTTCAGATTGGCATTTGACCCAGCATAATGTTCTTATGAGGCATCCAAGTTGCTGTGTGTGTGTGTGTGTGTGTGTGTGTGTGTGTGTTAGTATTTTTTTTTTTAATTGTTGAGTAGTAAGTAGTCCACTGTGTCAATGTAGCACACATTGCTTAATCATTTTACCTGTTGTAGGACATTTGGTAGATTTTAGCTCTTACAAATAAAGCTGCTATGATCGTTCATCCATGGGTTTTGTGTGAGTGTGAGTTTTTACTTTTCTAGGATAAATGCCCAGAAGTGCCTTTGCTGTGCCCCACCAGCAATGTGTGAGTGATTCAGTTTCTATACATCTTCACTAGCATTTGGTGTTATCAGTTTTCTAATTACCATTTTTATAGATGTGTTGGGGTATCCTGTATTTTAAACTATCTTTTCCCTAATGGCTAGCAATATTGAACACCTTTACATGTGTTTATTTGCCATCCGTATATTTTCTTTGATGAGCTGTTCAATGTATTTGCCCCTTTTATAATTGAATGCTTGTTTTTTTACTGTTGGGTTTAGGCAGTTCTTTCCATATTCTGGGCAGGAATCCTCTGATGGGTATGTGGTTTGCAAATATTTTCTCCCAGTTGGTGACTTATCTTTTCAACTTGTTGACATTGTCTTTTAAGGGTAAATGCTTTTTTTTTTTTAATTTTGGCCAGGTCCAATTTATCAATATTTCTTTTTATGGATAGAGTCATATCTAAGAGCTCTTTGCCTGTTATGAAGATTTCATCCTGTGTTCTCTCCTAAAAGTTTTATAGTTTTACTTTCTGCATTTATGTTTGTGACCAATTTTGAGTTAATTTTTATATGAGGTATAGGTTTCAGTCAAGGATAGTTTTTTTAAAGCTATTGATGTTCAATAGTGCAGGCACCCTGTGTTGAAGGGACAATCCTTCATCCACTGAATTGTTTTTTTATTCTTGTCAAACATCAATTGGACACATTTGCGTGGGTGTATTCTGGGTTCTTTATTTTGCTCCATTGATCTAACTGTGTCTGTTTCTGTGCTGATACCGCATGGTAGTAAGTCTTATGAATTTCTTTAAATGTTTATTTATTTTTGAGAGAGAGAGAAAAAGAGTCTGAGTGGGGGAGGGGCACAAAGAGAGGGAGACATGGAATCCAAAGCAGGCTGTCAGCACAGAGCCCGACGCGGGGCTTGAACTCACAAAGCATGAGATCATGACCTGAGTCGAAGTCAGATGCTTAACTGATTCAGTCACCCAGGCGCCCCTACATAGTAAGTCTTAAAATTGAGGAGAGATTCTTTCTACTATATTCTTTTTTCAGCAGTGTAGCTGAATTTTAATATGTACTTGAATAATACATCTTTAATCTTAACCCTTGTCTTGAGTGGAGTTGGCAGATTTAGCAAGTAGAAATGCGAATACCCAGGTAAGTCTCAATTTCAGGATAACAGCAAGGAGTTTTTTTTTTTTTTTTTTTTAGTTTATGTATGCCCCGTATATTGCAGGGGGCATTCTTATACTAAACAGCTATTTGTTGTTGATCTGAAATTCAATTTTAGCCATGCATCTTGCATTTTATCTAGCAATCCTACCCTTATGCCTCAGAACAAAGAAAATCTTTTTACATGTATATCATACAGATACCTTTTGTGTTTCCACCCTTAAACTTGCATCTCTTCCTGAATTTCCTATCACACTTATGGCCTTACCACCCATCTGAGAGCCTAAGCTGAAAGATAAGATTTCTCCTCAATGAACCCTTCTGTTTCACATCATATCTCCTTAGTCAACAATGACTATGGAATGCTATGGAAGCATCTTGTAGGCATATCCTGTCCCTTCTCTATCTGTTTTTATGCATTTCTTGGTTCTCATCATTTCTCTCAAGAATGCTGCCTCATCTTCCAGAGGCCTCCTTGTCCAGGCTCCTCTGTGTTGGCCTCCTATGGGTTCCTGTATGTATCATAGAATTTCTTGCACCAGGACCTTTAGTCTCCATGTTTTGGTGTCTCTAATTCTCTTTCCTCATTCTCACTTTCTCAACTCTTATGCCTCCTTCAAGAATTACTGTTTTGGGTCTCGCCATGAAGGCAAGTGTTTCTGGACTGGTGCTTTAGGATTAACGTCAGGGTCTAGATTATCAAGAGAGGGAGGCTGGTTTCATCATGACATGTAGTTGGGGCCTGGGAGTTCCCTGAGACTGAGGCTCTGCACAGTAGGAATCATAGGTGAACCTGTAAGTAGGAATAGCTATGCAGGAGAGCCTGTAGGCAAGGAGCCCCACGACTGTGTAAGTCGAAATCTGGATAAGTAAGAATGGTGTCATAGCATGGGCCAGTGTGCCTCATCATGCACGGGTCCCATCTTTACTACTAACACTGGGTGGCAATAACAACGGCAAAGGGGGTCACAAAGTGCCATGCGTTGTGTTGTACTTGTTCTCTTTGTTGTGAGCATTTCTTTCTGTAGCACATTGCGTTTGCTTTAGCCGAACACTGTTTTGTTAACCAATGCGCATTTCTCCTGTTTCTTTAAAGAAGCACTTCCATCCTGACCACATAGCTAGGATGTCAATATATTCACTAATCAACTTCTATAAACACATTGCCGTTGGTGGGGTCTGTGACAGTAAGGGTCACATTTCATATGTTGATCCTGTTGAACACTCCTGGCTGCTTTGATTATACTCATCAGTAGCCACTGCTGAACAGTATTTCTGTGGCCATAGGTGGCTTTGCATGAATAGTCTGACCTTTCCAGTGTGATCATCACTCATGATTTTCTTTTGCTGTTTTGCTAATCTATTTTATTTGAAGGAAGTATTTGTTTTTACACCTGTTTGGGGCTGGTAGCTACTACTTCTCATCAGGCTGCCACTAGGAAGACTGTCTTTCTTAAAACCACAAACTGCCTTTGGTGTATTCTTTCCCAGGCTTCTCCTTTGAAACTTCTTCCTTTGTCATATCCGGCTGACTCACATTAAGGCCAATATGTGTACACATCAAAATCCCACTACGCATAGGTGAAAAGCTCACAGCGTGCTTTGAAACTGTTTTCCCTGTCTTTCCTGCTTTCTTTCTATTTGATTGTACCAGGCTGCATATCCAGAGTCCTAGCCACCTTTTGTTTCTACCTGGGGTCCAAGCACGTCTGACCGTGTTTGGAAACGGTTAAGACAATCTTGGTAGATTCTTTTTCCTGTCCGCGGCAAAGCTTCCTGAAAAAGACAATATCCTCTATCTGATGCTGGAGTTCCGAATTCTCTGGGCAAAACCGGTGAGTTCTTGGGTGGCATGACAAAAGTCTTTTTGAAGGTGTTGTTGAAGAGACTCCCACATGAGGACATACCCCAAGGGAAGAAGGATCTAGCCACATGAACTTCATCCACTAAGTCATCCTTTCCTTCCTGGGGCAAGTGTAGACCACGATTACAGCCTTTGTTCTATTATTACCTTAATCTATCTCCCGGCCAACTCCACAGCAGTGTGTTCACGTTTTGGGTAGGGAAAGAGGTTAAAGTGAAAAAATAAAGGCTGTAAAAGTAAAGTAAAAAAGAAAAAGAGTGTTTTTTTTAAAAATGTTTATTTATTTATTTTTGAGAGAGGGAGAGAGCACGAGCAGGGGAGGGGTGGAGGGAGAGGGGGTAACAGAGAGTCCAAAGCAGCTCTCTTCGGAACTGTCAGCTCAGAGCCGGAGATCATGACCGGAGCCACGCAGGTGCCCCAGAAAAAAGAGTGTTTTTTTTTTTTTTTAAATGTTTTTAATGTCTATTTATTTTGAGACGGAGAGATAGAGAGCGAGCTCCTCTGCAGAGGGGGAGGAGCGGAGAGAGAGGGAGACAGAGAATCTGAAGCAGGCTGTGCACGCCAGCACAGAGCCCAACATGGGGCTCAAACCCACGAACCATGACCTGAGCTGAAATCAAGAGTCAGACACTTAACTGACTGAGCCACCCAAGTGCCCCACTAATGAACTGTGAAATATATGGAAGACAGAGCTCTTTTCTGGGTGCCCCCTAATAGGGTATAGTATGAAAACCAAGAGATACTCTTTCTTATTTCATCTCAGCTTTTCCCATAGGTCTTGTCATAGGTCTTGTCAGGCCAGACCCTAGAGAGGAATATGTAACCAGAGGAACTGTGGAAGAAGCAGCAGATGCTGAGACAGGGGCAGGGGGACTGTGCGGCCCACTGGAATAACGCAGAATAAAGCCAGGGACGGGGAAAATAACAATAAAGATGGGCAACTGCCTTCTAGGCCCAATGGGCTAACTGTGGCCACCAGCAAGGGACCGCTGTGCCTGGTAAGGTAGCTTGGCTGCACAGGGTTGAGAGATTGTTCTTGAGCACGTGTGAAGTCCCTCTGTGGAAGTCCCAGGCATACCTGAAGAAAAGGGTCCTAAGCCACAATAACATGGGTGTCTTGTTAGGCTAATACTTATATTTAATTAAGTTTAGTCTGGTCGTTAGGGATATTTACACATGTTATAAGTTATATTTGAAAAAATAGTAGTATGATAACCACAGAAAAATAATACTTTTGGCAGGAATTACATTATTTTTTTGCCTTGGGGCAATATGTGGTAAATGTTTCAGATAATATAATACAAAGCACAAGGTTGAGTCTAATCAAATTTGGCCACTTAAGCAATTATTCCTGTATACATTCTTGTCTTGATCTTCAAATGCTTTCATCCCATTTACATAAAAAGGAATCAGCAAAGTTCGCAAGCCACAGATTCGAACAGACTACTCTTTGCACACACAATAGGAAGAAAGCAGTGATCGGGTCAAGTGTCTGCCTTCACAGAGGAGAAAGGAGACTTGGCTCAATGAACGGGTCTGATGTGAGTACGTCAAGAGCACATTTGATTTTCATCTATTTCTGCCTCCAACAACATCCTCCATCCTGATAAGCGAGTAAGTCCTGTGAATGACTTTGAAAAGTCAACCCATTCACATGAAAGCAGAGGAAAATAGGTTTCCATTCTTTTCTAAGTATTTCCTTATCTAGCTTATATGTTCACATTCATGCTTTAAGTTGGCTTAGAAGGACAAGAATAGAAAGAGAGAGCATTCCTTTGGAGCGAAAATTTATAGGTTAGATATGCTGGTTGCTCTGTTTTCAGTGAGAAATTCCAGAGGGAATACAATCTCTTAACCTAAGGGATAAAGACTGTTTGCAGTCATATTCATCACTCACACACATGTATCAGCTTAACTTTTCTATATTAATTATCTAAAGGCAAAAATGTTCTGAAAGAATGTGTTTGCTTCCTGCTGGATATTAAAACATTATATACTACGGTAGTTTAAACAGTAGAATGCTGGCCTATGACTAGACAAAGAGTTCTGTGGACCAGAATAGAAAACATAGCATTAGAGCCAAGTAATAGAAGAATCAAATGAAAAAAAATTTTTTTCATGTTTATTTATTTGTGAGACAGAGAGAGAGAGACAGGCAGAGAGAGAGATGGATAGAGAATCTGAAACAGGCTCTGTGCCAGCAGCAGTGAGCCCAATGCATGGCTGAAGCTCACAAACCATGAGGTCATGAGCTGAGCCGAAGTCAGACGCTTAACTGACTGAGCCATCCAGACACCCCAAGAATTAAATAAAATTTTAAATTCATGGGGAAAAATGTGAATGTTGTTAGCACAACAAGGTAGCTCTCTTAAAACAAATAAAACTACTCTTTAAGCTAGAATAAATTCTAGTAGATCAAAGGTTCAAAACAAAAATAAACCCACAGAAGAAATAGAAGAAAATATGAGGTGTTTTTTAAATGTAATTCTCAATTTGATAAAAATTCTGAAACCGTAAAATAAAAGATTGATGTGGGGCACCTGGGTGTCTCCGGTGGGTTAAGCTTCTGATTATTGATTTCGGCTCAGGTCATGATCTCATGGTTTGAGAGGTCAAGCTCCACCATGGGCTCTGCACTGACAGTGTGGTGCCCGCTTGGTATTCTCTCTCTCCCTCTTTCTCTCTGCCCCTCCCCTGCTTGTGCTTGTGTGCACACTCTCTGTCTCAAAATGAATAAAATAAACATTTAAAAGAAAGATTGAAGTAAATGCAAAAAAATTCCGAGTGAATACCCTCCATCACATACAAAAAAACATGGAAAAAATGGGGGAAATATTTTCAATTCTTATTGCAGACACTAGGAGAGTTTTGTTAATACTTATCAAAATCTAAAAGAAAAAAACACCAGTAACTTAACAAAAACAGAGCAAGATTGTATTCAGGTATGGAAATATAAATGTATCTAAAGCATGCAAATGTAGAAAACTGCCCTCAAAATAAGAGAAATGAAAATGAAAACTACATTTTTTTTTTAGTGTAGTTGGCACACAATATTACATTAGTTTTGGACACACAACATAGTGATTCAACAACTCTATACATTATGCTGTGCTCACCACAAGTCTGGCTACCATCTGTCACCCTCCAATGCAATTATTCCCTATGCTGTGTCTTTTCTTCCCGTGACTTACTCATTTCATAATTGAAAGCCAGTACCTCCCACTTCCCTTTATCCATTTTGTCCAACCCCTCTATCCCTCTCCCCTCGGCAACCGTCAGTTTGTTCTCTGTGTTTGTAGGTCTGATTCTGCTTTTTGTTCATTTGTTTATTCATTTGTCTTTTTAGATTGCACATATAAGTGAATCATGGTATTTGTCTTCCTCAGTTTGACTTACTTTATGTAGCATAATATTCTCTAGGTCCATTTGTGTTGTTGCCAATGACAAAAATCTCATTATTTTTTATGACTGCATGATATTCCACCATGTATATAAATATATCTGTGTTTGTGTATACACACACACACACACACACACACACACACATCTTCTTTATCCATTCATCTATCAGTAGACACTTGGGCTGCTTCCATATCTTGGCTATTGTAAATATTGTTGCAATAAACCTAAGAGTGCATATAGCTTTTTGAATTAGTGTTTTTCTTTTCTTTGGATAGATATCAAGTCATGGAGTTATTAGATCATAGAGTGATTCTATTTTTAATATTTTGAGGAAACTCCATACTGGTTTCCACAGTGGCTGGACCAATTTACATTCCTATGAACAGTGTACAAGTGTTCCCTTTTCTCCACATCTTTGAATAAAATTACAATTTTTTTTATATAGTAGGTTTGCAAAGAACTGGTCAGCAAATGAAATGGGCTGTTATACATATATATGATCAGCAACTTGATAGTACCTATTAAAATATAAGATGCATATATTCTTTTAATAAGCAATGTCACTTCTCTATAGAAATATGGTTGGGGTGCCCGGGTGGCTCAGTCGGTAAGCGTCCGACTTCAGCTCAGGTCATGATCTCACGGTTCGTGGGTTCGAGCCCTGCATCGGGGTCTGTGCTGACAGCTCAGAGCCTGGAGCCTGCTTCAGATTCTGTGTCTCCCTCTCTCTCTGCTCCTCCCCTGCTCACACTCTGTCTCTTGCTCAAAAATAAATAAACATTAAGAAAAATTTTTAAAAAGAAATATGGTTATAATCACAAAAGCAAGAGATGACCTATGTAAAGTGCCAGTCATTGTAGCAGTATTGATAATAGCAAAAGGTTGAAAACAACTTGAAAGCATTTAACATGAAACCGGTTAAAATGGTTATTTTCTTTTTCTTTTTTAAACATTTATTTATTTTGAGAGAGGGAGAGAAAGTGAGAGTGAGCACAAGCAGGGGAGGGGCAGAGAGAGAGGCAAAGAGAGAATCCCAAATAGGCTCCACACCGTCAGCACAGAGCCTGACATGGGGCTGGATCCCATGAACCATGAGATCATGACCTGAACTGAAATCAGGAGTCGAACGAAAAAGTGATTCAAGTGTAAGATATCTCCAAGATACATTATTAGAAGGCAAAATATGATTCAGAACAGTGTGCATGGTCTATTGTCATCTATATCTATATCTATATCTATATCTATATCTATATCTATATCTAGATATCTATCTATAGATATCAATCTATATCTATATCTATATATCAATCTATATATCAATATATATCGACATATATCTATATCGATATATATACACAGATAGATATCTATCTATATCGATATATATACACAGATAGATATCTATATATAGATAGATACAGATAGATATCTATATATATATCTCTATAGATATAGATATATATCTATATATATCTATATATCTGTCTATATATCTATATCTATATAGATAGATATCTATCTATCTGTATAGATATCTATGTGTAGTCACTACCTAGATGCAAAGGAATAACTCTGGAAGCAGCCCCCCGCCAAAAAAAAATCAAAGAATATATTGGTAAAGGAACCTAAGAAATTCGTTTCTAAGAAGATACAATTGATGGCTGTGGAACAGGGGAGGGAGAGAGAATTCAATTTTACTGAACACCCTCTTGTACTTGTTGCAGTTTTTACTTATGCAAGCATTCACTATTCTAAACATGATTATAACGTCAAACTTAGATACCCTAATGGGGGTGCCTGAGTGGTTCAGTCGGTTAAGTGTCTGACTTAAGGTTGGGTCATGATCTCGTGGGTATGCGAGCCCCGAGTTGGGTTCTGTGCTGACAGCTCAGATCCTGGAGCCTGCCTCAGATTCTGTGTCTTCCTCTCTCTCTGCCCCTCCCCCAATGACACTTTGTCTTTCTCTCTCTCAGAAATAAGATAAACATTAAAAAAAAATCAAAACAAAATCACACTAACGATGGCTTAAGATCTTTGCCATTTAAGCACCCAGCCTACCCAGTATCTCCCTCCAACAGCAATAGCATTTTCCTTGGCACTAGGGAGCATTGGCCAGTGTCCCTTTCTTCCATTAGAATTTTCTGAAGGAGCATCTGCTCAAGATGTAAGTGTAAATATTTTCATTTTGCTTGTTTTTCTTTTGCTTCTTTTTGTTTTTCCCCAGATGGGACATAATGCTAAGGGATATACTCTCAAATTTTATAAGAATTAATTAAAATTTAAGGTTAAAAGTTTAATTTTTTATGTCTTGCATGCAATTAGAGGAGAGTTTCTCAATCTTGTTATTTAGGGCTTTGTTGTGAAGGCCGTCCTGGTGCTGTGTAGGAGGTTTATCATAATTCCTACCCACTACCCTCTAGATTCTACCTTCTAGCCACTAGTAGAAACTTACCACCTCCGGTTGTGACAAGCGATAGAACACTTCTCCCCGAATTGGGACAACCGAAACGGTCTCCAGATGTTGGCGCATGTCCTTGGGGGCAAAATCCCTGCCCTGCACCTCTCCTTCTTCCCCCAGGAAAGAACTACTGTGAATTAGAGTCAATAATCATTTTATTTTATTTTTAATTTTTTAGTGTTTATTTATTTTTGAGAGAGAGAGGGCACGAGCATGAGCAGGGGAGAGGCCAAGAGAGAAGGAGACACAGAATCTGAAGCAGGCTCCACGATCTAAGCTGTCAGCACAGAGCTCAATGTGGGGCTTGAACCTGCCGGTCGCCAGATCATGCCCTGAGCTGAAGTCAGATGCTTAACGGACTGAGCCACCCAGGTGCCTAATAATCGTTTATTGAGTACTGAGACCATGGATGTCAAGTTTTGCTTTTTTGCTTTTTTTCCTCTGCACACAGTACATCTTAATGCTGAAGAAACAATGTAGTGGCTTCTCTCCAGTTGCAATTTTATTCTTTAATAGAAGTAGCCACTCTTTGAGATATTTGGTCCTCAAATGAATAGCTATTTGATCTTTTAAACACAAAGTAGTATAATTTTCTAAGGGCAGATTGTTGGAAATAATTATTTCACTTGACAGCATATATCAAAGGAGTGTGCCAAACTTTGGGAAGAATAAAACCACTTGTCATCTTTTTGGAGAATTGAAAATATGGCTCTTGTAAGGTGAAGCATAAAACATTTTGCTAAACATCATGAAAATAATTTATTTTCAAGTCTTTATGAAAGTACACAACATGCCCTCTTATTTTACTTTAGAAACATGTACCTTCTGAGACACTGAGAGGGTTGTTCCTTGGACCCTATATTAAGTCTCAGAATGTATATATTTCAGATCCCCAGGTTTAGTTATTGATTTGGAATGGTGCATTTCTTTGGTAAGTTTGGAAGAAATGTAATCAGTATTTCCTTGTTTATGGTTTATTGATATAACTGTGTAAAAGGATGTAGTGTAATAGTATTTTATATTTCCAAAGTGCTATGTGGTTTTCTAAATTACTTCACGTATATCCTTTGAACTTAGGGAGTAGGTAGAACATGGCAGTTTGCTCAGTAACTATTAATTACCAGGTTACCTTATTTAAACCATCAAGGAAAACACCCCAAATTTCTCCACTCTAATAAAAATAAACCGTCAGTTATAATCTTATTTATATCTTTATATTTCTGTCAGTAGTTGTTATTTTATTTTTTATTTAAAAAAATTTTAGTTTATTTATTTATTTTTGAGAGACAGCACAAGCAGGGGAGGGGCAGAGAGAGAGGGAGAGACATAATCCCAAGCAGGCTCCGCTCTGTCATTGCAGAGCCCAATGTGGGGCTCAAACCCAGGAACCATGGGATTATGACCTGAGCCGAGATCAAGAGTCAGATGCTTAACCCACTGTGCCACCCAGGTGCCCCCAGTAGTTGTTATTTTCAATTCATGACATGTTCATCCCTAATTTCAGCACACACTTTGACAATTCCCTCTTAATTTCATTGAAAATGCTTACGGAGGCACCTGGGTGGCTCAATCGGTTAATCATCTGACTTCAGCTCAGGTCATGATCTCGCAGTTCATGAGTTCCAGCCCCGCATTGGGCTCTGTGCTGACAACTCAGAGCCTGGAGCTTGCTTTGGATTCTGTGTCTCCCTTTCTCTCTGCCCCTCCTCCCCCACATGTTCTCTCTCTCTCTCTCTCTCTCTCTCTCTCTCTTAAACATAAATAAACATAAAAAAATTAATAAAAAAAGAAATGCTGACAGTCAATTGCTGACCTTCCCTCCCCATAGACATAACCTGAAGAGAGGATGATGCACTGTCTTACATATTGAGTGTAACTTGATTAATGGTAAGCTAATAAGAGGAAACAGGAAACCATTCACTCATCTGCCCCAAAGGATTTGTATCCTTTAAACTAACTTAATTCTGATTTCGTTTGGTTTAATGAAAGTCCAAGAATATAGGATCATACAATCTGCTTTAGTTTTGACAGTCTTTGTATTAGTGTTTTAGCCTCTTCAAAAAATATATATATAACTGAAAGGATAGTTTACAAACAATGTGAAATAGATCCAAGCCTGGTTTTTCAGGAAGAGCATATTGACACCAATTGTTATGAGCTAAGTGAAATGGGAGTATCTTAGTTCGCTTTGATTCGTATAGAACAGGGCTTGCATAATCTGAGTTCGGTGCTTTATTGGGACTTCTGTAATTCCAGGCAACCAAAGGAAGATTCTGAAATATATATGAAGTGAAGTAACAAGAGGAAATAGCACAGTGAGCAGAGATAGGGCTGAATGTTCTTGGATTTTGGATAACGGGTCTACCGGGGATATTATTTTGCACTGATTACTTTTATTTCTATTAGAGGACTTTTTGGAAGATGTTATTTTTTGTCATAAGTAAGAATCTGTTTTTTTTAATGTGATAAACAATAAAATCCAACCTCGTATCTAAAAGCCGTTCATTATGTCATCTAGAGGTTTCTAAGGATTGAATTTGAATTGATAGTCATCTAGAGGAAATATTTCATCCCCAAATGAAACTTGCCCCTTCAAGCTATAGCATACATGCTTTTCAAAATAAATGCCAACTAGTTCCAGTCTTTAGAGATACCTTTTATGTGAGAATTGTTTCAAATAGAACACTGGTTTTACCTTTCAAATTAAAAATATACTGCACCACCAAAGGTGCTGATTTGTTTCATCTATCGTAAACTGGAAGTCTTTATTAATAAAGAAGGCTTCGTTGATAACATGCTTCATTAAACTGCATTTTCAAATGTGTGGTTAATTCTCATGACTGTTAGGTAAATGGTATCATGTTTGTTTTTGTTTTTGTCTTTGTTTTTCATACTTGAACCATCACAAAATGCCTTCCGAAGTAATTGGCAGTTCAGCATCTGTATAAGCAAATAGACTTGCCTGTATGTTCTTAGCAATACCCAGAGGCAGCCTCATCCATTAGAGTTAGTTTTATTGAAGAGAGACGTATTGGCTAAGACATCAGCCTGTTTCTAACTCTTTTGAAAAGACATTACAGAATCTTTATCATCCACCTTGACCATCTCTAGAGAGCAGACCCTTGGTTTTCCAAACACCATCTGCAAGACTGGACTTGTTAAATTTCCATGAGATTAGATGTCCTTTTTCATCAGAGTTACCAGCGTTTTTTTTTTCAGCTTTGTTAATGAAGGAGAGTCTCCTTGCATTGAATATGCTCATTACATACAAATTAGAGTTAAAACAGTGGCTTCCCAACCCCAGGAATGTAAGTGCTAATGAACAGAAAAGGGTCACCCATGAAAAATAACTCAGGCGAGCTCCTTCCCCGCACCACTGTTTGCAGCCCTTGGGAAAAGGTTCTAATATTAATGCCTCTTGTCAGAAAACCCTTACAACCTCTATTAAATCATCTTCTCTATCGAAGGTGCTGTAGTTATAAATAGGCTCACAATGAATTCGGAATTCTCTACATGTAAATCATGCCACATACCATTATCTGATATCCTTGAATTAGGTATGCGTGGCCTTGGGGGCAGTAAAGGATAGGTCGATGCAGCCAGCTGTCTCATTTCGTAATAACTGCTTCACGTTAAAGACTAACAGCCAGACAATAAATAACATTTTCAAATCTGCATCTAGACTTTGAGTGGGAGAGAAATGAATAATGATTTCCTTGTGTTAGATTGGACTTAAGCGAAAGGTCAAACCTTTCAGCAAAAGGAACAACAGCTGTACAATCCAGTTAATCATAGACAAAAGTGTGTGTGTGTAAACCTGTAAGCAGAATAATTAACAGGGCAACTCGCTTTTAGTGTATTCCATTGTGCCATTTATTCTTGCAAACTCCATTTTCTTTCATGTCTATCTTTCATTCTGACTCTCTTTAAAGGAAGGTGAGAGGTTAACAGATTAAATCCAATTTAGAACAAGAAGCTGGGAGTAATTGATATTATATTTGAGCATTGTATTTAAATAAATCAAGTGCATCTTTTCAATGCAGACAAGTTCTTTGTGTAGGGATTGCACTGAGTTAGAATGATATATTTTTTATAAGTAGTGTAAAATATCTTCATCCATTTGCCTAACTTCTATGAGAGCATAAATATTTCTGAAATTGACTGAGTTTTCCAGAAAAGTGATATACAAAAAGAAGCAATGTTCTTAAATTAAAAAAAAAAAAAAAAAAAAACAGGATAAATTAGTTCTATGAAAAACCTGCTGTGAGATTTTAATTTTCTTTCCTCATATAGCTCTGGAAAGATCACCTACATCAAAAGATTGAAGTCATATTAATGTTTCTTTTATGAGAGGAAAGACCTGATTGTAGTTTATTTGGAAATAATTTTTATTTTATTATTTTATTTGTGTGATTATGTTGTGTGTCTGTGTGTGTCTGTCTGTGTGTCTGTGTATCCAAATTGTGCTTTAATTAGCTAAGGTACAGGATCCCAGCTGCTAGAATGTATTCTGTTTAAAGGCAGATAAATAACTTCAGACTTTTAACTGTTTACTTCCCCCAACCTCCTCTATCTCTGTTTCCGTGTGAACAATACAGTAAAATCACTGGCTCCTCCCCTCACCCCTTTTGGGAGGGAGTTTTTCAGTAGTGATACAAATATTGTTGTTTTTGCTAGCAAGTAATTCACCAGTGGCTCATTTCCATCAGCTTTTATTTCCCAGCAATTGTAAAATAAACCACTCGTAGCACATGCTGTTAATGTCTGGTCCCCGGGGTGTAACTGATGTTCATGGTATGGGTCATGTGCTAGCTAAAGTGTGCATTAAAAAAGGAGAAATTAATAGTACTACCAGTGATTCGCGCTAAATGGTATTCAATGGGCAATGTCATCCCTTTAATAGTATCATAGCCTATTATTGTGTTGGTTTCTTTTAGAGTCTGATTTTAATGCAAAATAAGCAAAAAAAAAAATCAGCATACTGTTATAATGAATTCTTCAGAGGCACAACCGAAGTTTCGTTTATACATTACATTCTTTTCATTTCATTTTTGACCTTCATTTTATATTTGATGAGGCCGTAAAACTAGTGGCACAATCACTACATTCTGCTTCTGCAGAACTTGATATAAATAATGCTACTCTGTGTGCGTGGCTATTTGTGTATTCCCGCTACGCATTTTAAACGTAAAGACTAGAAGCATTTTTTTCTTAATTATATATTTCTCAGGGATGGATATAAAAATCACATGACTGGTTTCAAAGATGGGATGTATGTAACATGTTATGTTCTAATTTCAATTGAATATTATTTGATTGTATTCTGTTTGCCAGTAATGAACAAGTCGTTGAAAATACGACTCCTTTGAAAAGATTCTTAACACTCCCTAGATACTGTCACTTTTATGCTGATAACATTCCCTCAAGATTGATGGGTGGCACACAATTCATCTTCCAGATAAAGATATTATCATGCTGAAGAGGTTATTTGAGCACACAAAAGCATGTTTTAACTGCTTGTCACTAGCAAGTTCTGGCCTAGCTGCTTTCCTGCTCATATGGAACCGATGTTGTTCGAGCATCGCACTGCCAAAGAGTGCAATCCTGGGCTGCACCTGTGTGATTTACATGTGCACCTTCACCTCTTCCTAATTTAGACCCCTGTCTCTATTCAGGGATGCACAACACTTCTCTGCTAAGACTCTTGACTGCAGCACATGATATTAAATTCAGTCAATTCTTCTTCTTCTTCTTCTTCTTCTTCTTCTTCTTTTTTTTTTACTTTTTAGTAGTTGTATACATTCGCTGTGAATCCTGAATTAGCCAAAACCGAATTATCACTTCTAAGAGATATATAGGATTAGGTTCCTGCAAGCCTTGGTCACAATATTTTCACCAACTGATCAATACATGTGTGTTTCTGTTTAAGGAAAAACAGAAACACACGTGTGTTATTTAATATATACTGATATTATAATATACATATATAATATGTATTTATAAAACATACAAATATATTATTTTATATATATTTAGTTTTTTTTAATGTTTATTTATTTTGGAGAGGGAGACAGAGAGCGTGAGCAGGGAGGGGCAGAGAAGGGGGGGAGACACAAAATCTGAAGCAGGCTCCAGACTCTGAGCTGTCAGCACAGAGCCGGATGCGGGCCTCGAACCCATGAACTTTAAGATCATGACCCGAGCTGAAGTTGGAAGCTCAACCGACTGAGCCACCCAGGCGCCTCCCTCTCTCTCTCTCTATATATATTTTGACACATTAACATTGAACTCGTGGCCAAGAACACTGTAACTCATGCCCAAACAAAGCTGCTCTAACACGGTGTTTTCCTCTGCAAGGCACATCACAGCCTTCGTGTGCTTAGGGGCATTAGACAGCACTTCAGCACCATGTTCGGGAGCCATTTTAAACAGTGGACTCAGCGAAAAGCACAAATGAGAAAATGTGGCACTAAATAGATGGTGAAAGGGACATCTGTTGATGGGAGCTGAAATAAGAATGCTATTGCCTTGTTCAACCTCAGCCGGGAATGGGTGCTTCATGTTACGGAGGGTTTTCATTACCCTACGTGTGTTTACCAGGGACTGCGAATATTCCGCTATTGCTGGCTTTGGGGTTAGAAATATATTTTAGCAAGCAGGTGACTGGCAAATATGGAATCTCTGAATAACAAAGACCAACCGTATTCAGTGATATGAAAAATAGCATAATCAAAGCAATGGGAACTGTTTAAAGTTATATTTCTGCATTCCTATTTTTTTTACGTATAACATTGTATTAATTTTATTTTATTTATTTATTTTTTTAAAAATTTTTTAACGTTTTTTTAATTTATTTTTGAGACAGGAAGAGACAGAGCATGAACGGGGGAGGGTCAGAGAGAGAGGGAGACACAGAATCCAAAACAGGCTCCAGGCTCTGAGCTGTCAGCACAGAGCCCAACGCGGGGCTCGAACTCACGGACAGTGAGATTGTGACCTGAGCCGAAGTCGGACGCTTAACCGACTGAGCCACCCAGGCGCCCCACATTAATTTTAAACATACATCATCATTTAATATATGTATATGTTGTGAAGTGATCACCAGAAGTTTAGTTAATATCTATCCCCTTGCATAAGCTTTTTTTTTCTTATGATGAAAACTTGTAAGACCTACTCTTAGTAACTTTCAAATATACAACATACTTATTGTTAACTCTACTCACCATGCTGTACATTACACCCCCAGGACTTATTTATCTTATACCTTGAAGTTTGTACTTTTTGACCACCTTCAGCTATATCCATTCCTATTCCTTTAATTTTTAAAAATTAACAAAAATTTTTTTTTGAGAGAGACAGAGAGAGAGAGCAAGTGAGGGAGGGCAGAAGGAGAGGGAGAGAGAATCTTAAGTAGGTTTCACAGCCAGGGTGGAGCCGCATGTGGGGCTCGATCTCACGACTGTGAGATCATGACCTGAGCCAACATCGAGAGTCAGATGCTTAACCGACTGAGCCACCCAGGTGCTCCTATCCATTCCTATTTTTGAAAAATCTACTAACTGTTTCAATCCTTACTGAATCATCTTTCTTCCCCTTTCTAAGTTTCCTACTTCATCCTATCTTCCTACACTTTGTCTTTCTCTCCTACCACCTCCCTATTTTCTTGTTTTGTTTTTTCTAAACTTTCATGGAACAAATTGAAATTCTTCATTAGTTCTTTCTGGGTCTTTCTGGCTATCACCTCTACTGGATTCCTGGCCTTTACATTGGATCCCGATATGCAGAAAAGAGTAACTCCTGCCATTCTTCATTGCTGAGACATTATTGCCATAAAATGCTGTTGTGGGTTTTGCCAGTGTCTTCTAGTTCCTTTCAGTTGCCTACACTTGTGCTTCCTTGAAACATGAGCCTCTAGCTTTCAGTCCAGACAGCTAGAATATTCCGCCCACACTCTCCTTGGTATTTCAGAAATGCTGAGGAAAATAAGTTAATCGAACTTCACTTTGAAGAGTCAAATCAGACTCTTGATGCCAGTGGCAGAAACAAGAACTTTGAAAGAGAAGGCTCTTCCTTTTGATACATTAGAGACTAGTTCGGGGAGGCTTCCCTATTTTGAGGTCTATAGCAGCCTTATTAATATTAATTCCCAAACTGAACACAACCCAAGTTATGTTATATTTTTTTTACTGGACTCCTGTACAGTAAAGAAAATGAACACATTATATGCAAAAATGTGGATGAAACTCATAATCGTTGCATGGAAGAATTCAGACATGGTAGCATACATACTGACGATTTCCTTTACATAAATTTTTAAAAAGGGAAAACTATGATTTTAAAAGTCAGAATAGTCAACATTGGGCAGGAGGGTAGTAGGTGTGAGGGGGACAGGAAGTTTCTAGGTGCTGTTTGTATTCTATTTTTCATGTGGGTGAAGGTTAAATAGATGTGTCCGCTATGGGAAAACACATTAAACTACATACATTTATAAGGGAGTCCTCATCTGAATATGTATTCAATAAAATAGTTCTAAATCTGCCATGAATGGTATGAGCCTATGTATAGAAAATGTATTCCATGATGCATGCTTACATGAAAGAAATACATTTAGGTTTATAACTGCTGATTTGTCAGGACATACAAATTACATCATTAGGTGAAGGAAGCAGGTTGCAAGGTGTGGACACGTTAATGGAGTGAGATTAGAGGTTTGGAGCCTGTGCAGGAAGAAGATGATTAGCATTACCTTTTTACCTTTTTTATTATATTATTTGACTTGCTATAACAAGCAAATATTAATTTGATAATTTTAAAAACTGAAAGAGAATGGAAATGTTTTATAAAGAAAAAAATGAGTTGAGATCTGACTCAAATAAAATGCATGTAAGAAATGTATAGATCCACCACAGTGAAAAATTCCCACCTGCTCAAGGGGAAAATCTTCAGACTTTGCAGACTCTAGAGGAATGGAGAAGCATGACAATATGCAAAATATAGTTCAGTTTTCTTGGTGATATCACAGTGTACCCAAATGTCCCTAGTTCTTACCAGCCTTCTGTAAAACTGAAGCCACAGTGGCATGAGTAACTCTTATTCTTGTTGTTTATTGTTTTTTTTTAATGTTTGTGTATTTATTTTTGAGAAGGAGACGGCATGCAAGCAGAGGAGGGGCAGAGAGAGAGGGAGTCCCTAGCAGGCTCCCCGCTGCCCGCTCACAAACTGTGAGATCATGACCGGAGCCGAGATCAGGAGTCTGATGCTCAACTGACTGAGCCACCCCAGTGCCCCTCTTGGTGCTTATCATTAATGCAAACTTCACGTTCCTTGAGAATACCCTGAAGTATTTCTGTGGACTCACAGTTGCTTCATAGGAACTCACCAACCCAGGGGCTGGCCAGTCACCACTCAGTTCTCACAAATACTCTTATGACAAAAACTCCTTCAGCCTTGCCCCTGCCTTCTCTCTATGAACTCTCTCCAGCCCTGCCAACTGCAACATGGGCAGAAGCCTCCCGTGTCCACCTTCTTTGCGCGTCCTCTTCATTGTCCCCATGTTGGGTCTTCCACCTCAAGAACAGAACAAAATAAGTGTAAAAGAATTGTTTCAAAAGTCTCCATAGATGGCAATACATGTAAATAAATACCCCCGAGGATCACCGACTGCAGCTTATATAATCAGGTGGAGTCTGCCTACAGGTGTGGGCTCAGGCTGGCCACATCTGTACGGAGATGGGACAGAGGGGCTCTCTGAGGGACCCCAAAAGCTACTGGATGAAGTTGCTTGCTCCTCACCTTTACACTTAGCCTGTAAGCTACCAGAGCTATTTGTAGATTTCTTTTTTGACCTTCTATCTTTCTAGTAACCATGCTTGCAGACCACAGGAAGCATCTGTTTTAGTTTTCCTATCTGTAATAGTCCTACCTCACGAAGTCTGTATCTTCCGGGTCATCTCTCATCGGTCCTTTAGAAACTGTGTTCTCAGCCTAATCTCTAGGCGATGCTGCTTCCTAATGTTTCTCATGCCCAGGCTCTCACACTTTTTATTTGTTGTTCATTTATAATTAATTTGTTTTGGAAGTAGAGCTGCTCAAGTGTTCCCTTAGTTCTTATTCTCCTGCTGGGTGCTTTTGAGGGGACTAGATTCATCAAAGCACAGAGCCAAATAAAAGCGTCTTTTTGGCCCCCCTCTGTCACGGCATCCACTTATAATGAGCTTATTGGGAGTTAGGAATGGGAGATGTCCCAAATGCCTCCTGTTGCCTGTATACCTGTTCCCTTTGGAAACCTTAGGAGGGGACTGACCCAGAGCTTTGCAATTGCGCATTAACACAAACATGCCCCCTCTGAACTGTGAGCTCTCTGAAGACCGGTTTGGATCTTCTCCATCCCACATCCCTAGTACCCAGAGCTAAGTTTGAAATGATGGGCACAGTAGATACAGGATTAACTCCTCAAGTACTACAGTGTCTTAAATACTGTCCTGCATTTTGCAGAAGTAAAGATGAATTAAACAGATCTGTAGAACTGATTGGCATAAACCTTACTGTTAAATCAATCAATGTCTGAGTGTGCTTCTATGTAGTTTCTAGTTTGGCATATAGGCCTTGAATTATTCACATAGTTCATGCTGCAACTTGATTTATTTCATTCTGCATATGTTTTCCAGAGAAAGACAAATGAAGTTGAGATCAGTGTGCAGTTAAGAATGGCCCTGCTTCCACATCTGATATCGTTCAGGCCCATTCTCTGTATCATTTGTTTTTACTAAAATTATCTGTAAGAGCATCTCTCTAAAATCTTGCTGTTCCAACTGTTTTTTTAATGTTTATTTATTTTTGAGAGAGAGAAGGAGAGAGAGAGAGAAGAGGGGCAGAAAGAAGGGAGAGAGAGAGAGAATCCCAAGCAGGTTTCACAGTGTCAGCCAAGAGCCCACCACGGGGCTTGAATCCACAAACCATGATACCATGACCTGAGCCGAAGTCGGATGCTTAACTGAGTCACCCGGGCTCCCCTGCTGTCCCAACTGTAAAGGTGAAAGTGAAGGGCAGAAAACAGCTTGAACTTCCCAGAATGTTCTATTAATGGATTACAAATCTTTACCTCTTAGAAGAATTTATCTTATCTCTTAACATACAAAAATAGTAATCACTAAGTATACATATGTAAGAAAGTGATATCACTTGGGGGGATGTTAAATTTTCATACACCTTTTATCCTCTAAGAAGGAAGAGACATCTATTCCCAACTATGTCAGGTCCTAAAACATAAGGGGGGAAAAAACCCACAATAAATTGCAAGCCTAAGAATCTATTATTAAGGCAGATTAACGCTGCATCCCACAATGTTGTCAAAAAACCCAGATGCGTCATGTTTGAGTTGCATTTTCATTACGTGCACATACTTGGCTTTGAGCAGAATTATATGAGTTGGATTAATTTTTTATATGGCCCTCCAGCAGCTCTATGTGGAACCATATGGGAGACATTTGGTTCTCATCAACTCCCTTTTACCCTTCCTTACACTCCATTGCTTTAAACTGAACTTTCATTCTCTTTAACTATCTGCAGGTTTTATTCTGTTCAGAGAGAAGAGCCACTAAAATATTATGACCTCTAAGTGACGGGCTGTGAGACAGGGTCTCTCTCCAAAGCCAGCCCACAGCTGTGCATTGATCGCACGTGTCGGTGGCCTGGTATATGCTGTGGAGCGGGTCTGTTCTCTTTCATCTCACTGGGCGGATACTTAGAACATGGTTTGCTTCTCTCTTGCGGTCTATAAGGAAGTGGAAGGATTCAGTTTTCAGCCCTGTTATTATGGTGGTTTTTGCTAGCCTTGAAATTCACTTTTCAAAGAGGGTAGATGTTTTATAAGGGGAATGGTTGTTAGGAGATTTTCTGAGATTCAACTTCAGTGATACCAAGGCTTCCCTGTAAAGATTTCAGACACATCAGCATGATTATTTGCTAACCACTCTGCAGGGGAGGGCAGTGGTAAATATCAATGAGTTTCTATAATAAAGGAGCCCAAGACTGGGAAGTAGTAGAATGCCAGCCAGCGTTTGAATTTAGGTTTGCTTATGACTCAGAATTTCTCTCCTCAT